>NC_054472.1:27373755-28623755 GCF_017639515.1 Carcharodon carcharias | reverse complement strand
CTCCAATGCAACTACATCCTTCCTCAAGTAAGGGGACCAAAACTGTGCACAGTTATCCAGTTGCGGTCTCACCAATGCCTTGTACAGTTGCAACAATACCTCCCTATTTTTATACTCTATTCCTTGAGCAATAAATGTAAAAATTCCATTTGCCTTCCTTATTACCTGCTGTACCTGTACACTAGCTTTCAACGATTCATGCACGAGGACATCCAGATCCCTCTGCACTGAAGCATTCTGAAGTTTCTTTCCATTTAAATAGTAAGTCGCCTTTTTATTCTTCCAACCAAAATGGATAACCTCACACTTATCCGCGTTAAACTCCATCTGCCAAATTTTAGCCTATTCGCCTAACCTGTCCATATCCATTTCTAAATTTCTTATTTCTTCCTTGCAACTTACTTTCCCACCGATTTTGATGTCATCCTCAAAATTAGCTATAGTACCTTCTATCCCTGAATCCAAGTCATTAATATAGATTGTAAATAGTTGGGGCCCAAGGACCCCGAACCCTCTGGAACCCCACTATTTACAGTTTGCCATCCAGAAAAAGACCCACTTATCCCGACTCTCTGCTTTCTGTTGGTTAGCCAATCCTCTATCCAAGCTAACATATTACCCCTAAATCCGTGTGGTGTTATCTTGTGTATTAATATATTGTGCGGCACCTTATTAAAGGCCTTCTGGAAGTCCAGATATACTACATCTACAGGATCCCCACTACCCACTTTTCTTGTCACATTTTCAAAAAACTCTAGCAAATTAGTCAAACATGATTTACTCTTCCTAAAACCATGCTGACTCTGATGGATTGCATTTTGACTTGCCAAATGCCCCATTACTATTTCCTTAATAATGGGTTCCAACAATTTCCCAATGACAGACATTAAACTAACCGGTCTATAGTTTCCTACTTTCTGCCTCCCCCACTTTTTGAATATTCTTGAATATTATCATTTTTCCAATCCACTGAAACCTTTCCAGAATCCAGGGAATTTTGGAATATTATAGTCAATCCATCCACTATCTCTGCTGCCAGTTCCTTTAAGACCCTAGGATATAGGCCATCAGGTCCTTGACACTTGACACCCTTTAATCCCAATAGTTTGCTTAGCACTTCTTCTCCAGTGATGGTAATTGTTCTAAGTTCCTCCTTCTCTATGCCCTCTGCACTACCTGTTACTATTGGGGAGGTACTAGTGTCCTCCACCGTGAAAACTGATGCAAAATATTGATTAAGTGTCTCTGCTATTTCTGTGTTCCTCATTATTAACTCCCCAGTCTCATCCCCAAGGGACCAACATTGACTTTAGTTACTCTCTTTCTTTTTATATACTTGTAGAAGGTTTTGCTATCAGTTTTTGCATTTTGTGCTAGTTTTCTTACATAATTTACCTTTGGTCTTTTTTATTTTTTTTAGTAGCCCTTTGTTGACCTTTAAAAGTTTCCCAATCTTCCAGCCTGCCACTGACCTTTGCAATTTGGCATGCCTTAGTTTTTGCTTTTGTTATTTTTAACTTCCTTGCTTAGCCATGGATGTTTTTTACCCCCTCTTAGCATCTTTCTTCCTCTTTGGAATATATTTTACTTGGGAGGAATTGAATGTCTCCTTAAATATCTGCCATTGTTCATCAACTATCTTACCTTGTAGTCTTCCTGCCCAGTCCACTAGTGCCAAATCTGCCCTCATGCCTATGAAGTTACCTTTATTTAACTCCAGAACACTAGCGTGGGACTCAGGTTTTTTGCTCTCAAACTGAACTTTAAATTCTAGTATGCTATGATCACTCTTCCCTAGAGGATCCTTTACTATGAGATAATTAATTATTCCCACCTCATTACACAAAACCAAATCCAGAATAGCCAACTCCCAGGTTGGTTCCACAAGATATTGTTCCAAGAAACAATCTCTAATACGATCTATGAACTCTCCCTCGAGGCTACCCTTGCTGATTTGATTAGTCCAGTCTATATACATATTAAAATCATCCATGATTATTGTCATGCCTTTCTTACATGCTCCCAGTATTTCCTGGTTTATACTGTGCCCTACTGCTTAATTACTGTTTAGTGACCTATATATTACACCCACCAGGGGCATCTTTCTCTTGCTATTTTTTATTTCCACCTGCCTATCCTTCCAAACACTAAGTACCCTTGGATATTCAACCCCCAAACCTGTTCTTCCTGTAACCACGTCTCAGTATTCGCCACCAAATCATAACTATTTATCTCTATTTGCATTATTAACTCATTAGTTTAATTCTGAATGCTACACGCATTCAGATACAAAGCCTTTAAGTTTACCCTATTGTGAATTTTCCATACTGTTATATGATTCTTTGGTGCAATATGGCGTTCACACACTCTGTCCCCTCGTTTCACTTTTTGGTAACAATCAGCCTCGTCACTAACCTGCACTCTTACCCTCTCCTTAAACTTTGATTTTTTATATTTCCATGCAACTGAACCCTCCACCCCCCCACCCCCACCCCCCACCCACCCCCCCACCCCACCCCCCACCCACCCCCCGCCCCCCCCCCCCCCCCCCCCGCAACCCCCCCTCCCACTATTTAGTTTAAAGCCCTTTCTACAACCCTAGTTATGTGATTTGCCAAGACACTGTGGTCCCAGCATGATTCAAGTGGAGCCCATCTGAATGGGATAGCTCCCTCTTATCCCAGTACTGCTGCCACTGTCCCATGAATTCAAACCCATTTCTCCCACACCAATCTTTGAGCCACGCATTTACCTCTTTAATCTTATTGACCCTGCACCAATTAGCACGTGGCTCAGGAAGTAATCCGGAGGTTATTACCTTTTTGGTTCTGCTTTTTAATTTAGCCCAGAGCTGCTCGTATTCCCTCAGCAGAACCTCTTTCCTTGTTCTACCTAAATCATTGGTACCGACGTGAACCACGATAACTGGACCTTTCCCCTTCCACTCTAAGTTCCTCTGCAGCCAAGATGAGATATCCTTAACCCTGGAACCAGGTAGGCAACAAAGCCTTTGGGACTCTCGATCCTGGCTACAGAGAACAGTATCTATTCCCCTAACTATGCTATCTCTGATTACAACTACATTTCTCTTCTCTCCCCCCACTTGAATGGCTCCCTGTACCATGGTGCTATGGTCAGTTTGCTCATCCTCCCTACAGCCCCACTCTCATCCACACAGGAAACAAGAATCTCGGACCTCAAACCTGTTGGATAAGGGCAAGAGCTGAGGCTCCTGCAGTCCTACTTCCTGGATCCCTCTACCTGCCTCACTCATAGTCATGCCCTCCTGTCCCTGACCACTGGCTGAATTTAAGGTAGTTAATCTAAGGGGTGTGACTGTCTCCTGAAACACAGCATCCAGGTAATTCTTCCCCTCCCTGATGTGTCGCTGTGTCCGAAGCTCAAACTCCAGCTCACCAACTCTGAGCCGGAGTTCCTCAAGTAACCAACATTTGCTACAGATATGGTCACTAGGAACCACAATGGGGTCCACCAGCTCCCATATCATGCAGCTACAACACATCACCTGACCCTGCATCTCTATTTTCTTTAAATTGCTTTTCAATTTGTTTTAAAATTTCCTACTGGTCTTTGGTTTATCAATCTGTAAAATATTTCTCCTATTTACGTTTAATCTGAAAGCAAGTTAGAATAGAGATTCAAAATACATTTTTTTAAAATCAACTGGAACTTACTTTCTCTCTGCTGAGTTGAAGCTGAAGTGTTAGGCCTCAGATCCTAGGCCCCAGTAGCCAACTTTAATCTGAAATCAACTTAGAATAGGTAGTTCAAACTAGCAGTTACTTACCAACCAATGAACTTATGGTTTTCCTATGATGTCACTCTTTGTTTTTATTCATTCGGCGACGATGACTACAGAGGACACTCTTCCCAGACTGCTTCCTGGCGACAGTGACTGCAGAGGGCACTCTTTCCAGAATGCTTCCCGGCAATGGTGACTACAGAGGACACTCTTCCCAGACTACTTCCCGGTGATGGCGACTGCCATTGACGGGCAGAGCAAATGATTGCAAACTGGTTTCACGACGTCATGAAACCAATTTTTGGCCTTCTCGCCATATTGTTCACTCTTGCTGCCAACCACGCCCGCTGCCAATGGGCACAGAAAAATTCAGTCCTTTATAACTATGAGCAGTGTGCAATTCAAACCCCAAAGAGCCAGCTGATTTTGCTGCTACAGAACAGTTACTGGCTTACATTTGCTATCTGTGGCTGAGGAAAATTGTGGAAGATATTCTTTTTTATCAGATGTTACCAGAACAAAAAATGGGTAAGGAAATATTCAAATTACTAAATAATTTCATGGAATCAGAATCACTTAAGTCAAAGAGCTGTGTTGCTATTTGCACAGATGGTCGAAAACAGGCAATAAGAGAGGTACTGATGCAAGGATAAGAAGCATAAATCCACAGGTAATCATGACATATTGTAAGTTGCATCACCACATCCTTGATTCAAAAAGAATGGAAGCGGAATTGCATGCTGCGTTGAATGCAGCTGTGACAGCTACGCATTTGTGAAGTCCAGACCTGTGAATTCAAGTTTATTTAAAAGCAGTTTTCAAAAATGACTGTTTCACACTGAAGTACATTGGTTATGTCACAGCAGAATCCTAGCAAGAGTTTTTGAGCTTTGTAGTGAGCTGCTAGCTTTCCTTTCTGTGCACATTCTTGTATTAGCTGAAAACTCCCCTGTATAATTATGGAGAATGAAACCCGCAGAGCTTACTGACAGTTTTAACCTGTTAAATACACTGAATCTACCAACAGAAGGGAGCAATTCACCAAACACAGTGAATGACAAGATAGCAACATTTCAGAAGTGTTATGAGGCTGTGCCACTTTTATTTTTGAAAATATGATTTTACAACTTTCAGCTGACTGAAAATATTGCAATTAGAGCTGAGACAGATGTCACGAAGATATAATAATTCTCATAATATTTTGGAATTTATTGTAAAGTAGGGTAACAGTGAGGTCTGTGTCTGTGGCTGTGTGTGTGCGTGTGTGGGTGTGTGTGGGACCTAATTGAATTAAAGGCAACTGGTCGGAAGGCTTTGATGTAATAGAAGATAAGTTAGGTTTGAAATGTTCAGTGGGTAAACATAGGTGTAAAGGGAACATTTGCATTTTTAAATAAAACAGACTAAATTGATTTCAAAGGAAGGGGTCAAAAGTTTCACCTAGCCAAGACGAGTTAGGGAGCAGTGTTTTTATTTTTCCCAAAGATTATTGGTAAAATTGGTACTATGAGACATTTTTTATTCTTAGAACGGTAAAGCCCAAAGACATGATGAAACAATGGGAATTTGCATTCAAAGGGGAAAATATTTATAAGGGAATGTAGGCTATGTATATGGGAAGGCATTTTAAGATCTAGCAAGTGTGAAAAGCCTTCAGTATCTATGCTTCAAGCTGCTGTCTACAAAGAACTGAGGTTAAAAAAACTCACTTTGAATTGGATTGTTCAGGGTATTGTGTTTCTTTGCCTGGGTCTTTTAAAATCTATGTGTTTTACTGTTGCCTTGACAAAAGTGTAACTGGGAGTAAGATTAATTAGGGGATTTAGAAGTTATCACAGTAGTAATCTACGTTTGTACTTCAAATCATTTCTTCTATAATTAAGGTTTAATTTAGTTTTGTAAGAAACTTGGAAGACTCAGTGGTTGTATTGCTGCTGAATTCAAAGCCCGCAAATTGAAATTTATACAAATTGCAAAATAGTTGTGGCAGTTGTGTCAAGTTTCCCTTTGGGATTTGAGCAGCTCAGCATTTACCATCGGCTGTATCATTACACAGAACAAACTGCTTAAAAATGCAACATCACCTCCCACGGAGAAGGTGAGAAACCAACAAGTCACCTTCAGGCTATGTGAAGAGTCAGATATTTCTTATAATCAAGGTACCCATTGAAACTCATAACTGTCTAAGGAAGAAACATTAAAAATGTTAAGCACTGGATATTGAAACAATGGCTGTCACAGACAGACCCATCATAAGCCTCTTGGAAACATGCAATGGATGAAGCATTTCAAGACAAAGCTTCTCAGTCACATGAGAGAGACTGCAAATGACCCAGGCAGTGTCAAGAAAATCTTCAGCAATGGAAACAGGCTGAGGACTGCTCTTTCTCCCTCTCTTTCTTTTGGAATAAGAGTGTCACCCAGTTTAAGAAGCCAATTCTACCAGAAACCAACTAGCTAACTGAGATCTTGTAATAATTGGAACATTTCTACATCTCACCGCATCCAAGAAACCAGCTAACCTTAATCCGCAACAGCATTTAAAATCTACACCTCAAGGACAGTCAAAGGATACTTCACTGTATATTCTTTGTCAAGACTCACTGAGGATAGAGCATTGAAATATCAAGCCCCACTGCACCCAAGCCACGAAAAATGTGTAAAAGTTTGATCAATCCACATAATCGTTTACGTTAGGTTAACAGAATACAAGCACCAGGTTTGTAAACTACCCCTTCTTAAATCCCTATACACACACATATAAAACACATAAGACACACAAAAACATGGGCCAGAATCTTCGGGTCAGCAAGCGGGGGCGGGCCCCATTCGCTGGCGTGTAAAATGATGCACACAGGTGTCAGGCGTATGACCCGACTTCACCGTGCGTCATTCAGACCTTGAGTTCGGTGGGTGTGCACGGAGTCGGCTGCGCGATCGCGAACTGTCAAAGGCCATTTAAACTATTAAGCAATCAAAATAATTAACTGAGCTGCCCGTCCAACCTTAAGGTTGGCGAGCAGGTGAAGAGCCCAGGCGGCCTTCGGATTTATCTTAAAACCTCATCTACGGGTGGGAAGAGGTTTCATGAAGGTTTTTGAACTTTAATAAAAATTTTCAAAAAAATTCATAGACATGTCCCAGCTCATGTGACGCTATCACATGAGGGGACGTGTCTTAATTTTTTTTCCCTTATTTAAATTTTATTATATCAAACTGATCTTCCTGAGGCAGCTCTGTGCCTCAGAGAGCTTTCTGCACCATCCGCAAAAGAGCGCAGGCCCCAACTCAGCCTAGTCTCCCCGCCTACACAGCGAGTGCTCAGCACTTCCAGATGCACATCACGCTGGGCGGGTCTTAATTGGCCCACCCACGTAAAATTGCAACTCCTTCAGCTAACCTGCAGAATCAAGTGTCTTCAAACCAACAGCTCAACTGTCAAAGTTAGCACTACCGGACATAAATACTGAAAATGCTGGATGTTTTTCCAGCATTTTCTGTTTTTATTTCAGATTTCCAGCATCTGCAGTATTTTGCTTTTATCAGCTCTACCGGAGTCATCCAACTTAACGGCTGCAACTTTTCGCCATCTACTTTTCACGGACAAACCAAAGACTGATTTTTTTAACTTTTTTAACTTTTATTTATTGGACTCAACTTCTCATTTCTGGTATGTGTGTCTGTGTTTTTCTTTTTTATGATTTTTGCTCAGGTTTTTAGTAACTAATAAACTTACTCTTTCTTTGACTCAAGAAAGCCTGGTTAAGTTGGCTCCTTCTAGGGCTGGGAAAAGGTATCCATGAGGAAAGGGGTCCCTTTTAAATTAAACCTTGTTGTGACCAACCAAGGGGGTTGAAAAAAGAAGGGAAGCCAACTCATTCCTTCTCAACCAGAAGCATAACAAAATTAGGGGCCCCTTCAGGAAGTTAACAATTTGGGGTATCTTACCTGGGATCATAATAAATTGGGGGACCTTGTGTGGGGACCAGTCACAACACTGTGTTGTCCTGAATGATTGCTTAATATTGAGTTTTTATTATTTATCTTGGGTTTAGTGGTTAATAAATTTGCTCTTCTTTAACTCAAGAAAACCTTGTTTGATTGGCTCCTCATTGCTGACAGTCAAATAATTAAATACATTCTGATTTGGAAAAGGCATATCCACTTGAAGAAAAAACTTAAACCTTTCTTATGACCAGTTCACCCCTTCTGGCTTGGTCGTAACGGAAGAAAACTGATGTTTAGAAAACTAGGCCAAGCAATGGTGTTTCAAATATGTTCCCACTACTGACTATGTTTCTGGATGTAAACACAATGACTGATGAGTATCTGAAATAACGAGTTATCACTCATCTTGCAACATTGACAGAGTACTTCAGTGCTTATTTTGAAAATGATTTGGCACCCATTTTCAACATTTGCTTTGGCCTAAGTGGAAAAACAGAAGAGAAGTTGATGGAATTGTCCTGTGATTGCTCACTGAAAATTAAGTTTCAGAACCAAACACCTCCCCAGTATTGGACATCGAGTACCTGCAGGATTGGAAGAAGCAATGAAAGCACTTCCACCTTTCCCAACAAGATAGTAATATCATTTTCTGCTATGACAGCAATGAAGAAAAAGTGCAGGTTTTGTCTGGGAGTGTAGAATGATTTATGAGTGTCATTGTCAAACATCACATGAAGGATAAAGAGACTTTGCAATGCACGTCAGGCACACCCATCTCACTATCCTTAAGTCAATATATGTTTTCCTAAAATCATTATTCAAACACTCTTTATGAGTAACTCCTTCATATTATGGGCTGAATTTTACCTGGGCGGGAGGCAGTGTCCCTGCACCCCCCCAGGCATAAAAGTCGGGGCTGAGCCTGCCTGTGCTTGCAACTCACCACTTAGCCATCTAACAGCTGTCGGGCCTTTATTTGGCTTGAGGCTGGGCTTTCTGCAGAATGGAGGCATGGCCTCTGAGAACTGCTGGCCAATCAAATGGCCAGCAGTTCTCTTCTTCCAGCAGCGCCATCGGGATTGGTGGCTGCTGCCGGGAATGCAGGCAATCCCCTGAAACAGAGGAGGCAGAGCCCATTTCTGGTGTGCTAGTGTGTGCTGTGAAGGTCACAGCAATAGAACATAAACTAGACATCCCTGTAGCTTGCAGGTAAAAGTGTATCGCTCGCTCTCTCTCTCTCTCTCTGGCTGGAGGCAAGTCAGCAAAGACACAGTCAAAAAGGAAACAGAACAACTTGTTCAGCTAACCTGCAGAATCAAGTGTCTCCAAACCAACAGCTGGTTTTCACTGGTTCCATGCAGGCAGGCTCCAGAAGAGTGGCATGGGAGGCCAGTACTGATGGGCAAATTGGAGGGGAAATGCAAGGTAGGTGGAATACTTTGGGGATGGGCCTCCAATGGACTGAGGGCCCCAAACAGGAGGCAATGCCCCCATGGCACAGACACAGTACTGTCAGGTTTCACCTGACGGCTTGGATACTTGGTTCCCGCTTCCTCTGCCATGGATAAAATCCCAGTGAAGGTGGGAGGAAGCCCTTAATTGGCCACTTAAGGGTCTCAATTGGGCCACAGGCAAGTGGGCCCCTGGCCTCTCCCCACCCTGGATAAAATGCTCACAGGAGTGGACGGGGAAGGCAATGGACATGGTGCCATTGCCATGGCACCCAATTTTACTGAACCATCTTCACCAGCCATTGCCCCCCCTGCTCCACATGCCCCCCTCACCCCTGAGTGGGGGGTGGGGGAACATTGAGATGGGGGTATAAATTACAGCCATATTATATATTGGGCTGTAACTTTTGAGCTCCAGAGCCATGTAACCCCCTAGTTACTGGATGTTGGGGAACCCCTCCTCCCCCACCCCCCTGGGAAGTTCCCAGGTAAGTATTGCACAGCAATTATCTGGGAAGTGCAAAATTCCGATGGGCAATAGCCCTGCACTGGGAACCATCTGAAAATGTGATTTAAATCACAAACTTTGGATGGCTTCTACTGTCTTACATCAATAGCTACTCAGAAGAAAGTGAAGAATTAAAACTGCTTCAAGCTTCTGGGCAATGTGAGGAACCTGTTTTTGGAAAAATTGAAGGACATTGAATTTTGGACATTCTTTCTCTTGAGTTATTTTTAAAAGTTTGCAATATTAATTCGGGGCTGTAAATATGCCACTCTTCAAAAAACCATGGGTCAAGATAGTCGTCCAACGGGGAATTACCTGGAAAAACTCAGCAGGTCTGGCAGCATCAGTGGAGAAGAAAAGAGTTGACATTTCGAGACCTCATGAACCTTCAACAGAACTCAGTTCCATTGAAGGGTCATGAGGACTCGAAACGTCAACTCTTTTCTTCTCCGCCGATGCTGCCAGACCTGCTGAGTTTTTCCAGGTAATTCTGTTTTTGTTTTGGATTTCCAGCATCCGCAGTTTTTTGCTTTTATCTCTGTGTCCAACAGGGAATACCTGGTGAGGGAAGAAATACTTTGTGTATCTAAGTTAACAAAGAACTCGTGTTGCCAGGCTAAAGACTCTTGCCTTTCTGTTTCAGATTTCCAGCATCTGCAGTATTTTGCTTTTATCTTGTTGTTATAGACTCTTGCTGATTGGTTAAAAAAGCTGGCCAAGTGAAGTATTCTTTGAACATCTGAGTCTTTAAAACTCTCAGTTGGAATGAGCGTGAGGTGCCTTAGAAGCAAGCTGCAAGAAAAAGATTCTTTCTTTCCCACTCTCTCTGCCCTAACTTTGAGTTAAACTTTCTTCAGAAACATCTCAACAGGATAACTCATCTGTTTATTTTGAATGTCTGCAGAGTTGTGATAATCAAGAGCCATCAAGGACAGTTTCACTAATAAATCCATCTGAAAGAACTTCCAGACCTATTGTGACCAAAATTCTGTCAGATCAACAGTGTTGAGATCTCTTCAAATTTTATCTTTTTAAAAGAAATGTTCCCATCATCCAGCCTCTGCAGGGGAATGTGCTTTTTTTGTCCTGTTTTGTATTTGTGTGGGTGTACATGGATTCAATTATCTGTTTTTTAAAAAGGGGGAAAATTGTTACAGTTCTGAATTAAAACTTGTATGTTAGCTACTTTATCAACTTGATTTTAAAAAGTAGCTTGTTTTATAATAAATCAATTTTTTTGTGTTTACTGAAAGGAGCCTGGTTAGAGTATTTTATGTTGAGGATAATAGCATCAAAGGGTAACAACTGGCCAGTTTTGTGTGTGAATCAAAATTTAAACTATTGTTAAGACCTGCAGAGAAGCGGGGCTAGAATTAAATGCGCACTGTTCCCATCTCGGCCCTTAACAGTAACTATTGTACAGGCCCATACGGACCCACCATGGAGCAACTCCCTCACTCCCTAAACCCCTAGGGGAGTCACCCCAACCCCAGAAACCCCAGGGGGCTCCCCCACCCCCAAATACCCCTGGGGCTCCGCCAAACCCCCATGGGACCCCTCCAAACCTCCAGGGAGCTCACCCTGACCCCGACTACTGCCCCCGCAGGCCCGACCGAACCACCCCTACCGACTGCCTGACCGCCCCCCTCAACTGTCCAACCCTCTCCCAACTATCCAACCCCCTCCTCCAATTGTCCGACCCCACCCCACTGACTGTCTGACGTGGCCCCCCCATATTGTCCAACCACCCCCGTCCCCAAAATTCTATCCACTTACCTGACAAACGTACTCTATCCCTGCCTTGAAAGTGGCTGGACCTTTAAACTTGCCTGATTTACAACAGCAAGTGCATCCTTCCGTCCGATTCTGCACTGCTGAACTGAAGACCTCAGGAGCATGCTGCGCTGTACAGTTCTCACCCGGCCTGAATTGGGAGGTCAGCAGAGACAGCACTAAGAAGATTTCCAGGTAAGAAAGTAGGAGCAGACTGGCAATTTGACTCTGATTGCCAAACCGTGGAAGTTCAGGCCCATTATTGCAATTAGATGAATGGTCTGGGATTACTAATGTATCTGAAAAATGGTCCTTCAGCCAAAAAGGTTTGAGAACCACTAGCACAGATGGTTTGGTGAAACTAGCAGGCACATGGCAGATGAAATTTAACACAGAGCAGTCTGAAATGATCCATTTTGGTCAGATGAATAAGGAGAGGTTTTACAAACTAGCTGATACAAGGAGGTATAGGAATAGGAGACTTGGTTGGGGAGGGGGTATATTAACACAAATCTTTGCAAGTAGCTGGACAAGTTGAGTAAGTTTTTAACAAACCTTGGCTTTATCATTAGTGGAATTGTGGTAAAATGGAGTGCTATGTACCTTTAAGAGAATATAGTCAGTTGACCATGTGACCGCATTGACCAATCACTATACAGCGTGGACTTCTTGGTAACTCTAAGTCTAGAGCTGGAGGTAATTGAAGAAGCACACATGGTGTTAGTACTGTTCTTGGTTTCAATAAATTACCAGTGTTTGTTCAGTTAATTAGTCTCTCTGCTGATATTGTTTAAAGCACCAACTAATGTGTTAATATCAAGGGTGCAGCTAGCGTTCATTGGACAAAGTAAACCTTATAACCAAAAACATAAAACTGGCGATGAGGACAAACCAGATCAATCAATGGCAATCAAGAAAGCCACGGTAAGCCAGTTCCGTTAATTCGCCACTACCTTGAAAGCTGTTTGAAAGCGCAGTCTCCTTCGTCATCGAGTCTGCCGTGGTTGGGCATCTTGAACCATTCGACCCCTTTTCCCAATGACTGGTCTTATTACTTCAAACGCCAAGCCTTCTTCTTTACCGCTAATGACATCACGGGGAGGACAAGAAGAGGGCGATTCTTTCGTCCACATGCGGGAGCAAAACATATGGGCTGATCTGCAGCCTCACGTCACCTAACACCCCCGATACGAAGACTTTCGATGAGTTATTAAACATAGTAAAAAAACCACCTGAAGCCAAAGCCCTCAGTCACTATGCAGTGTTTTAAATTCAATTAGAGGAATAGGCTTCCAGGAGAGACAATCGCTGGATATATAGCGGCTTTAAAAGAAGTAACGGAATAATGTGAGTTTGGAGCTTTAATTAATGACATGTTGAGAGACCGATTGATATGCGGAATCGGGGACGATCCTTTTCAAAAGCGATTGCTATCTGAAACTAATCTAGACTGCAGTAAGGCATTAGAATTGAGAGCAGCCATGGAGAATTCTGTTAGAGGCTTGGAGGCAATAAAAGATACACGACATGGCACCGTCCATCTTGTAAGGCAGGAAGGGCCGGTAACAAAAGATGCGAAAACTTAGGACGCTGCAGAAAGGAAGGGAGCATCCATTATATACAGATGATTGAAGAACAAAAGTACTACAGTTAAAACCCAGGACATTAATGAGACAAATGAATCCAAGCAGCCTAGAGATGATCAACAGTTCAGAAATATCGAATGCTTTTTCTGCCACTGCAATGGTCACATAACGCGGCACTGTCAAGATCGGCTGGGACAGCATTTTAAAAACAAAGGTAGAAATCACAAAATCTGACTCATTCAAGGACCAGAGGAAGCAGAATCTAACATTTATTCATTACACAACCAGAAAGTGGGTAGAACTGAGCCAATCCATGTAGTCTTTAGAGTCAATACACAACCCATCAAGATAGAGGCTGATAGGAGACCATCCATTCAGACATTTGAATAAAGGTGTCCATCCTTTAAGTTTGGAATAATTGGCCACTAAATTAAAAACATATACAGCCAAAGAAATAAGTGTGAAAGGGATACATCAAGTCCTGGTGCAGTATGGGGATCAGTATCAGTCTGCAAATTTACCCCTTATAGTAGTAGAATGGGTGGGCCCCAGTTTAATTGGTCGCAACTGGGTCAAAAAGATTAAATTGCAATGGGCTGAGATTTTTCAAATAAGAGCATGAAACTTACGGGAAGTGTTACAAAAGTGCACTTCTATTTTCAGTAGCAAGCTAGGAAGGATTCATGGGCTACAAGCCAAAATCCACCTGGACCCTAATGCAAACCTCAGATTTATCAGAGCCAGACCAGTCCCTTATGATCTACGGGACAAGGTCGGGATGAGATAAACAGGCTGGAAAAGTTGGGTATCTTACAACTGGTGAAATTTTCCAAATGGGCGGCACCCATTGGTACCCGTCTTGAAGTGTTCACTTACGCGGTTACTATAAGTTCACTTTAAACACATTAAGATGTCTATCTCTAAATAAAGCAGGACTGGTGGTCCAGAATAAGATTGGAGTCTACTCAGTCCGCAGGGTAATACATGGGCTCCAGAGATCCTGGGAATAAGTGTTGAGATGGTAATAACTCTAGTTGGAAGATGCCTCTCTCAAATACACAGTAATGCACAATTCTGCACCCCCCACCCCCCCAACCCCCATCCCCAACAAAATCGGAAAGTCAGTAATCATGCAGTTTATATCTTGAGTTAGGGGTAACATTACTCTTTGGGCATAATTTTCAGGTTGGCGAGTGGGGGTGGGGTCTGCTAGCCGACGCACAAAATGACGTGCGGTGACTTCGGGCGTGCGACCCGACTTCATGACGCGTCATTTAATTTGTCAGTTCGGTGCGCCTGCTGAACTCTCAAAGGCCTGTTAAAAAGTAATTAATGCAATTAACTGAGCTGCCCGTCCAACCTTAAGGTTGGCGGGCAGGTGAAGAGCCCAGGCGGCCTTCGCATTTATCATGCAACCTCATCCATGTTTATTATTTAAATAAAAATGTTTGAAATAAATAATGGACATTGCCCAGCTCATGTGACAGTTTCACATGAAGGGACATGTCCTTAATTTTTTTTTCCCCACCTTTATTCAAATTTCCATAAGTTAAACCAATCTCCCTGAGGCACCTCCGGGAGATCTCTGTGCTCTTTCGTGCACATGCACAAGAGAGAGCACAGGGAACCATTCAGTGAGTTCCCCACCCTCAATTGAACTGCCAATTCTGGATTTATTACAGCAATATTTACTGTCACACACCTTGGAATACAAGAAGATCTTACAGACTTTCACAAAGAGGACACTGACACAAAGCACTGCCAGAATGAGGGATAAGAATCCCGAAGCAGGAGATGCACCAGTCTGGAATGCACGGAAAGGGTGATGGAAACAAATTCATTTGGAGCATTCAGAAACTAATTGAATGCATACTTGATAGGAAAAAATTACAGGGCTATGGGGGAACAGCAGGACTGTGGGTCTAATTGGACAGCTCTCTCCAAAGTTGGCACAGCCATAATGGGCTGAATGGCCTCCTTCTGTGCTGTGTCATTCTTATTCTGTGCTTGCTATTTCTATAATTCCATGATATGGTTTTGGTTAGCAAGGCCAGCATTTACTGTCACTGAGATGATGATGATGAGTCTTCTTCTTGAACCACACACAGCCTATGTAGCAAAGGTTACTTGCTTCCTCCAGTGCTGCCATTTTCCCCTTCAACAGAAGCAGCCTTTAGGTCATGCCGTGCTACATTACATATGTGTTTTGCTGCTCCAACTTGCATCCTGCACTGCTTTTTGCCTAATAATCAGATGCTTTTCAGACCCAACTCTCATCTCTTGAGGATTTTCCAACAGCATTCCAACCCCACTCCCCCCACCAACACTCTTCAGCACCGCCACCATGTATCTGAAGGATAGAAAGCTGAATTTGCAGAGTCTACAACCTTCAAATTTTCTAAAGACTAGAATCAGCAATTTAAGGATGGGGTCAAAATCATGATTGATTGAAATCCTTCCTCACCCAACTTCTAATGGCATTGCTGTACCATCAGAACTTTGAGCTCATGGTGTTTTTGTGTGAAGAAGAAAGAAGAAATAATTCTTTTTGTGGAGGAGAAATAAGGTTATTACTGGGGATAGTGGCATAGTGGTAATATTACTAGACTGCAAACCCAGGTGAAAGTTCTGGGGATGTGGGTTCAAATCCCACTACAGCAGCTGCTAGGAATTGAAATTCAATTAATAAATCTGGAGTTAAAAACTTGTCATAGTAACTATGAAACTGTCAGGTTGTCATGTAAGCCCATCAAGTTCACTAATACCCTTTAGGGATGGAAATCCACCATCGGTACCCAGTCTAGCCTGTATGTTGTGACAGAATCTGTGGTTGTCAAACCTATGTTTTTGAGACAGCGCCTTAATGAAACTGTGAATTCATGTATAACTAATGTTGGCTTTGGATTTTAGAATACAGGTATAGTAAATAAAGTATTTAGTGTTGCATTGTTTGGTGCTTGTACAGTAAAAGTTCTTTTGTTTCAAACAGTGTAATCTTGTAGCTTCATTCTTTTAGTAAAAAACTGGTATTTCAGATAGTTTTCTTTTTTAAAATAAATTTATTGGTCTCTACTGAGATTGTAACAATGTGATATCAGCCCAACACAATGTGGTTGATGATTAACCGCCCTCTGAAATGGCCAAGCAAGCCACTCAGTTGTCAAAAACCACACAGAAAAATCAAGAAGTGATAAAAATCAGACAGGCCACCTGGCATCGACCGAGGCACTGGAAATGACAACTCTACACCATACACAGTCAGCCCTGCAAAGTCCTCCGAAACAGCCTCTGGGGTTTTGTACCAAAATTGGGAGAGCTGTCCCACAGGATAATGAAGCAACAGCCTGATATAGTTATACTCACTGAATCATACCTTACGGACAATATCCCAGACTCCTTAATCATCATCCCTCAGTATGACCTGAGCCATTGGCAGGACAGACCCAGCAGAGGCAATGGCACAGTGGTATTGAGTAGGGAGGGAGATGTCCTGGGATTCCTCAGTATTGATGCCAGAAACCATGGAGTCTCATGGCATCAGGTCAAATGTGGGTAAGGAAATGTCCTGCTGATCACCAACTATTGCCTTACCACAACTGATGAATCAATGCTCCTCCATGTTGAACACCACTTGGAAGAAGCATTCAAAGTAGCAAAGGCACAGGATGTACTCCATGTGGGGAACTTCCTTGGACATTACCAAGAAAGGCTTGGTAGCACAACTAGTAACCATGGTGGCTGAGTCATAGACTCATAGACTTTTACAGCACAGAAGAAGGCCATTTGACCCATCGTGTCCATGCCAGTCAACAAAGATCTTACTATACTAACCCCATTTTTCAGCGCTTGGCCTGTAGTCCTGGAGGCTATGGCAATGCAAGTGAATATCTAAATACTTCTTAAATGTTACGAGAGTTTCTGACTCAACCACCCTTTCAGGCAGTGCGTTCCATAAAATCGACACCCCCTGGGTGAAAAAATTTCTCCTCAACTCCCCTCTTAGCCTTCTATCTTTTACCTTAAATCAATGCCCCTGGTTATTGACCCCCACTACTAATGGAAAAAGTGCCTTCCTATCCACCCTATCTATGCCCCTCATAATCTTATACACCTCTATCAGCTCCCCTCTCAACCTTCGCTGCTCCAAGGAAAACAACCCCAGCCTATCCAATCTTTCCTCATAACTCAGGCCTTCCAGCCCAGCCAGCATCCTGGAAAATCTCCTTTGCACAAACTCCAGTGCAATCACATCCTTTCTATAATGTGGTGACCAGAACTGCACACAGTGCTCTGGTTGTGACCTAACTAGTGTTTTATACAGTTCCAGCATAACCTCCCTGCTCTTGTATTCCAATAAAGGCAAATATCCCAAATGCCTTCTTAATCACCTTATCTACCTGCCCTGCTACCTTCAGAGATCTGTGGATATGCATACCAATGTCCCTCTGATCTTCATTACCTTCCAGGTCCTACAATTCAGAGTGTAATCCCTTGCCTTGTTAGCCCTCCCTAAGTGCATTACCTCACAATTTTCCGGGTTGAATTCCATTTGCCACTGCTCTGCCCACCTGACCAGTCCATTGATATCTTCCTGCAGTTTACAACTATCCTCCTCACTATTTACCACCCTACCAACTTTTGTGTCATCAGCAAACTTCTTGATCATACCCACTGCATTTAAGTCCAAATCATTTATTTACACCACAAAGAGCAAGGACCTCAGCACCGAGCCCTGTGGAACCCCACTGGAAACAGACTTCCAGTCACAGAAACATCCCTCTACCATCACCCTCTGCTTCCTGCCTCTCAGCCAATGTTGGATCCAACGTACCACTATACCTTGGATCCCATGGGCTCTTGCCTTCTTGACCAGTCTGCCATGAGGAACCTTATCAAAAACCTTGCTTAAGTCCATGTAGACCAGATCAAATGCATTACCCTCATCAACACTCCTGGTTACCTCCTCAAAAGATTCCATCAAATTTATCAAACACAACCTTACTATCCCTGATTAATCCATATCTCTCCAAGTGCAGATATATTCTGTCCCTCAGAATTCTTTCTAGTAACTTCCCCACCACTGAAGTAAGACTAACTGGCCTGTAATTTCCTGGGGAAGGATCTTCCGGTTGGCAAGCGGGGGCGGGGCCTGCTCGCTGACCCACAAAATGATGCGAGATGATGTCAGGTGGAACTCCTGACGTTACCCCGTGTCATTTCCATTTTCTGGTCGGCAGGGGCACAGCCAAATGAGCTGTGCGCCCGCTGACCTGTCAACGGCCGATTGAGTCCATTTAAAAAGAGATCAACATCATGAATGGACCTGTCCATCCAACCTTAAAGTTGGCGGGCAGGCTGGGACCCCTCAAGGGCTTCAGAAAAAGCATGAAACCTCATCCACGGGCGGGATGAGGTTTCATGAGGGTATTTAAATATTTAATAAAGGCTTCTATAAAAGTTACGGACATGTCCCAACTCATGTGACACATGAGTGGGGACATGTCAGGGAAATCTTTCTATCATTTGTTTAACAATTTTTAATTTGGAGCCAATCTCCCTGAGGCAGCACTTAGCCTCAGGGAGATCAGTGTGCATGCGCGCGAAAGAGAGCACTCCTGGCTGAGAGAATGGCCCCCCGCCCGCACAAGGAATACATAGCGCTTCCTGGCAGACGTCAAGCTGGTTGGGCCTTAATTGGCCCGCCTACATGAAATGGCGATGCACCTCTGATCGGGGGCGCTGATTGGAGGCGTCCCCTGGTCTTTCCCTTCCTCCCTTTTTTAATGATGGGACAATGTTAGCAGTCCTCCAGTCCTCTGGCACCTTATCTGTGGCCAGGCAGGATTTGAAAATTACAGCCAAGGCCACTGATATCTCTTCTCTTGCCTCACTCACCAGCCTGGGATACATCTTATCCGGGCCTGCGGATTTATCCACTTTTAAGGCCTCTAAACCCGCTTGTATCTCCCCTCTCTCTCTATGTTAATTTCCTCTAATATTTCACAGTCCTCCACCCTGATTTCTATACCTGCATCGTCCTCTTTCATTGTGAAGACCAATGCAAAGGATTCATTGAGGACTGTACCCATGTCTTCCGGGTCCACGCACAGATTCCCTCTATAGTCCCTAATTGGCCTTACTCTTTCCCTAGTTATTCTCTTGTTCTTTATATAAGTAAAAAACCCCTTTGCGTTTTCCTTTGTTCTACCCACCAATGCTTTCCCATGCACTCTGTTAGCTTTCCTAATTTCTTTTTTAATCCCACCTGCACTTTTTATACTCCTCTAGGGACCCTGCCATATTAAGCCCTCAGTATCTGCCATAAATTTCTAATTTTTCTTAATCCTAACATTTATGTCCTTTGACATCCAGGATTCTCCAGACTTGGTCCACTCCCTTTGTCTTTACGGGAACATATTTGCCCTGTACTCTCACTATTTCCTCCTTAAATGCCCACCATTGCTCTGACACAGTTTTATCTGCAAGTAGCTGCTCCCAGTCCACTTGAGCCAAATCATATCTCATCTTAGTGAAATTAGCCTGTCCCCAGTATAGAACTTTTATTCCCAGCCCAACTGTAACCTTTTCCATAACTACCCTAAATCTAACTGAGTTATGGTCACTTTCTACGAAATGCTCCCCTACTGATACACCTTCCACTTGCTTGGGCTCATTTCCAAATATTAGGCCCAGAACTGCCCCCTCCCTTATTGAGCTTTCTATGTACTGGCTAAAAAAACTTCTCCTAGATGTAACTTAAGAATTTTTTTTCCCTCCCTACCTTGCACATTAAAACTATCCCAGTTAATATTTGGATAGTTAAAATTCCCTACTACCTTATTATTCTTACACCTCTCTGAAATTTGATTACATATTTGATCCTCTATCTCTCACTGACTGTTCGGGGGCCTATGGTACACACCCGACAGTGTGTTTGCCCCTTTTTATGTTTTTTTTACTTCTACCCATATGGCCTCATTTGATGATCCTTCCAAGATATTATCCCTGCTCACTGCTATAATTGACTCCTTGATCAATATTGTGACCCCTGCCCTCCTCTTCTATCACCCTTTCTATCTTGTCTGAATACCCTATAACGAGGAATGTTGAGCTGCCAATCTGTCCTTTTAGTCAAGTCCCAGTCATAGTTATGATATCATACTCCCACGTGCCTATCTGTGCCCTCAGCTCGTCTGTGTTATTCCTCAGGCTCCTTGCATTAAAATATATTCCATTTAGCCTTGCTAAGTTCACATCTTTCTTATCTAGTCTATTTCCCTCTGCCTTCCAGACTCATTTACTAATAATAATAATAATGCTTACTAATGCTTAACTTCTAATTCCATCTCAGCTACTTCAACTACTTTTCAGGATCCCATCCCCCTGCCAATTTAGTTTAAATCCGTCCCAACAGCATTAGCAAACCTCCCTGCGAGGATGTTGGTCCTGTTCCTGTTCAGATGTAACCCGTCCAACTTGTACAATTCCCACCTCCCACAAAAACAGTCCCAATGCCCCAGGAATCTAAAGCCCTCCCTCCTGCACCATCTCTCTAGCCACGCATTCATCTGCTTTATCCTTCTGTTCCTATACTAACTACTGTGTGGCACTGGGAGTAAACCAGAGATTACTAACTTTGAAGTCCTGCTTTTCCATTTCATACCTAACTCCCTAAAGTCTGCTTGCAGGACCTCATTTCCCTTTCTTCCTATGTCATTGGCCCCAACATGGACCACAACCTCTAGCTGTTCACCCTCCCCCTTCAGAATGCCCTGCAGCCGTTCCATGACATCCTTGACCCCGGTGCTGGGAGGCAACATACCATCCTGGAGTCACGTCGACAGCTGCAGAAGCGCCTGTATATTCCCTGCATTAATGAATAACCTACCACTATTGCCCTTCCACACTTCTTTCTCCACCACCCCACCGAGCAGCTGGACCACCCACATGGCCTTGGCTGTGGTTGGCCTCCACAGAGGAACTGTCACTCTCGCCATTTTCCAAGACCAAAAAATGGTTTGCGAGTGAGATGCACTCGGAGGATTCCCTCACTACCTGCCTGGCCCCCTTCTTCTGTCTGGCGGTCACCCATTCCCTCTCTGCTTGCATTTCGTTAAGTTGCAGGGTGACCAAGTCCTGAAACGTGCTAACCACGAACCTCTCAGCTCATAACTGCACTGTAGTGCCCCTAGCTGCTGCTCAAGCTCCAAAGCCCAAAGCTTGCATTGCACCAGTTGTAGGCACCTCCTGCACACATGGTCATCCAGACCACCAGGAGCACCTAGGATTTCCCACATAGCACAGGATGTGCAAGTCACGGGACTGATCTCCCCAGACATACCTTAACTAAATAGAATACAGACCCTTGCTTTTATTTTACCATTATTCCTACTTGTGTATAGACTAGATGCTAGATCCTCTAGATAGACTAGATCCTCTAGGTGCTGCTGACTGCCTGTCCCAGGGTCCTCCTCTCGCACTCTCCTCTGGGTGCTGCTGACTGCCAGTCCCGGGGCCCTTCTCTTGTACTCTCCTATAGGTTCTGCTGACTGCTTGTCCCAAGGTCATCCTCTCACACTCTCCTCTAGGTGCTGCTGACTGCCTGTCCCAGGGCCCTCTTCTCACACTCGCTTGTGAAGGACATATCTGCCAGACTGGGCCTACAGCAGGTGGTGAGGGAACCAACAAGAGGAAAAAATGTACTTAACCTCACCCTCACCAACCTACCTTTCACAGGTGCAGCTGTTCATAGCACTATTGGTAGAAGTGGCCAACGTACAGATCTTCTGGAGACAAAGTGCCATTTTAACATTGAGAATTTGACTATCATGTTGTGTGGCACTTTCCCTTCTTTTATTTGAGTTCTCTGCCAGAAGGCAGGTCTGACCCCAGCACCACGATCTACACCTCGGATAGGTCAAGGAGGCTGGTACCAAACCAACCGAGCTGGAAGGGGGAAATCGAACACTATGTTGGTGGCATCAATCAGCCTTCCAGCCAACTAAGTCAACCAGCTCCACCAAGGAGACTGTGGCAACATACATTCCAGGCGTGTTGTAAACTAGAGCTATGGATAGTAACAGTAGAGGCTCCAATTTTTTTCCATCGCATGGTTGACCAAGAATCTCTCCTGATGTTACTGTCTGCCATTGGCATTTGTTCTAGGGGTTTATATACTCAACCTGTTTGGCCACATTATGTTGCACCTTCCTTGGTCATCAAGTCCTGGGTGGAACTTGAACTTGGAGATTCTAGTTCAGAGGCGGGACACTACCCACTGCCTGGATGGCACTACCAGCATGCTAAATAGGATAGAATTGGAACAGACCTAGCAGCTCAAAACTGAGGATCCCTAAGGTGCTGTGGTCTATCATCAGGAGTAAAATGGAATTCAACCATAATCTGTAACCTCCTAGCCTGGCATGTACCCCACTCTACCATTACCAGCAAGCTGTGGGGAATCAACCCTGATTCAATGAGGGGTGCAGGAAAGCATTCCAGGAGCAGCACCAGGCATAACTAAAAATAATGTGCCAACCTGGTGAAGCTACAATGCAGGACTACATGCAAACCAAACAGCAGAAACAGCTTGCAGCAGACAGAGGAAAGTAACCCCACAACCAATGGAACAGATCTAAGCTCTACAGTCCAGCATGATGGAATGCTCTCTACTTGCCTGGAGTGCAACTCAAACAACAAGAAGCTAGGCACCATCCAAGACAAAGTAGCCCATTTAATGTGCATGCCATCCACAAACTTAAAGATTAACTCCCTCCACTGGTTCACAGAGGCAGCAGTCTGTACCATATACAAGATGCACTGCAGCACCTCACCAATCCTCCTTCGGCAGCACCTACCAAATTCGTGACCTCTACCACTTAGAATGTCAAAGTAGCAGACACATGGGAACACCACTGCCTGCAAGTTCCCTTCCAAGCCACATACCATCCTGATTTGGAATTATATCAAACATCCCTTAACTGTTTTTGTGGCAGAATCCCGTAACTTCCTTCATAACTGCACTATGGCTGTATCTAAACCAGATGGATTACAATGGTTCAAGAAAGCTGCTCACCACCACCTTCTCATGGGCAATAAAGGCTGGGGAACAGATGCTGGCCTAGCCAGTGACACTTGCATTCCTTGAAAGAATTTAAAAAATGTAATTCAGCATATTAAATTGTTTTTACCTGAAAATTCCTTTATCTTTTTATATGCGTACTTAAATGTACATGTGAAAAGTGATTGTTTTGGTTGGAAAAACAGGGGGCACAAAGCAAACAGTGTAATACTTTCAATCAAGCCAACATTGGAGTTAAACTTGGCCGGCCTTGAAATTATGTTATGGAAAAGCAGCATGTAAACACTTCACGTCTTCATGTGAAATTTTTCTATTAGCTATTTTAATGAGAACATCAGCATAATTAGTTTCAAGGACCAAAAATTGAATCATCTGCTTTGTCAGGTTAAAGCATCTTCCACCAACAGCCTCTCATTCTGATTTTTCTGTAGGGACCTTATTGGCCCCGATTGATAGAAGATAGTTAATGGTAACGGTAAGTCATGACATTTATTTTAAAGTTGTATGTAATGCATTTTTAAGCAGCAATTTATTTTCATCTTTTTTAATCATACATTGTATGTGGGCAGCATTAGCAAGGCCAGTATTTATTGCCCATCCCTAAGTACCTTTGAGAAGATGGTGCTGAACCATCTTTTTAAAGCATTGTGATGGAGGTAATCCTAGAATTCTGTTAAGCGGGCAGTTCCAGGATTTTGGCCCAGTGATGATGAAGGAACAGCAATATACTTCCAGGTCAGGATGGTGCATAACTTGGATGGCAATCTGGAGCATTCCCATGCATCTGCTGCCTTTGTCCTTCCGGGTGGTAGAGGTCACGGGTTTGGAAGGTGCTGTCAAAGGACGCTTGGTGGGTTCCTGCAGTGCGGACATCACTGTACATTGCTGATGGAGGGAGTGAACGTTTAAGGTGGTGGATGGTTTGCTGATCAAGTGGGCTGCTTTCTCCAGGATGGTTTTGAGCTTCTTGGCTTTCGTTGCAAATGCACTCATCTAGGTAAATGGAAAGTATTCCATGACACTCCTGGTCCAGGTAAGTAAACGTTCCTGTTAGCCAAAGGCAGAATTTTTATCAGGGTAAACCCCACAGTAGCACACATAATGTGATTGATAGACTGTTGTGCATAGTCAGTGCTATTTCCTTATTTTCAGGATTTGGGGAGATGCTCGTCACATCAACATTTCGATTCCAATGGTTTCACAAAATTTGAGAAGGCTGCCATTTGCAATCTCTGATAAAATGTCACAGAAGCTGAAACTTGAAACAGATGGTATCATTTAATGAGAGGACTCATCACCATGGGTATCGAACATACACTGGGGTTTTCTGGTCCTGCTGGCGTTGAGGGTCATGGCGAGGTGGGTGGGTGGTGGGGAACAATGCGGTGAGAAGGCCAAAAATCGGTTTCACGCCGTCATAAAACCAGTTTGTGATTGTTGCTCTGCCCATCAATGGCGGGCCACGTTTCCCGCCAACGCACGTCGGGAACCTAATTTCCATACTTTAGCATCTCATGATAAGCCCAGCTCACCAGAATCATCTCCCCACGCTGGGTCACCCGAGCATGTTGGCATCATTGCACGTCGACGTGTTTCACAACTGTTCATAAGCGACACACCCCTGATGACCTGCACTTCACTCGGGTCTTCGAGGTTTGTTTGTCTACCTTGCTTCGGGCAGCACTCCCAGTCATCAGAGCCAGGATTCACACACAGCACCACGTCACTCTTAGGGGGGCTCACGGGCAGGCCTCTACCTACCAGACCAGCTGTAAGGTGGGGGTGGATTTTCAACAGCTGCAGGGCTAGGGCTTCCTTGGGGAAGGAGGGGAAATGGCCTCGGGCAAGGGAAGAGGCTGCAGGGTAAGGGCTGTACTGGGGAAGGGGGGTATCCCAGGGTGAGTGTGGGGGCACATGTTGACCTGTACAAGTGGTTTCAAGATGGTGAGGGCTGCGGAGGCAGTCTCCATAGGAGATGAGGCTAAATGGAGGTGTTAGAGCTTGTGTGAGAGTGAGTGGTGATGTCCCTTGAGCTGGCAGTGAGTGAGATGACAGTGAATATGTGATGGCCTTGTGGGTGTGTGAGTTCAGAGAAACAAGATGGCTGTCTTACCCTGGCAGGGTTTTCTACACTGGATGGCTGACCTCTTGTGTGCAGCAGTGGCACTGGCCACCACTGCCCCCACCTCCCAAGCCAGAATGATGAGACAGATGGGCAGCCTGTGGCCAAAGTGGGTGTAGGGGACATTACAGCGGGCCTTCATGGCATCTAAAATGCATTACTGAAGCGGGTTGGTGGAGCGGGGGGGGGCTGCACTCGTCTTGGCTTTTGGGGCCATGCCTTCTGTGCTGCAGCCGTGGGCTGTAAGCATTGAGAAGTGTGCATGCGGCTGCAGTTTAAATATGATGCCCTGTGTGAGGAAGTGGTGGGATAATGGCATGGCAGGCAAATCGGAAGCCGCCCACCAGCGAGACAGCACGTTTCCTGTGGCTGCAAAATTGTGGCAAGAATGGGATGAGACAGCGCGAAAACCCGCCACTGCAGCCAACAGGTAAAATCCCCACCCGCTACCGCACTTTATGCAAATCTGGGGCAATTCCTCCCCTGGTTATTGCATGACACAAAATGGCAAACTTACACTGTGTCAACCTTAAGGTAGTTGACAAAGCCATAATTCCAGACAAGTATCCACTTCTTATGATCCAAGAACTAATGGTATCATTTCAGAACTCCAGTGTCTTCAAGAATTTCCAGATATAATGGAGTCATCTTCAGATACCACTAGCAGAACAAAGCCAATATCTTATATCCTTTATTACTCAGAAAGGCATGCTTCAGTATTGATATGTACACACTAGCTTTTTGTAATTCATGTAGCAGGACAGCAAGATCCCTCTGTACCATAGAGCACAGGTTTCTACAGTCGCTCTCCATTTAAATACTTTTTTTTTTATTAATCCTGCCAAAGTGTACAAGCTCACATTTTCCCACCTCCTAATTTTTGGCCTACTAACATAACTATCTATATCCTTTTACAGACTCTTTGTCACAACTTGTTTCCCTCCCTATCTTTGTATCATCAGCAAATTTAGCTACCTACACTTGGTCCGTCCGTTCAAGTCATAATTAAATTGGATCCTTCTCTTCCTAACCAACATGAGACAGAAAGTGATGTGTGATGGGAAATCATCCGATCATGTCCTCTCTGGGAACCTCAGTGAACTGTGTTAGGACTTCTGATCTTCTTGACATGCATAAACAACATAACCAGCAATTTTGAAAACAGGGTGAAGCTATTTGCAGATGGCTATGTCGTTTACGCATCAGAAAAACCTCAAGAACATATCAATTCATGGCAAGATGATTTTCTGAAATTGCAAAATTGGCAGAACCAATGGGAGATGGCGCTTAATGCCAAAAAATGCTGTCATTTGTATGACCAACAAAAAGGATCCACCAACAGGTAGCTTTAAGTTCTGTAATCAAATGTTCCAACTGGTAGATACACAACCAGGCCTGGGGGCTTCACCTTAAAAACAATCTTAAATGGGGTTTCTGCATTCAGCAGATAATATCCAAAACAAACAGGGTTCTCAGATTTCCGAGGAGCAATCTTTGGCATTGCAACAAAAATATCAAAGTTATAGCTTGCCAAATATTTGTTCATCCATTCCTGGAGCATTCAAGTTGTGTGTGGGATCCTTATATGGAAAGAGATATAAATAAGATTGGAACGATCCAAAGGTATGCTGCATGATTCTGCATTAATCAGTATAGGAAATACTCCAGTGTCACATCCTGGATCAAAGATTTTGAATGGGAATCACTACAGTAAAGGAGGGAGAAAAATAAACTGACCATGTTCTGTAAAAAATGGAATGGACTGGTGGGAATTGACTGAAGCAAGGACTTGATGCTTGAACCTCTGGCAGTGACAAAACATGAGGTAGACATCCATACAAATGACAAAGGCCATTTTTTTCCAAGAAATTGTATCAACAGTCTTTCTTCCCAAGGACAATCCCACAATGGAACAAGCTGACAAAGGAAATAGTCACAGCCCCATCACTTGAAATCTTCACAACCCACCTTTAGATTATTTCCATTTAAAAGATTTCATTTCCGTGTTATGATGTGGGAGGTGATGTGTGCCAGGCTGACCAAATCCACAAGGGAAACTTGGCCACACTATCACAATTTGTATTTATTACAAGATTTGTGCACTGCATTCTAAAGTAGTGAGTCCACTAACAACTTTAGAGATTTTAAAAATTAAATTATAACATTTATTAACAAAAGAAAATATTTCAAACACAGACATATTACAGTTACTTGATACTACAATAAGTCCCAAAATTCCTAATTAACCTGACTCCCAACTACACAACCCCTTTAAGGCAATACTCCAAAATAGATTGTAAATGTAAATAAGTAATCCAGCAAGGTTACCATGGCACCCACGTGTTAGTGGAACTCCAAAGGCTTTTGGATGCAATTTCAGTTACTGGACACAGCAGACTTCTGCCTAAGTGGCTATAGGCTTTCTCCAAGGCTGTTTTACACAGTGTACATTTCAAGATGTTATATGGCCACCCCCACATAACCTTCCATCCTTCTTCATATATGTTTCTCTTTCTTTAATGTGTAAAATCCCATTGTTCTACATGTCTTTGGAAAAGTAATTCTCCCATTAAATAAAAATCTTTCATGTTGTCAATATGGCCTCATTCCTTTTGGGGAAAATACACATAGGGCAGAATATTACGCTTGTCGGGTGGGTACGCGCCCAACCTGAACGAGTGTAAAATGATGTGTGATGACCTCTGGCGAGGGTCCCGACATCATCACGCACTTGTGTGATATTTCAGTTGTTGGGCATGCGCAGGAGTTGATAGCGCGTCCACCAACAATTAACAAGCCTATTAAGGCCATTAAAGTTCTAACTGAATGAAACTTTTCACTGCCTGTCCAACCTTATGGCCAAGCAGCCTTTGGATTTTTTGTGAGACCTCAAATACGGGCAGGATAAGGTTTCAATCAGTGACTTAAAAAAATTTTTAAAAATTCAAACTAATTTCCAACATGTCCCTGCTCATGTGACCGAGTCGCATGAGGGGATATGCTATTAACATTTTTAAATTCTTTATTTTTTATTTTCAAAATTCTTCAGCTCCTTGAGGCAGCTCTGTGCCTCAGGAAGCTTTTATTGCATCACCCCCATGCACAAACACACTTCTGCACTCCTCCCGTGCCTTCCCTGGCAGCACTGCAGTGTGCTGCTAATTGGCCAGCCAGCGTAAAATCCATGTTGGGGCCCAATTGTGGGTGGCGGTCAGCTTCACGACTGTTCCTGGGCCCACCCACCCAAAAAGGGCAAACTTCTGCCCATGTTAGCCTTGCCCTATTTATCTTCTTAGTTGCAAACATCCTACTATCCCTTTGAAAATCAAACAATCTCTTCACTCATCTAAAAATGCAAATTTCATTCACACCTTATCTGTGGAACCCTCATCCTCACTTGTCCATCCCCATTTCAAAAGTCTGCTTTACAACTAACTCATTTGATAATTTCAAACTTGCAGCCTATCTGACTCTAATTCAATTAAATCAGTCACACAGACAGAACCATCCAACTCACACCCATAAGCCTACAATAATATAATGAAAAGTATTATAATGTTGTGACAATCAGGACTACCATTTCAGCAGGTCATGCCTGGTTTAACTTGTGCTAACCGTATACATGTTGGCGAAATACAGATGTTCGCCTGTGATGTTGACACACCCAAAGCAGAAGAAGCAGAAGATAATATAGATTGTAAAGATTTGAGGCCCCAGCACTCTACCAATTACAGTTTGCCAACCCGAAAATTACGCATTCACCTCAATATTGGTAGTTTAGGTGAGTGGACAAAGATGTGGCAGATGGAGTATAATTGACAACAACAGTTAGTTGCATGATGCATGCATGCTGGGAAGCTGCAAGGGCACTTTTGGGAGCAGTATATGTGCTCATAAAACTTTCAACATTTCTAAGTGGATTCTCTGTTGGTAAGGTGAAGTTTCACACAACAGCAGAGAACGCCAGCATAGGAAGAGATTATCATAACTGTAGGTACATTTGAGGAAACCACGCTAGAAATTCTGTGGCTTAAGACTATTTGGCAGTGGAAGCCAAAGTCTTGTCAAACTCAAGGCTGGATGGTCCTATCCTTTTCCTATTCTTTCTCCTTTACTCATTCATTCCACCAACTTTGTACAGGCTTACAAGCACAACTCTTTGGCATCCACTGTATTTACTTTAAAAACAATATTTGAAAAAGTCCCATGCAAACACCATTTTAAGATATGTTAGGATAACCTCTGTTTCAGCATCCAATGTGCCATGTGCCCCAATGCAACATGAGAAGTCACTATCCTATGTCATTCACTTTTTCTCTCATGGCACCAGCAAAAATATATGCAACCTGAGGGCCTTGGTCATGTTGAAGACTGACAGCTGAGTGAATCATAGGGCCTGTATGACCAGCAACATGTGTTGGTGGCACTGGTGGATTAGGAACATGCCGGCTAAAAGAACAGCCTCTGTCTTTCTTCTGCTGCAGAACACCAAAATTCCAATCACACTGGACCTGGATATGAAAGATTACTACCTGTAAATCAGGACTGTAGCGCTCATTTCAATCTGTGCATAGCACATTGGCAGTTCTAGAGGTCTTCATGGGATTATCCACTGTCTGTTCACATCTGAGGCCAATTGAGTTAAACTGTGGTCCACCATGAAGCACTTGACAATTTGAAGGATTTTATCAAGGAACTATGGTATGGCAGAGCTCCATCACATAGTGGTAGTGCCTCTCCTGCATACTTACCTTGCTGGTACGGAGGTCTCAAGCCTTGGGGGTAAGTTTTATATTTTAATATAACTGGCACAGAACTTTCTTCATGGGGAGAAAGTCAACTCAGCTGCAAAGCAGGGGTGCTGACTTCAACAACTGGAATCTGGATATCCAATGCAAAAAGCTGAAAGCACTACATCATAAAATCCATCCCTAAATAATTTATCTTGCAACAATAAAAATTCCAGCAACACAGCTGAAAGCACTCACCCTCTAAAAGCTCAGAACAAGCCATTCCTGTCACCTTCCATTTTACATTCACAGGCTGAGTGCACATCACATTGCTCACAAGAGCATTAAGAATGATGCTCAACCTAATTTTAGCACATCATGATCTTCAAACATAACAAGGGTAAAATTGGAAATAAAACCCTGAAAGCAGACATGGGGACCAAGGTGCACGATTAACCCACATCTGTTCATTGTATTGCAGGCAGCACGTTACATTTGTGCGTCCTGCTGTTTTATATAGGTGCTACGTGGAGCCATTACCACCTGTGCTGTTCACTATATTTAAACATTAATAGGAGACCCCGTATTGCGACTGTTCAGTACTGCTTTAGGCAGCCATCATCTCTTACAAGGGAGGTGCATTGTGGCTGCAAGAAGTAGCGGGAGGCAATTGAGAACTGAATATGTGCTCCAAAACTGAGAATGTAAGACAGTGTGCACCAAGGGTTTCCAATGGTCCACCAGACGTCTTTGTGGAAGAGGTGGAATGGAGAAGAGGTGTTCTGTATTCACAGGGTGAGGCCCTCCAGAGAATGCTTGGAGGCATTGGGAAGAAATATGGTTCAGGCCAATGCCAGGGCTGTTGCTCCTAGAACCTGTGTTGGAAGAAGTTCAATGAGTTGTCACGATTAATGAATTTATCTTTTCATGGCATATCCTAACTGAAGGAGGACAAATGCACCTGCATGTTTTAACTTCATGGTGAAAACAATGCTGGTCACCATGGGAAGGGCCGTGACCACTGCTGGTGCTGAAATGATTGATAATGAGGTTATTATCATACCTAATCCTCTTTCTCTCATCCCACTTCTCCCATATTCCTCAATCTCTTCTGATTTTGAAATTACAGATGGCATAAGCATGAACATTTTATTTTCTCCTCTCTAATCACCACAGCCAAACCCTTGTCTTTTTCTGACACTCAAGAAGTGGAACCAGCATAGTCGGTGAAGATGAAGAGACATCATCGCTCAATTTCATACTCATGGGCACAGCTCAAATAGGGGATAGGATAGAGACAGTAACTGCACATGGTAAGACATCAGACATAAGCATGCAGGGACCTAGGTGGGAGGAAGCATAATGCAGGTGCTAGCTGTAGAGTGAGGTTACACGCTAGTTCTGCTACAGCAGACTCAGATGAGGTCTTTGATGGGCCAGGAAATTGAAGAATGTTTACAAACAGCTGCTTGATACACTAGCCTACCAGAAAGTCTGCACTCAGAGCCAAGGATCATAGATTACTCCACCTCAAAATGGGCATTGAACTTTCTGAAGAGCTTGAATTCTATCCCTTGCATGATGGAATGGGTGGTAACTTCCATCGGCACACCTATGAAACTCACCTTAATGCAACATCTGATGGCCGTTGTCACAAGGGTACAAGCAGCTTCTATCAAATGTCTAGGCACTGCAGGGGAAGCTGCAAACTTAGGCTGGTGCCATCAAATATCTGGATACCACTGCTTAAAGGCCCTTCCAGGGCATCACAGCGGTCCATTGATATTTCTCTAATGGATTAGTCGGATTGCTGAGGCAGGAGAGGCTGAGGCACTTGGGAGAGTGGCAGTGGCTCCTTGAATGACAGCATTTGTGGTCCCACCACCACTCTGCCAGTGGCCTTGTTGTTGCCTGACTTCCAGCCAGCCTAGATGACTGAAGCCCAAACCTCCAAGATCTTCTGCAGCATTTCACCACCCAAACACTACAACCTCTGGGGAAATACCTTGTAGGAACACTATTTGAGACAAAAGCACACAGAAGAGAGACAATAAGATAATGTACAAGGTTGATTAATTGTTTTTGCTTTCATTAAGTAATGATTGAACTTATAAATTTGAATTGGAATGTGCATTTTCTGTGTTTTTTCATCTTTATATCATTGGTAAAGCAATGATATAATGTTCAGTGACAGCAGAATCATAAGAAGGATGGGACTGTTGTTAAATTGGGAGGCATGGTTGAGGTAACTGGTATTGCTTATCACTAATTTAATCAGGTAGAGCCCCAGAAGAAAATGCTGTCCTCATTGTAGCCTTCCTTCTTATTCCTGTTCCTCGACTTCCTGTTACACGTGCTTCTCTTTCACTTCCTCCTCCATCCCTCACCTCAGTTCCCTGTTCCTTATGCTGTTACTCCTCAGCCTTTTGCCTGATAGGCGGTGGCAAGAGTCATAATGGTCTGGTTGTGCAGCATTCAGCGTGTTATCACAAATCTTGATATCTGCTCAGCTGAGACCTGAGTCCTCCACTGTGCACCAAGCAGCTAAAGTATTGCTTGAAGATGCTGATGGCACACTCTATAAAGTTCCTTGTGGCAACATGGCTTTCATGTTGTGCACATGTGCATGGGTTCCAGACCAAAGTCATGAGGCATGTCACGAGTGGATAACTCTTGTTACCAATAGCCTGCCTTTGGCTTGTTGTTGTGGTTCAAATGCAAGTTGCACAGAGGCGTTGGATCCATGATGGCCACCAGGATAAAAGGCAACCTGCATGATTCAACGCTTGTGGCCGCACAGCACATCGAGGGAGTGGAATCCCTATCAGTTCACAACAATGGCCACCATTTCACTGGTTGGGATGGATCAAATGCAGCTGCCCCAAACTGAAGGAATTGTGATGACAGCTGGATAACAGGCATCCAGCTGCATGATCATCTGCCTGCCGTCACATACAAGCTCCACTTTGAGAAAGTGGAATCCCTTTCAGTTCTGGAACATGGCAATGTTCACATGAGACCCCCCAAAGGCAATACGAAAGTGGTCATTGGCATCCTTTTTTTATTCGTTCACAGGATGTGGGCATCGCTGGCTAGGCTGGCATTTATTGCCCATCCCTAGTTGCCCTTTAGAAGGTGGTGGTGAGCTGCCTTCTTGAACCGCTGCAGTCCCTGTGGTGTAGGTACACCCACAGTGCGTGTTAGGGAAGGGGTTCCAGGACAGCAACAATGAAGGAATGGCGATATATTTCCAAGCCAGGAAGGTGAGTGGCTTGGAGGGGAACATCCAGTCGGTGGTTATCCATGTATCTGCTGCCCTCGTCTTTCTAGATGGTAGTGGTTGTGGGTTTGGAATGTGCTGCCTAAGATGCCTTGACGAGTTTCTCCAGGGCATCTTGTAGATGGTACACCCAGCTGCCATTGTTCGTCAGTGGTGGATGGATTGAATGTTTGTGGAAGTGGTAGCAATCAAGCAGGCTGTTTTGTCCTGGATGGTGTCCAGCTTCTTGGGTGTTGTGGGAGCTGCAAACACCCAGGCAAATGAGGAGTATAGCATCACACTCCTGACTTGTGTCTTGTAGATGGTGGCCAGGCTTTGGGGAGTCAGGAAGTGGGTTATTTGCTACAGGATTCCTAGCCTCTGACCTGCTCTCAGAACCATAGACCCATAGAAAAGTTACAGCATGGAAAGAGGCCATTCAGCCAATCGTGTCTGTGCTGGCTGAAAAAGATAACAAAACTAGCTGCCTATTTTAACCCTTCCAGCCCCTGGTCCCTAGCCTTGCAGGTCACAGCACCTCAGGTGCAGAGCCATGTTTCTTTTAAATGAGTTGAGGGGTTCTGCCTCCACCACCAAACCAGGCAGTGAATTCCAAATACCCACCATCCTCTGGGTGAAGAAGTTTTTCTTCATGTCCCCTCCAATCCTTCTACCAATTACCTTAAATCTGTGCTCCCTGGTAATTGACTTCTCTGTTAGGGGAAACAGGGCATCCCTATCTACTCTATCCACGCCTGTCATAATCAGGTCACACCTCAGCCTCCTCTGTTCCAAGGAAAACAAACCCAGCCTATCTAATCTTACATCCCAGCTGCAATTTTCAAGCCCTGGCAACATCCTTGTAAATCTCCTCTGTACTCTCTCCAGAGCAATTATGTCCTTCCTGTAATGCGATGACCAGAACTGTCCACAAAATTCCAGCTGTGGCCTAACCAGCATTTTATACAGTTCCATCATTACATCCCTGCTTTTGTATTCTATACCTCGTCCGATGAAGGAAAGCAGTCCGTATGCTTTCTTTACCACCTTATCCACCTGTCCCGCCACCTTCAGGGGCCTGTGGACATGCACTCCAAGGTCTCTCTCTTCCTCTACCCCTCCTAAAATCCTCCCATTCATTGTGTATCCCCTAGCTTTGTTTGCCCTCCCCAAATTCATTACTTCAAACTTCTCTGGAGTGAAATCCATCTACCATTTTTCAACCCACTCAACCAAACCATTGATATCATTGTGGAGACAACAGCTATCCTTTTCACTATCAACTACACAGCCAATTTTTGTGTCATCTGCACATTTCCCAATCATGCCACCAACATTTAAGTCCAACTCTTTAATATATACAACAAACAGCAAGGGACCTAACACTGAGCCCTGTGGTATGCCACTGAAAACTGTTTTCCATTCAAAAAAAACACTCATCAACCATTAACCTTTGTTTCCTGGCGCTGAGCCAATTTTGAATCCAACTTGCCACATTCCCCTGTGTCCCATGGGCTTTTACTTTTCTAACCAGTTTGCCATTTTGGACCTTGTCAAGTGCCTTACTAAAATCCATGTAGACAACATCCACTGCACTACCCTCATCAATCCTCCTTGTTATATCATCAAAAAAATTGAGTAAATTGGTACGACATGACCTTCCCCTAACAAACCCATGCTGTCTATTCCTGATTAATCCATTCCTTTCTAGGTGACAGTTAATCCTGTCTCTCAGAATTGATTCTAATAATTTGCCCACCAGAGAAGTCAGACTGACCAGCCAATAATTATTTGGTCCATCCCTTGCACCCTTTTTAAATAATGGTACAACGTTTGCAGACCTCCAAACCTCGGAGTCCGTGCTTGTATCTAGTGAGGATTGGAAAATGATCCTCAGAGGATCCATTATTTCCTCACTGGCTCCCTTCAACAGCCTGGGATACGATCCATCCAGCCTTGGTGACTTATCAACCTGTAAGAATGCCTCTATACATCCTCTCTTATTATGCTTATTGTATCTGATACTTCGCATTCTCCCCTTTAACTAGAATATCGGCTTCATCCCTCTCCTATGTGAAGACAGAGACAAAGTATTCATTGTGAACCCTGCCCACATCTTGAGCATCAGTGCACAAGTTACCATGCACATCTTTGATCGGCCCGACACTTTCCTTAGTTATTCGCTTGCTCTTAACATACTGGTAAACTATCTTTGGGTTTTCTTTGATTTTACCTGCCAAAACTTTTGATAATCTCTTTTTGCTTTCCCGATTACCTTTTTTACTTCACCGCTGCATTTCTATATTCCTCTATGCTTCATGCAGAATTAAGTTTTTTGTGAATCTCATAATCTTTCTGTTTCTGCTTTATTTGGTAACCAGGGGGCTCTTGCTTTGGCAGCCCCACCCTTTTCCTTTGTGGGGACATGTAGCCACAGTATTTATATGGCTAGTCCAGTTCAGTTTCTGGTCAATGATACCCCCAGGATGTTGATAGTGAGGGATTTAGTGATGGTAATGCCATTGAATGAAAGGGGTGATGGTTACATTCTCCCTGTAGGACATGGTCATTGCCTGGCACTTGTGTGGTGCGCATGTGGTGTGCATGTTACTTGCCACTTGTCAACCAAGCCTGGATATTGTCCAAGTCTTGCTGCATTTGGACATGGACTGCTTCAGTATCTGAGTAGTCATAATTGCTGCTGACCATTGTGCAATCATCAGCGAACATCCCCACTTCTGACCTTATAATGGAAGGGAGGTCATTGATGAAGCCACAGAAGATGTTTGGGCCGAGGACACTACCCTGAGGAATTCCTGCAGTTATGTCTTAGAGCTGGGATGATTGACCTCCAGCAACCACGAGCATCCTCCTTTGTGCTAGGTATGACTCCAACCAGCGGAGAGTTTTCCCCCGATGCCCATTGACTCCAGTTTTTCTAGGGTTCCTTGATGTCACATTCAGTCAAATGCTGCCTTGATGTCCTCCCTAATGCAGTAGTTTACTGCAAACCGTGGGATGTTGCTTATATCATCAGCAGCAGCCTGGAAGCCAGGCTTGTATGCCAGAAGCATATAAGAGTCAAAGTCACTTTGCTAGCCACAGGCAATGTGGCCTTACTTTGAGCTTACAGTTGTGGCTGCATCAGTGGACAGATTTCAGTGACGACCTTTTTAGTGAGGATCATTCAAGCATTCGTCATCGCTGTAGCTCAGTTAAGACTAAACATTCTTGGCAGATAAAGGCTTCTGCTGAGAGTCCTTCTCCCCCACCTTCTCCTCCCTGTTCTAGCAGCTTTTTCTGCCCTGCATGACCTCTATTTATTCTCCCATTCACACTTAATTCCAAGTGGAAGGCCTGCCAGGCCACTCTAGAAGCACCTTGCTTGAACAAAAGCTTAGAAATCAACAAAAATTTACTTCAGCATTAACCAGGCCACTTCTTGTAGACTATTGAGATTTTAGGCATGTATAGGAAAGCAGCAAAAGTGCAATACAATTGCACCAACAGCCAGGAGAAATAATCCAGCGAATAACTTGGAAGTAGTTCATAATCCCTTTAATTAGCACTGGTGGGGCCCTATGATGCTGTTTAACATCATATCCATCTATAAGAGATTAAGGCAAGGCTTAGGATGGAGTGGCATTTGAAAATGTCAGCATTGTCGTAAAATTGGTCTTGCACACTGATTGCTAATCATAATCTAACTACTTTGCATGTTATTGGCTGCTGTTATGTGCAGGCCCGTAAAGTACTTAAACAGCCATTGCAAGTGTGCAGATGAGTTGCATTTGCCATTTTCCGGGCATTGGGAGGCATCTTATTGCTTAATAAAAAGAGTTACACTATCTATTGTTGTATTACCTGTAAATATCTATGAATAGATAGGAACTAATATGTTATGTGTATTCACCTGCCAGACTGTCACCTCGCCGCTTCATCATGCCGGGCTCCAGATTTAAAGTGCAGCCACACGCACACCTCTCAGCGCTTCCAGCCCAGGACTGCTGCAAAGAATACATAGCTGTGCAAGGCAAGAAAGTAGCAGCCCCCCAGTTCAGTGATGCATCCCTGGGATGCCTTTTGGACACTGTTGGAGCCTGCTGCAATGTTCTCTATCCCTTTGACCACAGGAGGCCCACCCGGTGCCACCACTCCGGCTTGGGAGGCAGTGTCAATGCTAGTGCTGCACAGAAGAGGTTCGCCATCCAGTGCAGTAAGATCTCATCCGTGCCACCAGCAACCATCTCATCACTCTAACCTCACACACTCGCAAGACCATCACACATTCACTGGCATCTCATTCACTGCCAGCTCAAGGGACATCACCACTCACTCTCTCACACAGACCCTCATGTCTCCACCTGGCCTCATCTCCTCTGGAGACTGACTCCTCAGCCCTCACCCTCACCCTCTTGAGGTCACTTGCACAAATCAACATATGTCCCCACACACACCCTGGGGTACCCCCTCCCCCAGTCATGCTCTCGCCCTGCAGCCTCTTCTCTTGCCTGAAGCCACTTATCCCCCTTCCCCAAGCAAGCCATAGCCCTGCAGCCATTGAAAAGCCACCTCACGGCTGGTCTCGTAAGTAGAGCCCTCCTAAACGTTATGTGGTGCTGCCTATGAAGCCTGACACTGATGATTGCGAGTGCTGCCTGTAGCATGGTAGGCAAACAAGCCTCAAAGTCTGGGGAGAAGTGCAACTCTCAAAGTGCATGTCACTTATGTTCAGTTGTGAAACACGTCAGCAAACATGTCGTCATGCTCAGATGATTCAGCATGGTGGGGGGATGATTCCAGCGAGCAGGTCTTATGATAATATGCAGATGTATTAAAATGAATTTCCCGCCGTGTGGCAGCAGGAAACGTGGCCCTCCGTTTATGGGTGGAGCAGACAATTGCAAACTGGTTTCACAATGTTGTGAAGCCGATTTTTGATCTTCCTGCCACATTGTCTGCTCACGCCCACCATGATGCCTAATGCCAATGAGCACAGAAAATTCCGCCCAAATAGTATCTGATCTTTACAAACTGTAAGTGTGATTGCTAACAACATAAAGAAACCAAAAAAAACAATACATACTTACAGTAGCTACAGACATCAATTTAGCCATTATAATATTTAAATTCGGCACTGCTTGCTTTATCTGGGCTATTCAGATTTCCAATGATATCCTGGATCTTTCCTTGTCTGCACCAGGAGTATTGAGGGACCCTACCATCCCACACTTTAGCACAAACGTAACACTAACATTTAATCTTCTGCTCTTACACTCCTGATGCAGAGAACTTCATGTTTAATTTAAACATGCTTAATGGGGACAATGTCGTAATTATGGTTTCATTTAGTGTGCAATGTACCTTTAAGAATAATACTTATTAAGGAAGATCACATGACCTGTAGCAACCAGTAGGAGAGTAGTGCGGGCTACTCAGCAGTCAGTGTAGAGATAGAGTTGGAGTTGAAAGCAGACATGTAGTTGCTGCTCATTACATTGTAAATAAACTTAATGTTTCCACCCAAGAAGTGTCTGCAGATCAACTCTATCATTAATAGCACAACTCAGCCACCCCACAACAAACGTTATCCTCCACATACAAGTTGCACATCTGTTGTGCAGTTCTCTGTTCTGGAAGTACAAAGGTGAAAGATTACCCACCAAGTTACAAGTCTCTGTGGGAGAGGTTGGGCTGGTCTGGGATAAGGTGCCATTTGTGTTGTACCTCAGGCATTCTCATGAAGTTGAAACTGAGAATAAGCAGGGGTATAATGGAATGTTTTACTTGAATCAGGAATGCTTAATGCTAACACTGGATGTCATCAATAAGAAAGTATTCCCTTCCCTGTATTAATGTCCCTCTACCTGTTAGGTTTTCCATATAAATTTAGTCAATATTATTGTTCCTACTCAGAATAAACCCAATTACTGCTTTTTAAAATTGGTGTAGAAGAAAAGCATTGTCAAAATTATTACATCCAATTGAGTGAGAAGAAAACTGGTTTCCATTTGTGAAGCAGTTAGAAATCAGTCATGGGAATAATTTATGCGCTGACCTGAATGACATGCCTTATCCTGTATTTGGGAAACTGAATTATGTATATTATGTATGGAATAGCATATTATTGTAATGAAGGGGAGAAAGGGAATGCAAATAGCAAATAGGCTAATTAGAATTCTAACTGTAATAGCAGTGCTTTGTTTTTCCTTTCTCCTCTCATGAAGGAGCCTTAGTGATCCTGAAGACTTGTGAAAATCACACCCAATTATCAGCTGAACTGAAATCATTCAATGCAATCCTAGTTTTTACTCAACTGACGAAGCACTATGGATCAAAGCTACACCACACAAACATCAAGAAAAGCAATATGTTAAATTCAGCTGTGAAATATTTCAACCAGGCATTTCATCAATTAACAGGCACATGTTTTAGACTGGGACTTGAAAGAATTAAATGCTCAACTGGGAAGGGTGGGGAGGGAGATGTCTGCTACCATGGGAACCTTTCAGAAGTGAAGTTAGAAAACGCTTCTAGACACAAAAGGATGGCAAAAAGTCTGTAATTCTCTTCCACAAAGGGCAATTGATGCGAGATCAATTGTTAATTTTAAATTTGAGATTAACAGATTTCTGTTAGCCAAAGGTATAGGGGATAGGAGAGAAAAGCACGTATATGGAATTTGGTCACTGATCAGCCATGGCGGCAGTGCAGGCTCAGGGGGCTAAATGTTTCTATGTTCCTAATCCGTTGATAAATTACAACAGCCCAGAAAGTAATTGGTTCTTAATCTGCAATACTTTCCTCTTAAGGGTTTTTGTTATCAGGAGCCAACTTATTCTGAAACTGGAGCCCGTCCGATTATTAATGGCATCACATATATTAAGGAGCAAATAATGATGCTCTTTTGACATGTGGAAAGGGACATTTCAGAGAATATGGCAAATGATTCCAAATGTTCATGGCAGACAAATCCAGTGAAGACATAGAAGAACATACAAGCATATGATCAATCAGTTGTGCTGGCTGCAGAGGTTATGATACAATGTGGGCAGCTGAATGAGCAAAACCCCAGCATGTTTTGCACTCTAACTCTTCTGCCCATTATTTTCTAGCTGGATACAGTTTGTGTGCTGGAATTTTATGCCAGTTTCCAGGATGCATGTCCAAAATATTGAAATAAATGTTGGCCACAATTTCTCAGCTTCTTTAATTAAGATGAGTCATCAAGACTCATTTTAATAATTTGGAGATTTGAATTTATTTCTTGCAGTATCTATTTTTCTTTAAGCCTGAGCTCTTTTCATTATTGATCCTTTCCATGTTTCTGAAAGCTTAATCTTTAACGAGGTGATTTCTTGCAGCTTTGGACACAAGCAGGGAGTGCTGGCCATCTGCTTCTCATCTGCAAAAGAGGTTGTCAATAATTGAAACTTGGTGATAGAGGCAATGTTCACTCCCTGGCCAACCATTGATGACTAAGGATATACAACCAGCCCACCTGAAAAAGGCAGGGGCCTATTTAAGTAAACAAATTGGGCTTCCATGATTGTTATAACACCCTAATTCAAATGTTCAGGTACAAAATTGTAGAGAGATGGAAACGTGTTTGTACTCGAAAGAGTTACAAAATTGTAGAGGGCTTGGCCTAAATAGCCAAGTGGTTATGGTACTGGGTTTGTAACCCTAAGATCAAGAGTTCAAATCTCACAATGGCAAACTATGAAACAATGTAACTTCATCTGAAACAGATGGAAACAGGTTTACTCAAAAAAAAGAGTATCAAGAGTTCAAATCTCACAATGGCAAACTATGAAACAATGTAACTTCATCTGAAACAGATGGAAACAGGTTTACTCAAAAAGAGTATCAAGAGTTCAAAGCTTGGCCTAAATAGCCAAGTGGTTATGGTACTGGGTTTGTAACCCTAAGATCAAGAGTTCAAATCTCACAATGGTAAAATCATCAAGAGTTCAAATCTCACAATGGCAAACTATGAAACTATGTAACTTCATCTGAATAGGAACAGATGGAAATATGTTTGTACTCAAAAGACTTGGCCTAAATAGCCAAGTGGTTATGGTACTGGGTTTGTAACCCCAAGATCAAGAGTTCACAGGAGCAGACAGGCACAGCTGAGAAATGTTAGTGGCCTCTCTATGATAATCTTTGCTTGGCCTAAATAGCCAAGTGGTTATGGTACTGGGTTTGTAACCCCAAGATCAAGGGTTCAAATCTCACAATGGCAAACTATGAAACAATGTAACTTCATCTGAAACAGATGGAAACAGGTTTACTCAAAAGAGTATCAAGGGTTCAAATCTCACAATGGCAAACTATGAAACAATGTAACTTCATCTGAAACAGATGGAAACAGGTTTACTCAAAAGAGTATCAAGGGTTCAAATCTCTCAATGGCAAACTATGAAACAATGTAACTTCATCTGAATAGGAACAGATGGAAACGTGTTTGTACTCGAAAGAGTTACAAAATTCTAGAGCATGCACTCTGTCCATTTTCAGTAGGCATATAGTGGCTTAACGATGGTCCTTCAAGGTACCAGTGTAGCCACTCAAGAAACTTGTAACTTTTTCCCTTTTTAATTACTTGAAAAACCTTTTATTGATGTTTTGTTTGCACTTCAGCCCCACGCTCCTGATCTATGGGCACCCGGTGCGGAAGGGGGTTGGGAAGGAGGAGGACCTCCTCATGAACCTGCTCCTGGACCTGGCCAAGTTGGCCATTAACAGGTCCAGGCAGTGGGCGATCGACGGGGGAGTCCCACCCGATTGTTTGTCCCTCTTCCGCGGCTATGTTCGCTGCCGGATGTCCCTGGAGAAGGAGCATGCGGTGTCTGCTGGCACTCTCGAGGCCTTCCATGCTCGGTGGGCACCGCAGGGACTGGGGTGTTTTGTTGACCCCTTTAATCACATTTTGATTTAAAGTTTGTAAGTTTCCTTTAAACTTTGTTCTTGGTATTACAGCTGACTTGAATTAGGGGCTGTGCCTGATTTATCCCAATTTTGTTGATTTGGTTTTCATTTAAAAGATTATCAAGAGTTCAAATCTCACAATGGCAAACTATGAAACAATGTAACTTCATTTGAATAGGAACAGATGGAAACATGTTTGTACTCGAAAGAGTTACAAAATTCTAGAGTATGCACTCTGTCCATTTTCAGTAGGCATAGAGTGGCCTAACGGTGGTCCTTCAAGGTACCAATGTAGCCACTCAAGAAACTTGTAACTTTTTGTTGTTGGAAACTCTTGTGCCTCCTAGGTGCCCCCAAAAGCTTCATTTTTTTTCTGGCAAGTGTTGAAAATCCTCATTGAAAACTGCATACAAGTGTAATCTTCAATTGAAAGGGTTAGATATAGGGCATTAATTAGACAGGGATTGCTGATCTAATTCAGTTCCCCATTTCGGAGTCATAAATTCTGCCTTAAATTTTATATTTCCATTCTAAATTCACATAATCCACATCTATAATGGGAATTGCCTATGTTAACTTGTCACAGCATAATTGCATCCTCCTTTTGAACAGCTGCAGGGCTAGGGTTTGCTTGGGGAAGGGGGAGAAGTGGTCTTAGGCAAGTGAAAAGACTGCAGTGTGAGGGCTGTACTGGGGAAGGGGGGTATCCCAGGGTATGTGTGGGGCACATGTTGATCTATGCAAATAATCTCAAGATGGTGAGGGCTGAGGAGGCAGTCTCCAGAGGAGATGAGGCCAGATGGAGATGTAAGGGTGTGCATGAGAGAATGAGTTGTGATGTCCCTTGAGCTGGCAATGAGTGAGATGCCAGTGAATATGTGATGGCCTTGTGAGTGTGTGGGTTTCAAGTGATAAAATGGTTGCCTTATCTTGGCACCACAGATAAGATCATACATCCGTTTTCTGCACTGGTTGACCGACCTCTTTTGTACAGCATTGGCTATTGACCACCTCTGCCACCTCCTCCCAAACCAAAGTGGTGAGACTAATGGGCCTCCTGCAGCCAGAGCAGGGATAGAGAACATCACAGTAAACCTCCATGGTGTCCATAAGGCATCCCTGGGATACGTCACTGAATCGGGGGGCTGCACTCTTCTTAGGTCTTGGGGCCATGTCTTCAACAGGGCCATGCTGGACTGCAAGCATTGAGAAATGTGCACGCAGCTGCAATTTAAATATGGCGTCCTACCGGGGGAAGCGGCGAGCTATCGGCATGGCTGGCAAATCGGAGGCCACCCGCCAGTAAGATGACGTGTTTCCTGTGGCTACATAATTAATGAGGTGGGAATGGGACGATATGGCATGGAAACCTGCCATTACGGCCAATGGGTAAAACAACTTATTTCCCGCCCGCTACTGTGCTTTGTGCAAATGTGGGATGATTCTGTCCTGTGTTTGGTAGCACTGTGGGTGAGTGGAGGTTTTGGCACACTACTGGGACATAGAAGGCCTGTCAGCGCTAGGCAAAGGGTCATGGGAAGGTGCATCACTGCAAAAAGAATTCCTGTAGTGTGGTCACACTGGGAATAGGTATCAGGTTTGGACAGCAATTAGAGAGTTTGTTCTGGACTGTGAGAGCACTGAAAAGGGAAACCTGAGTCTCAGAGCACTGGAAAGGAGGCTTTTAGAATCTGTTAGTACTGGATAATGGACCATGCACTTAGCACCCTTGGGATATAAGCACAGTGACAGATGCTTAGGTTTTTCTGTAGTGGTTTTAGGGGATGGAGAGATATCCTGGATGTGGCAGCAGTGAGGTTGGGAGGGAGATTTAATCTGGAACACTGCAGAAAATCAGGTTCTGGTAGCAAAACTTCTATTTTAAAATTTTCAACCTGGTTTTCAAATCGCTTCCTGGCTTTGTGTCCCTCTCTATCTCTGCAACCTCCTCCAGTCTAACAACCCTCTGAGATCTCTGCACTCCTCAAATTCTGGCACATCCTTGATTTTCATTGCTGCACCATTGGTAGCTTTGTTTTCAAGTTGTCAGGACCCTAAGCTCTGAAACTCCCTCTGTAAATCTCCCTGCTTTTCTACCTCTCTCAATCCTCCTTCAAGGCAGCTTTTAAAACCTGTCTCTTTGATAGAGCTTTCAGACACCTGCCTTAATATTTCCTCATGTGGCTCCGTGTCAAATTTTATTTGATAACAGTCCTGTGAAACACCTTTGGGCATTTATATGTAAAGGCACTATGTAAATGGAAGTTGTTGCGGAGGTCTCTAGGTCCAGGTCTAGGTGATGAGACTTCCCTGCTTGAGGGCCATAGCTGAAGTTCCTAAGTCCAGTGGCACTGGGAAGGAATCCTTGGATCTGGTAACACAGGGATATTCCTGTGATCTAGCAGCAGTGCAGATCTGGAATCTGACAGCATTGGGAACATTGGAAATATGTCTCTGGAAGCACTGAGTCAAAAATCCCAGAGCTTTGGAGCATTGGGAAGCAGGTGCCTGGATTCAGAACACTTTGAAAAGATGCACTGGGGGAGACCTTGGGATGTAAAAGCACTGGAAGGAGAGGGGATTTATGGTCTGGGAATATTGAGTATTGAGGCCAGATGTCTGGGAGCACCAGAACATCCCGGGCCTATGAGTACTGGGGTATAGAGCATTTTGAGAAGGTTGAGTTTGGGAGTTTCAGGAGGGCTCCATGAAAACCTTTCAGCTCCAGGAGGGATTCATGTGTCTGGGAGTTCTACAGGTGGAGGATCAAATAATATTAATAAAAGGTGCTGCTTAAGCAAATTGGAAAATAGTCTTTTACTTATTTTATTATTCACAGGTGATATGAGAATAGCTAAAGGAGGGAGAAGCTAAGGAGGGAGTAGCTAACTGAGGTTGCTCATCAACAAGCAGCCACTGCCTCAAAAATAAAGGAAGATACATCATGATAAAGAATTGAAAATATATGTGTGTATATATGATTACATTGACATAACACAACTTACACTTAAAAGGCAAGCTCATTGAACAATAAAATGCAAATCTTTCAAGCAGAATAGTCTTAAGTTTAACATTGCTTTACTAAATGCAACACAAGCCCACACTGCAAATTCCATTATAAGCTGCTAAACAAATTAAATGGTCGTATAACTAAGTATATATCTAGGATGAATACTGTTATCCCAGTATGATCAAATTTCATCTACTGACCATTGGCCTTTCCACTTTACATCAAGCTCCGAGCTTTCAATAAATATTCTATAGCTATCTCTCTGTAGTGTCTGTACTGAAGAGCTGTCAATTTTCCTAAGAGACCAAGTGACAGAAATCATTGAGTTGTCTACAAATCTTTATACTCCCTGTCTAATTCCTTTGTTGCCTTACCTTTACTCCTTCTCTTCTATTTTTTTCTGACATGATAAATGAAGCAAATACAAAAGATTTTTTTTAATCTCTTTGGCAAAAGCTCCTCTTGAACGCTGACAGCAATTATAGCCCCTGCCTCATAATGTACTGATGTGAGACAGACTATTTTTCTTTTTTCTTCTTTTTCTATTTTCGCGGCTGAATTATTCAGCATTGCCCATAAGCAAAAAAAAAATGCAATGGTTTGAACATTTTCTATTTAAGTTTCGTTGTTGACGGCTTCTGCGATGATTATCTAAAACAACTGTTTAGTATTTTTGACAATAAGAATGCAATGTCCCTAACTGGTTGCAGTTAGAAACTTGGAAGATTTGATAATGTGCCAAATCTCAGCACAGCTGTATTCACAGCCCCATTGCAACCTCTGGTTATCTGCAATATCTTTCTATTGGCATAAAGGACATTTTTAGTTTTATGGTTGTGGGAGGTCTAGATTGATACTTTAATGTAATGTATTTGTTGTAAGTATTCTGGTAGGAAGATCTACTTCCATTATTGTCCAGCTGTTTCTAAGTGTTTTAAAAACAGACACATATATACATTTTATTTTCAAATTGCATCAGATAATCAGTGGTGGAATGAGTCCGTGATTTGGGTCTGTGCGTATTACAAATACTTTTGAGAGCAATCTTAGACATAAATGTCATCACATGCCGCTGCGACAAGGCACAGCCCCAGATTGTGAATAGCTTAGATTTGAGGTACATAAGCATTTAAGGATATTGCACATACAGAGAAAGATAATTAACATACATAGCTAATTAGTCCCTCAGCATTGAATAATAAAGTATTAGCAGCTGCCTTAAGTGTCACGAGCTAATTAGCATTATTAAACTTCAGAAATAATTGTCTCATTTGTTCTATGTCATAATGCCATTTCTTAATTGTGCATTAGAGATCACCAGTTATAAATGGTGGCTCAGATTGCTCTTTCCTGCTTGCTTTTTGATGAGGGATCATAAAAATCTTTGGAATGATACAAAGAATTGAGGCAGCATCCAAGCAGGCAGGGAATAAGTAGTTGCAATTATGTTCACATTAAAAAGTTTCATACTCACAGTTTTACAACTTTAGCTAATAAGATATTTGGCTACATACATTCATGTTAATCAACACAAAGTCATGTAACATCCCTTTTTGGGGAATCTCCATGTTAACTCATAACTAATGAGTACTGAACTTTGTGAGACACAGCTTTAAGCACCTGGACCAATGCAACTTCATTTGAAAAGCCAAGGACACGAATTGGGATGGAAGCATGGAAATAACTGGCAAGGTCTTGTAAAGATTCCAATATCTTTTGAGATAAAGAAATAGGAGTAATGTCAATTTGCAGCTAATTTTGTTTGTATCAATGTTTAATCAATGTTATCTACTTGTATTTTCTGCAGTTAGAGTGAAGCATCTGGTATATGGCACTACCACTAATCTTCCAAGTGAACATTTTATTACCCATTCTAATGTGTTGCATTTTTCCTTATGGTATATATTAACAGCTTCTAATTGCACAACTGGGGGCCTTGTGTGTGATACTTGTTGTTTGGCCTATCTTCTAGTGGAGACAGCAATCATTATACACAAATAACTGATGTGGTGCATTGTTGCAGTTCAGTGATTTTGAAGTCCAGGATTTGATGAACGTTGGTGCAGAGTAAGAACTGTTCTCCACCAAGCTTGAATTTTTAGAAATATGTTAGTTTTTGACAGGATCTGGGGCCTGCAGAATGATTTGAAAATTCTACATGGTAAAGTTCCTTTATTTTCTGTCAATATTTCTCCACCTTTTTCACTCCTCCCTTTATGAAGGTATTGGCTCCTTACTGAGATATAGTTTTACAAGCACTAGGTGCCCTGAAGTAACTCTCGCAGTTGACTACTGATCGTGAAGGTGCCAGGGGTTACCTGAAAGCAATTAGACTGCACCAGAGACAAATCAGATCATATTTTTACTTGATAGCCATTCATGTATATATTTTCAGCAATGTACAGTGTTTAGAGGTAGGACTCATAGCTGGGTATCTAATTTGAAACTAATTATAGCAACCCCACTGTCAAACAGCTGGCATCAGCTAATCCAACACAAACCCTGGAAAGAACATGCGAATCTGGTTTTTATAGTTCACCTCCTCGCTGTCTAAAAGTATTGAATTTATTAGGAAGCCATGGTAAAATGACCTGAGTGAAGATGGGAAATAGAAAGCATACCAAGTTAAAAATGTAACAGATTGGGTTATAGACATACTTGGCAATTTGAATAAAATCTTTGTTCAAAAATTTCTGCTGACTTTGAAGTGATGAGGGTTAAAGAATTTCCACAGATTAAACCAAGAGAAAGCAATAAAGAAACATATAGCAGTGTGGATGCAATTTTTTGGGGGGGTGTGCAGGGAGGGGTTAGGATTTGGCTTTGAAATGTCCTGAGTACCAGACTCAACAGCCACCAGGGAATGGTGGTACTGCCTTGCACTATATAATCAGGGAGAAATGAATAATCCTAGGGTTGCGTATATCCACAGCTCCCACTCCCCCATTACATCATGCCTTGGTCACTCAGGAAATTGGACTAATTTTGGACCAATTCCAATCAAACATCACTGTAAGAAAACCAGACTGACTGAACTAATTCAAAGTTGCTCACTTTTAGTTTCTCATACTTTGCAATTTGGTATTGATAAACACTATAACCATGAATTTCATTTCTGTTCTTTTGCATGATAACATTTTCGTAAGGAACACGAGAGAGCTTAAACTAATAACAGGCAAATGTAATACATCATAAAATTTATATCTATCTTTTGTCCATACACTTTGAGACCTTGGCCGGAATCATCCGCTCCCGTTGGCGTCGGGAATGATGGCAGGTGTAAGCAGACAATATGGCAAGAAGGCTAAAAATCAGTTTTACACCATTGTGAAACCAGTTTGCAATCGTTCACTCCACCTGTCAATGGCGGGCCGCCTTTCCCACCGTCCAACATCGGGAACCTAATTTCAATGCATTTGCATCTCATCATCATGCCTGTCCGTCAAAATCATCACCCCACATTGACCTTACCTCCCACGTCGGCCTGACTTCAGAATGGCATGATTCACCACAGCATTTAAAAGGCATGCATTTGGCAAGCTGAACTTCGAGGGGAGCTCAGGGGTGAGTGCACATGAACGTTGCGCAGTGCCTGCGAGGGTCACCCGTTCAATGTCAAGGAAAAGGCGCTGGGCATTCAGGCGAGGGCACAGACAAGTCACTTTTTCCCTGCTGGCTAATAGTGTGGTGACAAGGCAAGACCTGCACTGTGGTTGGGGCAAGGTGGGGAGGGGGCAAGGCAGCATGATGTGATGGTCATGCAACAACACATGCAGAAGGTGGAAGGAAGCATGTATAAAGTGTGCAGTCTTCACAGCTGAGACAGTTCAGGCACAGATGCATTGACATACTTGGAGTCAGGCCTTCAGCTTATCTGCCCAGTCAAGCAATGCAGAGGCATCAAAGTGCCACCAAATGTTCCTGAACCCTTGGGTACAGACTGCAAACTAATGAGCATTTTATGGGCTGCAGAACAATCGGACGACTGGGCAAGTTATACAATCTCCTTGCTAAAGCTGGCCGTGGAGCCGTCACTGGTGTAGGTGCTCACAGCCCCTTGCAATGTCATCATCCCCGTTTCGACCAGTCTTCCCCTTGGTTCAATCTAGCAATGCAGCCTTACAATGTGGATTCGGAGAATGCTTGCACTTGATTTGAGAGCACTGCATCCAGTCCAGAGAGCAAAGCTGCTGCCAATTGGACAGGTGGAGTGGAGCAGAGGTGGGTGGGGTATCGGGCAGCCATGCAATGCACTAAACTCTGGCCATCCAACTGGTGGCCGGCACTCTCTGGCATCCATTAGGGGGGCCTTGAGACGGAGCCAAAGCCACACAAGTAAACATGAGAGGTCCCTAGCAGACCAATGTTAACCCACGTGCCTCTTTCATCCTGCAGGAGGAGCACTTCAGGAGCACGGTAACCTGGCTGTGTGCCTCATGGCTTACAAGGAGCGGAGACAAAGGAGAAGAGAATGATGGAGGTGTTTGGACAGGCAGAGGGAAGAGCAGCACCCTCAAGAAGAAGGGGTGGCTGGGGCTCCTGCATACACCACTGAAGAGCCACAGAGAGCGATCACAGTGCTTGTCAATCCTGCAGATAACCCAGAACCAGTGTCGCTGAAGACTGCGCATTTCCAGGGAACTAGTCGGTCACATCTGTCACCTGCTGCAGAATTTGGGGCCACGGGGACCTGGAGGGCATCCACTGCCAGTGGCCACGAAAGTGACAACAGTGCTCAATTTCTAAGCCAATGGATCCTTTCAACACTTCACAGGAAATCTCTGTGGGATCTCGCAAGCCCCCACACACAAGTGTATCTAGGTCATGGGCACCACCTTTGTGAAATCATTTAGCCCAGGATCAGAAAAGCCAGGAAGCAAGAGCACTGGGATTTGCGCAAACCTCTGGTGCAAGGTGCCACTAACTGGACTCACATCACGCTTAGACCTCCATGGCAACAGAGAGTCAACTGCAAGGGCTTCCACCCGCTGAATGTTCAGCTGGTCTGCGACCACAGCAAACAGCTCCTACATTCTTGCGCTCTGTGAACACAGTCATATGATGGAGATGCAGCTGGGAAACTTCAGCTTCTCCTGATCCTATGGAATCCTTCGTGAGCTGAACCCTTCTGGATCACACTGTCACTGGATACAGATGCTGATGACATAGGGGGCCAGCTGCATCTCAAAGATGCCGGGGACATAAAGAGAGAATGACAGAACTCTGTGCTACCTGCCCAGGACATTCAGGCAGCAATAATAAGCCCCTTCAAGGTGCAGGCATGACTGATGTGTCCAGTGTCTGCGAAGCAACATCACCGTGCTGGGAAGGTTGCACAAAGCACATGGAGACTTGAGACTGAGACACCTGCCTTTATCCTGTGCAGGAACCAAGCATTCACTTCAGACTGACATGAATACTGCTCATCAGAACAAGGAGCAATAGAGAGGGTGACATCGCTGAGAGTTTCTTTACAATAGTGAACATTAAGTACAAGTGATTAACAACCATGCCCGGGCTGTGCAACTGCATCTTCTTAACGCTTGGCCTAAATAGCCAAGTGGTTATGGTACTGGGCTTGTAACCCCAAGATCAAGAGTTCAAATCTCACAATGGCAAACTATGGAACAATGTGACTTCATCTGAAACAGATGGAAACAGGTTTGTACTCGAAAGAGTATCAAGAGTTCAGATCTCACAATGGCAAACTATGAAACAATATAACTTCATCTGAAACAGATGGAAACGGGTTTGTACTCGAAAGAGTTACATCTTCTTAACGCTTGGCCTAAATAGCCAAGTGGTTATGGTACTGGGCTTGTAACCCCAAGATCAAGAGTTCAAATCTCACAATGGCAAACTATGTAACTTCATCTGAAACAGATGGAAATGGGTTTGTACTCGAAAGAGTTACATCTTCTTAACGCTTGGCCTAAATAGCCAAGTGGTTATGGTACTGGGCTTGTAACCCCAAGATCAAGAGTTCACTTTCCTAACGATCTCGTGGAGGTAATTGTGGATTCAGTTGGTTTCCTGGTACTGAGGAGAGAAGGTGTGTGGTGTTGGTTTTGCTGCTCCTCAGTGTTTCAACTGTTTCTGCTGCTGCCTTTGGGGTTGTTGCTTCTGCTGTGTGCTGCTGCTGCTCCTGCACTTGAGGGTGTTTGCTGCTGCTGCTGCCCCTGCACTTGAGGGTGTTTGCTGCTGCTGCTGGACCTGCACTTGAGGGTGTTTGCTGCTGCTGCTGGACCTGCCCGTGTGGAGCAAAAGGAGAGAGAGGGAGGCCAGGAGGCCAGGACTGTGTCTGAAAACAACATCCTAGGTGGGTGTCCAACATTATTGTTTGTGTAAGGTGGGGGCAATAAAGGACTGTGTTTTGTAGGGGGAGGAAAGAAGACTGCAGGAAGGTTTGGGGAAGGAAGAGAGGGGGGTGTGTGGTTAAAACCACCATTCTGCTACCCCCCCCGCCCCACCCAGCCCTTTCCCAGTAAGGCCAGCGGTGGCTGGTGAAGACATCGCCTCCCCCTGCAGGAAGATCATCACACCCCACCCAACATCCACCTTTCACTGGAGACACCCACCTGGACTCTTCCCTTTTCCCTCCTGTGCCTCCCTGTCCTTCACTCCTCTCCCTCCTCTCCTCTCCTGTACAAAAGGGGGAGGTTATTACTACCTCCCTCCCTAGGGAGGAACATTGTATATTTAATAAAAAAAAAAATATATATATTAAAAAATATATATAATTTAAAAAAAAAAAATGGCCAATCCTTCCCAGGGTGGGCGTGGCTCTGGCCTTAAAGCCAGTTCATCATCTCCTGTGGCCGGGCCCTCGAGGGCTAATGTGGAGGCGGCTTTGTCACCGGTGGCAGGGCCTACAAAAAAGACTTATGCGGGGGTGGTTGCTTCTGCAGCTCCTGCTGCTCCCGCTGCCCTGTCGCCATTCCGTCTCCTCACCAGGGCCCTCGGGGTAAAATGCTACGCTCACCCTGAGATGACTATTGAGGCCTGCGTTAAGGCTATGGCTGGGGTTGTCGGCCCCTCAGCCATTGTCGCGGCCTCAAAGATGTATGGGAGGGCCATCTTTTTCTTGAGGTCCGAGCGGGCGGTGCGACTCGCCCTGCAGAAGGGGCTCACTGTGGGCGGGACTTTTCTGGCGGTGGATCCCCTTGAGGCCACCGCCCAGAAGATTGTTATTTCAAATGTCCCGCCCTTTATACCATGTGGGCTCCTCCTCCCCCACCTTAATAAGCTGGGGGAGGTCAGGTCGGGGGTTGCACCAGTCCCGCTCGGCCTCAAAGACTCGGCCCTCCGCCACGTGTACTCCTTCCGGCGCCAAGTTTTCGTCCGCTTGGCCCAGGAGGAGTGCCTGGAGGGGGCCTTCTCAGTTAATTTTGAGGGGACCGCCTATCGGGTCTTCTGGACCGCGGAGGGTGTGCGGTGCCATGCCTGTAAGGAGGTGGGGCACGTAAGAAAGAACTGCCCCGCCTCCAAGGCCACGAGCCCCACCCAAGCGGCCGCGGCTGGCACCGCCCCTCCTCCCCCCGCCACCACTCCATCTCCCTCCCCGCAAGGGGAAGCGACCCCGGCAGCAGCTGCCATCTCGGCTGCCGGTGAGGCGGGGGGAGAGCCCCCGCGCCGTAAGAAGGCGCGGAGGAAGACCCGAAATTTGGAGGCGGCCCCTGAAACGCCCCAAACCCCCCAAACACCTGCAAGCACCGGCTCGGGGGAAAAGACAACATCCGGCCCCGGCGTCGTGTCCGCGTGTGCTCCCGGGCCCGTGGGTGCTAAGGCGCCGAGTGCTGGGCCCGGCGTCGTCCCTGCGCGTGCTCCCGGGGCCGGCGGGGAAGGGACGCGGGACCCCGAGCCGGGGTATCTAACACCCAAAACCCAGAGGGTGGAGTGTCCGGGAGGGCTGGACAAGGAGGAGGGGGCCTCGGAAATGGAGGTCTCCCTAGCCCCCAGCCTGACCCGGAAGAGACGTCACGCTTCGGAGGAGGAGGTGGGTGATGCCCAAACTGAAGAAGTTGGGTGTGTCCCTTCCCCCGATGAAGAGGTGGTGGCGTCTCCACCAAGTAAAATCTCGCCCTGTCCTCTGGGGGAACTCAAAACCCCTGCACCGACTCCCACCACTATTACCCCTGTCAACCTGCTGCAGTCCCCTGAACAGGGCCCCTCGGGGGTCACTGAAGGCACCTCCCTTGAGGTGGTGCCCGACTCAGAGACCCTCGATACCCCCGAGGTACCTTCTGGCTCATCGGGGGACTGTAACTTGCAAAATTTAAAAAAATGTTAACGGGTCATTGGGTGGCGGCGAAAAGGAAGGCCTTCCCGCTCCCTCCCAAACCTTCGCACCGGGCGTCCTAGTTTTAGGTCAGGAGCTTGTCCTGAGCTCCCCGGACGACCCGGTGCCGGGAGGAGAGCGGGCATCAGAACTGCCGCTGCCCTCTGACCCAAAACGTTTAGAGGAGACCAGAGAGGACCCCTCTGGCCTTGATCCTGGGGGTGGGATCGAGGTACAGGTGGGGCCAGCTGGCAGCTCCGAATCAGCCCCCGTACTCAATGCGGGGGAGGGGTCGGAAGCTGGAGGCGACGACCTGGAGGAGGACGGGGTGTCCGTGGTGAGCGCTGGAGATTATGCTGAGTCGCTCTCAAGCGAGGCGGTGGATCCCCTGGTGCCCTCCACTGACTCCCCCCTCATCCCCCCAAGGGAACTCCGGGACTTTTTGGCGAGTCATCGCGGTCGCCGAGACAGGGTTCAGTTGGCCTTGGACCGGTGGCATTCTTTTCCGCTGGTGTTCTGGTCCACTCGCGAGGCTCTCAAGTCTCCTGAGTTGGATAGGAACGCGCGGCGGAGGGTCCAAACGTTTCTCGCTGGGCTCCTGAAGGAGAGGAAGGACTAAAAAGTCCTCTTCTTCTTTTTAATGACTTAAGGTGAAGATTTGAAGTACCTTTGACAATGAAGACGACTATAGCCAGCCTCAACATCCGCGGCAGCAGGGCCGCACAGCGCAGGTTCCAGAACTTCTCGGTCCTCAGGGACGGGAAGTATGCGTTGTGCTTCCTGCAAGAAACCCATACCGTTCCGGGAGACGAAGCCACGTGGCTCCTGGAGTGGCGAGGGGGGGTCTACATGAGTCACCTAGCCTCCAATTCTGGCGGGGTGGCTATCTTGTTGGCCCCGCATTTTCAGCCGGAGATCTTGGGGGTCAAGGAGCCAGTGCCAGGCCGGTTGCTGCACCTGACTGTGCGTCTGGGGGGGGCGGTGCTTCACTTTGTGAATGTGTACGCTCCCCTGGGCACGCAGCAGCAAGCGAGCTTCTTTGAAGAAGTGTCCACTCATCTCGGCTCCATCGACGCTGGCGAGTGCATCGTCCTCGGGGGGGATTTCAATTGCACCCTCGGGGTCCGGGACCGTCACGGTACCCCGCACTGCACGCGAGGTGTGAGTAAGTTGCGGGACCTGGTCAGGTCCTTCGACTTAGTGGACGTCTGGCGAAATCTCCATCCTGACTCCAGCGTGTTCACCTTTGTGTCACCTGGAGTCGGAGCGTCCAGACTCGACCGCCTTTACTTTTCGAAGGCGTACGTGTCCTGCGTTCCGGCTGCTTCTATACAGCAGGTTCCGTGCACGGACCACCGTCTGGTGTGGGCGGAGCTCACTTCGTTCTGCGCTCGGACGGGGTCCGCGTACTGGCATTTTAATAACCTGTTGTTGGAAGACCAGCGGTTCCTGGACTCGTTCCGTCGCTTCTGGGCCGGCTGGAGAAGGAAGCGGGGAGGCTTCCCCTCCTTGAGGCTATGGTGGGACGTGGGCAAGACTCACGTCCGAGTTTTCTGTCAAGAGTACGCGAAGGGGTCGACAAAGAGACGCAAATCCAGGGTCGAGGAGTTGGAGAAGGAGGTGCTGGACCTGGAGGCACGTCTCCGTCAGCCCGACGCGGACCCGGCCCTGCGGTCGGTGTACGATGAGAGGAAGGGCGCGCTGCGGGACCTGCAACTGGTCGGGTCTCGGGGCGCGTTCGTGAGGTCGCGGATCTGTTTCCTTAAGGAGATGGACCGTGGCTCTCCCTTCTTCTACTCACTGGAAAAAAGGCACGGGGTCCGTAAGCAGCTCTTTACGCTGCTGGCCGACGACGGATCACTTGTCTCGGATCCGGAGGGCATCAGGGCCATTGCCCGAGATTACTACACTGCCCTTTTCTCTCCGGATCCGTCCAGTGAGGAAGCTTGCAGAGTTTTGTGGGAGGACCTGCCGCAGGTCGGCCCGGAGTGCGCCGGAAAGCTCGACTCCCCTATAAGTCTGGGGGAGCTGACCGGCGCACTCGACGGTCTTTCTAGGGGCAAAACCCCGGGACTAGACGGGCTGACCGTGGAGTTCTTCAGGGCGTTCTGGGACGTCTTGGGGAGCGACTTCGCGGGGGTCCTGGGGGAGAGCATTGCTACCGGGGAGATGCCCCTTTCGTGGCGCAGGGCCGTGATTGCCCTGCTACCGAAGAAGGGGGATCTCCGCCTTCTTCAAAACTGGCGCCCGGTCTCCCTCCTCAGCACGGACTACAAAATCTTCGCCCGAGCCATGTCTTCTCGGCTCGGCACCGTGCTGGACCACATGATCCACCCTGACCAGTCCTACACCGTCCCGGACCGAACCATTTATGATAACATCCATCTGGTCCGGGACATCATCCACCATTCCCAGAGGGCTGGTCTGTCGAGCGCCTTCCTGTCTCTCGATCAGGAGAAGGCGTTCGACAGGGTGGATCACGAATACTTACTCGGAACTCTGCGAGCTTTCGGGTTCGGGACGCATTTTGTCGCCCGGATCCGACTTCTGTACACTGCCGCGGAGTGTCTAGTGAAGGTTAACGGGTCCCTGACGGCGCCCCTTCGCTTTGGGAGAGGGGTACGTCAGGGCTGCCCCCTGTCTGGCCAGTTGTATTCTATTTGCGTGGAGCCTTTCCTGCGCCTCTTGCGGAGGAGGTTGTCGGGATTGGTTCTGCGCGGGCCGGGCATCGGGGTGGTCCTTTCGGCTTACGCCGATGACGTGCTCCTTATGTTTAGTGACCCGGCTGACCTGCGGAGGATGCGCGAGTGCCAGGAGGTCTACTCTGCCGCTTCTTCTGCCAGGATCAACTGGGGTAAGTGTTCTGGACTCCTGGTCGGTCAGTGGCAGATGGATCCCCTACCCGAGGAGCTCAGGCCTTTCACCTGGAGCAGGACCAGCCTCCTCTACCTGGGGGTCCATCTCTGCCCCGCTGAGGAATCCTGGCCGGCAAACTGGCAGGAACTGGAGACGAAAGTCACCGCTCGCCTGCGGCGCTGGACAGGACTGCTCCGAGTGCTATCTTACCAGGGTCGAGTTCTGGTCATAAACCAGCTGATCGCCGCCATGTTGTGGTATCGGCTGGTCACTTTGACCCCTCCCCCGGACTTTGTCACAAGAATCCAGAGATTGTTAGTCGACTTCTTCTGGGACAAAAGATTGCACTGGGTCGCTGCCGAGGTTCTGAGTCTCCCGCTTAGGGAGGGTGGTCAGGCGCTAGTGTGCCTACGCACACAGGTGGCGACTTTCCGCCTTCAGACCCTGCAGCGATACCTCTACGTTGAGCCTCCTCCTAGATGGTGTGCCCTGATGACGTATTTCTTCCGTCAGGTGCACGGCCTGAATTATGACGTGCAGCTCCTGTTTATAGAACAGCTGGGCCTCGGTGGCTCCTTGCAGGCGTTGCCCGTCTTTTACCAGGACCTGATCAAAGTCTGGAAAGTGGTCGCCTCGCGACGCAGCTCTCCCCCGTCAGGAGTAGCGGCTATCGTCAGAGAGCCGCTGCTCAGGAATCCGCCCCTCCGTCCTTTTCAGTGGTTGGCGGAGAGGAGGGCTGTGGCCGCAGGGGTGACCAGGATCGGGGACGTGCTGGGTGGCGGAGGACTGGGCTGGATGCTCCCGCAGGAGTTGGCGCGACGCGCGTCTGTGAGTGTCCAGGTCGCAGCCGATGCCATCCAAGACCTGAGAACGGTCGTGCTCGGACCCGATGTTATTTTGGGTCTTGAGGTGGCCCAGGTGCGCGGTGGTCTTCCGTCTGAGCGTTCCCCTGTTCGGACGGAATTCCACATTGGCCCCAAGCCCCGAACCCTCCCTCGGGTGCTGGTGCCCCGCAATATGAGCCGCCTCGGGGACATGCCCTCTGTGCCTTTTGGCACAGCAAAGAGGGGCTTTTTGTATGGACTGCTGCTGCACACCTTCCATTTTCTCGCCCTTGTCCGTCGACCGGACACGCCCTGGTGTGCCTTGTTGCCGTCCGGCGGCGGAGGCCCTCGATGGGAGGCCCTCTACGGAGGTGTCCTCCCCCTTTCTATCGGGGACCTGGGTTGGAGGGTGTTGCATGCGGCAGTCCCTTATAATAAGAGGATGCATAGGTTCACGGACTCTCAGGACACATGCCCTTTTTGCGGTCTTGTGGAGTCCGTGGACCATGTATACATAGGGTGTTGTAGGCTGCACTCCCTTTTTAGTTATTTGAAAAACCTTTTATTGATGTTTTGTTTGCACTTCAGCCCCACGCTCCTGATCTATGGGCACCCGGTGCGGAAGGGGGTCGGGAAGGAGGAGGACCTCCTCGTGAACCTGCTCCTGGGCCTGGCCAAGTTGGCCATTAACAGGTCCAGGCAGCGGGCGATCGACGGGGGAGTCCCGCCTGATTGTTTGTCCCTCTTCCGCGGCTACGTTCGCTGCCGGATGTCCCTGGAGAAGGAGCACGCGGTGTCTGCTGGCACTCTCGAGGCCTTCCGTGCTCGGTGGGCACCGCGGGGACTGGGGTGTTTTGTTGACCCCTTTAATCACATTTTGATTTAAAGTTTGTAAGTTTCCTTTAAACTTTGTTCTTGGTTTTACAGCTGACCTGAATTAGGGGCTGTGCCTGATTTATCCCAATTTTGTTGATTTGGTTTTCATTTAAAAGATTATCAAGAGTTCAAATCTCACAATGGCAAACTATGAAACAATGTAACTTCATCTGAAACAGATGGAAACAGGTTTACTCAAAAGAGTATCAAGAGTTCAAATCTAACAATGGCAAACTATGAAACAATGTAACTTCATCTGAAACAGATGGAAACGGGTTTGTACTCGAAAGAGCTACATCTTCTTAACGCTTGGCCTAAATAGCCAAGTGGTTATGGTACTGGGCTTGTAACCCCAAGATCAAGAGTTCAAATCTCACAATGGCAAACTATGGAACAATGTGACTTCATCTGAAACAGATGGAAACAGGTTTGTACTCGAAAGAGTATCAAGAGTTCAGATCTCACAATGGCAAACTATGAAACAATATAACTTCATCTGAAACAGATGGAAACGGGTTTGTACTCGAAAGAGTTACATCTTCTTAACGCTTGGCCTAAATGGCCAAGTGGTTATGGTACTGGGTTTGTAACCCCAAGATCAAGAGTTCAAATCTCACAATGGCAAACTATGAAACAATGTAACTTCATCTGAAACAGATGGAAATGGGTTTGTACTCGAAAGAGTTACATTTAGCTTGGCCTAAATAGCTAAGTGGTTATGGCACTGGGTTTGTAACCCCAAGATCAAGAGTTCAGATCTCACAATGGCAAACTATGAAACAATATAACTTCATCTGAAACAGATGGAAACGGGTTTGTACTCGAAAGAGTTACATCTTCTTAACGCTTGGCCTAAATAGCCAAGTGGTTATGGTACTGGGTTTGTAACCCCAAGATCAAGAGTTCAAATCTCACAATGGCAAACTATAAAATAATGTGACTTCATCTGAATAGGAACAGATGGAAATGTGTTTGTACTCAAAAGAGTTACAGAGCTAGGCAACTTGGCCTAAAATAGCTAAGTGTTTATGGTACTGGGTTTGTAACCCCAAGATCAAGAGTTCACAGGAGCAGACAGGCACAGCTGAGAAATGTTAGTGGCCTCTCTATGATAATCTTTGCTTGGCCTAAATAGCCAAGTGGTTATGGTACTGGGTTTGTAACCCTAAGATCAAGAGTTCAAATCTCACAATGGCAAACTATGAAACAATGTAACTTCATCTGAAACAGATGGAAACAGGTTTACTCAAAAAAAAGAGTATCAAGAGTTCAAATCTCACAATGGCAAACTATGAAACAATGTAACTTCATCTGAAACAGATGGAAACAGGTTTACTCAAAAAGAGTATCAAGAGTTCAAAGCTTGGCCTAAATAGCCAAGTGGTTATGGTACTGGGTTTGTAACCCTAAGATCAAGAGTTCAAATCTCACAATGGTAAAATCATCAAGAGTTCAAATCTCACAATGGCAAACTATGAAACTATGTAACTTCATCTGAATAGGAACAGATGGAAATATGTTTTTTTACATAGGGTGTTGTAGGCTGCACTCCCTTTTTAGTTATTTGAAAAACCTTTTATTGATGTTTTGTTTGCACTTCAGCCCCACGCTCCTGATCTATGGGCACCCGGTGCGGAAGGGGGTCGGGAAGGAGGAGGACCTCCTCGTGAACCTGCTCCTGGGCCTGGCCAAGTTGGCCATTAACAGGTCCAGGCAGCGGGCGATCGACGGGGGAGTCCCACCCGATTGTTTGTCCCTCTTCCGCGGCTACGTTCGCTGCCGGATGTCCCTGGAGAAGGAGCACGCGGTGTCTGCTGGCACTCTCGAGGCCTTCCGTGCTCGGTGGGCACCGCGGGGACTGGGGTGTTTTGTTGACCCCTTTAATCACATTTTGATTTAAAGTTTGTAAGTTTCCTTTAAACTTTGTTCTTGGTTTTACAGCTGACCTGAATTAGGGGCTGTGCCTGATTTATCCCAATTTTGTTGATTTGGTTTTCATTTAAAAGATTATCAAGAGTTCAAATCTCACAATGGCAAACTATGAAACAATGTAACTTCATCTGAAACAGATGGAAACAGGTTTACTCAAAAGAGTATCAAGAGTTCAAATCTCACAATGGCAAACTATGAAACAATGTAACTTCATCTGAAACAGATGGAAACAGGTTTACTCAAAAAAGAGTATCAAGAGTTCACAGGAGCAGACAGGCACAGCTGAGAAATGTTAGTGGCCTCTCTATGATAATCTTTGCTTGGCCTAAATAGCCAAGTGGTTATTGTAATGGGTTTGTAACCCCAAGATCAAGAGTTCAAATCTCACAATGGCAAAACAATGAAATGGAAGAGACATTGAACAAATTTTTTATTTGAAAAACCTTTTATTGATGTTTTGTTTGCACTTCAGCCCCACGCTCCTGATCTATGGGCACCCGGTGCGGAAGGGGGTCGGGAAGGAGGAGGACCTCCTCGTGAACCTGCTCCTGGGCCTGGCCAAGTTGGCCATTAACAGGTCCAGGCAGCGGGCGATCGACGGGGGAGTCCCGCCCAATTGTTTGTCCCTCTTCCGCGGCTACGTTCGCTGCCGGATGTCCCTGGAGAAGGAGCACGCGGTGTCTGCTGGCACTCTCGAGGCCTTCCGTGCTCGGTGGGCACCGCGGGGACTGGGGTGTTTTGTTGACCCCTTTAATCACATTTTGATTTAAAGTTTGTAAGTTTCCTTTAAAACTTTGTTCTTGGTTTTACAGCTGACCTGAATTAGGGGCTGTGCCTGATTTATCCCAATTTTGTTGATTTGGTTTTCATTTAAAAGATTATCAAGAGTTCAAATCTCACAATGGCAAACTATGAAACAATGTAACTTCATCTGAAACAGATGGAAACAGGTTTACTCAAAAGAGTATCAAGAGCAGACAGGCACAGCTGAGAAATGTTAGTGGCCTCTCTATGATAATCTTTGCTTGGCCTAAATAGCCAAGTGGTTATGGTACTGGGTTTGTAACCCCAAGATCAAGAGTTCAAATCTCACAATGGCAAACTATAAAATAATGTGACTTCATCTGAATAGGAACAGATGGAAATGTGTTTGTACTCAAAAGAGTTACAGAGCTAGGCAACTTGGCCTAAGATAGCTAAGTGTTTATGGTACTGGGTTTGTAACCCCAAGATCAAGAGTTCACAGGAGCAGACAGGCACAGCTGAGAAATGTTAGTGGCCTCTCTATGATAATCTTTGCTTGGCCTAAATAGCCAAGTGGTTATGGTACTGGGTTTGTAACCCTAAGATCAAGAGTTCAAATCTCACAATGGCAAACTATGAAATAATGTAGCTTCATCTGAAACAGATGGAAACAGGTTTACTCAAAAGAGTATCAAGAGTTCAAATCTCACAATGGCAAACTCTGAAACAATATAACTTCATCTGAAACAGATGGAAACGGGTTTGTACTCGAAAGAGTTACATTGCTGCTTGCTTGGCCTAAATAGCCAAGTGGTTATGGTACTAGGTTTGCAACCCCAAGATCAAGAGTTCAAATCTCACAATGGCAAACTATGAAACAATGTAACTTCATGTTATATGTCCCTGGAGAAGGAGCACGCGGTGTCTGCTGGCACTCTCGAGGCCTTCCGTGCTCGGTGGGCACCGCGGGGACTGGGGTGTTTTGTTGACCCCTTTAATCACATTTTGATTTAAAGTTTGTAAGTTTCCTTTAAAACTTTGTTCTTGGTTTTACAGCTGACCTGAATTAGGGGCTGTGCCTGATTTATCCCAATTTTGTTGATTTGGTTTTCATTTAAAAGATTATCAAGAGTTCAAATCTCACAATGGCCAACTATGAAACAATGTAACTTCATCTGAATAGGAACAGATGGAAATGTGTTTGTACTCGAAAGAGTTACATCTTCTTAACCTTCCTAACCATGATGCTATGTCTTGGTGCCCCCCTGACATCCACAGTGGAGGTGGAGGCAGCCTGCTATGCCCTGTCTGTGATGACATTGATGGGAATCGCCTGGAGAGCCGAGACCTGCCTGCTGTGTGGCGGTGTCGGCCTCATCAGCCTGTGGATCTGGATCTGTTGGGGTCACAGGGAGAGGGGGCTCATATGGGTCGGTCACTCTCGGACTCACCTGGGTGGATGGCCCTGGGGTGTGCACCTGCTGATCCTCCTCCCTATGGGTGCCCAAGGGCCCCTGGCTGAGTCCTTGAGGAGAAGAGGAAGCTGGAGAGAGATTGAGCTGCCCAGCACCCCTCTCACGTTGACGCTGTTGGGAGACATTTATGGCATCAGCGATGGAGCTCAGTCCATGCAAGACCAATATCCTGGACCAAGGTCTCCATGGTGGCTGCCATTCTACCAGTGTTGACCTCGGTGCATTGGCATGCCAGCGCTATCACCTCAGACTGAAGGCAGACACGCTCCTCCATCGTGCCTTGCAATCTGAGGAGTGCAGCGGACATTCCTTCCTGATGTTGCCAAGTTTGCCTTTGCAACTGAGTTATGACCAACTCCAGAGGCTCATCATCTGACTCGGACTGAACAGATTTCTGGCCTCCAGTAGTCCTTCAAGTGCTGGAAATCTGGGAAGTCCCTGACCCCGCCTGCTGTGGATCAAACAGTGTGATGTGCTCCCCGGATTGTGACCCTGAGGCTTCTCTTGGACTAGGCCCCACCGAAGTGTGTGTCCCTGCGCTGGTGGAGGGTGTGGGTGAGCGCTGTGATGGGTTTTCAATTAAGGTGTTATCAGATTCTTCTTCTGAAGTGTCTTTGGGGCTTTATTCGAAGGCCTAGCTTATGGACCTCATTGGCTGTTTCCCAGATGTGCCTGTGAAATCAAGGAGAGATAATTAGTGCATGGCAGGGGACTGAGGAACAGGGGAGTTCACTCAGAGCATGGTTGTCTGATGGATGTTGCACTGCTGGATCCTCACTTGATTGAGCACCACCGATCTCACCGTCAGCACAGGAACAGTCCAGATCATCTCTGGCCAGCTGGATGACTCTATTTTCAAAGTCTGTGAGGATCTTGATGTCAGACTTTGCTCCATTAGTCTGCGACCTCCCTCTTCTATGGAGTACCAGCCTATCCTGCATGAATACAGATGGAGAGAGTGTAAGCAGGACACCTGCGAGGCCAGATGATAACGCTGCCTGGCATGTGTGGGTATTGAGCGGTGCTAGTGATGGGATGAGGACATGATCTGCAGGGCAGATGAAGGTGTGTGTGAGAGAGTGAACGGTGATGTCCCTTGAACTGGCAGTGAATGATATCCCTGTGGATGTGTGTTGGGTTTATGAGTGTGTGAGTTGAGACTAAAGGGCAGCCCTGGCGCAATGGAGGAAATGATTCATCTGCTTTCGGCACTGGGTGGCTGTCCTCTTTTGCAAGGTTTTGGTGCTGACCATCGCTGCCAACGCCTCCAAAGCTGGATTTGTCACCTTGCTTGCTGGTCTTCACACAGAGCGGAGGTCAAGGACTTCATGGCGGGCCTCCACCATGTCCAGTAGGTGCCTGAGGGAGGCATTTGAGGATAGCATGTTTCCTCCCTTTGCAGCCATGATTTTCCAGTACTTCCGATGCCTGATAGAGTGCTAGCTATGTGCAGGGGCACCCTTTAAATAAGGTGCCCATATTACTGAAGACCTGAGGTGACGACTGAGTGGGCAAATCAGCGGCCACCCCTACCAGCGGCCCGGAGTGTTTCCTGGGAATGCATAATTAATGAGGCGGGTCACACCGGGAATGGGAAGTTACAACGCAAAAAGCCACCATTGCGGCCAGCAGGTAAAACACCCTTTTTCCTGCCTTTTAGCACACTGTGCCAATCTGGGATGATTCCGCCCCTTGTGTTAAAATGGAACACTAACAACTTACATGGCAGATTTGGCAAAGTTGAAGGAAAAAGTTAATGCCAAAACCATCTTATTTTCAAGGATAGGGGTTTGATCACAGAACATCAGCAAATCACAGAGTTCCCAACATATCAGCCATTGTTACATTTCTACTAATGTCATGGTGTAATGTTTGATAATACAGTTTACTGGGAAACATAAGTATTCTCACACGTTCCTTGAGGTTTAACTGGGTTTCTGTACAATTTGCTTAAATGTTGATGATGCATTGGAATTCTGTGCCTGAACCCGATGAATATTTATCATGTCCAGCCTTTGAATACTGAATATGCTTTGCTGCTTCATCATCTTTTAAAAAGGCTTCTTTATTACTGACAGGAATGAAATGCACTGCTTTGCCCAAAACAGCAGGGTAAATTTTGGCCTCGATATTCATGAGGATGCAGGGAAAGAGCAGGGAGAGCTCTGGAAACACTAGGGAAGTGGAGCTCCTGATGAATTCAACAAAAGGATCACATTATTGTTTTTTAATTCTGTTCCCAACCAGGCAGGCAACGAAATTGACAGGTTGACTGGCTGGTAGGCCTGAAAGCTAGCAGTTAAAGGTCACAGCTGTGTTCCTTTGGGGACAGTCCCCAGCAATCAGGAAAGATCAGGCAGACGTACTTGGAGGTGGCAGTAAGGAGGCAGGTAAAGACAGAAGCATAGGGTGGAATTTTGCATGCCCGCTAGCATCGGGCATGTTCAGCCCCATGAGCAGACAATATGGCGAAAAGCCAGAACTCAGTTTCACGATGTCGTGACACCAGTTTACGATCGCCCGCTCAGCCCATCAATCCCGCCATCGGACATCGGGAACCTCATTGTAATACACCTGCATATCATTATAAGGCCAGCCTGCCAGAATCATCCCACCCGCTGGATCACCCACCCACGCTGACATGTTTCATAACAGCATATAAAAGGCATGCGCTTGGCGGGCTGCACTTTGAGGGGAACTCAGAGGTGAGTACACAGTAACGTTGTGCAGCGCTCGCCTGGGTTACCTGTTGGACTTCAAGGTTGGTGTGGCCGGTTGGGGGGGTGGGGGGGTGGGTGGGTAGGGGGGTGTGGGGGGTGTGGAGGGGGGTGCTGACCTGCAGTTGAAAGTAGTGCACAAGCACATGCAGAATAGGGGGGGGGGAAGCGGCCACACATTAGGGAAACCTTGTGTAAAGAGACCATTCCTCTGTAGCTGAGACTGTTCAGGCATAGCCACATTGATATGCTTGGAGTCGGGCCTCTAGCATACCTGCCCACTCAAGCAATGCAGAGGCATCAGAGTGCCACCAAATGCTCCAGAGTTTTTCACCCCTCGGGCACAGACTGCAAACTAATGACCGTTTTAGTGAATTGCAGAACAATTGAACGACTGGGCACATTGTACAATCTCCTTGCTAAAACTGGCCATGGAGCAGTCACTGGTGGAGGCGCACACAGCCTCTTGCAATTTTGTCATCCCGGTTTGGACCAGTCTCCCCCATGGTTCAAGCTAACAGTGTAGCCTTGCAGTGTAGGTTAGGAGAATACCTGTGCCTGAGCTGAGAGCACAGCATGCAGTCCAGAGGGCGAAGCTGCTGCCAATCAGTCAGGTGGAATGGGGCGGAGGTGGGTGGAGTTTCAGGCAGCCATGCTGCGCACTAATCTCTGGCCATCCAAGTGGTGGCCAGCAGTCTCTGGGATGTGTTAAAGAGCCTTTAGACTTAATCAATAGAGGTTCTTAGTATACACAAGCTAACTCTCTCTTTCATCCTTCAGGAGGAGTACATCAGGAGCATGGTGCCTGTTGACCAAGTTATATGTCACGTGGTGTATAGAGAGCGGTGACAATGGAGGCGAGAGCAATGGAGGCACCTGGCTGTGCAGAGGGAGGATCAACAACCTCAAGAAGAAGGGGCGGCTAGGGCCCCCAAACACACCGCTCAAGAGCCACAGTGAGCCATCATTGGTCAGCGCCTAGCTAGACCCAGGGTCAATAGACATCGCCTTTCAATCCTGCTGATGACCGATAACCAGTGTCACCGAAGACTTCGCAGATCTAGGGTACTGGTTGGCCACATCTGCCAGCTACTGCTGGATTTGGTGCCACAGGGACATGGAGGGCATCCACTGCTGGTGGCCATGAAAATAACCACCGCACTCAATTTCTACAGGTGACCTCTGTGGGCTATCACAAGCCTCCACCCATAAATATAGCCATGAGGTTACAGGTGCCATCCTCGCGAGGGCATACAACTTTGTGAATGTTGCTTGGAACCAAGAGAGCCAGGATACAAAAGCAATTGGATTTGCCCAAATTTTGAGTTTCCCACAGGTGCAGGGCGCCATCGACTATACTCAGGTGGCACTCATATCTCAACAAGTGGTCAACTATGTCAACCACAAGGAATTCCATTCATTGAATGTGAAGCTGGTGTGCAACCACCACAAACACATCCTGCAGGTCTGTGCGTGGTTTCCAGGGAGTGTGCACAACTCATACATCCTCAGTCAGTCACGGATTGCTAGCATCTCCAAGGACCAGAGAGACTGCAGGCTTGGCTCCTCAGGGGCATGGGCTACCCGTAGAGGATGGTGTCACCTGCTGTGCCCTGTACAACCTGGTGCTGCAATGGGGAGAGGATTTGGATGAGGAGGAGATGCAGGAGCTGGAGGTCTCCTCCAATGAGGAAGTCAACAGTGATGACAGTGAGGAGGTCCTCAAAGGCGTCGAAAAAGCCTTGACGCAAAAGTATTGACCAGACGAAGCAGCTGCGCTCTGGAGGCCCTCATAGCTGCTAGTTTTGTGGAGGATAATGAAGACATGCAGTGAGAAGACACCGTAGATTTTCACATTGCATCTATTAACATTTGAATCCAGTCTGGCTAATGGCAGCACAAATACACTCTGTGATAATGCTCCTGTCATGGAGGTGCAGTGGAGGCCCTAATAGTCCCTGGATTGCAGGAAGATGATGATGACATGCAGTGAGGACACACTGTAGATCTTCACATAGTCCCTGAGAATTTCTGACCCCTGTCTGTCTGAGGGTAGCTCGCTTGCACTTTGATCAGGGTCATATCATAGAGATACAACCATGAAACTTTAAAAGCATCTGCTCCTTTATCCACCTTCAGCACCTGACCCCTTCAGGAGCACAGCATCACTGGTTACAGATACTGAAGAGATGTGGGCCAATCCCACCTTAAAGGTGCTGAGAGCACACAGAGAGAATGACAGAACTCTGTGATGCCTGCCCACAACATGCTGGCAGCAATGACCAGCACCGTCGAGGTGCAGGCACCACTAATGTGTCCAGAAAGTGTGAAGCCAGAGCACCACTTTGGTCTGAAGGCTGCACAAAGCACCAGGAAGAGGCCCTGGACTGAGACACCTGCCTTTATCTTGTGCAGAAAGGTTTCACATCTGAGTGACAAGAACACTGCTCATCAGAACAAGGAGTCATAGGCAGGGAGACATTCTTGGGAGTTTATTTACAATCGTGAACATTGTGCACAAGTGATTAACACCAATGCCCAGGCTGTGCAACTACATCTTCTTAATTTTCCTAACCGTTATGTCTTGATGTTCCCGGGACATCCACAATGGAGGTGGAGACAGCGTGCTGACTGTAACACCCTGTCACTGATGACCTTGGCAGGTGTCCTGTGGAGCACCAAAACTTGGAGGGTCTCGGTCTGCTTCCAGGGTCCTGCTATGTGGCACACAACTCAGCCTTTGGAGCTGGAGCTGCTGAGGTCACTGAAAGAAGGAGTTCAGATGGGCCAGACATTCCCGGAGTCACCTGGATAAATGGCCCCGGGTGGGGTACATCTACTGAACCTCCTTCCTATGGGTGCCTGAGGGTCCCTAGCTGATTCCTTGTGGAGAAGGGGTAGCTGGACTGAGATCGGGCTGCCACATACCCCTCTCACGTACACACTGTTGGAAGCCAGCTAGGTTGTCAGCGATGAAGTTGAGCCCATGTAGCAGTGCAGGAGTGATGTCCTGGACCAAAGTCTCCATTGCGTCTGCCATCCTACCAGCGTTGACCTCGGTGTGTAGGCATCCCAGTGCTAACACCTCAGACTGAAGGCACGCGGACTCCTCCATCGTGCCTTGCAATCTGAGGAGTGCAGCGGACTTCCCTTCCCGGTATTCCCGAGCTTGCCTTTGCAGCTCCGGCAATTATGACATGACTGAGTCCAGAAGCTCGTCGTCTGACACAGGCTCAGCATTTTTCTGACATCCAGCAGTCCACCAAATGCCGGACACTTGAGAAGTCCCTGCCGCCCGCCGCCTGCTGTGGATCAGACAGTGAGATATGCTCCCCAGATTGCGATCCCATGGCTACTCTAAAGCTAGGCCCCACCGAGGTGTGTGTCTCTGCGCTGGTGGAGGGTGTGGGTGAGCGCTGTGACAGGACTTCAGGGAGGGTTTCAGCGGATTCCTCCTCTGAGCTCCCCTCGGGGCTTGATTGGAGGCCGTAGGTCATGGACTTTGCTGACTGTTTCCCAGATGCTCCTGTGAAAGCAAGGAGAGATAATTAGTGCATGGAAATAGCCTATGAAACAGGACACATCACTCACAACAAGGTTGTCTGATGTATGTTGCACTGCTGGATCCTCATTTAATAGTGCTTCGCCAACCTCACCGTCAGCACACTCGCCAACTGGATGGATCTGTTATCAAAATCCTTGAGGACCTTGATATCAGGTATTCCTCCACTGGTCTGCAGCCTCTCCCTCTTGTTGTGTGCCAGCTTGTCCTGCATGAATAAGGATGGAGACAGTGTAAGCAGGATGCCTGCCTGGCCAGATGATACATATGCCTGGCATGTGTGGGTGGTGAGTGGTGCCATGGACGGGATGAGGCCAATGAAGATGTGTGTGAGAGAATGAATGGTGATGTCCCTTGAACTGGGTGAGTGAGGGCCATGTGGATGTGTGATGGGGGGGCTTGTCAGTGTGTGAGTTGAGAGTGATGAGAAGAGTGACTTACCCTGGCGGAACAAAGGAGATCATTCATCCTCTCGGCACTGGGTGGCGATCCTCGTTTGCAGGGTGTTGGCGTTTACCACCACTACCACCATCTCCCAAGCCGAATTGATAATGTTTCTGCCCATCGTGTGGCCAGAGCCAGGGTAGAGGACATCAGGATGGGCCTCCACTGCATCTAAATGGTGCTTGAGGGATGAGTCATTGAACCAGAGGCTGCAGTCTTCTTGCCTTTTTGGACCATGTCTTCCGTGCTGCAGTCCTGGGCTGGAAGCACTGAGAGGTGTGTGCGTGGCTGCACTTTAAATATGGTGCCCAACTTGATGAAGCAGCGAGGTGATGGTGTGGTGGGCAAATGAACACCCACCCACCATGGAAACGGCATATTTCTCAGGAATGCATAATTATTGCAGCGGGTTTGGGATGACACGGCGTGAGAAGCCGTCATTAAGGCCGGCAGGTAAAACATCATTTACCTGCAAGCTATCGTACTTAGTGCAAATCTGGGACCATTCCATCCATTGTGGAGGGTTTGGAGAATGGCAGCAGGGAGGGAGCGAGGATGTTGTGGGGGTATCAGCAGATCACGGGAGGGAGCTAAATATTGTTGCTAGGTCATGACTAACAACCTATTTCAATTTTTGTGCAAGTAACTAAAGACGTAGCATGTGAATGTCTATCAATGTAGCTTAAATGGCCTTCCAGAGTGCAATAAGACCCCACTTAGAAACTATTTGCCATAATTCAAACTCATGGAATTGAAGACAAGTTATTGACGAGGTTAAGAGATTGGTTCGGCAGTGGATGACAGCATAGGGTAAACGGTATGGAAAGAGGTGACTAGTAGTGTCCTTCAACTTTCAATTTAAATTGACTCCAAACTATGCAGTGGAAGCCTGATTTAAATATTGTTTAAATATTATAATGAACTGTCTCACCTCTCATGAGCGAGAGACAGACACACCAAACAATACACTGGAATGAAAATAGCGGCAGTCATGTATACCACTGGTTGGGGGTCACATTGTATGCATTTTCATCTTCAACCACCTCCTGACCATCTCATTCCTGGCATGGGAAGTGTTTAAAGTGACCCCTTTGTCTTTATGCAGTAATATGAAATGGAAGATAACAAATCCCAATTGACTTCAGTGGAAATAGAAATTGAAAGAAATGTAAAACGAGCTGCCAACTCCCTATTATCCATTTTATGGCGTCAAACAATGGTAATATCCATTCTAATGAGTTTACCCATGAGTAGATGTGTTTTATAAACTAAGACAGCTGCAGGTTCCACCCTAAGTCTGTTTGTAATGCACTGATCTCAGTCAGTTCAGTAATAGAATTGGCATCAGCACACTGGGTTGGGTGTGGAGCAGTTTTAAATTGGCTGTGCTGCTGTGACAGCGCGTGTGTGGCCATTGAATGAATCTGGATCTGGTTATCTGCTGATGTCCCTGTGTTGAACACCCTGTTGAGTTTCGAGGCTCACACGTTAGTGATAGTCATTTGGGACGGGTGTCAGAGGTAGATCTCTGCCCAATGGAACATAGTACTTGCTATCAGGAGAGAAGCAGAAGCAATTAAACTGGCATGAGTTCAAAACCTGAATCTTCATAAATTTTTAAGATCGATTGCTATTAAGTAGAACAAGAGACGAGCACAGAATTAAAGCAAATTTATTCATAATTCAAACAAAATGGAAAAAGAAAAATGTCCTAATATTGTACTATTTTCAGTGTGGAAATTCTTGTGTAGCTGCCAAAGATTTAGGAAGGATTGAACCGATATATAATTACCATACTGCTAAGCGCTATTCTCTTTTTCATAATTGAAAGGGAATTCTTATATGCCAAGTTAAAACTGAAGTGCTTTAATTTTCCTAATTCATTTTATTCTGATCTGTCATGATTTCTGATTGTCATAAAAGAGGTTAATAAATTATACCATTTTGGTTTTACTTTTGTGATAGTTCATGAAGTAAGTGATACCCAGCCCAACAATATTGAGGGAACAATACACTTAGGTGGTACCTCAAACTATGTCATCAAATTTTAAATGGTTTATAACTGTCATTCAACCAAAATTTGATTCTAGCTTTGAAAGATAGAGCTGGACATTACTTTTGGCAATATCAGTCTGAGTTCTGAGTACCTCAATATGATATTATCACTTTTCTTCTCTCCTAGTTTAATGCTATTTAAGATAAATTGGTTAACAGCTCTATTAAAAAAAAACATCGACAGCATTGTCATGTAAATTTCTAAAATGTTTGGGAGTGTCAAGAAGATATAATAATGTTATTGGAAATTATTGGAAAAGGTGGTATCTGTGTCTATGTGTATGTGTGTGTGTGTGTGTGTGTGTGTGCGTGTGTGTGTGTGTGTGTATATGTGCGTGTGTGTGACTTACTTGGATTAAAGACAGCTGGTCTGGAGGCTTTGATGTAACTAAAGATATGCTAGGATTAAAAGGTTAAGTAGGTAAACATGGGGGAAGTTAAGAATGTAAGGTGTAAAAGGACACTTGCATTTTTAAATAAACCAGGCTGGATTGTTTTCAAAACGAGGGGTAAAATGTGTCACCTAGACGGATAAAGTTCAGAAACAGTGTGTTTATGTTTCCCAAAGATTACTGGTAAAATTGGTACCATGATAATTTTTTATGATCAGGGAGGTAAAGTCCAAAGACACCGTGAATCAATGGGAATTTGCATTCAAAGGGGAAAATATGTATAAAGCAGAGAAGGCTGTGTGGAAAGGTAGGAATTTTAAGATCTAATAAGTGTGAAAATCTTTCAGCATCTAAGCTCCAAGCTGCTGTCTACAAAGAACTGAGGTTAAGGAAACTGACTTTGAATTTGATTGTTCAGGGTTTCATGTTTCTTTGATTGGATCTTTTAAAATCTATGTGTCTTACTGTCGTCTTAATGGAGGTATAACTGGGAGTCATATTAATTAGGGGATTTAGAAGTTATTATTGTAGTAATTTGTAGACATATGTATGTGCTTAAACCATTTCCCTTATTAATAAATGTTTAATCTAGTTTTGTAAAAACCTATAAGGCTTGGTGGTCTTATTACTACTGAATTCAAAGACTGCATCTCGAAACATACAGATTAGAAAGGTAGTTGTGGTGGTTGTCTTAAGTTTTCCTCTGGGATTTGAGAACTCAGCATTTGCTATTGGCTGTGCCATAACAGAGAGCAATAGTTTCTGGCATATATCTCTCTGGCATTGAAATGTATATGGAGTGCTGAATGTATTATTATAGTTTCATTTGGATGGGTGGAGTTTAATTCACTTCCAAGAATTAACCCCAACTTATCCACATGAGCTAACCTTTTTAATTTGACTTGAATTTTAGTTGTCACTACCAATTATTAACAGTGCACTCTCTTTCCTCCATTTCGGATGGTAGTTGCAAATGGGGCATGAACACGTTAGCACAAGATTGGCAAGAATTTAGCTCTGGTTGAGTACCAAGAGAATAATAGGTGGCAAATTGCTGAAACATTGGGAGCGGTTTTCCAGCCCAACCTACCGCTGGGATTGTCCGGTCCTGCCAGGAGTCAATGGACTTTTGGCTGGCCCGCCACATCCCCCACAGCAGGTCCCACTATGATGGTGCCAGAAAATCCCAGCCATAACCTTAAGATTCAGATAACATCCTGATGGTACAACAGCAAAACTCTTTTGATAGATAAGGGAGTCAAGAGTTATGGGGGACAGACAGCAAGGTGGAGTTGAGACCACAACCAGCTCAGCCATGATCTTAATTGAATGGTGGAGCAGGCTCGAAGGGCAGAATGGCCTACTCCTGCTCCTAAGTCTTATGTTCCTATGTTCCAATGTTTTATCAATATTATCATATACCCAAAGACTCTGATACTAGCTTGTGCTCCTTCCTAGGAACAGGAGCTGTTATTTCATATCAGTGTATTAAATACATTAATCTCTTCCCTGTGCCCTCACACCTTGCTAGCCTGCCCAAATCCCAAGGATGAATTTAACATATCACAGCAAGATTTTTGCTTCAATCTATATGGGACAAAAATATTTTTTAATAACTTTTATTGCCATATATCTGCATTGTAACATACCTAGGAGGAGTTAAGGAGTATGTTAAGTGTCACTGCTGAATGGTACCATCACTAGCTGTTTAGCACCTAGGCACCCATTTATACAAGTGTAGTTTTGAGCAGTGTTGAGCCAGCAGAAAGACAAAACAAGACGTGAAATTTCCTTTACATGATTCTCACATCATTTGGACATTATACTGAAACTCCTGCCTGCTTCAGGTGCGATCTTTCTCTAACAAACCCTCTTCCTCTGGAGACGCTTGTCACATATAAAAGAGTGTAAACCACATTCTACACACCTTTGCAACTTTTCTATGGCAAGAATTGGTGAGAAAGCCAAAAATTGGTTTCACGCCGGTGTGAAAGCACAGTGGGATCATCCACTGGTGTCCGCCATGGCGGAACTCCAATCTCACTGGAGGCCAGTGTGAACCCACTTTGCATGCCGCTAATGGGATGCAAAGTAAGGTCTGACCAGAACAGTTCTCCACCCCACTCTCACCAGATTTGCCGTTACGCTGGCAGGAGAACGTGCTGGTCCAGAACACACCTGGACAAGTGTGATGCGCAGATGCCGAGACAGGGCCTTGCTCAAATTGTGGCCATCCAAGGAGCAGAAGATGCTGGAGTCCTAAAGCTACTGGACCCTGGAGGAACATGTGCATTGCACGCTGGGTGGATTCTGATGGGCATGGCTCATTCGCGAAGCAGCACACGGAAGGTGGGAGGTCCCTGTCAATGTTTCACTTTGGAACATCATGGTCTTGGCCATGGGCTGCTCTGGATGACCAGTTTTGGTGGGAGATGAAGGCATAACTGAGGCGGAGGAGTTGGTGAGAGAGGAAGGTCTAGATTTGACTGGGAGAGGAAATGTACCGGGCTAGGGTGTTCAGGGGGGTGAGTTTGGGAGGAGGAGGGAACAATGGTGTTGGGCGAGGTGAGATTGGGAGGGGATGGGGGTGGGGTGAAGGTGACAGGGGGTTTAGGTTGGGTGAGCGGAGGAGGGAGTACAGGGGAGGAGTGTGTAATGAGGGAGAATGGAGCAAGTGGGGAGGTAGGTGTAATGGGGGAAGAAGGTATTAGGGAAGGAGTTCAGAAAAGTTCATAGGAGGTAAGGTACCCAGGAGGAGGAAGGAGTAAGGTTGGAGGAGGGAGTAAGGGAAAGGGATGTCCATGTGAATGTGCAAAGGAGAGGTCTGTGGAGTCAATGACTGCATCCTGGGGAGTGAACTGAGGGTGGTTGTGGTAGGGGGGAATGGTGAGAGTAAGAGAGGGCAGGGTGAGCTGGAATGCTGGGAGGGTGAGAGTGTGGCAGCAGCAGTACAAGGGATGGTGAGGTTGATTGGTGGGGAATCTGTTGGAAACACGGACCCTGTGGTTGGGAAGGAGGAGGCTGGGGAGGCCAATGTGGATGGGGCTGGTGTTCTCAGGAAGGTAGGGAATGTGCACATTCACCTGGACATCCGGGAAAGAAAAGGGCTCAGGTTAGCAGGTGACGGTGGGGAGGTGTAAGGTGATGCCGGGTGGTGGGGGCGACAGTGGTTGGGGAAAGGGTATGTGTGACTGGGGAAGGGGAAAGGACAAGGGAGCTTATGAAAAACTTGAAGATGACCATGTTTTTCAAACTGAAAGTTAACAGAGCCTCATGTTGGACGGGCACAGGTGCTGCATGGGAGTGCGAACAGTGGGTGGGTGGAGATGCAGGTCAGCTCATATGGACAATTGAAAGAGACCCCAGCAGGCAGCAATGAAAATGCTCAGGACAGTGAGATGAGTGTGATGGAAAAAGCCTTTGCATGTGTAGGAGAGTGCTTGCACAAGGCTCTATCACATACACTTCTCCTTCCAGAATCACTCATGGTCCAGCTGAACTGCTAGTGGTTGGGGGGGTGGGGGGTGGGGATGCAGGGGGAGGACTGACAAAACCTGCAAATGAAGCTGAAAGAAACATTACATATTATTCAGTGAAGGTGAATATATTTTCAGATTATAAAGTGACAAAATGTGTTCACCCATGCAACCATTTGTGATCAGAATTTCTTAATTTTTCTAGGCCTACCACTTCTCCTTGGTGCTGCCCTGACATCAGCAGCAGAGGTGGAGACAACCTGTGCAATGGTTGGTCCTGTTGTCGCTGATGATTTTGGCATGTCTCCTATAGAAAGCCAAGTCCTTGAGGGCCCCAGCTTGCTTTGGCTGTCCTCCTGTGAACCTGTGTCACACTGCAGCAACAGATGACAAGGTTGAGGATCTCACAGGTAGAGGGGACTTCGAGGACAAGAACAACCTCTGAGATCTCTGAATGGATGCCCAGGATGTCCAGCTGCCTCTCCTCCTCCTCCTGGTGCCCGAGGGCCCTGGCCTGACTATTTGAGGGAAGATGTACCTGGACGAACGTCAAAGTACCCCATTTCCCTCTCACGTTGCCATGACAGGAATTCATCCATAGCTTCTGCGAAGGAGTGCAGGTCTGCATGCATTTCAGCGTTCTGCTGGAACAAAGTTGACATGGGATTTATCATCCTTCCCACAGAGGCCTCAGTATGTGTACATCTGGACACCACTTCGTCTGGGTTGCTGCCACTCTTCCAACAGCCCTGTATGATTTTGTTTTTCTAAAGTCGCTAGGTAGCCATCCTAGCCAGAGGGCTTTTAAGAGTCAACCGCATTGCTGTGGGATCTGAAGTCACGTGTAGGCCTGACAAGGTAAGAGCAGCAGATTTCCTTCCCTAAAGGGCATTAGTGAACCAGATGGTTTGGTTTCATGGTCAACGTTATTAGATTTTTAAATTCCAGATATTATTGGATTCAAATGGCAGGATGCGAACCTGGGTCCCCTGAGTATTACCCTGGGTCTCTGGATTACTAGTCCACCGACAATCTCTGAAGGCGGAGGGGCATGTTGGTGGGGTGGTGAAAAAGGCATATGGGACACTTGTCTTTATCAATTGAGGCATAGATTGCAAAAGTAGGGAGGTTATGTTGGAGTTGTATAGAACCTTGGTGAGGCCACAGCTGGAGTACTGTGTGCAGATCTGGTTGCCACATTATAGGAAGGATGTGATTGCACTGGAGTGGGTGCAGAGGAGATTCACCAGGATGTTGCCTGGGATGAAATATTTAAGTTATAAACAGAGGTTGTATAGACTTGGGTTGCTTTTGTTGGGGCAGAGAAGACTGAGGGGCAACCTGATCGAAGTGTACAAGATTATGAGGGGCATGGACAGGGTGGATAGGGAGCAGCTGTTCCCCTTAGTTGAAGGGTCAGTCACAAGGGGGCATAAGTTCAAGGTGAGGGGCAGGAAGTTTAGGGGGGATGTGATGAAAACTTTTTTACCCAGAGGGCAGTGACGGTCTGGAATGCGCAGCCTGGGAGGGTGGTGGAGGCGGGTTGCCTCACATCCTTTAAAAAGTACCTGGATGAGCTCTTGGCACATCATAACATTCAAGGCTATGGGCCAAGTGCTGATAAATGGGATTAGGTAGGCAGGTCAGGTGTTTGTCACATGTCGTTGCAGACTCGATGGGCCAAAGGCCTCTTCTGCACTGTGGTTCTGTGAATACCACTACGCTATCGCCTCCCCACCTTCTGCTGCCTCTCCACGATGAGGTGAAAGGCTGAATCCAGAGGCTCATCATCTGACTTGAACCTCATAGATGCCTCTTCCTCAGCAGTCCTCCGAGTACTGGGGAGCTCAGCTGAACCTGCCTCATCCTGCTGTGGACACATGACCATGTGGTGACCACCAGGTTGTGAATCCAAGCCTACTCTAAATCTAAGTCCCACTGAGGTGTGTGTCTTCGCATTGGTGGAGGGTGTGGGTAAGCGCTGTGACTGCTCTTCGTGGTTGCTTATTTCTAGCTGTTCAAAGAAAGAGGTATCATCTTGGCTAGGGTTGAGGACATGGATGGAGCTGAGTGACTGGCTGGCTGAAGGTGTTGGTCACTTTGCAGACCTCCTGTGAATCATGGCAGCAGAGTCAAAAGCAGGAGAGACAGCACTCACAGTGGCTTTAGAGAAAGAGATGATATGGTGCAGGATCCTCATATGAGTGTTCGCCATCAACCTCACCATTGCCGCAGGCAGGGTCCATGTGCTCACCAATCAGCATGATGGCATGCTCCTCATAATGAGTGAGGGGCCTCATGTGGCCGCTCCACCCACGGTCTGGGGCTTCTCCCTGTTGTTGTGAGCCAGCTTCTCCTGCATGAAAACAGATGGAGAGAGTGTGAGCAGGACACAAGGCACTGCGTGGAATGTTTATGTGGCTACCGGAGCCATGAATCGGATAGGGGCACGAGCTCCAGAGGATATGAGCCTGAAGAAGGTGTGAAGATCTGGATGAGAATTAGTGGTGTTGCCCCTTAAGGTGTGAGATGGGTTTATGAGTTTGTGAGTTGAGAATGATGAGGTGGTTGACTTACCCTCATGGAATAGATGAAAGCATTCATCCTCTTCCTGCACTGGAAAGCTGTTGTAGGGTAACCGAGTTGCACTATTAATAATAGATTTGATCAACAGACTCTTCGTGGGTGGAAACTTTTAAGTTTATTTACAATATATTCAGTTGACACAGCAGTTGGTAAGTGCTGTTACTTAAAATCCCAGAAGGAAACTTTAAACAACTGTCATAACCTATATTTTCAAATGGCATATTTGAGATGCAGCTCTAAATTCAGGTATAAGACCACCAGTTCTCGAGAGATTTTTATATCAAACTACATGAGACATTTATTAATTTACACAAGTTAAACATTTACACATGGCTACAATTTACTACTATCATAGCTTTTTAACAAATTCCCAAACTAATCTCCACTAAGGCAACAACAACCCATAGATTTTAATAAGACACCAGGCAAAGCATTCTCACCTTACAAATTCAAAACGAGGTTCCTTTCTCTTTGGTTCCTTTGCAGACAGTTGTAGGTTTACAGCTGCTTTGATGTTACATGCCTCTGCTCTGCACACACAAACTCCTCTCAGGTTATACCCAGCACTTCTCTTTGAATGTAAATTCTCATTGTATCTCTGGCCTTTTGAACTCCACCTCTTCTAACAATAAAATCCCTTTCATAGTATCAATTTTATTAGCAATATAAACATTGATTGGTGTCTCCTAGCTAAGTGCAAGATTTCACTCTCCTTCTTGAATGCTCTATTCAACAAAATGCAAATACACTCCACCTTACTGTTTACATCTGAAATCTATGATACATCAAAGCACCCAGACTAGCTGGCTTTAATCCTATTAACACACATACAGACACACCCACAGACTAAACCTTTATTTAAAAAATAATAATTTCCAATAACATTATATACATTAATAGCTTCATGACAAGCAACTACACATGTGCTTTCAACTCCAACTCTATCTCTACACTGACTGCTGAGATTGCCCACGCTACTCTCCTATTTGTTACTACAGATCATGTGATCTTCCTTAACAATAATATAATTCTTAAAAGTATATTACACACTAAATAAAACCATAATCATTACATTCCTTCCCTTTAACTCGGCTATACATGTTATATTTACAAGTACATATTTTTCAAGACAACATAATATTTAAACTGGATAAGGACACATGGTCCATCTCTGACACTTCCCTTCCCTTCCTTGACCTCTCTGTCTCAATCTCTGGTGATAGACTGTCCACCAATATCCATTACAAGCCTACCGGCTCCCACAGCTACCTCAATTACAGCTCCTCACACCCCGCTTCCTGTAAGGACTCCATCCCATTCTCTCAGTTCCTTCGCCTCCGTCACATCTGTTCCGATGATGCTACCTTCAAAAACAGTTCCTCTGACATGTCCTCCTTCTTCTTAAACCAAGGTTTTCCACCCACGGTCACTGACAGGGCCCTCAACCGTGTCCGGCCCATCTCCCGCGCATCCGCCCTCACGCCTTCTCCTCCCTCCCAGAAACATGATAGGGTCCCCCTTGTCCTCACTTATCACCCCACCAGCCTCCACATTCAAAGGAACATCCTCCGCCATTTCCGCCAACTCCAGCATGATGCCAACACCAAACACATCTTCACTTCACCCCCCCATCAGCATTCCGTAGGGATTGTTCCCTCCGGGACACCCTGGTCCACTCCTCCGTCACCCCCTACTCCTCAACCCCCACCTATGGCACCTCCCCATGCCCACGCAAAAGATGTAACACCTGCCCCTTCACTTCCTCTCTTCTTACCGTCCAAGGGCCCAAACACTCCTTTCAAGTGAAGCAGCATTTCACTTGCATTTCCCCCAACTTAGTCTACTGTGTTCGTTGCTCCCAATGTGGTCTCCTCTACATTGGAGAGACCAAACGTAAACTGGGCGACTGCTTTGCAGAACACCAGTGGTCAGTCCGCAAGAATGACCCAAACCTCCCTGTCGCTTGCCATTTTAACACTCCACCCTGCTCTCTTGCCCACATGTCTGTCCTTGGCTTGCTGCATTGTTCCAGTGAAGCCCAACGCAAACAGGAGGAACAACACCTCATCTTCCAACTAGGCACTTTACAGCCTTCCGGACTGAATATTGAATTCAACAACTTCAGGTCTTGAGCTCCCTCCTCCATCCCCTTCCCCTTTCTGTTGTTTCCTTCCTTTTGTTTTTTCTAATAATTTATTTAGATTTTTCTTTTCCCACCTATTTCCATTATTTTTAAATCTTTTATGCTCCCCCCACCCCAACTAGAGCTATACCTTGAGTGCCCTACCATCCATTCTTAATTAGCACATTCGTTTAGATAATATCACCAACTTCAACACCTATGTGTTCTTTTGTTCTTTTGTTTGTAACATCTTTTGATGATCTGCTCCTATCACTGCTTGCTTGTCCCTACAATCACACCACCCCCCTTCACTTCTCTCCCCCCACCCAACCCGCCCCCCACGCCCCCACCTTAAACCAGCTTATATTTCACCCCTCTCCTTGGATTCACCTAGTTCTGTTGAAGGATCATGAGGACTCGAAAAGTCAACTCTTTTCTTCTCTGCCTATGCTGCCAGACCTGCTGAGTTTTTCCAGGTAATTCTGTTTTTGTTAAGGAATTTACAAGTTCAGTCTATCAGGTGGTTTTGTGAAACCATTTTGAATGGCCATCGACAATGTTCCCAGGAAAGGTCCAATGTAATCAATGTATAACCGCACCCAGGGTCTACCTGGCCACTCCCATTGCCATAACAGAGCTGTATCTGGCAACTTTTGCAGTTACTGACATTGCACACAATGCTTTACTGAACTCTCAAATTCGCCATCCGACCCAGATGACAGTAGATAGCTGCGTGCTATGGTCTTCATTCGGAAAATTCCTGCATGGGCACTGTGTAGTTCAATTAAAAGTGGCTCCCTTTCCTTTGGAGGAAATATCACTCATGCTCTCCATAATAAGATGCCATCCATAAGATGTGGAAAGTCACGGCTCCACAATTTCAGACTCTTTGTCAGGTACCTCCTTTTCAGGAGTTGCCTGAACAACAGGTGCTTCGATGGGCACCTGCAGTTCTGTATTGTAAACTCTTACAGGAACATCAGACATGTCCGTCCTGGTTTGCTCAACTGGAAACCCCCATCCAGTCATGATCACAGGTGGAACCAAATCTTGGTGATTTGTCTTTACCTTCCTTAAATGGTCCACATATTTACAGATGATCCGGCCTTCCTCCTCCACGTGGTAAGATAGAGGTCCAGTTACCGTACTTATTTCACCCGATAACCACTTTGATCCTTCCTTGAAATTTTTCACATATACCGGCTCCTAGGGCAAATTTCCTCTCACGACTGTGCCAGTCATGTCTAGATTCCTAGCTCCCATGACTCTTTTCCACCTTCCTCTCTAAATTCGGCACAATTAAGCTCAGTTTTGTCCTGAGACGGCATTTCAACAATAACTCCACAGGTGTGACACCTGTTGTTGCGTGAGGGGTAGTCCTGTAATGAAAAAGAAAGCGTGCTAGCTTGGTTGCCAAGGAATCACCAGTTAGATTCTTCAGCCTGCCTTGAATGTTTGAACCACCCTTTTGGCCAATCCATTTGAGGGAGGGTGGTATGGTGCAGTTTTCACATGAGTGATAGCATTAAGGTTGATAAACCGTTGAAACTTAGCACTCATAAATGCCATGCCGTTATCAGAAATGACTACTTCTGGTAGTCCGTGAATGGCAAAACTCTGAAGTAGTTTCCTGATTGTAGCAGCTGACGTTGGTGACTTCACCTCATATACATCCTGTCATTTCGAATGGACATCGACAATGAGCAGAAACATTGTTCCCGGGAAAAGTCCAATGTAGTCAATGTGTAACCGCACCCAGGGTCTACTTGGCCACTCTCATGAGTTTAGCAGAGCTGTCACTGGCAACATCTGCAGTTGCTGACATTGCACACAGTGTTTTACTAAACTGTCTATTTCACCATCCACCCAGGCCACCATAGATAGGCACGTGCTATGGTCTTCATTTGGGAAATTCCTGGATGGGTGCTGTGTAGTTCAATTAAAAGTGGTTCATTTCCCTTTGGAGGAACTCACTCATGCTCCCCACAGTAAGATTCTATCCTGCCTGGTTATTTCATGTCTCCTGTTGAAGTACAGTTTCATTTCATCAGATACAGACTCCTGTGACATGTAGCATTTGTTCTCATACCTAAGATAGGACTGGGTCCTGACTTGTCCAGTCTCGGATCTGTTGAGCACACACTGGCAAGGAACCTAAGAAATTTAACAGTAAAACAAGTTCCTGTGGAACTGGGACGTGCTCATCATTTTCTTATAAAGGCAAGCGACTAAGGGCATCAGAGTTTGAGATTTGATTGCCAGGCCTATGTACGAAAGTGTATTCTTATGCTGCCAGAATTAAAGCCCATCATTGTATTCTTGTTCGGGCTATGGGTCATACAGCCTTACCCTCACTAAACAATCCTAGCAATGGTTTGTGGTCTGAAGTGATTGTAAAATGGTAGCCGTGTACGTCCTGGACACAAATTTCTTGACACCGTAGATGATGGATAGATCTTTTTCTATCTATGAGTATCCCTTTTCTGCTGTGGTGAGCGTTCTTGAATAGTAACCTACTGGCCATGCCATCACCATCCGATGAGAGGGCAGTGATCCCAATCCATAGAGAGATGCATCACATGTCACCCCCAATTCTTTTGCCTGGTCATAATGCACTAATAGATTGGATGAGTGCAACAATTGTTTCACCTTTATGAAAGCTTCTTTCTGGGGTGCCTCCCAAACCAATGTTTGTTCTTTTTGAGTTGAGAATGCAGGGGAGCGCCAGCACTTAAGACAAATTGGGTAAGAAACGCCCATAATATTTGATCATTCCTAGGAATAACTTGAGCTCTGAGGCGTTCTCTGGTGCAGGTGCCTCTCTTGGCTCTCACTTTCTCCTCAACTGGGTGGAGGCCCTGTGAATCTACCTGGTGAATCAAATAGATTACCTCCCTCACTTGGATCGTCCACTTTTTTTTTGACACACTCCAGCTTGCAAGAAACGTTTTAAAACTTCTTCTAAGTTTGCCAAATGCTCTTTTTCAGTGAATCCTGTCACCAATACATTGTCTAAATAGACTACAACTTGTGGCGGTCCCTGCAGTAAGCTTTCCATTGTTCTCTGAAAGATGGCACAAGCAGAGGAGACACCGAAAGCAATCGTGTATATTGGTACAACCCTTTGTGGATATTAATTGTGAAAAATTCCTGGGAGGCATTATCCAACTCTAGTTGTTGGTAAGCATGACTCATGTCAAACTTTGTATACATTGTCCCTCCTGCCAGCTTGGCATACAGGTCTTTGATTTTTGGAATGGGCTGCCTGTCTAGCTTGGCTACTTTATTAACCATCAGTTTGTAGTCTCGTAGTTGGTGGTCAGGTTTAAAGACAGGGGCTATGGGTGCTGCTCATTCTGGGAACTGAACAGGTTGTAAAATGCCCAGTTTCTCTAGCCTGTTCAGTTCAGCGTTGACATTTTCTCGCAAGGCATGTGACACCAGTTCTGTCTTCATGAAGTGAGGGGCTGCTTCCAGATCCACATCAATCTTGGTCTGCAGGCCTTGGATTTTCCCCAGTTCATCCTTAAAGATGTGTACTTTCTAAGTAGCTCTGGTAGCCCACTTGCTCTCAACTGGAAATATTCAGACCATTCTAACTTAACATCCTTTAACCAATTTCGCCCCAGGAGGATTGGCCCTTCACTTGCTACCATCGTCATGGGTAGCTTTGCCGATTAGCTTCCATAATGGACATTTACTCTGCATATGCCTTTTACTTAAATGTTTTTAGCTTGGCATCTGTTTTGTTCTAAACTTAATTGATGTTCACCACTATATCTGAAGGTATGTTTCCCAATTACTGTAGTGGAAGGTCCCATGTCCACTTCCATTCTAACAGATTTGCCATTTACTTTCACTGTGACAACTACTTATTCTGTCTTTCTAACTTTCAGATCAAACAATGAGTAAATGTCTGAATTTGTTGTTTCAGGCTCTTCTATATTGTAGAGTTCATTGGGCTGCTTTTTTTGTTTACAAGCCTGCTTGAATCTTTCTTTGCATTGCCTCATCATATGTCCATTTCTATGACAATAGTAGCATTCGATGTTTTTAAACTGCCAATTGCCACAAGACTGCTTGTTTCCACCTCTATCAAAATTATTCTTCGATTTTACCGATAAGTTATTTTTCTTTATTCTTTGGCTAGTGGTGGCTTTTTCCTGCATCTCGGCCGAGTCTCGCTTTTTTACATCTCTTTTGGCTGGGGTTTCCCGCCTGATGTGGAGGACGGCGCCATTTTGCACACCCTGTATTGCTTTTGAATCTGTTACTGCGCTTTCCATGGCCAGCGCTATCTTTAGTGCCTTCTTGAAATCCAGGTTCACTTCGGACAATAATCTTTTTTGAATAGAGTCCTCTTTCACACCACACACTAAATGATCTCTGAGCATGTCATTCAGAGTTGTACTGAACTCGCACTGTTCTGTTAGCTGTTTCAAATTTACTACGTAGCATGCAATTGTCTCACCCGAGGCTCTATTTCACGAATTAAACTTGAACTTCTGCATTGTGACTGAGGGCTTGGGTTGGAAGTGACCCTTCACGAGGTCCACCAATTCATCAAAATCCTTCGAATCTGGACACTGAGTGCCATCAAACTTCAAATCAGGCTGTAAGTTTTGCTCCCACATGTACTCAAGGGGATCACTCGTCTCTTCTCTTCCCCCATAATCTTGTTCACTTGAGAAAAGAATGTGAGGCATTCTATGTATTGAGACCAATCGTCTGTGGCTGGTTCAAAAGGATCAATTCTCCCAAATTGTGGCATTTTTAGAGAGGATAACTTCTTCAATTCTAACAGAGCTTGCTACTTATAATTACCGGGGTGAGGTACAATGTCAATTTCTTTCTAACTTGATTTCTCCTGCTCAATCCTATCCCATCCTCATTGCCAGTTTATTGTAGGGTGGCCGGGTTGTACTATTAATGATAGAGTTGAGCAGCAGACACTTCTTGGTTGGAACCTTTAAGTTTATTTACAATATACTCAGCAGCAACTACACGTATACTTTCATCTCCAACTCTATCTCTATACAGGTTGCTGAGGTAGCCCATGCTACTCTTCTATTAGTTACTGCAGGTCATGTGGTTTTCCTTAAGTATTATTCTTAAAGGTACATTACACACTAAATAAAACCATAATTACTACAATAGCTGACCTCCTCTGTGCCTCAGTGGCACTGAATACCACTGGCACCACCTCCCACACCAGATTGATGACTCTGGTGGACCCCCATGCAGCCAGCGCAGGGGTAGGGGACATCACGGCAGCCATCCACTGCATCCAGCAGTTACTCCAGAGAGGCGTCACTAAATTTGGGGGCTGCCATCTTCTTTGCTTTCGGGGCTATCTGTTACCTGGAGCGGTGCTGGCCTGAAGACATGAAGCATGCTGCGCTTTGGTGTGCTTTAAATATGCAAGGAAGTGGTGATGTCACAGCGTGTCGGGCAAATCCGACCCTGCCCACCTGCGATTCGGCATGTTTCCTGTGAATGCATTGTTAATGAGGCGGGGCACGCCAGGAATGGGACAATACAGCGCAAAAAGCCACCATTGCAGCCGGAGGGTAAAACATCCCTCTTCCCACCTGCTACCGCACTTTGTGCAACCCTGAGACAATTCCACCCCTTGTCTTAAGCTCCAGGAATTCTCAGACACAGGATATTTATGAAATGAGATCATCCCTTTCTTTATAGAACAAGGACATAATCTCACTTCCTGTCACCAAATGGGAAAGCACCTTGACAGGTCTAGTACGCTGTATTCCTGGTCCAGCAACGAATGGTTTGCATTCTATTCCCATTTCTCACACAATTTAGTAATCAGGTCCACAGCAGCACGTATTAGATGGTGCACAAGCAAAATATTTGTGGAAATCTGACATTAAAAAGAAACAGATAATGCTGGAAACACTCATCTGGCCTAGCAGCTTCTGTAGAGAGAGAAAGGGAGTCAGATTGGTGAGCCTTGATCAGAGCTGGAAAACGTTAGCAAATTTAACAGGATTAAAGCAAGTACAGAGACAGGGAAGAGGGGAGAGGAGGAAAAGAGCAAAAGGGAAGTATATGAAAGGTGAAAAACAGGAGCATTTAAATTACAAAAATTATGATAGTGCAATGTGAAAAGGGAGGTGGGGTGGTTAATGGGGCAAGGAAGGATTTGCCTCGAGGAGGTATTATTGGGAATTGCAGGATCATTACTGACAGCTGCCATCCAAACACAGAGAAAACAATGGGAACAGATCAAATGAGATCTGAAAGTTTAGAGCTTATTTTTGAGCTTCATTGAAACCGTGTACGAGGCCAAGGGCAGAGAGGGCAAACTGAGAGACAAGCAGAGAATCAAAATGACAGGTGGCTGGAAACTCGGAATTATACTTGCTAACTGAGTGTAGATGCTCCACAAAGCATCTCGATCTGCATTTAGTCTCCCCAGTGTTGAGACTGCATCACAAGCAGCAAGTGCAGTATCTTAAACTGAAAGAAGAATTTCTCCACAGATGCTGCCAGATCCCTTGAGTTTTTTCTGCCATATTAGATGGTCTTGTCCTTTGGCCGCAGTCCATAACAAATGAGTTGTAATTTTTTTTTTTTCTCATGCATTGTTCAATTGACTATTTGAATGATTGGTCCAGGAACACCTTTATCATTAAAGAAAGTTTTGGCCAAATATTTTCCTCTCTCATCAGTTGAATCACAAATCAGCGGCTAAGGAGTGACAGCCAATTTATAATTATTAATTAAAATTCCTGACCATACTTGATTTGAAATGCAAATGTTGTAGGTGTTTCTGTTAGAATCAATGATTGCATTTAAAACATATTCATTTTGCAGCACAATAGATGGGGACTTTATATGGCAACATTGATTGAAATTTTCTGGATAGCTCTACAACAAACTGAAGAATAAACAATTGTTCAAGTCTCTCATAAAGCAAATGCTAGATTTTATTTGGTATTGTTAATACTGGACTCATTCCCACGTTAGAGGAAGCCATCAAGGTGCAGCTTTGTTGAATTTTTTTTGCTGTTGAATGTTGATAAACTTAATATTTAAATCCTTTCCATGCAATTAAGTTCCACATAGAACGGACAAGGTGAAGTAGACAAATGGGAAAGTCAGAAGGATAGTAATCCTCTGAAGACTTTTCCCAGATAAATGCTTAACTTACGTAGCCTGGTAAGTGTGCCCGACATTTACCAAATCATTGGCTGTTTTCTCTTTCATAGTGCACAGGAGTCGAGGAACATTTATCTATTAGATTATTGGCCTTTGCTGTTCATAAACGTCTAAAATGTTAATTGTTAAAAGTTGTAGTGAAAGGACATAAATGTGGTCAATGCAGAAAAAAAACTGAGACACATAGGAAGTGCAAAACGGGAGCAGAAAGGAAGGTGGGGAAACTTAAAAGGATGTAATTCAGAGGTTTGGCACTAAACAAATTTGTCCCATGCAGGCTCATTGGATAAGCTTGCCCATCACTCACCAAAGAACAAGTGTCCATCTGCAAGAGGGACCCAGCACTCATGTTACTTAAAGGGATAGTCACCCAGGTACTTTTGAATAACTTCTGCTATGATAAAGTCTCTGGAAGTACTCTTGCACTGTCTTTAGGGGTGTTGTGGTGAGTCCCTGGATTTGACAGAGATTGTGTTATATCCACATTGACTGAATAGGTATGAGGCAGTGCCACTGGGTCTGCAGCATGACAGGGAGATGGAGCAAAGTGTGTGGAGCAGGCAAGCTGGGCATGATTCTCTCTGCCAAGTTGGAGCCAGACTGTGCCATGCTTCTGGACATTGACAGGAGGCTGACTGGCAGCCACCCAGCATCTCAGCCATCTGTGTCTATTGCAGCAGAACTCATCTGCAATGTTTCCTTCCAGTGAGCTGACTCATGAACCATCCTTTGCCCGTGCTGTGGATGCAACCCACTCATGTCCGGTGACTCACCGTGTGCAGCTCCCAACTCTATGCTAGTCTTTAAGCTGCACGCTGTGCCAGTATCTGAGCTGGTAGCTTTGAGTGTCAGATCAAATGACTGCTTCAAGTGACTGTGCCTCTGCATCAGTGCTGTAGTGTTTCTCTCCCTCCTCCTCCTGGAGCTGCAGTGGCTTTGCAGCCTGCTGTTCTTGGGTGTCTGAAAGCAGAAAATCAGAAGGGAATGTTGGGATAATGGAAGGGCGGTGGAGTGGAAAGCAAGAGGTCTATGGCTAAGCCATATACAGCTTGCCTGTTTAGGATATGGGTGAGCTGGGAGTTGAAAGGGGACATAAGGCAGGAAGATACCATCATTCACAAAGTTCTCTTTGATACCGAATATCAGGGGTACATCAGGGGTTCCATCATAGCTGGCATCATGATCCAGCAAACCATCTCCTCCGTAGGCCTCAGGCAATTCAACTGTGCTTCTCCCCTCCTGGTTCTTCTCTGGTTCTAACTTGCCCAGCAAGAGAGAGAGGAAAGACACCTGAGACTGTGGCACACTTGTGCACCTGCCATATCTTCACTCAGAAGGTCGTAAATCTTTGGAATTCTCTGCTGCAGTGTGATGCAGATGCCCAATGGTTGTGTATGTTCATAACAGAGACCAATTGATTTTTGGACCATGGAGGAATCAAAAGATGTAAGGACAGGACAGGAAAGTGGAGCTGAGGTAGCAGATTAGCCATGCTCCTATTGACTGGTTTAAGACGCTACATGGCCTACTCCAGCTCCTATTTCCTATGTTCTTAAAGGGATAATAGATTGTTAGCATTTATCTCAAGGGGGCTAGAGTATAAAAGAGTTTCAAGATTGTGAGGAGATGGTGGTGTAGTGGTAATGTCACTGGAGTAGTAATCCAGAGGCCTAGGCTAATGCCAAGGCCCATGGTAGTTGGCTGAACTCAAATTCAGTTAATAGATCTGGAATGTAAAGCTAGTCTTTGTAACTGATATTTGTAAAAGCCCATCTGGTTCATTTAAACCCTTTAGGAAGTGAAATCTGCCATCCTTATCTGGTCTGGCCTACTCCAGACTAACAGCAATATGGTTTACTCTTAACTACCCTTTAAAATGGCCTAGCAAGCCAGTCAGCTATAGGGCAATTAGGGATGGGCAACAAATGCTGGCCTTGCCAGTATCCCCATGAAAGAATAAAGAAAATAAAATTATCCTATTATATGAAGCTTTGGATAGACCTCATTCACCTGGCCTTATACCTGCAGCAAGAAGCCAATGACACCCACAGACAATGGCTAAAAGTGGCTATTTATACCATTTTCTGAGCAGTCTACTAATCTCCCACTGGTTACTGGAAAAACCCTTGCAGGATTTCAGGATCATTGCCCTTTATTGGTAATTGCAGATTGTTGGTGATCCCTGTGGAAAGTCATGAATGTGTTTGTTTCTTCTTCCCTCTCCTCCCCAAATTGTCTCATAATCTCTTGAAGGCCGTGGCCCAATGCCAGACACAGTAGCCAAACAAAGAAAATTCCTGCAACATGAGGAAGTTTGTCATGGACTGCGTAAGATTCAAAGTAAGCACGCATTTCCAAAATGATAAAAGATAAAAACCTAAAACCCTGATGATACCCTGCTCCAAACAAGTGAATGTGAAGTCCAGGCTGACCTCCCACTCCTCTGAACCTGTGCCAGGTCCCTGCACTGAGGTCCAGGTGGCATACAACCCTGCTCTTGCCCTGATTGCTTATTGATCTCTTTGTCTCTGGGCCAGGAGCTCCTCCCTGTGGCCAGTTCACTGAATCTTGAAGACCAGCGTCGACCATGAACACAGTGTGATGCCTCTGCTGCTGAGCTATGGCCTTTCTGAGCCCAACCTTGTCACCCTGACACTGTGGAGTGACTTGGCATCCAACATAAGCCACCTCAGGACCCTCAAACCTTACTTCTACTGCTTCCTGCCAAGGGCCATTAACTAAAGTGCCTTAATGCATCTGTATTTGAAAGCCTTCAAAGCTGCAACAAGCGAAAATTAACAAAGTTTCACTAAAGATCCTTTGGAAAGGACTTCCAGACAACTACTGTGACCAGTACTCCATTTTCACACACTGTAACACCAAATCAACAAGGTTATCTTAAAATGTTTCCTTTCACCAATCTCTGCAGAGACTTTTTTTGTCTTTTTTTTTATTTATTTGTTCATGGGATGTGGGTGTTGCTGGCTAGGCCAGAATTTTTTGCCCATCCCATTGCCTTTGACAGCATTTAAGAGTCAACCACATTGGTGTGGGTCTGGAGTCACATGCATGCCATTAGTAAACCAGATGAGTTTTTACAACAATCAACAATGATTTCATGGTCACCACTAGACCTTTAATTCCAGATTTTTACGGAATTTGAATTCTACCATCTGCCGTGGTGGGATTCGAATTTGAACCCGAGTCCCCAAAACATTACCCTGGGTCTCTGGATTACCAATCTAGTGGCAATACCACTATACCACCACCTCCCTACACTTGTCCCCTCTTGTCCTTTGTTTTGTATGTGTTGGGATTTTAAAAGGGGTAAATCATTACACTTCTGGATTACAAATTATATGTTAACCAGTTTTGCAACTTGTTTTAAAAAAGAAGTTTTGTTTCATAATAAATCAATTATTCTGAGCTTGTTGAAAGAAGCCTGGTTAAAGTCTCTTTTATTCTGGGCCTAGCAGTAGTGAAGGTAAACAATTTACCATTTTGGTGAGTGATTTAAACATTTACACTTATGGTGTGACCTATGCAGTAGTGGGGCTAGAGAAACTGCTCACTCCTCCCACCCCAGCCGTAACACAGCTTGGGGACCCTTGTGGGATTTTGAAACACAGACAATGGTTAAAGGACAAAAGGGCAAATATCAAGTTTCTTATACATTAGTGAAACAAAATAACTTGGCAAGCTGCTAAGACTTTTCTGGGGTTGTAGGATGTAACAGTAGATAATTTGAAATCCTTGACTAAGGCTAAACTGTGTGAGTTAACAGATGAAGTGAAGTTAGAAATAAAAGCAGGATTTCAAAAGGATGATCCAATTAAAATAATTGCCCAGCATTTAGAATTAAAAAAGGAAATACCTGCAATATCACAGCTAGAATTTGCTAGGATGCAGTTGCAAATGAAGCAGCTCGGATATGAAAAGGAACAGAAAAAAGTTAAATTGGAGGAAAAAGAGAGACAAAGAGAGATGAGAACATTTGAAGAGGAAGAAGAAAGAGAAGTGGAAATGTGAAAACTTGACCTCCAGGGAGAGAAGTTAACAAGGGAGGAAAGAGAGAAGGAACGAGAAAGAGGATACCAGCTTAAAAGGCTGGGATTTTAAAAAAAGAGGCCCCAGGTGTTGTGCGGTGGGTCGATGAAGAAAAAACTACCCCCAACCTAGAGACCAGTTGGGAGGTGTTCAAAATTGTGCAAGCCCCACGAAAGCCAGAGGAAAGAGGTGTAGAGGCATTTTTCATTTCATTTGAGAAAGTAGTTAAGCAAATGAAATGCCCAAAGGAAGCTGGACGTTGCTCCTGGAAAGTAGGTTGGTGGGCAGAGCTCATGAGGTTTATGTATCATTTTTGGAAGAGGTTTCTATGGATTACATTATAATGCAGTTAGAAAAGTGCAGAGTAGTTGGTTCTTGAGGTGCAGAGGCAGAAATTTCATGGAAGGAAGGAAGAAAGGGAAGAAGAGAGAGAGGGAGGGAGGAAGGGAGGGATGAAGGAAGAAAGCCATTTGACTAATGTACCTGTTCCTTGCAAATTTGAAGACAATAAAACAATCATTAAGAAATGAATCTCACAAAATCTCGTGTACATTCTCTTCACATTTGCTATCATTTCATTTTTTGTCCATCCACTGTCTATCCACCATCTGTCTGCTCCTGGTGCAGCACCCACTCAACGCATGTAACATTTATCAGAGGCTACCCTATCAGTCAGTGTATGTCTCGAAGACCTTACCGCCCCATAAACGAATCAGAATTTTAAAATTGCATTTAATGAAAGCATTCTCCAAAGGACTGTGTCTGTTTTTGGGATGGGTCCCAATTTTAACACACTTCATATGCTTGGCTTATTAGTGAGATCATGGGATCACTGAAATCTCTGTTAATGTTTCAGTGGGGATTTTTTGTTAATAGCTAAATAAAACAGGAAAGACAACAACAAAGGTCAAATGGAAAGTTGCCTGCCTGAAGCTGGTCAAGGCCTTCTTTAAACGTGCTTATTAAGATCCAATCATGGATTTATGGAATTATAGTTTGCACCACCTTTCAAGGTAGATCCCAGTAACTCTCTGCGCGGAAAGGTGTCTCCTCATCTGCCCTCCAGGTGATCTGCCAATGATTTTGAACCTATGACTTCCAGTTATTGACCCACTCTCAAGAGAAAATAACTTTCTTCCACTCAACTCTGCCAAAACTTTTCATCATCTACTAAACTTCGATCGGTTTACCTCTTAAGTGTTTCTGCACCAAGAGGAATAATCCTAACTTTTCCAATCTCTCCTCATAACTGAAGTCCCTCTTCCCTAATAATGTCCTGGTAAACCTCCTCTGTACCCTTTTTAAAGCCTTTACATCTTATTTGAAGTCTGGTGCCCAGAGTTGTCCACAATAATCCAGCTCAGCCTAATCAGTGATCTATAAAGTTCAACCATGATCCCTTTGCTTTTATATTCTATTCCTCTTCATCAACCCAAGTCACCACCATATCTCATAGCCTTTAAAGGTTCGTACATATAGACATGAAGGTCTCTCCACACACCTGCACTTTTTAAAATCGTGCCATTTGCAGTATGCTGTCTTTTCATATTAGTCATCCCAGAATATTACTTCACACTTGTCTGCAGTCTGCCTTGCCTCTGTCCATCCTGACTATGTCATCCTGAAGCCCATAACTATCCTCATTGCTATCTACTATATTGCCAATTTTCATATCCTAAGTACAAAGCAATAATTAAAGTGAGGGAAATTAATGAAAAAGAAAATGACATTGACCAAAATATTCAATATAGGAGCGTTGTGTATAATTCAGATTTATTGCTGTTCCTATTCTGAGTGCTGTGCATAATGTTAACAGAGCATAATCCACATGCTCACAGGATTTCCAATATGTATAACTTATATTGTTTTCTGGTCTCTGATTACTCTTGAATTGTTTATTTTCATTATATTAAATATTAATCTGGAGGAAGTGTGTTATAATCTGGAATGTGCATTCCCGATGGAAGATCATCAACCTGAATCTCTGTTTCTCTCTCCGCAGATGCCATCAGGCCTATTGAGTATTTCCACATTTTCTGTTTTCATTTCAGACTTCCATTGTGCGCAATACTTTGCTTTTATGTTAGTTCACTTCAATGTTCAGTTGGTTTACTTAGTCTCAATGCCTACTGCATCTTCATTTAGAACATTTAAACTGATGCTGGTGATTAGACAGCAGGAGACAAATTGTAACACAGCTAGCATGATGCAGGTGAGGCATGCTGGTTAGTTAAATAGTGAGGAGCTCGTCTGTGACCCTTATATGTTTCCACCCATCCGAGCCATCATAACTCACCTCAAAAGAGTTAAGTTAATTCAAAAATAAATTTCTATATTTAACAGTTCTGAATATTCCTTATGGGTCAAGAAGAGTACTAATGAACAGGCAAGGAGTCCCTGGCATACCACAGTCCTAACTGTGCCTCTTCCTCCCAGCTCTGGTATTTCCTATCACTGCAGCCTCTCAGTAGCAATTAACTTCATGCCAAGGATCATTCACTTGGGTCCCTAGCATTTTCGAGCTCCCACCCCAAATTCTGCTCCTGTTCCAGCCTGAACCTAATTCCCCCAATTTTTGTGCAGAGACATGCTGTCCCAGATCCTAATGAGTCCTTAGAGTTAAAGTGTTCCAGCCCTTGCTTTTAGCTCACCACTGGGCTTCTTCTCTTATTCCACACACTGTCCTTTCTTAGAGCAGGATTTTTACCTGGCGGGTGCGGTGAGTGAGCCCGGGAGCAGTCGCAAAACTGGCCGCCACCCCCGATCACAATTTCACACTGGCTGTTCAATTGATGGGCAGCCAGCATGAATCACTCTCTGCAACGCTGAGCGCTGCGGGGGTGGGTGTGGGAGGAAGGCGAGCGTGGAAGTTTGCGCATGCGCTCGGGTGTGCACACTGAAAGCTCCTTGAAGGCACAGAGCTGCCTCAGGGAGCTGAAGAATTTTAAAAAACATAAATAAAGATTTTTAAAATGTTAAAATCATGTCCCTTATGTGACTCTGTCACATGAGCAGGGACATGTCATATATGAGATTTAAACATTTTAATTTTACTTTTAATTCCTGTTGGAAGCCTCATCCCGTCCATGGATGAGATTTCATTAAAAACCCAAAGGCCACCTCGCTGATTTACCTGCCTGCCAACTGTAACGTTGGACGGTAGCGAAAAATTGCATTTAATGATTACTTTAATGGCCTTAATAGGCCTGTTCATTACTGAAATATCGCGCGAGTGTGCGATGACATTGGGATGCTCGCCCAACGTCATCAGGTGTCATTTTATGCTCGAGCCTGTCAGGAGCATGACCGCATGCCGAGTGAAAAATTCTTAATTAAGGTATAAACTTCTGAGATCTGATGCTTCACTAAGGAACATGGGAATGTTTACATCAGGGAGAAAACCTTATCAAAATTCCAAACTCAGTAAATTACTTGACATAACTAGTAATTTAGTAATGGGATAGATACAGGTTCATGTTTAGAAAGGGGAAAGTGACCAGTTAAAATGTAATTACTTCATACAAATCATAGTGAATATAGTGAATAGATGAATCGGAAGGACATGGTTATTATTATTAATCATCATGGCCAAAGCCAAAATTGGCATTGAGGGTCATAACTATTTTGTCTGACCCCAATTTGAATGCGTTAATAAATCTTCAGCCTCTTTCTAACTTTAATTCAAATGACATAGAAAATTAGATCAGGTAGAAATGAAGCAAATAAGTCACCACACCAAATGTGCACTCAATTTTGGCCCTGCCATAGGTACAAACTGGGCTGTGAGGTGCAAAGGAATTATCTCCATCGTATGGTTCTTTTGGACTTTGGGACTGACCATGATCACAATAGATTTCTTTGTCCAGTTGTGTATAGCTGTACATCACTATTGTGAGGTTTGTTTTCTTCTTAAAAATTACAATCAGGACATGAATCACAGTTACCTGGAAGACCTGAACTTTGGTTATTAGTTAAAGTGTCAATCAGCCTCTGTCCACCATTGGATAGGTTCAAGGGGTGGAATCGCCCCAGATTTGCACTAAGTGCAGTAGCAGGCATGAGAAAAGACATTTTACCGACCAGCAGCAATGGCTGCTTTTCACCCGTATCATCCCCTTACAGCTTCATAAATTATGCAGTCATGGGAAACACACCGGTTGCTGGCAGGTGGCCTTCAATTTGCCCACCATGCCATTACCTCACCGCTTCCTCACTCAAGTCACCATATTTAAACTGCAACCATGCACACACAATTCTCAATGCTTGCAGCCCAGGAGTGCTCCGGTGAAGAAATGGCCCCAAAAGCCAAGAAGAGAGCAGCACCCTGATTCAGTGGCACGTCCATGGGGCACCTTTGGATGCCATAGAGGCCCACAGCAAAGTCCTTTACCCCACTCTGACCACAGGAGGCAAATCAGTCTCACCATTCTAGCTTGGGAGACGGTGGAAGAGGTGGTCAGTCCCAATGCTACTCACAAAGGTTTGGTCATCCAGCGCAGAAAAAGGATGAATAATCTCATCCCTGCCGCCAAGGTAAGTCAACCATCTCATCGCTCGCAACTCACATACCCACAAGGCTATCATGCATTCACTTGTATCTCACTCGCTGCCAGCTCAAGGGATATCACGATTCATGATCTCACTCACACCCTCATATCTCCATCTGGCCTCATCTCCTCTGGAGATTACCTCCTCATCCCTCTCAGCACGCATGCATGGCATCCTTCTGACACTCGCTTGATGCAGGACAAGATCATGCACAATCACCAGGAGGGGTGGAGTACCAGACCTCAAAGTCCTCACTCCATTCGAGAGTCACACATTGGAGCTGACCGGAGAGAATGTGGACTGTTTTTATGGTGATGGTGAGGTTGGCAACAAGCATCCATGTGAAGCTCCTGCACCACATCATCCCTCTGTCAACACTCTGAGCCCACTTGTGTGTGTGTAACGTGACTGCCAAGCACTAATAATCCCCACTTTCTGTCTGAAGCACATCTGACACCTCGCCCTAAGGCAACCTTGACCCAACCACAGCACTGAGAGCACCTTGGATGAGGACCTTGAGGGCAGCATCATTGAAAACCTGTCACAGTGCTCACCCACACCCTGCACAGTGTAGCAACACACCTCAGTGAGACCGAAGTCTAGAGCAGCCTTGGGATCACAATCTGGAGAACATAGCACACAATCTGTTCCACGGGAGGACAGGCAGGGATATCCGAGGTCACCAGCACTCAGATAGCTGCCGGAAGCAAGGAATTGGCTGAGTCTGAGTCAGATGACGAGCCTCTAGACTCGGTCCTCAGTCAGTTATTGGAGCTGTGAAGCCAATCATAGGAACGTCAGGAAGGGATGTCTGGTGCACTCCTCAGATAGTAAGGGACAATGGAGGAATCCGTCCTCCTTCAGTCTGAGGTGATAGTGCCAGCATGCTGATGCACCGAGGTCAACACTGGTAGGATGGCAGCTGCATGGAGACCTTGGTCCAGGACAATGGTCCTGCACTGCTGCGTGAGCGGAACTCCATCGCTGATGCCATAGTTGGCCTCCAACAGTGTGAATGTGAGAGGGGTGTGGGCCAGCTTAATCTCACTTCAGCTTCCCCTTCTCCTTAAGGAGTCAGCCAGAGGCACTCAGGCACCCAAAGGGAGGAGGATCAACAGCTCAAGACACTGGGGCCATCCACCAAGTGACCCCAGGAATGTCTGGCCAATCCAGATCCCCATTCCTGTGGCCCAAACATCTCCAGCTCCACGGGACAAGGAGGGTGCACCTGGCCCAGGCAGGATAGCCAACGTAGTCCAGAGCCCTCCAGGCCTCTGCTCTCCAGGGGACACCCACCAAGATCATCACAGACAGGGTATCGCAGTCAGCAGGCTACCTCCACCTCCACTGTTGATGTCGGGGGAGTACCAAGATGTAGCAGCAGGGTTAGGAAGGTAAAGAAGATGTAGTTGCACAGCGTGGGCACATAATGTTCACTATTGTAAATAAACTCCCAAGGATGTCTCCTTGCCTGTGGCTCCTTGTTATGATGAGCAGTGTTCATGTCACTCAGATGTGAAACCTTGATTCCTGCACAAGATAAAGGCAGGTGTCTCAGCCCAGGTCCCCTTCCCTGTGAAATGTGTAACCTTCAGAGCAAAATGATTGTCCAGCTTCACACTCACTAGACATATTAGTGATACCTCCTTCTCAATGGTACTTGCCATTGCTGCCAGAATGTCGTGAGCAGGTGTCACAGCGTTCCATCATTCTCTCTATGTCTCTCAGGACATTTGTGGTGGGGCTGCCACCATCCCCCACCCCCACAACAACCCCCCCACCACCTCCCCACCACCACCCCCCCATCTCTTCAGCACCTGTGTCCAGTGATGGTGTGGTCCTGAAGGGCAAAGTGCTGAAGGCTGACAAAGAATCAGGTGCACTTAAAGTTTCATGACTATGTGTCCATGATATGACCCTGATCACAGCGTGCTAGTGAGCTGCCTTTAGCCAGACAGGAGTCAGGCATTCACAGAGGCAATGTGAAACTTTATGGAGTGTCCTCAGTGCATGTCATCATCACTCTCCTGGAGTGTTGCGACTATTAGGGCCTTCACTGCATCTCCATGACATGAGCCTGAGCACTGAGGGTATGTGCTCTGCCATCAGCCACACAGGAGTCAAACATTCACAGATGCAATGTGGGGATGTCAGGACTGTCCTCACTGCATCTCATCATCATCCTCCATCAATCTTGTAGCTATGAGGGCCTCCTGAGCTTCTTGCCTCATCTGGCCAGTGTGATGTCCTCGTTGCCAGCGTCCTCACCTTCGAGGACCTCATCACAATCATCCTCATTGACATCTTCCATTTCGGAGGATATGTGCAGCTTATGCCTCTGCCTCAGCCAGGTACTCCCCCATTCCAGCTCCAGTTTGTGTAGCACGCAGCATACGCAACACCCTCCGGGTGGCTCTACTGCAGTGCTTCACAGCACCTGTCAAAGTACTGGAACTTCATTTTCAATAAGCCTATCGTTTGCTCAACCAAAGTCTGGCCTGCAGAATGAGGCTTGTTATACTGTCTCCCTGCTGCAGTCTGAGGCCACCGCATGGGTGCCATCAGCCACATTCACTGTGGGTAGCCCTTGCCCCAGAGGATCCAAGCCTGCAGGCTTTGTGGACCCTGGAAGTTGTTAGGGATTTGATACCTGATGAGGGTGTAGGCATCGTGGACATTGTGCGTAGGCCTGTAGAACGTGTTTCTGGTGGTTGCAGACCAGCTGAACATTCAGCGAATGGAAGCCTTTGCGGTCAACGTAATTGACTGCTTGTTGCCATGGAGACCTAAGCACCACATGAATGCAGTCGATGGCACCCTGCACCTGTGGAAGACTTGAGATCTGTGCAAACCCCAGTGCTCTTTCTTCCTGGCTTTCCTGTGCCCGGGCAAAATACGCCAGGTTTTGTGCCTTCGCACAGATGGCATCTGTGACCTCCTGGATGCACAAGTGGGTGGAGGCTTGTGAGATCCCACACAGGTCACCTCTGGAGCCCTGGAAGTAGCCACTGGTATAAAAATTGAGCACCACGGTCACTTTTACGGCCACTGGCGTGGATACCCTCCATGTCCCCATAGCGCCAAATCCTGCAGCAGATGGCAGATGTGACCAATCAGTTCCCAAGACATGTGCCATTTTTGGTGACACTGGTTCCCTGTCATTTACAGGAATGACAAGCACTATCTACAGACCCTCGGTCTAGTGAGGCACCTACGAGTGATGGCTCGTTGTGGATCTCCAGCTGCATGCGCAGGAGGCCCTGCTGCATCTTCATCTTGAGGGTGGTGCTCCTCCCTTTGGTAAGCCATCACCTCTGTCACACTCTTTTCCTTCTTCTCTGCTCCCTGTAAGTCATGAGGCATACCGCTAGATCACCAGGCTCCATGATCCTGATGTTCTCCTCCTGCAGGATCAAACAGAAAGCTACATGGGTTAGCATATGTGTCCTAAGGACCTCCCTTGGTTAAGTCTCAAGTCCCCTTCACACATGCCGGAGAGTGCTGGGCACCACTTGGATGGCCAGTGTGTAGTGCACTTCATGGCTGTCCGAAACCCAAACCTCCTCCACCCCACTCCACTTGACCAGTTGGCAGCAGCTTCAGCCATTGATCTGCATGCTGTGCTCTCAACTCAGGTGCAAGCATTCTCCTAACATGCACCACAAGGTTGCGCTGTTAGCTTGAGGCATGAGGGATATTGGTCTAAACCTTAATAAAGACATTACAAGGGGCTGCGAGCGCCTCCACCAGTGACTGTACCAAGGCCATCTTTCGCAAGGGGATCCTACAGCTTGCCCAGTCGGCCCGCTACTCTGCTGCCCCCTAAAACGCACATTAATTTGCAGTCTGCGCACGAGGGGTAAAAAGTTCTGGAGCATTTGGTGACACCTTCATGCTCTTGTGTTGCTTGAGTGGGCAGAAAAGCTTCAGAGGCCCAACTCCAAGCATGTCAATGGAGCTGCTGCTGAACGGTCTCAGCTGCAGAAGAATGACGAGCTTTTCCAAGTGCGTGGCCTCTTCCCTCACCCTCCAGCCGCCTCCTCTATCCCCTCCACCCTGGCATCTGCTTGTGTACTTCCTTCAGCCTGTGCTACCTTGGCCACACTTCCCTCACCCCCCCAGCCCCACCCGTACTGGAGCCCTTGCCCCGGCGCCACACTGACAGCCAGCCAGGAAAAAGTGACTGGTCTGTGACCCCAGCGAATGTGCAGCAACTTTTCCTTGAAGTCCTACAGTGATCCTTGTGAGCACTGCACAAGGTTGTGGGCGCTCACCTCTGGGTTCCCCTCGAATTTTATCTCACCAGGTGCACGCCTTTTAAAAGCAGTCGTAAATCATGCCATTCTGACGTCACGCCGGCGTGGGAGGCAAATTTGACATGGGAGCATGATTCCGGCTTGTGGGCAAAATAATGAGGTGCAAAGTCATTAAAATGATGTTCCCGATGTTGGATGGTGGGAAATGCAGCCTGCCATTGATGGGCGGAGCAGACAATTGCAAACTGGTTTCATGATGTTGTAAGACCGATTTTTGGCCTTCTCGCCATATTGTTTGCTCACGTCTGCCATGACGTCCACCACCAATGGTAGCGGAAAATTCTGGCCAAGTTTTTTGATGTCTGCCTTTTACTTTTAACTCTGTTTACTTAAATTAGGCCTTTGTTCGTTGTTCTTTAGATTTTATTTGATCTTTGCTGTTGCAGCACAATCACACGACACATAGGTTTCAGGGTTAATAGCAAACCGTAAAGCATTAGCCTCTGCCCCTTCAGGTTACTGGCTTCTACATCACTGCTATCTTCATCAGATGTCAGTAGATGGTGACTGGAATGGCTTGATTGATGGGCACAGAGTGAACAGCGGTGATGTGTGGACTCATTCAAAAAAATTTTATTCCGCTCAACTTCTAGCTTTATGATGTAATTGCCATTAGGGAGACATGGCTAAAGGGTGACCAAGGCTGGGAATTGAATGTTCAAGGATATTTGACATTTAAGAAGGATAGACAAAAAAGAAAAAGCAGGAGGGGTAGCGCTGATAATAAGGCATGAGATCAGTACGTTAATGAGAGAGGATCTGAGAACGGAAGAACAAGATGTAGAATTGGTTTGGGTGGAGCTAAGAAACAGCAGGGAGCAGAAAACATTGGTAGGAGTTGTTTTATAGGCTAACAAATGTCGTGGTGATGTAGGGCATGGTATAAATTAGGAAATTAGTATAAATTTGGCAGCATTTAGCAATGGTAATATAGTAATCATTGGTGACTTCAATCTACATATAGACTGGGTAAATCTAATTAGCACCACTGCTGAGGAAGACAAATCCTAGGAACGTGTACGAGATGGTTTGCTAGAGCAGTATGTTGAGGAACCAACTAGGGAACAGGCTCTTTTAGCGCTAGTATTATGCAATGACAAAGAGCTAATTAATAATCTTGTTGTAAAAGAACCTTTAGGGAAGAGTGACCATAGTATGATGGAATTTTCCATTAAGTTTGAAAATGATGTAGTTCAATCCAAAACTAGGGTCTTAAATCTAAACAAAGGAAACAATGAAGGTATGAGGGGAAAGTTGGCTGTGGTAGATTGGGAAAATATATTAAAAGGTATGATGGTAGACAAGCAATGGCTAGTATTTGAAGAATTAATTCATGGTTTATAGCCAATATACATTCATTTAAGGCACAAAAACCAAACAGGAAAAGTGAGTCAATGGTGGCTAGCAAAGGAAGTTAAAAATTGTATTAGATCAAAAGAAGAGACATATAAGGTTGCTAGAATAGGTAGTAAGTCTGAGGATTGGAACCATTTTTGAATTCAGCAAAGGAGGACCAAGAAACTGAAAAAGAAAGGGAGAATAGACTATTGGTGGAATTTTCCGTGTCCATTGGCGGCAGGCGCATTTGGCAACATGAGCAGACAATATTGCAAGAAAGCCAAAGATCGGTTTCACAATGTCGTGAAACCAGTTTGCAGTCATCCACTCTGCCTGTCAATGGTGGGCCTCATTTCCCGCCATCAGAATTTGGGAACTTTGTTGTAATACATTTGCATATCATCATAAGCCCAGCTCGTTGGAATCATCTCCCCTTGCTGGATCATCTGAGCAATTTGGCGTGATTGCACGCTGACGTGTTTCAGAACTGTACTTAAGCGACATGCACCTGGCAAGCTGCACTTCACTCGGGACTTCAAGGTTTGTTTGCCTACCTTGCTTCGGACTGCACTCCCAGTCATCAGCGGCACACTTCACAGACAGCACCCCATCACTTTTAGGGGGGCTCAGTGGTAGCCATAAGGTGGGAAGGGGCTTTCAATGGCTACAGATCTAGGGCTTGCTTGGGGAAGGGGGAGAAGTGGCCTCAGGCAAGCGAAAAGGCTGCAGGGCGAGAGCTGTACTGGGAAAGAAGGGTATTCCAGGATGTGAGTGGGGATACATGTTGACCTGTGCAAGTGGCCTCAAGAGGGTGAGGGTTGAGGAGGCAGCCTCCAGAGGAGATGAGGCCAGATGGAGATGTGAAGGTGTGTATGGGTGAGCAGTGATGTCCCTTGAGCTGGCAGTGAGTGAGATGCCAGTGAATATGTGATGGGCATGAGTATATGAGATTAGAGTGATGAGATGATTGACTTAACCTGGCAGCACGGATGAGATAATTCATCCTCTATTTGCATTGGATGACTAGCATCTTCTGTGCAGCATTGGTATTGATCAGCACTGCCATCACCTACCAAGCCAGAGTAGTAACGTAGCTGCCCCTCCTGTGGCCAGAGCAGGGAAGAGGACATCATGGCAGGCCTCCGTGGTGTCCAAAAGGCACTCAAGGGACCATGTTGCTAAACCAGTGGGCTGTAGTCTTCTTGCCTTTTGTCTTATTTGCAGCAGCCCTGGGCTGGAAGCAATGAGAGGTTTGCATGCAGCTGCACTTTAAATATGGCGCCCGGCGTGATGAAAGGGTGAGGTGTCAGCGTGGCCAGTGAATCAGAGCCCGCCAACCATTGAAACAACATGTTTCTCGGGAATGTGTAATTAATAAGTCGGGGTGGTGGTGATACAGCGTGAAAACCCGTCGCTGCAGCTGGTGAGTAAAATGTCCTTTTACCCACCATTACCGCATTTAGTGCAAATCTGGGACTATTCCGCCCCATGTCTATAAACTAGTAAGAAACATAAAAACGGATTGTGAAAACTTCAACAGGTATGTAAAAAGAGAAAGATTAGCAAAGACAAATGCGGGTCCAATACAGGTAAACATTGCCGGAGAATTTAAAACGGGGAATAAGGAAATGACAGAGAAGCTAAATAATTACTTTTTGTCTGTCTTCATGGAGGAAGATACAGAAAACCTCCCAGAAATAATAGAGAACCAAGCGGCTAACAGGATGAGGAACTGAAAGAAATTATTATTGGAAAAAACTTTTACTGGAGAATTTAATGGGACTTAAAGAAGGAAAATCCCTGGGACTCAATGATCTTACACCGAAAGTGTTGAAAGAGATGGCTATGGTGATCATGGATGCATTGGTGAACATCTTTCAAAATTCTATAGATTTTAGAACAGCAGATTGGAATGTTGCAAATGTAACCCCACTATTTAAGGAAAGAGTGAGAGAGAAAATGGGAAACTGCAGACCTGTTAGCCTGATATCGGTAGTAGAGAAAATATTTGAATCTATTATAAAGGATGTAATAACTGGACACTTGGAAAATAATGATCTGATTGGGCAGAGACAACATGGCTCTATGTAAGGAAAATCATGTTTGACAAACCTGTTAGCAATTATGTGAGCATATCACTAAGAGAATAGATAAGGGGGAGCTGGAGGATGTGGTGTATTTGGATTTTCAGAAGGCTTTCTATAAGGTCCTACACAAGAGGTTAGTAAACAAAATTAGAACACATGCAATAGGGGGTAATATATTGGATGGATTAAAGGTTGGTTAATGGACAGAAAACAGAGAGTCGGAATAAATGGGCCATTTTCAGGTTGGCAGGCTGTGACTAGTGGAGTGTCACAAGGGTGTACTTGGGCCCCAGCTGTTCACAGCCTATATCAATGATTTGGATGTGGGACCAAATGTAATGTTTCTAAGTTTGTGTATGACGCAAAGTTAGATCAAAACCTGTGTTGTGAGGAAGATGCAAAGATGCTTCAAGAGGATTTGGACAGGCTAAGTGAATGGGCAAGAACACGGCAGATGGAATAAAATGTGGATAAGTGTGAGGTTATCTACGTTGGAAGGAGGAATGGAGGTGCAGTGTATTTCTTATATGCTGAGGGGTTGTGAAGTATTGATGTCCAAAGGGACCTGGGTGTCCTTCTTCATAAGTCACTGAAAGCTAACACGCAGGTGTAGCAAGCAATTAGGAAGGCAAAGTATATGTTGGCCTTTATCGCAAGAGGATTTGAGTACAGGAGTAAATATGTCCTGCTTCAATTGTGTAGAACATTGGTTAGACCGCACCTGGAGTACTGTGTACAGTTTTGTTCTCCTTACCTAAGCCGGATATACTTGCCATAGAGGGATTGCGGTGGAGTTTCACCAGACTAATTCCTGGGGTGACGGAACTGTCCTTTAAGGAGAAAACGAGGAGACTGGGCCTGTATTCTCTAGAGTTTGGAAGAATAAGAGATGATCTGACTGAAATTTACAAGATTCTTAAGGGGCTAGACAGAGTAGTAACAGAAAAAATGCTTCCCCTGGCTGGGGAGGTCAAGAGCCAAGGGACGCAGTCTCAGAATAAGGGCAATCTATTTAGGACTGAGATAAGGAGGAATTTCTTCACTCAGAGGGTAGTGAATCTTTGGAATTTTCTACCCCAGAGGGCTGTGGATGCTCAGTCATTGAGTATGTTCAAGACAGAGATCAATAGATTTCTAGACACTAATGACATCAAGGGATATAGGGATAACGCAGGAAAAGGCCTCAAGGTAGACAATCATCCATAATCCAGTTGAATGGCGGAACAGGTTTGAAGGGCTGAATGGCCTATGCCTGTTCCCATGTTCCAATGTTCCTAGTATTTGAAAGAGTTAAAGGGAAAGAAATAGAATGGAACAGATGTGTTTGCAAGTGCAACTGAGAACTAATTACATTGCATTATGTTCTGATTAGTCTTACTGATTGGAGTAGGGTCCTGACTTTTACACATTGTTACAACTAACCTTTAACCTGAGAGAAACCTTAGATTGGTCCCGCATTAGGTCATGATTATCTAACCCTCAGATTAGGTCCTTGATTTTGCATGAAATCAGTCTAAAAGTCACCTTGCCAAAGAACATTATCCAATTTAAAAAGAGAAAATACCCATAACTGAGCTATGTTTTCAGCAAGCCATTCATATTGGTCTACATGGAGCTTACTAAATCCAGCTAAATATTTTGAAGTGTATGAACTGAAGGAACCACACTTGGAGTTATCTCTTTTAATGTTCGTCTATGCATGTTCTGAGGAAAGCTGTACTCTTAAAAGTAGTCATTCTTCTTGCATGCTTGAGACTGCACAAAGGGGGTGAAGTCTTTATTTACGTTTTGAATTTCATTAGAAACTTCAGCTTCCTTTCATGTTTCATAGCAAATGAGTGCTGTGAGTGCACTAGAATACTAAACCTAGCTGAGGAGTGGGAAAATGTGGGTGTAATTGCCCATTCATTCAGTTTCTGATCTGTGAAATGCTGAGAAGGCTGGTGCCAGGCAAGATTTGTGACATCTCCCAGTGGAGGGAAGCAAAAATTCAGGTTGAGTATAATTGGCAGTTGCTATCCCCCTTCCAGTTGGCTGAATAGGAAGCTGGCAAAGAACTAAATGCAAGTCAAGCTCTTGTCAACATAATAGAATCTAGTGGGACCTAAAAATTGTCCAGGCAGACAACTTAAATGCATGCCCACCACTGACAAATAGATATGCTAAATAAAAATACATTTGATAACTAAGCATTTTGATCAGATCTTTAGACAGGGCTTTAATATTCCCAAAGTTAGGAACATTGAAGCCAAATATAAAGCCAAATTCTGAGAGAATACAAATTCACATTCCAAAATACTTAGTAATATTAATTACTGCAATTAGAAATGTATTGCTGCTCTCCCAAATGGAAAAACTTGCAACAGTGACCTGTTTATGCATCAGAGTAAACATGAAATTAAACCTCAGAGAGATTGGTACAGAGAATCATACAGTATATGGAAATGTACCACTAAAAATATTGTCAGCAATTTAACAATGGCATCTCTAGTACTAGTAATCCAGAGATCCAAGGTAATGCTCTGGGGACCTGGGTTCGAATCCCATCATGGCAAAGGGTGAAATTTGAATTCAATTAAAAATCTGGAATTAAAAGTCTAATGATGACCATGAAGCCACTGTCGATTGTTGTAAAGACCCATCTAGTTCACTAATGTCCTTTAGGGAAGGAAATCTGCTGCCCTTACCTGGTTTGGCCTACATGTGACTCCAGACCCACAGCAATGTGGTTGACTCTTAAAAATATCCTCTGAACAAGGGAAATTAGGGATGGGCAATAAATGCTGACCTAGCCAGTGATGCCACATCCCATGAACAATTTTTTTAAAAAATCTCTGTTGAAACCAAGCCAGACACTGTATATGAAAATATATCTGAGTGGTCATTGAAAGGAAAAAGTTGTTACTTGATAAGAGCGTTAATGCACTTGATAAGTACATTACGATAGCACTTTTCACAGTCAACAGCCCTGAAATGCTTTACAGTCAATGAAACATTTTTGATGGAAACACATCAGGCAATTTGTGCTCAGTAAGGGCCCACAAACTCTGATGTGATTATAACTGGATAAGTTTCAGTGATACTAGTCGAGGAGTGAATAGTGCCCGGGACAGTGGGAGAACTGACTGGCTTTTGCTTTTATAGTGCCACGGGATATTTTACAGCCACCTGAGTCAACAAATGAGCCCTCAGTCTAATATCTCATTTGAAATCTGGCAACTCTGACAGTGCAAAACTCCCTCAGTACTGCACTGAAGTGTCAACTCAAGAGTCCTGGGCCAGAATCTTTTGGTCGGTGTGTAGGGACAGGCCCCACTTGCCAACGGGTAAAATGACCCATGGTGACGTCAGGCGTCTGTCCCAGCATCACCGTGTGTCACTCCAACCTTCAGTTTGGTGGGCGTGCACCGGAGTCAGCTGCGCGCCCACCGAACTGTCAAAGGCCCATTAAGGCCATTTATCAACTAATTGAAGTGCTTATCAGGGCTGCTTGTCCAACCTTAAGGTTGGCGAGGGGCAGGCGAGGCGCACAGGCGGCTTTCGCATTTTTCATGAAACCGCATCCACAGGCGGGATGAGGTTTCATGGAGGGTTTATAACTTTAATAAAAAATTTTATTAAAATTCATTGACATGTCTCAGCTCATGTGACACTGTCACATGAGGGGACATGTCTGAATAATTTTTTAAGTTCTTTTTCTCAGTTTTTCACAATCAAATTAATCTCCCTGAGGCACGGAGCTGCCTCAGGGAAATTCCTGCATTCTTGTGCCCAACTCTCCCTTCTCCCCTTGCCCGCACAGGTGGCGCTGAGCGCTTCCGGGTGCGCGTTACGCTGGGCGGGCCTTGATTGGCCCACCCATGTAAAATGGCGGTGCGCAGCCGATCGCAGGCAGCTATCAGCTGTGCGCCCGTCCGCACCCGCTCCCGCCCAGCCCACCCAATGGGGAGTGAAACTTGAAATGACAACCTTCTAACTCAAGGTTGACATCTAATTGTAGCACCCGATTATGGTGCTGTTGTCTGACAATCCCCAATACACCACTGAACAATATCCATAGTTCCAGAGGAGTTAAAGTCACTTGAATATTTAGATCCAAGCTCTTCAGCTGCATCACAATCCACGAGAATGATAAGGTAGGTCATTTTTTTCATGAACCATGACATTTATCTTGACCAGCCAAACAATGCTACCGGAAATGTAATGTTGATTACAGATTTTAAAAAGACTGGATTATGACCTGAGCCAGATGGATCGACAGCCATACTTACTGAGAATAACGGTAACACAAAAGCAAAATGGAATCCCTTTAAAGCTATCCTTAAGTTATATATGTTCCCAGAGTTATAAGATAAGCACTTGGTAAAAGAAAGCCGAATTGGTGAACAGATCAGATTCAAAGACAAATCAGACTTACGCAATGATATTTTTACAGGCTTAAGAAAAACAGTTCTCCAGAGAACAGGGATGGGTAGTGATCTAAGCAACAAAAACTGATATGAGAGCAGCCAAAAGGACAATTATCTTTCAGCTATATTAGGAGTTAGAAGACCATTAAGAATTATACTGAGGGATTCCTCAGGGTAGATTTGGATCCACTTCCATAGACGGCAGAGGTTTTAAATGATTACTTTGCATCGTCCTTCCCTACAGAAGATAACTCTGAGTTGCCAATAATCCATTTTTAAAAAATTCTTTTCATGGCATGTGGGCATCGCTGCCAAGGCCAACATTTGCTGCCCATCCCTGATTGCCCTTGAACTGAGTGGTTCATTGGGCCATTTCAGAGGGCAGTTAAGAGTCAACCACAGCACTGTAAGTCTGGAGTCACATGTAGCCCACACCAGGTAAGGATGGCAGATTTCCTTCCCTGAAGGAAATGAAAGAGTAATAGAACAATTGATGATAGCTTCATAGTCACCATTACTGAGACTAGCTTTATATTCCAGATTTATGAACAGAATTCAAATTCCACCAACTGCCATGGTGGGATTTGAACCTGTGTGCCCATGGGAAGAATTTTCTCGCTGTCGTGTGGGCCGGGCCCCACACGTCTGCGCGTAAAATGACGCCTGGTGACGTTGAGCAAGTGCTCTGAAGTCACCGTGCGCCATCGCGATATTTCGCTGGGCGGGCACGCGATGATGTCAGACGAGCCCCCACCATTAATTAACTTAGGGCCCTTGAGTGTCCGATCGACGCTGATTTTTCAGCACCCATGCAATCTTCAGGTCGGCACAAGGGCGCAATGGGTAGATGGGTACCATACATTTGTTTAACCTCATCCACGGGCAGGATAAGAGGTCTTACTAGGGTCGTGAATGCGCACAGTCAAGTACTTATTTCTGCAAGTTTTTCAAACTTGCCTGTGTGATCTGCGGCTGCTTTTTCTGGACTCTTAACCTTCAGGTCAGCACTCTGCAGCAAGGAATCTTTTCTGGGCCTGCAGTTTTCAGGAAGCCTTCCCTTAGCCTGGGAATGGGAGCTGAACTGTACACTGGAGGCAGCTCATCTGAGGAGGAAGGGAGGATTAGAAGGGGGAAGAGGCCAGGAGTGCACATTCAGCCTCCAGGGGAGCCACAAGGGGTGCAGAGGCCAGCAGGAAGTCCAAGGTGGAAGGGGCTGCAGAAGATGCCACTATCCTGCTGCCAGAGTATACAGACGGCGAAGCAGCTACCTCAATATGCCGGAGCTGCAGTGTCGAAGGAAGCTCTGTCTCCCAAGGGAGACAATCAACTATATCTGTCAGGTAGGGCCTGAGATCTCTGTGAACTGTATGGGTGGACACCCCATGCCAGTGGCTTTGAAGGTCACAGTTGCCCTCAACTTCTATGCCCCTGGCTCCTTCCAGGGCTCGGCGGGTAATCTTTGTGGTGTCTCCCAATCAGCGGTCCATACTTGTGTCAAGCAGGTTATAGACGCTCTGTTCAAGTGGACATTGATCTTCATCCACTTCTGCTGGGACCAGGCAAGCCAGACACAGCGAGCCAGAGGCTTTGCAGCCATTGCTGGCTTCCCTCGCATCCAGGGTGCAATAGACCGTACACATGTGGCCATCAAGGCGCCAGCAGGTGAGCCCGGTACCTTTGTCAACAGGAAGGGCTTCCACTCCCTGAATGTGCAGATAGTGTGTGATCACAGGATGCAGATTCTACAAGTCTGTGCAAGGTACCCAGGCAGCTCCCTTGATGCCTACATCCTCAGACACCCCCAGGTGCTGGGGCTCTTCAGTGCTCCAACCCAGCTTGATGGATGGCTGCTGGGTGACAAGGGCTATCCCCTCAAAATGTGGCTCATGATGTCTCTCCACCATCCAAGGACAGAAGCTGAGCAGCATTACAATAAGTGCCACGTCTCCACAAGGACTGTGGTGGAGAGAACCATCAGTCTTCTCAAGATGCACTTCCGGTGCCTGGACCGCTCAGGAGGCGCACTCCAGTATCCCCCAGATCTTGTCTCGGTGATAGTGGTTGCATGCTGCGCTCTCCACAATCTTGCGCTGGAAAGGGGGGACGCAGTGGACGATGAAGATGTAGATGCAATGGCTGTGGCTGCACACAATGTGTCCAGCAGTGAGTCCAAGGATGAGCACGCACAGGGAAATATTGAGTAGGTAGACACTGACCAGGCCATACTCCAGGGAGGCAGGGACACCCAGGAGGCTTTAACCCAACGAACCTTCAGATAGCACCCCAGAGATGGACCTCCAGGAAAAGCCTGGGATGTCGGCTCCATACTCGATACCTAAGTGCAATATTTGCCTGGTTAGGAACATAACTAAAGACCTTGTTAATAAAACTGAATGTCCCACAAAGCACTTATTATAGTTTTGGAAACCATACACATGCAGAAGAAAAGAGGCACCCTCAGCCATGGTGACCTATCTGAATTTAATGTGTCAAGCAAAGCAACTTATTACAAAAAAAAGACAATAGTGTTACAAATCAAATAAAATCATAAGGGTAAAAACAAAATACTGCAGATGCTGGAAATCTGAAACAAAAATAAAAATAGCTTGAAAAACGCAGCAGGACTGACAGCATCTGCGGAGAGGAATACAGTTAACTTATCGAATCCGCATGACTCAATAAAGAGTCATACAGACTCGATACATTAATTGTATTCCTCTCCACAGATGCTGTTAGACCTGCTGAGTTTTTCCAGCTAAAATCATAAGGGCCTCATCTCGGGCCAACACAAAAGCACCAGTGAAAAACCCATGGTGTGCCTAAGGTGCCTTATGTTTTTGTTTCCGGGTGTTATGTCTTAGTGCTGCCCCCTTGCTGGGAGTGGTATCTGAGCCAGCCTGCTGACTCCGCTGTCCTGTTGGCTTCGATGACCTGGGGGCTTGTCCTCTGGCCCATGGAGCTTGTGCTGGCCCCGCCTGGGAGGATGCTGCCAGTCCCACAGCTGGCATCTCCTCAGTCATCACAGCCTCACCGGATGATAGTTACTGGCAGAGGGGAGCCCCGCTGCCGCTCTCATCCGGAGCGCTCTGAGAGGAGCCTGCAGAGACTCCAGGTAGCTGCTGCGCTGATGTGAGGTCGCTTCGGGCATCCCTGCTCACCATGGATGGATGGGCACCGAACTGGGAAACTTGATGCCCAGACCATCTCCCACACTGACACTGACCAACTGAGGCCAATGCCGATGTGAGGACTTGATGGTCAGAGCACATCCCCAGGAAGCCCTGATGGGTCTTCTGGAGGAGCTTCTCCACGAGAGTTACCACTCTCTCCATGGAGGATGCATGGTGCTCGGACATGTGGCTCATTGCTTCGGCGATAGTCCGCGTAGACTCCTCCACCACGGACACCAAGCCAAGCATAGCCTCATGTATCTCCCCCAGATGCTCCCGCACACCCGGCTGCATTTCCTGCACCTGCTGCATTGCGGATGACTCCAGAGGTACATCATCAGGCACTGACTGAGCATGTGGGAGGGCCTCCTCCTTCCATCCTGGGGGACCAGCACCTCCGACTGCTGGCGCCATGGGCACTCTTTGTCTCTGCCAGCTCCTCCAGCACCTATGAAGTGCCCTCACCACTGTGCCCCGGGACACTAGCCATTGTTCAAATTCCCACCGTGCTAGTATCTGCACTGGAGCCTGCCTCGCAGAAATGGTGTGACATTGATGGAACTTCAGAGCCCTCAGGTGTGAGAGGCAGTCTCTGCTGCTCCTCCTCCTGGCCCTGCTCTGATGATGCTGAAAGGAAGAACAAAAACAGTGGATCAGTTAACATGGAGACAACGACAAAGTCCATCCCTGTCCCCCAGATCATTATGCGCTCATCCTTCCATAATCAATGGTCAAGCCATGTTGTAAAATTAAATCAATGAACATTCAGCACTGCTATGGCTGTTGGGAGAACAATGCTGACCTCACTGCTGGGCATAAGTGCCTGGCCGTGACACCCCAGCCTCACCAACACCAGTGGACCTGGGCACATGGTGCCTCTCCAGATCCAGGATCTCCTGATCGAAATGGCTTAGAATGGCTAACTGTGCCTGGCCGCTGCCAGTCCTTGCATGCTCTTCCATGTTATGAGCATTCTTCTCCTGAAAATGAGAGAAGAGCATTGATTAGTGCAAATTGCACATGGACTCTTTTTGCACACGGCCCACCCCAACCAGAGTGGGACATATCAGGGCTCCAGAGCCTCCTCAGCCCCCTGCTACTGAGCAGTCACACAAAGGTCCTCGGACTGTTTCACAGCCCCCCACCCCCCCACCGCCCCCTTGGACACATGCTGCCTACATCACATTAGGCATCACATGGGATATCCTTCCATAGCAAGGAGGTGCAATCCCGTGGAGCGCAGACTTCAGCAGCCAACGCCACCTTGAAGCTCCCCTCCCAGCCTGTCATCACCCTGACTTGGACATGTCCTGCAGTTCAAGTACTGCACCTAGGTGCATCTCCTCCAGGTTGCCCCCCAAAACAGTCATGTAGGACTCAGTGTATCACATGCTGTCGGGGCAAAACACATCTCTTCACCACCCTCTCAGGCTGACCTCAGCATGGGCAATATCTGCTGGCCTGCCCAGCAAAGGACAAATGCCGTCAATGATTCAATGCAGTCATGTCACTCGGACTTGGGGGGGCATGGGGCAATGGGGGGTAAGCCGACCTGCTGGGTTAATTGCCCAAGGCCAACATGGTACTCACCCTGCCAGAGTGCAACAAGCCATTGAAGCGCTTGCGACACTGGACCCAGATGTGCCACACCACGTCGCGGGAGCTCAGCACCTCTGCCACCTCCCCCCAGGCACGCTTCGTCATGTGGGGGGGCCTCCTCCTTCCATCCTGGGGGACCAGCACCTCCTGCCGTGCTACCAACTCCTCGAGGAGGGCAGCAAGGCAGTTATCTGAAAAACAAGGGGCACACTGGCACTCCCCGCTCTAGCCTCCGGTCTGGCCTGGCCTGCTGGCCTACCCTCCGGCCTGGCCTGTCCCGCTGGCCTACCTTCTGGACTGGCCTGTCCCGCTGCCCTACCCTCCGGCCTGGCCTGTCCCGCTGGCCTACCCTCCGGCCTGGCCTGTCCCGCTGGCCTACCCTCTGGCCTGGCCTGCTCCGCTGGCCTGCCCTCTGGACTGGCCTGTCCCGCTGGCCTATCCTCCGGCCTGGCCTGCTCTGCTGGCCTACCCTCCGGCCTGGCCTGTCCCGCTGGCCTACCCTCTGGCCTGGCCTGCTTCGCTGGCCTACCCTCCGGCCTGACCTGCCCTCTGGACTGGCCTGTCCCGCTGGCCTACCTTCTGGCCTGGCCTGCTCCGCTGGCCTACCCTCTGGACTGACCTGTCCTGCTGGCCTACTCTCTGGACTGACCTGTCCCGCTGGCCTACTCTCTGGCCTGACCTGTCCCGCTGGCCTACCCTCTGGCCTGGCCTGCTTCGCTGGCCTACCCTCCGGCCTGACCTGCCCTCTGGACTGGCCTGTCCCGCTGGCCTACCTTCTGGCCTGGCCTGCTCCGCTGGCCTACCCTCTGGACTGACCTGTCCCGCTGGCCTACTCTCTGGACTGACCTGTCCCGCTGGCCTACTCTCCGGCCTGACCTGTCCCGCTGGCCTACCCTCTGGACTGGCCTGCTCACCAGAAGCCCCCTGCTGTGGCTTTGCACTTGTCATTGTGAGCAGCCTAGAAAAGACTGCCAGGCCTTCATTTAAACAGGCTGTGGGGTCGCCATTGGACCTGGTGGTCTGTGCATGCCCGCCGCCGCCTGCCCACTCCCGCTATCCTCGGGAGTTGAGAAATTAAGGCCCGCCCACATAAAATGGCGGCGCCAACCCGATCACGGACAGCAATCGGGTCTGCGCCCGCCCACGCCCGCTCCTGCTCCACCCCCACTCCCCCACTGCCAACCGGAAAATTCAGGCCCATGTCTCCAGTGCATTAACCTGGGCCTCTAGGTTACTAGTCCAGTAGCATTGCCATGACAGCACCATCTCCCCAAAATTGTCGTGTGATTGCTAAAATTGAAAGTGTAAAAGAGGACGCAGACATAGTCCTGGTTAGAATAATGGATCACAAAACAGATTGACCTGTTAGCCTTGACTGCATTTACCCAAGGATGTACAAAGAAATGGCGACAGTGCTCCATTCAATAGCTCGTTCAGGGCATGTGTTGCTTGCAAGACTGGCGAGAGAATATTGTGGTACGCACATTTAAAAAGGACAATGACTCAAAATTGGGAAAGTTAAGGATAAAGTTAATTTTAGTTTGGTTATCGGCAAGATGCTGAAAAGCATCATTAGTCATATACTTTTTGAGGAGCTTGACAGAGAAAGGTTTATTAGAGATCTTCAACATGACTTCCAGTAAAGAAGCTTAACAACCTCGTTGACTTATTTGAAGTTGGGTTTTGCCAAAGACAAACATGTTGCAGGTATGCATACTCAAAGCTGCTGAATAGGAGGAAAATGTAGGCTTTACAATATATCAAGATCCATGATCAATGCTGTAAAGTTGTCGCAAAGGAAAATAGAATGTAATGCCAAAATGAATAAATGCAAAACAATAAATAGTACACTGTTTTCATATAAGACATTCGTTAGGCCTCAGTTAGAGTAATGTATCCAATTTTGGTCTTCTCACAAGAGAAGAAAAGGTTCAAAGGTGGATCAAATTGATATCTGGTTTAAAAGGCCCATTAGTTGCCATGTTAGGCTTAGAAAGTTGGTGCTTTATAGTTTAGAAAAGCATGGAGAATTGATTGAGATCTTCACAATAATGCAAGAATTAGATTTGGGCCATGCTTTTAAGTGATTTGAGTTGGATAGATAAGCGAGTACCAGGGTCATGTGTATACGTAACATAAGCAAAGAGCTCAGTTAGATATCAGGGGGTATTTTACTTTCACAAAGAATCATTGATCTATGGACAAAGTTGTCAGCAGAGTGTAGTTTAGCTGCAAACACTTGAAAAGGAGCTAAGCAGCCTCTTGAATGTGGCAGACTGCCTATAGAGATAGGGAAGCATTAGGGAATACATCTGTCAGTCACTGTGAGCTTCTGAAATTGGATTGTACACCTTCAGGAGTCAGATAGAGATTTCACAATTTTTCTCCCTTAAATTGGATGCAGTTTTTTTTTTCTCTTTTCTTTTGCATGGCTGGTTCATGGAGAGCTGGGGTGTGGGCTGCGTGTATCATGAAGCTAAATTTTCCTGGTTCATTGGAGACAGGCCAGGGGGCAGGAGGGGTTGGAATATGGGGATGGGAGGCATCAGCTTGCAAGTCCGAGAACTTCACTCCAGAACCAAATATTCTGATGGCCAGCCAGCATGCCAGGAGGACCTCCTGCCTGCGCACAACAAGAAAGTAATTAAGCCCATTAAAGAGGAAATTCACTTCTATTTTACCAGGGTTTCCAAATATTTCTAGAAATGCAAGGGAACCAAGGGACTTCAGAGTGTCAGCAGGTATAAGGAAGCTGTCATGTTTTTCATAATGGTATGAAGGCACCAATTTCTCAAAAGGGATTGGGTAAACACGTTGTGGGTTCATTTATTAATACTAGGTACATGAGAACAGATATACATGGTTATAAAGCTTGAAGACATCAGCAGCAGAACTGTATGTGCCATGTTTTGCTCACAGGCCAAAGTGAAAGGGCAACTGGATCACATGACTATTATGACACAGTAGTTGGTAAAGGCTAAGTTGTTTGAATCCCTGAGGGATATTTGAACAACTGTCATAACCTATATTTTCAATTGGTATGTTTGAGGTGTAGCTCTGAATTCAGGAATAAAACCACCAAGTCTCAAGAGGTTTTTTATATAAAACTAAATTAAGCATTTATTAATTTATCAACTAATTAAACACATGCACATGCCTACAAATTACTACCATAATAACTTTTAAACAAATCCACAAATTAATCACTCCATGGTTAATCTTCACCAAGGCAACAATAACCCATAGGCTTTAAACAGACAACAGGCAAAGCACATTTCACCTTACAAATTCAAAATGAGGCCCTTTGCAATTTGGTTCCTTTGCAGACACAGTTCTTGGCTTACAGGCTGGTTAGATCTTAAATGCCTCTGCCCGGCACACACAAAACTCCTTTCTGTTTATACCTAGCTTCCCCTTTGAATGTAAATTTTCCATTGTATTACCAGGCTTTTAAAAATTTTACATCTCCTAACAATAATCCTTCCATTCCACTAATTTTATAGTAATGTAAACACATTGCTTGGTTCTCCCAGCTAGGCGCAAGATTTTACCCATTCTTTTGAATGGTTTGTTCAACAAATGCAAATTGCACTTTACCTTTTACGCCTTAGGTTTATCTAATTAACATCTCAAACTACCAAACATCAAAGCACCAAGACTAGCTGGCTTTAATCCAATTAAGTCACACACAGACACAGGCCCGACTACAATCCCAATTTAACTATAATTTTCAATAACATTATATAGACATTAATATCTCTTCATGACAATAACACACTTTTAGTGATGGCATACCACTATCCCTTAAAGGCATATTACAACAGAGGCAATGAGCTAATGGGAAGTCAGTGCTGGGTCCAGATGGCAGCCATCATGATCCCTAGCCTTACTTGGCAGGGAGGGTGAACAATGCAGGTATTACCATAACCATTCAGGAGAAGGGAAAAAGGTGCCAGAGCTGCAGGGGCATATCGCTGGAGGGCCATCTTGGATTTGGCACTTGTGTGGGTAATACAGAGGTGGAATGACACCCTGGAGACTGAGTGAATCTACATGCCAATGGACTCATTAACTCGGGTTTCTGCTTTTCAGCGAGGAGGAGCATCAAATAAGGGGAGAGCTGCAGCCACAGACAGAGGGCAGCAGCAACCAGAGGGGCAACAGGGGCACCAGTTATGGGGGGAAGGGAGGAATGTAGGAGAAGGGCACAGGGAAACATGCAATCAGTCTCCTTTTCAAAGAAGATGTTACTGCCCGCAGAAGGCCTGGAGATCAAGGCTCAGCAACCTATAAATGTTAAAGCAGCAGTGTCAAAAACTGTACCTCTCCAGGAGGCCATCACAGAGCTGTCTCCAAAGATGGAGGAAAGGCTGAGCCCCAAAGGAAGAGTTAAGCACACAATGCCAGTGGCGCTGAATGTCACTGAACTACTACACATCAGAATCACTCTAGGGATCCACTGGAGTTATATCTTGGATCTCCCAGTCTGCGGCTCATGTTCACCAATGTCATGTTTAAGAGGTCCAGCCAGTACCTATGCTTTTGTAACAACACAGACAGCAAGGCATAGTAGGCCATTGGACCTTGGGACATTCCTGAATTCCGCAGGTGCCGAGTGTCATTGATTGCACACATGTGGCCACCAAGCCCTCCACAGGCCAATTCACAGCCTTCATCAACAGGAAGGGCTTTCACTTGCTCACTATGCAACTGGTTTATGACCATCGCCTGTGACGTAGACGATTTCTGGAAAACTGCCAAGACACTCACATACAAGGTACCAGACTTTTTCAGGCTCCCCACACACCTTCAAGGATGGATATTGGGTATCACCAGAGATTGAGACAGAGAGGTCAAGGAAGGGAAGGGAAGTGTCAGAGATGGACCTCTCATCGGGACCTGGAAAAAATTATTAACTTTGCTTCCAATCACCACCCCTCCATCATTTTCACATGGTCCATCTCTGACACTTCCCTTTCTTCCTTGACCTCTCTGTCTCAATTTCTGGTGATAGACTGTCCAATAATGTCCATTACAAGCCTACCAACACCCACAGCTACCTCAACTACAGCTCCTCACACCCCGCTTCCTGTAAGGACTCCATCCCATTCTCTCAGTTCTTTCACCTCTGTCGCGTCTGGTCTGATGATGCCACTTTCAAAAACAGTTCCTCTGACATGTCCTCCTTCTTCTTTAACTGAGGTTTTCCACCCACGGTGGTTGACAGGGCCCTCAACCGTGTCCGGCCCATCTCCCACGCATCCACCCTCACGCCTTCTCCTCCCTCCCAAAAACATGATAAGGTCCCCCTTGTCCTCACTTATCACAACACCAGCCTCCACATTCAAAGGATCATCCTCCGCCATTTCCATCAACTCCACCACCAAACACATCTTCCCTTCACCGCCCCCCGCCCCCCCCCCCCCTCCCCCGGTGGCATTCCGTAGGGATCATTCCCTCCGTGAAACCCTGGTCCACTCCTCCATCACCCCCTACTACTCAACCCCCTCCCACAGCACCTACCCATGTGACCGCAGATGCAACACCTGCCCCTTCACTTCCTCTCTCCTCACCGTCAAAGGGCCCAAACACTCCTTTCAAGTGAAGCAGCTTTTCACTTGCACTTCCCTCAACCTAGTCTACTGCATTCGTTGCTCCCAATGAGATTTCCTCTGCATTGGAGAGACCAAACGCAGACTGGGTGACCACTTTGCAGAACACCTTCGGTTTGTATGCAAGCATTACCCAGACCTCCCTGTCGCTTGCCATTTCAACACTCCACCCTGCTCTCTTGCCCACGTGTCTGTCCTTGGCTTGCTGCATTGTTCCCGTGAAGCTCAACGCAAACTGGAGGAACAGCACCTCATCTTCCGACTAGGCACTAAATATTGAATTCAACAATTTTAGATCTTGATCTCTCTCCTCCGTCCCCACCCCCCCTCCCGTTTCTTCCCCCTCCTTTTTGTTTTTTCCAATAATTTATATAGATTTTTCTTTTCCCACGTATTTGCATTATTTTTAAATGTATTCCCACCTATTGTTTATTTCTACCTTTTAGTATTCTCACACCCCCACTAGAGCTATCTGTACCTTATCTGTCCTGTCTTCTACTCTTAATTAGCACATTCCTTTGGATAATATCACCACCTTCAACAACTCTTTGTTCTTTTGTCTGTGACAGCTTTTGGTTATCTCCACCTATGACTGGCTGCTTGTCCCAACAACCCCCTCTCTTAAACCAGCTTATATTTCACCCCTGCCCATTGAAGATATAGCTATTGACAGAGGAACCTTAGTACTGCTTTAATGAAGAGGTACAATGTCTACCATGACACAATTCAAGCAACCATCTAGCAGCTCATAAGCCTTCTGAAGAGGCAGTTCAGATGCCTAAACAGATCAGAGCCTCTCAGAATGCCCCAGCAAGGGTCTCGCACATCGTGGTGGTCTGCACAACCTGGTGTCACAGAGGGGACAGCATTTGAGCAATGAGGATATTCTTGAGCATGAGAGAACCTCAGAAGATGCATTATGACACCTTTGCTCCGTATTGTCCACAAGCGCAGAAATCTCCTCTGAAATGAAGAGATAGAGAAAGGTGATGACCAAGCACAGGATGTTGAAGAATCCCAGGGACCACAGACACAAGAGAGGCTTAGGAAACATTAATACAGACACAGTTCACATGTTCCTTAGTGACAGATTTATGCAATTCAATAAAGCTTAAGCAATCTGAAACTCTGTGGCCACCCCCTCATTGACCTTGCCATTTACCTGCATCTACTGAGTCAAAATGCTGTGATATGGGGAGTGCCTCGACCTTATGCAGTGAGTTCTATTTGGGGGAGCCAAGGTACTCCTGAATTTCCACCTGCCCACGAAAAATGTAAAGAGACATCAAGCATTGCCAGATCGGACATTTAATGGCAGAACAAAATATTGCAAGACTACATGTTTGAAAAAAATCCGCATGAACCCTGAGTGCAGCTTGGTGCTCTTCTTAAATCTCTTGTGTGTGCTCCAGTGTGATGCTCTCCTTGCGCTAACAGCTGAGATGGAGATAGGTTTACTGCCCCATGGCTTGGTGGTCATCATCTGGCTGCCTGAGGTCTGGAGAGCCTGGCACATTGAGGGTCTCCTAAACAACCATAGTAGGAGCCTCCTCTGTCCCCAGGGCAATGTAAGACATTGAAGTAATTGACAGAGGGGCCAAAGGGTGCTCTCCAGGAGTGACATGAGAGGATCCTGAAAGGGCAGACGGCAGCTGCTCATTTGCCCTTTCAAGGCACATCTGTACCTTCCTGCTCACCTGAGAGTGTGAGGACCTGGAAGTGAGTCTGTGAGTCAGTGAGGGTGGCCCTCTCTTGCCATTGCTGCATATGGTTTTGTGCACATCTTTGGCATCCACTGAGCTGTTTGCTGGATCAAATCCCCAATGAGGATCACCAATTTCTCAATGGTGGAAGCACAATGTGCATGCACTGGAGCCATGGCGGCACTCATGGCCTGGATGGATTCCTCCATCATCCACTCATGGGCGGACATAGCCTCACAGCTCCATCCGATATTTCCTCACCTCCCACTGTCGCTCCAGCATCTACTCCCTTGCTGATGATTCTAGGGGCATATCATCCACTGAGGCTCAGCACCGCTGGGATCTTCCACAGCCCTCGGATTGTCGGTGGCCTCCACTGTTACGACCTCAGTCAGCTGGCTGAGTGTGTCTGTGTGTTCCCATTAGATTGCGATCCCAGATTTATTCATGAACGGATGCCCTGTTGGTGGATAATGCGGCGTAATGATGCATCTTCTGAGGCTCTCTTGTCCTCTTCAGAGGTGAATAGCTATTTTCCAGTTATTAGAGCTGTCTGCTCTTGCGCTTGACCTGCAGGAGAGAGAAAGTTAATTAGAGAATTATGCCCATTCCATCATGCCCTTCAGTCCACTCCTAGTGTGGACCTCCATGTGACATGCAGTGGATACATAAGCACTATACCTCATATTCGCCAGAGTTTCTCTTGTGCAATCCATTAGGAAACTTACTCTCTCCATTCTCCACTCCCATCTTACCACCTGCGATGGAACAACTCTCATTCTGGCCTTGAGCTTCTATTGCCTCCTCCTCCATGGGAATCAGGGTGGTGAGGAACAGGACACTACTGCTGATCTTCACTCTTTGCCTGGCCTGTGGGGTTGTCTTCTCCTGCAAGCACATGTGTGTCTATTACTGTTCATCTAACAAAGGTATGCTGGCAGCAGTCTGATTTTCCACGATAGTGTCGCAGGAATGCCTTATGCAATCAGAAACTCAGTGGCGGCAGCATAGCAGTCAACCCTGATTGATCATGGCCATTCACTGGTATGCCTGTGATAGGCCCTATTGTCAGGGATTGGGTTGCATTCCTTTACTAGCAGCTCACGCTTATGCATTGCCATGTGAACGCCCCTAAAGAGAGTAAAGAAAGTGGCACAACTACCTCGGTAGATCTCATGAGGGCATTCATACAGCACCTTGAATGTAATTAAACATCCCAAGGTGCTTCATATTAAAGTTATAAAATAAAGTGTGATACTGAGCCACATAAGGGAATACAGGTCAGATGCTCAAGAGCTTAGTCAAAGAGGCAGCCTTTAAGAAGGGTCTTAAAGGAGGAAAGTGAGGTAGAAAGACAGAGAGGTGTAAAGAGGGAGTTCCAGAGATTGGGGCCTCGGCAATTTAAAGGTACAGCCACCAATGGTGAAACCATCCTAATTGGGAATGAACAATAGGTCAGAATCAGAGGAGTGCAGATACCTCACAGGATGTGGAGTTGGAGGAGATTACAAAGATAGGGATGGGCAAGGTCAAGGAGGGATTTGAACACAAGGGTAAAAACTTTAAAATGAAGACGTTGCTTGACTGAGTGTCAATGTAGATCAGTGAGCACAAGGGTTCTGCGAGTTCAGACACTGGCAGCAGAGTTTTGGATGCTCAACTTTTCGAAGGATAGAATATTGGGGACCGACCAGGAGTGCATTGAAATAATCAAGTCTGGAGGTAATGTAGGCATAGATGAAAGTTTCAGTAACAAATGAGCAGAGACAGGGGCAAAGTTAAGTGATGGTGGAAATAGGCAGACTTAGGGATGGCATGATTATGAAATCGGAAGCTCATCTCAAGACAATGTGACACCAAAGTTGTGAACAGACTGGCCTAATTTCAGACAAGGAGAGGAATTGCCCTGCTTGCGGCAACACAGCCAGGTTCTAGTGATGCCCAATGACTGCTGACCTCTTCTGCAATGGCCATCCAAACTTCCTTGTTCTAGTGAACAGGTCCTCTCCTCCCATCCGAGGGGGAAAGGTCCTCCGTCCTTGGCTGAGCTGCCTGGAGAAGATCCTGCAGGGAGACATTGCTAAACCGTGAGGCCACCTGGGATCTCGCCTTTGCGACTGCTGGAGGGCCAACTTTTACTGCTCTTCCTTCCTGGCTTCTTTAAGACTGGATCAATGAGAAAAACGTGCTGGCTGTTATGACGTGGCAGATGATTTGTGCCAGATGGATCAAATCCATGAGAGAAACGCGGTCACAACTCTCATAATTTGTATTTTATTTCGAGATGCATGCCCTGAATTCAAAAGTAATAAGACAACCACAATTTTAGAGGCTTTTAGAAAACTAAATTAAACATTTATTAACAAAAGCAAAGGTTTCAAGCACATAAAAAGGTCTACAAAGTGCTACTACAATAATTCCTAAAACACCTAATTAATCTGGCTCCCAGTTACACGTCCATTAAGGCAGCAGTAAAGATGAATAGATTCAAACAGACCCAGGCAAAGCCATACAATACCCTGGACAGTCGAGTTCAAAGTGAGTTTTTTTAGCTTTGGTTCCTGTAAACAGCGACTTGACGCACAGATGCTGGAGGCTTTTCACAATGTGTTAGATCTTAGAATGCCCTCTCCTCTTACACATAGCCTCATTGCCTTTATACATGTTTCTCCATTTTTGAATGCAAATTACATTGTTCTGATATTCTTTGGAACTTTACCTTACTCATAATATAAATCTTTTCATAGTGTTCATAATATCAGTATTGGGAAAAATAAACACACCATTTGGCTTAGCTTCCTCTCCTTATTTCTGTCTTACATGGGCAACTCCTTATTTTTAAACAGTGAACCTTAATTCTAGATTCCCCCACAAGAGGAAACATCCCCATCACATCCACCCTGTCAAGACCTTTCAGGATCTTAAAGATTTCAATCAAGTCACTCTTATTCTTCCATACTCCGGTGGATACAAGCCTAGCCTGTCCACCGTTTCAGTACAGGACAACCTGCCTGATCCTGGTATTAGTCCAGTAAACCTTCTTTGAACTGCTTCTAATGCATTCCCATCTTTCCTTAAATAAGGAGATCATATTCTGCATTTTACCCACCAAATACTATAAGCTTACATGGTAAGAAATGGTAACATCCTGCCATCTCTTTGAAATTCAAACTACCCTAATTTATCTAAAAAAATATACATTTTCCTCACATTCTAAAACTTCAGCCATGTTTACGTTTTTAGCATTTCAAACATAGCTTCTTGTTGATGACTCAAAGCCTCCAGACCAGCTGTCTCCAATTCAGTTAAATCCCACACACACACACACACACATAAACACACAGAGAAACTATCCAAACCCCACTATAAACCCACTTTTACAATAAATCACAATAATATTATGACATTTATTATATTTTCACAATATGGCAAACCTTTAAATATATCACCAGCACTCCCAGCAGCATGTCCTCACGGCACTGCCAGCACCTTACTGGACTCCTCCACTACTTGCCAGCAGTTAATTGAACAGCCACAACAGAATACCACCCCTCAGCCCGCTCACCACACCTGAACCACAGCAACTCCCATATTCTCTCCTGATGGCAGGATCTCAAGCGAATCAAAAATTTTGGCCAGTGGTGTGCACAAATTGCAGCAAAGCAATGTGGGTCAAGCTTATTAGGCCAGCTGTTTGTCCTTCATGTTTGTATGCAAAACATGACAGGTATACATTTGGAATGCCAATTACAGTGGCATTGTATACAGCAATCACTTCATTTGTTAATTCCAGACAAGTTTAATGCTAAAGTGGGACATTAGTTGAAATCACTTAAATTCACTGCTCAAACTAGAAAAACATAAGTCAATGACCTATGTAAGCTTGTAGCATTTGGTGGGTAAAATGTAGAATATGATCTCCTTATTTAAGGAAAGATGGAAATGTGTTAGAAGTGGTTCAAAAAAGGTTTACTGGACTAATACCAGGATAAGGCAGGTTGTCGTATAAAGAAAGGTTGGACAGGCTAGGCTTATGTCCACTGGAGAATGGAAGAGTAAGAGTGACTTGATTAAAACCTTTAAGATCTTGAAGGGTCTTGACAGGGTGGAGAAGATGTTTCCTCTTGTGGGAGAATCTAGAATTAAGGGTCACTGTTTAAAAATAAGGAGTTGCCCATGTAGACAGAGATGAGGAGAATGTTATTCTCTGAGGGTAGTGAGTTTTTGGAACTCACTTCCTCAAAAGGCAGTGGAAGAAGAGTCTTTGAATATTTAAGCAGATGTAGATAGATTCTTGATAAACCAGGGGGTGAAAAGTTACCAGGGGTGGGTGGGAGGTTACAATCAGATCAGCCATGATCTTATTGAATGGCGGAGCAGGTTCGATGGGCCAAGTGGCCTACTCCTGCTCCTAATTCATATGTTCATATATATATGAAACAGCAGGAGTAGGCCGTTTTGTCCCTTGAGCCTGCTCTGTCATTCAATAAATTCATGGCTGATCTGATTGAGGCCTTAAAACCAATTGCCTGCCCTCCATCCCACCACTGCCCCCTTACCCCATAAACCTTGACTCCTTTGTAGATCAAAAATCTGTGTAACTCAGAAGACAAAGATAAAAGAAGGCTGACAAGAGATTTCAGTAACATTTCATTGTTTCAGTGAGGCATGTGTTTCCTAATCTAGATGAATATTCCTACAGACTTTGTTCAAAATGACCAGGCAATCATGGTTAAGGAATATTTCCAAAGTTAAGAAAACTATAGAAACCATATTAATTATTTAAAATTTGTGATCCCAGGTGAGATGGCAACTGCTGAAGAAAAATTATTCTGCACTGGGCGAAAACAACTACCACCTCCTATCCCTCCCACAACCCCACCACCCTAGAGTGCTCCTTACATAAGTCCCCTCATGACTCAAATTTATCTGGCAAATAACCTCCCATACTGACCAGGAAGGCACGCCTGCCAGTTTGATCTGCAGTCTTTGTCGAGTTAACTAGTTATTGCCGGAACAGCACTACAATTGGCCTCAGTGCCCCTGGATTAAGAGGAGAAAGTTATCCATGATTTGACCCTGCTCCTGTTTGATAGTCTATTGGGAATGTATATTTGTCAACATTGGGTAAGGGCAGGATTGGGGTAGCTATGATGCTCCCACACTCCACAGATCAGTAGGCAACCGACACCCACTCTCAAGTCTTACACCGGAATAATTTCCACTTGGACCAGTAGGAAGGCCATCTGGTGGTCATAGAATTATACCCTGGGAAGCAAACTGTGCCTTCTGGAGAACAGGAGAAAGGCAAAACTCAGTGGAGAAAAATGGGTGAGAATAAGAAAAGCCCCGTACATAACTAGGAAAAGCAATTACTGAATTATCCAATCTTTTGAGCAAGCAAATTAGCAAACCCTTTTGGTTTTCCAATGGAAGTATGAGAAATTGTATTTTTTTATTATTTTCTTTTCTATATTACACTTGCCAATAATATATTGTGAAGTCTTGCAAGTACCCTATTTATATTCCAGGTCCATAGTCTCCCATTGTGCCTGAAGTTGATGTATTAGTTGTTAGTTCTTTGTTTTCTGGAACAGTTATCATGATACAATAGTAGACACAACTTGTATCATGGTGCCTTTGGCATATTGAAATATCCAAAGGCACTTCAGAGGGACATTATAAAACAAAATGTGACATGAAGCCATTTAAGAAAACATTAGGGCAGATGACCAAAAGTTTAGTCAAAGAGGTAGGCTTTATGAAGCATCTTACAGGAGGAAGGTGGGGTGAAGAGGCAGAGCTCAGAGCCCAGGCAGCTGAAGGCATAGCCATCAATTGTGGGGTGATTAAGATCAGGGATGCTCAAGAGGCTAGAATAAGAGAGCACAGATTTCTTGGAGGGTTGTGGGTTTGAAGGAGATTACAGAGGTAAGGAGGGGTGTGGTCATGGAGAGATTTGAAAGCATGTGTCATGTCAATAAAATTTAAAAAAATCAAAACTGTGTGCATCAAAACTTTATTTTTCTTTGCTATTTTTAAGATGGACTTTTGGTAAACCATAAGATGGCTACTACAGGCCACATGACTTACAAAATTAGCCATCTGTTCTAGAAACTTCCAACAGAACAAAAGAGTTCCACTTCTACCTTTGTGGGATCTCACATCCCATTGTAAGGCCACGTTATAATCATAAAACTAGATGAATAACAGACAAACTGACTGCCCCTAGCTGGGTTGATAACAAAGGCAGAGGCAGCAAAACTCATTATGCCTGAAGAGGTGTTAACAGTCACCATTTCACTCCTAAGAGAAACAATGGACTTTGGCACAGAAACTGCTTGAAAGGCTGCAATTAATGGATCATGTCACATGACCCCATGCTTCTATCCTTTTGGACCATTTAGTATTACAGTTCTAGCCTCACAGCTCAGCCTGCTGATTTAACACAAACAGAAAGAACTCCAGCAGATCTCTCGGCTGACCAAGCGGCCGACCACCCTGTCTCAACTCCTTTACGATTGTTTGATTTTATAAATCTCTGATCATCGCCTGCCAAACAGTCTAAGCACAAAAACCCCATCCGGCTACATTGTCATTCATCTCAAGGATTGGTTATGTTGCTGTCTCCAACCAGAAACTCATCTGGACTTTGTCTTCTTGGACAAAGCTGGAAATCAGGTGAAAAAGTATTCATTTCTGTGGTTCTTTCATTGTTATTATCCAAAGTTGTAAAAACACCCTCCTTTCTATCCCCCTTTCTGTGTGTGTGTGTTTGTGTGTGTGTGTGTGTGAGGTTGTGTACAATCCACCAGCCCCCTTTTCCCTGGTTTGGATATGAAATAAACCAACCTTCTGAGTTAATCATAAAAAGAATTTACTGCATATTACTTATAAAATTGAATCGCACAAGCTGAGGTTTTGGGGAAACATGCCACAGCCTACTTTAAAAATAATCTAAAAACACTTCTGCTTATGGACAGACAGATTTTACCTCTTTCCTGTCCATAACACATGGTTGAGAATTTTAGAATCGCGGGGTTGCTTAACCAGGAACCAATGTAGGTCAGTGAGGAGAGGTGAATGGGGCTGGATTTGAGTCGGAACATGGGCACTGGATTTTTGGGTGACAGCAAGTTTACAAAGCATAGCCTGTGGGAGGCTGATGTGGAGTTTGTTCCAATAGTCACACCCAGAGATAACAAAGACATGAGTGAGAAGAAGGTTGAAGGGGGGCAGAGTTGGAAAATGTTGCAGAGATGGAATAGGTGGTCTAGGTGCTGGTGCAGGTATGTGGTTGAAATTCATTTCAGAGTCAAATATAACACAAAAGTTGCCACAAGAGAAATTGAATCTCAAACAGTTGCCAGGAAGAAGGATCGAGTCAAGGTCTCAGGAGCAGAGTTTATTGCAGGGACCAAAGACATTGGGCAGAATTGTCGCAGATTTGCACTAAATGCTTTAGTGGGCAAGGAAAACAACATTTTACCTGCCGACCCCAATGGTGACTTCTCACGCCGCTTAGCCTCAAACCCACCGTATTAATTATGAAATCCCAGGAAACACACCATTTCAATGGCGAGTGGGCTCTCATTCACGCGGCAGGCCATTACCTCGCTGCTTCATCACGCCAAGCACAATATTTATAGTCCAGCTGTGCTAACACCTCTCAGTGTTTCCAGACAAGGACTGCTGTAAAGAAATCATTTCACTGAAAGACAAGAAGACTGCAGCAGCCAGGTTTAATGATGTATCCCTCGAGCACCTTTTGGACAGAGTGGAGGCCTGCCATGATGTCCTCTACCCTCACTCTGGCTGCAGAAGGGGCAGAAACATGACCAATCAAGCATGGGAGGCGGTGGCAGCGGTGGTCAGTGCCAACACTCTGCAAAAGAGGACAGCCACCCAGTGCTGAAAAAGGATGAATGACTCTTCCATCTTGCCAGGGTAAGTCACTCTTCTCACCACTCTCAACTCACACACTCACAAGCCAATCACACATCCACAGGGATCTCTCTCACTGCCAGTTCAAGGAACACCACCATTCACTCTTTCACACACATCTTCATTGTCCTCATCTCATCCATGGGACCATTTACCACCCACAAATGCCAGGCATACTTATCATCTGGCATGGCAGGCATCCTGCATATACTCTCTCAATCTGTATTCATGCAGGGCAAGTTGGCACACAACAACAGGGAGATGTCGCAGACTGGTGGAGGAATGGTTGAAACCAATGTTGAAAATAGAGTCATCCAGCCAACAGGTGAGGACCTGGACTGTTCCTGTGCTGATGGTGAGGTCGGCGGTTCTCTAACAAATGAGGGTCCAACAGTGCAACATTCATCAGACAACCATGCTGTGAGTCATGTGTCCTGTTTCACAGGCCACTGCCATGCACTAATTATCTCTCCTTGCTTTCACAGGCACACCTGCCAAACAGCTTCAATGCACTTCAACCGCAGGGCAGCCCTTGCCACCTCCTAAAGCGCCTCAACCTTGAAGTTCAATAGGCAACCCTCCCATGCGCTGCACAGTGTTACTGCGCACTCAGCTCCGAGTTCCTGTCAATGTTCAGCCCGCCAAGTGCGCGTCTTACATATGCTGTTGTGAAACACGTTGGCATGATTGCATGAAAATATCTAGCTGGGCGGGGGTGGGTGGGGGAGGGGGGGCGGAATGATTCCACAGGCTGGCCTTATACTGATATGCAAATGTATTACAATGAGGTTCCCAACATCCAATGGCGAGAAACGTGGGCCGCCATCGACGGGCTGAGAGGACAGTCACAAGCTGGGTCCCGACGCTAGTGGACACAGAAAATTCCGCCCACTGACTTTGGCCTTCTATGACAAAACTAGCTGATGTTAATACTGGACAAGTTAGATCTCAGAGTAAAGCCTGACTTGATAGACCCTAACTTACTTTTTTGTTTTAGAAACCATGAAGGAAATTACTGAACAAATTCACAGGAGTTTACTGATGAACTTTTAACATAAAGAGTAAAACATTTATTAAACAAAGGAAAAAATATATATATTACATCAGACAAAATGGTGGGAAAGATTTCAGTACAAACAAGAAAATGATTCAAACTCACACCATTCCTTTTCTCCCAGCAATACTCTTACGGACACAAAAAAACCAGAGATCATTTAGCACTATCTTAACACCAAGGCTTTTTGCTTGAGCTTTCCGGCAGAATTCTGACCATCCACTCGATGCTTTTCCCCCAGCTGGTATCTCTCCCTGAGACACCCAAAATCGTACCCTAAACTCACTATTACTTCAACTGCAGAGCAAACACATAGGTTCCCTAAACTCAGTCCCCTAGTAGCCTTTCAGTATTTCTTACCAAAGAGCAGAGAGCTCCTGCCATCCCTCTCTGACATACACACTCTGAACTTCTTTTCTGTCTTTCTTTGTGCCTGTGTGTTGCTTGACTGACTCATTGCTAGGCACAGCAGTTTTTTTCTACTTTGTGTTTTTCCCCAAAATCACTGAACTACTAACCCATTTATAACCCATCCCTTCACCTCAAGTGTTGTAAAACCTCACTAAAATGTATATATACAAACAAATCCAGAAAACTTGACCTTTTTGCTAGGAGGTTCTACAGACATCCCGGCACCAAGCTCACAAAAAACTAAATGAAACTGAAACCATGTTCTACATTTCTTAACACACAGGTATAAGTATAAATGAAACTTAAAGTTATTGTTCCTTACACTTCCCAATATTTAATTGGAACAAATAACTGCTCATCCTGTACTGGATGATAAACATTTACAATTCACATAAAGTGAGCTGAATAATATGATGGGGGGGGTGGGGGGGTGGTGTGGGGTGTGGAGGGGGGGGTTGGGGGCGGACGGCTCTCCCCATCCCACACGATCACTCCCAAAGCAAAGTCAGCATGGAGCCAACACACCTCATGCCGACATACCCCACATCCACAAAACACTGCAGGGCAGCTAAACGAGGGCCAAGTGGGTCCTCTGCCCCTCACTCAGGAGGAAATCCCACCCTCTGGAGCTGCAGGCCAATTAGATTGGTTGGCAGCTCCATCAGTCCCGGCAGTGTCAAGACCGTGTCAGTGGCAGCTACCGGGTCTGCAGCAGAAGAAAGAATGAGGCCCATGGAACCACCGAGCAGATAAGTCCGTGGTGGGGTAAAGGCTGCAGGCAGGCAGGAAGGAAGGAAATAATTCAATCTTAGGGTGGCCTGCCCATGATTGGCAAAGGGCAGCCCCCAGAGAGCGAACCCCACCTTCCTTCCAGCTCTTTGAAGATTTTTTTTTTCAAATTGGGCTGCCCGCTTCTACCCAGCTGTCCAGGTCAAATGTTAAACTGTGTGGGCAGTGTATTATCAAGCCAATTCACCCTTGATTTCTTATTTGAATATGCCAGAATTGACATCCCGTGCACTATCCGCAACCAGCTCCCCCCCACCCTGTATTATGGGATGAGCTCGGAGGTTGGGGGGAAGGTAGTGGGCTGGGCACTCATCAGAATTTACGTGCCCACCCCCCTCCGCCACTCTCTGTTCCAAAACATGCGCGGCAGGGGCACGTAAACAAGAGCCCAGTGTGTATAGGGCTGTGAAAGAAACTATTCCTTCATAATTCTTTGGTAGATTTAATTCCTTAGAATCACTCGGGGAACTCAGTGAAGCGAGGCAAAATGAGAAGGATAATAATTAGGCATTAGTCAAAGGGCTGCAGCCCACAGCCATTGAAGGTAAGGAATCCAGGCTGTAATCTATAGACTCTGTTGCTAAACCGCAGGAGGAATTTCTACCTAAGGAAACATTCTCCACACAGGCATCAGGCCATTCAAATTTCAGTACCATGTGCAATCCAGGTTAACTCAAATATACAGTAACAGGACAATGCTGTAGAATATTTTGCATCTTGGGGACGGAAATTTCTCTGTGTGCTATTTATAATGCACTTTTCAGCGCATTTCGATAAAATTTCCTGTATTTAGGATTACGATGAAGTTACTATCATTACTACGCTTTCAAGCACTGCATTGATAATCTCCAATTTTAATGCAGACTTGATCAATCGAGCATCATTTGCCGGTAGATTGTGTCTTGTTCCATTACGGACAGCTAAATTGCCCACAAATATTGCTTTTTTTCCCCGAATCCTAAAATCCAGAAAGAGGTATGCCAAGCTTTTCTTTGGGTGGAATTTTACACTGGTGGGATTTTACAGTCTGCCAAAGTCAATGGACGTTTGAACAACTCGCCATGTTTTACAGCCCAGCCCCCACTGTGACGACGCCATAAAATTCCGCCCATTTCCACTCAAGTGTTGGCGCATCATGGGCCAAACAGCAATGAAGGAAAAAATCCTGAGTCTTGCTTTGTAGTAGATTGTAATGTGAGAGTAATTTTAAACACTTATTTTGAATTGGAAATGTGGACTCATGTTTCAAAATGACATCAAATATATTGGCCCTGGAATTACACATTAGGATTTTATTGAAGTCTTAACCTGTTGATCTGAAATTCCTTCTTCCACAATTTCAGCAATAAATAAATGGACTAATGGTGGGAGGGTGTGGGTTGAAGAGCCTTCCCAACTGCCTCCAATTATGTCCGAGTGGGAAGGGCCGAGGACGGCCTTCCCATCCAGAGGTCAACTGAGGGTCTTAATAGAAATATGAGATCGATGGCACTTGCAAGTGATATTGAGTTGAGTGAGGGGTATCTGTGCAGAACTTGCCTCTCTCTGCCTCCCGCCTCTGAATCCAATGACAAGACAAAGCCAGGATGCCTGAGGATGGGGAGGGCAGGAAGTGGGTGGTGGGAGGTGGGATTGCAGTGGGCAGCCTGCAGCATCTGATGCATCCATACTGAAGACCTGAGTTTTCCATATAACCTTGTCGCTTAGTTAGCAGGCCTTCTTAGCTGGAGAAGTTAGAATGTCCGCCCAGCCGAATTAGCCACGACATTCCTGATGCATTGAGGAGATCGGTGCTGCTCTGTCAAACAGGATACAAATCCAGTATCCTCCAGTATCCTGGTGCATGGTTTTCGCCGTGAACAGGTGAGCATTTGGAGTCACAATTGAGAGTTGTGTAAGCAGAGGAGACCAGACACCGGGGCTCATCTGAAGGTGTTTTTAATTCATACCTGGGATATTAATGTTGCTGGCAAGATTAGTATTTATTGCCCATAGGTAATGGCCCTTGAGAACGTGTTGGTGAGCCACTTTCTTGAACTGCTGTAGTCCATGTCTTATAGGAACACCCACAGTGCTGCCAGGAAGAGAGCAATGAATAAGTGGACTAAACTTTTTGTTATCTTAGTAGATGAAGAGATTCCTGATGAGCGCCCACAGTATTTGTACACAGCATCATATAAGTTCTGATGAAGGCTTATTGACCTGAGACATTGGCTGGAATTTAATGCTTGCCCTGAGGCAGGATGGGAGGCCAGTGGGGGTGTATAATCGGGTGGGAAGGTATGGGGTGGAGAAGCCATCACCTTCCCAATTGCTTCCAATCCTGTCATGGCTAGGAAGTCTCTAGGATGGCATTCCCACCCAGAGGCCAATTGAGGGTTCCAGGTTTTTGATGCTGTGACAGTATTGGCATGCTCCCCAGTCAGCACTAGATCTGATTAAAGTGATTAATTCTTTAATTTAGTGGTTGGAATGAAAAACAGAAAAAAAAATCTCAGAGCATGTTTCATTTGCTGAGTAGACTGTGAACATAACTGTAGTGGCTGCTGAATGTTATGAACTGTCAATTTAAATTTAATATAATACCTGGCATGATATATACTTCTGGCTGCCATAACTATATTACGAGGTATCAGATTATAGGATGAAGTTTACTTGCAATAAAAAAATAATTTTCAGTCTCACATTTGTGTCTGGCAGGGAGCAATGTGACTGTTCAACAGTATTACTGAGTTTCAAAGATTCATATAAAGTTTTTCTTTAATTACAGCATCTCTCAGTGGACCCAAACACTGTTCTCTGGCAAAATAGAAACTGCAGCTGATTTCAGGGCTTGGGTGAGGAATAGAAAACCAAGCAGTCTTGCAGAGCTTTACATTCACGTTCACTGATCTTAACGGAAAAGTGAGTGCAAATTTAAAAAGTGATAAAAATCGGAGAAAGCACCAATGGATAATTCGTGCTCATTGCGCACCACCTCAAGCATTTCAATGCTTCAAAAAAAGCATTTATAAACTAGCAAATAAAAAAGGGAAGCACTTATTGCAGGTCATTAATGATGTGGTCACATTGGAAAGGGAATGTTTTAGTCCCGGTCAGACCTGGATTTGGGGGCCAGAATCCACCGCAATCCAGCTGACTCCAGCTGTTAGTGGGCACCTGACTAGATGTTAATTGTTGTGTTGGCTGTTGATTGACCAGTGTAACTCATGCACTTCAAAATTGTGTGTACTTGAGGGTTATTTGCAAAATGCATTATATGCACACGGAGCTCGGAGTATCTGTGAAACAGTGGTTTGTTATGCAGAGTGTACAGAGAGCAACAGGAATTTTGTGAGAGTGGGAATTCAGTGCAGAAGGGAAAAGGGGTGTTAGGTGCTGTAAACCAACAGCAAATATATAAATAATCAGAGTAGTTAATTAGCTATAAAGGGATAAAATTAAAATTAACTAAGTAGAGAATACCAAAGTTAAAAGGATCCAAATTGTGTTAAATAAAAACCTGGCAGCCATAAGTAATTGAATAATAAATTGGAATATAATAAAAATTAAGATATCTCTGTATCATAAGTAGGTAGATTTATGGACAAAGAAACTATAGAAAACCAACAGCCACTGCCTACAATTCCTGTGCCATTTGGGAACTCCATGATGCTTCTTATGGCTTGGATGATCATGTGTACAGTACATGCCTCCAGATCCTCAAGCTCAAACTCAGGTAAAATGAATTTTACCCGCTGGCCGCAATGCAGATTTTCACGACATATCATGCCACAAACTCGCTGCATTACTTATGCATTCTTGGGAAACATGCCATTTCCATGGCGGGAAGGGGTCTCATTTGCCCTCCATGCATCACCTCGCCGTTTCATCACTATATTCATAGACCAGCCACACACACACGTCATTATTTCCAACCCACAGCTGCTGCAGGGAAGCTATTCACAAAAGGCAAAGAGACTGCAGCCCCCCAGGGTTAGCGTGTCATTGGAATGCCTTTTGGATGCCGTGGAGGCCACTGCAATGTCCTCTACCCCCACTCTGGATGCTGGGTGGGCAGAATTGTGAGCAACCGGGATTGGAGGCAGTGGCAGTGGTGGTCAGTACCAACACCCTTCAAAAGAGGGCAGCCACCCATTGCCGCAAGAGGATAAATGATTTCCTCCGGTCCGCCATTGTAAGTAACTCTTTTCACAGTCTCAACTCACACCCTCACAAACCCATCACTTATCCACAGGGATCTCACTTACTGCCAGTTCAAGGGACATCACCATTCACTCCCTCACAGACACCTTAATTGTCTTCATCCTGCCCATGGGACCATTCACAATCCACACAGGCCAGGCATGCTTATCATCTGGCCAGGCAGGCGTTCTGCTAACACTCTCTCCATCTCTATTCACGCAGGACAAGCTGGAAACAAGAGGGCGAGGTTGCAGACTGGTGGAGGAATGCCTGAAATCAAGGCACTCACTGACTTTTGAAAACAGAGCCATCCAGTTGGCAGGCGAAGACCTGGACCGGTCCTGTGCTGACGGTGCTCCACCAAGTGAGGATCGTTGAACTGGGACATTGGGTGGAATTTAATGCTTGCCCCAGAGGCAGGATGGGAAGCCAGTGGGGGTGCATAATCCGGTGGGAAGGTGTGGGATGGAGAGCCCATCACCTTCCCAACTGCCTCCAATTTTGTTGGGGGTAGGAAGGGGCAAGGATAGCCTTCCCATCCAGAGGTCAATTGAGGGTTCCAGGTTCCAGGTTTTTGACCCTGTGACAGTATGGGTGTGCTCCCTGGTCAGAAGTACTCCACCTTCAGCACTAGAGGGTCCAGCTGTGCAACATCCATCAGACAACCATGCTGTGAGTGATGTGTCCTGTTTCACAGGCCACTGTCATGCACTAATTATCTCCCCATTCTTCCACAGGCACATCTGGGAAACAGCTGACGGAGTCCATGACCCAGGGCCTCCAATCAAGCCCCAAAGAAACTTCTGAAGAGGAATCTGAAGACCCCCTCCTTGAAGTCCCATCACAGCGCTCACCCACATCCTCCACCAGCACATCGATACATACCTCAGTGGGACCTAGTTTTAGAATAGCCTTGGGAGCGTAATCTGGTGAGCACATCGCACTGTCTAATCCACAGCAGGCGGCGGCAGGGACTTCCCAGGAGTCCGTCACAAAGAGAACTGCTGGAGTCCTGAAATTTGCTGAGTCCGAGTCAGATGATGAGCCTCTGGACTCGGTCATGTGACAGCTGCTGGACCTGCAAAGGCAAGCTCGGGAACGTCAGGAAGGGATGTCTGCTGCACTCCTCAGATTGCAAGGCACGATGGAGGAGTCTGTGTGACTTCAGGCTGAGGTGATAGCACCAGCATTGCAACGCACTGAGGGCAACACTGGCAGGATGGTGGCTACCTTGGAGACCTTGATCCAGGACGTCACTCCTGTGCTGCTGTGCGGAGTCAACTCCAGCGCTGAAGCAATAGTTGGTCTTCAACAGTGTGTAGACGAGAGGGATGCAGGGCAGCTCGATCTCACTTCAGCTACCCCTTCTCCTCAAGGAGTCAGCCTGGTGCTCTTGGACGCCCATAGGGAGGAGGATCAGCAAATGCACAGCCTAGGACCATCCATCCAGGTGATTCTGGGAGTGCCCGGCCCCTCTGAATCCCCTTTTCCTGTGACCTCAGCAAATCCAGATAAGCTGTGTTCATGTCATTCAGGTGTGAAACCTTTCTGTACAAGATAAAGGCAAGTGTCTCAGTCCAGGGCCTCTTCCCTGTGCTTTGTGCAGCCTTCAGACCAAAGTGATGGTGCGGCCTCACACTCCCTGGACACATTACTAATGCCAGCACCTCGATGGTTTTTGTCATTGCTGCCAGAATGTCGTGGGCAGGCAACACAGAGTTCTGTCATTCTCTCTGTGTGCTCTCAACACCTTTAAGGTGGAGCTGACCCCCATCCATTCAGCATCTGTGACCAGTGACGCTGTGCTCCTGAAGGGATCAGGTGCTGAAGGCAAACAAAAGATCAGATGCTTCTAAAGTTTTATGGCTGCGTCTCTTTGACATGACCCTGATCACAGAGCACAAGCGATCTGCCCTTGGACAGACAGGAGTCAGGCATTCTCAAAGGCTATGTGAAGATCTATGGAGTGTCCTCACTGCATGTCGTCATTATCCTCCTATTAGGGCCTCCAAACAGGGTATGTGCGCTGTCATAATCCAGACTGTAGTCAAACATTCACAGTCGCAACGTAAGGATCTCTGGGGTCACCTCACTGCATGTCGTCATTGTCCTCTACAAACCTAGCAACTATGAAGGCCTCCTGAGTTTGTCTGCCTTGCCTGGCCAGTGCGAGTGGCTCATCCCCATCATTGTCACCTTTGAGGACCTCCTCACCCTCATCTTTGTCGGCTTCCTCCTCATCGACTGCATTCAGGTGGCACTCAGGCCTCAACAACATCACAACACATGGCCAACTATGTCAACCGCAAGGGATTCCATTTGCTGAATGCGCAGCTGGCGTGCAATCACCACAAACATGCCCTGCAAGTCTGCGCACGGTTTCAAGGGACCATACACGACTCCTACATTCTTGGTTGGTCACAGATCCCTGATGTATTCCAGGGTCCACAGAATCTGTAGGAATGGCTCCTCAGGGACAAGGGCTACCCGGAGAGGATGTGGCTGATGATGGGGAGGCGATGACATAGTAGTATTGTTGCTGAACTAGTAGTCTAGGGACCCAGGGTAATGCCCTGGGGACCCAGATTTGAATCTTGCCACAACAGAAGGTGAAATTTGAATTCAACAAAAATCTGGAATTAAAAGCCTAATGATGACCATGAAGCCATTGTCAATGTAAAAACTCATCTGGCTCACTAATGTCCTTTAAGGAAGGAAATCTGCTGTCCTTATCTGGTCTGGCCTACACATGACTCCAGACCCACAGCAATACAGTTAACTCTTAAATGCCCTCCATGCCACCATGGCACCAAATCCTGCAGCAGGTGACAGACATGACCAACCAGTTCCCTAGAAATACACAGTCTTCAGCGGACAATCCAGCAGTGGGGGCAAAATGATTCCAGCAGGCAGGCTGAATAATGACATGCAGATGATGTTCCTGACAACTGATGGCAGGAAATGCAGCATGCCATCAGCGGGCTGAACAGATGATCGCAAACTGGTTTCAGGCTGCTGTGAAACCAACTCACACCACTGAACACGCCCGACACCGATGGGCATAGACGGCCCCAGTCCCAGTGCTTCTGAGCTGAATGATAAGATGGAGTCATTGCAGGGCGTTTGGAAGGCTGAGAATTTCCTGGAGCACATGTTCAAGCAGGTGGTCACCCCATAGCTACAGAGAGTTTATGAGAATATTAAGTGTAGCCATCTAGCAGGGAAGAAAGAGACAGGTAGTGCAGGTACCCCTGGGGAGTATGGTACTCTTAAACTGGCTTTGAGTACTTATAAGAGGAAGATGACGCCTGGGGAAGTGCAGACTAGAGCATACCCACAGCACTATCGGGTATATAAACGCACAGGGGGAGCAGTGAAGAACTGCACTGATGGACAACTGTTTCTGCAGCCGCTGTCATGAGTGCTGCATGGCGTGCTGCCTGCCTGGTGCCAGCAAACATCACTGAGACAGTGCAGAACATTTTGAAATAGGAGGTGAAAAGCCAGAAGTCATGGTCCATATGGGAGCCAATGACAAAGAATTGGGGTCCTGCAGACAGAGTTTTGGGAGCTAGGATAAAAGTTAAGGAGCAAGACCTCAAAGGCCTTAGATTACTCCCAGAGTCACATGCTTATGATTATGGGAACAGGATGGTAAGGCAGGTTAATGTGTGGCTGGAGAAATGGTGCAGTTGGAAGGACTTCAGAATCCCGGGTTACTGGTCCCAGTACTGGGTTAGGAAGGCCCAATACAAGGTGGACAGGTTATACCTCAACATAGGTGCGACCGATGTCATTACACAAAGGTTAACTAGTGCTATGGGTGGAGAATTTAAAAAGCAAAATACTTCAGCTGCTGAAAATCTAAAATGCAAATGGAAAATTCTGGAAGTACTCAGCAAGTAGACAGCATTTGTGGGGAAACAAAGTTAATGGGCAGAATTTTACCGGCCCTTGGGTGGCAGAAATGGAGGTAGGCGGGCCTGTAAAATAGTGGGGAGACACATTGGAATGGCTCCCCGATGCAGTCCTTTGGCAAAGGGAAAGTAGGCAGAGAGTAGTGGTGAATAGTTGCTTTTCAGATCGTAAAGAAGTATACAGTAATGTTCCCCAAGTGTCATAATTAAGACCCCTGATCTTTTTGATACATATTAATAGCCTGAAGTTGAGTGTACAGGGCATAGTTTCAAAGTGTATAGATAATATGAATCTTGGAAACAGAACAAATAATGATGAGGATAGTAATAGACTTAAGGAGGACATTCACTGGTGAAATGAGCAGACACACGGCAGATGAAATTTATTGCAGGTTAGTATGAAGTGAGACATTTTGGAATGAAGCATGAGGGAGACAATATGAGCTAAATGGTATAATTTCAAACAGGGTGCAGGAACAGAGAGACTTGGGGAGATACATACATAAATCTTTCAGGTGGTAGGACAACTTGAGAAGAACATTAAAAAAAAATGTGGGACCCTTGGCTTGATGACCAGAGGAATGGAGTACAAAAATAGGAAGCTGTGTTAAACCTTTATAAAACCAATTGGCTAGGCCCCAGCTGGAGCATTGTGTTCAATTCTGGGCACCGCATTTTAGGAAGGATGCCAAGGCCTTGGAGATTTACTGGATTGGTACCAGGGACGAGGAACACCAAAAACTTGGTGAGACAGGAGGAGATGGGGTTGGACTCTTGAGAGCAGAGAAGGTTAAGAGGGGCTTTGATAGAGGTGTTCAAAATCATGAACAGTTTTGATGGAGTAAATAAAGAGAAACTGTCCTCCTTAATCAATGCTGCTAACCTTGCTCCTTTCCTTTCCTATATTTACTGAACACATTGTATCCAGGATTATTTAACTCCCTGTCCATCCCTTTTTTGAGCCAGGTCTCACTTTTACCATGTGGCTGTCTGTATCTGCAACTCACCAATCTTATTTACCACACTCCACACATTCACATGCATGCATAATAAACTTAATTTAGATTTTATTATTGTCCCTCTTACACTGAACCCGCCTAACACTTTACTATTTCCTACTCTAATACTATCTGTCGTTCCCAATATTCTTTGCACCTTGGCATTCTTCTCTAGTATTACCTCCTGGTTTCCACTCCCTGTCAAGTTAGTTTAAATCCTCCCCAGTAGCTCTGGCAAATCATTTCCTCAAGGAAATTGATCCCGGCTCTGTTTAGGTGCAACTCGCCTGGCCTGTGCAAAACCCATCTCTCCTAAAACTGATTCCAATGCCCCAACAATCTAAAGTCCTCCCTCTTGCACCATCTCTCCAGCCTCACCTTCATCTGCTCTATCCTCCTATTTCTATACTAACCTGCACATGGCATTGGGAGTAACCTGGAGATTAATGTTTTGAGGTCCTGCTTAATAAATTTCTACCCAGCTCCCTAAATTCAGGCTGCAGGACACATCTCTCTTTCTAACCATATCATTGGTACCAGTGTGGACCATAACTGCCTCAGGGTGTTCTGCAACCGCTCAGGGATATCTGTGGCCCTGGCACCAAGGACACAACATAGCATCCTGGATTCATGTTGGCAGCCACAGAAATGGCTGTCTGTTCCCTTAACTATCAAATCTCCAATCACTATTGCTCTTCCAGTCTTCTTTGTGACCCCCTGAATATCTGAGCTGGCCAAAGTGCCATGGACTTGGCTACTGCTGCACTCCCCCAGTGACCAATCACTTCCATCAGTTTTCAGAACTGAATACTGGTTGCAGAGTGAGAGGTGCTCAGTGGACTCCTGCACTACCTGCCTATTTCTTCTTGACTGTCTGGTGGTCATTCCCTCTCACCCTGTGTACTCTTTAGCTGTGGAGTTACCACATCTATAAATGTGCTTTGCAAAAGCTCTCAACCTCATGGATATGTAGCAGTGACACCAGCTGCTGCTCATGCTCCAAATCTCGGAGCTCGAGCTGCTGTAGCTGACGACATTTCTTCACATATGGGCCAGGATTTTGACCTCGTCGGGCGAGCTCGGCGGGGGTGAGCAGGAATAGCCGGGGAGCTGACCGCCGCCTGCGATCAGGTCACGACTGCAGTTGCACATGGCCAATTAAGGCCCACCCAGCGTGAAATGCGCGCTGCAGCGCTCAGTGCTACCTCTGTGGCGGGGGGAGGAGGGCAAGCAGGGAACTTCATACATGGGCGCAGTTGCACACAGGAAAAGGTCCCTGAGGCACTGGGCTGCCGCAAGAAGCTGAAGATTTTGAAAAGTAAAAAAGAAAGATTTTAAAAATGTTAAAAAAAATCATGTCCCCTCGTGTGACTCTGTCACATGAGCAGGGACTTGTTATTAATGCAATGTTAAAATTTTTATTTAATTTTTAATTGCTGTTGGAAACCTCATCCCGCTCATTTTACATCTGTTCGGGTTGGGCACGCGCCTGCCTGATGAGCGAAAAATTCTAGCTATGGTTATCCAGGACACAGGAAATGCCCTTGAGATACCACGTGGAACAGAATGTACACTACAGGGGTCAGAGCTGTCCTGCCATTCCTCTATATGTTAGACAATAAAACTTGCTGCTTAAAAAAAGGCTCAGCAGCTACTCATTTCTCTTCTTCTCATTTCACTTAAATATAAGGAGGTAAATTAAAATGCTTTACTTAACTCTTATTGTCAAAAAAACTGGAATTTTTAATTTCCCAGCTCCTTAGACTACCTCCCTATCTTTCAATATTCAGTAAGCTATCAACTCATGACCTTCTTGTAAATGTCACGGTTTGATTTTCTTTTTTCTCTCTCACTTCAGTGATCCTCACCTGCTTCACACACCTTCCGGTCTGCCTGACGGTGATTCTGTTTTAAATGTATTTTTTCATGGGGATGTGGACATCACTGGCACCACTTGTTATGCATCCTTAATTGCCCTTGAACTCAGTGGCTTGCTAGATCATTTCAGAGGGCAGTTAAGAGTCAGCCACATCACTGTGGATCTGGTGTAGGCCAGACAGGGTAAGGATGGCAGTTTTCTTTCCCTAAAGGACAGTGGTGGACCAGATCAGTTTTCACAACAATCAACCATAGTTTCATGGTCACCATGGACTAATTTACAATTCCAGATTTTTTTTTTTATTACTTGAGTTTAAATTCCATCAGCTGCCGGAATGGAATTTGAACCCGGTCCCCCAGAAAATTAGCCTGGGGGCGGAATCATCCATGCCCACTGGCGTCAGGCGTGCTTGGAGGTATAAGCAGACAATATGGCGAGAAGGCCAAAAATCAGTTTCACGATGTCGTGAAAGCAATTTTCGATTGCCTGCTCGACCTGTCGATGGAAGGCCATGTTTCCTGCCATCAGGCATCGGAAACCCCACTGTAATACATCTGCATATCATTATAAGGCCAGCCTGCCAGACACATCTGCCAATGCTGGATTGTCCGCCCATGAACACCGATGTATTTCACAACTGCACATAAGTGACGTGCACCTGGCAAGCTGCACTTCGCTCAGGACTTCGAGGCTTGTTTGTCTACCTTGCTTCAGGAAGTACTCAGTCATCAGCACCTGGCTTCGCAGACAGCACCACATCAATTTTAAGGAGGTCGGGCAAGTCTCCACCTACCAGATCGGCCATAAGTCGGGGGTGGCTTTGTATGGTTGCGGGGCTAGGGCTTGCTTGGGGAAGGGGGAGAAGAGGCCTCAGGCAAGGGAAGAGGCTGCAGGGCTAGGGCTGTACTGAAGAATGGGGGTAACCCAGGGTGTGTGTGGGGATACGTTGATTTGTGCAAGTGGCCTCAAGAGGGTGAGGGCTGAGGAGGCAGTCTCCAGAGCAGGTGAGGCCAGATGGAAAAGTGAGGGTATGTATGTGGGAGTGGGTGGTGATGTTCTTTGAGCTGACAATGAGTGAGATGCCAGTGAAAGTGTGATGGCCTTGACTGTGTGAGTTTAGAGTGGTGAGATGGTAGCCTTACTCTGGCTGCCTGGATGAGATCATTCATCCTCCACTTGCATTGGATGGCAAACCTCTTCTGTGCAGCATTGGCACTGATCACTCCAGCCATCACCTACCAAGCCAGAGTGGTAATATTGCTGCCCCTCCTGCAGCTAGAGTGGGGGTACAGGACATCACGGTGGGTCTCCAAAGCATCCAAAAGGTGCTCAAAGGATGTGTCACTAAACCTGGCGTCTGGAGTCTGCTTCTTTCAGAGCCACACCTTATTTACAGCAGTCCTGAGCTAGAAACACTGAGAGATATGTGTGCTTTTCCGCTTTAAATGTGGCGCCCAGCATGATGAAGCAGTGAGGTGATGGCGTAGAGGGCAAATTGCATGGAAGTGGCATATTTCCCAGTCATAATTAATGCAGCGGGTTTGGGATGATATGGCGCGAGAAGCCACCATTGTAGCTGATGGGTAAAACATGGTTTTACCTGCCTGCTACCACACTTATTGTAAACCTGGGATGATTCCACCCTGGGCTTCTTGATTACTAGCCCATGCACACACAGTGAAGCACACAATCCAGCAGAAACTCACACAAATGACACAAGCACAAACAAAGAACACATGGACATGCGCATTCACCAAATCACTTTATAATGATTTGTGTAAGTACAGAACATTTTATATCAATGAAATTTCTGAACCTCTCCCTCATGGTTACACTTAACCATTTGCCAAGTGATCTTAAGCCAGCAGAACTGAATTTTGGAGATTATACATCAAAGTTTCGAAAGCAGCAGCCAGTACCATCATGCAAGATACCAATAGGACAGAAACCTGTGCCTGAAAACTTTAGTAGTGTCGGGGAAAGTTCTGGGCAGATCCAGCTTGGTATTTAAGTCAGAAGCGCTTCACCCCCTTGAGTTTTCAGACTTCCCTATTTCTCCCATGTTCAGGTGTTTAGCACCAGTATAAAGCTATATTACCAACCAGTGAACTGCAGGGTACACAGACGGCTCAATATCTCTGACTCATTCTGCATCAGTACCGGGAATCTCTCTGCTGCTGTAGTTGCTGTCTGTAGATTAGTCTGCAATCTCCTCCAGCCCGACAACCCTCCAATACGTCTGCACTCCTCTAATTCTCAATTATTGGTGGCTGAACCTTTGACAGCCTAGTCCTTAAGCTTTGGAATTCCCTCCTTAAATCTCTCTGACTCTATTCTTCTCTTACCTCTTTTAAGACATTCCTTCAGAGCCACCTCTTTGACCAAGTTTTGGTCCTCTCCCTTAATATCTTTTGATGTGGCTCGGTGTCATTCACAATGCCTCTGTGAAGCACCATCATTGTGTTAAAAGGCCATTGGTGTAGTAGCGTTCCCAAGTTCACCAGGGCAGGGATGCAGCTGAATAAACTACAAATGAACGCAATTGTTTTCATTCTTTTTTCCCGACTTGGTCATTCAAAATAACACTGCAGGAGTGTTTGGATTACTCTATCAATACGGCTGGTAGCTGACATCACTTTATGGTGATTTGTGTAAGTACAGAACATTTTATATCAATGAGATTTCTGAACCTCTCCCTCGTGGTTACACTTACCCATTTGCCAAGTGATCTGAAGCCAGCAGAGCTGAATTTTGGAGATTGTGCATCCAAGTTTCGAAAGCAGCAGCCAGTGCCATCATGCAAGATGCTAATAGGGCAGAAATTTACAACCCGCGGGCGGGCACCTATCCGACCAGGTCGGGCATAATATCACACAAGGGGAGAGCCTGAATTTTCAGCAGGTGGGCAGGGGCCATCGACAGGCCCAGGAGCGGTCAGGGAACGGACCGCTGACTGCAATCAGCCCCCAGCCACAATTTCACGCTGGCTGACCAATTAATGGCCTGCCAGCGTGAAAGGCGCGCTAAGAGCTCAGTGCTGCCGGGGTCAGGCAGGAGATGACATCTTCATGGGCACGGGCGAGCGCTGAGAGAAAGCTCTCTGAAGGCAGAGAGCTGCCCAGGGAGCTCCAGACTCGAACATGGTGAAATAAAGCTTTGAAAATCGGGGAAAAAATGTCCAAGCATCACAATCAGGCACCTGAACATACAGATGATAAAAATGCTGTCCATAGATTTTTATTTTTATTTTATTTAATAACAGAAACCTCATCCCACCCTTGGATGAGATTTCATGAGAGATGCAAAGTCCGCCTGGCCGATTTGCCCGCCTGTCAACCAAAAGGTCAGACAGACCACGAAAAAAATCAGAGCCAATTGCGCCGTTAATGGGTTTAATTGTCCTTTTAATTGTCGGCAGGCAGATTTCCGACTGTTGCATGCGCCCGCCCAAACGAAATATGCTTACCCAATATCTTCTCGCGCGACTTTATGCCCAATCAGGTCAGGTGGTGTCCACCCATGGAGTGTAAAATTCTGCCCATGGTTTTTGGATTTGCAGCTCTCGGGGGCAGCGCTCTGCTTTCAGGGAGCTTTCTCTCAGTGCTCGCCTGTGCCCGCAGAAACATCATCGCCCACCCTCTCCCCCACCCTAGCAGCGCTGAGCTTTCCACGCGCATTTCACGCTGGTTGGCCGTTAGTGGGCTAGCCGGTGTGAAATTGCAGCCGGGGGCTAATCGCAGTCGGCAGTCCGTTTCCCGACTGCTCCCAGACCCGCTGATCGCGGCCGCTCACCAAGCTGAAAATTCAGGCCTTGATGTTTCTATGTTATACATATCTGAAGTTTCACTGCGTAATGTGCGTGTGCCTCCTTCAAATGAGGGTGGATCTTAAATTAATTTAAGGCAGTATGCTGTGAGGCCACCAGCCTGTTTAATTGGACGTTAGTGAAACAATCCACTATTTAAAGTTCAGCAGGAAATGTCCCCACAACTGGTGCACTAAAAACAAATTACTGGGTCTTAACTTCCTCATTAATTACTGGCGCACTGCTAGCGTAGCCTGGAAGTTGCGCTTTAGGATCCTACAGATGTCTTGACGCATGCCCATGCGTGCTAAAAGTGCACTGCATTTGAACTTCCAACTCGGGATTTTTAACTCAAGGCTGAGTATGCTACACTGAAGGGCTTCGAATTAAATTGATGTGACAGTGCTAACTTCGCCTAGATGCGCCAGTGATGGGCAAGCAATTACATGAATTCTTCACACACTTTCATTCTTGGTCTAACTGCGCTGAAGAGAGGCAGCAGACATTTCGAAGAGATTCTTTAGGTGGGTGAATTTGTTTATGCACATTTAAAAGATGTTGAAAGTATTTGTAATGTGCAGAAAGCTCAAGTTGCTCTTTGCAGCCTTTGCTGTCTTGGAGCCAATGTGTTGTTTGTTTACATAACAGTCACTACCTTCCAAGAAGGAATTCAGTGCATGAGGTGTTTCAACAATTTGATTATTGCAAATATGTCACCCTTTTTTCCTTTCAGATCTGGGGCATGAGTCCAAATGGTATCTAGACCAATAGGATGAAAAATGCCCCTATCAGTCACCTGTAGCTTGTAGCTTGGAGGGGTGGGGGGAATCCTTCCAAAATTTCTAGTGGTTGTGGATTTGCATGACAAAGTGCCTGTGACTGGCATTTTAATCAGAGAAGCCACAAAGGTGAATCGTTTTTGGAAAATGGAAATGTCTTTCTGGTTTTATGAGCTGTCCTAAGGCATAAGATGAAAAGACATTGGGCGGTATCATCACAGATTGGCATAAAGTATGCCAGCAAGTGGGGAAAAAGTCATTTCACCCGCCGGCCGCAATGGCGGGTTTTTGTGCCATATCATCCCATTCTTGTCTCATTAACTACGCAGACACAGGAAACACGCCGCCTCACTGGTGGGAGGCCTCCACTTTGCCCACCACACCATCAGCATGCCGCTTCCTCACTCAGGGTGCCACATTTAAACTGCAGCTGCGTGCACAGTTCTTAATGCTTGCAGCCCAGGACCACTCCGGTGAAGATATGGCTGAAAAGCCAAGAAGAGGGCAATCCCCCGTTTCAGTGATGCATCCCTGGGATGCTGCAATGTCCTCTAATCCGCTCTGGCTGCAGGAGCCGCATCAGTCTAGTCTCACCACTCCGGCTTGGGAGGCAGTGGCAGAGGCGGTCAGTGCCAATACTGCACACAAGAGGTTGGCCATCCAGTCCAGAAACAGATGAATAATGAATGATGCCAGGGGGTCAACAGTCATGGGGAAAAGGGCATGGTTGACTGGGGGAGTGGAAAGGACACAGGAGCTGAAAAGATACTTGACCATGCTGCATGGGAGTGTGATCAGTGGGTGGGTGGAGATGCAGGTCAGCTCAGATGTTCAACTGAAAGAGAACCCCAGCAGGCAGCATTGAAAATGCTCAGGACAATGAGACGAGTGGGATGGAGGAGGGCTCTGCGTGTGGGAGAGTGCTTGGCCCTGCCACACACACACTCCTCCCTCCAGAACCCCTCATGGTTCAGCTGTGAGCAGCTGAACTGCTCGTGGGGTTGGGGGGTGCAGGAGGAGGACTCGTGAAGCCTGTAAATGAAGCTAAAAGACAACATTCCACATTATTCAATGAAAGTGAATATATTTTTAGATTATAAAATGACAAAATGTGTTCACCATGCAACTGCTTGTGATCAGAATGTCTTAGCTTTTCTAAGCCTACCACTTCTTCTAGGTGCTGCCCTGACATCCACAGAAGGCGTGGAGACAGCCTGTGCAATGTCTGGACCTATTGCCTCTGATGCCTTCGGTGTGGGTCCTCTGGAGAGCCAAGGACCCTGACATGCTTTGGCTGTCTTCCTGTGGGCTGGATACTCCCGCTGCAGTAATGGAGCGTGAGTTTGAGAGGGGTCACAGGCAAAGGGGACTCAGAGGGGGCGGACAGCCTCAGAGATTCCTGAGTGATTGACCCAGGGGTGTCCAGCTGCCACTCCTCCACCCTTTAGGTGCCTGAGGACCCAGGCCTGACTCCTTGAGGAGAAGGAGCACTTGGAGGGGCATCAAGGTGCCCCCATTTCCCTCTTGCATTGTCACTGTAGGAACTCACCCGTAGCTACAGCAATACACTGCATGTCTGTGTGCATCTTCACATTCTGCTAGACCATGGTCTCCATGGTGCCTGCCATCCATCCCATTGAGACCTGACATGTGGGCAGCACTTCATCAGAGAGCAAGAGGGCGCGCTGCTCTGACTCCCATGCCACTCTGTTGTGAGCCAGTTTCTCCTGCATGTAAACAGATGGAGAGACTGTGAGCAGAGCGCATGGCACTGTGTGGAATGTTTGTGCGATAAGGACTTCCAACAGCTCTGCATGATATTCCCTCACCTTCTGCGGCTCTCCATTATGAGTAGGAAGGCTGAATCCAGAGGCTTGTCATCTGACCCGGAGCTCACAGATGCCTTTTCCCCAGCAGTCCTCTGAGTGCCGGGGAGTTTGGCTGAACCTGCTTCCTCCTGCTGCGGACATGCGTCCATACAGTGACCACCAGATTGTGAACCCAAGCCTGCTCTATATCTAGGTCCCACTGAGGTGTGTGCCTCTGCGCTGGTGTTGGGTGTGTGCAAGCGCTGCTTATTTACAGCCTTTCAGTGGAGAAGCTGTCCTCTTGGCTGGAGGTGAAGACATGGATGGAGCTGAGGGACTGGCTGGCTGAGGGTGCTGGTTGCTTGGGAGAGCTCCCTATGAACCAGAGTAGAGATAATTTGTGGATGACAGCAGAAGCAAAAGCAGGAGAGAGAACACTCACAGGTGCATTGAGAGCAGGATGATGTGGTGCAGGATCCTCATGTGGGTGTTCGCTGCCTACTTCACCCTCACCGCAGGCATGGCCCATGTCCTCATCTGTCAGCGCAATGGCACGCTCCTCATAGTTAGTGAGGGAACTAATGTGGCCCACTCCACCCCTAGTCTGGGATATCTCCCTGCTGCTGTGAGCCAGCATCACCTGCATGAAAGCAGATGGAGAGAGTGTGAGCAAGGTACATGGCACTGCATGGAATGTTTATGTGGTGGGCAAAGCCATGGATGGGATGAGGATGTGACTCCAGAGGATAGGAGCCTGATGGAGATGTGAATGTTTGTAAGAGAGTTAGTAGCATTGCCTCTTGAGGTGTGAGATCCCTGTGGATGTGTGTTGGGTTTGTGAGTGTATGAACTAAGAGTGATGAGGTGGTTGACTTACCCTGGCGGAACGGATGAGAGCATTCATCCTCCTCCTGCACTGGATGGCTGACCTCCTTGGTGCTTCGGTGGTGCTGACCACCGCTGCTACTGCCTTCCAGGCTGGGTTGGTGACTCTGGTGGACCTCCTGTGGCCAAAGCGGGGGTGGACAACATCGTGGCGGACATAAATGGCGTCCACTGAGGCATCACTATATTTGGACACTGCTGCCTTCCTAGCTTTCAGTGAGGTGGGGTACGCTGGGAAAGGGACGATATGGCGTGAAAACCCGCCACTGCGGCCAGCAGGCAAAACCTCACTCTTCATGCCCGCTACCACACTTAGTGCAAATCTGGGACAATTCTGCCGTTAAGGTCCACCCATTGCAGATTATGGATTTAGGAACAGCTGTCATTTTCCCCAAATGTAAATACCTTGCACTTGCCTCTCAATAAATAACCTGAGTCTTCCTCAGAGCTCCAGTAATTAAACCACCCAAGCTTCCTGTCAGGCAGATGCCAGCCTAGGTCACATGACCATTTCACCCGCAATACGTTTAAAGCTACAGTTCCAAAATATAGTAATCTTATGAAGCATAAGATATAGTTTTAAAACAGAAGGATGGGGGTGGGATTCCTGGGAAGGTCGGGAACGTGCACGATCACTTGGACATCCTGGAATGACAAGGGTTGGTAGCTGACAGTGGGGAGGTGGAAGGTGATGCCAGGAGGGTCAATAGTGATATGGGAAAGGACATGGGTGACTGGGGGAGGGGAAAGGATGGAGGAGCTGACAAGATATTTGACCATGACCACATTTGTCGAAAATTGACAGTGAACGGAGAGTCATGTTGGGTGGGAACAGGTGCTGCATGGGAATGCAATGAGTGGGGAGGTGGAGATGCAGGTCAGTTCAGATGGACAACTGAAAGAGAACTCCAGCAGGGAGCTTAAAAATTCTCAGGACAGTAAAATGAATGTGATGGAAGAAGGCTTCGCATGCATGGGAGAGTGCTTGAACAAGGCTCTGAAAGGCCCTGTCATACACACACACTTCTCCCTCCAGAATCACTCGTGGTCTGGCTGCATGCAACTGAACTGTTAATGAGGGGTGGATGCAATGGGAGGACTCGTGAAGTCTGTCAATGAAGCTGAAAGTCTTAAAAACCTCACCATTATGACACATGATGTAATCAAGGGCTGCATGGGTTCTATTCAATTGGATGAGCTCTATGGGTGTATAAAATCATTGAGCTGAAATTTGTCTTGAGCAGTAACATAAAATGGGCAAATGATTCAGCATGCCATTTTTTTACCACCCTTCACCACCCACTCCCCACCTCCCCCCGCCCCCCCCCAACCACCCCCCACCATCCCATGTTCATTTCCATAGGTTGAGTAAATCAGCTGAGGTGTAAAATAGATGGCTGATCTGCTGTCACTAATTTCCTGCTATTGGTCAAGACCAATTTCATTCCCCGTGAGTCTATTTCGAGTGGGAGCAATCGGACTTGGGAAGGAGGTAAGGAAGAGATGGCAACAGCAACTCAGCTGCAATTCCACTTTAAGCAACAGCTGCATTTCAGGAAGAAGCCAATTTGGGATGGCACAATGGTATTTCAGGCAGAAGCAAAAGTGGTATTTTTTTGCGGGGGAGCAAAAGCAGCAGCAGTTTAGTCTCAAATGAGAAATTTATACGTGGAACAAAGCCATAAAACTTAACAATATTCTGCTTCAATGCAAACTGGAATGTTTCCATCATGACTGATTTTCTATTGTGTCACGACTCACTGGGATAGTGTTGTACAATGTCAAGCCCTACTGGTCCCTGAGCTGTGAAAAATGTGGAAAGGCTTGATTAAACCACCCAATGGTTTAAATTAGGTTAACAGATTACGAGCACCAGGTTTGTAAACTTAATAAGTAAATAACTGTTTATTGAACAAATTGTTTTTAACCAGTAGCTAAAGAAAGAAATATGAACTGCTAATTTCTAACTCTATAACCTAAGTGCTACCTCTTCTTAATCTTTATACACACACATACAAGACACACAAGGCACACAAAAAAACATGCATTTTAAGGGTAGGATAAAACAGTTCAATAGCACCAATTCCAGAGTACAGGATTGGATGGGTTGATTTTGATCGATGTCTTCCAAATTCCTTTTGGTTCTTTGTTGATGACACAAGGTGGTCTTCCAGCACTTTCAGTCTTTAGTTCACTGGTTGAGCATTTTGCCTCTAACAGTGATTTTCCTCTTGACAGGGGTTTTCAGAGAAAGGGCAGGTTATAGAAATATGAGGGGGAAAAGCTAGCTAGCTATTCTTGTAGAATTACTGGAATCTGACACACACAGGAGCAAGAGGTTTTAGGTCATTTTCTTTTCAGGCTAAGAGCTATTCTGTTGCACTGCTCTCACACAAATCCTGGTCACCTGGTTAGGAGCCAATTAAAGCAGTGATGCCAGGCAGTTTCCCATTAGACCAGACTCCTCCTCGGCACCATCCTGTCTTTCATGGCACTCTCCTATCTGGGACAGCAACATTGTATATAGCCATCATACTGTTCCAGTTGACATGTCCTTAAAATTGTAATTCTAATCCATAGTCCAACAGAAATAAAAAGATATGTTCTTTACAATTCTTACATAACAAATCCACGTCTCTCCTACACCCTCAGCTGTGTTCTTTTATGAAGGGGTTTTTCCATATTGAAGAATTTAGTTCAATTCAATATTTAATTGAGCCTACTATTAATGCCCTTCATTAGCGTAGCTTGGGAGAAAACTTAAATCCATGTTTATTTGCTTTGTTCGTTTCATTCAAGATTACACTACTGTGGTTAGTGTTATGGGTGAAGAACTTCTTGAGTTAATCAATGAAGTATTGTGGAAAACAGGCTGAGCTTTTTATTGCTAACTTTACACACACAAACATGCACACACACATACAGACACGCAGAACAGTCTCGCTCTCAAATGAAAATTATATTTGAGTACTTTGCTAGGAATTGTAAGGAATGAGTATATCAGCATTGGCTTATTATATTTTTCAGTAGCTCCAGGCATTATCTATGGAGATTGTCTTTGCCGACCTTGCAAAGAATGTTAAACATAACTAAAAATCTCAAGAATAAATAAAGAACAGTAGAAAGTAATAAAAACAGAAAATGCTGGAAGTGCTCAGCCTTTCAGGCAGCTAGTGTGGAGAGAGAAACAGTTGATGTTTAGGTCAATAATCTTTCATCAGAACTGAAAAATATTTAGGGCCAGTACTTCTGTGGAGGGGCAGTCACAATCAGATTGCCATTCCGCTCCTAAATTATTACTTACCCAGGTCTGGATGAAGAATGTGAAGCTCCAGGCCTGGGTAAGTAAAACCTTAGGAGCGGAATGGCAATCTGATGGTGAAAAATGTGCAGTGCAGCAGCTCCAGACTCATTCCAGTGCAGGGCAGTAATGTCAGGGGAAGTGAAACTATGCCTCATTTTTACGGCACTAACTGCCATAAAGCACATAATTTTAAAGTCACTAGCCACTTGGAGAAGCCAGGGAGAAGGTAAGTGTGTAAGGTAAGTGGGTGAGGGATGACGGTGGTGCTTACGGAAGAGGTCAAGTGGTTGGGGGTGGGGTGGATGGGGGGGGTGGTGTGGGGGTGAGGGTGGTCAGCTGCTGAAGGATTCAGTTGATTGGAGGATTGGGTGATCTGAGGGGCTTGGAGGGGAGTAAGGGGATCAGAAATGCAATCAGGGAGTTGAGGGTAGCCAGGGAGTTTGGGGGCGTAATCGGAGGAGAGTGCAGGGGTGGTAATCGGGAGATCAGTAGGATAGTTGGGAGGGTCAGGAGTGTAGTGGGGGGGCTTGTGGATGGGTATTTAATTGGGGGATGAGGAGTAGTTGGATGTTGGGTGGCAGTCGAGGGTTCACTGTGGGTAGTCAGGGGGATGTTGGGGGTAGTTGAGGGGAGTCGGGGTGGTTGGGGGATCGGGAGGGTAGTCGGGGGTCAGGGAGGTAGTCGAGGGGTAGGGGTAGTTGGGAGTGTTGTGGGAGGTGAGTGGGGCAGTCGGTGGATTGGGGGTAGTCAGGGGTCAGAACGGTGGTCAAGGGGTCAGGGAGGTAGTCAGGGAGTCAGGAGGTATTGTGTGATGTATGGTAGTCAGGGGGGTGGTGCAGGAAGGTAGTTGGCGATGGCGGGGAGTGGTTCGGGGGTTGGAGCATAGTCAGAGGGGCTGGGGAGGTGATCGGGGGTGGGGGCAATTGTGGGGTCCAGTGCGGTCCAGTGGAGATGGGTCAGAAGTATAGTTACCCGGATGTTAGGAGTGGTTTTAATCCTAACTTTCCCTAAGTAGCCATTCTGCTAAGAGCGTTGGAGCCATCCAAAGTCTTCGATTTAAACCGGACGATCAGATGGTTCCCAGTACAGGATAATTGCTCATCGCAAATTTGAACTTCCCAGGCAATTCCCATGCAGTCTTTGCGCGGGGACCTCCAGGGGGCTCTCCAGCTCATTTTCTGGGGTATCTCCGGAGTGCGACACTCCATGGGATGGAACTTCTGGGGCAGAATTTTACGTCCTGTAGGCATAAATTAGCACGTGATGAAATCGGGTGAGCATCCCGACGTCATCGTGCACTCGCGTGATATTTAGCTCAATGAGCACGAGCGGACTCTGCCCCGCCATTAATTAAAAGGCAACTTAAGGCCATTAACAACCTAACTGATAGCGATTTTTCATTGCATGTACAAATTCATACTTGTTACATGGGCAAATGAGCAGGTGGCCAGACGACAATTTCAAAAACGTCACCCAAGGGCGTGGTAAAAAGCATCGGCAGCATTGCCAGTGTGAGTAGTGAGGACTTTTGGAGATAATTTGCTGCTTGGTTGCTTATTGGTACTTGGCAGCTTCACCTCTGTTTGGGGCTTTCTTCTTAGCATTTCCAGGCTTCATTTCGGGATTCACTGGTGTCAGCAAGGCCCCCTGAGGATTCAGACCGTGTGGACCCTTCCAGGTATCAGACAGCCTTCTGTTGCCCTGGTAATGGGAATTGTGGTCTCCACTGGTGGCACCTCCTCTGAGGAGGAAGAGAGGGGCAGAAGGGAGAGGAGGCCGGGCGTCCCAATGATGCTTCCAGGGGAGGGACCTGTGGGAGGAGAAGTGCAGGCACCGGGGATGCAGGGCCAGCAGGAAGTCCAAGGCGGAAGGAGCCGGAGAAGTCACCACTATCCTGCTGTCGGGGTTTACAGGCTGCGATGCATCTACCTCAATATGTCTGAGGTGCAATGCCGAGTGGCTCCGCCTCTCAAGGGAGACCATGACCTCCTTTTATCAGATAATTGGACCTGAGATCAGCTCCTGCTGTGTTGGTGGTCACCCCATGCCAGTCGCTCTGTGGGTCACAGTGGCCCTCAACTTCTATGCCTCCGGCTCTTTCCAGGGGTCAATTGGGGATCTGTGTGGAGTGTCCCAATCAGCTGTCCATAGTTGGGTCAAGCTGGTAACAGAAGCTCTGCTCAGATGGGTACTGACCTTTACTCTTTACCATATGGATAAGGCCAGCCAGGCTGAGCAAGCCAGAGGCTTTGCAGCGATTGCTGGATTCCCCCACATCCAGGGTGTCATCAACTACACATATGTGGCCATCAAGGCGCCAGAGGGTCAGCCGGGTGCCTTTGTCAACAGGAAGGGTTTCCACTCCATGAACATACAGATAGTGTGTGACCACAGGATGCAGGTTCTGCAAGTCTGCACAAGGTACCCAGGCAGCTCTGAAGAAGGGTCATACCGACTCAAAATGTAAACTCTGTTTCTCTCTCCACAGATACTGTCAGACCTGCTGAGCTTTCTCAGCGTTTTCTGTTTTCATTGCACTCTTACCTTCATCTCGCAGCCCCGCCTCTCCATACATGGTTGCACAGGTAGTGTGCCGGCTCTCAACCTCCAGGGCATCTTGCTCGAACCTGCTGAGCAGCAGGAAGTTGGGCTGTCCTCTGCCTGAATGCCCTTTCTGCCAGATTATGGCTTGTCCTCTCTTCAAAGGAGAGAGGAGCATCGGTTAGTCCACTCTCTACCTGCAGCGCCATTGCAGTCTGGCCAACCCCAGCTGAGGAACACCTTGCAATGCACTTTGAGCCGCAAGGCAGTCAGTTCAAGCCACCAGGGCTCATCCCCTTGGCCAGCTCTGGCACCATTGACAGATGGCATTCAGACTCTAGCACTCCTAAAGTCCACGGGGGGACAGCAAGACCTCCTGCACACTGACCCATGCCAACATGGCATTCACCCTTCCTGAGCGTAGCAGGTCATTGAAGCAGTTACGCCACTGCACCCATGTGTGCCGCACCACATCATGGCTGCTCACCATTGCTGCCTCCTCCTCCCATCCCTAGGGACAAGGCTGTCCCTCCTGGCAGCTGCTGCCTCCAGGAGGATAGCGAGGCACTCATCAGAAAAGCGGGGGGGGGCTGAGTGCCCACCCGACATGCCCTCCCGCTTGCTGTGTCCAGCCGCATCCGACTCCATTAGGAACACTGAACACATGTCCTTCCATGGCAGCATTCCAGGGGTTGCCTGGACTGTTTGTAAACCAGCCATCGGGTCACCATTGGACCTGGCGGCCGACAGACCCCCGCCCCCTCTCAGCCCTTCCCAGCCAGGTGGAGCCACATTTCATGCTAGGCAGGCCTTAATAGAGCCGCCAGCACAAAATTGCGGTCGGTGCCTAGTCGCCGGCAGCGGACCATTTTCTGGCCACTCTTGACCTCAAAATCCTGCCCTTGGAGTTTTGGACCTTAGAGATTTAACAAGACACTAAGTAAATGTAAAGGCAGGGAAATGGGGGAGGTGGGAGAAAGGACAAAAGAGAAGACCTGTGGTAAGATGGAAGGCAGCACAATTAACTAACAAATGGTATAACTGCGAAAGGCAAAAGGTGGGGTGCGGCTATAGGATGAGAAAAGAAGCAAAATATTGATCATGTGGAGTTCTATATGGCAACAGCAGAATCATTGCCAGCAACTGATATCCAGGAAATTGGGGTCACGAGTTATGATCTGAAATTGTTGATATCAGTGTTGAGTCCGGAAGGCTGAAAAGTACCTGATCAAAAGATGAGGTGCTGCTCATGAGCTTGCATTGAGTTTGGTTAGAACATGAAGGAGGCCAAGCAAAAAGGGGTCTGAGCAGGATCGCAGATTGGAACTAAAATGACGAGACATCGGAAGCTCAGGATCACACTAAAAGATTGAACAAATATTTCCTGCAAGGCAATCATACAATCAACGATTGGTCTCCCCACTGAAGAGGAGACTGCACCTGGATCAGCAAATACAGTATATTAAGTTAGAAGAAGTGCAAGTAAATTGCTGCTTCAACTGGAAGGATCTTTGTGGCCCAGAACAGTGGCAAGGTCAGAGGTAAAGAACAGGTGTTTTATCTCCTTCTCTTGCACAGGGAGTGTTGTTGGTGATTGAAGAGTGAACCAGAGTGTTGCGGAGGAAGTGATCCCTTAAGGGATGGTGGCATCAAGCTGGAGTTGATGGAAATGGCAATGAATGACCCCTTGAATGTGGAGCTTGGTGGAATGGGAGGAGAAGACATGGGGAACTCTACCATGGTTCTAGGACCATAGTGCCTTGGTTCTAGAAAGCAAGGGAAAGGGGTGAGATCAGAAGTGTGGGAAATGGAACAGAAATAGTTGAAGGCCCTGCCAACCATGGTAGAGGAGAGGAAATAGGAAGAATAAAGGTTGAGGCAAAAGGAAAGCAGTTCAGAAGCATAAGTATGGAAGCTGGCATCATCGTAACAGATGCGATGGAGACAGAGAAACTGGGAGAATGGAATAGAGCCCTTAAACGTAGCAGGGTGGGAGGAAGTGTAAGGTAGCTGTGAGAGTCAGCGGACTTATAGTAACTATTGGTTGTCAGCCAACCCTCAGGTATGGGCATAGGGAAGCCAAAGAAGAGAAAAAAAGAGTTGGAGATGGACCATGAAAGATAAGGGGAGGGTGAAAATTGAAAGTAAAGTTGATGGTATTTCCTAGTTGTGGCAAGAGCTGGAAATTGCACCAATCCCATCATCAGTGGCCCAGAGCTTCTATGGAGTAACATTCACCATTGGATTGCCACTCCGCTCTCTTTTCCCAGGTCAGGAGCTGAACATTTATCACCCTCTCTTCCATCCCTGGCCTGGTGAGCAATGCGCAGCATAGCAGCTCCAGAGTCAGTCCAGAGCAGGGCAGCAGTGGCAGGGCAGCAGTGGCAGGGGAAGTGAAGCCATCCCCCTTTTTTACAGCACCAGCTGCCATGAAGCAGGTAAGTTAAAGGTCCCAGCAACTTTAAGGGGCCAGGGAGAAGGTAAATGCATGAGGTGAGTGGGTGAGGGGTTAGGTTGGTCAGGGTGGGGGGGTAGTCAGCAGTCAGGGGGTAGTCAGGAGGTCAGGAGAAGTTGGGGGTTGATGTTTAGTCAGGGGTCAGGGATAGTAAGGGTTTGAGGAGGTAGTCGGGGGAAGCAGGAGGATAGTCAAGGGTGGGGGCATAGTCATTGGGGCTGGGGAGATGGAAGAGCAGGGAGGGTAGTCAGGGTAGGAGTCAATAGGGAGCTGAGGAAAGCATTCAGGGATTGTGGTGATAGAGGGTCAGGAGGATAGTTGGGGGGTTTGGGGCCTAGTCGAGGTGGTGGGGGGTCATTGGGAGGGGCAGTCAGTAGGACAGTCGGGGATTGGGGTGTAGTCAGATGTTCCGGGATGTAGTCAGGAGGATGGGGGTTAGTTGGGGGGTTGGGGCATAGTCAGGGGTTAGGAAGGTAGTTGGGGGCTGTGGGTTTTGAAGGGGGAATTGGGCGGATGGGGGTGGTTGGGGTGGACGAGGTGGTTGTGGGGGTGTTGTGATCTAGGAGTCCAGTCGCGGTTCAGGGCAGGGGGTTGGTGTCAGTCATTAGAAGTGGTTTCCTGAGCAACTATTCTGCTAAGAGAGTCAGAAACATCTGAAGTCTCTGACCTAAATCGCATTTTCGGATGCTTCCAGGTGCTAGAAAATTGACTATTGGAATTTTAACCTTTCCCGGCAATTCCTGTGCAGTCATTACCTGGGGACTTTGTGGGAGGTGGGGGGCAGGGGCAGCGCATCTTCTGGGGTACAGCCCCTGTCCCCCAAACCCCACCAGGGGAATGGAAGTTCTGGGCCAATGTATCAGAAAAGAAGTGAAGGAGGGCCTGGTTAAATGCTCCATATACCCCATGAAAAGGCAGGCATAGTTAAGAAGCATATAGGTTTCCATAGAACCATCTTTTATTCAGATGAAGTGGGTGGAATCAAAAGAAATATTGTTCAATATGTGGAGGATGGTGGCGATAGATGTGACCTTGTTGTGCATCTATTCAAGGAAGAAGCAGAGGGCCCTTTGCAGGGGATGGAATATAATGGGATTGGACATCTATGGTGCAAAGGAGATGGCTAGGGCCAGGAAGCTGTGGATCATCAGAAGAGGCCATGCTGGCAATAGACCGGATAAGAGAAGAAAAAGTAGTGTTGATAGGAAGAAATAAGGTGCATGGATCAAGGCCAGGCTGAACTAATGGGTCTGCCAGATCACTCCTATTTTTAGGTCTTGCGAAGGAGGTCAGAGCAGTTTGTGCAAGATTGGGAGACAATGAGGTTTGAAGCCATGGAGGAAAGACCTTCAAAGGATATGATGTCAGTGGCCATCTTGGAAATGGTCATCAGGAGTGAGATCATGATCTAGGGGAGATTGGGGGAGGTGTCAGAGAGTCAGCATCCAACCTCCTTAGCATAGCAGGAGGGGTCCAGGTGGAGTGAGAGTTCTGAAGATGGGCAAAAGGCTCCAGTGAGGGGTGTTGGCATCTGAGAATGCTGAACCTTGCAGTCCTTAACACCTGAATAGAAGAAAGGAAGTTTTTCATTTAAGGAACAGTTCAGATGAAGATCAAATGGAAACATAGCAGGTCTACCCTGAGATAGAGTGAACTGGTGCTGCTGAAGAGGTCAAGAGCTTGTAGGTGACCCCACATGGCATTAAGCACAGGTCTCAGGATACAGTAAGAACTGTGGTGCAAGGGACACTGAAGATCTTAGAGATATCTGTAATCATGGGTGCATCTGAAACACAATGGGTGGGATTTTCCACACCTGCCCACCACCGCGATTTTCCGGTCCTACCGAAACTTAATGGACTTCTGGCTGGGGCACTGCCTCTCCCTCAGCGGGTCCCACCTGCAAGGGGGCCGGAAAATCCCGGCCATTGGGTGGAATTTCACTTGGAATTCATGTGGTCAAAGACAGGTGCTGAGGAAAGACAAATGGTTGTGAAAGTGAATTTTAATAGATAACTGTTGAGGACGGGAAACAAAAACCAATGAAGGTAAACTTGGTAAAGGAGACAAATGGAAATGCCTCTGGAGAGAAAAGCATAACTTCTTCAAGATGTACATTCCTAGAAGACAAATGGCAGTGAATTACACACTGGTACAAAAATAAAACGCTGCAGATGCTGGAAATCTGAAATAAACACAGAAAATGATGAAAGTACTCAACAGGTCATGCAATGGTGGCGTGATATATACAGCAGAGGCAGCTTGTACCAGCCAGATGGATTTTTAAAAGAAATATAGCAACATTTAAGAGTCATTCAATAAAATAATTCATGAAAATTGCTTCTAAATAAATTTAGTATTGACCCTTGTTTTCGACTCTCCCACAAATGGAAACATCTCTCCGCCTACTGCACCAAAACCCATCAACATTTTAAAGACCTTTAAAAGAAAACCTCTCGGTTCCTGTTCTAGAGAAAAGAACTCCAGCCTGTTCAGTGTTTTTTGACTCTCTGAATTCTGGTATCATCCTTTGTAAATCATGTTTGCACATTGAGAAGTATTTCCCTTTTCTAATGTGGGAAATAGAACAATGCACAGTACTCAAAAGGTGCTTTAACCAAGGTTCTATAACAACTTAATGTCACTGCTTTTAATTCTATTCCTCTAGAAAGGAACTCAAGAGTCTTGTTTGCACCTCGAAGGCTTTGTTAATTTGTCGTGCAGCTTTCAATAATGTGCGAATCTATACTCATTGATCCCTTTGCTCCTCTACCCCATTCAGACTAATTTTACAAGCTGAATGTAGCCTCCTTATTCCTGCAACCAAAATCCACTTACCTCATATATATCTATGTTGGAATTAATTTGTCACTTGCACACTCTTTCTGCTAGTTTATTCATGTCTTCTTATATTTTGTCTTCCTTCATATTAACGATATCACCCAATTTAATGGTCATCTGCAAATTTTGAAATTGTACTTCCATTTCCTGAATCCAAAACCTTATGTAAGTGATGAAAACGGTGGTCCCAGCATCTATCCTTGTAGAACACCACTTCCCAATCTAAGTAACTACCTTTAACCACTTTTGTCCATTTTTTGGTACGTAAGCAAGCTTGCTGACCATTCTGCTACTGGCACACTGACTCTATATGTTCTGACTCTATATGCTCTGACTTTATATGCTCTGACTCTATATGCTCTGACCTTAACTATGACACTGTCAACAGGGAGCAATGCACTTTATCCTGATGACTGAAAACCATGAGCTGAATTCTGTAGTTTGGGACCAAAAGCAGGCACTGCTCTTATTCAGGCATTGTGGCCAGCAACGTACAATCTTAGGGCAGCCTGCCAATTAATACTGGGGAGGTGCAAGGGCCGTCCATTCACAGTGTTGTTGGGGGGCGGTGTGAGGTGGCAGAGTCAGCAGGTGCTATGTCCTATTTAAAGGACATACTTCTGGCAGCATCTGCTAATGATCATGAAACAGAATGGAAAGCTGCAGTCACAATGGAAGATGGAAACCCCCGGCTGGACCCACAGTTCAGCAACGCCTCCCTCCAAGTCTCCTCCAGGCTTCAAGGGCATGGCAGGAGTTCCTCTTCCCCAGGGATGGGAGGAGGAGACCAGCCTGCCTGACTAAGTAAGTTTGCAGGGAGATTGCAGAGGAGGCTAGCAGCTGTGGGGTCACCCCTCAAACACGGAAAGTGCCACAAGTGCATCAATGACTCCCTTTGGAAGGGAAGGTGAGTGCTTCATATATCTTTTCATTTTAGGCTTGCTGGTGGCAATGTAAGATAATGCATTCAGTGGAGAAGGAATGACACATCGGTTGGTGGCAATGGTGTCAGGCAGTAGCAGATGCTGCCAGAGGTGCCCTGTCTGTCATTTCTGACCCCCACATGCCCCCTCGAAAGCAGCCACATGCGGGAGGCATTGTTGCGCCCCCATAATGGCTCCACAGCTGGGCTGCCACTAACATGAGTGTTGGGCTTCTCTCTGTGGGGGCATTAACAGTGTTCATTTTTGTGCTTACAGGTCAGCACATAAAGGAAAGGGCCAAGGCCAGCAGAGGACTTTGTATTTGGGAATCCTGACCTCCCTGGAGGAGGACCCCTTGGAACTGGCAGGACAGCAGGGTAGCTGCTCTCTCACAAATGGCAAAGCAGAATTCTCAATGGGAGCAGGTAAATGAACAAGTGCAGGAGCACAAGGGTGCATGTGGCACACACATGAGGCATGGTGCTTATGTGTCCACCACTGCACACAAGAGGTTTCATATTACGGGTAGTTGGAATGATATAGTGAGAAGCATTTAACCCTTCAATATATCTGTTCTCTCATGCGGGTCAGTGTCATGCTGAATAGGAGAGAGCTGGAGACACCAGGGCCCAGCCACCTACCTCTGAGGTGGAGGAGATGTCCTCAGAGGGAATGGTGAGACTAGGTAAAGGTGGAGGTGTAGCACTGTTAATCAAGGACGGCATCCGTGCAATAGTTAGAGATGACCTTGGTTCAGGAGATCAGGATGTAGAATCTGTTTTAGGCGGAGATGAGGGATAGTAGGGGAATGAATTCACTAGTGGGAGTGATTACAGGCCCCCTAACAGTGACCACAATATAGGACAAAGCATAAAAGAAAAAACATTAGGTGCTTGTGATAAAGAGATGGCAATAATAATAGATGATTTTAATCTACATATAAGCTGGAAAAATCAGATTGGCAGTATTAGCCTGGATGAGGAGTTCATAGAATGCTTTTGAGATAGTTTCTTAGAGCAGCACATTCTGGAACCAACCAGAGAGCAGGTTATATTAGACTTGGTATTGTGTAATGTGACAGGATTAATTAATGACCTCAGTGTAAATGCACCTCTAGGGAGCAGTGACCACAATATGATTGAATTTTACATTCAGTTTGAAAGGGAGAAGAGTGAGTCTAAGATTAATATTTTAAACTTAAATAAGGGCAACTATGTGGACATGAAAGCTGAGCTAGCTGAAATGAACTGGGATATTAGGCTTGGGGATAGTTTAATAGAGAAGCAATGGCAGACATTTCAGAATACTCAGTATAAGTATATTCCTAACATAAAGAAAAATTCTAAAGGGAGGACCCATACATCCATGGTTAACTAAAGAAGTTAAGGAAAGTATCAAACTTAAAGAAAAAGCATATAACTGCTCAAAGAGTGACAGGTCAGATGATTGGTCAGAATATAAAGAACAACAGAGAATGACTAAAAGGTTAATCAGGAGAAAGAATTTATAGTATGAGAGGAAGCTAGCTAGAAATGTAAAAATGAATAACAAGAGTTTCTACAGATATTTAAAAAGGAAAAGAGTAAGTGAGTGTTGGTCCTTTAGAGAGTGACAATGGGGTGTTAGTAGTAAATAATAAGGAAATAGCAGATGACATGAACAAATATTTAGCTTCCGTCTTCACTATAGAAGTTACAAAAACATTTCAGTAATATCTGTAAACCAGGAGGTGGAAGGGAGATAGGAACTTAGGGAAATTACAATCATCAGGGAAGCGCTACTAAGAAAGCTGATGGAGCTGCAGGCTGACAAGTCCCTGGGTCCAGGTTGACTTCATTCTAGGGTCTTAAAAGAGGTGGCTAATGAGGAAGTAGATGTGTTGGTGCTAATTTTCCAAAATTCGTTAGATTCTGGAAAGTTTCCATCAGACTGGAAGGTAGCAAATATAACCCCTCTAATCAAGAAGGGAGGGAGGCAGAAAACAGGAAACTATAGCTTGATGTCTGTTGTGGGAAAGGTGTTAGAATTGGTCATTAAAGAGGTTATCACTGGGCACTTAAAAAACTCAAGGTAATCAGGAAGACTCGGCATGGTTGTGTGAAAGAGGAATCATGTTTAACCAATGTATTTGAGTTCTTTGAAGGAGTAACATGTGCTGTGGATAAAGGGGGGCCTGTATACGTGCTGTACTTGGATTTCCAGAAGGCATTTGATAAGGTGCCACATGAAAGGTTTTTGTGGAAAATGAAAGCTTATGGTGTAGGGGGTAACATTTTATCCTGGATAGAAGGTTGGCTGGCTGGCAGAAAACAGAGAGGATTCATAAATGATTGGCAGGATGCGGCGAATAGAGTTCTCCAGGGCTCGGTGCTGGGGCTTCAACGTTTTACACTTTAAGTTAATGACTTTGATGAGGGGAGAGAAGGCATGATGGAAAACTTTGCAGGTGACACAAAAGTAGGTAGAAAAGCATGTTGTGAAGAGGACATGATATAGATAGGTTGAATGAATGGGCAAAAATCTGGCAAATGGAGTATAATGTGAGAAAAACATAAATTGTTCACTTTGGCAGGAAGAATAAAGAAGCAGAGAATTACTTAAAAAAAGAGTTACTGCTGAATTCCGAGGTGCAGCTTTCTCGTGTTTGAGTCACAGAATGTTAGTATGCAGGTACAGAACCTAGTCAAGAAGGCTAATGGAACGCTATCCTTTGTTACGAGAGGAATCGGACATAAAAGGAAGAATGTTATGCTTCAGTTATACAGGGTATTGGTGAAACCACACCTCGAATACTGTGTGCAGTTTTAGTCTCCTTATTTAAGGAAGGATGTAAGTCCGTTGGAGGTGGTTCAAAGGAAGTTTATTAGATTGAAACCTGGAAGGAATGGGTTGTCTTATGAGGATAGGTTGGACAGGCTGGGCTTGTTTCCACTGGAATTTAGAAGAGTGAGGGGTGACTTGAGTGAAGTATGTAAGATCCTGAATGGCCTTGACAAGGTGGACGTGGAAAGGGTATTTCTACTTGTGGGGGGTAGTATTTTAAAATTAGAGGTTGCCCTTTTAGGAAAGAAGATAGGAGAATTGTTTTCCCTCTCAGGGTTGTGTTACTTTGGAGTTTGCTGCCTCAGAAGGCAGTGGAGGCGGGATCATTGAATATTTTTAAGGCGGGGTAAATAGATTCTTGTTATGCAAGTGAATCAAAGGTTATCTGGGGTAGTTGGGAATGTGGAATTCGGAACACAAACAGATCGGCCTGATCTTATTGAATAGTGGATCAGGCTTGAGGGGCCAAATGGCTGACTTCTGCTCCTATTTCATATGTTTGTACATCCATTCCAGCTTGGATTGGGGAACACAAGATGGTGAGCAAGCACGGACAGGCCCAAGCAGTTGAAGGAGGCTGATGGGTGTAGTATAGTTCTCCTATTTATCCGTTATCTCACCCACATAAAAGGACCCAATTCCATTCCATGAGATTAAACTCCTCAATTTGTGTTCCTCTGAAGGCTAGGCCTCTCAGTTGTGGATCACCAAACCTCAGAGCCAAGGGTAAGCATTCCTTCACCTCTGTGAAAAAATAGTGTGCTCCCTCTCTTCCACTCCAAGATCTTCATATTTACTCCTGTGCTTGGTGATTCACCCTTTGAAAACCCTTCTGACCATTAGGTACATTCTCCTAAGTAAATACCTCTGGCCTGGAGCTGGAGCACATAAAATTTCTTTAAAGAGTTCAGGATATTCCACAGGAAATTGATAAAACAACTCTCTCCCCCTACTTTCAACAGACTACTCTTGACACTTAAGTGGAATTTTAATTGTAAAGGACATGTGGATTTGGATTCATGAGGATTGTTAAAATGGCAAATATGTCAGCATGTTCAGGAGCTGACTGCAGTGTGCTCACCTCCATGTTTAACTCAATTGTGTTGCAACATGTGCACATAGCCCTCAATGGAATGGTGAGTTAGTGGTTATAATGTTTAAATCAACCAGCTTTGGCAGTATTTTGACTGGTATTTAAACTTAACGTCACATTCATGGCTTCCTGAAACTCTCCATTGAAACAAAGGCAGGAGGACTGAACTGCAATCCAGGAGACTCATCAAACATCAAGCATATGGACATCAATAAATACTCAGAGCTTACGTCTGCTTTCTTAACACCCACTGAGGAAGGATTTGTTAAGAGTGCTTGTGGTAAAGAGGCTGATTCATGTACATTGGAATTATTTGATGTATTGGGTGGGGGGGTTGCATTTTTACAGCCAAGGGGAGGCAGGTCTGGGTGTGAAAGGGGAGTTAAATACCAAAATATGCTGTTCAGTGAGGATCCCAATCGGGCCCATTTTCAGGTTTCACCGCAGCAGGTTTGAAGGTGAGTGGAGAACCCTGTTGCAGTTGTTGGGTAAGGCATTTCAAAACTATAATAAGCAATTAAGTGCTGTTTTATCCTGAGTTTTGGTTATAACAGCCAATGGCCAGATTTCACTATCCCTCTGTATCTTGTGAGGGTGCAAGAGATGAGTGCATAGCAGGGAGTGATTTTTCATTGAAAATGACCAGCCAGAAAGACTTGAAAGACTGAAACAGGCAAGTTTGTGGCTAGCCATAGTGAAAGGATAGTGCTTACAGGATTCCACCTGTCAGCCAGAAAACATTAGTTCCACCGTCAATTGTACCTTTCTGTAATTGCTTGCAAATGGCTTGGAGTACACTCACCTGTGTCTCAACTTCATTGTTGTCACTCTTTGAACAGCTTATGCAGTAGTAGCCTAGACCTCTGAGGGGGTGGACGAGGAGTCAGGTATCACAGAATCACAATTGTTACGGCACAGAAGGAGGCCATTCAGCCCATCATGTCTACACTAGTTCTCTAAATGAGCATTATGACCTAATGCCATTTCCTGCCTTTTCGCTGCACTCTTGCACATTGTTTCTATTCAAATAATCACTGAATGTCCTCCTGAATTCCTCGACTGAACCTGTCTCCACCACACTTTCAGGCAGTGAATTCCAGACTCAAACAACTCGCTGTGTGTAAAAGTTTTTCCTCATAACATATTTGCTTCTTTTACAAATCACTTTAAATCTGTGCCCACTTGTTCTCAGAAAATGGTGGAAAAACTCAGCAGGCCTAACAGCATCTGTGGAGAGAAAAAAACAGTTAACATTTCGAGTCTGTATGACTCTTCTTCAGAGCAAAGTAAAGATGTGATGAAATTTGTACTGTTTAAGGGGGATGGAGCAGCTGAAGCTGGATAGAAGGCCAGCGATAGGTGGAGGCAAAGGAGAGATTGTCAAAGATGTCATGGACAAAAGGCCAAAGGGGTATTAATGATAGTGGTACTGGCTAGAAGAGGTGCTGATGATAGCATTAAGGTCAGAAAGCTGTCACTTGTTCACGTTGCTCTTTCCAGAGTGTTTACCCTTGTCTTGCTGTTATCATATTCTACTTTCTGACCTTAATGCTACCATCAGCACCTTCTCTAGCCAGTACCACTATCATTAACACCCCTTTGTCCTTCTGTCCATTACATCTTTGGCAATTTCTCCTTTGCCACCACCTATTGCTGGCCTTCTATCCAGCCTCACCTGCTCCACCCTCCTTAAACAATATAAATCTCATCACATCTTTACTTCTCTTTAACTCTGAAGAAGAGTCATACGGACTCAAAATGTTAACTGTTTTTTTTCTCTCTCCACAGATGCTGTTAGACCTGCTGGATTTTTCCAGCATTTTCTGTTTTTGTTTCAGATTTCCAGCATCCACAGTATTTTGCTTTTACCCTCTCATTCTCAATCCTTTTACGAGTGGGAACAGCTTCTCCCTACCTACTATATCTAGCTCCCTCATGATTTTGAACACCTCTATCAATAGCCTTCGAGCCCCCAAACTCTCCAATCTATCTTCATAGCTGAAGAAATACTAAAAGCTCCAGTAACCATACGCCTGGCTGCCAGAAAAACCCACGATGGACTGATCCAAGCATAATTTGCTTCATATGTGTGGTGTTTCCATACCAGAATTTTTCCCAAACAATTGTTTCAAGTTCAAGATTTTTGCAGGAATTTCCTGGGAAAATTAAAAGGTGGAGTATCAAGGGTGGCATACCCAGAATTTCCCTTTCAATCCATTAAGATCTCAACCAGCAGCAGGACATGGAACATTGGCTATTCGCCTTTGTTTTGCATTGTCCCATTAGTTGATCCTAAGAGAGCATCATTTTCTTCCTAGTTTCCGCATCTAAGGGACATTTTTACACTAATGGGGTGTCATGTAATTGAATTATGATCAATTATTGAACGAAAGTTTAACAAACCAGTAGAAAAAAGTTCTTAGAAGGAGGAGATATCGTACTGCGCAAATCACCAGCAACTTTGGTATGGGTGTGTGAGCTGTTTACATTAGTGCAAAGGAGACCCCAGAGAAATGGCACTAATGACTGTTTATATCACTTCTCCAAGGTTTACATTGATCTGCCACTGATGTTATGGCAGGAGATCAGAGAATTAATGCAGAAGTTCTGCCCCACTGTTTTTTGTGTTCCATTAAATTTCTGGATAGGATTGGAAGCAGATGGAGAAAAAACATGGTACCATTAAACAGGCAGTAAAATGTAGTCAGGAATGGTAAAACAAAACCCTCCCTATTATAACGCTAAAGGGCATGTAATAAGGAATGAGACGATTATATGTGCAAACATTCTTTTGATAATAGAAATGAATCGGTTTTACCAGCATGGAATTTGATGAGAAATGTTGGTAATTTTTGCTTAAACAACTGCTCGCCCTGAGCCAGAAGATAGAAACGCAGGAAAATCAGGGATCAGTAAAAGATATTTGGACCATCATCAAAACTAGTATCTTTAAATCTCCCATCAACAAAATGATATCTAATTGTATTTTGAATAACCCTATTATTTTAGCCTTCATAGCTTTGTTTGGTAGATTATTGCTCATGAATGAAGAATGTTTTCAAATCGGTTCTAAATGTATTTTTTCACTGATTTTCATTCAGATCTTATGGTTCCATTCCCATGGTGTGTTTTGAATTAAAGTCTGGGTTTACCATATCAATTTATTAATAGACATACATTCGTAGGATCCAACTTCACTATTTTCTTTCTGGAGTGCAAACATTCAGCTTCTCTAATTTGTCCTAGCAGATAGGTTATTCATTTTTGGTGTCCATCTAGTTGCTTTGCTGTTCATTTTCTTTTGCAAATATACCTTTGGCATATTTTGGGTCATATCTTTTGGGGCGGCTGTAGGCCCCATTATACAGCTCTACTTCTATAGATTACGCAGAACACTCTACCAGTTACTGATGATTTCCTCCACAATACTAGCAATGTGTCAGTGCTGCACACTGTTTTCAATGTTGCTGGAGAGTTCATATATTATCTTTCCCTTTCCACATTTCCTTCACCTTTACATAGTCTAGCACTGACCCTTCCCTCCCATTTCTGGATTTCAACTTTGGCAATACTATTTAAGCAGACATCAGCTAACAAGCCCAAGGGTGTCAGAACTATTTGGAATATATTTCTTCTGACTCTTCTTCTTGCAAAGACTCAATATATCTCTTGTTTTTTTTTCCAACTTCAGTATATCTATTCTGATTACAACATTTTTCACAATGTAAGTTTGGGATCACTCTCCTTTCTCCATCAAGTCTTCATCTGATTGGTAATCTAAAAGGTTCTCAATTGCACCTGTTGTTCTCTCCCTTGTTTCTCCCACCCCCACTCCCCAGCCCCCCACCACCCCCCCCAACCACTACCAACACAACAGTAGCAAAGTCCCACTTATCCTAATCCTCTATTCCACCATACTGATATCTGAAAAATGGTTTACCACTACTCCTTTGATCTTAATGTATATTTTCCCCAGTATATTAATGCTGATAACTGAATTGCCTAGTGATCCCTTTTTAAATAACCCTATTTACCCATCATTTGCTTTCTTGATGTTTATATTTAAGAGTCGAAGGTTAAAAATGTTAGTTCATGATGTTACTGTCTGATGTCTTTCATAATCAGCAAAAAAGGCTTAATTCACTCACTTTGCAGCTTGCACAAATTCTGATGGAAGGATTATATAGTAAATTCTACAATTGATGTTGATGTAAGATAACTTGAAGCAAACCAAACTTAGATGCCATTAAATCCTGGTCATGGAAAGGGTTGTTAACTCCTGATAGTTTTTTGTTGAGTAAGGGATTTGTTGATGAATGTTCTCATCAGGGTTTCACTGCCAAAGTTCTGACAGCATCACTGTAGCCCTCTCTTTGACCCATGGGGTTGAATTTTACCATAAACTTCAGATTAACCCCGACATGGACTGAAAAGTATATGTACCTGCTGATAGCAAGACCAGCTTGGCGATTTTACAGCAGGTAGCCTTCTACTTGGCCACTTGGAGGACCACCATCCAATTAAGGACAGTGGGCCGATCCCTGATGCTTCCTGCATAATCAGAGGACTGACAGCTCCAAAGCTTTAGCAGATGGAATCTGCTAAGGCAGGCAGGAGCCTGTAGCCTTTTTTGTTACCTGTTCACAAAATATAGGTGGTGCTGGCTCAGCCAGCATTTGTTGCCCTTGAGAAGGTGGTGGTGAGCCACCTTCTTGAACCGCGGCAGTCCATGTGGTGTAGGTACACCCACAGTGCTGTTAGGGAGGGAGTCCTACAGTTTTGACCCAGCGACAGTGAAGAAATGGTGATATAGTTTCAAGTCAAGGTGGTGTGTGGCTTTCAGGGAGACTTGCAGGTGGTGGTGTTCCCATGCATCTACGGCCCTTGTCCTTCTAGGCAGTAGAGGTTGTGGATTTGAAAGGTGCTGTCGAAGGAGACTTGATGTATTGCTGCAGTGCATCTTGTAGATGGTACACATTGCAGCCACTGTGCACCTGTGGTGGAGGGAGTGAATGTTAAAGGTGATGGATGGGATACCCATCAAGTGGGCTGCTTTGTTCTGGGTGTTGTTGATTTTCTTGGATGTTGTTGGAGTTGCACTCATCCAGGCAAGTGGAGAGTGTACCATCATACTCCTGATGTGTATCCCCCCCACCCCCACACCCCTTTAAACCAGCTTATATTTCTCCTCTTTTCTATTTTTCCTTAGTTCTGTTGAGGAGTCATACGGTCTCGAAATGTTAACTCTGTTCCTCTCTGCAGATGCTGTCAGAGCTGCTGAGTTTTTCCAGGTATTTTTGTTTTTGTTTTATATCTTGTAGATGTTGGACAGGTTTTGGAGATGCAGGTGGTGAGTTGCTCTGACCTGCTGTAGTAGCCACAGTATTTATATGACTAGTCCAGTTCAGTTTCTGGTCAATGGTAACTCTCAGGATGTTGGAAGCACGGGATTCACCAATGGTAATGCGAGTGAATGTCAAGGGGAGATGGTTAGATTCTTCTTGGTTGGAGATAGTCATTGCCTGGCACATGAGTGGCACAAAGACTTGCCACTTATCTGCCCAAGCCTGAATGTCCTCCAGGACTTGCTGCATATGGACATAGACAACTTCAGTATCTGAGGAGTTGTGAATGATGCTGAATATTGTGCAATGATCAGCAAAATCCCCACTTCTGACATGGAGGGAAGGTCATTGATGAAGCAGCTGAAGATTGTTGGGCCTAGGATACCACCCTGGGGGACTCCTGCAATAGTGTCTTCCAATAAGTACAGCCAGCTTCCTTTGTACTAGGTATGACTCCAACTTAACCCCGACAAGTAAACACAAAAAAAAATGAATAATTCAGGGGAGACAAGAGTTCGAAGGGAAACTTCCCCTGCCTGTGGCACCCTCTTTGGGCCATGGAGGCTCTGGCTCTGATAGCCCCACCACTGACCAGGCTGCCACACAGAGGTCAGGTCAGGAAGCCATCCCCACTATTTACCCAACCCTCCTGCACATCCTAGCCCATCACCTGGCGCTAATAAAATTGTGCCTGTGCTTTTCTGTGAGTGAATCTCCCTGCTGGAATAACTGACTTTATCTTTTCTTACTTTCAAAAGTGACCTGACAATAATTGCATCATGTTGCAGAGATGACTTTAGCTATGTCTCAGAAGAAAGCCGTTTTTAAAAAAAAGACAAATTCAATAGGGGCAGAGATAATGGCCATTATTATTTGCTCCTATGAAGCATTTTAAGAAAATTGCTGAAGTCAATCTTGAGGCAATGATTCAATTCCCATGCCCCATTTATCTTATTCTGCCTGAATGTACAATAAACTGATCACAACACCAGGAAAGCACCTTTACCAGATAGAACCAATAGAAAATTAAATGGCAAAATTTCTGTCCAAAGGAAAATCCAAACCTCCGTTGTCTAAACACTGTCAGGCTGGATAAATCGTTTAGCCCAATACCCTCAAGAAATCCGTCATCTTTCACTGTTTGAGCGAAACCATCTAAATAAACCTTTAGAAATGCAGAAATAAATAAATACTATTAAAGCACTGATAAGTTTTTAACAATTTGATGTGAACAGTGCCAATAGTTTTGTTTAAAACTGGCTATGAGGCGAAAGGTTTGTCAAATAGGACAGTTCGAAATATTGTTTGATGAATGGTCAAATTCAAGGAGGCAAGTTGATATTTTGGCAAAATTGCTTCTCAATGTGACTTTCCAAAAACAAAATATAATCTCTCTATAAGAAACATCCTAAAAAGAATTCAGGCTGCTCCGGAAGATTCCTGCCGTGGATTTTTTTGATTATTGAATTAATTAACAGTGCTTATAATCCCTCCAAGACAGGAGATTAAGGGATGATCTGATTAAATTATTTTCAATAATTAAAGGACCTGATAGGGTAGATGCAGGTAAAACGGACCATCACATCATTCAAGCAGACCCTCCAACAGCGCAAATATACCAACACTTAGTGGCTCCTCATACACAATTCAAAAGGGTGGCACTGAGAGAGGAGTACGTCATGAGTCAGCATGACAAGTTAACTGAGACAGGGACAGCTGTGGGCAATAACTCTTGGAGGATTGAGTATAGACATAGCCATATAAAAGCAAAATAATGTGGATGCTGGAAATATGAAATAAAAACAGGAAATGCTGGAAGTACTCAGCAGTTCAAGTCACATCAGTGGGGAGTGAAACAGAGATAATGGGGAGAATTTTCCCCCGATCGGGTGTGTGCCACAATTTTAGCTGGGCAGGCCAATTAAGACTCGCCCAGCAAGACCCACACCCAGAAGTGCTGAGTACTCCCTGTGTGAGCGAGGGGGATGTGGTTCCCTGAGTCAGGGCCTCCGCTCTTTCGCACATGCGAGCGAAAGAGCACAGAAATCTCCCTGAAGAACAGAGGTGCCCCAGGGAGATTAGTTTAAGATTTAAACATTTGAATAAAGGAAAGAAAATATTTGAAGACATGTCCCCTCATGTGACAGTGTTATATGAGCTGGGACATGTCAATGAATTTTTATAAAAAATTTAATTCAATTTATAAACACTTCATGAAACCTAATCTTGCCGTGGATGAGGTTCCATGAAAAATGCGAAGGCCGCCTGGGCTCTTTGCCTGCCCCCTGCCAACCTTAAACTCAGTTTATTAGCTTAATTGATATTTAAATGGCCCTAATAAGCCTTTGACAGTTTGGCAGGCGCGCAGCCAAGTCAGCTGTGCGCCCGCCGAACTGAAAATCTGAATGACACGTGGTGACATTGGGATGCCTGCCCGACATCACCATGCATCATTTTACGCGTCAGTGAGCAGGCCGCACCTCCACTCGCCGACCCGAAAATTCTGGCCAATGTTTCAGTCAGTGACCTTTCTCCAGAACAGCCATGCTCTGCTGAGTGTAGCTGCAGGATCTCAGGAATCACAAGCAAGGTGGTCCTATTTGACCACCAGTTTAAGATGTGTACACATGTTGAGAGTTCCTTGAAGCATTTCGGAGTCATGAGCAGAAAATGGGGGAGCCCATTCAGCTCATGTGCACCACCATGGCACAGGACTTTGAATGCATGAGCTCCTCCACTGAGGGAGTGGCCAACCTCCTGGAGAGCCATATATGACAGCACTTTGATTTGATGCAGGAACCGTGCACAGAAAGAATGCACGCCACGCCCTCCAGTGGCAATTGCACAAAGTCGCATGGAGTGGATGCCAGTTGTGCCCCAGCTGGTGCCCCCCTCCAGCGATCCTGAGCTCTATCCAAGGGCTGAGGCAATCTCCAAGGAGGATGAAAGTACTACCCTTCAATGGGGCACCACCATCATCATTGGCCTCCTCTGCCCCTCTGACTGAGGGACCATTTGTGCAGCAGGGCCAAGTGACAGAGACTGCCACTCCCTTGACACCACTGTAGCAGCCTCTGGAGGTGCCCCCAGTGGCACGTCCATGATGAGGAGGAGAGGAGGTGATGATGGTGGCGTAGTGGTATTGTCACTGGACTAGTAATCTAAAGACCCAGTGTAATGCCTTGGGAATCCAGGTTCAAATCCTGCCATGGCAGATGGTGGAATTTGAATAAAAATCTGGAATTAAAAGTCTAATGATGACCATGAAACCATTGTTAATTGTTGTAAAACCCATCTGATTCACTAATGCCCTTTAGAGAAGGAAATCTGCTATCTTTACCTGGTCTGGCCTATATGTGACTCCATACCCACAGCAATATGGTTGACTCTTAAATGCCTTCTGAACAACGGCAAATAGGGATGGGCAACAATTGCTGGCCTTGTCAGCAATGCCCACACCCCATGCATGAATAAAAAAAGGAGAACTACCACATGCATCTCAGCCACAAGGGGGACATGGCATAGAAATGGATGAGACTAATTGCATTGGGTGGCTCACTTGGGTTAATTTCTTTTGCGAATGTTTACATTGTCATTTATTAATAAAATTGAAGATATTAAGCCATGATCCTAGCTATATGAGCTTCTATTCTGTAATGGTAAGACTGGAAAAGAGAGTGAAGGTGAAGGGAAGCAATGGTCTCTGAACAGGGATGCTGAAATCACTGGCGAGACATGTAGTATGCCTTGCTGGAAAGAATGATGTTGTGTGTTTAATGTATGTGTTGTAACAGGCAGATCAAAATGCATGCCAGAGCATGCAGTCTTGCTGGATGAGCAGTGTTCAGGTGAAATGTGCCTGGGTCCATCAACATCACCCTGACTTAGAAATATATCGTCATTCCTTCACTGTCGCTGGTTAAAATCCTGGAACTCGCTCCTTAACAGCACTGGGGGTGTACCTACACAACATGGACTGCAGGGATTCAAGAAGACAGCTCACCACCATCCTCTCAAGGGCAACTAGGCTTGGGCAACAAATGCAGGTCTTGCCAGCGATGCCTACATCCTTTAAATGAGTAAAAACAAAGATCAAATGTGCCCTAACCGTTCATGCCACCCTGAGAGAGGTTGAATGCCTGAGCTGGCCCAACTCCCTGCTCAACCTGGGCACCTCTCTGCTCTGCATCTTTCTCCAGCTGCTCTGATGAACTGTGTTGAGCTAGTGCTTTGCTCTTTTCAAGGTCTACTCTTCCCTGGAAGACCATATGATGGAGAACGCAGCAAACCTCCGTAAGGCACAAGATCCTTTCAGGGGTGTACTGGAGGGTACCACCCAACCAGTCCAGGTACTGGAACCGGACGTTCAGAAACCTGATGACCTGTTCAATGTTGGTCCTTGTGAGCAGATAGCTTTGTTTATAGGGCTCCTTTGCCTCTGTCATGGGGTCACATAAAGAGGTAAGTAGTCACCTCTTCAAGCAATATCTCTTGTCCCCAAGAATCCATCCACAGAGTTTCGGTGGTCACATAAAGAGCTGCAGCATCCTTGTCTGTCAGAGGATGAAGGCACCATGGCAGCTCTCAGGGTAGCACTTCCGTGCATGCATAAATCTTCTGCTGAGGTCACAGACCAGATACACAATTGACAATTGAAAGCCCTTTCTGTTGATGAATCTCACTGGCCATTCACTTGGCACCTGAGTAGCCACAGGGTTGCAAACAATAATGCCCTGCTCCTGCAACATCCCAGTAATGGGAACAAATCCACTACCTTCTGTGCCTATGAGGCCCTTTATATTTCAATTTGTATGTACTGTCCAGCTCTCACAAATAGAGTATCAGTGACCTACGAGATGCAATGTACTGCCGAATGAGAGACACCATCAAAGTCTGCTGCTGATCTTTGGGATGAGCCAGAGTTGAAGATGTTCAAGGCCACAATGACTATAACAGCCATTCGGAGCATCTGGCAAGCGGTACTGCGAGGCCTGATGTCTTCCTCAATGAGGGCACAAACCTCAGTCGCCATCTGCCTAGATAAATGCAGTCTCATGCAGCACTGATTCTCTGAAATGACCACATAGCTACTCCTTCAGCTGTACACTTGATGCTGAGGGTATGGACTTCATTGCTCCTTGTTCCTCTCCTCTGCTCTCCTCATCCCCCGGGCTCTGCACATATTCTTGAAAATGCTTATCCTCATGTCTACTCGTCCCTGTCTCCAAGTATCTTAATCGCCCATTGTCTATCCAGCTGTTGTCTACTCGGAGTTAGCTACCAGCACAATGTAGACCCCCTACCCCGGCCCCCACACCACCCCCGTCCCCCCCCCCCCCCCCCCCCAACCCCTCTGATTGCCCCACAGTCCCTGGAGGGTCACAACTCTGTCCAATGACCATGTGTGCACAGGCCAAGCTTGATTGGGTTAGTAAAGTTAATGTGGGACCGGGGAAACAGTGCCACCCACATTATGATGCAGAGAGTCATATGATGGTGGACTGTGTGTTGAGAGAGTTTGAGGGAAGTCAGCATTAAGTTAGCACTTAGCCAGGACTATACCTTGGAGATATGTTGGCCCCATAGCCTCAGAGGGTTACAACCTCCTCCACTGACTAAACACGCAGAGACCATGTGGTCCACATGAAATCCCTGTCTGCAAAAAGCGTACTTCCTGTTGTCATGTATTGTGATGACATTTCCCATTATATTTTCCTACATCAATATTTATAATCAAAACTGTCTATGCAAACTCGCCATGCTGTAACTATGTTCTTCCATTAATTTTTGCATCTCCTCGTTCCACAGCTTCTGCTCCAACCAACTCTACTTCTCAATGCTCCACATTGCTACATGTTGTGCTACGGAATCCAAATAATAATATAAAAGCAAAAACAAAACCAGAAAATGCTGTAAGAACTCAGAAGGTCAGTCAGTAACAATAGTGAGAATGGACAAGTTATAATTTGTGATATGAACCCTTAATCAGAACTGGAGGATATTACAGTCCGGTTGCCAACTTTGTTTTGACGTATTCCTGGAGATTTGATCATGTGGCATTTGATCATATGTCATCTATCTGTCCACTCTATGCAAACATTACTGTATTTATCTTAGTTGATTGAGCTTCTTAACATCAACAAGCCCCAAATAAACATTTTGACTTTTTGTCTTAAAATGAGGTGAATAACATCATTAATCAAAGAAAGGGCGCTAAATAAAAGAGAGATTTAAAGATAGGTAACATAGAAATAAAAAATACTTCTTTCATGTTTCCACAGAATCGACCATCATAGGAATCAGCAAGTAAATACCACTGATTCAACAAAAACATCAATATAAGTAATTTAGTTTTTGTGTACAATTTTATGAGTTTTTATAATGCACAGCAAGTTATAAAAGTAATAAATAAAGCCAAAATCAAAACCAAATCTGATTCAATTCACTGAATTGCATACCTCAATATTGAAGACCAGATTCAGGGAGACTTAGTCCAGAGAGAGAGGCATGAATGCTGCCTGACTCCCAAGCAAAACACATTGTACAGCACATAGCACAAGGCCACATGAAATCCCCCTTCCACCACTTTCTATTTCTCCCTTCCTCTCTCAAGTTTGTTTCTTGTCCTCCCCCTCCCCCAATTTCTCTCTTCCATCTCTCTCCACACGCCCCACCAGCTTATGTTTCTCTCTCTCTCTCTCTCTCTCTCCCCCTCCCCAACTTAGTTTGCATTTCTCCCTCGGCCTCATCGTTCCTTTCTCTCCCCCTCCCCTAGTTTGTGTTTTTCTCTCTCTCCCCTGTTTATGGCTCACTGTCTCCCCCTACCCCATACTTTCCCAGGATAAGTTCCCAGGCGATCTTGGTTGGCCCTGATGCTGGCATGCTCACAACTGGCAACAAAGGACGGCATTTCAAAAAGCAGGGTGGCCATCAGGCCCAGACAAAAGCCACGGTCATTCATGCACAAAATGTGCAAGCAAGGGCTGTTTCACCTGAATTGCCACCAGAAGCACCCAGGAGACCAACTGCCTATTCCAAGAGATTCCCATTGAAAGAGGGAGGGTTGGGAACCCTAAATTGTAAAAGGAACAGACAAAGGGAAGAGGGACATGAAAAAAATGCACAGGGATGAGGAGAGGTAGGGCGGAGTAGAATGTTTAAGTCGAAAAGAGGAAATGGTTAAATGGCCGCAGTGAGATAAGGGGGTGGTTATAATGAGATAATTCAAAGAAATTTAACAAAACACTCACACAACAAATCAAAATGTGTGAATAAGTGAGGAGATGGGAAAGAGGCAGATACAAATGGGAGCATGGAAACTGGCAAAACAGGATGTGCTCCAGTGGCCTTGGAACCTGAGAGAAGAGAAAGTGCAAGTCAGTTGGGTTGTTTTCAGCCTGTGCCTTTTGTACACATTTCACTTGACCAGTTAAAAAGGTAGTCAGCACCATCCCGAGGAAAGTGGGCCAGTCAGTCGATTTTTAATATTTTAATCTCTGAACCATTCCTTTCCCACCACGTGAATGGGCTTCATCGCAGGATTCTGATCTTCACTCCAAGATTCAATGACATCAGAGATCAGCCGGCAACACAAAAAGAGGAAAAAACAGCCAAATAACAAATTACTGTTGTTACTGTTTTAGGATAGCTGTAATTCAACATGCAGAAAGCCTGATAGAAAATGACAATGGGAAAGTAAAAGATTTGCATTCTGGGAATTATAAAAAAAACAAGAGCTCGAGCCACATATTAATAATTTGAAAAGTGCCGCATATCTTATAGGCTTAGATTCTGTAGCAGTCAGTCAGTGAGTGAGATTTGAACACCTGCTACACCCTTTTGGGTGCACAGGCCACAATTTCAAAACTTGCTGATGACACATATCTTGGAAGTATTGTGAGGAACATAGTGATAAACCTCAAGAGGACACAGAAAGACTGGTAAAATGGGTGGACAAGTAGCCAATGAAATTTAATGCAGAGAAAGGTAAAGTGATTCATTTTGGTGGGAAGGATAAGGAGAAGCAATGTAAATTAAGGGTACAATTCTAAAGGGGCATAGGAGTAGAGGGGACTAGGTGTATACTGTATGTGCACAAATTATTGATGATGACAGGACAAGTTGCAAAAATTCTTAATAAAGCATATGGGATCTTGTGCTTTATATATAGGGAAATACAGTACAAATGCAAGGAAGTTATGATTATCGCACCCTTAAAACTCAAAGGTGAAAACTGTTGTCAAATAGGACTCCTGACCTACCCTGTGTGAATAAAGAACACCATTTAATGTAACTTTGTAGCTACATAATGCCATACATGCTGAAGAGAAATAGTCGTGGTTGTGTAAGACATATCTGTGTTGTCTCAACTATTTAAAGTGAAATGTATCTTTTTTATTTGAAGTATCATTTGCCTGATAATTCATGCTTAATTTTTGTTGGTTCCAAGTTGTGTTAAAGTAAAAGCTCAAAAAGTGGAAACTTGTTGGGAATTTCTTAATTGGCGGTCATTCAGTAAATTTGATTATTTTGGTTTATGGTTTCCCCACAGGGATCATAACAACCTAAAATAATTATTTGTGGGGGAACCTTATTTATACTTAACACTTCTCCAAGGCCTAAAGTATGCTGTATGTAATTTGATTCACTGAGAACAGAGACAGGGATCCATTCTGGGGTATAGTGCAAGATATGAGGAGGTCCCATTATTCTGATATTTGCCAAAACATAATATTATGTTCAAAGAAAGATCAATGCCTCTTCTGGTTACTTCATTATTTTCATCTTAGTGAAATACATTGGAAACAAAAGCAGCAAAATAAAATTAATTTTCACATGCATTTATTTGATAGCAAGTCAGTTAGGATCTTCAATCATTATATAACAGTCAACTGTTAGAACCAGGTCAAAGGGGTGAACTGGTTTCTTTTTCTTCCATTCCTAAGTTAGTTATGACAGTGTTTGAATTTAAAAAGAGGGGTGATGTTGCCAATTGTATTATTGCCAATTTTATATATATTTTAATTCATTTATGGGATGTGGGTGTCACTAGCTGGACCAGCACTTATTGCCCATCCCTAAGTGCCCTTGAGAAGAGGGTGGTGAGCTGCCTTCTTGATCTACTGAGGTCCCTGTGATGTAGGAGTTCCAGACTTTTGACCCAGCAACAGTGAGGGAACAGTGATATATTTCCAAGCCAGGATGGTGAGTGGCTTGGAAGAGAACTCCCAGATGGGGGTGTTCCCAAATATCAATGATATATATTGTCATGATGATGTGATGTGTGCATGTGTAATAATAATTTTCAATTTTGTTGGCTGGTCAAATATATCGAACTGCTTTAAATGGACTTTTAAAAAGCAAGCCTCTAGAAGTTTCCAATGTGGATTACAATTAAGACACGTCAAGACAACCTCCTAGGGAATTTCACACCTGCTGATGTCAAGAAATACTTCAAAGAAACACTGAAACTTGTTACTGGTTATCACCATTTGCATTTCTATAAAGCTACCTTTCTACAGAGACAGAAAGTCGAATGGGACAATGGCTATATACAAGGTGTCGATACGTTCTTCCCAGCTCATCACAAGGAAGAACGGTCAACTCTGGAGTGATGGCTGGAACATTAAAGAAACTAATCATCTAGGCCATAACACAATATCCAAAGTCTGTCCAGACAGGAGCTAATCAATACCCAACTCACTATGGGGAGAAAGAGATCATGTGACTAGAATAACTATTTTTGCATTGTCTTTAAATACAACACCAAAGCTGCTAAAAGCAGTCTCGAAGAAATCTGCCAATGGAGCAGTAACACCACCTCTCTCTCCCCTGTTTTCAAGTTCAGAATCTGCTTTCTGTTACAGTTTGGAATCCATCACACAGATAGAGAATTTCAATCAAAAGGAACTCAGGTGCAATATCATCAACTTTTGGAAATTGTGTATTATCCTTAAAGAAGAGACTTTCTCCAGAAATTGTAGTCGTTCTCATCAGAATTTCAAGACACCCTTCCATGGAAAAGAGCTGCCTCAGCCAAGGACACAAGCAAAGGACTCATAAACAGTGAACTCTCTGTTTTTACCATTTATCATTGAATCTTATCTTAGTCAAAAAACTAACCTCCTTCTGTATAACTTGTAATTTTGCATGATTGTGAGTGTGTGTGTGTGTGTGTGTGTTGTGAAGGTCAGGACATGCCTTTACCTTTTTAAATATATTTATATCTTTACCTGGGTGCATTTTTAGCACTATAAAAACTAATCCCTTCGTGTTTGAATTCAAGAAAGCCTTTTGGACTGAGTTCTTTGCAATCAGCATATAAATGGGTAAATATAAACACTGAATTAATACCTTTATCCTTATAAATTACAAAAAAATCTCTGTTATGCTCATTCCAGGGGTAGCAAAGAAAAGTTAAATCCTGACCTGTGTCCTCACCAGTTGTAACAATATATCTATCTATAGATATCTGAAGATGCAGAAATTATTCGCAAAAGGTTTAAAATGTACAAATATTTCAACCACCCAATATTGTAAAAATAACACAAAAACAACCCCCCCAAGCATGCACAAAAGAAATAAAACTCTGCGCAGTATCAAATATTAAAAAAAAAACATGGCCAAGTAACAAGTAAAGTCAGGGGAAAATAAAACATGCACCGATTGTCAAGAAGCTTCGTTAGTGCTGAAGGGTCCCAGCCCACAGTAGCTGTTGCCTCTTGGAGTTTCTCACTGGAGAGAGTGGTGTTGAACTCGGTTTGCAGCAATGAGGTCTTTTGCTGTGCTTTTTTCAAATCACAAGCAACTCAGCTTTGATGAATGTTTCAGAAGAAAGAGAGATAGGGTAAAGCTGTTACCCTTCTGTGGTCTGCCTCTGAATAAGCCAAATCCAGAATTTTTTAAACCAAGAGCTGAATCACAAGATCTGGGAACTCCATAGACTTGGTGCATCCATAAAAGCAGCTTGCATCCTTCACAAATACAACATAACAGCTGCTGTAAACCAATGTCCCTTGCTTAGGAAAGGTGTTGTTTTCAAAGAAGTCCAATACATATGTATGTCCAGCTGATTACATTATAAATTAATATTTCATATAACACATCTTCATACCGCCACATTCAAATCTTCTGTGACCTTTTATCGGTCTGTTTAGTGAAAGGTCACAGACTTGAAACGTTAACGCTCTCCACTGAGTATTTCCATCTTTTTCTGTTTTTAGTGCAGATTTCCAGCATCCACAGTATTTTGTTTTTGTGTTCAAATTTCCTAAGCGTGTGGGAATTTGAAGTGTTGCCTGTCTGCTTTTCAACAAATTCTAGATAATTGTAAGCACCACTTGTCTTCGCAGATAACAGAAGGGATTTGTTTAGGACCTATTTTATTCTTTGCACCTTCAGTTACACTACTCCAAAGCCAATTAAACTTTGACAAAGTAAATACAGCTTTGTTTGCATTTGATTTAAATAACTGAGGCACCAGTTTTAAAAGTGTTGGCACTTTTGTTGCCATTAATGTTTCAGATTAGTGTGCTTGTATGCAATTTTTAGCTCCATGATTTAGAGCTGTGTTGTCTTTACATTGGATTTACACCGTTCCCGGCAAGATTTCAGTGAAAATGCAACACTTTATAAGTGGCACCAGCCTTCTTGTAAAATAGTTGATCTGTAGATAATTTGTTATTAAACACTCCATGATGCGAATCAGTTGACCTCCAATTACTTCAATTCCCAAAAAATTGATTAACTCAGCGACACAACATTAACTGTTTTTGAGGAAGTCAATTCCATCGAACCAATACTCCAACTTCAAAAAAAATTTCAAACTTCTATTCTAACTTGTGGCATGCAGTTTTTTGCTTGAATTCTTTAATGAGATTTTGACCAACCTGCTGTTATAAATGGTGGCTTCTCCAGATATTCCCATCCTGTATTCTAAAGCAAATGCCGGTTCCCAGAGCCTATGAACTGAAGCAGGAACTGGTGCATAATGCCGTTGATGAATCACAGAGAAATTATAGTGCTGGTGAAAGGTCATAGGCTTGAAATGTTGGCCGGAATCTTGTGCTCCCGCCGGTGGCGAGCTTGGAAGTGGGAAGGTCATTTACTTTGGCAGGATGGTGGCTTACCAGCTCTTGCCATTTCCTGCCTCTGCCAGAAGTAAGTCCTGGGCGGGAAGGCCCATGGTCGACCATCCTGCCCCCACTGCCAATTGAGGCCGTGGAACGGTCAATTAATGACCAATTAAGAGCCTCATCCCAATGCCATGGGCATTAACCCAGCTGCAGGCAGACCAGTCGTCATGCAGTGTGTTGGAGAGTTAAAACCTTGTGGCCAGCTTGTCATCTCCTGGGGTGGGGAGGGAGGTTGAGGGGAGGAGGGGGGCTGTGGGTGGGGGTGTGTGGGCATTCAGTGCCTGATCAAGGGACTGGACATCAGAAAGGGAGAGGCCCATTGAAAACCAGTGCCCTGCCCATACTGCCGACTCCCTTCACCCCGTCCCCGTGTCACCCATCCCCCTAAACCTCGCCGCCACCCATTATTAATCTGTGGCCTGGGTCACTCTGCGACCCTGGGATGCTGATAGGTGTTCTTCCTTCAGCAGCCACACCTTCCCCAGTGGCACTGCTGTGCACAAGAGCTGCCACCATCTAATTGGCTGGCAGCTCTTGGTTGGCGAGACTTCCGCCCTCCCCCCCAGGTCTTGATTACTGGGGAAGGCCCACCGTCGGCCTCCCTACTACCTGATTAGCTTGTGATTCAACGGGCCTTCCTGAAAAGGGGCAGTGTGGGTCTCTCGCCTGCTCTCCAGCTGACAAGTGAAAACCCCAACACCTCAAAAAGATTCCGCCTATTAACTCTGTTTCTCTCTCCATGAATGCTGCCATACCTTGTTGAATATTTCCAGCATTTTCAATTTTTGTTTCCGATTTCTAGCATCTGCAGTAATTTGCTTTTAAATTAGGCATGTTTACAATTCTTGGATTTATGAGTGGGGTGTTAACCGCTCCATGCTCTGTTGTTACACAGCTTGTCTGATACCCAGTATCAAATGAGCAGAAATTACCTCCCAAAAACACATGGTAAAGATTGAAATTATCATCTTTTGCCCCACCAGAAATTCTGTTCCCTATCTAAGCTCTCCATCCACTTTTTTGGCCAGAGTCTTATGCTGGGTGGAACCATCCCAGATTTGCACTAAGTGTGCTAGTGGGCAGGGAAAAGGATGCTTTACCCACCGGCCGCAATGGTGGTTTTTCATGCAGTATGCAGCCACTGGAAATCTCAAATTCCCCAATGAAGTGTAGCATACCAGCAGCACGTCGTTTATGTACAGTTGTAAAACACATCAGTATACAATCACACCGAAGTGCCTGGATGATCCATTTGATCCTATGAGCAGGGCTTATAATGAGATGCTAAAGTAATGAAATTAGGTTCCTGACGTGTGGCGGTGGGAAACCTAGCCCTCCATTGACGGGTGGAGCGGACGATTGCAAGAAGTTTTCATGCTGGCGTGAAACCAATTTTTGGCCTTCTCGCCATATTGTCCCCCTCCCCGTCCAACATGATGCCCAACACCAACAGGGCCGGAAAATTCCATCAGACTGTTTGCAATCTTGACATCCCATTTGACCATGAGCTGAGTTTCTGACCCTATCTCCTCTCCATCACCAAGGCCATCTGCTTCCACTGCTGTAATATTGCTTGTCTCTACATGCTTTGAGACATTGTACTGTGTTAAAGATGCTGTATAGTTGTTGTCATCACCACTTGCACCTCAGCCCACCTTATGAAACAAGCCTTCTTTGCCATCAAACTTGACTAGTCCAGTGCTTTCCTGGCCAGCCTCCAATTTTTCACCTTCTGTAAACTTGAGCTTATCCAAAACTCTGCTGCCTGAATCCCAACTCGTGCCATGAAGCATTCACCCAACATTCCCGTGCTCGCTGACATAAATTGAGTTCCATTCCAGTAGTGATGCAATGTTAAAAATCTCATTCTTGTGTTAAAATCCCTCCATGGCCTCATCCTTCCTAACTTTGTAACCTCCATCCATCCAGCCCCACAATCCTCCAAGAACTCTGCATTCCTCCAATTCTTCTGTGAATCCTTGGGCAGAATTTTTGGCTCGGCGAGTGGGGGCGGGGCACGCTCGCCGAGGTGTAAAATGGCGCACAGTGATGTCGGGCGTGCGTCCCGATGTCACTGTGCGGCATTTAGATTTTCAGTTCGGCAAGCGCACAGCCGAGTTGGCTGCACGCCTGCCGAACAGTCAAAGGCCTAGTAAGACCATTTAAAAAGCCAATAAAGCAATTAGGTGAGCTGCCCGTCCAACCTTAAGGTTGGCGGGCAGGCAAAGAGCCCAGGCGGCCTTCGCATTTTTCATGATGAGGTTTCATGAACATTTTTAAAGTGTTTGAAAATAAAGTGCTTTAATAAAACTAAAGGACATGTCGCAGCTTATGTGACAGTTTCACATGAGGGGGCACGTCCTTAATTTTATTTTACCTTTATTCAATGTTTTAGAAGTGAAAGTAATCTCTCTGAGGAGATTTGCACATGTGCCAAAAGAGCGCACTCCCCAACTCAGGCAACTTCCCCCCCCCCGCCCGCACAGGGAGCGCTCAACACTTCCGGGTGTGTGTCAAGCTAGAAGGGCCTTAATTGGCCTGCCCACCCAATAAATGGCAGTGCCCAGCCGATCAGCTGTGTGCCCGCCCCGCACAACCCCCCCAACAGGGAGAAAATTCTCTCCCTTGACTTCCTTAATCTCCCTCACCCTTTCAGCTTTCAGCTGTCCTGGGCCTGAGGTCTGGAATTCACTTCCTAAATCCCTCTGCTTTTGCCTGTCTTTAGCTTGCTATTAGATGCCTATAAAACCTAACTCTTTGACAATGCTTTTGGTCAACTCTCCTAATGTTTCCTTCCTGTCAATTTTTTTGTTTGGTTATGCTCCTGCGAGGCACATGGAGATATATTATATTAAAGGCACCATATGAATGCAAGATAATATTGTTTTTCTACATACCCACATCACTTTGGATGATCATTAATATCAATCATATCAGGTAATTTAATAACACGCTCGTGGTAATCTGAGGTGCAATACACACTTAAGAGAATGTGAGCAGATTGACCACGTGACCGTATGACCCTGTAGCTGTGTAGCGTGGGCTACAATGTTAATATTAGTCTAGAGTAGGGTCTGGTTGGAGAGGCACACATCATGTTAGTGCTCTGTTGTCTGTGTAAATAAATAGCATGTGCTTCACCTCGTATTGGTCTCTGTGTCTGCAGCATATTGTTATTGACTCACCTGCCGGCAGATAAGTGTGCAACCGGTTCACGAGCAAAGTGACCCCATGGTAGGACATAACAACACTAACTTATCAAACGGTCTGAGATATTTATAGAATCAAGCGGTAACAGATGGCTTTTGAAAGCAATTAACATAAAAGCTGTGAGCCAGTTGTGAGCTAACAATCCATTTGATTCATTTCACATGGTATTGCATCCTTTTCGTAAGTTGCTGGCCAATTTGTGCGTTAGAAACAGTGTGCCATTATTTGTTCGGTAAAATCTAGTCCATTCGGATATTCTATGGAGTAATTAAAAGCCTGTTCAAAGGGGTAGGTTTAAAGGAGGGTCTTAAAGAAGGAGAGAAGGCTATAGAGAGGTTATTGGGTTTAAGGAGGGAATTCCAGAAATAAAAGTCTGGATTTTCATCGAGTCGGGGAGACTGGGTGGAAGGTTGAAAATGGTTGGCGGGACCTGAATCCGGAAGTTCTGTCCCCATTCTCGACGATTCCAATATTGACAGCTGTATGAAAGGGGGCAGGTCGTAAGTCACATATGCAGCAGAATCTGGGCCATTTAAAGAGACGTGGCAGAACTGGAAGCCATGTTTCTCACACTCAAATCTTTCAGAACCCGGGAGTATGTATGTATTATGCACCTTGGTGCTGGAGACATGAATAGATCTGAAGCACTGAGGTAAAGAATTCTGAGCTTTATATAGAGCTGAGTGAAGCAGGTCTGACAGCATCTGCGGAGAGGAACACAATTAACATTTCGAGTCCCTATGACTTCAACAGAACTAAGTAAAAATAGAAGAGAAGTGAAATATAAGCTGGTTTAAGGGGGGGGGGGTTGGGGGAGGGTTGGTGGGACAAGTAGAGCTGGATAAAGGGCCAGTGATAGGTAGAGATAGCCAAAAGATGTCATAGACAAAAGGACAAAGAGGTGTTGAAGGTGGTGATATTATCTAAGGAATGTGCTAATTAAGGGTAGAAAGCAGGACAAGCAATGTACAGATAGCCCTAGTGGGGGTGAGGTGGGGTGAAGGAATCGGAAAAGGCTAAAAGGTAGAGATAAAACAATGGATACAATGCATTTAAAAATAATGGAAATAGGTGGGAAAAAAAAAATCTATATAAATTATTGGAAAAAAGGGTGGAGATCGGAAAGTGGGTGGGGATAATTTTTAAATGTATTTCCATCCATTGTTTTATCTCTACCTTTTAGCCTTTTCCGATTCCTTCACCCCACCCCACCCCCACTAGGGCTATCTGTACCTTGCTTGTCCTGCTTTCTACCCTTAATTAGCACATTCCTTAGATAATATCACCACCTTCAACACCTCTTTGTCCTTTTGTCAATGGCATCTTTTGGTTATCTCCACCTATCACTGGCCCTCTATCCAGCTCTACTTGTCCCACCCCCCGTAAACCAGGTTATATTTCACCTTTCTTCTATTTTTACTTAGTTCTGTTGAAGAGTCATACGGACTCGAAATGTTAACTGTGTTCCTCTCCGCAGATGCTGCCAGACCTGCTGAGTTTTTCCAGGTATTTTTATTTTTGCTTTGGATTTCCAGCATCCGCAGTTTTTTTGCTTTTATCTCAGCTGCAAAGCTGAACTTGCCTCTGAGATAGAGGCTGCTGTTTGCCCTCAGGCAAGAGGGGGGTGTGGCGGCTGTAGAAGACCAAAGGCTCATCCATGTGAGCTCCTGCTCATTATCCAAATGGGCAAAAATACCGACTGCCAGTCTCACTGGGTTAGCAGTGTGTAGGCCACGAAGGAAGGAAGCTTGCTGAAATAGAACATTCACAGATGCGCCATATAGAAGAAAGGCAGTGGCAGAAATGCGTGGTCAGAGCCAGGGTACCCGGGCATGAGGTAGCACAGCCCCTGGACAGACCAGCAAGGAGGGGAGGGTGAGATATTACCTTAAAGACAGACTGTACAGGAACAGTTTCAGCTTCTTGAATATGAATGAGAGGCAGGGTAGGCAAAGGCTTAGGATACCTTGGGACATGGTAAAAGAAATCTCTACCATGTTGGAGGCAGACCTCATGACTTGAACAACTGGTGCACATGCCCTTCCAATAGCAATCAAAGTCACCACGGCCCTCAACTTTAATGCAGCTGGGTCCTTCCAGGGCCCTGATGCACACCACTGCTGCATCTCACGGTCAGCCACTCACAGGTGCATAACAGCAGTCACCGATGCCCTCTTTTCCAGGGCAGGGGATCAGCAGTCATCAATACCCTTTTTGCCAGGATAGAGGAGCAGCAGTCACCAATGCCCTCTTTTCCAGGGCAGGGGAGCATATTAAGTTTCGTACAGATGTGGAGTCTCGAGTCAAAGAGCATTGCTTGTGTCAATAGGTGGCTTTCCACAATTGCAAGGCATAATAAATTGCACACACATTGTCATCAAAGCACCATCACAGGAGGTGCACAGATATGTAAATAGAAAGCCTTCTTACTCCAATAACATCCCGCATGTGTGCGACCACAATAAGGTTTTCCTCCACATCTCTGCACAGTCCCCTGGAAACTACCATGACTCATTTATTCTGAGGGAGTCAAATCTCCCACACCTTTCCGAGCAGTGTGTGCCATCTGCAAGATGCTCTGCTGCAAATCACCGAGGCTCCTTCAACAACATCTAAATCTGCAACATCTACCAGCTGGAAGGAAAGAGCAGCAGATGCATTGGGGATGCCACCTCCTGCAAGTTCCTGTCCAGGCAACACACCATCGAGACTTTGAGAAAAATGTCTGTTGTTGGGTCAAAGTCCTGGAGGTCCCTTTCTAAATGGGTGCACCTACACCATATGACTGCATCAGCTCACAAAGGCATCTCACCATTAACCACCTTCTCAAGGGCAATTAGGGATGGTCATCAACTACTAAACTAGGCACTGACGCACACATCGCATTGTTGACTATTATCAGCAGTGACGGTATTACTGAGCTCCGACTTAACGATGAGGGACGTGTATGACCATACCCTTCACATCTGTCAGGTGACAGAGGGATGGACTTCTGCCTCCAATCTTCACTGACACTGGTAAGAACATGCAGTTTTATTGTTAAACTCGTTATTGTACCCGCCGCTCAACAAGTATAAATCAATACATTGATCTTTTGATTTCTATGGTGCATTTACAGATATTGCGAAAGGCATGCTTAACGGTGTGAGATGTCGCACCACATGTGAACCCATTAGTGATTGAGTCATCATGGTGCCCTCCACTTACAGACACTCCTGTGTGGTGCCCTTTCACCCGCGTTGTCTTGGAGGAGGTGGAAGCAGACTGCTCATCTCTCTGTCTGTGCAGCATTGAGGAATGCTAGGACTGGCCTCTTAATGTGCAGATGCCCATTGGAGACCAACCTGAGACTGCAGGTCCTGCAATTCTACACCCAGAAGGAAAAGAACAGTAAAAACTGGGAAATAAGAATACTGGTCTGAACTGGTCTTATATACCTTAAAATGGAACACCAGTAAAAACTGGGAAATGAGAGTACTGGTTTGAACGTTTTTTTTCTGCTGGGCAGGAACAGTTGTGGTCACTGGAACACATGGTACAGGTGAGGGCTCCGGCCCGGGGAAGCCGTGGAAGATGAGTGCAGACTGGTCACAGCGCCCTCATCCTCCTCAGCCCTGGGTTGGCTTTCTTGATGGTTGGATGCAGTGGCCTGCTGACGGCACAACAGATGATGTAATAGATGGCTTCTGCACCACCCAATCCAACATCTGTTGTGCCAGCAGTGAGAATGTCCTGCTATAGATAAGCAGATCCTTGTCTATCCCATGGAGGTCAGCGCTGGAACTCTGAACTGACTGCTCCAGGATAATGAGTGCACCTTGTTCCCTTTGCAGGATTTCACAGTGCTCTTGTACCCACTCCAAATGATGCTGCATGTGACTCTCCATGAGATTGGCCAGTCTTTCAAGATTGGAGCTGAAGCAGTCAAGCCCCTGAGACCAGGTTGAGCTCATCACCGCAATGGATTCCTCCACTCACAGTACATGAGCATGTACTGCCTTGGGGAACTCCGCCAGATTTCCGCACATCTACCATAGCTGACCTACATACTGTGCTCCATAAGATGACTCCTGAGACCTAATGCCAACTTGAGCACCATCATCATTGTCCTCCCTCTTCCAAAGAGAATTGTGTTTCTGACTCTGCCACTTCCTCCTGGACTCTGGAGCAGTGTACTTCCAACTCTAATCGCGTGCTACATCCCTCCTCAGTGCTAGCATCTGCTGGTGGATGGTGGGCTGATAAGATGGGACGGTGCTTCCTTGGACATCTCTTCCTCCTCCACCTGATGCCCAAAAGATGTTCCGGCTCTGAGGGTTGGGCGTCCAATAAAGGGATCTGTTGGAGACACAACAGGATATAATTAATGCAATCCTTAGTCAGTGTGAAAGCACATGCAGGTACAGGCAATATCAGAAACCATGTAAGCTGAACTATTGTCCCAATACCCTTCCTTCTTGTTCTGCCATGCGCCAACTGCCCATTATGCTAAGTCCAGGTCCAACATGTATAACCATCAACCCAGCACCCATGCTCTAAGGTGTCTATAACACCGCCTTTGGCACCTGCAGTGGCAATTCGCCATCTCCAACACTGGCCTGAGAGGGCACAGGTACAATTTGCCAGGCCCTCCCCTCCACTACACAAGTCGCTATCTGCTTCGCACTCCCACCCCCTATTTGAGCCATCTATTTTGCATTTTGTGTTCTCTTCTCCTGCAACTAATCAATAAAGACAAGTTTAAGGACAATGACTCCTGTGTCCAGGCACAAGCCTAATCTATTTGGGAATGTGTCAAAATAGCGATTCCATGAATGCTTAGACATTCAAGGGTGTCATGTCCGTTCAATCATTCTTGACGATGGGGAAATAGGTGTCAATTGTGTCCCATCTGATGTCCCATTCACATGGGACTCAAAGCAGACTGAAATGCATGCTTCACTCACCTTTCCTGAGTGCAGCAGGTAATGGAATCATTTGCAGCGCTGTATCCAAGATCTTTGCTGTTCATCGTCGCTCCTATTGCCTGCCAGGCTCTCTAGGTGAAGGCAGGAGGGTTCCTTTTACCCACTGGATACAGTGTTACTCTCCGACCTTCAACTTCCTGCATCAGGATCCCCAAGTCCTAGTCACAGGACTTTGGTGCGTCCAATCCATGAGGCACACTCAACAGCACCCTTCAGGGACATTCTGCTATTGCAACGAATAAAGCACGTGGATGGGTAAGGATTCTCACTATGTGCAGTTCTACTCAATGCCGATGTGCAATCTTCTGCTGCGACCTTAATCTGGATGTTGTTGGGGGGTGGGGGATCCGTTCATAAGTTGAGTCTATAGTTGTCAGCTGCGGCTGGACATATTCCTGGAGGTTCCACCATATGGACTTCTGTGTCCAAGCAGATGGTCCATCCACTGCTGGAGAATCCAAGGCAACCCTGGAGGGTTGGCAATCCTTGCTGGGTGTATTGTGCTTGTGTGTGAGCACCCAAATAGCACAGTGTGTTTTGGAGCACTTAGGACCCTGTTGAAATACTAGGGGTGAAAAAGGCCAGAGAAGACAGTGTGCTGATGGACGAGGCACTTTTGGATCCCTGCATCTGAAATTGTGACAGGTAAAAAGAGCACTGGGAGAACATGAGAGATCTGCTTCTGAGGTCCTGAGGCCAACTCCTGAGTTGCCATGCTCATTTCACTTGCTGCACAGTATTGTGACCTGCTGCAACTGTGAAGATGGCTGAACGTGGTGGAACATTGGCAACAATGAATAACTGCTGTATGGACACTCTTTACACATTTCCAATGGTCAGAATTCACAAGCTTAAAGTTTCCTATGGAAGGCTAATGATCGGCCATCTCCTACAGCATTTAAAACCAGTTGGCCAACATTTTTAACTTTCACTCACCTGACAGCTTCTGAAATGTCTTCCCACTCTCTTGACACCTTCCTTCCTCTCGCAGCGACTGACTTCCAGGATGGCCCTTTAGGACCTGAGTAGTGAAAACCCCGCCTCCTAATTCACGTATCACCTCTGCTGGGGTCAGCCATACCAACCGTTGCCAGAACCCGCCCTCCAGCAATGAAGGTCGCACCTCTGGGACCAGTTTTTCCCCAGGCGGATGCGCAAAGCTGGGAATTTTCCCAACTCCCACTACCCACCTCAAGGACGAAAATCCAGGCCAAAGTCTATAAGGCTGAAGATTCAGTCACCAGTGGTGGGACAAAGGAAGTAAGGGGTGTACAAGAGGCCAGCCTTGGTGGAATGCATAGTTCTCAGGGTGGGCAGGGTAAGAGGAGGTTACAAGTAAATGAAAGGGGTGGGCCATGGATGGTTTTGAACACCAGGGATGAGAATTTTTAAATTGAGTCTATTGTGAAATGTGAGCAGGTCAGGGAACATAGATGTGATAAGTAAATGGTGCGGATAGGATATGGGCAGCAAACATTAGGATGAGCTCAGTCGTTCATGATGGCAGGTAGGAATAAAGTGTAAACTAGGAGGCATGTCGGATTTTAATGATACAACCACCCTGCACCTGCCAGACAAAGAAAGGCTTCACGCTTATAAAAGTCAACTGAAGTAACGTGACAATTATCACGAGAAAGTGTTTTTTTTTTAAAGATAGAATTTCTAACTTCTTTTTCTGGCTGTATTTTAAAAAAGCAAACTGAAATCTGATTAAGACAACGGAGGACTACCAGCCAGCTACAATGTACAATTTCACATTCCATCAAGAGAGATAGAAAATAGAAGCAGGAGTAGGTCATGTGGCCCATTGTGCCTACTCTGCCATTCAATATGATCATGGTTGATCCTCTATCTCAATGTCATACTCCCTCTCTCTCCTCATACCCCTTGATGCCTTTAGAGTCTAGAAATCTATCTATTTCCTTTATAAATATATTCAGTGACTTGGCCTCCACTGCCCTCTGTGTTAGTGAATTCCACAGGTTCGTCAGTCTCTGAGTGAAGAAATTTCTTCTCATCTTAGTCTTAAATGGCCTACCCCATATCTTGAGATTGTGTCCCCTTGTTCTAGGCTCCCCCAGCCAGAGGAAACATCATCCCTGCATCCAATCTGTCCAGCTCTGTCAGAATTTTATACGTTTCAATGAGATCCCCTCTCATTCTTCTAAACTCCAGTGAATACAGGCCTAGTCGGCCCAATCTCTCATCGTATGGCAATCCTGTCATCCCAGGAATCTGTCTGGTGAGCCTTCGCTGCACTCCCTCTATGGCAAATATATTCTTTTTTAGGTAAGGAGACTAAAACGGAGCACAATACTCCAGGTGTGGTCTCACCAAGGCCCTGTACAGCTGCAGTAAGACATCCTTACTCAAGTCCTCTCGCAATGAAGGCCAACATACCATTTGTCTTCTTAACTGCTTGCTGCACCTGCATGCTTGCTTTCAGTGATTGGTGTACAAGGACACACAGGGCCCTTTGTACATCAACATTTCCCAACCTATCATCACTTAAAAAATACTCTGCCATTCTGTTTTTCCTACCAAAGTGGATAACTTCATATTTATCCACATTATACTACATCTGCCATGTATTTGCCCATTCACTCAACTTGTCAAAATTGCCTTGAATCCTTTTAATATCCTCCTCACCCCTCACATTCCCACAATGTTTGTATCGTCAGCAAACTTGGAAATGTTACATTTGGTTCCCTCATCCAAATCATTGATAAATATTATGAATAACTGAAGCCCAAGCACTGATCCTTGCAGTACCCCATTCCAAAAAATATCAGTTTATTCCTATTCTCTCTTTCCTGTCTGCTAACCAATTCTCCATCGATGCCAATATATTACCCCCAATCCCATGTGCTTTAATTTTGTACACTAACCTCTTATGTGGGACCTTATCAAAAGGAACAAACACTCAAACACCTTGGGGAGCTTGAAATTACCCATCTCCCATGGCTTTAGACAATCTTAAAACTTTTCAAGAGTTCCTGAGAAGAGACATCAAAATGCAATTACCTATTCTAAAAATAATGACTGCAGAAGACATGGATTGATCAAATCCCTCTAGAATATACAGCCATCAAGCTGCTTTAAGGACTGGTGACCAAGCCAGGGAGATCAGAGATCTGGATGCTGTACAGAAAGCAGGCTGAAGCTGTTTTCCCTCTCTGTCTCTCTTTCCCTCTTAGAAGTATTGTGCCCAGGTTTATAAAGTATCAATCCTAAGAAGAGAAATCTACTGAAAACCAAGATCAAATGGTCTCAATGTGGAATTACTGCATCAAGACCAGCCAAAGAACAGCTAACCATATATTCCTCTATTTGATCTTCTTCACGGACTGTATAAAATCTTTAAGCCGATTCTCTTATCATGTGTGTCCAGGGAACGTGTATGACGTATGAATGATGGTTGTGACCTACCTAGTTTTCATTAACTCGGAAAATAGTTTCAATAAACTTATCTTGTTTTTTTTAAACTCAGGAAACCTGTCTGACTAGTTCTTTATAATCTGAAAGCATAAATAGTGGGACTGCTGCAGTTTTAGCAAAGCCATTCTCTCTAAATGAACAAAAAAAAACCCTGTATGGTCAGACCTGGAGTGGTAGAATAGGGGAGTCATTGAGCTCCTCCTCATGTGGTTATAACACAATGAAATAGAACTTTTCAACTGCTTTATCCAATTCACATGAGTTGGCAAAAAATATAAATTTTTTTAAAAGAACCATTTTCTCATAATCCATAAGTATAAAATTCAATTGGTCTTTAGTGAAGCTAATAAGAATGTTCATGGAAATTGCAAAATGTTGCATTGAGCCAGCTAGTGTATGATCCATGAAGTTGGATGGGAATGACTGTCCCTCCCCTTATCTTCAGCCTTTTGCAGGGGCTCCATGAGTGTTCCTCACTGATGGATGAGACGAGCAGCTTCATTCCATCAAAGCCAGGCACTGCTTGTTAAGGTCCCTTATTTTATTCTCGTCAAGATGAAGACGGGAATAGTTGAATCGTCCTAAGACCCCTCTGAATTCCCATGACTAATATTTTGACACCAGTTTAATGAACTTTGTAGCAGCTCATCTAGATCTTAGGTGGTCAAACTGTGGCAAATAGTTTAACACAACAAGAATCTGCAAAACAGCCTTTATACAGTTCATACAGGATTTTCAATGAGGCAGTGTGACTAAAGGGTTTAGTTCGACAGGGAAGAGGCTTGGTTTCCACATTGAATAGTATTTGGATCTCTCTTTGGGTAACTTTTGGCCTAATCTGTGTTCAGAAGGTTTCCCTCTGCTCACTAGTGACTCATGTCTAACTCTGGTAAGTTTCTCCAGAAACAACTTTATTTACACTACATACATAATAAGGTTCTAGATGAATGTATCTCTCTCATGTACAGAGCATACCGCCTTTCCACAGATTCTCTTGCAAATGACTGTTGATGTCACTGTTACATCATGATGCACATCACTAACTCATTACCATAACTATTAACCCATTATTTTTCAGGAAGGTCAAATAAAATAATTGTGATATATCAATATAAATCAGGCTAGTGATTCATGGATTTATTAAATATTATTGGGGAAGAAAGTGGCCCTTGTTGCACCTTGGGTGGAATCATCCAAAATTTTCCCAAAGCATGGTAGCAGGTGGGAAAAAGGATATTTTACCTGTTGGCTGCAGTGACAGCTGTTCACACCGTATCATCCCATTCCCAGCGCTTCCCTCCTCATTAATAATTAATTCCTGGGAAACTCCCCTCTGATTCACTATCACCTCAGACCTTCAGTAAACTGGGCGCATATTTAAAGGCCGTCTCTGCACAAAGCTAACAACCTTCAAGAGATTGGAAGCTGCTAGGAACTGATGCCTGCCAAAGGGAGGAAACATGCTGACCCCAAAATTAGCGACGTGTTCCTCAAGCGCCTACTGGACGCAGTGGAGGCCCACCACAATATCCTCAATGCCCACACTGGGTGAAGAGCAGCCAGCAAGGTCACCAATCCAGCATGGGGTGGGGGGGGGGGGGGGGCGATGACAGCGGTGGTCAAAGCCAATGCCCTGCAAAAGGGGACAGCCATCTGGTGCAGGAAAAGGATAAATGCTCTCATCTGTCCCACCAGTCACTCTTCTCATCACTCTCAGCTCACACACTCACAAACCTGTCACTCATCCATAGGGATCTCACACCTCAAGGGACAACACCACTAACTCTCACACACACCCTCACATCTCCATCAGGCTCATATCTTCTGGAGCTCAAGTTCTCATGCCATCCATGCCTCTGCTCATCTCACAAATATTCCATGCAATGCCATGTGTCCTGCTCACATTCGCTCCAACTGTTTTCATGCAGGAGAAGCTGGCTCAAAGCAGCAGGGAGAGATCCCATACCAGGTGTGGAGTGGACCACGTTAGGCCCCTCACTCACTTTGAGGAGCGTGCCATCATGCTGTCTGGTGAGGACATGGACCATGCTTGTGGCAACAGTGAGTCTGGTGGCAAATGCCTGCGTAAGCATCCTGCACCACATCTTCCCTCTCTCAACACAAATGTAAGTGTTCTCTCTCCTGCTTTTGGCTCTGTTGCCAGGGACTAATTATCTCTACTTTGGTTCACAGGGATCTCTGCCAAGCGACCAACACCCTCATCCAGCCAGTCCCTCAGCTCCATCCATGTCCTCACCTCCAGCGAAATGGACACCTCCTCCATTGAATGATTGGAAATAAGCAGCCTGGAAGACCTGTCACAGCACTTACCCACACCCTCTGCCAACACAGAGACAGACACCCCAGTGGGACCTAGATCTAGAGCAGGCTCGGGTTCACAATCTGGTGGTCACCGCACGGACACATGTCCGGAGCAGGAGGAGGCAGGTTCTTGCCAGCTCCCCGGCACTCAGAGGACTGTTGGTGAAGAGGCATCTGTGAGGTCCAAGTCAGATGACAAGCCTCTGGATTCAGCCTTCCAACTTATCCTGGAGAGTCAGCAGAAAGCAAGGGAAAATCACACACAACTGATGGAAGCCCTCAACAGAGTGGCGCATGAATCAGAGGAGTGCGTGAGCCTGCTCGCTGATGAAGTAGTGCCCCTATATGCACGTATGGAGGTCTCCATGGGGAAGATGGTTGATGTCATGGATACCCTGGTCCAGCAGAACGCGGAGATGTGTGCAGACCTATACTCCATTGTGATAGCCATGGGTGAGTTCCTGGAGTGGCAATGCGAAAGTGAAACGAGCACCTTGAAGTCCCACCAGGTGTTACTTCCCCTCAAGGCGTCAGGCCAGGGTGCTCAGGAACCTGAAGGGAGGAGGAGCAGCAGTTGGACACCCCGGGTCATCCACTCAAGAATTTCAGCGGCTGTCCTTTCCCTTCGAGTCCCCTTTACCCCCTCAACCTTGTCCTCTGTCACTGCAGAGGGAGCAACTGGCCTACAGGGGGACATCCAAAGCATGTCAGGGCCCACAAGGTCTCGGCTCTCCAGAGAGCACATATTGAACTCATCAGAGGCAACAGAGCCAACCATTGCACAGGCTGTCTCCACCCCTGCTGCTGATATCAGGGCAGCACCGAGAAGTGTAAGGCCTAGAAAAGTTAAGAACTCAGGCTGGCAGGAGAGTGCATGGGTAAATACATTTTGCCACTTTATAATCTGAAAATATATTCACGTTCACTGAATAATGTATAAAGGTGTCTTTCAGCTTCATTGACAGGCTTCCCAAGTCCTCCCCTGCATCTAAAACCCACAATCACCCCCCCACCCCTCCCCAGTAGCAGTTCAGTCGCATGCAGCCAGACCATGGGTGATTCTGGAGGGAGAAGTGTGTGTGTGACAGGGCCTTTTGGAGCGTCCTGCAAGCACTCTCCCACGCACACGGAGCCTTCCTCCATCACACTTATCTCAATGTCCTGCGCATTTTCAATGCTAGCTGCTGGGGTTCCCTTTCAGTTGTCCATCTAAGATGACCTGCATCTCCACCCACCCACTTTCCTTACTCCCATGCAGCACCTGTGCCTTCCCAACATGAGTTTCCTCTCACTTTAGATTTCAGAAGCATGATTGTTGTAAGATTTGTTTTCAGTTCCCCCATCCTTTCCCCTCCCCAAGTCACCCATGTTCTTTCCCTCACCACAATTGACTCCCCTGGCTTCACCTCCCACCTCCCCACCGTCACCTACCAGCCAGAACCCTTTTCTTTCCATGATGTCCAGGTGAAGATGTACGTTCCCTATCTTCCTGAGAACTCCACCCCCATCCACATTGTTCTTCCCGAGCTACTCCTTCCCACCCTCAGGGTCCGTGTTTGCCTCCGAGACCTCACCAACCACCCTCACTGTTCCTTCTACCACTACCGTTGCATCCTCACCCTCCCACCCTACCGGCTCACTCTGCCCTCTGTCATACTTACTTACCCTCCTACCACAACCAACCTCAATTCGCTCTCCAGAAGGCGGTCATTATTTTATGTTTTTGGTTATCAAATTTGCTTTGGCCTGCGAATGTGAGTTGCTCCCTTGATATAAAGATATTAGTTGGTTTTTGAAACAATATAGGCAGAGAGACCGATTGACTGAATAGACAGTAGTTGTTTATTGTAACTAAGAACAAAACACTAACACCACGTGTGCTTCTTCAATCACCTCTAGCTCTAGACTTACAGTTACCAAAGTAGCCCGCGGTATATTACGAATGGTCAACACAGTCATGTGGTCAGTTAACGACATTCTCTTAAAGATACATAGCACATGACTTTACCACACATCGACTCCACAGACCCTCTTTTGCACGTTCGCTTGAACATATTCCCCTTACTCCCTCCTCCACTGTTACTCATTCCTCCACCTGGACTCCTTCCCCCCATTGGACTCCTTCCTCCCCCTGGACTCCTTCCCCCTCCAAATTCCTTCCTCCCCCTGGACTCCTTCCCCCTCCAGACTCCTTCCCCCTTCTGAACTCCTTCCTGTACAGCTTCCTCCCCAGTTGCTGCATTTCCCCCATTACACCATCCTCCCTCATGCTCCCTGCCCCTTTCCCAATCTCATCTCCCCCGACACTTGTGGTGCCCCCTCCCATCTCACAATCCCCCCCCCAACACTGCGCTTCCCCCTCCCAACCTCACCACCCCTCCCCCCTGCCCTGGTACACCTTCCTCTCACAGCTGGAACTTCCCCTATCCCCCTCCCCGCACACTCACCACCCCCCCATCCTCCCCTGCCTCCCCATGATCATCCATAACAGTCCATGGCCAAGACCCTGATGTCCCAAAGCAGATCCCAGATATCAATGAAGAGCTCCCACCTTCTTTGAGCTGCTCCGCAGCACAGCCATGTCCATGGAAATCCACCTAGTATGTGATGCACGTGTTCCTCCAGGGTCTGGCAGCTGTAGGGCTCCAACATCTTCGGATATCCACGATGTGAGTAAGGTCCTGATGATAAGTGCTGACTTCTGCACATCAAACTTTCAAGAAATGTTCTGGGCTGGCATGTTTTCCCGCTGACATAGGCAGTAAATTTGACATGAGGGGATGATTCTGGTGAGCAGGGCTTATAATTAGATGCAGATGTACTAAAATTATGTTCCCGACGTGTGGTGGAGGGAAACGCGGCCCGCCATTGATGGGTGTAGCAGACAATCGCATGAAATCAATTTTTGCCTTCTCGCCATATCGTCCACTCATGCCCACCATGATGCCCGACACAAAACGGAATAGAAAATTCTGGCTGTTGTCTGGACAGAATGGGGGGCATAAAGGCCAATTTTTTGTTGCTATGTCTTGAAGGTCAAGGTCTTCAGAAATATTGGCCTTGAACAATATTTAGGCATCCTAAGCAGCTACATTAAATAGGTATTAGGCTCTTGAAATATGTTAGCGAGAGGCCTATTGTCTGTTAAAACACCTCTTGAAACTCAAAATTATGATATACTTATTTAAGTAACATTCAGTTCAGCACTAAGATAAAAGCAAAACTCTGTGGATGCTGGAAATCTGAAACAAAAACAGAAAATGCTGGAAAAACTCAGCAGATCTGACAGCATACATGGAGACAATAACAGGGTTAATGTTTCAAGTCCACATGACTCTTCTTCAGAGCAGAAGAAGGTGGAAATCACAGGGGGCAAAGGGGTAGGAAAGCATTGCAAGGGGTTGGGGGGAGAGAGAAAGATGGAAGGCAGAGGGGACACCAAGGGGTGGGAAGCTGGAACCCAACAAGGGAAACTAAAATGCTGACAAACAAGGGGCCGGATGGGATATCAAATGTATGAATTGGTTGGGTGCGCGCAGACTCTGGAATAAGAAGGGTTGGGATAGGATGGGTCACACTGAGACTCATGAAGGGGGTCAATGTGGGAAGGGAGACAGTGTAGTGTTCAGTCATGAGGGCAATGGGGAACCCATTGAAAGTCAAAGCCCTTTGTCTGGTGCCAACAGGTCAGTGTCAGCGAGTAAAGACAGTCCTGGGACTCACAGGCAGGAGTCAGAGAGTAGAGACAGTCCTGGGACTCTGTCAGGAGTCAGAGAGTAGAGACAGTCCTGGGACTCAGTCAGGAGTCAGAGAGTAGAGACAGTCCTGGGACTCAGTCAGGAGTCAGAGAGTAGAGACAGTCCTGGGACTCACAGGCAGGAGTCAGAGAGTAGAGACAGTCCTGGGACTCAGTCAGGAGTCAGAAAATAGAGACAGTCCTGGGACTCACAGTCAGGAGTCAGAGAGCAGAGACAGTCCTGGGACTCACAGTCAGGAGTCAGAGAGTAGAGACAGTCCTGGGACTCACAGGCAGGAGTCAGAGAGTGGAGACACTCCTAGGGTTCACAGTCAGGTGTCAGAGAGTATGGACAGTCCTGGGGTTCAAAGTCAGGACCCAGAGAGTAGAGACAGTAATTGGGTGCAGCAGGCCATGCTACTGGGCTATGAATGGCATGCAAATTATACTCCCACTGCAGGTAGGGGCAAGGGTTGTGTGCTCCATTTGGATGATGCACAGCTTTGTGTGCTGGGTTTCATCAGTCACTGTCCATGGACTTGTCTATAATGGTCTGCAGATGGGATGGTAATGGTTATGGAAGGCATCTGCAGCCTGTATTTGGGGAAAACATAAATAAGTGGGAGAGGGCATTTCATTGAAGGGTGTAGCTTCCTCTGCAGATGAACATGCACACAGCTTCTAGATGGGGTGGGGTGAGCTCCACGTTAGGCATGGGCACACCAATAGTGATGGGCTCAGCGGGGAGAGTAGGAATGTTGACTACAACAGAAAGGGGTCCAGTATTACTGGGGGAGACTGGAGAATAACAGGAGAGAGCTCTTCCTTCACATCGTAAGGTTCCAGATAAATTGATGGGATGCAGACAGTGAGAGAGATAGCATCAAAGCTGGTCTTTAAGTAATAGCACAGAACCACCATCTTGCACTATCGGAGTAATGGCACAGTTATAAATTAAAGGTAGCGGCGAACCTGTACAGGAGGGGTCTGAGACAGTGTGGGAGGAGCGCATTGCTGCACTAATGGGCTCTTTCTGGGGGTGCCTTCTAGCTTGTTGGTGCCACAAGATTAAAATTGAATCAGAGCTGAGAGAAAGGAGGAAGAAGGCCTCCTTGAGAAGCTAGCCATGCCTTTTTCCATGCTGTAACAGGGAAATACAGAAGTCGCTGGTTTAAAATCACAGTTGCTGCATTTCAACATTAACACACAGGAAAGTGAAATTTAGGAATGCAGGCAACCGTTAAGGTGGTGCAGGCGCTGCATATATAGCATCCCATCAATGAAGTTTGTCATGTGCTTTCCAGAATTGGCATTCACAACTGGCCAAAGGACATCCAATCATTAATCATGAGCAACTTATTGTTAATTACTATTCCAGAACTGAGATTTGTCCACTGAGCGCATCAATCACAAAATTCAAATAAAGATTTTAACACATCTCCATGACATCATACAAGGTGCAGAAACTATCTTCAGTGAGGTTGACATCGCATGAATGTGAATAACACAAAGAGAGGCTATCACTGAATGTTATGACACAGCAGTTGACTGACCACATGACTGTATTGACCAGTTACTATACAGCACAGGCTACTTTGGTAAAGGCTGAGTTATTTAAAATCCCAGAGGGAAACTTTAAGCAACTGTCATAACCTATATTTTCAATTGGTATGTTTGAGAAGCAACTTTGAATTCAGAAATGAAACCTCCAAGCCCCCAAAAGTGTTTTATATAAATTAAGTTAAACATTTATTAATTTTGCAAGCTCTTCTGTATATTCCTAGCCTTACCTTTGAATGCAAAATCTCATTCTATCACCAGACCTTTTGAACTCCACCTCTTCTGAAAATTCATAGTACTGACATCCACAGCTGAGGTGGAGGCAGCCTGCTGACTGCTACATCCTGATGTCAGTCATGACCTTCACATACATTTTCTGGTGGCCCGAGGCCTCGAAGGCCCCAGCCTGATAAGGGTCTCGTACTCAGGGGCAGATACACACTCCTTGGCCTGAGCAGCTGGATTGGATAGTGTCACAGGCAAAGGGGACTCGGAATGGCTGGATACCCTTAGAGAGTCCTGAGAGGAGGCTGACACTCATCCTCCCTGTGGGTGCCCGAGTGTCTCTCCCGGATTCCTTGAGGAGAAGGTGTACCTGGAAGGAGGTCAAGGCACTCAACCTCCTGTCGCCTAGGCACTGATGGTGCTGGCAAGTGTGTGTGTGGCCATGGAGTCCAGGGCCAAGTGCAAATCCAGCAAAACCTATTGGGCCAAGGTCTCCATGGTGGTCAGCAACATTTCCATGATGACCTCGAGGTGTTCGCATGTTGCATCCATGACATCGGACAGAATGTGGACAGACTCCTCCATCCTTCGCTGCAGTTTGCTGAGTGACTGCTGCATCTCTGCCTGCTGTCCCGCCACCTGTCATTGCAACTCGTAGCATTGCGTTGGTGGCCACTCACAGAGGCTCATCATCTGATTTGGACTCAGCAGGTGGCTGACCTCCAGCAGTCCTCCGAATGCTGGACATTTGGTTGTTCCTGCCTCTGGCTGCTGCAGGGATGTGTCATTGAGGTGTTCTCCAATAGATGATCCCGAGCCTAACCTAGAGCTAGGACCACCAAGATGTGTGTCTCTGTGCTGGTAGAGGGTTGGGTGAGCATAGTGATGGTTCTTCCTCAATGGCTTCCTCAGCTTCCTCATCTGAGATGGTCTGGGAGCTGAGGCTTATGTTGGCCCTTCTCATCTGCCTAGATCTGCTGGTGCCTATAAGAGAGGGAAAAGATTTTCAGTTCATGAGCAGGCAAATTACAAGACTGCATGTCACTCACTGTGAATGTCAGGATATGATGGAGTCATGGAAGTGTGATCCATATTAGGTTGCTGAGACAAGCAGATCTCTCCTTCCCACAGGAGCAATCCCTGTCGTCCCATCCATCTTGGCAGCATCCCCCTTGAACTGGCTGAGGGTTATGATGTTGGCTGCCCCTCTTCTTGTCTGGGATCTTTCCTGTCTGTTGTGGGCCAGCTTGCCCTGGATGAAGACAAAAGAAAGGAATGTGATGAGAAGGGATGGGACAGAGGTTGGGCAGCATGCATGTCCGCTGTGTGTGGTGAGTCCTCCCCTGAAGGGGTTGAGGATGGAGCGTGTGCAGCATGATAGGTGTTGATGTGAAAGTTTCTGAGACAATCAGTGGTGATATGTGTCCCCTGCTAATGGTTGTGTGAGATCCCTGAAGGGAGTTGCCCTTTGAGTACATGATGCCATGATGAGGGTTTGAAATTGGAAGGAGTTGAAGGATGGCTTACTCTGGTGGAGTGGATGAGATCATTCATCCCCTTCCCACACTGGATGGTGTTGGTGGTGTAGTGGCTAGCCACGCTGACCACCTTTGCTATGACCTTCCAGGCTGGAGAGATGAGGCTGGTGTGCTTTTTGGACCCAGCATTTCCCTATGCTGCCGCACTCCCCAGATCAAGGTCTTGAGGGTGTGAAGGCAGAAACGGGGTGCAGCCTTCTTCTTCTGGTTTGAAACCTTCTTTGTCTGGTTGCCAGGCATCTCTGTGGGTCTCCTAGAGACGGCTGGGCTGGAGAGAGTGAGGTTTGTGCGTGTTCAGGTGGTGGTTAAATATGGCGGCCGGACCTTCGACCCTGTCAGGTAACGGCAGGGCAGACAGATCAGCTCCTGACCTGCTGGGTGATTCGGAGAGATACTTGCCTGTGCATGATTAATGAGCTTCCAAGTGCTGAATCGGGCATGATTTCCCACCATTCCGACAATCGGGAAACGTGCCGCGGAACCTGTCTGCCACTGCAATTAGCTTCAAAAACACAAAACTCTGCCCATAGTTACATAGTATTTTAAAGCAAAGTATATTCCATGCAAGGTTTAGAGAAAGTCTCCAATGGCAAAGCTACTTAAAATGTTAAGGAGCCAGGCTTTGAAGTTGTTGCTGTAAGGCCTCTATACAATAAGTAATGTGTTAGTCTGTAATTGTAATTGAGGCACATCTCACACCCTTTGTCCTACAAAATCCTTGTCCCAGCCACTCAACAGCAGTTGTCTTCCTTAGGTTGTGAACAGAAGAAGATAAAAACAGAGATACACAGAGCCCATCTGGTTCTTTTGCAGGAGCCACAAGGGCAAGTGTTTGGCCAGTCCTGGAAGAACTGAATAAAGAATTGGAAACCAATTTTTTAAGCTAAGCAAGATTATTCACTGACATATGAGCCATAACATATTTGTTACTTTGTATTATCATTCAAAGTCAAAATGTTGCTCTGTGTACTCGCTTGCTGTGAAATAAATCATCTTAACAATTGATACCTGGGCATGCCTGGCTAAGTAATTTCTTGGCCCATCTTTGAAAAATTTGCAGAGATGTGCATGGGGTGGCAAATGTGAAAGACATGAGTATGCAGCTCAGATCACCAGGGGATCCTTCTGTTTAAACCCCTGGGCCACATTATTGTACAATTAGATAATTGACAAGTATGAGAACAACCCTAAGTGTAGGATGCTCAGACCACTTTTAGGAGTGACCAGCCCTACTGCACCCAAAACAACAGCTAAGACAGACTCAAAATCTAAACATTCTAGGGTCAGCCCCGATTACACTAGCTGAAGAATCTGAAGTGCTTTCTCCCTGTCAAAAATATAATGAAACTCTTAATGGAGTTACAAAGCCATACTCGCCAAATTGAAATTTACAGAAACTTCACACTCTTGCATTTTTCACAGTAGGACCATAAGACCATAAGACATAGGAGCCGAAATTAGGCCATTGAGCCCATCGAGTCTGCTCCACCATTCAATCATGGCTGATAAGTTTCTCAACCTCATTCTCCCGCCTTCTCCCCATAACCTTTGATCCCCTTACCAATCAAGAACCTATCTATCTCAGTCTTAAATACAATCAATGACCTGGCCTCCACAGCCCTCTGTGGCAATGAATTCCATAGATTCACCACTCTCTGGCTAAAGAAGTTTCTCCTCATCTCTGTTCTAAAAGGTCTTCCCTTTACTCTGAGACTGTGCCCTCGGGTCCTAGTCTCTCCTACTAATGGAAACATCTTCCGCATGTCCACTCTATCCAGGTCTTTCAGTATTCTGTAAGTTTCAATCAAATCCCCCCTCATCCTTCTAAACTCCATCAAGTATAGACCCAGAGTCCTCAAACGTTCCTCATATGTTAAGCCTTTCATTCCTGGGATCATTCTCGTGAACCTCCTCTGGACTCTCTCCAGGGCCAGCACATCCTTCCTGAGATACGGGACACAAAATTGCTCACAATATTCTAAACATGGTCTGACCAGAGCCTTATAAAACTTCAGCAGCACATCCCTGCTTTTATATTCTAGTCCTCTTGAAATAAATGCCAACATTGCATTTGCTTTCCTAACTACTAACTCAACCTGCAAGTTAACCTTAAGAGAATCCTGGACTAGGACTCCCAAGTCCCTTTGCATTCCAGATTTCTGAATTCTCTCCCCATTTAGAAAATAGTCTATGCCTCTATTCTTCCTACCAAAGTGCATGACCTCACACTTCCCCACATTGTATTCTATCTGCCACTTCTTTGCCCATTCTCTTAATCTGTCCAAATCCTTCTGCAGCCTCCCCACCTCCTCAATACTACCTGTCCCTCCACCTATCTTTGTATCATCTGTAAACTTAGCCAGGATGCCCTCAGCTCCTTCATCTAGATCATTAATGTTTAAAGTGAAAAGTTGTGGTCCCAACACTGACCCTTCCGGAACTCCACTAGTCACTGGCCGCCATCCTGAGAAGGACCCCCTTATCCCCACTCTCTGCCTCCTGCCAGACAGCCAATCTTCTATCCATGCTAGTAACTTGCCTCTAGCACCATGGGCTCTTATCTTACTGAGCAGCCTCCTGTGCGGCACCTTGTCAAAGGCCTTCTGGAAGTCCAAGTAGATAACATCCATTGGCTCTTTGTCTAACCTACTCATTACTTCTTCAAAGAATTCTAACAGATTTGTCAGGCATGACCTCCCCTTGATGAAACCATGCTGACTTTGCCCGATTTTACCATGCACTTCCAAGTATTCTGAAATCTCATCCTTAATAATGGACTCTAAAATCTTACCAACGACTAAGGTCAGGCTAATCGGCCTGTAATTTCCCATCTTTTGCCTCACTGCCTTCTTAACAGGGTTGTTACATTAGCAATTTTCCAGTCCTCTGGGACCCTCCCTGACTCCAGTGATTCCTGAAAGATCACCACTAATGTCTCCACTATCTCTTCAGCTATCTCCTTCAGAACTCTGGGGTGTAATCCATCTGGTCCAGGTGATTTATCCACCTTCAGACCTTTCAGTTTTCCTAGCACCTTCTCCTTGGTAATGGCCACCATACTCATCTCTGCCCTCCGATGCTCTTGAACTTTGGGGATGTCACGCGTGTCTTCCTCTGTGAAGACTGATGCAAAGTACCTGTTCAGTTCCTCCACCATTTCTTTGTTCCCCACTACTACTTCTCCAGCGTCATTTTCCAATGGCCCAATGTCCACTTTTGCCTCTCTCTTATCCTTTATATATCTAAAAAAACTCTTGCAATCTTCTTTTATATTACTGCCTAGTTTACCCTCATATTTAATCTTCTCCCTCCTTATTTCTTCTTTAGTTGTCCTCTGTTGGTCTTTGTAGGCTTCCCAATCCCCTGGTTTCCCATTGCTCTTCGCCGCATTGTATGCTTTCTCTTTAGCTTTTATGCTGTCCCTGACTTCCCTTGTCAGCCATGGTTGCCTCGTCCTCCCTTTAGTATGCTTCTTCTTCCTAGGGATGAATTTTTGTTGTGTCTCCCAAATTACTCCCAGAAACTCCTGCCATTGCTGTTCCACTGTCTTTCCTGCTAGGCTCATCTCCCAGTCAATTCTGGCCAACTCCTCCCTCATGCCTCTGTAGTTGCCTTTATTCAACTGTAATGCCGTTACATCTGATTCCAGCTTTTTCCTCTCAAATTGCAGGGTAAATTCTCTCATATTATGGTCACTTCCTCCTATGGGTTCCTTCACCTTAAGCTCCTTTATCAAAGCTGCCTCATCACACATCACTAAGTCTAGAATTGCCTGTTCCCTAGTGGGCTCCACCACAAGCTGCTCCAAAAAGTCATCTCGTAGGAAGAAGAACATGACAGAAGTGTAGCTTGTAAGTCGAAGGTAGCTAGAACTTAGAGGCACTTTAAGCTCAATGACAACTTAATATATTAAAACACTAGTGTCATGATTATAATTATGTAGACCTGCATTATTACCACTGGTTATCTCTCTACTGCAGAAAGGGATAGCATTGCCCTTAATCAAACAGAAAACAGCACTTTACAGATGAGAAAATAATCACTGTTAGTTCCAGATAAAAAGACATCTGGTGGAAGTGTATGATGATAGTACCACAGAAATACAATATACCAATACAGTTCACATTCTTGCCAGTTATGTAGAACTCCTAAAATGAGGCATAAGTCAAAAGACTAACACTGTATTTTTAAATGCTTAGCTCTCTAACTATAATGAAATTATTTTTACATTACATCGAGAAACAGCAGTATATTTTAGAAACCAAATCAAAGCCAATTTACAAAAGGCGCTTTGATGATTTTAATTAATTTTAATTCAGATTAGAGGAAATTTCATGTCAATATATTCAGCAGTGTTAAGGCAAAATTGTGATGCTATTAGGTGAGGAAATAAGAAAATGAAAAATGTGCTAAAATCATTTAATATCACATAGTATGTTACAGTATTGACAGCACCGAAGCTGGTCATCTGGCCTAACAGGTCCACGCTGATGTCTATGTTGCAAATGAGCCTCTTTTATTATTTAACTATTTCAGCATATTCCTCTATTCAGCTCCCTCATTTGCTTCTTCTTAAACACATCTATGCTATTTGCCTCAACCCGTCCTTCTGGTCATGTATAAACATCTGGCACACATAGGGTTAATGTGGGACTGAGTACAGTAACGCCCACAGGATGATGTAAGAGAACACATGACCTACACCTAGGGTCAGTCTGGCATTGGACAGAGCCGTGTGTACCAGCAAGCATGGAGCCAGCTCCTAGCTTGTAACCTTTACTGTATCTTTTTTAAATTGTTCTAAGAATCAATAAAGACTTGCAGTTAACCCATGTATGATTATGAAGATATCTTCAGACCTACCAAACTGTATCCAATGCCCTACATCAGTGATCTCTGCAGTCTAACAACACTCTGGCAAAGAAATTTCTCCTGAATTCCCTATTGAAATTATTGGCTATGATTTTATTGTTATGAGGCAGGCTTTGGTCTCCCCCACAATTCGAGAGTTCCTCTATATCTCTCCTATCAAATATTTTCATAATCACCCTCAGTCTTCCCTTTTCTGAAGAAAAGAGCCCCAGCCTGTTCAATCTTTCCTGATAAGGGTTGTTCTGGTATCATCCTAGTCAGCTTTATTTGTACTTTCCCCGGTGCCTCTATGTCATTTAAATATTATTCACTCCATGGTTATATTTTGCACTGAGCATTAAGGTTTACAAAAAAGAATATGAATAAATCTTTAAGAATAATCACTATGGAATCTTCTCTTATTAGCTTTCAAAATATAGTGGGTTATATGCTTGCTAATGGTTTCAAAGGCCCATGTTAAAAAATAGGCGTATGCAAAGCTAGAAAATAGCAAAAGCTGTCCAATAGATATACAAAATAGCTGACAAAGACAGGCCTGAATATAAATCTAAGACATATCACATTGATTATTGCACAGACTTAGTTACTTTAACTGTAGCTATACCCAATCATATTGGAGATCGGAGCTAAAGAAGCCAAGTGCATGAAAGCCTGAAGTGTATACCTTGGGTGAGGGTTCAACACATGGGCAAGAATTTTTAACTCGACGGTTGGGCGTGCGTCCGGTCCAACTAAGTGTGAAATGACGTGTGATGACATTGACCGAGTGTGCCGATGTCAACACGCAGTTTGGTTGGCGTGTGCGTGCTGGAACCGGCAGCGCGCCCGCTGACAATTAAAAGGCCTATTAAGGCCATTAAGTTATTAATTGAGTTTAATTTTTCACTGCTTGTTCAATCTAACAGTTGATGGGCAGGCAAAAATGCCAAGCAGCCTTTACATTTTTTGGAAACCTCATCCACGGGAGGGATGAGGTTTCCAAAAGCAAATACAAATAAAATAAAAACATGGTTTTTTAATTAAAAACATGTCCCTGCTCATGTGACATGAGGGGGCATGCTCCATTACATTTTTCTGCTCTTTATTATTTTTTAAAGCATCTCTTCATCTCCCTTAGGCAGCTCCGTGCCACAGGGAGATTATTCAGTACTGTCTTGCGCGAATGAGCGAAGTTCGTTCTAGGCCTGCTCACACTCCCTCCCCCACCGCCGCTCCACATGCACAGGTAGTGCTCAGTGCTGACACTTGCGTATCACGCAGGGCGGGCCTTAATTAGCCCACCAACGTGAAATCACAGTGCGCTCTCGATCGCAGGCAGAGCTTGGCTTCCCGACCGCCCCCGTTGATCCCGCACGCCAAAGGCAAAATTCTGCCCATGGATTAAATAAGCAGTTTTGTTCATCGTGAGATATGAAAGGACTTTGGGGAGAATTTTCTCCCCGTCAGGGGGCTTGGGCGGTAGCGGGCACTGGCAGGCCCGCAGCCGATTGCCGCCCACGATCGGGTGCGGGCCGCCATTTAATGTGGGCGGGCCAATTAAGGCCTGCCCAGCGTGATGCGCTCCCTGTGAGGGCGGGGGGGATAGGCTGTGTCGGGGGTCTGCGCTCAGTGAGATTAGTTTGAATTTTAAAAATTTTAATAAAGAAAAATTTTTTTTAAGACACGTCCCCTTATGTAACCTTGTCACGTGAGCTGGGGCATGTCAATGAATTTTATTAAAAATTTTCATTAAACTTTAAAAACTTTCATGAAACCTCGTCCCACCCATGGATGAGGTTTCATGATAAATGCAAAGGCTGCCTGGGCTCTTTGCCTGCCCGCCACGCTTAATTATTTTAACTGGTTTTTAAATAGGACCTTTGACAGTTCGGCGGGCACACAGCTGACTCCGGTGCGCGCCTGCCAAACTGAGGATCTGAATGATGGGCAGTGACATCGGGGCGCATGCCCGATGCCACCGCGCGTCATTTTCCGCATTGGCAAGCAGGGCCTGCCCCCACTCACCAGCCTGAAGATTCTGGCCTTTGTGTTGTTCAATTCTGTTCAGCCTCCGGTTAAGCTCCAATACAGAAGGCAAAATCAGCACAGCTATTAGGTACTGTTGAGGAATAATCAGTGGTGGATTTAGACCACATTCCCCTTATTAAGCCAAGTCCCACTGGCAACTCTGAAAGTCATTTGCCACTCATGGAAATTCGTTCTTTCATTTCTCTGTGTGCATATTGTATTGGAGATAAATGAACATTATTAATAACCCTTCTAATAGAGGCAGATAAAATACTGTGCTAGAAAATCAGACTAAGTGCAGTCCAAACTCAAAAAATTTTATATGCTATACATACAACTTTAATCATTCATGTGATAATTTAATTGAATATTGAACGTCTAAGAGCTGAGTTCTCAGAAGAAAGAAATATAGAAGGATTTGTATTGATATTAGCAACTTTCATGATTTTAGGATGTTTCAAAATACTTCAATCAGTAAGGTACCTTTGAAGTGCATCATTATTGTAATGTCAGAAGTATGGCAGCCAATAAACATCAAACTCACTAAAACAGCAATTAACTAAATAACCAGGTATTTTTAGTGATCTTGACTAAGTGTTAAATATTGGTCAGAACGCTGAAAGAGCTCCCCTGGCTCTTCTTTGGAGATAGCTATGGGATCTTTTATATCCTTCTGAGAGAAGAATGTGGCCTTGGTTTAATTTCTAATTCAAAAGATGAAAGTTTGTTTAAACAAAGTAAAACTTCTTTGCTTTATCTAACCTTTCCCGTTTGAATTCTTTCAATTCTATTTTGGACCAATTCTATTTTGGACCAATTTCTCTTCAAATGCATTATTAACTTTCCATCCTCAAATTTCCTATATTTTCTATCATTTGATTTGCCTCCCTTTCTGTTTCAGTCCTTCAAGCTATCGAGCCAGGGTTTGCCATTCTCCTCATTCACTGAAATCTTCACCTCAACTCTGCTATTTTTCTTGCTGTCTTGATTCATTGAAATCTCCAAGTTAAATCCTCTGTGTTTGCCGCTTTCACTGTTTATTTTAGGAACAAGGTGCAGGACAGCAGTTGTGCCCCATGATGATGTGCCTCAGCATGGATCTGCGCTTGAGGAATGTCTGGGAGAAAGCTGCAAAGTAGAGGTGAGAAGAAACGAACATAGAATTTTCATACGGTTAACAAAGTGTATAAGCAGACAAGATTGATTTTTGTCCCTGTATATTATCTGTGCAGCAGACCCAATTTTTATAATTACTAAAATATCTTAATAACTTTAAATGTGAAATTTGTTCAACTTGCAATCCTTGCTGACAGCTACTGTTACAAAATGCTTTCATTCAATTACTGAGTTTTATTAATATTTGCACATTAATGGATAAACAGCTGTGCCGAATGTAGAATCAGATTATTTCATGAATATTTAATTTCTGGTTTGATAAATTTTGTATATAATTTTAAAATGCAGGTCTGTTTTTTAAAAAAGGTTTACATTTGCATTTATTTAAATAAAACTCCAGCAACAATTAACATAGCTGTCATAGATAAAAGCAGAAAATAGTTGAAATGCTTGGTATGTGTGGCAGCGTCTTTGGAAGGAGAAACAGGGTTAATGTTTCAGATCAAAGGCTGTTTGCCAGAACTGGGAAAGTTAGAGATGTAAGTTTTAAGTAGGTTTGGAGGTGGGGTGGTGTGGGTGGGGTGGGGTGGTATGGTGGAAGGGGAAAGCACAAGTTTAGTCAGATGGAGAAGGGTTGTGGTGGTGGTTGGGTCTCCGTTCAAGGAAGAGGCAGACGCTCCACATGAGGGATGGACATGTAGGGGAATTGTTCGTCCTTCATGAAAAGGACATTGTTAGGACCAGGAAACTGGTAAAGCAGAGGAAGGTATTAGAAATATCGCAGATGTAGATGGGGAGTGACTTGAACAAGGGGAGGAAAAAATAGAGTTGACACAGAAAGAAATCAGTTACTAGACCCACCAAAAAGATTAGTCTACCAGGCCAGTCATGCTGATGGATCTTAGAAAGGGAATAGAAACAGGCTGTGCAGGCTTGGGGTACTATTGTTGTAGGAGGCCCTGGAGGGGAGATCTCCAGAGAAACTGAGGTCTATTATGACACAGCAGTTGGTAAAGGCTGAATTATTTAAAATCCCAGAGAGAAACTTTAAACAACTGTCATAACCTATATTTTCAAGTGATATGTTTGAGATGCAGCTCTAAATTCAGGAATAAGACCACAAGTTCTCGAAAGGTTTAATATCAAGCTAAATTAGACATGTATTAGTTTACAACAAGGCACTAAACACATATACATGGTTACCAATTACTACTTTCATAACTTTTAATAAATTCCCAAATTAATCTCCACTAAGGCAACAATAACCAATAGACTTAAGCAGACACCAGGCGAAGCATTTTCACCTTACGAATTCAAAATTAGGTTCCTTTCAATTTGGTTCCTTTGCACAGTTGTAGGCTTACAGCTGCTTTGATGTTACATGCCTCTGCTCTGCACACACAAACTCTTCTCAGGTTTTACCCAGTACTTCTCTTTGAATGTAAATTCTCATTGTATCACTGACCTTTTGAACTCCACCTCTTCTAACAATAAAATCCGTTTCATGGTACCAATTTTATTAGTGATGTAAACATATTGCTTGTTGTCTCCTAGCTAGGTGCAAGATTTCACTCCCACTCTTAAATGCTCTGTTCAACAAAATGCAAATGTACCTCTACCTCTCTGTTTACAGCTCAAAACTAATATACATCAAAGCACCTAGACTGCTGGTTTTAATCCAGTTAACAGACCCACAGACCAAACCTCTTTTTTTTAAATTCCAATAACATTATAATCAAGACAGCTTCATTTTTTAAATAACCCATCTCACATTATTTCCTATATTTTTTAAAGTATTACATTATATTACCAGATGCATGCATTAATATAACAATATATGTACACAAGTCCTTGATATCAACAGAACTCACTCCACTTCAACGTCCAAGGTTTTAAAAAATCTCTAATTTTCCTTTAAGCTTCAAACTCTTGATAACGCATCTGCGAACAGATTTACCCTTCCTGCAATATAGATAATCCTGAGATTAAATGGTTGTAATAATAAACCACACCTAAAAAGCCTTGCACTTATGTCTTGAAATTTGTCCATAAACTTTAAAGGATTATTGTCTATATAAATAATTGTTTCTGATTAATTGTTTCCAACATACATTTCAAAATTCTGCAATACTAACACCAAACTCAAAGTCTATTTTTCAATCATTGAATACCTTCCCTGTTGTACATTCAGCTTCCTTGAAAAATACCCTATTGGTTTTTCAATTCTAGTGTCATTTTCTTGTAACAGTACAGCCACAATGCCTATATTGCTTGCATCAATGGCCAACTTGAATTGCTGAAACTGTTATCATAGTTAATACAGTTTTCAAACTATTGAATAACTTCTGATGCTCCAGTATCCATTGAAACTTCTTGTTATTTTCTAATAGTTCAGTCAGTGGAGCAACCACTCAGCTAAAATTTGGTACAAATTTCTGGTAAAACCCACTCATGCCCAGAAATCTCAAAACTTCTCATTTTGTTATAGGCACTGGGAAAACTATGATAGCTTTCACTTTCACAACCCACAGAGCCACCTTACCATGTCCAATGGTATGGCCTAGATAACTTGCGCTTTTGCAAATTCACTTTTAGCCAAGTTCATCACCAAATTAGCTTCTTGCACTCAAGTAAGTAATTCTTCCAGATGGTGTAAATGCTCCTCCCACATCTGACTGAAAACTATTAGATCATTAATATAAATATCACAAATTGCTTGGACCTGCAATTACTTTGTTTGTCAGTCTTTTAAATGTCACAGGTGCATTCTTCATACCAAATGACATGACTTTAAACTGATATAGTCCACTTGGCATTACAAAAGCTGGTATCCCCTTTGCTCACTCTGACAACAGTACCTGCCCATATCCTTTTAGCAAGTTAATCTTTGTGATAAATTTCGATTGTCCCACTTTCTCAATTCAATCTTCCAACCATGGTATAGGATATGAATCTGCTTTTGTCACTGCATTCACTTTTCACTAGTCCACACACAGTCTTTGTGTTCCATCGGGTTTCAATACCAGTACAACAGGCGAATTCCAGTTACTGCAGCTAGACTCAATGATATCATTTTGAAGCATGAAATCAATTTCTTTTTGCATTTGTGATAACTTTGCTGGATTTAATCTATAAGGATGTTGCCTTATTGAAGATAAAAGTTGTTCTGAGATATCATATACAGCTAAATGTGTCTTTCCCAACTCATTTCCACAAATAGGTTTGTGTGACTGCAATTGCTTTTCCAAATCACTTTGACACTTGCTTGGAAGGTAACTCAATATTTCATTTAAATTTTCAAGCATCCCCTCATTATCCAATTTAATTAGAGGAAAATCAATTTCAGAGTTCTGCACTTTAACCTCTTTTGCATCATCCACCAACACTAATACCTCTTTTTGTTTCTCTTCCCTATCAAAGTACATTTTAAGCATATTTACATGACACACCCTATGCTTCTTTCTTCTATCTGGAATATTTATTAAATAATTGACTTCACTCAATTTCTTTTCAATCCTGTAAGGCTCACTAAATCTTGCATTTAATGTATCACCTAGTACTGATAACAAAACTAGTACTTTCTCTCCAGAAACAAAGCTGCGGGTTTTAGTTTTCTTATCTGCCTTCACTTTGATCACTTGTGATGTCTTTAAATGCTCCCTAGCCAGCTCATCAATCAATCCTTCCCTGAAATTTGATACGTAATTCAGGAGAATAGTTTCTGAATTTTGACCCACCATTTTCTCTTGAATCAATTTCAGTGATCCCCTTACCTCATGACCATAAACTAGTTCAAAAGGGCTAAAACCAGTAGATGCAATAGGAGCGTCTCTAATAGCAAATAACAAAAATAGAATTCCTGTATCTCAAACCTGTGGATAACCCTGACAGTACGCTCTCATCACAGTTTTTAAAGTTTGATGCCATCTTTCCAAAGCTCCTTATGACTCCGGATGATAAGCTGTAGACTTAAACTGTATTATCCCCAAACTGTTCATTACTTTCTTAAAGAGCTGTGACATGAAATTTGACCCCGATCTGATTGTTTTTCTTTAGGTAAGCCACATCTTATAAAAAATGTAATTAACTCCTCCACAATCTTAAACAAAAACAGAATTACCTGGAAAAACTCAGCAGGTCTGGCAGCATCAGCGGAGAAGAAAAGAGTTGATGTTTCGAGTCCTCATGACCCTTCCACAGAACTCCACAATCTTCCTAGTTGTAATATTTCTTAAAGGTATCACTTCAGGAAATCTCAGTAGACACATCCATTATTGTCAGTAAATACTGATTTTCACTTTTAATCTTAGGGAGAGGTCTTACACAATCAATCATGACCCTGGTAAAAGGTTCTTCAAATGCTGGTATTGGGATTAAAGGTGCCGGCTTAATCACTGCTTATGGTTTTCCTGTTATTTAACATGTATGACAAGTTCAACAGGATTTGACTACATCCCTAAGTTCAGAAGAAGAGTCATGTAGACTTTCTCTCCACAGGTGCTGTCAGACCTGTGGAGTTTTACCAGCACTTAATGTTTTTGTTTCAGATTTCCAGCATCCACAGCATTTTGCCTTTATCCCTATGCAATCCTGCCCAAAAAAACCTCTGTATCTTTTCCTGTGTTTTCCTAATTCCTAAATGTCCCCCCATTGGAATTTCATGAGTAATCCTTAGAATCTCATTTCTATACACTAATAGAATAACAATCTGGTGCACCTCCCTCCAGCTTTCATTTGCTGAGACATGTTCTAACCTCCACTTTCTCATTAAAATATCTCCCCAAAGGGTAATAACATACTGGAATGTATTGTGCTTCTGTTTCTGAATAAGCTTTCTGATATAACTATTTTAATTGCAAATAATTTTTCTGTAACTCTACTAACCACCTTGAGTTAAACATTTCAGCTGAATTGTGCTGTATTCTTTCCTCCTGAACAATGTTATCACAAACAATGCCAGCTAATTGGATTTCAACACCATCTTCATTCTTCTGAACTGCCTGCTTATCTTGAAAAAACTCAGCAGGTCTGGCAGCATCGGCGGAGAAGAAAAGAGTTGACGTTTCGAGTCCTCATGACCCTTTTTCCAGCATCCGCAGTTTTTTTGTTTGTTTTTTTTTTGCCTGCTTATCTTGTCTATCTTGTTCTTCCCTATCCTATGAGCCTTTGATCTCGGTACAAGATAATCAGGAAACAATCCAGGATGTTCCTTCTGTAACACCTCTGTTGAAAACACTTTTACAGGCTGCTCAACTACCATAGGCATTACTCACATTTGCGATCAAGTTATATCAATACCCAGAATAAATTGAACCCCTGTAATGGGCAATTTTCCACCACTCCAACTATAACTGCACCAGTTTTCCATTTTCTGTTTAAATTTACTTTCCATAGCATCTCCATGAACCCCACTTATTATTACCTGCTCCTGTAATTACTCCCTTTGAACAACAAATATCACTATCCCAAAACATTAAGGCCAGAATTTTGTTGGCGCCCACATGTCAATGTGTAAAATGACGCACGGTGATCTCGGGCAAGCATCCCGACATCATTGCGAAGTTTCAGCGGACAGGCACACGATGATCTCCGATGCGCGCCCCCTATTAATTAATGGGCCCTTGAGGCAGCAATTGATGCTGATTTTTCGGGGCCCGTCTATCTTCAGGTCATCACACAGGCGCAACGAGCAAGCGGGTAGGCCGCATTTTTTAAACCTCATCCACGGGCAGGATAAGAGGGGTGAGTGTTGTTGTGAGTGTTACTTGTCAGACATTTAATGCTTCAAGTTACTGTTTCTTGTCTGTGTGAGCAGAAATACTTCAAAGCTCTTCACAGCTGCTTGGACAGGAGTTACAGGCTTCAGGTCAGGACTCTGGAGTGAACATCATTTCTGGGGCCTTGCTGGTTTCAGGAAGCCTTCCCTTAGCCTGGGAATGGGAGTTGTGCTCTCCACTGGAGGCACCTCCTCTGAGGAGAAAAGGAGGGCCAGAAGTTGGGGGAGGCCAGCAGTCCACATTCAGCCTTTGGGAGGAGAGGCACAGGAAAAAGGGGTGCAGGGCCAACAGAAAGTCCAAGGCGGAAGGGGCTGCAAAAGATGCCACTATCCTGCTGCCAGGATATGCAGGCGGCGAAGCAGCTGTCTCAATTTGTCTGAGGTGCAGTGTGGAACGAGGCTCTGTCTCTCAAGTGAGACACTGACCTCCATCTATCAGATGATAGGCGCTGCGATCTGCGCTAACTGTGTGTGTGAGTGTCCCATGCCAGTGGCTCTGAAGGTCAGAGCTGCCCTCAACTTCTATGCCTCCAGCTCTTTCCAGGGGTCAGTGGGTGATCTTTGTGGAGTCTCACAACCAGCTGTCCACACGTATCAAGCAGGTGACAGATGCTTTGTTCAGGTGTGCATTGACTTTCATCAACTACCGCTGGGACGAGGTCAGCCAGGCTGAGCGAGCCAGAGGCTTCGAGGCTTCCGCTGCATCCAGGGTGCAATTGACCGCATATATGTGGCTATCTAGGTGCCAGCGGGTGAGACCAGTGCCTTCATCAACAGGAAGGGATTCCACTCCTTCAACGTGCAGATAATGTGTGATCAGATTCTGCAAGTCTGTGCAAGGTACCCAGGCAGCTCCCACGATGCCTACATTCTCAGACACTCCCAGGTGCTGAGGATCTTCAGTGCTCCAGCCCGGCTGGATGGATGGCTGCTGGGTGACAAGGGCTAACCCCTCAGAAGGTGGCTCATGATGCCTCTCCACCATCCAAGAACAGAGGTAGAGCAGCGGTACAATAGGAGCCACGCCTCCACAAGGGCTGTGGTAGAGAGAATCATCAACCTTCTCAAGATGCTTTTACGATGCTTGGACTGTTCAGGGGGCGCAGTCCAATAGCCCCCAGATCGTGCGTCACGGATAGTGGTTGCATGGTGCGCTCTACACAACCTGGTGCTGGAAAGGAGCGATGCAGCGGAGGAAGATGATTTAGGTGCAGTTGCTCCGGCTGCAGATGATGAGTCCAGCAGTGAGTCCGAGGATGAGCATGCACAGGGAAATGCTGAGGGGGTAGACGCTGATCCAGGCATCCTCCGGGGAGGCAGGGACACCCGGGTGGCTTTAATCCAATGAACCTTCAGCTAGCACACCACAGATGGACGTCCAACACACGCCAGGGCTGCAGGTTCCATACTCGATACCTAAGAGCAACATCTGCCCGGTCAGGAACATTAACTATGTGCCTTGTCAATAAAGTTCAATGGCAAACAAGTTACTCATAACATCATGGGTTCCTGTCCACCTGCAGAAGTAAGGAATCATCCTGAGCCCTGCTCACATTTCAAAATTTAACAAATTAACAAAATGAACAAAAAATAAAATGAATGTAAAGGTGTTACGCATCACACCAACTTGTCATCAAGTAATAGCAGGGCAACATAAAACCACCAGTGAGAAGCCTGTGGTGTGCCTAAGGTGCCTTAAGTTTACATTTCCAGGTGTTACGTCTAGGTGCTACCCCCTCGCTGGTACTGGCATCTGAGACAGCCTGCTCACTCTGCTGTCCTGTTGGCCTGGATGACCTTGGCAGGCGTCCTCTGGCCCATGGAGCCTTTGATGGCCCTGCCAGGGAGACAGCAGCCAGTTCCACAGCTGGCATCTCCCCAGTTGCCATAGCCTCACTGGATGCCACAGTCACTGGCAGAGGGGCGGAGAAGCTGCTACCCTCATCCGGATTACCCTGAGAGGAGCCCACAGAGATGACAGGCAGCTCCTGCGTCAATGTGAAGTTGCTTCAGACCTCCCTGTTCACCACTGATGAACGGGCAACGAGCTGGGATACTTGGTGCCCAATCCATCTCCCACACTGGCACTGACCATCTGAGGTCAATGCCTCTGTGAGGGATTGCAGATCCGAGCACATCCCAAGGAAGCCCTGATTGTTCTCCTGGAGGACCCTCTTAATGGGAGTCGCCACACGCTCCATGGAGGAAGCATTGTGCTCAGCCATGAGGCTCATTGCATCGGTGATGCTCCATGTGGACTTCTCCAGCACGGGCACCATGCCACGAGTTGCCTCATGTATCTCCGCCAGATCCTCCCACATACCCGGCTGGAACTCCAGCTTCTGCTGCCTCATGGACAGCTCCAGAGGCACATCATCAGCCACTGACCGAGCATGTGCCTGGTCCCCAGCAGTCCTCTTACTGCTTGCACCATGGGCACTCTCCATCTCTGCCCGCACCTAAAGGAAGTGTGAAGTGCCCTCACCACTGTGCCCCGGGGCACTAGCCAACAATCTAATTCCCACCGAGGTGCTAGCATCTGCACTGGTGCCTGCTTGGCAGAGATGCTGTGACACTGGTGATGCCATTTGTTCAGGGCCCTCAGGTGTTAGAGGCGGCCCCTCTGCCTCTTCCTCCTGGCCCAGCTCCGGTGTTGCTGAAAGGAGGAACAAGGACACTTGATTAGTTCAAGTGCAGACAATGTCAATGATCCCTCCATAATCAATGGTCAACCCTTGTTGGAAGCGTCAATCACTGAACATTCAGCAATGCCATAGCTGCTGGGGCACACATGGTGACCTCAGTGCTCGGCAATCTTACCTCCCCGTGGCATCCCAGCCTCACCACCACCGGTGGACCTGGGCCCATGGAGCCTCACCAGCTCCATCATCTCCAGCTTGTATCTGCTGATTATGGCCAACTGGGCCTGGCCTCTGCCAGTCTGTATTCCCACAGCGGCATTGTGTGCAGTCTTCTCCTGAAAAGGAGAGAGGAGACTTGATCAATCCAGACTGAACCTGGATTCCCATCACATCCCTGCCACCCCAGCCAGAGTGGGACAATGCAGGGCTCCAGTGATTCATCACCCAGCAGCTGACGCACATTCACACTAAGAAGCCAGGGCTGACCCCGCCTTGCCCACATGCTGCCTCCATCACATTTGCAACCACACGGTCTAAACGTGCAAAGCAAGGAAGCAGGAACGCCAAGGCCAGCAGATGGATGTTGTCCCACCACCTGGAAGCTCCCCTCCCAGCATGTTAGCAGCCTGACTTTGACATGTTTTGCAGTTGAGGCACTGTGCCTTGGTGCAGATCCTTGAGGATGCCACCATATCAGTACGCTGGGTGTCAGTGTCACACATGCTGTAGGTGCAGACCCCATCTCAGCACTACCCTCTCAGGGTGAACTAGGCATGGGCAATATCTGCTGGCCCACCCAGCAAGGGAAACATGCCGTGAATGATTCAATGCTGTAGCTGCACTCAGAGTTGGGGGGGGTGCTTGCGGGGAAAGCCTACCTACTCTCTTAAGTGACCTCTGCCAACATGGTACTCAACCTTCCCGAGCGCAAGAGGTCATTGAATCGTTTGCGGCACTGGACCCACGTGCGTCGCACCATGTCATGGAGGCTGACTATGTCTGCCACCTCCTCCCAGGCACATCTTGTCCGGTTGTGGGGTAGGGTGGGGGGAGGCGGGGTGCTTCCCGCCGTCCTGCCACCTCCTCCAGGAGGGCTGTTAGGCACTTATCAGAAAACCGAGGGGCACAGTGCCCCACTGCCCTACCCTCCTGCCTGGTCTGCTCTCCAGCAGTGCTCTGAGGAGCCCTTTTGTTGGTCTTGAAGAACAGCCTTTGCAAGGCTGCCTGCACTCTATTTGAACAGGCCACCGGGTTGCCGTTGGACCCGGCGGTTATTGCACTCCCGCCACAGACCACCTACTCCCACTATCCTTGGGAGCCGTGCTTCACACTAGGCAGGCCTTAATTGGCCCGCCCACGTAAAATGGCGATGATCAGCTCTACGGCCACCTGCACCCGCTCCCAAATGGCCTGCCTGACGGGGAGAAAATTCTCTCCTAAGGATTGACTAGCCCCTGTGTCTCTTAAAATTTTAACATGTTTACCTACTCCACCCTGTACACATGGATTGACTTTCCTGACAGATACAAAAGGCAGAATTTTATGACAGCGGGATTTTACGTTCCCACTGTCGTCAATGGGATTTATATTGGCTCACCTCATTGTACAGCCCTGTCCCCACTGAAACGGGGCCATAAAATTCTGCCCAAAGTCTTTAAACATTTCTACAACCTGCTCCTCAGAATTCTCTTGAGTAAACTGTGAAAACATTCCCACTTCTTCACCTATTACTGATTCTCCCTATTTCCCCGGGACACAAACCATTGGTTTCTCCTGTCTCTGAACCTCAGAACCCACAGTATTTTTACTTCCAAAGCTTTTCTGCACCCCAATAATTCCAACAGATTTTTCCTGCGATTTGCAACACGCTGACTTTGTGTGCCCCACTTCATTACAATGAAAACGCCTCCAGTTTTAAATGTCACTTCTACATTCAGCACCTTCCTTTTTATCCTGAGAAAAAACTTCTTCGGAACGTCCAGCTAGTCCTTCTCTTCCCTGACTACCTACCTTCCTTTCACCTTCCCACTTTTTATCCTTTTCCAATTTGAAAGGGTGACGAAGAAAAGGTTTAGCTCTATGAACTAACTCATAATCATCAGCTATCTCTGCTGCTTGTCTTGCAGAATCAACCCTCTGTTCCTCCACATAATTTCTCAGTACCGAAGGGTTTGAATCTTTAAATTCTCCCAAAAGAATTACTCCCCTAAGAGCTGCTTATGCTGTTGCTATTTTTAATGCCTGTATCCACTGGTCAAAATTACTTTTTTGACTCTTTAAAACTCGATATAAGTTTGCCCAGACTGTTTTCTCATACTCCTAAATTTCAGCCTGAATGCTTCAGGAACCAACTCATATGCTCTCAAAATAGCCTTTTTCACTGCATCATGGACTGAATTTCCCCCCGTCAGGGGCGAAGTTGATGGGCGGGCGCTTAAGGGCGCACTTCCGATCGGTGCCCCCGATCGGAGACGCACCACCATTTTACGTGGGCGGGCCAATTAAGACCCGCCCAGCGTGCCATCCGCACAGAAGTACTACGCGCTCCCTGTGAGGGTAAGTGCAGCCTCAGGGAGATCGGCTGTAAATGTAAAAAAGATAAAAATAGAAATATAAAATTTCCCTTACATGTCCCCTCTTGTGACAATGTCACATGAGTTGGGACATGTCCATAATTTTTGCAAAATCTTTATTAAAATTTTTTAAAGCCTACATGAACCCTCATCCCGCCTGTGGATGAGGTTTCATGTTTTTTCTAGTTTCTGCCGGGGCTCCTGGCCGGCCCACCAACCTTAAGGTTGGACGGGCAGGTCCTTTAATTACTTAATTGACCCTGTCAATGGCCCCAATTGGCCATTGACAGGTCGGCGGGTGCACAGCTGATGTTGCTGCGCTCCCGCTTTCCTGAAAATTTAAATCGGTCGTGGTGATGTCAGGAGCTCCCCCCGACATCACCGCACGTCACTTAACATGTCGGCAAGTGGGCCCCGCCCCCACTCACCATCTCGTAAAATTCTGCCCCATAATTCACCGACGTTTCTTCTGATAGCAAAGCATATACCTCATGCACCTTACTCATTAACTTAGATTGTAATAATAAAGTCCAGTTTTCCTGTGGCTATTTCATCAGTTTAGCTAGTTTCTCAAATGGAATAAAGAGTGCTTCAAGATCTTTTTCCTCAAACTTTGGAAAAGCTTCTACAAATTTAAACATCTCCCCATTGGGTTCTACTCTGGAGATAAGACCTTCCTCACCTCCTAGCAACTCTTTTTTAACTGCCAACATTTGCAGTTGGAATTCTCTCTCTCCCTCTCTCTTTTTCTCTTTCCTCCTTCACTACCTTCACAATTTCTAATTCCCTTTCCTGTTTTCTTTCTTTCTCCTGCCTTTCTACTGTTAAAAGCCACTTCTCTGTCCTTTGCTTCTAATTCAAGCTTTTCAGTTCCTTAGCTTGTTCAAATTCAAGTGTCTTTATTTGTAACTGAGGTCTCACTACCTCCAGCTGTGAGTCACTAGTGTCAGGTTTCACTTCCAACTGTAGGTGCTGTGCTATACTTTTAATTATACCTGATTTCCTAGTAGCAGGTAACCCCAATTTTAACTTACCTGCCAACTCTGTTAACTTACTTTTGTTTATTTTTTTCCAACCCAATCAGAGTTACATCTTCTAGTCCCAGACAAGTCTTGGCAATTGCTAAAGCCATCTTGCAGTCTCACCGCTTCCAAAATACCTCACTAACTCCTGAATTCAAAGTGATTTTCGTACTCATAACCTTAAAATTCACCAACTCCAAGCCAATCAAGGAATTATAAATACTATCCCGCCAAGAGCCCCCAATTGTTATGACACAGCAGTTGGTAAAGGCAGAGCTTTTTAAAATCCCAGAGGGAAACTTTAAACAACAGTCATAACTTATATTTTCATTTGGTACATTTACAATTGCAGCTCTAAATTCAAGGATAAATCCACCAGTTCTCGAGAGGTTTTTATATCAAACTAAATGAGACATTTATTAATTTACAACAAGGTGTTAAACACATATACATGGTTACCAATTACTACTATCATAACTTTTAATAAATTCCCAAATTAATCTTCTCTAAGGCAACAATAACCAATAGGCTTAATCAGACACCAGGCAAAGCATTTTCACCTTACAAATTCAAAATGAGGTTCCTTTCAATTTGGTTCCTTTGCAGACAGTTGTAGGTTTACAGCTGCTTTGATGCTACACGCCTCTGCTCTGCACACACAAACTCCTCTCAGGTTATACCCAGCACTTCTCTTTGAATGTAAATTCTCATTGTATCACCAGGCCGTTTAAACTCCACCTCTTCTAACAATAAAACCCCTTTCATAGTACCAATTTTATTACTAATATAAACATATTGCTTGGTGTCTCCTAGGTAGGTGCAAGATTTCACTACCACTCTTGTATGCTCTATTCAACAAAATGTAGATGTACCTCTACCTCTCAGTCTTCATTTCAAAGCCACTATGCATCAAAGCACCCAGACTAGCTGGCTTTAATCCAATTAACATATACACAGACACACCCACAGACTAAACCTCTATTGAAAACAAAAAATTATTAATAACATTATATACATTAATAGCTGCATGACAGGTCAGTAACAGGCTTGATGTACAGTGGTGAGGTCATGGGCAAGAGGATGTAGGAGGAAGTGTCCATGTGTTCATATGCAGCTTCTCCTGGGCAGAGGTCAGTTCACCAAACTAAAGCAGCACAACCCTCGTCAGCCAGCTTAATGACAAAAGAATAGTTGTAGAGCTAATATATTTGGTTAGTGAAATGCAGCTGCAGGTGGATGGGTGAATTTATTAAGCATGTGCTGGACTCAATGTTCCTGCTTATGAATTATTATTTTCTATCCTTTCTCACTTTTCATACGATTTTTAAAAAATGTTTGCAGAATAATCACTGGGGAGTTCTGGAATAGGAAAGGATAAACAGATCTGCTGTGGTATGAAGTTTCGGTAGTGAAACCAATGGAAGTCTTTTCAATATATGCAACATACAAAATGTGAAGCCTGGCAGCGGTTGAACTTCAAAGCTGTTTTCTTTATCACCAAATGCAGTTTTAAGCCACGGTCTGTGCAGTTCAGTCGTCTGATTAATGAACAGCAGCAATTAAGAGAACATTTCTAATCTTAACAACAAATAAACATGAAAATTAACTGTAGACTGAGAAAGCCGGTGAAAATGTGAGAATCAATAATGTGGTTTTCTGGTGGTCCTGAGACTTATGCAAGGTAGCATTTTGCTGAGGTGCTGTTTTTGGAAGAGACAGTAGTCAAATAAAATTTATCCAATCAGATCACAAATAATTCTCTCTTACTATGCTTCTGCCCAGCTATCAGACCATGGACCGAACAATAAATCAGCCGGTGTTACAGTCATAATGCTGTTCCCTCACCAGCACTTTATTTTTTTCAAAAAGGAGTGTGTGCAAAATATCAATCTTCTGCCTCTCTGCACACAACCTGCTCATCATAGAGGATGTTACTAGCTAAAACAGCAACTGGTTGGTGTAAGTGGGAAAAGTGATGCTAGTTTTCACTTGAGACAGAAATATAGGTCAGGACTTTTTGGTCGACATGTGGGGCGGGGCCCGCAGACCGACGCGTAAAATGACGCACGGTGGCGTTGGGCGAGCGTCCTGATGTTACCGTGCACCATCGCGATATTTTGGTGGGCGGGCGAGCAATGATCACTGACATGTGCCTGCCATTTATTAACCGGCCACTTAAGGCCCTTGAGGCACCAATTGACGGTAATTTTTCGGGGCCCATGCAATCTTCAGGTCATCGCACAGGCGTAACGGGCAGGTGGGTATAAATCTCATCCACGGGCAGGAAAAGAGGGGTGAATGGGGTCGCGAGTGTTATTTGTCAGATGTTTAATGCTTAAAGTTACTGTTTCTTGCCAGTGTGAGCACGATTATTTCAAAACTCTTCACAACTACTTGGACAGGAGTAACAGGCTTCGGGTCAGGATTCTGAGTAAACATCATTTCTGGAACCTTGCTGGTTTCAGGAATCTTTCCCTTAGCCTGGGAATGGGAGTTGTGATCTCCACTGGAGGCACCTCCTCTGAGGAGGAAGGGAGAGCCAGAAGTGGGTGGAGGCCAGGGGTCCACATTCAGCCTCCAGGAGAGTCGCCTTTGGGAGGAGAGGTGCAAGCATAAGGGGCGCAGGGTCAACAGGAAGTGTAAGGCGGAAGGGGTTGCAGAAGACGCCACTATCCTGCTGCCAGGGTCTACAGGCAGTGAAACAGCTACCTCAATATGTCTGAGGTGCAGTGCAGAAGTAGACTCCGTCACTCAAGGGAGACAGTGAAGTCCATCTGTCAGATTATAGGCACTGAGATCTGCACCAACAGCGTGGATGGGCACCCCATACCACTGGCTCTAAAGATCACAGTTGCCCTCAATTTCTATGCCTCCAGCTCTTTCCAGAGGTCAGTGACTGATCTCCGCAGAGTCTCCCAAAACGCTGTCCAGACTTGTGTCAAACAGGTGACAGATGCTCTGTTCAGGCGTGCATTGACTTTCATCCACTATCACTGGGATGAGGCCAGCCAGACAGAATGAGCCACAGGCTTCCCAGTGATTGCTGGCTTCCCCCGCTTCTAGGGTGCAATAGACTCCACACATGTGGCTATCAAGGCACTAGCGGGCTCGGTGCCTTCGTCAACAGGAAGGGATTCCATTCCTTCAATGTGCAGATAGTGTGTGATCACAAGCTGCAGACTCTGCAAGTCTGTGCAAGGTACCCAGGCAGCTTCCACGACGCCTACATCCTCAGACACTCCCAGGTGCCGGGGCTCTTCAGTGCTCCAGCCCGGCTGGATGGTTGGCTGCTGGGTGACAAGGGCTATTCCCTCAGAAGGTGGCTCCTGATGCCTCTCCACCATCCAAGAACAGAAGCTGAGCAGCAGTACAATAGGAGCTACAGCTCCACAAGGCCTGTGGTGGAGAGAGACATCAGTCTTCTCAAGATGCGCTTCCAATGGCTGGACCGCTCAGGGGGTGAACTCCAATATCCCTCAGATCATGTCTGGCTGATAGTGGTTGCATACTGCACTCCCCACTATCTGGCGCTGGAAAGGGGGGATGTAGTGGAGGAAGATGATGTAGACACAGTTGCTCCGGCTGCACACGATGAGTCCAGTAGTGAGTCTGAGAATGAGAATGCACAGGAGAACACTGAAGGAGTAGACACTGACCCATGCATACTCCAGGGAGGCAGGGACACCTAAGAGGCTTTAATCCAATGAAATTTCAGCTAGCCCACCGTAAATGGACCTCCAACACAATCCAGGGCTGCTGGCTCCATCCTCAATACTTGAGTGCAAAATCTGCCTGCGTAGGAACATTAACTATGTACCTTGTCAATAAAGCTCAGTGTCAAACAAGTTACTCATAACATCATGTGTTCCCGTCCACCTACAAAAGTAAGGAATCACATATCAAAAGTTAATGATTTAACAAAACAAATCGGAAAAAAAATTCCAAGGTGTTATGCATCACACCAAGTGGTCATCAACTAGTAGGGGGCAACATAAAACCACCAGTGAGAAACCCGTGGTGTGCCTAAGGTGCCTTAAGTTTATGTTTCCGGGTGCTACATCTAGGTGCTCCCTCCTCGCTGGCATTAGCATTTGAGACAGCCTGCTCACTGTGCTGTCCTGTTGGCCTCAATGACCTTAAAGGGCATCCTCTGGCCCGTGAAGCCTTTGATGGCCCTGCCTGGGAGGGAGCAGCCAGTTCCACAGCTGTCATCTCCCCAGTCGCTGCAGCCTCATTGGCTCCCACAGTCACTGGCAGAGGGGCAGAGGAGCTGCTGCGCTTATCCAGAGCGCCCTGAAAGGAGCCCGCAAAGACGATAGCCAGCTCGTGCACTGATGTGGGGACACTTCAGACCTCCCTGCTTACCATTGATGGATGGGCACCAAGCTGGGAAACTTCCCAAACCATCTCCCACGTGGCACTGACCAGCTGAGGTCCATACCGCTGTAAGGGATTGCAGGTCAGAGCACAACCCCAAGAGGCCCTGATTGTTCTCCTGGGGGATCCTCTCCATGAGAGTTGCCCCTCTCTCCATGGAGGAAGCCTCACTGGTGTGTCCTGGGACACTAGCTGATAATCTAATTCCCATCGAGGTGCTATTATCTGCGGTGATGCCTGCCTGGCAGGAATGGTGTGACGCTGGTGACTCCAGTTGTTCAGGGCCCTCAGGTGTTAGAGGTGGTCCCTGTGCCTCCTCCTCCCAGCCCTGCTCCGCTGATGCTGAAAGGAAGAACAAGGACATTTGATTAGTTAAAGTGGAGACAATGCCAATTTGCATCCCTGTCCCCCGGATCATTATGCACTCATCCTTCCATAATCAACCCATGTTGGAAACTTCAATCACTGAACAGTCAGCAGTGCCATGGCTGCTGGACAAACTTGGTGACCTGAGTGCTCAGCAATTTTATCTCTCTGTGGCACCCCAGCCTCACCCCCACCGGTGGACCTGGGCGCATGGCACCTCTCCAGATCCATTGCCTCCTGCTCATATCTGGTGACAATGGCCAACTGGGCCTGGCCTCCGCTAGTCCTTATTCGCTCAGTGGCATTGTGAGTGGTCTTCTCCTGATAGGGAGAGAGGAGAATTGATCAGTCCAGCCTGAACCTGGATTCCCATCACATTCCTGCCATCAGAACCAGAGTGGGACAATGCAGGGCTCCAGTGATTCATCACCCAGCAGCTGATGCACATTCACACTAAGAAGCCAGGGCTGACCCTGCCTTGCCCACATGCTGCCTCCATCACATTGGCAACCACATGGTCTAAACTTGCAAAGCAAGGAGGCAGGAGCACGTAGAACGCCAAGGCCAGCAGATGGATGTTGTCCCATTACTTGGAAGCTCCCCTCCCAGCACGTCAGCAGTCTGACTTTGACATGTTCCAGCACTGTGCCTAGGTGCAGATCCTTGACATTGCTCCCAAAACAGTACTCTGGGTGTTAGTGCCACACATGCTGTAGGTGCAGGCCCCATCTCAGCAATACCCTCTCAGGGTGAACTAGGCATGGGCAATATCTGCTGGCCCACCCAGCGAGGGAAACATGCTGTGAACGATTCAATGCTGTAACTGCACTCAGACTTGAGGGGGGGAATGTGCCTGGGGGAGGGGGGGAAAGCCTACCTGCTGTGTTAAGTGACCTCTGAAAACATGGTACTCACCCTTCCCGAGCGCAAGAGTTTACTGAATTGTTTGCGGCACTGGAACGCTTGTGCGTCGCATCATGGGAGCTGTCTGTCTTGGCCACCTCCTCCCAGGCACATTTGATCAGGTGGGGGGGCATCTACCTCCCGTCCCTCAGAACGAGGACCTCCCGCTGCGCTGCCGCCTCCTCCAGTGGTGCAGCTGGGCACTCATCTGAAAACTGAGGGGCCCACTGCCCCACTGCTCTATCCTCCTGCCTAGCCTGTTCTCCAGCAGCGCTCTGGCAGAGCCCTACTACTGGCCATGATTAACAGCCTTGGCAAGGCTGCCATCGCTCTATTTTAACAGGCCGCCAAGTCGCTATTGGACCCGGTGGTCATTGCACTCCTGCCGCTGCCCGTCCACTCCCACTATCTTCGGGAGCCGCGTTTTATGCTGGGCGGGCCTTAATTGGCCTGCCCATGTAAAATGATGGCGTGGAGCCAATCGCGGGCGGTGATCAGCTCCATGCCCGCCCGTGCCTGCTCCCCAACAGCCTGCTCAACGGGAAGAAAATTCTCCCCATAATTCATATGAATAGGGATAAAAGATAAAGAAGGGTCAAGCACACTAATATGGTCATCTACAGACCACATATTAGTGGAAGAAAGGTGAGGGAAGAAGTATACAAATGAATTAGGGAAATGAGTAAAAAGCAATTGAATAATAATCGTGGAGGATTTGAACTACTCTGATATTAATTGGCCAGAACAGGTAAGTATAAGGGGAATATAATTGCTTCAGTGCGTTTAGAACTCTTTTCTAACCCATATGTAAGAAGCCCAACAGGGAAATATTTACTATTGGATCTAATAAGGGGGGACATACCAGAGCAGATAAGAGAATTAAAATTAGGGGAACATCTAGGAAACAGTGATCATAACATAATATGGTCTAAGGAAATAATTGAGAAGGTCATAAACATGACAAAGATCAAGGTAATAGATTGGAGAAAAACTGATTTTGAAGGGTTTAAGAATAGACTTGGGAGAATAAAATGGGCAACAACATTGGAAAACAATGATGTAGAACAGCAATGGAAACCATTCAAAATGGTGTTCAGCAGAGACGAGGAGAAAATATTCTGCTATAAAACAAGAACAAACTAAACAATAATGAAACACCATGGAGGAATAAAGACATATGGGAAATAAAACTGAGGACAGAGAAAAATGAATACATGGACAGCAAGGGACAGCTTGATAAGGCAGAGTACAAAACATAGAAACATAGAAAATATGAGCAGGAATAGACCATTAGGTCCTTCGAGCCTGCTCCGCCATTCGTTATGATTATGGCTGATCATCCAACTCAATAGCCTGCTCCCGCTTTCTCCCCATATCCTTTGATCCCTTTCGCCCCAAGAGCTATATCTAACTCCTTCTTGAAAGCATACAAATGTTTTGGTCTCAACTACTTTTTGTGGTAACGAATTCCACAGGCTCACCACTCTCTGGGTGAAGAAATTTGTCCTCATCTCAGTCCTAATTGGTCTACCCCGTATCCTCAGACTGTGACTCCTGGTTCTGGAATCCCTCACCATTAGGGACATCCTGCATCCACCCTGTCTAGTCCTGTTAGAATTTTATAGGTTTCTATGAGATCCTCCCTCATTCTTCTGAACTCCAGCGAATATAATCCTACTCAACTCAATCTGTCCTCATATGTCAGTCCCGCCTTCCCAGGAATCAGTCAGGTAAACCTTCTCTGCACTCCCCCTATAGCAAGTACATCCTTCCTCAGATATAGAGAACAAAACTGCACACAATATTCCAGGTGTGGTCTCACCAAGGCCCTGTACAATTGCAGCAAGACATCCCTGTTTCTGTACTTGAATCCTCTGGCTCTGAAGGCCAAAATACCATTTGCCTTCTTTACCGCCTGCTGCACCTGCATGCTTATGTTCAGCGACTGGTGTACAAGGACCCCCACGTCTCATTGCACATTCCCCTAGTTCAATTTATAGCCATTCAAATAATAATCTGCCTTCCTGTTTTTGCTACCAAAATGGATAACTTCACAATTATCCACATTATTCTGCATCTGCCATGTATTTGCCCACTCGCTCAGCCTGTTCAAATCACAAAAGACCAGGAGGGATGTGAAAAAATAATTAGGAAAGTAAAGAGGAACTGTCGAACTAAATTATCAATGAACATAAAACAAAATAGTATAATATTCTACATGCACATAAATTGAAGAAAAGGAAAGTCTACACTACCAATTACTAACTACTAACTACTGAGGTAGTCTGCGCTACTCTCCTATTGGGTACTAGGAGCATGTGATCTTCCATAACAGCATTCTTCTTAAAGGTATATTACCCATTAGATAAAAACATAATTACCACAATTACCTATGTAATAGTTGTGTTTTTTAAAACAAATTTTTAGGCCAACAGTCGAGTGTCGACTTATACATGAGCAATAGTTTCAAGGAGTTGAAATCTATGCATGTTGGAGGGACAACTGTTGTTTTAAAACATAAAAAATATTTTCGAATTACTGTATGCTATGCCATGCTTTCGGTAGGTTAAGCAGCAGTGGCTATAGCCTAAATTTCTTCTTAGGTACAACAAGGGATAAACCACACTCAATTGCCACATTCTACTTTAAATCTACAAATAAGAATTTATATCACACTTTAATTTATGTTAAATGTAGTGCCATTCTCTCCCATTGTCTCTTGTAGCAGAGGTAAATGTAAGGAAAATGTGCATAATCCAAAAGAATTAGTAGACTCAGAACTATCAGAATAGTATCATAGCATCAGAAAATTAAAATTACCGGTGGTAACAGGTTACTTAGCATGGTGTTGGCTGGTTTAGATGGCAGGATTGGCAGAAATGCAGCTTCCGACCTAGCAACACTGTTGCTAGCATCTGTTGTTGTTTTCCTGGCGTTCCACCTCTGAATGGATTCATAACTGATTTTATTTCTCATCTCAAGTAGCTTCATAAGATGTAATATGGAGCGTGATAACATACCGGAAAATATTGTGATTAAAGCATTGGTAAGAAGACATGTCGATGTGGATTGTGGAAAGCTTGTGGGAGGAAGGAACACCAGTGTGGGTGTGGAGAAATCCAGCAAGGAAGCAACATTGCTGGAGTTGTGGAGAAAGCAGAGATTGGGCAGGGGGCATTGATGGGGGTCCAGAGAGATTAGGGAAGGGGGGATGTCAAGGCGAGTTCAGAGAGGTTGGGGGAAGAGGGGACATTGATTGTGGGGGCTAGAGAGATCAGGGGTGAAGTGACCAATGATGAGGGGGATAGACAGACCTGGGGCAGAGGGACCATTAATGAGGGAGCTAGAAAGATCAAGGAAAGAGGGGACATTAACCAGGGTGGGAGGGGGAGGCATCTAGCGGGGGAGGGTGCCAGTAGAATCGGGGGAGGAGGTGACATCAATGGGAGAAACCCAAGCTATTGAGGGCTGGGTGGAGGCTCTTCAGTGTTGGGGAGGGGGTTTGGAGAGAGATCGGGGAAGGGGAGAAGAAAATTGCATGTGGTCCCATGGATGGCATGGTGGTCGGAGGAGATCACAGTTGCAGGGGGCATCAGGAGAACCTAGGATCATGGTGCCTGGTTCCAATAGCTGAGGAAGTTAACAGGATTGTTTGGAGTTCTGGGAGAAAGCATGCCAGCTACTTCTGGCCATATGCAATGTTAGAAATACATTTAGCACTTCCATGCAGCAGTCCTCACATCCCTTTAGCTATTGGGTTCCCTGAGGTCTGGGAAACCCAGTTGGTCAGTCTTAAAGCTGGAACAGGAGCATGATCTGAGGCACACAGCCTCATTTAACATAGTTGAATGAGCGACTCACTTGCTGGATGCGGGTTGCTCGTCCTCCCATGTCCTGTCTTCATTAAAACAGAAGGTGTGCGGGATCAAGGCAATTTAGGTACAGGCTTGAAATTTTTTTACAGTTTTACTTCCCAAAACCAATAAGATTTTAGGGGTTAAAATACCCCCCAATGAACCAATGAAGCACCATATAGATGGAAGCCTTGCTAGTTCCTATTTTTCTGAGCCACTTTGGAAATGCACAGGGGGTGGAAGGTGGGTGTGGGCAGGAGCAGGGTCGGGAGTGTGATCCTTTCCTTATTCACCCTGAGAAAACCAGGCAGGTGGGCAATTAAAATGCTGCAGTTGACTTAGTCTTTGACTTTGTACTTTCTGAAATACAGCTGCCTGGAAGGGCGGTGGAAGCAGGTTTAATAGTAACATGCAATTTAGAATTGGATAAATACTTGAAAATAAAGAAATAGGGGGATGGGGAAGAGTAGGGGGTGGCATTAATTGGATAACCCTACCAAAGAGCCAACACAAGCATAATAGGCAAATGGCCTCCCACTGTGCTGCTTTTTTGATTCCAAGATTCACATTGACCTTGATTTTAACCTGGGCATCTCAAATAAAATATGAAACAAAATCCCTTTTTAAAATTATTAATGAGTTTTCAGTTAATAGGGAAGTATTTTGAACAAGCATTGCACCTAGACTGCCTTCCTTTTCAACTGTATGCTATTGAAATCAAATTGAAGATCTTTTACTGATAATAGCTCGTGTGGTACATTTTGGTTTTTGTGCACACAAATAATAGCTTATTCTAGAGCTCTGCACTTTCAGCATTATGACATGTCTGATATTACCATGTCTGCCTTTTGATTAAATTATAAGATACAAATAATAAGCTATTTGAAATGTTATAATTTAAGATTTTTTAAAAGCTTGCAAAAAAAGAATTTGGAAGTTCAATGTGAAAAGAGGAAGTAGTTGAAAAATCACATCAGGGCCCAGGTTTTTATCCGCGAGTTAGGTTCGCAGAGTCGGGGGATTCCCAGCTCCACAAACCCAACCTGTAAAAGTAGCGGTCCAGATGTTGGATTTTTGGTCCAGGGCATTAGAAGTCCCAGGTGACCCCAGAAGATCTGAGGGGGCTGCCTGGTGTGTCGGCAGGCTGAGCAGAAGGCCTGCCTCAGGGATCCAGCACCATGTCCAAATTTGAAAATAAAGAATAAAGCATGAAACATCCCTTCTGCTGTCACCTCTTTTACACCCCCTCACCCCCATGCCTGCTCCATACCAACTTTTATTACTTCATGCACAGTACCCATCCCAATAAACCCTCATACATTCCATGTCAACCTATGCCTCTGTACCCACCCCATTACCCCCATACTCTCCATCAACCTATGCCCTTGTACCCACCCCATGACCCCTCTATAACAACCTATACTCCTGTACCGACCTCGTATGGCCCCTCATACCCACCATGCCAATTTATATCCCTCCACCCACCTCCCATAGCCTTTTACAGTCCCTGTGTCAGCTCATGCCAACCCATGCCCCCCACCCTCCACTCTTTGCCCTTACACCTACCATGCCAATTCACTAAGTATCCACCATGGGCAGACGTCAGGACCCATGCAGAGATGAGGTTAAAACAAGTTCTATAGAATAAAGTTCTAAGTGTATGTTACAGACTTCATTATATTAAAAAAACATTCTGATTCATAAAAACCCATTTACTACATTTACATTCCTTCAACTACATAAAGTCTTATAACAGCAAACATTTCATTCAAACCCTTACAACAACAAGCATTGGAATTCATAATTCCACTTCAAAGAGTCATTAAACACTTGTAGCTGTCAATCAAACTATGAAATGGCAGGCACCCTACTGTAATAATGGATTGTTGTGAAAGCAGTCTTAAAAGACTAATCCAGTAATGCAGCACTAATCCAAACGGCACCTCACCTCCACCAAAGGTGTCCAAAGACCCAGGTCCAAAGGAGTACCTTACCTCTCCAAAGGTGCCCCCTGATTATCCAAATGAATCCACAAAGTTCAGACCTGCTTTTTGCCAAGCCTAATCTTCACACTTTGGTGTTCACACTCCAAGGCAACAAAAATCCCACTTGAGTGGAAACCGCTGATGATTTAAATGGCTAGCTGCCTCCAGAAATCGTGCATGTATGAAACGTGCCCTGCCCCCAATTCCTGCCCCTGTGAAAATGGGGTGTGCTGTGTTTGGGGGGTGAGGATTAATGATTTTCAAACACTTCTGCTCTTTTTGCTATGATGGAGAGGTGGTGAAAATCTGGGCCCAGGTCAGCAAGGCTTTGAAAGATTAAGGCAGCTCGGCATTTTGGACATGCATCCATCAATATAACTGCTCCAACCTGATGAAGAATTACAACTAAAACATGGGGCGGAATCGTCCCAGGCTCTCGCTAAGTGCAGTAGTGGGCGGGAGAAAGGACGTTTTACCCAGTGGACGCAATGGTGGATTTTCACGCCATATGGTCCCAATCCCACTTTATTAATCTTACGTTCCTAGGTAACGCGCCATTTCACTGGTGGGCATACTCCAATTTGCCCACCACACTGTCACCTCGCCGTTTCATCATGCCGGGCACTATATTCAAAGAGCAGCCACATGAACACCTCCTGGTGCTTCCAGCCCAGGACTGCTGAAAAGAAAACGTGGCCCCAAAAGGCAAGAAGACTGCAGCTCCCCAATTCAGTGACATGTCCCAGGAACACCTTTTGGACATCACAGAGGCCGGCCATGATGTCCTCTACCTCCACTCTGGCCATAGGAGGGGCAGCAACATCACCAATACAGCTTGGGATGCGTGGCAGCGGTGGGCAGTGCCAATGCTGCCCACAAGAGGTCGCCCATCCAGGGCAGAAAGAGGATGAACGATCTATCCATGCCTTCAGGGTAAATCAACCATCTCATGACTCTAAACTTACACACTCACAAGCCCATCACATATTCACTGGCATCTCACTCACTGCCAGCTCAAGGAACATCATTACTCACTCTCACAAACACCCTCACATCTCCAACTGGCCTTACCTCCTCTGGAAGTTGCCTCCTCATCCTATCCATAACTCCACATAGCACAGACACACACACGCACACACACACACACACACACACCCCAAACAAGATCACGCACAATAAAAGGGAGATGTCCCAAACCAGGGTGGAGTCCTGGACATCAGGGCCCTCACTCCCTTCAAAGTCCCCACATTAAAACGGCCAGAGAGGATGTGGACCATTTTGGATTGTCAGTGGAAGCCAAGCCACACCTTTTTACAGTACTAGCTGCCATATTTTGGTAAGTCTTCATTCACTAACACACTGAAAAGCTTTGGGGCATTTAAATAGCTTTTCACTGCATTAGTGAATGAGTGTGTGAGGTAATTGGATAGAATAATGGGATGGTAGGGTGAATAGGGTGGCGGGATGGTAGGTAAATGGCAGGGTAGGTAAGGTGGCAGGTGGCAGGATGTGTATGGAGATAATGTGGTGATGTTCATTCAGACCAGGTTAGGTCAGTGAGGTGTGGGGGGGGGATAATCAGAGGGTCAGAAGGCAATCAGAGTTTCAGGGGGTGATTGGAGGTTCAAGGGGCAATTGGAGGGTCAGGGGGTGGTCGGAGTTCAGGATTTGGAATTGGAGGATCAGGGGTGGGATTCAGAGAGAAACGGGGGAGTCAGAGAGTCAGGCTTTGGAGGGCTGGGGGAAGTTGGGGGGGTTGGGGGAGTCAGAGGGGAGCTAAAGGGTCATTGGGGAGTTGAAAGGTTGGCGGAAGTCAGAGGGTCAGAGGGTTTGAAGGGGTGGGGGAGTTGAAGGGTCGGGTGGGACTTGGTGTGTCATGGGAAGTCAGCAGGTCAGGGGGTGTTTGAGGGTCAGTGAGGTCAGAGGGTCGGAGGGAGTCGGGGAATCGGGGGGTTTGAAGACTTGGGGGAGCTGGAGGGTCGGGTGAGAGTTGGAGGGTTGCGGGAAGTCGGCAGGTCAGAGGGAATTTGAGGATCAGAGAGTCAGGGGGAGTTGGAGGGTCAGGGGTGGGCTTCAGAGGGAATTGGAGGGTCAGGTGGCAGGGGGTCGGGAGCAAGTCGGAGGGCCATGGGTGGACGTCGAAGAGTCTGGGGAGTCGAGGGACCGGGGAGAATTGGAGGGTTGGAGGAGGGTCAGAGGGGGTGGGATGTTGGCGGGGAGTCATGGGGGCACCTGTGTAGGGGTCTGCATTAGTCCTGTGACAGTACACCCTCGGAGAGAGTGAGCCCCTCTCAAAGTCACCATCTTCATGGGCTACTGCCTGTGATAAAAGATATGAATATATATTGTGAAAGTAAGGATGCTTGGAGTTATAATTATGAACACGATCATATTTCAGTGATTGTTTGCATCAAGTCAACATGACTGAGTACTGTTTTCCATGTGGTTGTATGATATCTCATTCCTTCACTGAGGGTGACTATGAAAAATTTCCATGCCATTGTATAAGGATGAATGTATTTGTTAGTGGTAGGTGGATAGATGAGGATGAGAGTAAATGCGAGAGGAATGTATGGCACCTACAAGGCAAGTTGGTGTGAGGAGTGACGTGTTGGCATAGGCTTGAGAAGGCCAAGTGAGGAAGTTAGGATGATGTGTACATCAGAATGTAGGTCCCTCACCTTTCCTGTCCAGATGAGGTCATTAAATTGTTTCCCTCATTGGATTTCAGAGTATGGCAGCTGCTGCTGACCTCCTTCTCAACCTCCAACGATGTCTTCTTTGTCTCAACAGACATCTTTTACTTCCCATCACTAGTGAAGATTATCATTCTCCAGGCCCTTGCAGCCCCCAACAACACATCCAAAGAGGCATTCCTGAAGCAGAGCACAGGCTTGTCTTGACTTCAAAGCAATGGGGTCTGTGGCTGTCCATGACAATCCAAACTCCTTCAACTTGAATGTTTGGATGTCCCTTTAAATACTGGAGTTGAAATTGTGTCATGTGTATTGTTTTTATGCCCATTGATGCTAATTGGATGGGAAAACTGGAAGCAAAATGATAATAAGGTGACTAAGTTAAAAAGCCACTGACAGATGTGCTGCACTTAGTGCAGGGCAAACCCTGAATGATCAACGCCTCACCCCTCCTAGCGGGTTAGGGTTTAAAATCCAGCCTATATTGCATATTCCCAATATTCCATATTCCCAATATTGCACATTGAGGAGGTAAACCTATTCCTTTATTTTTCTACTAATCATTTTGAAATGGTGATGGGCTGACTATGTGAAAATAGACTACAAGCGGAGGTGAAGAAGTTCAAGTTTACATCCGGATTTTAATGAGGAAAAAAACAAGGCAGAGCTTGATTACTGTCCTGATGTGATCACACTGGTAGTGACACAGATGTGATAACTGATCCCACAGGTGTCACTTCTGGTTTAACATACACCAACACATCAAGAGGTGACCTATTAGTATTTTTAATGTGACTGTGCCCATATACATAGTCACAATTAGTTAAAAGTAGTGTACTAGCTGGCATCAAGGAGCCCTAGCAAAACTGGAGTCAATGGGAGTCAGGGGGAAAACTCCCTGCTCGTTGGAGTTATACCTGGCACAAAGGATGATAGTTATGGTTGTTGGAGGTCAATCATCTCAGTTCCAGGACATATTTGCAGGAGCTCCTCAGGGTAGTGTCCCAGGCCAAACCATCTTCAGCTGCCTCATCAATGACCTTCCTTCCAACATAAGGTCAGAAGTGGGTCACCGATGATTGTACAATGTTCAGCACCATTCGCGATTCCTCAAGTACTGACGGATTCCATGTCCAAATGCAGCAAGACCTGGACAATATCCAGGCATAGGCTGACAAGTCGCAAGCAACATTCACACCACATAGGTGCCAGCCAATGACCATCTCCAACAAGAGAATACCTGAATCCCCGAATCCCCAATGCTGACTCCCTCGCTATCAACATCCTGGGGGTTACCTTTGACCAGAAACTGAACTGGACGAGCCATATAAATACTGTGGCTTGTAAATATATCGCTGTTGCTTCACTGTCGCTGGGTCAAAATCCTGGAACTCCCTCCCTAACAGCACTGTGGGTGCACCTACATCACAGGGACTACAGCTCACTAGCACCTTCTCAAGGGCAATTAGGGATGGGCAATAAATGCTGGCCTAGGAAATAAAAGACCAATTCTTCTACAGTGTATAGCACTGGCAAAATGGGATGCAGGAAAAAATTTATTTTAAATGAAAAAAATATAGGCTCAGATTTACATACACGGGTCGATGAGCAACGATGGGAGAATCCCCAGGTCCGTGAACCCCGCCTTGAAGAATGTCTGCCCGGACATCAGATTTCTAGTCCGTTGTGGAGGGGGAGGGTGGTCAGGGGGCTGGATCAGAGGTTGGGATGGGAGACCCTTGAAGAACTGAGGAGGATGTTGGCTGTAGAGTTGGGCTGCTCAAAAGGTCTGCCTCAGAGCTCTGGCACTGTGTCCAAAGTTTCAAACTAAAGTTCAGAACATGAACCATCCTTCCAGCCCTCACCCCCCACACACTCCCCACGGCCCATCCGCGCCAACTCATGCGACCTCATGCCCCCACACCCACTCCCCCCCTCATACCCCCCATGTCAACCAGACCAAAAATCCCACACCTGGTCAGCCATTTTAAGGTCAGGTATGCGGAGCTTGGAATTCTCCCATCTCTAGGCAGCTGATCCAGGAACGTAAACCTGGGCCTCCGGGTTTCACACTCCTGACCTACCAAAATCCCACTTCAGTGGTGGCAGCTGTTGACTTAAATGGCCAGCTGCCTCCATAAACCACACGCGTGTGAAACAAGCCACTGCGAAAATGGGAAATGCCATGTTCAGGTGCTGGGCTTAAGATTTTCAGCCACTTCCACCATTATTGCCATGGCAGAGAGCCTCTGCTTTATGATGAAAATCTAGGCCATACATTTTATTTCTATTTTATATGATCATGTTACAGAGACAAAGCTACTGATATTTCACTAGCATTGTTGCTGCTCTATTATCATTTACATTAGAATCACATTTTGTGAGCTGAACATTTTTGAAAATGAACAATTGGAATTTTTCTCAATGTTCCAAGTTAAATATCAATGCTGAAGCAGCTAACAGCCGGTTTAGATATAAACTTCTACAATGCAGCATCTCATGGGCAGATTAATCAGTTGTTTGTACATTTATCACACTGGTCATTTTGAGAACTGGGGATGCAGCGTCAATGAGTGACCCTGTCTGGTAAAATTGACCTAGATATTTGTTGCCACTTAAGCGTCCAGAACAGTGGCCAACATACATGTTCATATACTCTGCTGCAAATGTTGGGGCCAGGGTCCTCCATAGGTGCAGAGTGTAAGTGTTCAAAACAATAATTTAAATATTTAAAAATTGCCCCAATATCTGACCTGCCATGTGATAAACTTAGTCAGCAACTCATGATGTTAGCAGGCAACAAGGACACTTCAATATTGCTATTTAAAGGTCTCAACCATTCCACATGGCTTAGTTGCTGACTTGCCACTTTAGGCTGCTTGTTACATTCTGGTTTTTTTTTTTAGTGTTTTTTCTCAGTTCTACAATTGATTTTTGACTTCTGAGGGCACTTTTCGAGTATACTGGACAGCTTTTATCTGATTTGAAAACAACGGTGTTGTAACCGTTGGGCAATATTGTGGCTGGAGGACAGGGGGAAGCAGCCTAGAGGACAGAAGAGGGCAGGACCAGGTGGGATAAGGAGGAGCAGGAAAACACTTTGTAGAAGGCCATGCCTATTGTGGCCTTTTAATGAGCGTCCTCCTACCTCAACTTCACTAAGCAGCAGAAGGACGTTGCCATTGAGCATGTCACTTGCTGCAGCCATAGCTTGAGTGTTGCACAGGGCTCCGGCAGAAGTGCTTGGGGCTAGCAGTCCAACATGACCTGTATTCGATGCAACCAGCTCCTTCTGGTTTGGTTTGCCATCCATTGTCCTAACAGGCCAGAAACCAAGGCAGGTTGTAACGTGGTTGTATCAGACAGGTCACAGCAGGAGGAACATATGCATCTCTTTTGCCATGGGCAGAATGAAGCAGCACAAGGGAGCACTGGTCTTGACCTGCCATTCAGGCTTCTGCAGGATTTTAGGTGCTATCAACAACTTAATTCCATCTTTACTCAATAGTTAACAGTAATAATTAAGAATCACCATTGTGCAGCCGTTATTACCTGTTTCCGATGCTTGTTTATGGTAATGTTCCCATGAAATGTTTGGTTACCACTTTGGGAGGTGAAAATCTGCTAACCTTCTATTGAGGAACACATGAGATGGTCATGGTGGGACAACGCAAGCAATTGTGAACCTTGAAGGCTCGGCTGCAAACTATAGCATCCCTGCTCTGGGTGAGGACAGTCTGGCCCAGCTGGCTGTGTGGCATTGACCAGCGCACTGCTGGAGTAGGTGGCAAGATAGCAGGCAAGCTGCGGTCTGGAGATACAGCCTCTACCACTCTCATGGACTACATGAGAAAAGGGTGCAAGAGTGATGTAACGCTCTGAAAACTTTCATTAACACTGGCCCCCAGATCCAAGGTGACAACTGTCTGAGCTTCCATGGCAGAAGTGTGACCATTCAGGAGAAGTTCCATTATGGTGGATGCACTGCCACATTCATGGAGGCCTCAGGAAGATATAATAATTTTATTGGAATTTATTGTAAAACAGTGGCATCTGTGTCGATATGTGCATGTGTGTGTGTGCGCGTGTGTGTCTGTATGAGACACTTAATTGGATTAAAGGCAGCCACTCTGAAGGCTTTGATGTGAACATGGTAAACATGGGGGGAGTTTAGAATGCAAGGTGTAAAAGGACATTTGCATTTTTACATAAACCAGGCTAGATTGTTTTCAAAGGAGGAATGAAATGTGTCACCTAGCCAGGTGAAGTTTAGAAAGATTGGGCAGAATTTTGCCCTGGCAGGGGTACTCGGTGGGGGCAGTCGGATAGCCGGCTGCTGCCCGCATTTGGCACCGCACCTCGGTGGGCCAATTAAGGCTGCCCAGCATGAAACACGAGTGGCAGTGCTGAACGCTGCCTGTGTATGTGTGGGAGTGGGGGGTGAGTGGGGGCAGACTTCACGCATGCAAATGAGTGAGTGCTGCATAATCTCCCTGAGGCAGCTCCGTGCTTCAGGGAGGTGAAGTGATATTAAAAAAATGAAAAAGATAAGAATGTAATAAAACATATCCCTGCTCATGTAACTCTGTTATTAACAAAAAATTAAAGTTTTAGTTTTGTTTTTATTTGTTTTTGGATAACTCATCCCACCCGTGGGTGAGGTTTTCAAAAAATGCAAAGTCCGCTTGGCCTTTTCGCCTGCCCGCTAACCATTATGTTGGGCAGGCAGCAAAAATTTTAATTTAATTGAAAACTTAATGGCCTTAACAGGCCTTTTAATTGCCGGCAGATGTGCTTCCGGCTCCGGTGCACGCCCACCGACTGAACTGTACGTTGATGTCGGCACGCTTGGCCGACGTCAATGCGCATCATTTCATGCTCAAGCGAAAATTTCTGCCCTGTGTGTTTGTTTTTCCCAAAGATTACTGGTAAAACTTAGTGCCATGAGAGATTTTTATTATCAGAAAGGTAAAGTCCAAAGACATAGTCAAACAATGGGAATTTGCATTCAAGGGGGAAAATATGTATAAAGGAGCGAAGGCTGTGTGTAAGGATTGGCATTTTAAGATCTAACAAATTTGAGAAGCTTTCAGCAACTACACCTCAAGCTGATGTCTTCAAGCAACTGAAGTTAAGAAGACTCACTTTGAATTTGGCTGGTCCATGGTATTGTGTGTCACCTTGCCTGGGTCTTTTAAAACCTTTTTGTTTTACTGTTGCCTTAACAAAAGTGTAACTGGGAGTCAGATAAGTAGTGGATTTAGAAGCTTTTATAGTAGTAATTTGTAGACATATGTGTGAGCTTAAAAATCATTTTTCTTGTTAATAAATGTTTAATCTGCTTCTGTTAAAAACCTCTAAGGCTTGGTTGTCTTATTACTACTGAATCCAAAGCACTCATCTTGAAATTTATACAAATTGCAAAACAAATTGTGGCAGCTGTTTCAAGTTTCCTTTTGGGATCTGAACATCTCAGCATTTACCCTTGTCTGTGCCATAACAGGAGGTGAGCAATGTTCCAAGTTCTCCATCCTTTTCATAAAGCCCCAAGACAAGACGAAGGCGGGCCCTCCTATTCTGAGCCAAACTTTCTGCTCGTAGGGCGCCTGGCCCAAACGAGGTTAAATGACTCGGGGTGACGTTGGATGAACGTCCCAATGTTATCACGCACTCTCGCAATATTTCGGTCGGCGGGCACGCGCGGGAGTCAGCAGCGCACCCACGGACAATTAACGGGCCCGTTAAGGCCATTAAAGATTTAATTATATGAAAATTTTTGCTGCCAGTGCAACCCTATGGATGGTGGGCAGGTGAAAAGGCCAAGCGGCCTTTGGATTTTTTGTGAAACCTCATCCACGGGCGGGATGAGGTTCCGATCTGTCCTAAAAAAAACTAGAAATTTTTCAAACTAATTTCTAATATGTCTCTGCTCACGTGACAGAGTCACATGAGGGGACATGTCAGTAACATTTTTAAAACCTTTCCTTTTTATTTTCAAAATTCTTCATCTCCCTGAGGCTGCTCTGAGCCTTTTCCTGCGCACCTTCGCGAACCTCCACGCTCGCTTCCTCCCCCACCCCCACACAGGCAGCGCTGAGCGCTGCAGCGTGTGTTTTCACTGGGTGGGCTTTAATTGGCCCACCAGCTTGAAATCGCAGCCGCGGCCCGATCGCAGGTGGCGGTCAGCTTCTCGACCACTCCCGTTCAACCCCGCTGAGCCTGCCTGACGAGGGCAAAACTCTGCCCATTTTGTGCAAGCTCATTGGCTGGCTTCCCAATGCACTTAGCAGCTCCTGGATAATATCCACCTTGGTAGCCTGGGCCCTCAAAGTGAATGTCTCAGTCCTCTGCAGTTTATCAGTATGTTGCCTCATGGCATCTGATCCCCCTGAACTAGCTCCTGCATACTTGTGTTCAGTGGTTCGCCACATGTGAACACTTTCTCTAGCCTAGCCTCTAAAATGCCTACGGTGCCAATCTCTGAGCTACTGTCTGTTATGGACAGACTGAGTGATACTGCATCTTCAAAAAAGCTGGTGTCCTCCTGAACTAGCAGATATGTCTCCATACTTTCAACACCTGAAACGGAAGAATGGACAAGAGTTAGATTTGGTGTGCAGAGAGAGAAATGTCTGTTGAAAGCAGCTGTAGTTCGTCATGAAAGGTGTGTAAGGTGAGATAGAAAAAAGAAGGGGAAAAGAGGATAAGGTGTGAAAAAACCCTTACGCAAGGTCTCCTCCAGTGCTGCTACTCACCATGGCCGTAATTCTCTCCTGTCACATAATGGCCAGCATCCTATCTCCCTTGGAATTTACGGACGAGTGTAATCTCCTGCCCCAAGTTGTGCGTGGCCCTCTCCTGTGTGAAAGTAGGCATCGACCTTCTTGTCAGGTATTTTAGAGATGCCTGTCATAGTACAATAGTCAGGGGACGCAGTGGGCGGAATCATTCCAGAATTGCACTCAGAGCGGTATTGAACGAAAAATCGAATGTTTTACCTGCCGGCCGCAATGGCGGCTTTTCATGCCGTTTCATCCCAAAGCTGCCTCATTAATCATGCATTCCCGGGAAACATGCTGTTTTAATGGTGGGCAGGCTCTCAGGCCCACCATGCTGTCACCTCACTGTTTCCTCATGCCAAGCACCATATTTAAAGTGCAGCCGCACGTACACCTCTCAGTGCTCCCAGTCCAGGACATCTGCAAAGAAGACATGGCCCCGAAAGGCAAGAAGACTGCAGCCCCCAATTCAGTGACGCATCCCTGGGATGCCTTCTGAACAACGTGATGTCCTCTACACCTGCTCTGGCCACAGGAGGCCCATCAGTCCCACCACTCTGGCTTGGGAGGCAGTAGCAGAGGTGGTCGGTGCCAATGCAGCATAGAACAGTTCGGCCATCCGGAGCGGAAAACTGATAAATGATCTCATCCATGCTGCCAGGGTAAGGCAACCATCACATCACTCTAAACTCACACTCACAAGCCCATCACACATTCACTGGCATCTCACTCATTGCCAGCTCAAGGGGCGCCACCACTCATTCACACACACCCTCCATCTGGCCTCATCTCCTCTGGAGACTGCTTCCTCAGTCTTCACCCTCTTGAGGCCACTTGTACGGATCAACATGTCTCCCCTCACATAGCCTGGGATACCCCCCTTTCACAGTAATGTCCTAGCCCTGCAGCCCCTTCCCTTGCCTGAGGCCACTTCTCCCCTTTTCCCAAGCAAGTTCTAGTGCTGCAGCTGTTGAAAAACCCACCCCTGCCTTACGACTGTCTTGTAAGTAGAGACCTGCCTGTCAGCCTCTCTAAAATGTGATGTGGTGCTGCCTATGAAGCCTGGCACAGATGACCACGAGTGCTGGCCGAAGCAGGTAGGCAAACAAACTTCAAAGTCCTGAGTGAAGTGCAGCTCACCAGGTGCACGTCACTTATGTCCATAAAAATAAAAAACTGCGGATGCTGGAAATCCAAAACAAAAACAGAATTACCTGGAAAAACTCAGCAGGTCTGGCAGCATCGGCGGAGAAGAAAAGAGTTGACGTTTCGAGTCCTCATGACCCTTCAACAGGACTAGGTGAATCCAAGGAAGGGTGAAATATAAACTGGTTTAAGGGGTGGGGGAGGGGGTTGGGTGGGGGCAGAGAAGTGGAGGGGGATGGTGTGGTTGTAGGGACAAGCAAGCAGTGATAGGAGCAGATCATCAAAAGATGTCACAGACAAAAGAACAAAAGAACACATAGGTGTTGAAGTTGGTGATATTATCTAAACGAAGGTGCTAATTAAGAGTGGATGGTAGGGCACTCAAGGTATAGCTCTAGTGGGGGTGGGGGGAGCATAAAAGATTTAAAAATATTTTAAAATAATGGAAATAGGTGGGAAAAGAAAAATTTATATAATTTATTAGAAAAAACAAAAGGAAGGGGGAAGAAACAAAAAGGGGGTGGGGATGGAGGAGGGAGTTCAAGACCTGAAGTTGTTGAATTCAATATTCAGTCCAGATGGCTGTAAAGTGCCTAGTCGGAAGATGAGGTGCTGTTCCTCCAGTTTGCGTTGGGCTTCACTGGAACAATGCAGCAAGCCAAGGACAGACATGTGGGCAAGAGAGCAGGGTGGAGTGTTAAAATGGCAAGCGACAGGGAGGTTTGGGTCATTCTTGCGGACAGATCGCAGGTGTTCTGCAAAGTGGTCGCCCAGTTTACGTTTGGTCTCTCCAATGTAGAGGCGACCGCATTGGGAGCAACGAATACAGTAGACTAAGTTGGGGGAAATGCAAGTGAAATGCTGCTTGGAGTGTTTGGGCCCTTGGACGGTGAGGAGAGAGGAAGTGAAGGGGCAGGTGTTACATCTTTTGCGTGGGCATGGGGAGGTGCCATAGGTGGGGGTTGAGGAGTAGAGGGTGATGGAGTAGTGGACCAGGTTGTCCCGGAGGGAACGATCCCTACGGAATGCCGACAGGGGGTTGAAGGGAAGATGTGTTTGGTAGTGGCATCATGCTGGAGTTGGCGGAAATGGCGGAGGATGATCCTTTGAATGCGGAGGCTGGTGGAGTGATAAGTGAGGACAAGGGGGACCCTATCATGTTTCTGGGAGTGAGGCGAAGGCGTGAGGGCGGATGTGCGGGAGATGGGCCGGACACGTTTGAGGGCCCTGTCAACGACCGTGGGTGGAAAACCTCGGTTAAGGAAGAAGGAGGACATGTCAGACGAACTGTTTTTGAAGGTAGCATCATCGGAACAGATGGAGAAAGAGTTGTGGAAGGGGGCCGGAGTAGGACTGGAACAAGGAATGTTCCACATACCCCATAAAGAGACAGGCATAGCTGGGTACCCATAGCCACACCTTTTATTTGGAGGAAGTGAGAGGAGTTGAAGGAGAAATTGTTCAGTGTGAGAACAAGTTCAGCCAGACAGAGGTCCTGTAAGGACTCCATCCCATTCTCTCAGTTCCTTCGCCTCCGTCGTATCTGTTCCAATGATGCTACCTTCAAAAACAGTTCCTCTGACATGTCCTCCTTCTTCCTTAACCGAGGTTTTCCACCCACGGTCATTGACAGGGCCCTCAAACGTGTCCGGCCCATTTCCTACACATCCACCCTCACGCCTTCTCCTCCCTCCCAGAAACATGATAGGGTCCCCCTTGTCCTCACTTATCACCCCACCAGCCTCCGCATTCAAAGGATCATCCTCCGCCATTTCCGCCAACTCCAGCATGATGCCACCACCAAACACATCTTCCCTTCACCACCCCCGTCGGTATTCCGTAGGGATCGTTCCCTCCGGGACACCCTGGTCCACTATTCCATCAACCCCTACTCCTCAACACCCACCTATGGCACCTCCCCATGCCCACGCAAAAGATGTAACACCTGCCCCTTCACTTCCTCTCTCCTCACCGTCCAAGGACCCAAACACTCCTTTCAAGTGAAGCAGCATTTCACTTGCATTTCCCCCAATTTAGTCTACTGTATTCGTTGCTCCCAATGCGGTCTCCTCTACATTGGAGAGACCAAATGTAAACTAGGCGACCGCTTTGCAGAACACCTGCAGTCTGTCCGCAAGAATGACCCAAACCTCCCTGTCGCTTGCCATTTTAACACTCCACCCTGCTCTCTTGCCCACATGTCTGTCCTTGGCTTGCTGCATTGTTCCAGTGAAGCCCAACGCAAACTGAAGGAACAGCTCCTCATCTTCCAACTAGGCACTTTACAGCCTTCTGGACTGAATATTGAATTCAACAACTTTAGGTCTTGAACTCCCTCCTCCATCCCCACCCTCTTTCTGTTTCTTCCCCCTTCCTTTTGTTTTTTCCAATAAATTATATAGATTTTCCTTTTCCCACCTATTTCCATTATTTTTAAATATTTTTAAATCTTTTATGCTCCCCCCACCCCCACTAGAGCTATACCTTGAGTGCCCTACCATCCATTCTTAATTAGCACATTTGTTTAGATAATATCACCAACTTCAACACCTATGTGTTCTTTTGTTCTTTTGTCTGTGACATCTTTTGATGATCTGCTCCTATCACTGCTTGCTTGTCCCTACAACCACACCACCACCCTCCACTCCTCCGCCCCTCCCCCACCCAACCCCCCACCACCCCCCCACCCCCCTAAACCAGCTTATATTTCACCCCTTCCTTGGATTCACCTAGTTCTGTTGAAGGATCATGAGGACTCGAAATGTCAACTCTTTTCTTCTCCGCCGATGCTGCCAGACCTGCTGAGTTTTTCCAGGTAATTCTGTTTTCACTTATGTCCAGTTGTGAAACATGTTGGTGTGCAATCAAGCTGATGTGCCCGGATGATCCAGCGTGCGGACGGAATGATTCCAGCAAGCTGGGTTGATAATGATGAGCAGATGTGTTGCAGTGAAGTTCCTGACATGCGGTGGTGGGAAACATAGGCTGCCATTGACAGGTGGAGCGGGCAATTGCAGAGTGGTTTCGTAACATTGTGAAATCGATCGATTTTTGGCCTTCCTGTCATACTGTTTATTCATGCCCCACATGATGCCCGACACCACGAGCATGGAAAAGCCCACCCATTGTTTAAAAGTGAGAGTTGCGATAGTACTGTGTGAACATGAGGAAGGAGGCAGTTGAAATCTGGTGCATTAATAATAGGACACTGAAGGGAAGTGGAGAATGGAGTTCTTGTTGGAGGTGTGAATAGAGATAAAGGGAGCAGTGCTTGCCAACTCTTCCCTCTGGCAGCAGAAGCGTTACAAAATTAGAATTAGACTTAGAAGACTTCCTCCATCTGGAGAGGCATAACACAGACTAAGCACATGCTTATGTCTGTTTTCCATAGCTTGTTTCTCCTGGAAAAGATCGTAGCCTGAAGCCAGAAGCTATAGCTTGAGGGGCACCGCTCCTCAAGAAGCATGGCTGACCAGGAGTTCCTCACACTCTTACCATCTGCCATAGGCACGTTGGAAGAATTTGCAGGTTGGACAACCAGCCTGTTTAGCTGCATTAAGAACACACCTTTCCTGGCCAACAAGTCCTGATGTGGGGCTCAAACCAGAGCTTCTGACTCAGAGGTAGGGATAGTAGCCATTGTGCCACAAAGTATTTTGTTGCAAAACTGCAAGCCAATTATTTTGAAGCTTGAAGCTGTAATCCATCTCTGAAAAATATTGCTTAGAACTAGCCTCATAAACATTAAGAATCACAAAAAAATTGGTAGCATTACGGAAAAAGAAAATTTATGATAAGTGAAAGTGCCGAATGTACGTGCTTAAAACCGCCAGAATACTTATAAATCAAGATTAAATCCTCCCTGCAGGTCTGGAAACATTGAATAGAGCTTCTGATACACATACCAAGCTTGTAATGCCTGCCCAAGATTAAGGTAATTAACATTAGCCAGTTTTTGTGCTTATCAAGTACTTAAGGCAGAGAACAACACAGCCCTGAACAGCTTGCTGCAGCTATTGCAGAAACATATCTGCAGATTAATGTCAACATTTGACAAGCATTGTAACACTAAGAAAAACAGGGCAGGTCAACAGTTCAGATTTTTTACCTGCAACAAAAGGATTTGGTGTACGACTGGAGACATTTGTCACTGAGCTGACGATGTTAACACCTACCTGCAATTTTTGAGAATTCTACATCTATTTGATCGGAAATTGGATTATTATCTGCAGTCAGAGACTGGCACTTAAGGGAAAGACTTCCCAGAAAAACTGATTTAGATTCAGTAAAATATCTGCAGCTTTGCAGGGCTCTCTGAATAATGCATTAAAATCATAGAGAACACAGTTACAGTTTGCATTCTAAAATAGAATGTCAGACTGCAGCCTCACAGGCTGAGACTGTCTTGAGTGTGTGTAAAGCAGTGTAGTGGTTATTTCACTGGATAAGCAATTCAAGATTTGAGACTGAAAACCTGGAGAGAACTGAAAGTTCAAATCCCTCAATGCCATCTTGGGAACTTTTAAAAAATGGAAATTAGAAATGTGGTATTAGTCACCATGGGCGAGGTTTACCATCCTGCCAGCAGTGGGCATTGTAGTGGGCGGGGTAGGAAAATGGCCACTCTCTGAATTTTCCCATCCTGCCTGTGACGACGTCCCCTGCTGGCAGGACCGGAAAATCCCAGCTGTCAGATTGTCATATTAAAGAATAAAACCCAACACTGGTTCATTTCATTTAGCTGATTGTTCAGTTCTTCCATCTCTTTTTTGTATTTGTTTGCTGCCTTTTGGAAAATTGAGCATTGTTGTGTCTTCTCTGCCAACTCACTCTTCAGTTTGTGTAGAGAAGCGCTCAACTCTTTCTCGTTTCTCTTCATTCTTTTCCAGGGGTACAACCTTTGACCTGAGGCAGCCTTGTAGTACGTGAAGATTTTTCAGCAGGTTTTCTTTCTTCCTTCGAAGGCTCCTCACTTTGTCTTGAACTCTGTCGCCAAGCAGGGTCTATCTGAGTTCCTACTGCTGTTCTTCCAGCTTTTGGCTTAAGACAACCTGCATTTCTTCAGGTTGTTGAGTCCTTACATACTCCTTTTTCAAAAGAGGAATGCTTCCAGCTTCCTTTTGGAGTCCCAGTGGCCCATCAAGGTGGATTTTCCTTAGCAATTTCACCTCAGAAGGCTTGGTCCTCTGCCTCTCAATGCTAACACTGGTAGTTTTGCGGATTGGCTTCCATAATGGACAGTTACTCTGCTTATGCCTCTGACTTGAATGTCTTCACCCGTATATGTGTTTAGCTTGGCGGCTGTTTCCTCTAAACTTTATTGATGTTCACCATTATTCAAATATCCAAAGGTATGTTCCCCAATTACTGTAGTGGAAACTCTCATGTCCATTTCCATTCTAACAGGCTTGCCATTTACTTTCGCTGTGACAAATATTGGTTCTGCCTTTCCAACTTTCAGATTAGCAACAACTAAATGTCAGAATTTGCTGTTTCAGGCCCTTCTACATTGTAGATTTCATTGGGGGGTGGGGGGGTGGTGGAGGGAGTGCTTTCAATCCCAGGCCTCAGGTGGGCAAGTCTGATCTTAGTAAGGGAATATGGGGTGTTCTGATCTCAAGACTGGGGTCTGAATCTGGGCAGGGGTGTAAGGGGGTTTCAATCCCAGGGATCCATTCCCTGGCCCCAGGGGTCTTTGTATTGGGCTGTGGTAAGATGTGGGGAACTTGAGAGCCTCTCCTGAACCACAGGCAGTGCTGTGGCACTTGCCTTCTCCTGGGAAAGTCAGCCAGCTGTGTTTAAACTTGCACAGCAAGTTGAATCAGAATTATTTTTTTCATTCTTTCACAGGGATGTGGGCATCTCTGGCTAGACCAGCATTTACTGTCCACCCCTCATTGTGCTTGAGAAGGTGGTAGTGAGTCACCTTCTTGAACCGCTGCAGTCCATATGGTGTAGATGCACCCACAGTGCTGTTAGGGAGGGGGTACCAGGATTCTGACCCATCGACAGTGAAGGAACAGTGATATATTTCCAAGTCAGGATGGTGAGTGGCTTGGAGAGGAACCTGCAGGTGGTGGTGTTCCCATGTATCTGCTGCCATTGTCCTTCTGGTGGTAGAAGTCACAGGTTTGCTGTCAGGCTCTTAACTTGTTTAAGTGGCCATCTCACCTTCTTGGGGTGTGTTGACTACCTGCCCCTTGTTCTCCCTTCATTAAACTGGGGAGTGGGTGGATCAGAGATGGGTTGAAGTCGGGTTCGAGATTTTCAAAGCTTTAATAATTCAGCTGACCTTAAACTAGCTGCTTTTGCGGGTTAGGATTCAGCCGAATGAAACTCGATAAGGCAACCCACCCTGGATCAACTCAGCAAAGAGTATTCAAAGAACACATCAGCCAGAGGGAAATTATCTGAAGCCTAGAGTAAAGTGGGTGATGGATTTTCCCTGAAAAGTAGCTATTGCAATTAAAATACACACTTGTACTTGAAGAAACACAGAAGTTTGACTGGGCTGAAGATGTCAACGTCAATAATCAAGCTGATATCTTGTGGTTATGGCTAGTAATAGATAATAAACCTGAAGAAATGAAAATCTGCTGAGACTCTGGAGATTGGAACAAAGCCTTAAGGGAAAGTCAGTATCTCATGCTGCTACTGAGGAGTTATTGATAAAATTTAGCTGAGCACACATTTTCAATGAGCTTTGGCTGTAAAAGGAGCACTTTGGCATACAAAACTGATGCAATGAGTATCTTTTTTGGAAGCTCAGACATTTATGTATGTCCTTTGTCAACCCAGAATAATTCTCAGCAGATGGCATTCTGGTTAGTGATAAAGAGACCAAAGCACCTTCCCTGCAGAGGCCCTGGAGAGTGGAGTAATTGCAGCAGTCAGAAAGAACATTCTGGGACCCTGCGAAGTGCTGGAAATGAGCATGTTTCCTCTATCGAGAGAATGGATATTGAAGGGGCTTCTTCATCCTTCATCCAAGACCACCCCCCCCCCCCCCCCCCCCCTTATTTTCTTGAGCAGATCTTGGGCTTTCCATCTTCAGGGCACCTCTGGCTCTCTGTCCCTTTACCTATCCAGTTGCCCCTTTGCACACAACCTGCAGCACCACTGGGCTATCCCAGCTGGGTAATGCTAGGCCCGCTCTTTGTAGTGGGAATGCATCCAGGAGCCCATTGTACAGGAAGCTGGCGCAGTTAAGGTTCCAGCATTATAAAAGGCAACCTCCAGTTGTCATTCGAAGGATGAGTCTGATCCAGATCCTCCGACGTTCTTACAAAAAGTGGACAAGTTGTTAAGCAGAAACTATCACTGGCTGCAAAAAAAAAAAGCTCGACCTCTATATGATGAATTCAAGTTCAGACATACTGGAGCTCAAAAATCACAAACATAGCACAATAGGAATCGAGAACTAATACAGCAGGATACTGTCCCTATTCCAGAATCACAGAATTGTTACATTGCAGAAGGCCATTCAGCCCATCTCATCTAGACCTGCTCTCCCAATGAGCAGTTCCCTTAGTGACACTCCCCCACCACCTACTCAGAGGGAATTGTGAAACAATCGAGTGGGACTGTTATGAGAAAAGCTTATCTTCAATTTTTGATATTTTATGTTGATTTAAAATGTTTGCTTTATTCAGTTTAAGCTGTGAACAAAGAATACTTCAGCACAGAATAGAAGGTCACAAGATCTGTGAATAGGGAAGACTATTGAGCCTATCCTAAACCATCCGTTCAGGACAGCCCTACGTTGCCTCCATTGGAGCATCAAACGACTTTGTGAATGATTCCAAGCTTTTCACCCTCACCAATGTGCCCAGAAATATCGATTGCTCTCTGTGTGAAGTAGATCCTCCTGATATTATTCTGTGTCTATTTTATTCCCACAGTTTAATTGAAATGACCTTTCTTATACCATTTAGTGGTAACTTGCAAACCTCTGTGAGACTATCTGCCTGTTAATCAGGGTGGAAAATGCAAGTCACCCCAGCCTTTCCTAAACATGCCGATCTCTAATTAGTGACCAAAGGAACTTGACTCAGTGAAGTTGAAATCTTGAAAAACAAAGAATAACAAAATAAAGAAAAGGTGTTGCAGCAATGAATTAAGAGACCATACAGAGGAGATTATTGTAAAACATAAGTGTCCTTGAGGCAAGTATAGAAGATACCTTGCACAAGTCACATTACCAGTGAAAAGGGGCTAGTAAAATCTGAGAGCAAAAGAACTCTGCTGACCAAGATTAGAAAAAGAGAGTTAGAATTTCTTGGACACGTAACAAGAAATCATGATTTAGAAGGCCTGATGCTGATGGGAAAGATCGATGGTGAAAGAGATCGAGATAAGCGAAGAATGATCTTTTCAGAGAGGCTTGCAAACTGGATGAATGTACCAGCAATGAAGATTAACATGGAGGTCAGGGTAACCAATGTCCTCTCGGGGCATGGTACTTGAAGAAAGAGGGATGAGTCCTTGTAAGATCCACAATGGTCAGAAAATTTCCTCAAAGATTCCCAGAACAATGCCATCTAGCATATAGGTTCATCAATTACCCATACATATAATTATTCATTGTGCGGTTTGAAAGCAGAGCCTAATCCAGCTGGTGGTTTAAATGGGCCAGCTACCTCCGTGATTGTACAAATCCCAGGCCTGAATCTGCTCCCACCCCGAGAAGATGAGAAATGTTAGATTCAGCCATGGTGGCGAAAAACTGGGCCATAGGCCTGAATTTTTCAGGCGACGGACACATTCGGCAGGAGCGGGTGGGGGCGGTCTGCCTCAGGTAGATTGAATCGATATCGAAATAATTAAATGAATGGTTTAAAAATTTATTTTGACATGTCCCATCATGTGACTGCGTTTTGATATTTAGGAAAAAATGTATTTATTTAATAAAAGCTTTAGGAAACCTCATCCTGCTCGTGGATGAGGTTTCCTAAAAAACGCAAAGGCTGCTTGGCCTTTTCACCTGCTCACCAACCTTAAGGTTGGATGGGCAGTGTTAACAATCACTTCTATTACTTTCTTAATGGCCTTAATAAGCCGCTTATATATTGACCGGCGCGCAGCTGACTCCGATGCTCGCCCACCAGACGAAATATCGCGGAACTGCGCGATGATGTTGGGATGCACGCCCGACGTCATTGCGCGCCATTTTACACGTCGACTGAAAAATCCTGCCCATAATGTTTCTCTTATAACAGAGACCTTGCAACTAGATTTTATAGTTTATAACACCAGTATTCCTAGAATTTGCAGTATTCTTGGTTTGACCGTCTGTATCACAATTAATACCTAAACCCGTTCACTATTAAAGACATTTGGTATTGTTCCCAGTTGTCCTTGGTCGCTGGAAAGCAGCAGATCCTGTGGTTCTTACAGCTGTGCAGAGTGGGTGCAGATTGAAGAAGGTGCAGGAATGGCAGGGAATGAGTTAATCAAAGCCAACCCTAGCTATAATTTTAAAAGCTGGGCAAATGGGCAGCTCAGTGATACACTATGCCTTTTCTTGCAATGCAGTGAATATGTGACATGGTCACACAATCAGCTAACTGCATTACTCTGTACCACAAAAGATGGTAGTTTTGAGTAAGAGGAATGAATATACTTACATTACATTTTATAATTGGCCAACATTTATACCTGATGCATTGTTGTTACTTTGTTACAGAACAAAGACCACATGACATTCTCTGTTGGGGAAAGGGATCAGTTTATGAGGAACTTGTCTCTAAATTCACAATGAATTTGGAAGGATGCTGCTGCATTTAACTGGAATTAATTACCTTTTCAATGCACCTATTTGATGGTCTTGGTAGCCAGTCAGTTTTTTGCTGGTCTGCTCCTGCAAAGACAAGACAGTAAAGCACTAATTAAAGAAAGTGCACAGCAGACATGAAAACTGAGAACAGATGAATAAGAGTGAATATGAAAGACAAGGCACAGGCGTGGTGCTATAGCTGCTGCTCCTGATTAGCTGTAATTCAAATAATATTTCGCTTCATGCTGAGGTGCTCTGGAGCAGCTTGAGCTCGCCACCATAAGTGTGGGCCTCCACTGGGAAAATCAGAACCTATCGCTCCTTCCTCATTTTAATTCAGCCAGGGATGTTAACATAGCCCAAGAAAAGCAGGCTGGAGGTGTTGTGCGTATGGTTTTTAATTTGGCAGAATAAGAGACAAATTTGAAGGAAATAAGAAAGAGCACCAATGAAGTGCTAAATTCTCTGATGGCTGTGGTACAGTAAGCCTGTCATCGCTGAGCAGTAATTAACTGGAGGAGTTTCAGAGCTACAGACTATGCAAACTAGGTATGTGTTCTGGCCAACAGTCTCTGATCTAATATGAAAAAGTATATTCTGATCATTTACAGCAACTTAATTTGAAGTGCCATTTGTTCTGCGCTTTCCCAACAGTAATTGCATCATTATAAATAAATCCCAGCTCTTTATCTTTTACATAACCTTCACAAACACACTGTTTGGAATTGCTTTTGCACAGATCAAAAAAAAACCAAAACGTGGGGAAAAACTGCACATGGACCTTAGCTGCTGAAGCCCTGCATGATTTGAATATAGCCTTTCTAATTTGTGCTGTAATGAACCATAAATTGGTTTCCATGCAAAATGGGATTGTGCAGTTGTAGATTCTCCTGCAGTAATTCCCCTTCGGTGGAGCAGGGATGAACATTCTTCTACTTCAGACTCAGTCTGAGGCAAAATCTTGCGTTATCAAGTGTTGAACTGATGGAATTGCAAGTTCCTTTAAAATGTAACACCAAAGGATCCTAGGTGGCACAGTGAGTTAGTGTGTTGTCCTTTTGTCTCTCAGGCTTGGGCTTGAATCCTATCCAGAGTGGATAGATGAAAATTGTCCTTCTGCCTTTTTGTTGCAAAGTTCCTGAATGAAATACCTTTTCCCAGTCCAACGCCGTGTCTAGTGCCTGCAGAGCTCAGCCCTTAATTTTATTCTAGTTGGTATTGAACTGCCAATTTTAGGAATAGAACATTTTCTGAGTGTGCTACCTGACAAGATTATATCTTTATCAATGGCTTGGATGAGAAGACCAAATATATGGTAGCTAAATTTGCCAATGACACCAAGACAGATAGGAAAGTAAGTTGTCAAGAGGAGGTAAAGAAGTTACATTTTTTTATTTAGTGATTGGAAATCCCTGAAGCCAAGCGATAGCCTCCTCATTTGCTGATTTTAAGGTAATTAATCCGCCACTTAGTCTATGGGAAGGACACTCCTCGGTAATGTGCAGCATTGTTTGCATCTTTCCACAAGTGCATAAGGGGTTTATACTGAGGCCTCTATTGTGGAGGTTGGCTGCACAGCGGCCCTGGCCTGTCCTAAACCTGTTTAGCAAGGACCACTGTCACTGTGATAGTTTAAAGTCTGCCATTCAACAGATGGGGATTTGTCTCAAGAGCCTACAAAGGGATATAGAGAGGTTAGTTGAGTGGGAAAAAAATTTGGCAGATGCAGTATAATGTGGGAAAATGTGAACTTGTCCACTTTGTCAGGAAGAATAGGAAAACAATATACTATTTAAATAGAGGAAAATTGCAGAACTCGGTCGTACAGAGGAATCTGGGTGTCCTGGTACTTGAATCACAACAAGTTAGCATGCAGGTACAGCAAGTGATTAGGAAGGCAAACAGAGTGTTGGCATTTATTGCAAGGGGAATGGAATATTAAAGTAGGGAAGTTTTATTGCCGCTGTACAGGGCATTGCATAGTGAGACCATATCTGGAGCACTGTATACAGTTATGGTCTGCTTATTTGAGAAGGGATATAAATGCATTAGAAGCAGTGCAGAGAAGGTTCACGTAACTCATTCCTGGGATGAAGGGCTTATCTTATCAAGAAAGCTTGAACAGGTTAGGCCTATACCCACTGGAGTTTAGAAGAATGAGAGGTGATCTTATTGAAATATATGAGATCCTGAAGGAACTTGGTAGGGTGGATAAAGGGCTGATGTTTCCTCTCATGGGGAAGACTGGAACAAGGGGATACAGTTTGAAATTAAGAGATTTCCCTTTTAAGGTGGAAAAGAGGAGAAATGTTTTCTCTCAGAGGATGGTCAGTCTGTGGAATCCTTTTCCCTAAAAAGCAACGGAGGCTGGGTCATTGAATTTATTCAAGGCTGAGCAGGATAGATTTTTAATAGGCAAGGAAATCAGGGGTTATGGGGACTGACAGGAAAGTGGAGTTGAGACCACAACCAGATCAGCTATGATCTTGTTGAATGGCGGGGCACGCTTGAAGGGCCAAATGGCCTACTCCTGCTGTAAGTCCTAAGTTCCTATTAGTGTGTACAATGATTAAATTCACACTGGTGTACTAGTAGGTGTTTTTCAATAGCTATGGATGAAGGTCATTTTGTTGGGGAATAGTGAAGTGACATTTACTCTGCATCAGGTTGTGTCAAATGCCTAACTGGGAGTGTTTAATGCTGCCAAAATTGAAAGAGATCTGTTCTCCAGTACCTTTATCCATTAATTTGAACAACACTAAATAATTAAAAAGAAAAATATAGCACAACAGTTCAGCCAGTCATATTTACAAAGGAAAACAATATATTATTTAATGTCTGAAAAAATGAACAACCGTGCTTGTTCTGATGTTAGGCACAAAACTGTCGACAAGTGCCTTTGTAATCCATTCCATTTCTGAAAAAACAATTATAATGTTAAGCTTCCATTTTTATGATACTATGAAACAGTTTTGCTTTTTTACAATCAAATAAAAGCAACATACTGTGGACACTGGAGTTCTTAAATAAAAACAAAAAGTTTTAGAATAACTCAGCAGATCTGACAGCATCTGTGGAGAGAGAAACCGAGTTAACATTTGAGTCCAAAATGACTCTTCTTCTGTGGTTTTGAAGTTTAAAAGAATAGTTAAATTGGGAAAGAGAGAGGTTGAAATCTTGTCTAGGAGCTATATGCCTACTCTGTAACCTGTTTAGATGTAATACTTTTTAACAACAACATGTCATTAACTATTTACATTACATTTCTGTAACTCCCTTTTTTACAACTACAGATTTTACTCAACTCCAACTCCCACTCCTCCCCCCCGCCCAGTCCCAGTCCTGGTGGATTTGCCTCCCTCAGTATCCTCGGCCCTAAGGGAAGACATCTTGGAGATAGGTGAGCTTTCTTCAGCATTTGGTAGGACATCATCATCTGCAGAATAAGACAACACTTTATAGCTTTGCTGCCAGCAGAGCTGGAAGGCTGAATGTAGGTTTCAGGATGATGGAACTGCAAGGACAATGAAGACTTTTCAATGATAGGCAGATCCAAAAGAGAAGACTGAAGTGAAGTGACATTTAGACCCCTGGCACTATAAGAGAAAAACTCAAGACACTCTGAGGAACTGGTTGCTCCCTCAAAGGACTCTGGGATGTAGCTTCAGCAGAAGAGTGATCTTCAACTCCAGGATGAACTGTCGCAGCTGAATCATCAACCGCTGTATCAAAGACTGAAAAGGCATTGAAGATCGGAGATTTCAATAAGCTTAGGCAATGAAAGGGGAAAAAAAAAACTACCAACTTCCTGTAGGACTGTCAGGAAAACAAGAAGAGATAATTTCTCAATGATTTATCAGAAGGACTTTCTGTACGCAGTGGTAAGACAGCCACACTTCTCTCTGTTTGAGGCTGCTCCACTATGGGCAATGGGAAGAATTGCTGAGAACGTGGAGACAAGACAGCCTCATCTTCTGCAATAATTTCCTGTAAGACAATCAACTCTAGGACATGTTTACTGTAGAGGATTCTGCAGCTTCAGGAGTGCTAAAGATTCTGCTGCAGCTTCTGAAGAGAAGAAGACTTCCAGCTGGGACTGAAGTATGGTTGTCAATTGACTTTTACCCTTGGAAGATACCAGCTCTTGAGCTGTATGATCCTCTATGGACTCTCACTTAGGCTCAGGAAAAGCATTCCCTCTGGAAGACTTTTCATGAACAACAAGAGGTAAAGTAGGCAATACATCAGTAGGTTTAGTGCTGCTTTGAATGCTGCTCAGCAACTAAAGGCAACAAAGACTTCATAAGGTGCATCTAGCAATGGGAAGGACGAGTCATTCTCTAGGACCTCACCCTCTATGAGATCACTCAGTACTAAAAGGGAATCCTCCTCATCACCCTGTAGGAAAAGCCAATTCAAGTCCAGCAGGTCTTCATGGGGATGGTCACTGTCTGCTGCAGTGCCTTCTGTTTCCACCACCCCTGGCCTTGCTTCGTGAGGAACTGAGAGATTCATAGCTTCCATGTCTGCCCTGGGTCCAGTGGATGGTGTCTCTGTGAAAGAAAGGAACATACTGCTGAGTGTATAAACTTCCTCTGCACCTGAAGACTGAATTTCCACAGCTTCTAAATAAAAGGTTGCAGACTGTTGCATGAAAGACAGGGAGTCATTCAAATGATGAGCATCATCTGTTTTTTTCTAGGATTCCTAGCTAGAAGTGTGCCAGCATCTCCACTCAAATGGGATGTACATTGAGGTGAAGAACATAGGGGAAACGGAGTGCAGCTGAGCTAACTGAGTGAAGACTTGGAGTTTGGTGAGAGGGGAGTTCGGTGACGGCAGGTGGGGAAGGACATGTTCATTTCCTTTTTCTATCTTTCTCAGCCCATAGAAATTGGTTCTTGCTCTACTATAAGGAAAGGAGCTAGATGTTTGGTGAAAATCTAGTAAGTGGGTAACTCAGGTGATGTGTCAAGGCTGCAGCATGTGAGAGCTCCTCACATGATTGAGGAACTTCGGCTCAGAGTCATTGAGCTGGAGGCTGAGCTGCAGAATCTGTGACATATCAGGGAGGGGGAAAGTTACCTGGATGCTTTATACCAGGAGGCAGTCACACCACTCAGGATAGAGTCTTCTGATTTGGTCAGTAGCCAGGGACAGGAGGGGGTGACTGTGAGTGAGGCAGGTAAGTGGACCCTGAGGGCAGGAGTGCAGGAGTGTGAGCTTCTGCAATTGTCCGATAAGTTTGAGGTTCTTTCAGCTTGTTAGGATGAGAATGGGGCTGAAGGGTGGATGAGCTGAATGACCATGGCACTGTGGTACAGGAAGCTATCCAAGTTGGGGGAGCAAAGAGGAATGTAGTAGTAGTATGGGACAGTATAGTGAGGGGGATTAACACTCTTCTCTGTAGAAAAGAGCAAGAGTCCAGACGGCTTTGTTGCCTGCCTGGTGCCAGGGATGGAAAATCTGCTCAGGGCTGGAGAGGAACTTGCAGTAGGAGGCAGAATATCCAGTGCCATGGTCCATGTAGGTACCAGCAAGGTAGGCAGGATGAGGAAGGAGGCTCTGCATAGTTAGTACAATGAGTTAGGCACTAAATTAAGAAGTAGAATTTCAAAAGTAATAATTTTTGGATTATTACCTGAGCCACCGGCGCATTGGCATGGGACAAATAAGATTAGAGAAATGAATGTGTGGCTGAAAGACTGGTGTGGGAGAAATTGGTTCCAGTTTCTGGGGCACTAACACCTGTACTGGGGGAAGTGGGATCTGTACCTTTGGAACAGTCTACACCTGAAACATGCTGGGGCTGGTGTCCTCTTGCGCCACATAACTAGAGAAGTAGAGAGGGTTTTAAACTGAATAGTGGGGGCTAGGGAACAAATTTGAGAAGATGTGGCAAACCAAAGAGTAAAGAGAAGGCAAGAGAGAAAGGTATTAATATGGGAGATGATAAACAGACTCTGACAGGAAGAGACAAAGAGTACAATTCTAAGAGTAAATCAGCAGATAAGGCTAGATGCTACAAAAATAATAAAAGGTCAGAACTAAAGGCTCTGTATCTAAATGCACGTAGCTTTCGAAACAAAACAGATGAACTGATCGCGCAAATAGAATTAAATAAATGTTATCTGATTGCCATTACAGAGACATGGCTACAGGATGACATAGATTGGGACCTAAATATTGAAGGGTACATGACAATCAGAAAGGACAGGAAGTTAGGAAAAGGCGGAGGTGTGGCTCTGTTAATTAATGATGATATTAGCACAAAAGTGAGGGATGACCTAAATTCAGGAAACCAAGATGTAGAAGTGGTTTGCATTGAGATGAGGAATGATAAAGGCAAGAGGTCACTTGTAGGAGTGGTGTACAGGCCCCCTAACTGTAGCTATACGGTAGGACAAAGTATAAAAAAGGAGCTTGCCAGAAAGGTACAGCAATAATCATGGGTGATTTTAATCTACGTCTCGACTAGAAAATCTGATGGGCAAAGGCAGCTTAGATGAGCAGCTCATAGAATGTTTTCAGGATAGCTTCTTAGAACAGCACATTCTGGAGCCAACCAGAGAGCAAACTATGCTAGATCTGGTATTGAGTAACAAGCCAGGATTAATTAATATCCTCATAGTGAAGGCACCTTAGGCAGCAGCGATCATACTATAATTGAATGTTACATTCATTTTGAGGGAGAAATGAGTGCATCCAAAACTAGTATTTTAAACCTAAATAAGAGCAATTATGAGGGCATAAAAGTAGAGCTAGCTAAAGTGAACTGGCAAATGAAGTTAAGGGATAGGTCAATAGAGATTCAGTGGCAGACATTTAAAGGAATAGATACATTTCAATGAGAAAGAAAATTTTGAATGGGAGGGCCCACCATCCGTGATTAACTAAAATGCTAAAGGCAGAATCAAACTTAAAGAAAAAGCATATAATTACGCTAAGACGGGTGGCAGGTCAGAAGATTTGAAAGAATATAAAGGAACAGCAAAGAATGACAAAAAGATTAATATGGAGGGAAAAATTAGAGTCTGAGAGAAAGCTAGCTAATAATATAAAGACAGATAGTAAGAGTTTCAATAGATATTTAAATAGGAAAAGAGTTAACAAAGTGAGCATTAGTCCTATAGAAAGTGCATCTGGGGGATTCATAATGGAGAGTAGAGAGAGGATAGATGAATTAAACAGGTATTTTGCTTCAGTCTTCACTATAGAGGACACAAGTAACATCCCGGAAATTGCTGTAAATCAGGAGATGGAAGGGAGGGAGAAAAACAGGAAAAGTACAATCATCAGGGAAGTGGTATTAAGCAAATTGTTGAGGCTGTGGGCTGTCAAAAGCCAAAGGTCCAGATGGACAGGACCCCTAACTGTAACTATACGGTAGGACAAAGTATAAAAAAGGAGCTTGCCAGAAAGGTACAGCAATAATCATGGGGGATTTTAATCTACATCCCGACTAGATCTTGAAAGAAGTGGCTAATGTGATTGTTGATACATTATTTTTAATTTTCCAAACTTCACTATATTCAGGAAAGGTTCCATTAGATAGAAAAATAACAAATGTAACACCTTTATTCAAAAAGGGAGGGAGGCAGAAATCAGGAAACTACAGACCAGCTAGCTTAACATCTGTCATAAAGATTTTATAGCAGGGGACTTAGAAAAATCCAAGGCAATCAGGCAGAGTCAACATGGTTTTGTAAAAAGGGAATCATGTTTATCCAATTTATTGGAGTTCTTTGAAGGAGTCACATGTGCTGTGGATAAAGGGGAATCGGTGGATGTACTGCACCAAGATTTCCAGAAGGCATTTGATGAAGTGCCACATCAAAGGTTCTTGCAGAAAATAAAAGTTCATGCTGTTGGGGGTGGGGGGTAACATATTGGCATGGAAAGAAGATTAGCTAGCTAAGCAGAGTATTGGCATAAAAAGGTATTTTTCTGGTTGGTAGGATCTGACAAGTGGTGTGCCATAGGTCCTCAACTTTTTACAATTTATAAATGATTTGGATGAAGGGGCCAAAGGAATGATTGCTAAATCTGCTGGCAACACAAAGATAAGTAGGAAAGTAAATTATGAAGAGGATGTAAGGAGGCTACAAAATGACATAGGTAGGTTAAGTGAGTGGGCAAAGTTCTGGTAAATGGAGTATAATGTGGGCTAATGTGAAATTGTCCATTTTGGCAGAAGGAATAAAAAAGCTTATTATCTAAATAGTGAGAGATTGTAGAGCTTTGAGATTCAGAGTGATCTGGGTGCCCTTGTGCATGAATCACAAAAGGTTAATATGCAGTTATAGCAGGTAATTAGGAAAGCTAATAGAATGGTATCATTTATTGTGCGGGGAATTGATTACAAAAACAGGGAGGATATGCTTCAGTTGTACAGGGCATTGGTGAGGCCACATCTGGAGTATTGTGTAGAGCACTGGTTTCCTTATTTAAAGGAAGATGTAAATGCATTAGAAGCAGTTCAGAGAAGGTTTACTAGACTAATACCTGGAATGGACGGGTTGTCTTACGAGAAAGGCTGGACAGGTTAGGCTTGTATCCACTGGGATTTCGAAGAGTAAGAGGTGACTTAATTGAAACCTTTAAAGTCCTGAGGGGTCTTGACAGGGTGGATGAGGAGAGAAGGCTTCCTCTTGTGGGAGAATCTAGAACTAGAGGTCACTGTTTAAAAATAAGGGGTCACTCATTTAGGACAGAGATGAGGAGAATTTTTTTCTCTGAGGGCTGTGAGTCTTTGGAACTCTCTTCCTCAAAAGGCAGTGGAAGCAGAGTCTTTGAATATTTTTAAGGCAGAGCTAGGTAGATTTTTGATTAACAAGGGGTGAAAGGTTATCAGAGGTAGGCAGGAATGTGGGTTTGAGGTTACATTCAGATCAGCCAAGACTGGCTCGAGGGGCCGAGTGGCCTACTGCTGCTCCTAATTCATATATGCGTATGTATGTTCGTATTTATAGAGAATCAACGATATGTCGCCCCTTGTAGCTAAGATGAGCAACAATCCTGCCTTTAATCGGGAGGTCTATGTCTCCTGGATCTCGTGTCTTGATGTCTGATGGGTAAAAAGTCATCGGCTGAAGCCAGTAAAGATCATCTGCTAATCTATTAACAGCCATTCCAGTATCAATCTTAAAAGAAGTATCAAAGCTTTGAATTTGAACTGAAAGTGACCAATAGTCTTGATTATGACTCCCTACTTCACCAAGCAACTCTGTAGGATTGTCGTTTTCTGAACTTTCCATTCCTTGAGAGGAATATGTTTCACAAATACTTCCTAGTTTGCACCTTCAATTAAAATTTCTGGATTTGCAGAAATGCTTGAAATGTCCAGTTTTGCCACACAGGAAGCATACCGCATCTTTTGCCGGGCAGTCTTTGCCTTTAGGTTTTTGCGCCACAATGCATCACAAAATGGTTGCTGGTGTGGAGTTTCCTACCCTGTTTGTTTGTTTGATGGGCTTTTGTATTGGGTGGCACCGCTGCCCATGGGTCTACCCAATCTACGAAGTCATGCGAAGCTTTGGTGTCACCATGAATTATAGCCTAATTCGCCACTCAGAGTTGGGGCCACTTCTCATACTGAACTGCATGCTTGGTAATGGGGTTTCACATTGGACCAGTTGCTGGATCCAGTGCTCTTGGTTAGCTGGGGCTAAAGGTTCCGGGTTACATGCTTTGTTCGGGGGGACCGAGTTGGTACAGAGATAGAAGATATCTGGGGATAGTTGTTAGAATGAACACATGCTGTTTAGTTGCCAACTAACTCTACAACTATACCTGTGTGCTCACAACATAAAATCTGTCTTCACCCATCAGTGACCAACTTAAAACTGAGATAAAAACAAAAAAACTGCGGATGCTGGAAATCCAAAACAAAAACAGAATTACCTGGAAAAACTCAGCAGGTCTGGCAGCATCAACGGAGAAGAAAAGAGTTGACATTTCGAAAAGAAAAGAGAAACTTAAACTCTCGCACATAGAGGTAGCCCGTGCTACTCTGTTATTGGATAATAAGATCATGTGTCCTTAGATTATAATACTTGTCTTAAAGGTTTATTACATCTCAGGTTACTACATCCCTCCCTCTTTACTGAAAAATACATTTTACAATTTTTCAATACATCAATTTATTTACACAGTTCAATTATTTACAAAGTCAGTCACTCTGGGGGTTTCGTTATGCGTGTAGAACGTCTCAATTCTACGGCTTCTGAAGCTTGCTTTGGAGCCTCCCTTACTGAAGTCGTCTGAGCTTCAGGTCCTACAGCAGGTACCTATGTATTTGGTTCTTCGACTCTTTCAGGTGGAGTTGGCCCTTCAAATATATTTGTACTTGGTTGAGTTATTTTAATAGGAAATGTTGGTTCAGTCTTGAACACTGGTGGACTCACTTCTGGATAATTGGCTTCTCCACTTTGTATGTGATCCATGTGTCTTCTTATTAGTCGATTTTCAACTTTCACATGGTAGGAAAGAGGTCCTGTTACAGCACTTATTTCACTGAACAACCATGCTGGTCCTTTTCTAAAACTTTTCACAAATACCTTCTCTCATACATTAATGTTTTATCCCGACTGTGACAATGTCTGATTTTCTGATTTTCTCACCTTCTTTCTACCTTCCCCGCCAAGATTAGCATAATCAGGCTCAGCCTTGAACAAAGACAGCGTTTCATTGACAGTTCAGAAGGTGTGAAACCCGTTGTCGAATGAGGGTTGGTTCAATGGTGGGATAGAAATTGTGCCAATTTAGTCGCTATCAAATATCCAGACAATTTCTTTACAACAGGTTTGAACGTCTGAACCGTTCTCTTGCCAAGTCCATTGGAAGAAGAATGGTACGAGACCAGGAGCATCTGTGAAGCCGCGATCGAGCCCCAACGTGGATTTCATGCTGGCTGGCCAATTAACAGCAAGCCAGAGTGAAATGTGCGCTGCAGTGATGTGTGCTGCTAGGGTTAGGGCAGGAGGAGTGCAGGAGTGTGCGCGTGCACGGAGGTGCACTTATTAAAAGCTCCCTGAGGCACAGAGCTGCCTCAAAGAGCTGAAGAATTTTGAAAATAAAACATAAAGAATTTTTAAAATGTTAATAACATGCCCCTTCATGTGACCCTGTAAAATGAGCAGGACCATGTTAGAACTTAGTTTGAAAATTTTTTATTTTTTTTTAATCACTGATTAAAACCTCATCCCACCCATGGATGAGGTTTCGCAAAAAACCTAAAGGCCACTTGGCCTTTTCGCCTGCCCACCAATCGTAAGGTTGGACGGGCAGTGAAAAATTTAATTTAATTAGAACTTTAATGGCCTTAATAGCCGACTCCTGTGTGCGCCTGCCGACTGAAATATCATGCAAGCACATGATGACATCGGGATGCTTGCTCGACGCCATCGCGCATCATTTTACACTTGTTCAGGCAGGGCACACACCCGCCAGATGAGTGCAATATTCTGCTCATTGTTCCCATAAAAGGTCCCACATAATCGATGTGTAAATGTACGCATGGTCTTCCTGGCCGTAATGGGGCTGTTGCAGATAATTTTTGTACTTGTTGACACTGCATGCAACTTTCCATAAGATGTTTTATCTCTCCATCTATTCCCGGTCACCACATATAGCTGTGTGCTGTGGCTTCATCTTAGACATTCCGGGATGTGAGCTGTGAAGATAACAATGGTTTTCGTCTTTTCAGAGGAATGATTACATGAGCTCCCCACAATAAGATACCTCCCTGGCTGGTTATCTCGTATCTTCTCTGGAAACACGGTTTCATTTCATCGAATTCTTGTGCTTGTGACCAACCAGAAAGAACTTGATTTCTCATTTTGGATAAGCCTGGGTTTCGGTTTGTCCAACCTTTGATTTGTTTGGCACACGTCGAGGAAGTTTAATAACAAGACATATTCCTGAGGAGTTGGAACCTCCTCGTCTTTTACCGGCAAGGGTAAACAACTGAGTGCATCTGCATTTGCAATTTGACTTCCAGGTCTATGAATAAAAGTATACTCATATACTACCTAGATCAATGCCCATCTTTGTACTCTTGCCGAGGCTATAGTGGGTATAGCCTTGTCTTCACTGAATAGTCCTAATAATGGCTTGTGGTCTGTTATGACAATAAAGTGATGGCCTTGCACATATTGATGAAACTTTTTAACACTGAAAATGATTGCCAGGCCTTCTTTTTCAAATTGTGAGTACTATTTTCTCTGCAGTGCTAAGTGTTCCTGACACATAATTCCTAGGTCGTTCTGATCCATCATGCATTCAATGAGAAAGCATCGCTCCTAATCCATAAGCTGCTGCACCACACATTAATATCAACTCTTTCTTTGGATCAAAATATAGTAGAAATGTAGATGACTGTAATAACTTTTTAACTTTTGTGAAAGCTGCTTCTTGCTGTGTTTGCCATGACCACCTCTGATTTTTCTTAAGCAAACAATATAATTGTGCCAGTTCTGTCGATAGATTAGGCAAGAAGTGTCCATAGTAGTAAATCATCCCCAAAAATGATTTCAATTTGGATGTATTCTTTGGTTCTGGGCTTCTTTAATTGCTTTCACTTTTTCTTCAATTGGATGTAGGCCTTGTGAATCGACATTGTGACCTGGGTAAGTTACCTCTTTTGCCTGGAATGTGCACTTTTCCTTTCTCAATCTTACTCCAACCTGCGAAAAACATTTCAGAACTTCCTCCAGGTTCATCAAATGTTCTTTTGCTGTGAGTCCAGTCACAACAACATCATCCAGATAAACTACAACATGGGGCAATCCCTGTAACAAGCTTTACATGGTTCTTTGGAATATGGTGCAAGCAGAAGATAGGCCAAAAGGTAAATGGGTGCAGTGATAGAATCCCTTATGTGTATTTATGGTGATGAACTTTCGGGATGCCTACTCTAATTCCAATTGCTGGTAAGCATAACTCAAATCTAACTTCATGTAAGCCTTTCCACCTGCCAATTTAGTGTATAATCTTCAATTTTAGGTGTTGTATGTCTATCCAATTTTGCAACTTGATTGACTGTTAATTTGTAGTCTCCGCATATTCTAATGCTTTGGTCAGGTTTGAGAACAGGTACAATTGGAGCTGCTCACTCTGAAAATTCTACTGGTTGTATCATACCCAGCTTTCCTAATCTGTCCAGTTTTGCTTCTATGTTATCCTGCATTGCATAAGGTACTGGCCCTGCCTTCATGAATCTTGGTGCTGCCTCTGGATCTACATGAATTTTTGCTAGTAGCCCTTCAATTTTTCCAAGTTTCTTCCTTGAAAATGGAGGCATATTTCTGCAGTAGCTGTGATAACCTATTAGTTCTCAGTTGGAAGATTTCAGTCCTCTCCAATTTAATTTTTTTCAGGCAGTTTCATCTGAGACTAGGACCCTCATCTGCTGCTGCCATCAAGGGTAATCTCACTGTTTGACTTGCATAGTTTATTGAGACTTTACATACGCCCTTGAATTGCAAGCTTTCTCCTATATAAGTCTAATTTTCCTACAGTTTCTTCTAAATTCAGCTTAGGTTCTCCAAGATTCAAGCATTGAAAAGCTCTCCAATCACCGTAGTGGCTGCACCAATATCCACCTACAGTCTGATAGGCTTCTCATTCACTCTCATGGTTACATAGATAGGCTTTGTTCTTCCTGTAAATTATATAGCGAATAGATATCAGCATCTATTACTTCAGGTTTTCAACACTGTTTATCTCTTTGGATTTTGTCTCTGTCTGACTGTCTGCCTGATTCTATCTTTACAAATTCTCATGAGGTGTCCATATCAATGGCAGAAGAAACATTCAATCTTTTAAAATTGTGTTTCATTACAGGGCTCTCTACTTCCATCTCTGTTAGTACGATGCCATGCTTTCACTGCTGAGATTTCCTTTTTAAGTTATTTGCTAGTGGTGGCTGCTTCCCGCTTCGGAACAAAGCTCTGCACTTTTTGGTTGAAGCTCCCCGCCCAACATGGAGGATGACGCCATTTTGTGCTCCTCAGATGGCTTCTGAGTCTCGCACTGCACCTTCCATTGCAAGAGTGATTTCCAACGCGTTCGGAAAATCTAGATTTGTTTCAGCCAACAATCTTCTCTGGATAGCATTTTCGTTTATACCACAAACCAACCGACCTCTAAGCATATCATTGACTGAAATACTGAATTCACTGTATTCAGTTAATTGCTTCAAGCTTGCTACATAAGAGGCAACAGTCCCAACTCCCACAGCTCTGATTCTTGAGTTGAATTTAAACTTTTGTATGGTCACTGATGGCTTGGGCTGGCAATGATCTCTTCCAAGGTTAACTAAATCATCAAAACGTTTGGAGCCTGGGCACCAACGTATTTCAAGTTAATCCGTATGTCTTACTCCCACACGTGGACAGAAGGATTGCATGTCTTTTCTAACCCCCCACCACCGCCCCCCTCCCCCCACAATGTCATTCGCCTTGAAGAAGAACACGAGACGTTCAGCATAGTGAGAGCTTGGATCAAATGACTCTATTCTTCCAAATTGCTGCATCTCTTTTGGAATTAACTCGATGCTCAGGAGGAAATTTTCTTTAACATACAACTACCGTGCGAGGTATGGCCCGATTTTGGTTGTTTTGGTTTTCTTCGTTTTCCTCTCTCATTTTTTACCTATTTTTTTCCCTGATTTTTCGTGCTTTACTCTCATTGCCAGTTTGTTGGATCCAGTGCCCTTGGTTTGCTGGAGCAAAGGGTCCGGGTTGCACACTTTGCTCTTCCAAGTTGGTACAGAGACAGAGAACATTTGGAGATAGCCGTTAGTATAAATACATGCTGTTTATTTACAATTTAACTGTACAACTAAACTTGTGTGGTCACAACATAAAACTCTGCCTTCATTCATCAATGACTAACTCAAGACACTGGCAAATAGAGGTAGTCCGCGTTACTCTGATATTGAGCAGTGAAATCATGTGAACTTACCTTATAATACTCATCGTAAAGGTATATTATATCTCAGGTTACTACGGTATCAAAGGCTTTAGTAATGGAGTCAAAATCTGCGATGGACTCCTGCACATCCTGCTTTAGGAAAAGGTCATCTGCTACTCAACCTACTGCTTAAAGGAGGAACTAGCTTGGAGCTTTGGTTCTTTTCCTGAAGACCTAAAGCTGCTCAGTACTGGAGAAAATGGCTCTTGCATTACTCCCACCACTGACCTGTCTGCATGCCCTCCAGGCAGTCAAATGGACGGGGCAAGGGCAGGTACTGCTCACTAAGGATGGCCATCATTACCTCTCTCCAGTGTGTCTCCTTCTTCTGCCAAAATTTCTCGAGCTGCTTTCAAAGGTTTCTTCACTCTGCAGTTCCTTCAGTAACACTGATGTGTTCTTTACATCGATACCTCCACGGCTGCCGCCACAGGGACCGCAGCGGCTCAAGAAGGCAATTAAGAATGGGCAATAAATGTCTTCCTAGCCAGCGGCCCCATGAACCATGAATGAATAAAAAAAAAGACCCAGGATATATTAGGGCCTTAGATGGCTTATAGATGGAGCATGAAAGCTTGAGCTCTGTGAAAGTTTCCAACTTCCAGTCAAATTTCCTTACTGCGCTTCTGAGAGGTGAATTTTGCCTGAAGATCATTTTTAAAGTGGCAATGTAAAGGAGGAAAATTCAAAGGCAGCAGAGAGCAGAACAATTTGGAATCCATCAGCATGCTAATAAAGAAGGCTGGTCACGTAAGTGAACCCTGCTTTGATGATGAGCTCATTAAGCAGCCATTGTAGGAAATGGAATAAAGGAGGGATGTCTTATTGTCCCATCATGGCAAGAATGTCATGAAGGCAATGATATGCAGGACCTGGCAATCAATAACAGGAGCAGCAGCATGCCAATAGATATGGATGCAATGCTGAAAAAAGCTTAATTACTTCACCCGGAGGGGAAAGTTAAGTGTGAATCTTTACACAGATTTAAAAATGTTTGTCAGGCATATGGTGACAACCTTGTTTTACTATGTCAATGTAATGAGCTTGTTAAAATGGCATTATGTAATAATGGTACAGTTTTATCTGCAAGAAGGACTGACCCAGGACTCCCAACTCACTCCACACAAATATCTGCAAGGTTCTAATGCTTCAAAGGTCGGTAAAGCAGCACCACCTTCAGAGTAATTGCAACTACTTCTGAAAGGAAAGGAAAAAAGGCACCAGCAATGTTATAGTGGGGAAAGCCAGAGAAGACTCATATCTCCCTGCAAGAGAAGTAATTATTAAAATGGAGGAAGAGATTTTAGTGCTGTGCATGCAAATAAGTATTATTAAAGGAGCTAAGTAGCCATATGATATGATCCCAAGTCAATGGAAATATAAATTTGGAGAGCTCTAAAACAAGCTGCTGATTCGCTATCCCGCATTGTGTAATAATATAAAATCAAAATGAACCCAAGAATTTTTGACACATATGTAACTAACCCAGAGGCCATTATGTGTGTCAGTAAATAATAATCCATCACGCAACTATCATTTTATGGGTGAATTGCTTTGAATGTGTCACTTTAAAACAGCTTTGAGTTATAAGTTGCATGTTTATTTTGTGCCCTGCTAAAATCTGCATAGTAAACAATGGAGCTGTTATCAGGTCATGTAAGGACTCGGCTTGGCCAACAATACTTTGGAACATGTGAACATCGTAACAGGAATAGACCATTCAACCACTCAAGCCTGTTCAATGGTTTAATTGGATTATCTTTGTTCCATATTCCATAATTTCCTTACCTAATGGGCAGAAATCTCCGACCTATCGGTGGGGGGGGGGGGTGCTCTGCAGGGGCGAGTGTGAACCCGATCGGCACCCCCGATCAGGGCCGCGCCGCTATTTTACATGGGTGGGCCAATGAAGGCCCGCCCAGTGTGACACTCACCCAGAAGCGCTGAGATCTCCCTGTGCAGGCGGTGGGGGCAGGGGAGGCGGGGTGGGGGGGGGGGCAGAATTCCCTGAGTCGGGGCCTGCGCTCTTTCACAGAGGTGCCTCAGGTTGATTAGTTTAAGGTTTAAACATTTGAATAAAGGAGAGAAAATATTTGAAGACATGTTCCCTCATGTGATAGTGTCACATGAGCTGGGACATGACAATGAATTTTTTTCAAGGTTTTTTATTTAATTAATAAACCCTTCATGAAACCTCATGCCGCCCGTGGATGAAGTTTCATGGAAAATGTGAAGGCCGCCTGGGTTCTTTGCCTGCCCTCCAACCTTAAAATTGGATGGGCAGCCCTGTTAATTGGATTAATGACTAATTAAATGGCCTTAATAGGCCTTTGACAGTTCGGCAGGTGTGCAGCTGACTCAGCTGCGCGCCCGCCGAACTGAAAGTCTAAGTGACATGTGGCGACGTCTGTCGCCTGCCCGATGTCACCGTGTGCCATTTTATGCATTGGTGAATGGGCCCCGCCCCCACTCGCCAATCCGAAAACTATTCCCAACAATAATTTATCAATCTCAGTCTTGAAAATTTTAACTGACCTAGCCTCGAAGCTTTTTGGAGGCTGAGCGTTCCAGATTTCCACCACCCTTTGTGTAAAGCTGTTCTTCCTGACATTACCTCTGAACAACCTTGCTCTAATTTTAAGATTATGTCCCCTGTTCTGAACTTTCCACCAGTGGAAATTGTTTCTCTGTATCTACCCTATCAAATCCTTTAAGCATCTTAAATACTTCGATTAGGTCACCCCCTTATCTTCCACGCTCAAGAGAATACATGCCTATGCTATGTAATATAACTCCAGTATCATTCTGGTGAATCTACGTTGCACCTTCTCAAAGGCCAATATATCCTTCCTGAGATCTGGTACCCAGAACTGAACATGGTCCTCCAGGTGTCACCTCACCAGAACTTGATTCAACTATGGTACAACTTCAATTCCTTTCTATTCCAGCCCCCGTGAAATGAAGGCTAACATTACATTAGACTTTTTTTTGTAACTGCCAATAGCATTTAGAGATTCCTATACGTGGATCCCTAAATCTCTCAACTTCTCCACATTTCCTAGCTTTTTAGCATTTAGAAAATACTTTGCTCTATCTTTCTTAAAGTGGGTGACCTCATACTTCCTCACATTAGACTCCATCTGCCACAGCTTTTTTCGCTCAATGTCCCTGGGCATCTTTCGGTTCCTATCTACACTACCTACTGTGCCACCTAATTTTAGGGTCATCAGCAAACTTGGGACGTATGAATCACTCATCCTTCATCCAAGTCATTCACCAGTAATGAAAGGCTAAGGCCCCAGTACAGATTCCTGTGACACACCACTCATCACACCCTGCTAATTGGAGTACGTATCTGTTATCCTACACTCTGCCACCTCCACACTAACCAATTCTCCTGTGTATCAATTCAATATATTTCCATTTTAATGACAGTCTCTTGTGCGGCAGCTTATTGAATTCCTTCTGAAAGTCTATGAAATAACATCCAATGGTACTCTCTTATAAACCATGTTAATGATCTGCTCAGAAAACGCAACTAGTTTTGATAGTCATGACTTATTCATTAAAAATCCACACTCTCTCTGATTAGTTCATTTTTGTCCAAGTGCTTAGGTACTTTGTCCCTAAAAAGAGATTCTTTAATATCCCGACAACAGGCATTAGATTAATACGTCTATAATTTTGTGGTTAGATTATTACAGAATGGAGTGACAGTGACAATTTTTTACTCCAAAAGTAAAATTCCTGAATCAAGAATAGTTTGGAAGATCATGACTAAAGCAATTTCTTTGCTTACCTCTTTTAATACTCTGGGTAGGAACCAACAAGAAATGGACAACACTTTGCTGCATGTACACATGACCATTTGGCTCATGAATGGTACTCTCATGTAGTCATGCATACCAGACTTTTTTAAGGATTGTCTTCTTATTCTGCAACTCATTTTGGGTCCTGTGGGTCATGAAAATATATTGACCACAGAGTGAATTGTAAACTGGGGCAGTGTCCCAGATCCACCAGATTTTAAGTGTTAGGGGCGAGCCCAACTCCACTAGGTCAGCTCACCCCACAGCCATTAAGTGGCCAACAGTGACTTGAGGCGTGATGTCCATCCCTCACCAAGAGGACATCTCACCACAGAGGCCTGCTGGCCAATCGGACGGCCGGCAGCTCTCATGTCCCAGCAATGCCAGTGGGGCCAGTGGCCACTGCTGTGATTGCAGTGAATCCCAGAGGGAAGCAAGGTGCGATTGAGCCTAGACCATAGATCTGGGGTCATGCTGAGACCAGGCTGGCCGGCCTGGGTCAGGGGGGTTGTGGTACGGTTTGAAAGAGTAAGGGTGGGGGGGGCGGGGCTTGTATCTTGGGGGGCCTGCAATGGGCACAGGGTTCCCAAAAAGGAGGCACCACCTCCATCCTAACACAAAGCTCACCAGGTTCTACTGGACAACCTGGTAACCAGGCAGGTAAAATCCCAGCAACGGTAGGAGGGGGCCCTCAAGTGGCTATTAATTAGCCATTGGTAAAATTGCAGCTGGGAAGGTGAGTAGGAGCCAAGAATGGTGCCACTGTTATTGCACACAATTTTACACCCCATACCCCTGTCCACCTGCCATCTCTCCCTACCTGTCCCAGTCCCAGGGAGCATAAACTTCCAGCCCATGGCCATCACACCCCACCAGGCAAACTACGTAGCTGCCCTATTAGGATTGTCTCTTGGATTGCCAAGTAAGGCAATTCTTCTTGCAAGCCCTTTCAAGCAGCAGAATTTTTACTTCAGGCATCAACTGTTGCGTTATATCACACCTTTCAATGCTGTAAAAGGGCCCAAGCCACTTCACAGGAATGTTATCGAACCAAGTTTGACACCAAGCCACATAAGGTGGTATTAGGACAGATGAGAGATATGTTTTAAGAAGAGAGCGATAGGGAGGTGAAGCGGTTTAGAGAGCAAATTCCAGAGCTTAGGGCAGACAGCTGAAAGCACAGGCGCCAATGGTGGTACAATTAAAATAGCCAGAAGCCAGACTTGGAGGCACATAGAAATTTTGGAGGGTTGTTGGGCTGGACAGTTCACAAAGATCAGGAGGAGTGAATTCATGGAGGGGTTTGAAAACAAGAATGACAATCAGCAGTTTTGGTGCTCTACTGCTCCATTGCTTGCCAAAAAATCTGCTTCCAGCCTTCCTATTTGTTTTTCCATGCACTGGATTTTATTACAGTCAATTCTTTTGCTTCATACAGCCTTTGGAAAGGTCGAAAGATAGTTTTGTCCCCATATTACAGGTGCTGGGTTGAAAATACAAGTGAGAGCCAGGTTAAGTTTAGTAAGTTTAGAGGGGATGGAATAAGAGAACAGAGATTAAGTGAAGAGTGTGGAAGCTAACATTAATGAGGAGTCTAAAAGTCTTTTATAAGCATAGAATTGTAAAACGGTAGTAAGAGGAGAGATGGGGCAGATTAAGGACCATAAAGAGAATTTATTCATGTGGTAGAGGACATTCCTGAGTTACTAAATATGTACTTTGTATCTTTCGCTAACAAGGACAAAGTTGGTGTTGAAGCCATAATGAAATGGGAGGTAGTTGGGACACTGGATGGACTAAAATTGATAAAGAGGAGATATGAGAAAGACTGACTATAATTAAAGTTGCTAAATCACCAGTTTTTGAGATGCATCCAAGAATACTGAGAGAATTAAGACTGGAAATTATGGAGGCACTGGCCAAACTTTTGTAACCTTCCTTAGATACATAGACACAGGGATGGTTCCAGAGGATTGGAGAATTGCGAATGTTACATCTTTATTCGAAAAGTTTGCAAGGAAAATTGTCCTGAGGCGGGAATATGTTGGCTTGCTGACCCAACTCTATTAGTTCTGACTTTCCTCCCATTCCTGCCCTCAATCCTTAAAAATTGAGGCTGGGGGTCAAACAGCCCTTAAGTGGTCAATAATTGGGGCCACTTAAGGCCCTCAACTGGGGCTAGGGCGGGCCTCTCATCTGAGGTCTTGCCTGCCCCAGTGTGAAATCGCTGCGAGGTCAGGGTAGGCAGGAACCCAGAGGGAATCCTCTTCCTTCAATTTCACACTCCTAACCCCACCTAAAACCTCACCGGTGGGGGAGGGTGAAATTTAGGCCTTGGATTTTATATTCATTCCAGCCACTTCTGTGCACACTATTCATCTATATTTTGGGGAATCGCCTTTTTTTTTGTAGAGACATGAAGCAGGGATACCCAACAGATACTCTTGTTTTCTTTCAGTGTAGAGCTACTCCCCAAATGGGTCAGATTTCGATACATTGCAGGCTCTTTCCCCATAAAATAATATTCTGTGCCAATGCTGTATTACTGCATATCACTGATTGCTTTAAACAATTTCAAATCTGCTGGACTGTGTTCAGAAAGACAAGGGACTACTTACCAAATTAATCTTGACAAATGTAATGTCATTCTAATTGACCAGTGCTCCCCTGTACCAGTCTGGAAGTACCATTGGTCATTACCAGGGTTGAATATTGGGGTTATTATTTTCACCTAAAAAACCAAAGTATCTCGCTTGCAGCTGTTAAGCCTGAATTAGAAACATGACTATTTCTTCCTTAGTCCTTGACAGGTAGAAACAATACCATTAAAATTAATATTTTGCACTGCCTGCTATATTTATTAAAATCATTTTAACCACCCTGTCCAATTTATTTTTATAATCATTTTTGACAGGTACATTGGAATTTTTAAGTCAATGAATAAGACCCGTGAATTAGTATCTGTAAACTCTGGCTTTTTAGCGAGAAAGGAAGATTATGTTTCCTTAATTTGCAAAGCTATTTTCAAGCTGTTCCCACTTGCCATCTATTAATGTCCAACCTAATGTGCCTGGATTGAATTGAAGGAGCTTTGCTGACCCACAGTACCCTGGTTGATATGATATGAACTAACATCATGTCTGTCTTCCTTTCATTATTTCTTTACCCAGAGTTTTCCATACTTTACAATGTTGGAGGGTTACTAGATCTTTCCAATTATTCAGTTTGACGTATGGTAAATCAAGAATACTGTGAACTAGCTAACAAGCACTTACAGCCTCAGCACCATAAAAACAGCCTTTATCTTCTTGTTATACCCACAGCTGGTGAAATGTGGTCTAACATTAAGGCCCCAGCAAGGGCGGGAATGGAGGCGGCTAGAGCCTGACAATATTGGTGCCAATAGGTGTGACTGTTTCCTGACCACATCCCTGTTCCAGCCATTTTTGCCAAGGCAGGTTCAGGGCTATCAAGACTACCTACCCCTGCAAGGCAGGTAGCTAATTAAACTCATTAAAAGCCTCGATTAGGTCATTTAAATGATGCTGAATGGGATTTTCCAGTTAGCCTCCATTTTCTGACTTGATAAGGGGCAGTTTAACTGCCTGGAGGCAGGTTCCCAGCAGTGCTGGGGGTGGGGCAGAGATCCTGGCAGACCTCAAGGCCCTCCATGTCTTGAATGGGTGTTGGGTGCAGTCAAAGGCTGCCCTGTGGAGGGATTCTGCTACTCCCTGCCCCGGCATTGAGTGGGGCCAAAGGCCACCGTGTAGAGGGACTTTGGTGTCTCTGCCTCCACCATACATACAGATACACGCACACACTGGTTGTTTGGCTGCTGATCCTACTTTTTATTTCAAGTTTTAAAATTATTGGTGTGAGGCTGCCTCCATGTTGAATACTCTCAATAATTGAGAGTAATTGCCCTCTCAATTACCTACCCTTTGCTGCAGCCTGCTGTTCCTCTCAAGTTGGAAGACCTTTGATTGGTCCTCCAGTTTTGACAGTGTGCCTGCTGCCCTCAATTGGAGAGGGAACATGTCTCCATGTTAATTAAGGGGATGCATCCATGAAAATCCCAAAGAGTGATTATTTCCCTCTGCTTTCTGGGCCCAGAAACAGTGGAGACTTTGCTTTCCACCCCAGTAGTGAAAATGCAACCCTAAGACTTTGGCTAGGCAATTTTGGTTGAATACTTTAGTCACTTAAGAAGTAAGAATGTGGTTGAAATGAGGTCTTAAGCTTAAAGACCAGTTTAATTAACACCTGGAGGAAGACACCATCTAGATAAAGGAGTTGAATGGTCACCTGGAGCATCATTTAAGGAATGATTCACAATTAAATTGTTTGTTTGCACTCATTAAAGAGGCCACAGATCATTTTGGTGAATAATGCTTCATTCCATGACTTCTCTTAACATAAGTTAGCAGAAGGGGGATCTAATAAGTCAATGCTAAGAATTGTTATCTCTGCCTGAAGAGATATCCCCCACTACTGTTTGTTTGCCGCTGGAGATTTGAAGAGGACTTTTGGTACACATCAAGAAAATTTCTGGGATATTCTTACGGGTCCCCCTTGGTCTGCAGGAGGAATTTGAGGAGGAGATGAGGCCGGGGAGAGCAGCACCAGCTGCTGCCTGAGAAAGACAGAAGTGAGATGTTGATTCCTTCCACACTGCAGGACTAGGACATCCTTCTTGCTCTGCACCTCCTCCACCAGGATCTCTTGTGCAGCACCTGAGAATGCCTGCAACATCTCCTTCAGCCTCTGAGCCAACCTGAAAGCCATCAGTTTAGTATCAGCCAGCCCATTCCACACCTTCAGAGGACATAGTTGGAAGGAGCCTACACAGCCATTCCATGAAAATTGCTTCTAATCAGCACTTGAATGCTAGACCTGCAGTTCTCTCATTTAGCATCTCCAGGCCAGTACACATTATGGTGATCAGCAATTAGGACCCAACTTGCATGCTAGAACCAGACTTTCCAACAGGCCTATCTTAGAAGCACAGCACCCACTGAGCATCCTTTCACCAAAATAGCCCCAATGACTTAGCTTAATGCCAATTGCCATCGTGCTGAAGGATCTAAGTGAGCACAGGTGAAGGATTGAGTCTGAGACCTTCTAAATCACAATAGCACAGTACCACCCTATCCCAGTTCATATATTCACTTATTTATTCTATCCATTAGTATGTGTAGATCTTTTGCTGTGCTAGGCTCTAGTACCTGGTCATCTGAAAAATAAACCTTCACCAATTGATCTCCTATTTTGACACCTTTCTGTATTTCATCTAGTGCATTTATCATGGCTTCTACATAGATGTTAAAGAGTAATGGTGATATCATACTGCCTTGCCTCACACCATGCCCTCTGCACCATGTTCAGTTTCACCAAACATTGTCCTGATTGTAGCAATCTATCCCATGTGCATTGCCTCCAAAATGTTAACATGGACCGTGAACTAGATACTTGCAAGAACATGCATCCAAGGTAATCTTAAAGACTCTTGTAAAAATTATAATTATTGTAAAAATCTAGTCACAATCATTCTTTTATCTCTCCAGCCAATCCCGCTGCTTCCAGCACTTTCAACAGCTTTTGCTAGTTCACCCGGTGGAAAGCTTTTTCATAATCCACAAAGCAGATGTAAACTACTTCTTGGTATTATATGCTTATTTCACTTAACACTCATCACTGCCATAGCTTCTCTTGTTCCTCAACTTTTCCTAAAACCAAGTTGATCACAGTCAATATAACAATGGCTTTCAATTTTTTACAAGAGTCTTTAAGATTACCTTGGATTCATGCACTTGCGAGTATCTAATTCACGGTCCATGTTAACATTTTGGATGCAATGTTTAGTTCAGAGAAGATTAAAGTTTAACTATAGAAAATGGGATAAATTCAACTAAAACTGATTGTATTGTATTATACTTGAAAGGTTGGGGTCAAGTTGCCTTAAGGGGTTGACAGCTAGAAAGGTAAGATCCTAAAACAGCAAGTGGGCTTACTGAGCTGAATATGTGATGTCTACACTGCTTGCAAAGAAGTGCAGTCCAGGGAGATGTTTTGTTTGAGTTAGGGTTAAATTAGCCCAAATGCATTCAGTGAACCCTGAAAGGCAATGTTGTCATGGAGATGGGTGAAACTTAAGAAGATTCTCTGGTTAATTTATTTTCTCAATTTATCTGTGTTTGCTGGGAAAAGAGGTTGGTTGCAGTTTGGACCTCATGTGGTTTACAGCTCATAGAGAAGCTCTAGGGGCTGCTTGGTGCAGTTAGGGTTCAGAGAAACCCTGAGAGCCACTTATGGTTTGGTGCAGCAAGAAGACTGGGGCTCAGAGCAACCAATGGGAAGTGCCAGCTTAGTGAAGCTAGCAGCCTGAAAGATTTTGAAGTGTGCTGGTAATTAGAGATGGGAATGCAGTTTTGTGAATCCTACAGAATGTAGTCTCAGGAGGAGAGATTGAACCATTGGGATCAGAGAAGTCATTGAGGCAGTTGAGTTAGAGTGGCTTTTGAGAAAATTCAGAGGTTAGATCTTCAAAAGTGAAGAGTTGAAATCCCTCATGAAGAAGAAAGAGTTTAACAAGGTGTTGTGGCTCACAGGGTCACTGATGTCTAGACAGATTACTAAGAAATCTGTAGGACATGTCTTGGTCATATCTGTCATTTAATGTGCAGTGTGATGTGTTTGACTACAGTCTGTATGTTAATTGTATAAAGAACATATCTTTTTATTTCTGTTGGACTGTTGTAAAGAACATATCTTTTTATTTCTGTTGGACTGTGGATTAAAATTACAATGGCTGTAGTTTAAAATATATGTCTACTGGAACAGTGTGAGGGATATATACAATATTGCTGTCCTGGAACAGGGTGTGCCATGAAAGACAGGATGGTGCCAAGGAGGAGTCTGGTCTTATGGGAAATTGGCTGGATCCTAATTGGCTCCTGACCAGGTGACCAGGGTTTGTATGAGAGCAGTACAGCAGAATAGCTCCTGGCCTGAAAGGAATAGGACCTAAAACCTCTGTCTCCTGTATGTGTCAGATTCCAGTAATTCTGGCTTTTTCTCCTCATATGTCTACAACCTGCTCTCTCTCTGAAAACCCCTGACAAGAAGCAAAGGGGAGAATCACTGTTAGAGATAATGAAAGGCAAGTGCTCAACCAATGAACTAAAGACTGAAAATGCTGGAAGACCACCTTGTGCCATCAACAAAGAACTGAAAGGAATTTGGAAGACATTGATCAAAATCAACCCATTGAAACCTGTGCTCCAGAAGTGGTACTATTGAACTATTCTATCCCACCCTTAAAATTCATGTTTTTTGTGTCTTATGTGTCTTGTATGTGTGTTTATAGGGATTTAAGAAGGGGTAGAATTTAGGTGATGGAGTTAGAAATTAGCAGGTCATATTTTTTTCTTTTGCCACTGGTTAAAGACAATTTGTTCAATTAACAGTTATTTACTTATTAAGTTTACAATCCTGGTGTTCGTATTCTGTTAACCCAAATTAAACATTTAGGTGGGTTGATTAAACCTTTTCACATTTGTTATGGCTTGGAGAGCAGTAGGGCTTGATATTGCAGTGCACTATCCCCAGTGAATCGTGACAATTGACTTGTACCTCATGTTAATTCTGAATGTTAGAGCATAATATGGATGTTGTAAATTGCTTTACTTCTCTGACTTTGAATAGTAAAGTTTATTTTCTTTGGTTATAACCATGGAATCTTGTGGCTTTATTATCTTAATAAGTGCCTGGGATTAAAGTAGATGAAGAACCTTTGTCTCCTTTAAACAAAAAATTACTGGTCTCTAACTAGATCATAACAATGTGTAATCAATGTTACGGTGCAATGACCTTCACATTGTTTAATATTTGCCTTCTTCTGTGCAGAGGAAGACAGAGTTAACTTTTCGAGTCCAAATGACTCTTCATCAGAACTAAAGAGAAATAGAAATGTGGTGAAATATAAGCTGTTTAAGGGAGGTGGGACAGGTGGAGCTGGATAGAGAACCAGTGATAGGTGGAGGCAAAGGATATTATTATTTTTAACATTAATTTCCATCCATTATTTTATCTCCACCTTTTAGCCTATTTTGATCCCTTCCCCCCACCCCATCCCTGCTGGGGCTATCTGTCACTTGCTCATCCTGCTTTCTACCCTTAATGTCACCATTAGCACATTCTTTAGCTAATATTACCACTGTCAACACCCCTTTGACCTTTTGTTTATGACATCTTTGGCAATCTCTCCTTTGCCTCCACCTATCACTGGTCCTCTATCCAGCTCCACCTGTCCCACCTCCCTTAAACAGCTTATATTTCACCACATTTCTATCTCTCTTTAGTTCTGATGAAGAGTCATATGGACTCGAAATGTTAACTCTGTCTTCCTCGCCACAGATGCTGTCAGATCTGCTGAGTTTTTCCAGCAATTTTTGTTTTTGTTTCAGATTTCCAGCATCCGCAGTATTTTGCTTTTACCAGGGTGCAATCAATCTTGTAACTTGCTGTTGAATATGCTAAAATAGTACACTTTGCAGCACTGTATTAATGATCACAAAATCTTAGCAGAAAATATTTATTTTTCATATCTTATCCTGTCTTCCGTGACACACGATGCACGTTTTCAATGTTTTTACCACTTGGGGAGAAAAATTTAGTTTATGGCAGAAAGGAAAAAACAACATTTAAGAGCAAAGAAAATGCAATCTGACATTTAGATATACTCCATCGCACATTGGTGTGCAAAAAAAGATTAATTTGTAACAATTGCCTCCGATATTATTAATATGATGGAAGCATATGATGATATTTGAAAGCCTTTCAAAATAAAATAAACCTCAATTCTGAGCATCAGCAATGATGACTGCAGCATAGCCCAACACTTAGGCCGCCATTGTTGTTTTACCTATAAATCAAGATTATAGTATTCACCAAGGATTAGCAGGCACTGTGAGCTGTGCATACTAATGTCTTGTTTTAGTTACATCTTATGTTTGAACAATATTCACTGTGTACTCCCTGCCATGTTGAGCCTGCAGGCAATAGTTTGAGTCATCACCAGGATCTCAGAAATGATGATCAGCTGGTAAACAAATTGATCCATCCACACCAGTAAAGTTTAAAGGAGGAATTTATTGAGATCCTCACTCGGGCATAAATCTCCCAGCAAACAGGTGTTATTTTATGGCTGCGATCGATGATCTCATAGAATGAGTGACTCACAATGCCGGATATTAATGCTGTAGAAATCACAAGTATACAAATCGATTTTGATATGACAACTCAAAAATGCTAAAATCAAGTACTGGCTGTCAATTCAGACATGCCAAATAATGGTTATTAATAAGATGCACAAATTTTTATTTATATTTATTTTCTTTGATAAAATTTAGTACTTATCAAAAGAACAATTCTCAGCACTAGGGAATTGAACATTCTATAATTGTAATAAAGATTGTGCGCCTTTCATGACCTCAGGATGCCCCAAAATGCTGCACTTTTGAAGTGTATTATACAACAAACTGCATAATAAAGAACAATAAATAGCAATGTGATAATGCCCAGATAATGTGTTTTAATTGTTGCTCGAGGGGTCATGCCAGTGGGGAGAAATCATCTACTCTCCTTCGACATTGTGCTAGGTGATCATTCATGTCCACCAGAGAAACAGCAGCCGAAGCGTCAGTTTAGCATTTTATGTAAAAAAAACAGCATCTCCGACAATGCACCACTCCCTCTGTTGAGTACTGGCGTGAAAACACAGGTCTATGGGGTGGGACTTTTGAACCCACAAACTTCGGATGCAGAGGTGAGTGTTACCACAAAATTACAGCTGAACAATTGTTAGCAACAAGCACTTCCTTGTCAGGCATTGTGAAGCCAACTCTGTATTTAAACTCCTTATCAGTGTGAATTTCTTTCCCCTTCCTTTTTTCTTAATTTTCTTCATGAGGTGTGGGCATCACTGGCAAGATCAGCATTTGTTGCCCAAATTGTCCTTAAGAAGGTGGTGGCGAACTGCCTTCTTGTACTACTACAGTCCATGTGGTGGGTACACCCACAGTCTGTTAGAGAGCGACCTCAGGATTTTGGCCCAGTGGCAGTGAAGGAACAGCGATATAGCTCCATGTCAGGATGGTGTATGATTTGGTGAGGAGCTTTCAGCTGTTGGTGTTCTCATGCACCTGCTGCCCTTGTCCTTCTAAGTGGTCGAGATCATAGGTTTGATAACTGCTGTCAAAGGAGCCTTGGTGAGTTGCTGCAGTGCATCTTGTAGACGGTACACTTTGCAGCCACCATGTGCCAGTGTTGAAGTGAATGAATGTTTATGGTGGTAGATGAGATGCTGATGAAGCCGGCTGCTTTGCCCTGGATGATGTTGAGCATCTCGTTTGGTTTTAAAGCTAGACTCATCCAGGCAAGAGGCAAATATTCAATCACATTTCTGAATTGTGCCTTGCTTTGAGGAGTCAGGGGGTGTTACTCTCTGCAGAATTCCTAGCCTCTGACCCGCTCTTGTAGCCACAATATTTATATGGCTGGTCCAGTTCAGTTCCTGATCAATGAAATTCCAAGGATGTTGATGGTGGGGTTTCAGTGATGGTCATGTTGCTTAATGTCAAGGTGAAATGATTTCATTCTCATTTGTTGGAGATAGTTGTTGTTTAGCACTTATGTGGCATGCTCAAAGTTGTCCAATTCTTACTGCATATGGGCACAGGCTACTTCATTATCTGAGGAGTTGTGAATGGTGCTGAACACTGTGCAATCATCAGCAAACATCCCCATTTCTGACCTTATGATGGAGGGAAGGTCATTGTTGAAGCAGCTGAAGATGGTTGGGCCGAGGACACTGAGGAACTCCTGTCACAATGTCCTGAGACTGAGATGACTGACCTCCAACAGACACAACGAGCTTCCTTTGTGCTAGGCATGACTCCAACCAGCAGAGGGTTTTCCCCCTGATTCCCATTGACTCCAGTTTTGCTAGGGCTCCTTGATGCTATTCTCAATCAAATGCTGCCTTGATGTCAAAAGCAGTCACTCCCACTTCACCTCTGGAACTCAGATCTTTCTCCATGCTTGGACCAACTGAGTGGCTCTGGTGGAACGCAAACTGAGCGCTTGTGAGCAGGTTGTTTGTGACTAAATGCCACTTTATAGTGCTGTCAATGACACCTTAGTAGGCTCACAGGGCTGTAATTGGCTGAATTGTATTTGCCTTGATTTTTGTGGACAATACTTTTCTGGGAAATTTTCCACTGTGTCCACAAGTGTTGTAGCTGTCCTGGAACAGCTAGGGACACTGCTTGTTCTAGAGCAAGTCTGCAGCACTAGAGAGAATATTATCGGGGCCTTTGCAGTACCCAGTGTATGATAAGCCATTCCTTGATATCACCTGGATTAAGTTGAATTGGCTAAAGACTGTTATCTGTGATGCTGTGGATCTCAGGAGGAGCCGAGATGGATCATCCACCTGGCACTTCTGGACGAAGATTGTTGCAAATCTTCAGCCTTGTCCTTTATGTTAATGTGCTGGGCTCTGACATCATTCAAAATAAGAATGTTCAGAATGTAGAATCTCCTACTCCTGTCATTTCATTGTCCACTAACCTTCATCGCTAGATAAGTCAGGACTGCAGAGCTTTGATCTGGATTGTTAGTTGTCATATCGTTTACGTCTGTCAACTTGTATACTGCTTCTGCTGTTTAGCATGTTTGTAGCTTCACCAGGTCAGAACCTCATTTTAGGCACTCCTGTTGCTGCTACTGGCATACCCTCCTGCACTCTTTGTTGAAGCAGGGTTGGTTGCTTGGCTTGACGGTAATGGTAGAGTAAGACATATCCTTGACCATGAGGTTACTTCTGCTGCTGATGGTCCATAGTGCCTCGTTTATGCCCAGTTTTGAGCTGCTAGATTTGATCTGAATCTATCCCATTTAGCGCAGAGGTATCAGCTCACAACATGTTGGAGGGTGCCCTCAGTGTGAAGACGGGACTTCATCCCCACAAGAACTGTGTGGTTGTCACTCTACCAATATTGTCATGAACAGTTTGCATCTGTAACAGGTAGAATAGTGAGGGCAAAATTATGTAGGCTCTTTGCTCAAATTGGTCCTATCACCATCTGCCACAGGCCCAGCTTGGCAAATATGTCCTTCGGGGCTCTGCTAGCTTAGTCAGCAGTGGTACTCCTGAGCAAGATGAGTTGGAGATGGGCATTGGGATCCCCCACCCAGAGTATATTCTGTGCACTTGCTATCCTCAGTGTTTCTTCTAAGTGGTGTTCAACATGGAGGAGTATGGACTCATCCATTGAGGAAGGTGGTAGGTGGTAATCAGCAGGTCACTTCTTTGTCCTTTTTTTACCTGCTGCTATGAGACATCATGGGGCCTGTAGTCAATGTTGAGGACTCTCAGGGCAACTCCTTCCCAACTGTATATCGATCTGCTACTATCTCTGGTGGGCCTAATGGTAGCCAAATATAGGACTAACGCACATTCCTTAGTGATAGGAGCAATTCAGTGTTCTTTGTGCCCACTAGAAACAAGATTAGGAACTTTTCACATTAATGAAAAGTTATTTTCATTGCCTGGAGATCACTTAGTGGGAAGCAGATGCAAGATGGGTGAGGCACATGTTGCTGCCATCCAGGAGAGGTGGCAGGAGAACCCATCGCGCTTCTCAGTTTAGCATTTTGACGGCAAGATGCCAGTGGAAAATGCACCTCCAGTGCATCTTAACAATTAAGCACTCTGAAATCAGGTGCTACTGCAAGGTCATAAGGATCTGTAGCAGCTTAAAGGGGAGGTGTATTTTTTGCTGCCACAGAAAAGTTATACTGTGGAGCTGCAGGAAGATGTTCACAGGCAAGATGAGTTCCAAGGTTATCAGATACTGGTAGACCATGAAAGGAGAAAAAAGGAAATTATTTTCTCCTTGAATTGTAGATGGCTACCATGACTATTCTTCAACAGGCATGACATAAAATGGGACAACCCATTCAGGTCATCAACATTTTCACCAGGCATGCCAAGGTAATAAATCCCTTCTATTGCTCATACTTTCTGAATAGCCTGTTGAGAACATTTCCTTCACTTCATCACTATTAATCTTTCTCTTTCTCACTTGTTATGGTTCTCCACCAGTTGGCAGAGATGTTCTCACCACATCTCTTTACTGCTTGCACTCATAACCTTAAAAGCTGCTCTCATGACAATATCTCCTTCAATCTCCCATCCTGCTTCACTTTGCTACTATGAACACCAAGCCAACTGGCTGCAGACAGCTTTTGAATTCTATCAACATCCTCACTATCCTCTATTTCATCAGTCTCCGCTCCCTAGCTATGCTGAAGACCCTTTTCCAATGGTGGTTCCACTGCAGAGTAAAGCTATGCAGCAAACCACTTATCTACAGAAAACAAGATGTTCAGGAATTGTTGTTTGAGGATGGTCTACTTGATGAGGCTTTAGAGGACCCATGGTTCTGTTTGTAGTGAAGTTCCTCTGCCAAGTCTGAATTCTTAAGAGGAGTTATGAGCCAAATCTGGAGGAGTTAGTCCTTGTCTCCAAGCAACCAGTCCTTATCTGTCCATGCAGAAGCAAACAGTAGGGGAGGGTGGATGTTGGCACAATATGGATACATCAAGGAAGTTGCCAAGAATGCAGGCACAGACCAGTATGATATGCTACTGGCTGTCTTTTACAAATTGCACTTTAATAAAGAGGAAGCATTTATAATTGATGAAAGCAATTGTGTTGTCTGAAGAGGCCTGGAAGGTGGCATGGGTGCAGTTAGTGACGCCTGGACTAGGAGGAATCCTGGAATCCATGTGAACCCCAGAGCCTTATTGTCCTATTTCCAAATGTCCTCGTGAAATGATTATTGTGTTTGCTCTAGCGGCATGACACCTGTTCAACACAAGCATGGAGCACAGACTAACAGATGTTGCTGCAGGGGATATCCCCTGTCACACCCTAGAAGGAGTCAGGGACAAGGAACTTTAGGACTCTAGTGGCTTTGATTGCATTAGGCGAAGTTAGTTGCAGCAATTGGCTGTGGCTTTTCTTGCAAGATGTGAAACAACCTTATCACTAATTCCCTCAAAGCAAACCCATTTGATGCACTTGCTCACTGGAGAACAGCAGGTGTCAAGTTCTGGGCCCATAAACTCGCTTGCCTTCTTTTATGTGCTCCCAGCCATAGTTCTGTTTTCTCCTTGCTCTTCATCCCAGAATGGGACTCCTAAAAGGACCCCCATCAAGAAACAACTGCAATGCCAGAAGCCCAGTTACAGTTCAAAACCAACAGTAATAATTACAAAATCTTTCAAATCCTTTAAGGTTACAAAAAAAACTTACACAAACTACTGCATGAGAAATGTCTCCTGAAGCTCTTTCTAGCTTTACCTGGGAGCAGATGAGAATCCCTTTAAAGAGCATTTGCAATGGTTGCCTTAAGCATTGTACTGCCTGTGGTTGAAGGGCAGGAGCAGGAAATGACAGGAACCAGACTGTTTGGAAAATGAAATTGGTGGCTTAACATGGTGACTCCAATTTAAATTTATTCTTGAGGCTGTTTCCAATGGGAGCTCTGTCTGCCTGATTAATGCCCTCCCCACCGCCAGCCTCCCAGAAAATGTGACCAGCCATAACTGCAGCAGGGAGAGTAGCTCTTTGCAAGTTTTGAGTGCATCCAAAGAAGGGTACTAAAGAAATGAAAATAACCTCCCATTAGTCTGACTTGGAGTGTAGCCCACATCCAAGAGCCAGACTCTAACACACTCCCCCTACACTTTCCAATGCTTCTATCAGATGGTAATTGTCCATTGAAAAGAGAAATCACCATTTGTTTTGTACAAGTAAGTACAGACTCAACACAATTATAGCCAATGATGTTCAAGTGCAAAATTACATTTTTGTACAGAACATGATGTGGAATGATGTGACCATACTGAGCTAATCATAGAATTCACACTATCATGATACCACAGTGACAGATTACAGTGCATTGCCTGATTCAGTTCTGTCAGTTTTATTTTTCACAATTTCAAGGATGTCAATTACATTCAGCTCAAAATCTTATCTTTCCCAAAGAGGCAACGCCAATTGCTTTAACATTTCCTCATTATTTAATCATACTTAGAGGTCAACCTTGGCTCAGTGGTATCACTCTTGCTTCTGGCTCAGAAGATTACGGATTCAAATCCCACTCCATAGACTTGAACACATCATAATCTCATTTGACACTTTAGTGCAGTGCTAAGAAAGTGCTGGAGGTGCTGTCTCTCAGGTGAGACATTGAACTAGGGATCTGTCTGTCCTCAGGTGGACCTAAAAGATCCTGTGGCATTATTTCAAGAGAAGTAGAGATCCCCCCAATGACCTGGCCAATATTTATTCCTCAATTGATATCACTGATTATCTGATCATGTATCTACAGTGACTACACTTCAAAAGTACATTGACTGTAAAATGATCCCAAGGCAGTCGAAGGTGCTATATAAAGAGAAGACATTTTTGCTTTTATTTAAATTCTTAATACCTAGAATAATCTGTATTGCTCCTGTCTGTAGTCTCTTAAGGACAAACATATCTATCCTGTGAATTGATGACCAGAACTGCCCACAGATCGGATCTTAGAAATGACTTAAAAAGAAGCAGTATTATCTTTTCAGATTTGTCCTGTACCTTTGGTTCTTCGCTAATGCAACTCAATACCTTATTTGCAATTTTTAATGCAGCAAATGCGCAGACAGTTTTATAGGTTTATTTACTGTATTCCTTAAACCTCTCTCCTGATCAGCAATTTGCACATAGGGCTGTTTCAGTTCCTTGCTCCCATACTCATTATTTTATGCCTCTCTTCATTTACCTGTGTGGTGTGCCACAGGGGCTGGGGCCTCAACTTTTTACAATTTATGTAAATGACTTGGATGAAGGGACCAAAGGTATGGGTGCTAAATTTGCTGATGACATTAAGCTAGGTAAGAAAGTAAGTTGTGAAGGGTACATAAGGAGGCTACAAAGGGATATAGATAGGTTAAGTGAGTGGGCAAAAATCTGACAAGTGGAATATAATGTGGGAAAATGTGAAATTCTCCATGTTGGAAGGAAGAATAAAAAAGCAGCACATTACTAAATGCTGAGAGATTGCAGAGCTCTGAGATGCAGAGTAATCTGGGTGTCCTCATGCATGAACTGCAAAAGATTAGTGTGCATGAATAGCAAGTAATCAGAAACACTATTAGAATGTTATTTATTGTAAGGGGGATAGAATACAAAAGTGGGTAAGTTATGCTTCAGTTGTGTAGGGCATTGGAGTATTGTGTACAGGATTGATCTCCTTATTTAAGGAAGGATGGAAATATGTTGGAAGCAGTTCAGAGAAGTTTACCAGACTAATAGCTGGAATGGACGGATTGTCTTGTGAGGGAAGGTTGGACAGGCTATGCTTGTGTGCACCAGAGCTTAGAAGAGTAAGAGGTGACTCCGTTGAAATATATGGGATCCTGAGGAGTCTTGACAGAGTAGATGTGGAAATGAAGTTTCCTCTTGTGGCAGAATCTAGAACTAGGGGTCACAGTTTAAAAAAAAGGTGTCACTCAGTGAGAGAGAGATGAGGAGAAATGCTTTCTCTCTTCCTCATAATGTGGTGGAAACAGGGTCTTTGAATATTTTTAAGGCAAATGTAGATAGATTCTTGATGAGCAAGGGGATGAAAAGTTATTGGGGATAGGCGGGAATGTGGAGCAGAGGTTACAATCAGATTGGTCAAGATCTTATTAAATGGTGGAGCAGTCTCAAGGGGCCGAGCGACCTACTCCTGCTCCTAATTCATATGTTCGTATGTTCTAGTTAGCACTATTACCTCAAATAGCCTAAAGACTTTTCTGAGTTCATTTCAGAAGATCGCAAATACAACAACAGCAATCGATGTTTATATTGGAACATTAATGTCAAATAACTTCTTAAGGTGAAGGAGGAGGTAGTTCAGCTAAGTAGGATGTATTAGAAGGGCTGTCTGTGCTTCCGTTGATAAGACACCAGGACTGGATGAGATGCATCCAAGGAAATGGAAGGAAGCAAGAGTGGAAATTGCAGAGATGCTGACCATAAGAGTTTAGGACAGAATTTACAGTGCCTGCTGGCAGGCCTGAGCGGACAATATGACAGGAAGGCCAAAAATCAATTTCACACCATCGTGAAACCAGTTTGCAATTGTCCACTATGCCTGTCAATGCCAAGCAGCTTTTCCCGTGTCAGATGTCAGGAACTTCACTGAAATACACCTACATATCATTATAAGCCCAGCTCACCAGAATCAGCCCCCATGTCAAATTTACCTCCCATGACGGCAGGAAGACCCGCTAGTGCACAACACGTCTTGACAAATGTGACATGTAGAAGTCGGAACCTACTGTCAGGGCCTAGCTCACATCGTGGACATCTGAGGAAGAGAAGATGCTGGAGCCCAACAGCAATTGGACTCTGGAGGAATGTCTATCACATGCTGGGCGGATTCTGAAGGACATGGCTCTGCCGCGAAGGAGCTCTTGGAAGGTGAAAAATCACAGTTGAGGGTCTGCTTTGGGACTTCAGTGTCTTGGTCATGGTCTGTCACAGATGATCGTCGAATGGGTGGTGAGGAAGGTCCAGCTATGAGTGGGAGAGGAAGATGTACCGGGGGTGGGAAAGGAAGGACCAGGTTCGACTGGGAGAGTAAGGTGTGTTGGGGGGGGAGTTGAGGTTGGAATGGGGGCAATGAAGGTCTTACAGAGGTGAGGTTGGGATGGGGGAATGAATGTGTTGGGGGTGTGAGACTGGGAGGACGGGAATGAAGGTTTTGGGGGGATGATCAGATTGGGAGGGGGAGCAAAGATGTTGGGGGGGTAAGGTTGGGAGAGGAGGAGGAAGTACAGGGGTGAGGAGGGTGTAACAGGTGAGCATACGGCAACTGGGGAAGTAGGTGTAGTGGGGAGGAAGGTGTGAGGAAAGGTGTCCGTAGGGGGGAAGGAGTCCGGTAAGGGGAAGAAGTCCAGGGTGGAGGAAAAAGTAAGGTTAGAGGAAGGATTCAGGAAGGGGGAAGGATTAAGGGGAGTGGGAAGGAGTCTAGGGAGGGGGGAAGAAGTCTGAGAGGGCAAGTAATCCAGGTGGGAGGGGAAAGAAGTTCCAAGGGGGTGAAGAAGACTGGAGTGGGTATGTCCAGATGAATGTGCAAGGGAGAGGTCTGTGGAGCTGATGACTGTCTCCTGGAGAGGGTGTGGTAGAAAGGAAGGGTGAGAATAACAGAGTGTAGAGTGAGGTGGTAGGGTGGGAGGATGAGGGTGCAACTGTATTGGTCGGAGGGATGGCGAGGGTGGTTGGTGGGGATTTGGAGGCAAACATGAACTCTGGGGCTGGGAAGGAGGTTGGGGAGGTTCATTTGGATGGGGGTGGGATTTTCTGGAAGGTAGGGAAAGTGCATGTTCACCTGGACATCCCAAAAAGAAAAGTGTTGTGGTTGGTAGGTGATGATGGGGAGGTGGGGAGGTGGAAGGTGATGCCAAGAGGGTCAACAGTGATAGGGGAAAGGGTATGGGTGACTGGGGGAGGGGAAAGGAAGGGAGACCTGAAGAAAAATGTTAGACGCACCATACTTGCAAATCCAAAAGTGAAAGGAGACTCATGGTGGGTGGGCACAGGTGCTGCATGGGTGCGTGACTAGTGGGTGGGTGGAGATGAAGGTCAGCTCAGATGGACAACTGAAAACAAACCCCAGCAGGCAGCATTGAAAATGTTTAGGACATTGAGACGAGTGTGATAAGAGAAGAATCTGCAAATGTAGGAGAATGCTCGCACAAGGCCCCAAAAGGCCCTGCACACACACTTCTCCCTCTGGACTCACTTGTGGGCTGGCTGCATGCAGCTGGACTGCTGGTGGGGAAATGGAAAGGGGGCACACAGGGGGAGGACTTGCAAAGTCTGTCATTGAAGCTGAAATACACAATTACACGTTATTCAGTGAAAGTGAATACATTTTCAGATTATAAAGTGGCAAAATGTGTTCACCCATGCAACCAACTATGATCAGAATTTCTTAACTTTTCTAGGCCTTACACTTCCAGGTGCTGCCCTGATATTAGCAGCAGGGGTGGAGACAGCCTGTGCAATGGTAGGCCATGTTGCCTCTGATGACTTTGGCTTGGGTCCTCTGGAGAGTTGAGGGCCCGGTTTGCTTTGGCTGTCCTCCTTTGGGCCAGCTGCTCACTCTACGGTGACAGTGAACGAGGATTGTGGAGGGTCACAGGCAAAGCAGACACGGATGGAGCAGACAGCCTCTGCGATTCCTGAGCGGATGACCCAGGGTTGTCCAGCTGCTGCTCCTCCTCCCTTCACGTGCCCGAGGGCCCCAGCCTGACTCCTCGAGAGGAAAAAGCACCCAGAGGGACTTCGAAGCGCTCCTTTTCCCTCTCACGTTGCCACTCCAGGAACTCACCCATGGCTGCCGTGATGGAGTGCAGGCCTGCTCACATCTCTGTGTTCTGCTGGACCAGGGTGTCCATGTCGTTTGCCATCCTTCCCATGGAGAGCTCCATACGCACGCACTTGTGGGCACCACTTCTTCAGAGGGCAGGTGAACGCAGTCCTCTGTCTCATGTGCCACTTCTGTTTTGGGCTTCCAACAGCTCTGCATGCTGTTCCCCCTCCTTTTGCTGACTCTCCACGATGGGTTGGAAGGCTGAATCCAGAGGCTCATCATCAGGCTTGGACCTCACACTTGTCTCTTCCCCAGCAGTCCTCTGAGTGCCAGGGAGCTCGGCTGAACCTTCCTCCTCCTATTGGGAACACATGTCTGTGCAATGACCACTGGACTGTGAACCCGAGTCTGCTCTAGATCTAGATCCCACCAAGTTGTGTGTCTCTGAATTGGTGGAGGGTGTGGGTAAGCGCAGTGACAAGTCTTCCAGGCTGCTTATTTCCAGTTCTTCAATGGAAGAGGCGTCCACTTGGCTGGAGGTGAGAACCTGGATGGAGCTGAGGGACAGGTTGGTTGAGGGTGTCAGTCGCTTGGCAGAGCTCCCTGTGAACCATTGTAGAGATAATTAGTTCCTGGCAACAGAGTCAAAGCAGGAGAGATAGTACTCACAGTTGCATTGAGAAAGGGATGATGTGGTGCAGAATCCTCAGGTGTGTGTTCACCGCCAACCTCACTGTTGCTGCAGGCAGGGTCCACATCCTCACCAGTCAGTGCACTGGCACACTTCTCAAAGTGAGTGAGTGGCTTAATGTGGGCCATTCCACACCCGATCTGTAACTTCTTCCTGCTGCTTTCAGACAGTTTCTCCTGCATGAAAACAGATGGAGAGAGTGTGAGCAGGACACATAGCACTGTGTGGAATACTTGTGTGGTGAGCTGAGCTATGGATGGTATGAGGACATACGAATATATGAATCTACGAACAAGGAACTGGAGTAGGCCCTCAGCCCCATCGAGTCTGCTCCACCATTTAATAAGATCATGGCTGATCTGACAGTAACCTCAAATCTGCATCCCGTCAACCCCCAATAACCTATCACCTCCTTGCTTGCCAGAAATCTATCCACCTCTGCCTTAAAAGTATTCTAAGGCTCTGCTTCGACCACCTATTGAAGAAGAGAGTTCCAAAAACTCACAATCTTCTGAGAGAATATTTTTTTGCCTCATCTCTGTTTTAAATGGGCAACCCCTTATTTTTGAACAGTGACGTCTAGTTCTAGACATTCCCACAAGAGGAAACATCTACTCCACACCCACACTGCCAAGACCCCTCTGGGTCTTATATGTTTCAATCAAGTCGCTTCTTACTCTTCTAAACTCCAGCGCATAAAAGCCTAGCCTGTCCAACCTTTCCTCATAAGACAACCCGCCCATTCCAGGTATTAGTCTGGTAACTCTCCTCTGAACTGCTTCCAATGTGAGCTCGAGAGGATATGAACCTGATGGGGATGTGAGGGTGTGTGTGAGAGTTAGAGGTGTCGTCCCTTGAGGTGTGAGATCCCTGTGGATGTGTGTTGGGTTTGTGAGTGTGTGAGTTGAGAGTGATGAGAAGAGTGACTTACCCAAGTGGAACAGATGAGAACATTCATCCTCTTGCGGCATTAGGTGGCTGTCCTTTTTTGCAAGCTGTTGGCACTGACCACCGACTCCCATGCTGAACTGGTGACCTTGCTGGTCTTTGCCCAGGGCAGGGGTAGAGGACATCGCGGCAGTTCTCCATGGCATCCAAAAGGTGTTCCAGGGATGCGTCACTAATCGGAGGCTGCCCATCATTAAAATGAGATGATCCTCGGGACTGCATGATCAATGAGGTGGGATTGGGACGATACAGCATGAAAAGCCACCATTGCGGCCAGCGGGTAAAAAGCTTTTTTTTCCGCCTGCTCCTGCACTTCGTGCAAATCTAGGATGGTTCTGCCCTTAGTCTCCCTTAAACTCAGGTGTGGTGCCAGGTGACTGGAGAACTGCAAATGTTACACCCTTGCTCAAAAAATGTTGTAAGGATAAACTCAGTAACAGCAGGCCAGTCAGTTTAACCTCAGTGGCGGGGAAGCTTTCAGAAACGATAATTCTGGCTAAACTTGATAGTCACTTGAGCAAGTGCAGTTTAATTAAGGAAAGCCAGCATGGGTTTGTTTAGGGCAAATCATGTTTAACTAACTTGCTTGAGTTTTTGATAAGATATCAGAGAGGGTTGATGAGGGCAATGCTGTCGATGTGGTGTACATGGACTCCCAAAAAGCATTTGATAAAATGCCGCACAACGGACTTGCGGAAAAAGGTTAGGATTCATGAAATAGAAGCTACAGTGTGGATATGATGTTGGCTCAGTGACAGGAAACAGACAGTAGTTGTTGCTTTTTTAGACTGGAGGAAATTTTATGATAGAGTGCCCTAATGGTTGGTGTTGGAACTCCCCTGCTCCTCCAGAAGTATATTAATGACCTAGAGCTTGGTGTACAGGGAGCAATTTCAAAATTTGTGCACAATACAAAACTTTGAGAAGGATCAAAGCATTGTGAGCTGTGAGGAGGATGGTGTAGAACTTCAAAAGAATGTAGACAGGTTGGCAGAATGGGCAAACAAGGGGCAGATGAAATTTAATAAACAGAAGTGTTTGGTAGGAAGAATGACGAAGGAGAATATAAAACAAAGGGTGGGATTATCTGGTCCCACACACGGCCAGGATTTTCCAGTCCTGCTGAAAGTCAATGGACTTTTGGCTGCCTTTCCAAATTTTCCGCTTCTGCCACAACAGTTTCTGCTACTGCGGGAGTGGGAAATCCCGGCCAAAGGGTACAGTCCTAAAGGAACTGCAGGAGCAGAGGGACCTGGGTTTATATATGCATAAATCATTTCAAGTGGCAGGACAGGTTGAGAAAGTGATTAATAAAGCATACTGCATTCTGGCTTTATCAGTAGGGGTGTAGAGTACAAAGCAAGGAAGTTTTGTTAAACCTGTATAAAACACTGGTTTAGCATCAAATGGAGTACTGCATGCAGCATTAGGAACCCTGTGAGGATGTGAAGGCATTAGAAAGGGTTCAAAAAAGATTCATGAGATTGGTTCCAAGGATGATGAACTTCAGTAATGTAGATAGATTGGAGAAGCTGGGACCATTCTCCTTGGGAAAAAAAAAGGTTGAGAGGAGATTTGATAAAGGTTTTCAAAATCATGAGGAACCTGAACAGAGTAGATAGGGAGAAACTCTTCCCACTGATTGAGAACAAGAGGGCACAGATTTAAGGTAATTGCCAAAGGAAAGCACTGAGGACATGAGGAAAAACCTTTTCATGCAGCGCGTGGTTAGGATCTAGAATGCAATGCCTGAGACTGTGGTGGATGCAGGTTCATTTGAAGCATTCAGAAGGAAATGGTATTATTATCTCAAAAGGAAGGATGTGCATGTATACAGGGAGAAGGCAGGGGAGTGGCTCTAGCTGAATTGCTCCTTCATAGAGCCAACACAGACATAACAGGCTGAATGGCTTTCTCCTGTTCTTTAACGACTCTGTGGCCAGGATTTTATGGCCCAACCATAACGAGCCGTTTAAATCTCCATTCAGTTCAGTGGGACCATCCTGCAGGGCAAAAGTGGCTTAAAATCCTGGCCTATGATTCCAAGGAATAGGAGCAGGAGTAGACCATTCAGGCCCTCCAGACTGTTCTGCCATTCAGTATTGTCATAGCTCATCTTCCACCTCAACTCCATTTTCCTACCTGCTCCACATATCTCTTGATTCCCGAGAGATCAAAAATCTATCAATCTTAGTCTTGAATTTACTCAATGATGGAGCATCCACAACCCTCTCGGACAGAGAACTCTAAAGATTCACAACCTTCTGAGTGAAGAAATTTCTCCTCATCTCAGTCATAAACAATCGATTCCCTATCCCAAGACTGCACCCCCTTGTTCTAGATTCCCCAGCCAGGAAACAATCTTGCAATATCTACCTTTCAAGCCCCTTCATAATTTTCTGTTTCAATAAAATCACTCTTATTCCACTAAACTCCAGACCATTTCTCGGTCTTTCATCCTTGGGCAGCCTTCTGATCCCACTAAAGATTAATTTAAACACAGGACAGGAATTTTAAATCGGAGGTATTGGGAAACTGTAGGTCAATGTAGGACAGGAATACTGGTGAACGTTACTTGATATGGGAGATGATGTGTTTTGCAGCAGCGTTTTAGATGTGGTGAGGTTTAGAGTATAAAGCATGGGTGCTCAGCAAGGAGAGTATCGGAATGGGCAAGTCTATAGGTGACAGCATTACGCATGAGGATTTCACCTACAGATGGCCTGAGGCAGGACAGCGATGAGCAAAGCAAAGGAGACAGAAGTAGACAGTCTTTGTGATAGAGAGGATATGGAGTTGTAAGCTCAGCTTAAGTTTGAAAAGGATGCTAAGATTGTAAACCGTCTGGCTGAGACGTAGGCTGGGCAGGGGTGTAGAGATTGTGGAGAGGATATGAATTTCATAGCAGGTAGCTGAAGACGATGACTTCAAACATTTCAACATTTCGCTGATGGAAATTGCCACTGATCCAAGGTTGGACATTGGGCAAGCTTTTGCTCATTACATTAAATATAAATTGTATGTTCATTGAGTGTTTACATTCAGGTGGTGGATATTATTGGGGATTCACTTGTGCATCTATATGTCAGAGCAGACTGAAACTGTCATTGTTGGGTATGAAGGTGGGTATTTGTAATATTTATCTGGGTTAATCAAAGCTTTTAAGTGTGTAATAATTAGGTTCCTATTCTATCCTTCATGCCTGGCTATCTGGAAAAAACAAAATATTCCATTAAATATTTCTGCAAGTTCCACCACCTGCAAGTTCCCCTCCAGCTACACACCATCCTGACTTGGAACTATATCGCTGTTCCTTCACTGTCAAAATCCTGGAACTCCTTTCCTAATAGCACTGTTGGTGTACCTACACCAGATGGATGGCAGTGATTCAAGAAGGCAGCTCACCACCACTTTCTCAAGGGCAATTAAGGATAGGCAACAAATGCTGGCCTAGCCAGTGATGCCCACATCCTGTGAGTAAATAAAACCAATTTTCTGTTGCCTTCTGCAGATTTGCAACCATTATTGTGTTCCAATTATTCATTTTTAACCCATTCATGCCATTTCTCCTGGATGATCATGCAATTGCTGAACCACAATTTTAACTTAATGCATGATACATCATTATTAGCATAAACTCATATAAGGTGAACTTTTGGGTCTTATTTTCATTTGAATGACAGGCTGCCCTTCCTGGTTAGGCCTCATCTGGACTATAGAGTTTCAGACCCATTATTCTCTCCATCAGCAAACTGCCTACTTCCACCCCATAACAGAACTGTTTCTACCTCTGCCTCAGCTCAGCTGCTCGTAAAGCAGTTATCCATGCCTTTGTTATCTATAGACTCAACTATTCCAATACTCTCCTAACTGGACTTCCATCCTCTGTACACTTGAGTTTATCCAAAGCACTGCTGCCCATACCTTAACTTGCACCAGGTCCCATTTACTCATTGCTGACCTACATTGGCTCCTGATCCAGCAAAGACTCGATTTTAAAATTCTCATTCTTTCTTTCAAATCTTTCCATGTCCTCATTTCTCCCTCTCTCTGTAAAATTTTCCAGCACTACATCTTTCCAAGATCTCTGCTTTACTCCAATTCTGGTCTATTGTACATCCATGATTTTCCTTTCTCCAACATTGATGGCCACACCTTCAGCGGTCTAGGTTGTAGGCTCTGGAATTCCCTTGTAAACCTTCATCTCGCTATCTGTCACTCCTCTTTTTTCAATGAGTTCCTTAAAATCCATGTCTTTGATCAGCTTTTGATAATCTACGCTAATATGTCGTCTATAGCACAACGTCAAATTTTGTTTGGTGATGGCTCCTATGCAGCACCTTAGGGTGCTCTACCACATAAGAAATACAAGTTGTTGCTATAAATAAAGGTGCTATATTAATGCAAGTTGTTGTTATTGTGACAAGTTGTGGCCACCACATTTTAGGAAGGATGCCAAGTCTTTGGAGATGGTTACAAGAATGATGTCAGGAATGAAACACTTCAGTTAGGTAGAGAGACTTAAAAAGCTGGAATTGTTCGCCTTAGACGAGAGAAGGCTAATGGATTAATTATTAGAGTAATTCATAATTATGAAATGAGGGGTGTTGATAGAGTAAGTGAGTAGAAATTAATCCCAAAGGCAGGAGTAACCCAAACGAATTTCATTTTTGACACAGTTAAGCGCTATGATCTGGAGTACACTTTTGAAAGAAAAGATTTGCTATGGGAAAAGAGCAGTGAAATGAAGCTAACACTCTTAAACAGCATGAGTTAAATGTTGAGCCAGCAGTCTACGTATATCACATAGTTTTACATAGGATATACAGTCCAAAACAGGCCATTCAGCCCAACGAGTCCAAGCCGGCATTTGTGCTCCACTTGAGTTCCCTTCCAACTTTCCACTTATAAATCTATCATGCTAACCTGATATTCCCTTCTCCCTCAAAAGCTTATCCTGCCTCTCCATAAATGTGTTATGATATGTTGCACATGTATCTTTAAAAGTTCATATCTTAAACTTTTGTCAATCACTATCACTGAGACAAGATATGATGTAGCAGTCTCATGACATGGTATTTATACAAGTATACAGCAGGAGTAGTCAAGATCAGACATGTATGCACAGTCTTCGAGTTAACATTGTATGTATGTACTCTTATCTTCTAATGAGGAACCCACATTATTGTTTTACCAATCCTTGTAATATGATTTGTGTGTTTATTTCAAATAGAAGAACCTAACATGGTGGTAGTGTGGTTTTTGAAGATTTGAATGAGACTATACAAGTTTCAACCCTTTCACATGCAGCTGAACAACTGGTATGGAAGTGAAACAACTATCAAATACTAATTCACCATGTGTAAGTGATTCTGTAGCTCTCTACAAAGCCTACACACTATACCTTCATTTTGGGACAGCACACCTCACTCCAGCCAGCAGGCATCAGGGCCCAGTGAGATTGTTCAAATTTGGGAGAGCTTAATTAGTCTTAGTCTACCTGCTGTGAAGTTTGTGCAGGAGCAGAGATTAAATAGCTGACTCCGAGTGGTCTAGCTTTAAACAGAACTCCACAGACAGGGGAACGCAATAGCGCTGCCTGGGAGGGGAGGCAATGGCATAATGGTGTTGTAGTATTCCAGAATCCCTGGATAATGCTTTGGGGACCTGGGGGTTCGAATCCCACCATGGCAGATGGTGAAATTTGAATTCAATATAAACCTGGAATTAAAAGTCTGATGGTGACCGTGAACCATTACTGATTGTTGTGAAGGCAATCTTCTGTCCTTACCTGGTTTGACCTACATGTGACCCCAAACCCATAGCAATGTGGTTTATTCTTAAAAAATACCCTCTGTACAAGGGTAATTAGGGATGGGCACATTCCATGCATGAATGAAAAGCAGGTTGCGGGGAGATTAAAATAATGCTGACTGGGCTAGGGAACAAAAGAGTCCATCCAGTAACAGCTTGAAAAAGGCTGCAGAAAGTTTTTTTCACTATTTAATTTGAAGCCATGCAGTCAATTTCCACGCCAAAAATCCCTATCACTGTTTTGTGGGAAGAAATTCAGTAAGCCCAGGAAAGCAGAAACAGCTCAAAAACATCACCAAGGAGGTTAAGCAACCACCTATGACAGCTAAGGCTGTGGTCACTTAAGGTTCTGTGAGTCAGGGTGCCAAGCCATGCCCTGAAGAGCTGTAAAAAGGTCTGAATATTTGTCCCTGTCATTGATATTCCTATTAATCCTACAAAAAAAACCAGGCTGACGACAAAGTTTCCAACACTCAGATGGAAGGCAGTTTATGAGTTTATGGTTTTCTGACAACAGGTAGAGCTATGCTTTCTGGACCTCAATGTTTCCAAACCAGTTAAACAAGCCATAAAAATTAAAATTGCTAAAGGCAAGACGGCCTCCACAGACTGAACACTTCACATCTGTCAGACCTTAAAAGTCCCAATAAGGTATGGTCAGCATTCAAACATCAATTGTGAGTGAAGGTCAACTTCCAAATACTATTTGGAATTCATTTCTTTTAGGCAACAACTGACAGAGACCATTGACCACTTCATAAGTAGGTGCCTAGACAAGGGGCATGATTGTGACTTGATGGCAGCAGAACTAGCCGATGGAATAATCAAACCTGTGATAGCATTTACTCCACTGGAAGTGCTAAAAGTCCTCTTGGACCAACCTAAAGGTTACACTGTGGAAGCATGACTATAAAGCAGACGCAAGTACAAATCCATACCCCTGGGTATACAGAGTCTACAGGCTATGTGTAATTCATCCACCATTGGCATGATAGCCAATAGAGGTAAGCCTAGTAAGAAACATGGGTGGTGCCACCTCATACATGCACCCAGAAATTGCCCAGCTTTTAACGCTGTATGCCAGGCATGGCACCAGAGGACACTGGAAGTGCCAGTGCAGAAAGCAAAGGGTGGAACAAGTAATTCAATGTCACAAGAAGCCACAACCAGAGGCCAGACAGGTACAGCATTCGAAACAACCAAGAGCCCATACCAGACATTGTCCCAATAAGATCCATGAAATGTCTAGCCAAGTTACACGTTCAGATATTGAGGATGACTAACCCATCGATACACAAAGGAAGCAGACATTCAGCATGGTGAACAGCAAAAAATGTATTGGCACCGTGGCACCAATAGAGATCTTTGCCACCATCCAGATCATATGCCTACAAATGCAACGAAAGCACAACCTATATGCAAAACCGTATACTAGTGCAAGTGCAAACGGCCTTCCACTTTGCACACCGAAATGGATGTACCCACAGACAAGTGAATGAAAAGTGATGGTTTGGCCAACCACTGCCAAACTCACCACATACAATGGCTCAGATATTCCATCCTTGGGCCCCATTACACTCAAGTGTCACTACAACAACTTACATTGCTCACCCCAGATATTTTATGTTGTGGACACCACAGATTCAGCAATCGCAGGCCCACTGGCATGCAAGAACCTGTCCTTGGTCACCATCCATGGTGTTGTTGAGGCCAATGATGAGGACCACAGACCACAAATAGCCATTGGAAACCCTGCATTAACATTGGGAGAAGACCACCTACCTCAGCAATGCAGAACATCAGTCAGCAGGCTACACAGTACAGTTGGAACTGAATATGTAATCCCATTCTGAACTTGCACACTTCACTGAACTGCAGAACCAATGTGGAATGACACAAGAGGACCAACAACCCCAGTCATCACTTGTAAATACTCCCAGGAGTATAAGATGCATTAATCGAAAAACAGGGGAAGATGAAAGATGCCCACAACCGCCAAGTGGGTAATGAATTATCCAACCTGAACGTCAGACAAAAAGCACAATTACAACACCCAACTGATGGCACATGGAATCCAGTAGAAATCAATAGTATACATCAAGGACCAAAATTATACAAAGTGTGAAAGCCAAATGGCATGACAGTGTGACAAAACAGAAACAAAATCAGAATAATGCCACAACCAGAAACACCAAGTAATCCTATTGTGAATAGAACACAGTCTAAGACACGACAGAAACAAAGCACCCCTAACCAGCATTCTGTAAATATACAACTTTCTCCAAACAAGATCACCATAACTAAGTCCTAGCAGATTGGAGTGGCAAATGTAACCCCATGATTTAAAAAAAGGAGGGAGAGAAAAAGCAGTGAATTACAGGCCAGTTAGCCTAACATCATAGTAGGGAAAATGCTAGAGTCTATTATAAAGGATGTGATAACAGGGCACTCAGAAAATATCAACAGGATTAGTCAAAGTCAGCATGGATTTATGAGAGGGAAATCATGTTTGACAAACCTATTGAAATATTTTGAGGATGTAACCAGCAGAATAGATAAGGGAGAACCAGTGGATTTGGTGTATTTGGATTTTCAGAAAGCTTTTGATAGAGTCCCACATTAGAGGTTAGTGTGCAAAATGAAAGCACATGAGGTTGGGGGTAATATATTAGCATGGACTGAGAATTGGTTAGCAGACAGGAAACAAAGAGTGGGAATAAATGGGTCTTTTTCAGAAAGGCAGGCAGTGACTCGTGGGGTACCGCAGGGATCAGTGCTTGGGCCCCAGCTATTCACAATATATATCAATGATTTGGATGAGGGAACCAAATGTAATGTTTCCAAGTTTGCTGCAAACATAAAACCTGGTGGGAATGTGAGCAGTGAGGAGGATGTTAAGAGGCTTCAAGGCAATTTAGACAAGTTGAGTGAGTGGGCAAATACATGGCAGGTATACTATAACATGAATAACTGTGAAGTTATCCACTTTGGTAGGAAAAACAGAACGGCAGAGTATTATTTAAACATTCATAGATTGGGATATGTTGATGTACTAAGGGACCTGGGTGTCCTTGTACACCAATCACTGAAAGCAAGCATGCAGGTCCGGTAAGCAGTTAAGAAGGCAAATGGTATGCTGGCTTTATTGCAAGAGTTCTTGAGTACAGGAGCAAGGATGCCTTACTGCAGCTATACAGGTCCTTGGTGAGACCACGCCTAGAGTATTGTGTGCAGTTGTGATCTCCTTACTTAGAAAAGGATATATTTGCCATAGAGGGAGTGCAGGGAAGGTTCACCAGACTGGTTCCTGGGATGGCAGGATTGTTGTATGAGGAGAGATTGAGCTGACTAAGCTTGTATTCACTGGAGTTTAGAAGAATGAGAGGGGATCTCATTGAAATGTAGAAAATTCTGTCATGGCTGGACAGACTGGATGCAGGGGTGATGTTTCCTCTGGCTAGGGGGTCTAGAACAAGGGATCACCATCTCAGGATACAGAGTAGGCCATTGAGGACTGAGATGAGGAGACGCTTCTTCACTCAGAGGGTGGTGAACCTGTGGAATTTCTCTACCACAGAAGGCTGTGGAGGCCAAGTCACTGAATATATTTAAGAAGGAAATAGATAGATTTCTAGAGTTTAAAGGCATCAAGGGGTACAGGGACAGAGTGGGAGGATGGCATTGAGATAGATGATCAGCCATGATCATATTGAATGGCGGAACAAACTCAAAGGGCCAAATGGCCTACTCCTGCTTCTATTTTCTATGTTTCTATGAATGGATAAGCAAACTGCCAATATGTTTCAGAGACTTGTAAATCTATTGCTTTGTAAAAGGATATATTCAGAAACAATGTTATTTTCTTTTACTATCATGTAAACACTTTGATTCTTTAGGGATAAACCTCTAGTTTAGTAAAAAGGGGGATGTTGTGATATGATATATATGTACCTTTAAGGGGACATATCTCAAACTGTTGTCAATCAGTACCACCGAGAAATGATATGTTGTGGTAGTCTCATGACTTTATACTTAGTATACAGCAGTAGTTTCAAGGTCAGACATGCATACACAGTCTCCCAGTTAACATTGTTTGTATATCATCTCACTTTCTAATAAAGAACCCACATTATTGCTTGACCAATCCTTGCTGCATGGTTAGTACGTTTATGTTGAACAGAAGAACGTAACAAAATGCATCTATACTATTCGATTCAAGCACTCCCTGTGATGGCAAGTTTCATATTCTTACCACTCTTTGAGTAAAGAAATTTCTTCTTAATTTCCTACAGGATTTCTTGATGATTGATTGCCTCCAGTTATGCTCTTCCACATGAGTGGAAGCATTCTCTCCGTATCCTTTCTATCAAAACCTTTCATAATTTTAAAGACATCTTTTAGGTCACCCCTCAACCATTCTTTTTAAAGAGAAAAGAGACCCTACCTGTTCATAATAATAAATGGAAATCTGAAAGAAAAACAGAAAGTGCTGGAAACGCTCAGCAGGTCTGGCAGAATCTGTGGAGAAAGAAACAGAGTTAGCATTTCCAGTCAAATATAACTTTTTTGTTAGAAGAGTCTCCTGATAGCCCTTGTGTGGCAGATGACAATGTATGGCTGTGAAAGCTGGACCAGCTGGAAGAGTGACGAGGCTCGAATAAGAGCATTTGAAATGAAAGGACCCAGGCAGATGTCATGTGTGTCATAGATGGCCAAGCGGACAAACAAGAGGGTGCTCAAGAAAGCTGGTGTTAAGAGGAGTTTGAGGCAGTGATTCAAAAGGGCATTGACACATGGGTGGAGTGGGCAGATTAGGTGGCAGATGAAGTTCAATGTGTAGAAGTGTGAGGTGATACACTTTGGTACAAAGGACACGGAGAGATAGTATAAAATAAAGAATACTATTCTAAAGGGTGTTCAGGAGCAGAGAGGCCTGGGTGTATATGTACTTAAGTCACTAAAGCTGACATGACAGGTAGAGAGAGCTGTTTCTAAAGCATACATATTCTAGGCTTCATTAATAGGGTCATAGAGTACAAGACCAAGGAGGTTATGATGAACTTACCTAATGGTTAGACCTCAGCTGGAGTATAGTACACAGTTCTGGGTGCGACACTATAGGAAGGATGTGAACGCATTGGAGAGAATGCAGAAGAGGTTTACGAGAATGGTTCCAGGGATGAGACCCTTCAGTTATGAGGAAAGGTGGGAGAAGTTAGGACTGTTTTCCTTGGAGAGGAGAAGGCTAAGGGGAGAATTGATAAAAGTTTTCAAAATCATGAGGGGTCTGGACAGAGTAGATAGGGGGAAACTGATCTCACTCGTAAACGTATCGAGAACCAGAGGGCACAGTTTTAAAGTGTTTTGCAAAAGAAGCAAATGTGAGGTTCGACAAAACTTTTTCACACAATGAGTAGTCAAGGTTTGGAATGTACTGCCTGGAAGTGTGGTGGAGGCAGATTCAATTGAGGCATTCAAGAGGACATCGGATGATTATTTAAAAAGAAACAATATGTAGGTTAGGGGGAAATGGCAGGAGATTGGCACTGTTAAAATGCTCAGAGAGCGGTGCAGACACGATGGGCCAAATGGCCTTCTTCTACACCCTAACAATTCTGTGATTCTGAAGCTCACACATTTTGGACATGTGAGGTGAACAGGAGGGGAGTGTTTTGTAAAAGAGATAGTGCAAGGTAAAACACCTGGAAAACGTGCACATGGAAAACCCAAGATGGCATGGGTGGATAATATCAGAACACGGACTGGCCTTTCTATAGGGCAGACAGTGAGGACAGTGGAGAATAGAAAGCAGTGGAGAAAGATTGTTCATAGTGCAACCAACCCTCGGAATGAGGACATATGAAAGACAGACAGACTAGAGCTGCACGCTGTGCTCTTAAGTATGGTCTAATGTGTTGAAACACTTAGCATGTGGAGAGTGCAACATGCCCCAGGAAGGTGAAATGGCATACCCATCATCTTCCTGCCACCATGCATCTTGCCAGTGGTGGAGAAGGTAGTGAAGGTGGGCCCCAACCAGAGGCCATTTGAGCCACTTAAGTGGCCAGTTAAGGGCCTCTTTCCACCATCACTGGCATATTGCCAGCAGCAGGAGACCTTCCATCACATAGGGAGATCACCAGGTAAACTCAGATAAGTTAGTCAGCTTCTACAATCTGTTCGCCCACTTCAGCATTCAGTCCCACAGGAGTGACAGCGGACTGGTATATGTTGCCCACTCTCAGGTTTCATCATATTTGTTCCCATACCAGTTCCATAATCAGGTCAAAACAACCTCCGTGGTATCTAAGGTAAAAACAGAAATGAACAAATGCTTCTTGATCTCATAAAAAGTGAGGTGGGGCAGAAATATCATGAGATCCTGTGATGTGCCTTTTGGACATAATAGGTGCCAATAGTGGAAAATCAGCCATCTTTTCCCCTATCTTACTTCTTACAATAGATTTTAATTATTGCCAAAGTAGTCACTAGTATAACACTGCATAAAGAGGTTTTACAGACTAGCAAGCTTCCAGTATCTAATGCCCGAACCATTCACCATTGTCCAGGCCTCATAAACAGTTTCCTCTGTCTCCTGTGATATGGCAGTTCCACCAGCTTCGTTCCAAACCAAACCATTTGTTCTGGATTTTTAATGAGTCATTTATGCTATGTAAAACACTGAAGGAAAGAAATACTTTTAGTTTTGCTATTTTTTTCAACTGTTGATGCCTCACACTTAACTTTGATTACAATGCGCTCTGGGTACTTTTGTCCCACAAGGAGCATGGCTGAGGCTGCAAATCCCTTCACTTTTAATCCCAAATGTACATGTATGTATGTGCTCACGCTCTCAACAAGCAGTCACACACATTAATTTGCAGAAATTATTTTGGTGATGTGATTAATCCATTTTGTGTCACCCGCTGCTTTGTAAATGGTACCATTGATAAACAAACTAAAGGATTGATTTTACTTTGGTTGGCTATTCATTCATCATTGGTACTTTTTGCTATTGTTCACTTATTCGCATTTAATAAATCAGATATCTTGTAACTTAACAAATAAGTAGATTGTTTACCAATCATAATTTTTCAAGTGTGATGCTATGAGGTGTGACAATCTGAAGTGGAATGCTCAAAGGTGTGACACATGTGAGATGTGACACTTTTAAGGTGTGATGCTGTCAGGTGTGATGCTGTGAAGTGTGACAATCCTAGGTGTGATGATCTGATGTTTGACACCCCTGAGGTCACTGTTTCAGATGTGACACCTCTGATGCATGACTTTTAGTTGTTTAGATTTTTATATTTTCTCAAAGCCTGTTCTTTATAAAATGTTTTCCTGTCTTCATGAGTATTTCTGTTATATTAAAACGATGAGTTGGCCTTAGGCACTTGACCACTTCTCTTATTTCAGCCACTAATGCAATCAACATATTCCATCATGGCAACATCCAGACTAACTTCATGCAGGTCAATGACAGCGGTTTGCCTCATTGTATCTACTTTGGACAAAATTGCTTAAGTTCCCTAGCTGTTACATATAAGATCAACTTCTTAGGCAAATCTTGTCCTTGGGTCATGTCAGACTCTTGCTGTTGAATATTCAATGATCCAAAACGCTAAGGCTTTTTCACTCTCATTGATGTTGCTTGATCTACTGAGTGTTTCCAGCATTTTCTGTTTATTTTGGACTCTGGATACATTGACAACCCTATGGTCCATCCACTTGATAAAAGTTTTCTTTTCTGGTTCCAATGTTTCTCTAATTACCATCTGTATACAATAGCAGAAATCATTTGGTCATTTGCAGAGCTGCTACAAAAATCCTTGAGGATTTTCAAAGATCAGCGATGGTTTTCTCAGCATTGGCCTTCAGTTTTCAGCCTGATACCAAAGCAGTATGCATTGTCAGACCACCTCATTTTATGGCCAATTATATTTAAAAGGGCAAGGCAATATATTTTGCATTTTATCTGTCAGCGACATGAGTAAGCTGACTGATTTTGGTACCATTAGCTTGGACTCTGCCAGCTAAAGATTACCTGCTTTGAAAGATAGAAAGGCAGCAAAGTTTGACCTGAATCAACCTTGACCTTCCAAGTTTCGTCTTCTCTTTGACTGAAAATTCAGTTTTTAAAACTAGCTTTCAGTCACTGGAGATCCAGATTTTCCTGTTCTTTTTGCCAGTGTTCTGCACTTTGATGAAGGATGCAAAGGTTCTAACAGCATTCCTGCACTGCACCAAGTAGCCACGCTTCATTTGTACATAGCGCATCAGCCGTAATACAGCGTGTTCCTGCAGTGTTTACTTCAGTCTCTTACTGTTGCTTACTGCATTTTCAGCCCCTTGACTGGTCCCCAGCTCATTACTGATAGTTCCACTCTCTACCCCGCCATTTGGTCCATTGTTTGCCAGAGCTGCCGGACTCACCCTCTGCCCTTCTCCTTTTGAAGCTGAACCCTTAGTTCTTATTTCAGGTCAGCCAAGGTGGTTTTCCCAACTGCTAATGTTTCCTCCAAAGTAGGCGGGTGCACGGCCATGCAACAGTCGGGAATATACCATCCAGGGGATAAATCAGCTGAGCACAAGCAGCAGTCCCTGTAAGATGTGTGCAAGGATGACCACTCAACAATCTTAAAGGGATCATGCAGCAAAACAAACAGCCTGTGTACAGTGAAAGGAAATTAGTGGGAGCATTGCACCCAGCCCACCTGCCATCAAGCAAACTTGAAGCCAGGAGAAGGTTATTTAAATTTATGTTTTGTTTCCTTGTGGGCCATGAGCAATAGTCTGAACTCCAACTTGGGACTCCTCATAACCCGAGCTTCTCTCTCCTACACCCCAGTGTGATACTCATGTGTCCGCCCAGCCATGCACTTAGTTATCTACTGCGGAGCGTCCCTTCAGGAATCTAGTGGCAACCACCTGTCACCCATAACCCCACACCAACCTGTTGGCCAGATACCTCTTCCCCTTGGATTCAAGTGGAGGACTGATAGGGTCCATGCAGATGAGGAGGTAAAATCTCCCAAGCCTCACCCTGCAGAGCGTTGGACAGTTTTCCACCCACCTCAAACGCCGCCTGCAGAATTCCCACCAAGAGTTCAAGTATAATGTGTTAGGGCAGGGTCAGGTTACAGGTGTATCCAATGAGACTAAAGTCTCCAAGTGTTAACTTGGGCTGTAACTGCAGCATACAATGGCCGTACAGATGACAATACATCAGGGTCCTCAGAACGTGAGGTCCCGACCACTTTAATCCCCGGGATTCATTTTAATTTCTACTCGCTGACATTTTTAAAATTCTTTCACGGGATGTGGGTGTTGCTGGTAGGCCAGCGTTTATTGTCCATTCCTAATTGCCTTTGAGAAGACGGTGGTGAGCTGTATTCTTGAACTGCTGCAGTCTCTGTGGTGTAGGCACACCCACAGCTGTTAGGATGGAGTTCCAGGATTTTGACCTAGGGCAGAATTTTGACCTTGGTGGGCGGGTATTGGCTGTTGGGAAGCCAACCGCCACCCACGATTGATACCAGGAGGCGATTTTACACTGGCGGGCCAATTAAGGCCTGCCCAACGTGAAAGCCAGCTGGAGAGCCACCAATAAGTGGCAGTCGGGGGCTGGGGCCGGTTGTCCACTGGGTCCAATATAGACCCAGTGGCCGATTCAACAGCAGCAAAGCCCGCCCCAGGGAGGCTGCCTGCATCGGATTTGCAGCAGCGACATGGCTATGACCCAGGAAGGCGAACCCATGCGGGAGGTGAGTTAGACGGGGCAGTCGGCCCTGTGTTTCTCTGACGAGTGGCTCGCTGCCCTCCTGAAGGAGGTGGCTGCCAAAAGGGACACCCTTGTCCCTGGAGACGGGAGGAGGAGGCCACCGCACCTCACCAAAAAGGCATGGGAGGAGGTGGCACCCCGGTTGAGCAGCCATGACATGGTGCGGCACACCTGGGCGCAGTCCACCAGCGGTTCAATGATCTGCTCTGCTCAGGAAGGCTCATGTCTTGGAATGTGTCAGTGTGGAGAAGTGTTAAGGGCTGGCCATCCCCCCGCCGTGGTGTTCAGGGGTGCTAGAGTTTGAATGCCACCTGTCAATGCCACCGGAGTTGGCCAAGGGGGTGAGCCCTGGCTGCTTGGACTGAGTGCCTTGTGGCTCAAGGGCCATGACTCAGATGTGCCATGAGAGGTGTTCCTCAGCTGGGGTTGGTCAGAATGCAATGGCGCTGCAGGTAGAGAGTGGACTAATAAATGCTCCTCTATCCTTTCAGGAGAAAACATCCCATAACAGTATTGAGAGATCATGGACTGGCGAGGGAGCCACACACCTCCTCATCCTCTCACTCTATGAACAGGGGGCCTTGGAGCTTGAGAGGCAGCATGTACTTCGGTCAACCGGCCGTGGTGAGGTTGGGGTGTCAGACGAAGGTAAGAGTGCAGCGTGCTGAGGTGAGAAATTCGGCTTAGGCAACCATTCTAGTGTACTCTCTTCGTTGATGTGAGCCTCGACCCTGGGGTGCCCATTGATAATCGAAAGATGAGGGTACCATGACGCAGATCTCTGTTGTTTCACCAGGGTGCCTGGCATGCACAGTGACAGTGTAATGGCTTTAACTAGTGACATGTTCTTCTTCTCCCCTTTAGGTTCACCAGCAGGTGTTTGCACTGAGGACCCTGAAGGGCCACCCCTGACACCGGATGCCCACCATGCTCCCCGTGCACCTGCGTCACACTCGCTCTCTCAAGCAGGTACCAGCGCAGATACCACCACCTCAGTGGGCATAACATCGCCATGTAGTCTTTCCACATTGGTGAGGGCACTCCACACTTGCTTGAGGTGCAGGCAGACGCATAGAGTGCCCAGGGTGCCAGCAATCAGAGGACTGCTGAAGACCAGGATGATGCTCAGTCAAAGGCTGATGATGGGCCTCTGGAGTCGTCCATTAGGCAGCAGATGCAGGATGTCCAGCAGGGTGCGTGGGAGGAGCTGGTGGAGATCCATGAGCGTATACGTGCCATGATCTCCGTTTTGGAGGACCCATGCTGAGCGTGACCACTGTGTTGACCCTCATGGCCGAGCGCAATGCTTCCTCCATGGAGAGAGTGGCGACCCTCACAGAGAGGCTCCTCTAGGGACAGAATCAGGGGTCCCTGGGGATGCGCTCAGACCTGCAAGCCACGCACAGGCAATGACCTCAACTAGTCAATGTCCGTATGTGAGATGGGTGGGGCACCCACTATCCCAGCTAGGTGTCCGTCCATCAATGATGAGCAGGGAGGTCCAAAGTGACCTCTCGTTAGCGCACGAGCTGCCCGTTGTCTCTGCGGGCTCCTCTCGGGCGCTCCGGATGACGGCAGCAGCTCCTTCACCCCTCCACCAGTGACCGCCGCATCTGATGAGGCTGCAGTGACTGGGGAGATGCCAGGCATGGCACTGGCTGTTCCCTCCCAGGCGGGGCCAGCACTGGCTCCACTGGCCAGAGGACAACCGCCAAGGTCATCAAGGCCAACAAGACAGCAGAGTCAGCAAGGGGGAAGCACCTAGACATAGCAGCTGTAAACGTAGGTTTAAGGCACCTTAAGCACAAGATGGGCTGGTCACGGGTGATTTTTGTTCCCCCATTTTGTTTTTAGTTTTGTAATGGTGTGACTACCAACACCAGTTAATGTCCAGTTTAGGAATCTATCACCTCGAACATTAAATGACAGTTAATTTTGTGTTATTGGCCTGAGTATGCTTCACTTTTTCCGTTGGTGAAGGCCAATATTTAATGATGGATGTGTGTCCCTTGAAACTTTATTGCACAGGCACTGAGTGTATCTTGGTGGCCAAGGAAATGCTCCTCTCTGGGACTGACGATGGAGGTGGCAGCCCTGACATGAGATGGTAGTCCTTATTTGGTAGTCTAGCTGAAGGAGTGTTGAATCAATGCGTCCCAGGTGTTCCTGTCTCCTTGGAGGTTACCCAGGTCACCTCCACACCCTTAGTGTTCCTCTCACCGTGTTAGTCCTCGGACTCACTCCTGGACTCATCATCTGTTGCCTCTGGAGTTGCTTCAACATCTTCTTCCTCCACTGCACCCCCCCCTTTCCAGTGCCAGATTGTGGAGAGTGCAACATGCAACCACCATCAGTGACATCTGCTCTGGGGGGTATTGCACCCTGAACAGTCCAGACATTGGATGCACATCTTGAGAAGACCAATGGTCCTCTCTACCACTGCCCTTGTGGAGGCATGGCCCATGTACCACCAGTTTGCCTCTGTTCTTGGGTGGCCGGAGAGGCATCATGAGCCACCTTTTGAGTGGAAAGCCCTTGTCACCCAGCAGCCATCCATCCAGTTGGGCTGGAGCACTAAATAGCCTTGGCCATTGGGAGTTACTCATGACGTAAGCATCATGGTAGCTGCCAGAGTACCTTGCCACAGGCTTGCTGAATCTGCATCTTGTGACCACATAGTATGAAGGAGTGGAATCCCTTCCTGTTGATGAAGGCACCCTGCTCACCCGCTGGCACCTTGATGGCCACATGTGTACAGTCGATTATACCCTGGATGCGGGGGAACCCAGCAATTGCTACAAAGCCTCTGGCTCCCTCAGCCAGGATGGCCTCATCCATACGGAAATGAATGAAAGTTAATGCACGCCTGGTTTGATGCAACTGCGGACAGCTGATTGGGACACTCTACACAGATCCCCCACTGAGCCCTGGAAATAGCCGGAGACATAGAAGTTGAGGGCCACTGTGACCTTCAGAGCCACTGGCAAGGGGTGCCCACCCACACAGTCAGAGCTGATCTGAGGCCCGATCATCTGACAAATGGAGTTAACGGTCTCCCTGGAGAGGCGGAGCCTCCTTTGGCATTGCACCTCAGACATATTGAAGTAGCTGCATCGCCGCCTGTAAACCCTGGCAGTGGCATAGTGCCATCTTCTGTGGCCCCTTCTGCCTTGAACCACCAGCTGGCCCTGCCCCCTTGTGCCTGCGCCTCTCCTCCCACAGGTCTCTCTCCTGGAAGTGGCATTGGGACATCTGGCCTCCTCTCCCTTCTGCCCCTCTCTTCCTCAGAGGAGGAGGTGCCTCCAGCAGAAACCACAATCCCCATTACCAGGGTAATGGAAGGGAGCCTGATTCCTAGAAGGGCCCACACAGTCTGATTCCTCCAGGAGCGTGGATGACAGCAATGAATCCTGAAATGAAGCCTAGAAATGCTGAGAATGAAGCTCTGAAGTGAGATTAAGCTGTCCTGTTCAAATAAACAACCAGCAGCACACGATCTCCAAAACTCCTCACAAATCATATTGATAATGCCACTGACCCTTCTTATCCTGCCCGTGGATGAGCTTTTGCATATTGTGGTCCACCTATTTTGCCCATGCGACAGCTAAGAAATAGCACAGGCGATGTAAAATCGCTGACAATTGGGATGTCAAGGGCCTTAACTGGCCTCTTAAACAATGGCAGCCGCGGCTCTGTCTCCCGCACTCAGCCGCCGACTGAAATATTGTGCCAGTGCGATTGGGACATTGGGACACCTGCCTGATGTCAATGCACATCATTTCACGCTCGAGCAGGGCAGGCTTGCGGCTGCCCACTGAGGTTAAAATTCTGCCCATAGTGACAGTGAAGGAACGGCAAAGTAATTCCGGATCAGGATGGTGTGTGGCTTGAAGGAGAACTTGCAGGTGGTGGTGTTCCCATGCACCTGCTACTCTTGTCCTGCTAGGTGGTAAAGGTTGTGGTTTTGGAAGGTGCTGTCAGAGGACCCTTGGTGAGTTGCTGCAGTGCATCCTGCGGATGGTACACACTGCTGCCACTGTGGGTCAGTGGTAGTGATGGTGGATGTTGAAAGTGGTGGACGGTGTCGGTCTTCTTGAGTGCTGTTGGAGCTGCACCCACCCAGGGAAGTGGAAAGTATTCTATCACACTCTTTATTTGTGCCTTCTAGATGGTGGACAGGCTTTGGAAAGTCAGAAGGTGAGTTACTTTCTACAGAATTCCCCGCCTCTGACCTGCTCTTGTAGCCACAGTAGTTACATGGCTGGTCCATGGCTGGTTCAGTTTTTGGTCAATGGTAACCCCCAGGATGTTGCTATTGGGGATTTCAGTGATGCTAATTCTATTGAACATCGAGGGGCAATGGTTGGATTCTTTGTTGTTGCCCCAAGCCAGCAGGAGTGACATAAGACTAGTGAGTCAGAACAGGAAACTATGCAACAGCAGGTTGCAACCAGACTCCATAAGGTAAGTGATGGATGGATTTGACAAAACTTTCTGACATAATTGCAGTCAGAGGAAGGACAAAACCTGGGACAGAGAAGGTGCCATGTTTCCTTGTGAGACCAGGAGGATAAACTAAAGCTGGGCCTCTTTGGGCTGTAATCCTGCTAATTAACAGCATTTGCTGGTGGCTCCAGGACTGTGAGTGCTTCATGCAACCAAATAGCTGAATTGGTATTGGGGCTCGAATCGCAACATGAGATCCCAATGTGTGGACATTTATGAGGCCCCAATCTGACTGTGTTGGGGGGGACATTGTCAAAAACCCCAGGAGTTAAAATGACAAGGGGCGCGAATGTCACTGGTATGCACTAGGTAGTGCCCAGCCACGATACTTACAGCATGGTCACAATTTGTAATACGATCAGTACACTAAAATGGTTGAGGTGCCTTTGTGGCAAAGTTCACAGTAATGCCGGCCAGAAGTGCACAACTTCATGACCTAGTATCAATGAACCAATTAATTCAACAGATAGGAGAGCAGTCCCTTTACCTGACCCTTACACCTGGGAAATAAGCATTCTGCAGAACAATAGTTAAGAAATTGATGCCATATTATCCGGAATTTGGTTTGACTTGATAGCCCATAATGATCTTTTCTGTTCATGCATATCAATGTCCAATAATTCTATTTATAACAATTCATATGTTAACAACCCCTGAAGATTGTCTTAGAGATAATAAACTGCAATAGAAATGTTTTTAATTGATAAATTGATAATGATTATATTATAGGTCAAAAAAATCTCCATGGTACCTAAAGTAAAATTAAAATGATCAGACCATAACCTCTATCCCCATTTTACTTTTTAATTTATTTTAGTTGTTAGTGATGAATCTGTTTTTCCCAGTTACACCTCGTCTGGACACATTTTGGTCATTTAATCTCTCCTGCCTTCCACCTTATCAGAGACCTTTATTTTTGTCCTTTTCTCCCCTAACCCCCCACCACTCCCCACTCCACCACCAGCACCCCCCAACTCACCATTCCCTGCCTTGCTTAAAAACTCTTGTGTCACTAAGTACTCCCAGTTCTGGAAATAATGATCAACCTGAATCATTGAGAAAGATTTTAACTCAATCAAAGCCCATTCACCTGCACAGTTAAAATCGGCTCTGTTACTCCCTATTTCTCCCTCCACAGATGTTGCTGTACCTGCTGCGTATTTCCAGCACCTTCTGTTTTTTATTTCAGATTTCCAGCATGTGCTGCATGGTATACCAAATTGCCTCTTTGGACGCTCAATTCCTCAGGATGCCCAAAGCAGATATATGTTTTTGAATAAAAACAGAAAATGCTGGAAGCACTCAGCATGTCTGCCAGCATGTGTGGAGAGTGAAACAAAGTTAATGTTTCAGGTTGATGACTTTCCATTTTTGAACATTACCCTTGTTATGAGACAGCCTTGCAGTAAAGCTGAGTTATCTAAAAATCCCAGAGGGAAACTTTAAACAATGGTCATAACCTATATTTTTAAGTGGTATGTTTGAGATGCAACTCTAAATTCAGGATTCAGACCATCAGTTCTCGAGAGGTTTTATATTAAACATTTTATTAATTTACACAAGTTAAATACATATACATGGCTACAAATTACTACTGTCATAACTTTTAACAAATTCCTAAACTAATCTCCATTAAGGCAACAACAACCCACTGATTTTTAAGCAGACACCAGGCAAAGCATTTTCACCTTACAAGTTCAAAATGAGGTTCCTTTCGCTTTGGTTCCTGTGGAGTCAGTTGGAGGCTTACAGCTGCTTTGATCTTACATTGCCTCTGCCCTGCACACACTAAAACTGCTGAAGCTATTTTCTCATTAGACCAGTTTTAGTAGATATGCTTTTTGAACACATTTTGATCTGAAACTTAATGGGCGGATTTGTCCCAGATTTGCTCTAAGTGCGGTAGCGGGCGGGTAAAACGATGGCTGGGATGGCACCCACCATCATCTTGCTGCTGCATTACGCTAAGTGCCTTATTTAAAGTCCAGCTGTGTGCACACATCTCAGCGCTTCATGGCCACGACCACTGCAGTGAAGATGTCCATGAAAGGTAAGAAGGCTGCAGCCCACAGGTTTAGCGACACATCACTGGAATACCTTTTAGATGCCGTGGAGGCCCGTCATGGCTCTGGCTGCAGGATGGGCAGTGGCATTACCAGCCAGGCTCGGGATGCAGTGGCAGCGGTGGTCAATGCCAATGCCCTGCAAAAGAGAACAGCCATCCAGTACCATTAGAGGATGAATGGTCTCATCCCTTCCACCAGGTTAACTCATTCTTCTCCTCAGTCCCAACTCACACACTCAGAAAGTCATCACACCCACAGGGATCTCACGCCTCAAGGGACAACACCACTAACTCTCACACACCCTCACATCTCCATCAGGCTCATATCCTCTCGGACTCACACCCTCATTCCATCCATGGCACCACTCACCACACAAACATTCCACACAGTGCCATGTGTCCTGCTCACACTCTCTCCATCTGTTTCCATGCAGGAAAAGCCTAATCACAACAGCAGGGACAGGCCCCAGACAGGGAGTGGAGTGGCCCACATTAGGCCCCTCACTCTCTTTGAGGAGCGTGCCATCATGCTGACTGATGAGGATATGGACCGTGCCTCCGGTGACAGCAAGGGTGGCAAACACCCACCTGAGAATCCTGCACCACATCATCCCTCCCTCAACGCAACTGAGTGCTCCCTCTCCTGCTTTCAGACTCTGCTGCCGTGCACTAATCATCTCTACTTTGGTTCACAGGAAGCTCTGCCAAGGAACCAATTCCCTTAGCCAGCCAGTCCATCAAATCCATCCACATCCTCACCTGCAGCGAAAAGGACTCCTCCTCCATGAAGAGGTGGAAATAAGCAGCCCAGAAGACCCATCACCGCAGAGGGAGAAGCTGGCCCATGAGTGATTCTGGAGGAAAGATTGTGGCCAGAATTTTCCCATCGGCAATTTGGGGGCAGGGCCCACTCACTGACAGGAAAATGAAATGGGAGGAACCCCGACGTCATCCCAGCCATTTAAATCTTTAGAAAGGCGGGCGGACAGTGAAATCAGCTGTCCGCCCGCCGACCTGTCACTGGCCAATTGAGGCCATTGACAGGATAATTCAGATCATTAAAGACCTGCCTGTCCAACCTTAAAGTTGGCGGGCAGGCCAGGAGCCCCAGCGGGCTTCTGATAATACATGAAACCTCATCCACTGGCGGGATGAGGTTTCATGTTCCTTTTTAAAAACTTTAATAAAGTTTCAGTGCTTCTTATTAACGTGCCCCAACTCGTGTGACACTGTCACATGAGGGGGACATGTTAATAATGTTTTTACTTTTCTATTTTTAGAGTTTTTTAACGTGTCACTAATCACCCTGAGACAGCACTTAGTCTCAGGGAGCAGTGCGCACATTGGCAGATGGGAAATCCCTCCCCCCACTCCGCACAGGAAGCGCATAGCGATTCCCATCAGGCAGGCCGCTGGGTGGATCTTAATTGGCCCGCCCACTCAAAATGGCGACGGGCCCCGTTTCGGCGGCGGGTGTCAGCTGCTCGCCCACCAAGGGTAAAATTCTGCCCTCTGTGTGTGTGTGTGTGTGTGTGTGTGTGTGTGTGTGTGTGGTAGGGCTTTTCGGAGCCTCGTGCAAGCACTCTCCCATGCACATGAATCCTTCACATTTCACAGTCATCTCACTGTCCTGAGCATTTTCAATGCTGCCTGCTTGGGTTCTCTTTCAGTTGTCCATCTGAGCTGACCTGCATCTCCACCCACCTACTGATCACACTCCCATGCAGCACATGATCTCACTCACCATGACTCTCGTTTCACTTTCGATGTGGTCAGTATGGTGCTAATTCGGTTTTACTTTTGCTCCCCCGTCCTTTACGCTTCCCCAGTCACCCACTTCTCTTCCCCCATTACTGTCGACCCCCCACCAACATCACGTTCTACCTCCCCTCCATTACTTATCAGCCACAGTCCTTTTCCTTCGGGGATGTCCACGTAAATCTGCACACCCTTCCTCATGGGCTGGCTGCTCCCTCTGCAGTGACGCGTCTTCTAGACTGCTTATTTGCAGCTCTTCACTGGAAGCAGAGTCCTCTTGGCTATAGGTGAGGACATGGATGAGCCTGAGGGACTGGTTGGCTGAGGGTGTTGGTCCCTTGGCAGAGATCCTTGTGAACCAACATAGAGATAAGGAGTGCATGGCAGCAGAGTCAGGACCCCCATGGTCAGCCTCCAGGTCCCCACCGACCACCCACACCGTCCCTTCTATCGCTACGTCGAACTCTCACCTTCCCACCCTACTACCTCACTCTACCCTCGGGCATTCTTACCCTCCTCCATACCACGCCCAGTCACAGTTCACTCCCCAGGAGATAGACATAGACCTATCCGACCCCTCCTGTGCACATTCACCCACATATTCGCTCTTACTCCACCCTGACACCTTCATTCCTCCTTCCCTATCTCAACACCCAACATGTCTTCCTATTCCACCCTCTCAACCATCATCCGTTGCGAGCAGACCCTCAGCGGTGACTTTCCACTTTCCGTGCGCTGCTTCGCAGCCGAGCCATGTCCATGAGAATCCACCCAGCATGCCATGGTCACTCGTCCAGTGTGCTGTTGGTGTTGGGCTCCAGCATCTTCTGCTCCTCGGATGTCCGCGACTTGAGCAAAGCCCTGACTTCTGCGCATCACAGTAGTCAGGACGTGTTCTACACTGGCGTGTTTTCCCACCGATGTGGGCAGACAATCCAGCAGGGTGGTGGGGTGGGGGAGGGGGGGGCAATAATTCCAGCGGACAAGCCTAATAATGATATGCTGATGTGTTACGATGAGGTTCCTGACGTCCGGTGGCAGAGAACGTGGCCCACCATTGGCAGGCTGAGCAAATGATTGCCAACTGGTTTCACACCATCATGAAACCGATCGCGCCATATTGTTTGCTCACGTCACCGAGCGCGCCTGACGCCAGCGGGCACGGAAAATCCAGGCCGATATCTAAGCCTGATTTTTTTTTAATTGATACATGTTTAGGCAGGAAGTTAGGCTTATTGGGATTTAAAGAAACTTTTGTGTTGGGTTTCCGCTGATCCTGTATGAAAAAATTATAATTATCTCTCATAATCCTTCTCAGATATTTAAACCTTCCCATCATCAGCAGCTCTAACATGAGTCTTCACAAGACAGTAGGTGCATTTCACTATTCAATGCCAAAATATAATCTTTTCCCACATAACATGCATTGTTCTCCATTTAGTGTGTTTATTTCATTATACGAAGCCTATTATGATGTCTGAAAATATGGTGTTATGGTGCTATAAAGATGTTTCCTCGAGCATTTCCAAACTGAGCACAAACCAAATAAAGAGGGTGGATCTGCAATATGTTTATGTTTCTTCCTTCTGGTCAGTCAAATCCTTGAGCATGTCACAATTTCAAAAAATACTGGAACATCAAGAAGTTACAAACTTGTCACATTATCATGGAAGATGTAACAAAAGAGCAGACAAATATTTGACAGATTCTCACGTACTGTTGTGTTGAGCAGAAACCTCGCCTGTTGCATTTTTCAGCCACCAAGGGGGTGACAGAGCTGCCCCTTCATGGAAATGGCACCTATTATTGCAGCCAACTTGTGCATGCAGCTGTCCTCCTAAATCTTCCAGAAAATATTGGCTCATTAAAAACATATTTATTGCCTGTTGTGAGCCAAAAGTCTGTTAAAAGTTTTGCAGGGTGGCCACAGAGTTATATGGTGCTTCTGTAGCTCAAAACCTGGATGTCATCCTTCCCCAAAAAGCACAACATAATGGTGATGGAGTGATATTGCCTCCTGGGGGTGAAATCATGCACTGGCACAGCCTGAATTTCTTCATTGTGAATGCATGTCATTTGGAAAACTTGACAAAGACTATTTTGTTTGTGAGTTAAGCAGAGGTTTGAAATTTAAAAACTTGCCCCTAGGAGCATCAACATTCTGGCATTAAAGGCCATCAGACTTTGTAGTGTAGGATTGGGTATGACACGAAACAGAATTGTATAACATTTTTCATGAATTGGAAGCATATAGTCACACGTTTTCAAGCTGAGATACCCACAGTAGCAGTGATTAAATAGTTTTGGCCCTCATTTCATTCTTCTGAATAGGTCTGATAGTTTACTTAAATAGGAATGAATTCCTCAACATTTTGCAAGTTTTTCTACTTATTATTCCTTGATAATATGGGATTTTCTTTATCTTGAGTATCATTTTTTCTCCATAAGGTAGAACCAGTCTTGATCAAATGACCTGGATGTTGTTATCTTGCGTTTTTTTTAGGCATTTCATATTATTAGAGAATGTCATAAACAAAAGAATTTAATTGGGCTTGGCTTTCAGGTAGGTGAGGCAAGTTGAGTGCCGCCATCAATTTGAGACCAGAGCTAGTTAAGCTACTAGGCCTCATTTACATTCTACTGACCAACTGCCTACCTCAAATTGGAAAGAAGCAGCTGGGTGGATGTTGCCTGCCAGTGGAAGGGGAATGCCAAAGAATATGTTTCACCTCTCGTGTATGAGAATGTGGGGGTTGGGGGTAGATGCCGGGGCTGGGTGAGGCCTGGGGCAGTAAAAACCAAGAGTCTTCTTGTGGGAAACAAAAATAGAATTACCTGGAAAAACTCAGCAGGTCTGGCAGCATCGGCGGAGAAGAAAAGAGTTGACGTTTCGAGTCCTCATGACCCTTCGACAGAAGTTCTGTCGAAGGGTCATGAGGACTCGACACGTCAACTCTTTTCTTCTCCGCCGATGCTGCCAGACCTGCTGAGTTTTTCCAGGTAATTCTGTTTTTGTTTTGGATTTCCAGCATCCGCAGTTTTTTTGTTTTTAAGTCTTCTTGTGGGGCCCAGTTGAATCCACAAGTCGAGTCCTCCTGCTTACATTTAGTGACCTCTTCAGCCTTTAAAGCAGCTTAGACCATGGTTAATAGCCCATTGAGGTCCTTCTGATGTCACAGGACCACAATTTACGTCCAATTAAGAGAGTCTCATTTGATTTAAGTTTGCTAACAAAAGCAAGAGCCAGAATGGAGCAGTTAGCTGACTCATTTTTTTTTAAACTTCCCCTGCCAACCCCAAAAATTTCCATGAGGGATTGGCAATCTTATTAACTTGTTGTCTTCAACAAGTTAATATTAAATATGAAGCCATGTTCCTCAGAAAGAGATGCCAAGCTACTAAAAATATCAGTTGTTGCTTTATTGGGTGGATCTCCCTCCTCTTCTGCAAGAGATTTGTGTGGCCTATTTTATATGTTTGATGAGGTGTAACCCTTTAATCACCCTGGGAGTTGATAAAAAGATTTTTGCTTGCCTTTGTATTACAGGAGATTTTGCATCACCAAAGCTTTATAATTGAGCAGGAATCTGAAAATAAACGCTATAAATGCACTTAGAATTTAACAGGAGTAGGATATAATAAATGTGCCTTTGTTTTATTACCTACATCAGACCTGAGCTTGCTGATATTAGCATGCTTCTCTAGCTGTCTTTAAACGCTCCTGGAGCCTTTTTGCTATTCTCTGAAGGGGATTATTTATATGAAAAAGACTTTGTCGTGCTTATATTTCCTCCATTACAGCCTCAAAAGATGACTTAAAAATGTTTGATTTTATTACTTTGTATTGAATGCTTACACATTTTCCCCGTAACTCTTCTCATCCTCTAATTGCATATTTTTCCACTGAACAACGTTAGGAACTTTGATTTTTTTTATTACAGGGCTCTCTTATTTTTGTTATGAATCTAAAAGCCAATACAGAACTGCAATGTCATTTCCCTTAGCAAGAGCTTGATTGTATATTGAAATTTTTGCGCTTTTGTTCTAGCTATAATGAAGCTATCACTGTAAAGAAGAAACATTTTTGTAATAAAATAAAAACTAGTATTTACATCGTGCCTTAACACACCTATCACATCTCTCCTATCACTTCACTCACAAAGAATTAAGAAGGTAAGTGGAGGGGCTATTTATTACGCATGTAATAAGATTCCAAAAACAGCAGTGAGATAACTGACCAGTTAATCTGCATTTATTTCTGTTTGATGAAGGAGGAATGTTGGCTTCAGGCATTGTGAGAGCTTTCTGTTCTTCTCTGAAAGGCATACATATCAACCATTTGTGTTTCATACTGACAGTCGAGGTTTGCGGGGACAAATCCATGTGCATTTGCTACCAAAATTCCTTGACTTGAGTTTAACTTATATTATTGGCAAAGATTCTCGATTCTCGGACCGGTGGTTTGGGTTGGTTGGGGGGTTGGGTTGGTGGTGGGCGGTTATGGGATGGTGGCAGGAGTTCTCATCTAAAATCAATGGAAAAGGAAATTGTGTGTAAAATGGGCTGTTGATTCATTATCATTCATATTTCGCGACTGCAAAAGGCTAATTTTCTACATGTTTTTCATTGGTCAGTTTTGGGGTGCTGTTACAGCCAGCTGAAACTTAGTCAGATTTGACAGTTTTGGTAGTGCCAGACTCAGATCAGTGTTAGCATTCTTACCAATGGGTCAGGAGGTTGTGAGTTCTAAGCCCTATTACAGAAACTTGAGTACGTAATCTACTTGATATTTTGTTGAAGTACTGAGGGAGTGTTACACTGTTTTGGTTAAAGCAAGGCTCCGTTAGACTTGTGGGATTGGCTTTTACTTTCGACAACTCAGGGGTTCCTTTCCTTCATCTCTTTATTAAATGAAGTATTACTGTGGACCTTTCTAGGAAGCTCCACCTTCCTTAAGTGCCTTCAATAGAGTATCGTTATCCTAAGGTTATGGTATTGGACAAGTAACCTAGAGTAGAAGACCCATCATATTGAATTCAATGAAATCTAGCAATGTGGGCTAGCACCATAAAAATGGCCACGAAAGCTGCCAGATTGCAGTCTAAACCCAACTGTTGACCAATACTATCACGAGTTCCAACTACAGTGAAATAATTTCAGATTTTGGGTCTGAAATGACTGCAGAAGCCTCATTTCACTACTGAAGGGTGGTCTACAACCATTTCAGGCAGCTGCTAAGGCCGCTAAAGATCATTTCCCCAATTCAGCTGTGGCTTGTGCAGCCATATAATTCAGGTACAGGTCTCTGTATTGCTACAATGGCTGCTCATTTCAAGCCCATAAAATGGCCATAACAATGTTTAATTTAGATCCCTCTGTCTCTTTCGCTGTTCCTGAGTTATCTGAATGTAACCGTTAAGGGAAACAAAATAAGCCGATCTGGCGATTAAGGTGTAATCAAGAACTGATATAACCTGGGCAAATTAAGACACAACACACTTTTCAGAAGGTGTTACAAGATAGTAATCAGAAGCAGGAACCTTGGGTTTGTTTTACCTGTTGCCATCTGAAGGAGACTGAGGCTGATTTCATGGACATCGACCATAACCTGGCTGGAATCAGCTAAAACAGCATAGAAATGGATTGTACCTTAAGGCTTCTTGTTTTGTATGGCAGAATTAAATGACGTGCTTGAAGAACTGAGTTCTTCTGCCACTCAGAAAAAAAAGTTAAGAAGTTAACCTACCTAAGATGGTTTACAAAAACAAACTACAATCCATTACAGTTGCTGTAAACGTCTCTGCTGTTTAATAATACCATTAAGACTCACTTCATTGACAACCTGGATTACAGATCTTAAGGCTACAATTAAATGCAATATTTTGTAACTGAATTAGATAAATAGCCAATTTGTCAATAATGTAGCAGAAAATAAATTTTCATTATTACTGAGTTATCATGATTACCACTGGGAAAAAATAACTATCACCTTCACTGCCTGGGTGATAATCTTGGGTGAATATCGCCAGTTAATATAGAAGCCATCTGATTATCAATGGCAGCTTCAAGAGTGGATGGATGGTCTGCCCCAGTAGGTGACTGCCAATGGGGTGAAAGTGAAAACTTCTCCCACAGAGTGTTCTCAGAAAAACGCATTCTCTATTCTGCACCCCCAAACCCCACATTTTACTTCAAGTAATTACACAATTACACAAAACTCATTGCAAGTCAAAACAAGGAGATTAGACATCAGTTACCAATTAATAACCAATATGACTCTAATTTTCGAATCTTCTTTAACAGAAAAAGAAATTTGAACACTGAAGCTGACAGCAGGATCATGTTTCTGCACATTAGAATGACATGCTGACCTAATTATAATTTTACTTTCAGATTTCACATTGTTAATGCATGGCAGTGGAGGTGGTGCACACCGCCAAGGCAGAAGGAAAACTCTATTATTTAATGGGCTAAACCAAAGAACACATTTCGAGGAATAAGAGTTTCTACAAAGGGAAGAAGTTTCATGATGGATTCACAGAATCACAGGATCATAACGTGATTACAGTACAGAAGGAGGCCATTTGGCCAGTCATATCCATGCCGGCTCTCTGCAACAGCAACTCAGCTAGTGTTACTCCCCTGCCCTTTCCCTGTAGCTCTGTAAATGTCCTCTCCTTAGATAATTATCCAATTCTCCTTTGAAAACCATGATTGAGTCTACCTCCACCACACACTCAGGCAGTGCATTCCTGATATACTGTGTGAAGATGATTTTCCTCATCTCCCCTTTGATTCTTTTGCCATTCACATTAAACTTCATTCACATTACTCCTCAAACACTGAGGCTAGTCCATACCTACATGCAAGAAGACCCAAAGAAAATTCAGGCTTGGGCTGATAGGTAACAAGTAACATTCGCACCACCAAGTGCCAGGCAATGACCACCTCCAACAAGAGAGAATCTAACCATCTTCCCTCGACATACAATAGCATTACCATCAATGAATCCCCCACCATCAACACCCTGGGAGTTATCAATGACCAGTAACTTAACTTGACAAGCCTTACAATTACCCGTGGCCAGAAGAGCAGGTCAGAGGCTGGGAATTCTGCAGAGAGTAACCCACCTCCTGGCTCCCCAAAGCTTGTCCACCATCTTCAAGGCACAAGAGAGGAGTGTGATGAAATATTCTCCACTTGCCTGGATGAGTGCAGCTCCTAGAACACTCAAGAAGCTCAACACCACCTAAACAGAGCAGGCCGCTCCCTCTGGTACACAATGGCAGCAAGGTGTACCATCTACAAGATCCATTGCAGTAATGTGCCAAGGTTCCTTTGACAGCACCTTCCAAACCCATGACCTCTACTACTTAAAGGAACAAGGGCAGCAGAAGCATGGAACCACCATTACCTGCAAATTTGCCTCACAGTCACACACCATCCTAAATTGGGACAATATCGCCTTTCCTTCGCTGTCACTAGATCAAAATCCTGGAACTTTCTTCCAAACAGCACTGCAGCATACCTATAACACATGGACTACAGCAGTTCAAGAAGGCAGCTCACCACCACCACCACCTCAAGGCCACTTAAGGATGGGCATTAAGTGCCAGCCTAGCCAACAATGCTCACATTCCATGAATGCAATAAAAAGAAAATGTTGATGCATCCACTCTAGCTAAGTGAGTTTTCACCTGGTGATTCTCACCTCACAAGTGAACATGAGCAGATACTACTAGCAGGAGCAAGTGTCAGGAGGCAAAATCTTCTTAAAGATCCACTCAGCTGGACAGAGTTACTAGCAAACGTATTAAACACTTGACTATAGCAGAGAGGATGCAGGAGTCCAGGCTAATTATTACTGGATCAGGCTGTTGTAAGGACGTCTGCCAAGGAGAGAGTGGAAATCCCTGTGGAACTTCAAGCATGGCTATTAAATGAATGTATGCAAACAAGGCTTATGCTGTTTCAGCTTTGAAAGCCAAAATGTCTGCTACTTCCAACAGTGTTAGGAATTAGAAATAGTTTAAGTAAATTATGTGTATTTGTGTGAGTTAGGAATAAGATATATCTTTAGGTTTAAGTTTAATTGGTATTTCTGTATTTGTGTATTAAGGAAGGGGGGAACTTGTGTTTTGGTTTCACTTTTAAAGATGCCTGCATTTTAATGAGATTTTACAGCTCTTGAAGGGAAGTTAAAATGAACAAAAGGTAAAAAATAACTTGGCTGTTGCCTAGCAACAAGACATCCACACGCAGAGATGAGGATAAACAGAACATCAGTGTTTTAGTTCAGTTGAAGCCAGGTGCCAGGAGAAGCTGGGCACAGCAGAGGGAACTACAGAGTAAGCAGATTTCCCAACAGAAACAAAAGGTCCCAAAGCCAAGGAGTGAGGCAGAAAGGAGGGGTGCCCAGAAGACCTTCTAGTCAAAGGAAAAAAGTGGAAATCTGGGAAGGGTCCTGTTAAGTGAAAGTAACAGTGAGGAGCAGAGGAAGGTTCCAGCCTTAAAGTGAGAAAGCTACAGGACACAGCCTTAAAGCAAAATAGGTTTGTGAGAAGCCAGAAGATCCAAGGAGACAGCCAAAGGTTGGTGACTCCCTACTGGTCTGCACCAGAGTGCTGCTTTGGGCTGCATTTGAGTGCTTCAGCTGAAGTTTGGGGAGTGAAAGAGTTTTAAGGGTTAATGTAATTTAAGGGCTAATTTCTATCTAAAGTCTGCTAGTCTTTCATTAATTAAGCAATTAACTAAAAGCTGCTCTTTGGGTTGGGAGAAGAGTTTTAGTCCAGATTCAGACAGGGTTCATTCAGGCTCTGCTTGAAGCTAGTTAATTAGTTAACTAGCTGAAACAGGTTTTCAGAAGCTAGATTCAAACAGCATAAAAGCAAGCCATCTACAGTGCTGTTTTTGTCTGCATGGGAGGGTTGCTTTGGGCTGCATTTGAGTGCTTCAGTTGGAGTTTGGAAGTTTGGTGAGGTGAGAAGGATCTGATCCTTTCATTTTCTACCTGTCCTAAGGAAAAAAGAGCAGCAGCCTTGGTAAGTAGGACTTGGTGAGTATTTCTACTGTCCTTAATATTCTCTGAATTAGAGCAAGTAAAATAAGGGGAGTAATTTAAGGATAAGTCATGATAGGGCAGCTCACACATGTGGAATGCTCCCCCTGCATGATGTGGGAGGTCAGGGACACTTCCAGTGTTCATGGTGATCATGTGTGCAGGAAGTGTTTCCAGCTGCAGCTACTTGAAATCCGTGTTTTGGATCTGGAACAATGGCTGGAACATTGTGGAGCATCTGAACAGCTGAGCTCTTCGTGAATAGCATGTACAGTGAGGTGGTCACACTGCAGGTAAAAAGTGCACAGGCAGAAAGGGAATGGGTGACTGCCAGACAGAGTAAAGGCACTAGACAGGTAGTGCAGGAGTCCCCTGGGTCCATCTCCCTCTCCAGCAGATTTTACATTTTGGTTATTACTGGGGGAGATGTTTTCTCAGGGGAAGGCAGTGAGAGCCAAGTCCAGTGGCTCAGCTGCACGGCGGGAGGAGGGAAGAAAAGAGTGAGAGAGCAATAGTGATAGGGGATTCTATTGTAAGGGCTACAGATAGATGTTTCTGCGGCTGCATACATAGTACAGGATGATATGTTGCCTCCCTGGTACCAGGGTCAAGGATGTCACCAAATGGCTGCAGGACATTCTGAAGGGGGAGGGTGAACAGCCAGAGGCTGTGGTCCATATCTATACCAATGACATAGATAAAAAGCGGGATGAGGCCCTGCAAGCAGAATATAAGGAGATAGGAAATAAATTTAAAAAGTAGGATCTCAAAGGTAGTAATTTCAGGATTACTCCTAGTGCCAAGTGCTAGTGAGATCAGGAGTGGGAGAATAGACCAGATTAATGCGTGATTGGATAGATGGTGCAGGCAGGAGAGATTTTGATTTGAGGCATTGCAACCAATTCTGGCACAAGCTGGGTGGATTGCACTCCAACAGGATCGTGACCAATATCCTCACAAGAGTATTTGCTAGTACTGTGGGGGAGGGTTTAAACTAGATTGGCCGGGGGTTGGGGGTTGGGAACCTGAGACACAAGAGAGGGAAACAAAGATAGAAATGAAAGACTGAAAAGTAAAAAGCAAAAGTGGAAGGAAGAGGAAATGGGGCTGAGCAGCAAATAGGGCCATAATACAAAAGAAAATGTGTAAAAAGACAAGTCTAAAGGCACTGTATCTGAATGCATGGAATATTTGTAATAAGGTAGACAAATTAACAGTGCTAATAGATGTAAATGGGTATGATATGATTGTGATTACAGAGACATGGCTGCAGGGTGACCAAGGCTGGGAACTGAATATGCAAGGGTATTCGGTATTTGGGAAAGACAGGCAAAAAAGAAAAGGAGGTGGCGTGGCATCGTTAGATAAGGATGAAATCAGTGCAATCATGGGAGAGGATTTTGGCTCAAAATCTAGATGTAGAATCGGTCAAGGTGGAGCTAAGAAGCAACAAGAGGCGGAAAACATTAGTGGTAAGGTAGTGGACAGTATTAAACAGGAAATTTAAGATGCATGTAACAAGGGTAATCATGGGTGACTTTAATCTACATATAGACTGGGCAAAACAAATTAATGTAAATATTGTGGCAAATGAATTCCTAGATTCTGTATGAGATGGTTTTATAAACCAGTACGTCGAGGGACCGAGGGAACAGGCTATCCTAGATTTGGTTTTGTGCAATAAGAAGGGGTTAATTAATAATTTAATGTGGGGTCCTTTAGGGAACAGTGACGATAACGTGATAGAGTTCTTCCTTAGGTTGGAAAGTGAAGTAGTCCAATCAGAAACTAGGTTCCTAAATCTAAACAAAGGAAACTACAAAAGTATGAGGTGTGAGTTGGCCAAGATAGATTGGTGACCTTCATTAAAAGGCATGACAGTGGATAGATAATGACGAATATCTAAGGAACGTTTGTATGCTTGGAACAGTTATATGTTCCTTTCTGGTGCAAAAACACAACTGGAAGAGTGGCCCAACCATGGCTAACAAAATTAAATTTAAGGATCGTATTAGATCCAAAGAGAAGTCATATAAAGTTGCTGTAAAAAGTAGCACACCACACGATTAGGAGCAGTTTAAAATTCAGCAAAGGAGGACCAAGATATTGATTAATAGTGAAAAAATAGAGTATGATAGTAAACTTGCAAGGAACATGAAAGAGGACTGTTAAAGCTTCAATAAGCATGTAAGGAGAAAAAAAAAATAATGAAGACAAATGTAGGTCCCTTATAGTCCAATACAAAAGAATTTATAGTAGAGAACAAGGATATGGCAGAGCAATTAAGCAACTACTTTAGTTCTGTCTTCACAGAGGAAGACACAAATAACTTCCCAGAAATACTAGGGAACCAAAGGCCTAGTGAAACGGAGGAATTGTAGGAAATTAGTTTTACTAAAAGAACAGTGCTGGAGAAACTAATGGAACTGAAAGTTGATAAATTCCCAGGGCCTGAATCTACATCCCTGGGTACTAAAGGAGGCTGCCATGGAAATAGTGGATGCGTTGGTTTTCATCTTCCAAAATTTTGTGGATTCTGGAACAATCCCAGCAGATTGGAAGGTGGCAAATGTAACCCTACTATTAGAGGAAGGGAAAAAACAGGGAATTACAGACCTGTTAGCCTAACATCAGTGGAAGGGAAAATGCTAGAGTCCATTATAAAGGATGTGATAACAGGACACTTAGAAAATATTAATGGGATTAGACAAAGTAAACATGGATTTATGAAAGGGCAATCATGTTTGACAAACTTACTGGAGTTTTTTGAGGACATAACTAGCAAACTAAATAATGGAGAATCAGTGGAAGTGGTGTATTTGGATTTTCAGAAATCTTTTGATAGAATCCCACATAAGAGGTTAGTGTGCAAAATTAAAGCACATGGGCTTGGGGCATGGATTGAGAATTGACTAGCAGACAGGAAACAGAGTAGGAATAAATGGGTCTTTTTCAGAATGGCAGGTGGTGACTGGTGGGGTACCACAGGGATCAGTGCTTGGGCCCAAGCTATTCACAATATATATCAATGATCTTGATGAGGGAACCAAATGTAATATTTCCAAGTTTTCTGACAACACAAAACTTGGTGGGAACGTGAGCAGTGAGGAGGATGTTAAGAGGCTTCAAGGCAATTTAGACAAGTTGAGTGAGTGGGCAAATACATGGCAGATGCAGTATTACATGGATAAGTGTGAAGTTATCCACTTTGGCAAGAAAAACAGAATGGCAGAGTATTATTTAAATGGCCATAGATTGGGAAATGTTGATGTACAAAGGGACCTGGGTGTCCTTGCACACCAATCACTGAAAACAAGCATGCAGGTGCAGCAAGCAGTTAAGAAGGCAAATGGTATGTTGGCCTTCATTGCGAGAGGACTTGAGTACAGGAGTAAGGATGTCTTACTGCAGCTATACAGGGCCTTGGTGAGACCACATCTGGGGAAATGTGTGCAGTTTTGGTCTCCTTACCTAAGAAAGGATATACTTGCCATAGAGAGAGTGCAGCGAAGGTTCACCAGACTGATTCCTGGGTTGGGAGGATTGTCGTATGAGGAGTGGTTGGACCGACTAGGAGTTTAGATGAACGAGAGGGGATCTCATTGTAATGTATGAAATTGTGAAATTGCTGGACAGACTGGATGTGGGGATGTTGTTTCCTCTGGCCGGGGGGGGTTCTAGAACAAGGGGTCACAATCTCAGGATATGGGGTAGGCCATTTAGGACTGAGATGAGGACAAATTCTTCACTTAAGAGAGTGGTGAACCTGTGGAATTCTTTACCACAGAGCTGTGGAGGCCAAGTCACTAATTATATTTAATAAGGAAATAGATAGATTTCTAGACTAAAGGCATCAAGGGGTATGGGGAGAGAGCAGGACAATGTGTTTAGGTAGAGGATCAGCCATGATCATGTTGAATGGTGGAGCAGGCTCGAAGTGCCAAATCACCTACTTCTCCTTCTGTTTCTACTACGGCCATGTGAAGCAGTGGTGTTCTGTTGGCAAGGCTGAGTATCTGAGAGAGAGTGTGTGGAAGGTGAAGCTTGAATGCACATGGCAATCTGGGGGAGAGGAACATTGGAAGGAGAGTTTGAAACTGAAACTCTGGAGGTGGGCCCTTGCGAAAGGCGTCTGAGAGAGAGCATCATTTGCAAGAAAGTTCTAAAGCAGGTTCTTCTGGAGTGGAGATTGGAAACCCTTGTGTGAAAGTCGAAGTTCAGTGAAACCAGTTGGCTCACAGTGTGACAAGTATCTGAAGGTAGTTGATGAGGGATCCATTGCATCTGTTTGGGGTGGCATCTGTCACTTGGTCTCAGAGTGTGGTGTGGCTGACCACAGGTCTATTGGTTTACATGGACTGTGTACTTACTGTGAACAAGAGTATAAGATAACTTTTGTAACTTGTGTTATCTTATGAATCTATATATATCTGTGGTATATTTGTTCAATAAACTTTTATCAAAAGAATAACACATTTATTAGTTGAATCCCGTGGCTCTGTTCAATAGCTGCCCTCCACCTTTCTAAATAAAAAATAAAAGTTAGGATCTATCAAGCTGGGTTCCATCCTGGGATCTGGCTTGTCCAGCAGTGACATCAGCTGCGTTCATAACAAACAGCATGACAGACATCTAATCCATGTGTCCCTGATCTGCACCAAGTTGGTTTGTGGCACAGAGGTAGGAGTAATGTGCTGCTTGTCCAGGAGAGGGAATAATGTTGAATGGGGGTGTCATGAAAGTATAATAACTTTCATAATGTGATTGTGATTTATTGTAAAGATAGGTTAATAGTGGGGTTTGGATTAATTGCGTGTGCATGTGATTGGTACTATGAAAGGGGTTTTATTGTTCGAAGAGGTGGAGTTCAAAGGGCCTGGTGATATAATGAGAATTTACGTTCAAAAGGAAGGCTAGGTGTATGTACAGAGCAGTTTTGTGGTAGTCAGATGCATGCTGCCTGTAAACCTGCAACTGTGTGAAGGAACCTCATTTTGAAATTGTAAGATAAAACGTGCTCAGACACCAGGCAAAGTCTATGGGTTATTGATGCCTTGGTGAAGATTACCTCGGAGTGATTAATTTAGGGAATTTTTTAATAGTTATTTTGGTAGAAATTTGTAGATGTGTGTTTAATACATTGTTAAATTAATAAATATTTAATTTATGTTAAAAACCTCTGGAGGCTTGGTGGTTTCATTCCTGAATTCAGGGCTGCATCTCAAACACACCAATTGAAAATATAGGTTATGAAAGTTGTTTAAAGTTTCCCTTTGGGATTTTAAATAACTCAGCCTCTACCAACTGCTGTGTCATAATAAATGCTAAATTCATTAAAATGGCTGAAGTTTTAGAATGTGAGGTGTGAAGAACATTCATATTTTTAGATAAACCAGAGTGGTGAATTTCAAAGAGAAGGTAAGGTGTTATACCTAGCCATAAGAAGCTAAGCTAAACAGTATTTATTTTTCCCAAAGATTACTGATAATGAGCCCTATGAAAGATTTATATTATGGAAAAAGTAAAGTTGCAAAAACATATTGGGAAAATGGACTTTACATTAAAAAGAGAGAAGCCTGTATAAAGGAGATGAGGTTGTGTGAGGGGAATGCCTTCTAAGATCTAAAGTGTGTAAAGCCTCCAGCTTCTAGCTATCAAGTTGCTATCTACAGGAACCAAAGCTAAGAAAACTCACTCAATATCATTGTTGAGGGTATTGTGTGTTTTGCCTGGGCCTGTTGAAATCTCTTTTGTTTTATTGTTGCCTTAACAAACATGTAACTGGGAGCTAGATTAATTAGGAGATTTAAGAGTTATTAAAGGAATAATTTATAGATCCTATAAAATCTTCTATTAATAAATGGTTAAGTTAGTTTTGTAAAAAAACCCTCTAATGGTGGGCTCATTAATACTAAATGCAAGGTATGTATCTGGAAATAAATTACAAATTGCAAACCGTGTGGCAGCTTTTTCAAGTTTCCATCTGGGATTTAAGCAGCTCAGCATTTACCATCCGTTGTTCCCTAACAGGGAGACAGAGGTGGGTTGCCTACTCAGTGCTTCTACATCTCATCCATTGTTTCCCTCTGTCAGTAATCTACATGCTGCCACCTCTCCCAATAGTGTGTCTGTCTCTGCACAAGTATAGTTGGAACCAGACATCATAGGTTATGCCTATACTTGCTGTTATGTACCTCCTACTACGATCTCAATCCCTCTGTTGCTCTGTCCTATGTTACGCCCTTTGCTGTTATCTATCTGCAGCTCCCTTCACAGCCACCATTATTGTTGCTGATCACAGAATCCACTGGTACAGCAAAGCGAGTCAGGGTCTTTCACTTAAGGCATCACAGTCCTAACCATTAAGTGGAAATGGTAATCAAAGTCAAAGTTCAGGTTTGACACAGAGCAGAGCCAGGCTAATGGAAATGGAAGGAGACACCCAGACATAAAATCAAGGTAGAAAGGAGACTAAATGACCGAGTGAGTACAAGGAATTACTTTATAATGTTTGGGCGCATGAGATAATATATTCTGCATAATTTTTTTACTCCATCCCGCATCCCAGTAAACAGTGTTCTAATCCCATTTTAAATATGTTTATTTTCCTTTGGTGCAGTTTAATCCATTCATTTAAAATGATCTGCTATCTGTGCAATTAAATTGGTCCTGTATTGTGTCTTTTTCTCTAATACACTGTAATATGCTCCAGACATTACTCTTTTGAATGGAGAGTGACTTGGTAGCAATGTTCTTTAGCGCTACAATTATTCATTTATATTAAGAGTAAATTTTTGTTGTACGTTTTTCATGTATTTTCAACTTAGATTTTATTAAATAGGTTTCTCTTTGCTTTGGGTTTCGGATAGGTTTTCTGTGTTATTAGCCTTGTAACATATTACTGATCTTGAGCAGAGTAACCTGATTCATAACCAACAGTGATCCACTTGACATCAAGCTGAGCTAATATTACTTCAGTTACTTTCTTCATCCATCTGTTCCACTGTGCATCTGAGCTGCAGACTGAGTTCAGATCTGAACTCATTCTACCAGACAAGCTCACTGGACAACATCAGCGTCAACCTCTGTTCTGACAAAGGGCATCGACTGGAAACGTTAACTCTGTTTCTCTCTCAACAGTTGTTGCCTGACTTGCTGAGTGGTTCCAGTATTTCTTTTGTTTTTATTTTGACTTTTGTCATCTGCTTAACAGAGGGGTAGGAATTAACAAATGCAAAAACATAACGCAAGCAACTGTACCATCATAGCCACTTGTCATTGCTATTATTACGACCTGCCCATGAGACAGTTAAGCTTGATATTTTATGCCCAGCTTCACTGTCTCTTGAATTATTGTAACTATTACTTGTTTGTTTTAAAAATTAGAGGTAATATATTCAAATGGAATTCACTCCTAGATTCTTTACAAAGTGCTCACGTTAAATTCACCTCTCTATTTTAATGAAGAAATGAAAATAAATGAATCTCCATTTCATTAGAGGAAGTGAGAGATATTTGGCATGAAATCATTAACTATTTGTATGATAACATTGTGCGCTGTAATCTTGTGGCAATATCTTCCAAGCTGACATTGAGTTTCAATCCCACGTTCGAAACTGAGATCTCCTTGAGCAACAGAAGAGGACTTGAGCTCAGATCAATTTGAGATGTGCTGACAGTCTGAGTTTGTGTCCACTTGTTACACAAATGAAATTGCTGGGTAGAGTTGCTTGTGGGTGGGAAGTATGTGTCATCCTACATTGTTTCAGATGTCTTAATAACTCTATTTTGCCTGAATTATTCATTACTATCAATCAATAATATATAACTATGTGTATAAGAAAGCGGTAAAATCACATTTTAAATCCAGGACTTTTTTGATGTATTAAAACGGAAAGCTTCCTAAATATATTTACTGCTTATTGTTGCATGCTACGGTCCGGCTAATCTATCTCATTACACATAATCGATGGAGCCCAGTCTTCCTTTGGAATCAGTAAAATCCGATCTGCACATCTTTGCAGCTCATGTGCTGCACATCCTACCCATGTGTGAGCTCTCGTGCCATTTTGATCATTTCACAGATCAGATGACAGAACAAATACCTGAACTGGCATGTCAAGCATCCACACCACATTGAGACGGTCAGAATCCCTGACACTCGCTTACCAAAGTGAATCTTTCATGGAGAGCTTGAGTCTGCTCATGGCAGTCAAAGGGAGCGCTACAATGACACCCTGAAGCCTTCACTTAGGAGCTTCGATATTCACTTTGAGCCCAGGGAGAAGCTGGCACAGGATCACTGTACCTGGCACAACCAAATTTAAAAAATAAATAAATCTGTGCGACCTCCTTCGAAAGCAAGCGCATATCGGGGCAGAGAGGAAATGCAAGGAGAGGAAATGCTGAGCCAGCAGCTCATCCAAAATTTATTTGTCTGCGGTGCCCTGTCCTATTTGCAGCAGAACCTTCCAGGCACAGATTGGCCTTAGCAGTCACCCACGTGCCCACCGGAAGCCTAGCTAACACCCCATATGATGAATATGGTCATCTTTGTCTCAGGGGCAAATAAGAGATCAGAAAATTGATACCGAGGCACATAATATATTAAGGCAGGTGACCAAAAGCTTGCTTGAAGAGGAATGTTTTAAGAAGTTTCTTGAAGGAGCAAATATAGAGAGGTGTAGAGAGATTTAGGAAGGGTATTCTAGAATTTAGGACAGAATTTTCCCAGATTTGAACTCCTGCGATAGCAGGTGGGTAAAACGATGTTTTACCTGCCGGCTGCGATGATGGATTTTCACGTTGTATCGTCCCAAACCCGCCTCATATATGCACTTCTGGGAAACATGCCATTTCCATGGTGGATAGGCTCTCAGTCACCCTCCCGCCATCAGCCCACTGTTGCATCACGCTGGCCGCCATGTTTAAAAAGCAGCCTCCAGCACACCGTTCATTGCTACCAGCTCACCATTGCTGCCGGGGAGACGTGGCCAGCAAAGGGAAAAAGACCACAGGCCTCCTGCTTAATAGCGGCTGCTGAATGCTGTGGAGGTGCGCCGGGATGTCCTATACTCCACTCTAGCCGCAGGATGGGCAGCAACGTGACCAATCTGGCTTGGGAGGCAGTGGTGGTCAGAAGAGGACAGCCTCCAAGCGCTGCAAGAGGATGAATGATCTCCTTCGTTCTGCCAGAGTATGTCACTCTTCTCATCACTCTCTTCACACACTAACAAACCCATCACACATCCACCGGGTCCTCACTCACTGCCACTTCAAGGGATATCACCGTTCACTCTCTCACACACACCTTCATTTTTCTCAGCCTGCCCCTGGGACCACCCTCACATACCAGGCTTACTTATCATCTGGCCTGGCAGGCATGCTGATACACTCTCCCCATCTCTATCCATGCAGGACAAGCTGGCACACAACAAGAGAGAGGTCACAGACAGGTGGCAGAATACCCAAAATCAAGGTCCTCATGGAATTTGAAGACAGAGTCATCCAGCTGGCCGGAGAGAATTTGGACTGGTCCTGTGCTGACAGTGAGGTCGGCAGTGCTCTACCAAGTGAGGATCCAGCAGTGCAACATACATCAGACAACTACACTGAGTGATGTGTCTTCTTACACAGGCCACTGCCATGCACTAATTATCTCTCCTTGCTTTCACAGGCACATCGGCCAAACAGCTGATGGATCCATGACCCAGGGCCTCCAATCAAGCCCCAAAGAAACCTCTGAAGGGGAATGTGAAGGCACCCTCCTTGAAGTTCCATCACAACACTCATCCACATCCTCCACCAGCACTGAGGCACACACCTGGGTGGGACCTAGCTTTAGAGTAGACACGGGATCATAATATGGTGAGCATATCACACTGTCTCATCAACAGCAGGCAGTAGCAGGGAGCTCCCAGGTCCACAACATTTGGAGGATTGCTGGTTCTGAGTCAGGTGAGGACCCTCTGGACTTGGTCATGTCATAGTTGATGGAGCTACAAAGGCAAGCTAAGGAACATCAGGAAGGGACGTCCACTGCATTCCTCAGATTGCAAGGCACGATGGAGGACTCCATCCACCTTCAGACTGAGGTGATAGTGCGTTGGCATGCTGGCGCTGAGGTAAACACTGGCAGGATGGTGGCTGCCATGGCGACCTTCATCCAGGACATCACTCCCAACAGTGTGTACATGAGAGGGGTGTGGGGCAGCTCGTTCTCATTCCAGGAGCCAGCCAGGGGCCCGCAGGGAGGAGGATCAGCAGGCGCACACTCTGGACCCATCAGGGCGAATCCAATGGCCCTTTCATCCTGGCTGTCCCGGTCCCAGGCAAAATGCACAAAGTTGTGTGTCACGGAGAAGATGGCATCTGTGACATCATGGATGCATTTGTGGGTGGCAGATTGTGAAATCCCACAGAGGTCACCTGTGGAGCCCTAAAAGGAGCCACTGACATAGAAATTGAGCACCATGGTCACTTTCACAGCCACCGGCAGTAGATGCCCTCCATGTCCCCTTGGCACCAACTCCTGCAGTAAGTGGCAGATCTGAGCCATCAGGTCCCTAGACATGTGCAGTCATCAGTGACACTGATTTTCAGTCATCTGGAGGAATGGCAGTCGGCGTCTATAGACACTGGGTGTCGCTCGGCCCCACCCAGCTATGGCTCGCTTTCACTCCTGGGCAATGTGTGTGGGAGCCCTTGCTGCTCCTGACTTTGCACAGCCAGGTGCCTCAGTTGCTCTCACCACCATCATCTTCACTATCTGTAGGCCATCAGGCATGCAGCTAGGTTACCAGGATCCATGATCCTGACGTGGTCCTCCTGCAGCATGAAAGAGAGAGAGGCGTGCTTAGCATAGGTGAACTTAGCCCCTTTCCTGGCCCTGTGTGATGGCCCCTTAATTCTTCCCAGAGAATGCTGGTCACCCCTTAGATGGCCACAGGTGCGTGCACTGCATGGCTGACCTGTCAGCCTGCGACACGGGGGAGGCAGATCCTAACCAGGTTGCTGAGATTGTAAGAGGCTGTGAGCACCTCCAGCAATGACTGACTGTTACATGGCCAAAGTTGTCAAGAAGATTGTACAACGTGTGCAGTCCAACTGCTCCACGGACCAGTAAAGTGGTCGCAGACTCATAGCCTGTGCCAGGGTGAGGGGGTGGTGGGGTAAGGCCTGGAGCACATGGTGGCACATTGGTGCCTCTGCTTCGCTTACATGGGCGGACAGGCTAGGAGCCCAACCCCAATCACATCACTGTGGCTGCGCCTGAACTGTCTCAGTTGCAGAGGAATAGTCAGTTTATACAGGTGACCCTACGGTGTGGCCACTTCCCTCATCTACTCTGCCCCCACCCCCCCCCCCCCCCACCCCCACCCAACCTCGATCTCTTGTGGATGGATCCAACTCCAGGGCAGCAGTTGCCCCCACCCCCGATAGCAGCAACAGTCGCCTCTGTGGCAGGGCAACAGTTGGACCCGGACACCATCCCCCTCCCGAAAACAGTCGCCTCCGAGGCAGGGTGGCATTTCACCTCCCCACCCCCATCCCCAGCTCCCATGAAGCCTGCAAAGCAACAGGCGACCCTGGTGAGCTGTGGAAGACGATGCTGTTCACTCACCTCCATTCCCCACAAAGTGAAGGCTGCCAAGTGCCCGTCGCCTGTGTGCAGTTGTGGAAAAACTTCGATGTGCTTTCCCGTCAATGCGGACAGATGATCCGGTGGGGGTCCAACAGCCTGGCGGGATGGCCTTTTGTTGACACGCTGATGTATCACAGTGATTTCCCGATGACTGACTGTTGGTGGGATATGTGGCCTGCTGTCGGTGGGCTGAGCAGAAGATTACGACCTGCCTTCCCACTGTCATGAAATCGATTGCGCCATATTGTCCGCATATGCCACCTGCTGCCAGCGGGCATGGAAAATTCCACCCTTAGGGTCTGGAGCGGAATGAACGGTCAACAGCGGTGGAGGAAAGTAAATCAGAGATGAACACAAGGCTAGAAATGAGGGAATAGAGGAGTTGTTGGAGAGTTGTAGGGCTGCATGGGTTCACAAAGACAGGGACGGGTGAGGTCAAGGAGTGGTTTGAAGGCAGCAATGAGTATTTTAAATTGCTGGACTAGGAGCCAACATAGCTCAGCAAGTACAACGGGGATGGGTGAACAAGATTTGGTGCAATTTCGGATACGAGCAGCAAAATTTTCAATGAGCTCAAGTTTGTGAAGGGAGAAAGGTGGAAGGCTATCCAGTCGAGCACTGGCACAGTAAAGGCTGGAGGTACTAAAAGCGTGGATGAAGGTTTCAAGTAGCAGATGGAAAGAGATGAGCACTGTTACAGAGGTGGAAGTAAATGATCTTTGTGATGAAAAAGAGAAGAAGTCACAAGCTCAGCTCAGGAATAGAACAGTGTGAATAATATTATTCATCCTCCGAGGGCTTCCAGAATGGAATCAGTGGTTAGGGAGCAGAGTTTGTGGCAGGGACTGGGTAGGTAGTGTTGGGTGTCATCAATGTACATTTGACAATACATTGTCAGATGATCTCAATGAGGGGCAGCATGTAGGTGAAAAAAGGAAGGAGACTGATGATAGGTCCTTGCGGGGCTCTGAGATAATGGTGTGGGAGCAGGAGGAGGAGCTGTGTAGGTGATTCTCTGAAAGTGAATGGATAGATGTTTAAAAAAAACAGGTGAGGGTGGACAACAATAGAGAGGCACTGGGGGATTATGGTTAGGTCAACTATGCCAAAGTGTGCAAATAAGTCAAGAAAGATGATGAGGGCTCGATTACAGTCACAGATGGAGACAATCACAGTCATATAGGATGTAATTTGTGACTTTAAGCCATTATATTGCGATGGTGGGGATGGAATTTCAATTAAAGGAATGCAAAAATGGGCCAGAATTTTCTGACCTCTCCCGCAAGCGGGACCTTCTAGCCTTGCCAAAGACAACAGACTTTTGGATGGTCGGCTGCATTTTCCGGCCCTGTCCCTGCCATGACAGGGCTGGAAAATTCCGCCCAAGGAGTTCTGTAAAAGATGGGCATAGATTTGAGAGATGACATTCTTGTTCAAGAGTTTTGGGGAGGAAATAGAGGTTAGAGATGGAGGATAGTTTGAGAGGATAGTTTGTCTTGCATTTGTCACACCTGAGGCGAGGGAACCATCAACAATATCAGTTAACTTGGAAACCAGGGAGGGAAGTTGTGTAGTCAGCAATTTAATGGGAGTAGGGAGCAGGGGATATGTCACATAGACAAGATAATGTTGGAGCTGGCACGAGGAAAGATCTTAAAGAAGGTAGAGTTGTTTTCCTTTGGGGGGGCAGTTTGACTTTGGGAAAGGGATGGATGTTGCAAATATAGGCAGCTGAACTGTTGTATCAATGTTACAGACAAAGAGGTCCATTTGCTCCTCACAATTGTTGGAGGTGAGAGGGCAGTATAAGAAGAGTTTTGATAGTGGCAAAGCTTTGCATTCCAGGTTGACAAGGACCAGTGAGTAGTTTTGGCAGTGAAGAGGAGGGACCCAATCGTGTTTGTATGGTCCAGCCATATCCGACGATAAATGGCTAAACCATTTGCTTGCTTCTTCAGCTCTCTGCTGTCCAGGCAACAAAGCCCCCTAGTTGTCCGAGTTGCAGTGGCAGCATACACTGTTACATGTACATTGTAGCCGAGTGGAGCTATGGTAGTGAGGCTCCAATTTCTTTTCATCACATGGCTGACCAGAAATCTCTCCCACTCTTGTCACCTGCCAGTTTGATGTATGTTGGAAGGATTTACAAGTTGGTGCTCAACCTGTTTAGTTGTGTAATGAATACGTCTTCTTTGGCCATCAAGTCCTGGAATGGAACTTGCCTCTGAGACAGAAGCTCCAGGTTCAACAATGCTACCCACTGCACCAGAAGATCTCCATTTACCTGCTATTAACAGTCAAATTTGCACTTGCTTAAAGGAGCAGTGTTCGTGGCCATACTAGGGGAATGACCGAGGTGGGTTAGAGTAAGTGTTTTATTGGGGACAAGGGCATCAAAGGTTGAAATGACAGTGTAACTGAATGGTGATTGCAGAAATAGGATGGCAAATGGAGGGCCAAATATTGTTTGAAGTCACTTGGGGTGGAAATAGAAGAAAGTTGAAAGCGATAGCCCTAATCAGAAGAGATGACCATAAGACATAAGAGCAGAAATTAGACCATTCGGCCCATCGAGTCTGCTCCGCCATTCAATCATGGCTGATAAGTTTCTCAACCCCATTCTCCTGCCTTCTCCCCATAACCTTTCATCCCCTTACCAATCAAGAACCTATCTATCTCGGTCTTAAATACACTCAATGACCTGGCCTCCACAGCCTTCTGTGGCAATGAATTCCATAGATCCACCACTCTCTGGCTAAAGAAATTTCTCCTCATCTCTGTTCCAAAAAGGTCTTCCCTTTACTCTGAGGCTGTGCCCTCGGGTCCTAATCTCTACTACTAATGGAAACATCTTCCCTACGTCCACTCTATCCAGACCTTTCAGTATTCTGTAAGTTTCAGTCAGATCCCCCCTCATCCTTCTAAACTCCATCGCGTATAGAACCAGAGTCCTCAAACGTTCCTCATATGTTAAGCCTTTCATTCCTGCGATCATTCTCGTGAACCTCCTCTGGACCCTCTCCAGGGCCAGTACATCCTTCCTGAGATACGAGGGCCAAAATTGCTCACAATATTCTAAATGTGGTCTGACCAGAGCCTTATAAAACCTCAGCAGCACATCCCTGCTTTTATATTCTAATCCTCTCGAAATAAATGCCAACATTGCATTTGTCTTCCTAACTACCACGTCAACCTATAAGTTAACCTTAAGAGAATCCTGGACTAGGACTCCCAAGTGCCTTTGCACTCCAGATTTCTGAATTCTCTCCCCATTTAGAAAATAGTCTATGCCTCTATTCTTCCTACCAAAGTGCTTGACCTCACACTTCCCCATGTTGTGTTCCATCTGCCACTTCTTTGCCCATTCTCCTAACCTGTCCAAGTCCTTCTGCAGCCTCCCCGCCTCCTCAATACTACCTGTCCCTCCACCTATCCTTGTATCATCTGCAAACTTAGCCAGGATGCCCTCAGTTCCTTCATCTAGATCATTAATGTATAAAGTGAAAAGTTGTGGTTCCAACACTGACCCCTGCGGAACTCTACTAGTCACCGGCCACCATCCTGAGAAGGACCCCCTTATCCCCACTCTCTGCCTCCTGCCAGACAGCCAATCTTCTATCCATGCTATTACCTTGCCTCTAACACCATGGGCTCTTATCTTACTGAGCAGCCTCCTGTGCGGCACCTTGTCAAAGGCCTTCTGGAAGCCCAACTAGATGACATCCTTTGGCTCTCCTTTGTCTAACCTACTCATTACCTCCTCAAAGAATTCTAACAGATTTGTCAGGCATGACCTCCCCTTGATGAAACCATGCTGACTTTGCCCAATTTTACCATGCACTTCCAAGTATTCTGAAATCTCATCCTTAATAATGGACTCTAAAATCTTACCAACGACCGAGGTCAGGCTGATCGGCCTGTAATTTCCCATTTTTTTGCCTCACTCCCTTCTTAAATGGTGGTGGGGGGGGGGGGGGGTTACATTAGCAATTTTCCAGTCCTCTGGGACCCTCCCTGACTCCAGTGATTCCTGAAAGATTGCCACTAACACCTCCACCATCTCTTCAGCTATCTCCTTCAGAACTCTGGGGTGTAATCCATCTGGCCCAGGTGATTTATCCACCTTCACACCTTTCAGTTTTCCTAGCAGCTTCTGCTTGGTAATGGGCCACCATACTCATCTCTGCCCCCCAACTCTCTTGAACTTTGGGGATGTTACTCGTGTCATCCACTGTGAAGACTGACGCAAAGTACCTAGTCAGTTCCTCCGCCATTTCTTTGTTACCCACTACTACTTCTCCAGCGTCATTTTCCAGCAGGCTGATGTCCACTTTTGCCTCTCTCTTACCCTTTATATATCTAAAAAAAAACTCTTGCAAACTGACCTGAAAGAAACATGGGGAAGCACATAAAGGGCCCAAAAGGGTAAGTGACTTTATTTTGCAGTTGCTGCACTGGACCATTGCAGTGTTCATGCAGCAGCCAGAAGGCCCTGCACCATTACTGTCATAGGTCTCTTAAGCGGTTGATCTCCCCAAGGCCAGTTGCAAGGCCCTGAACGGGTACGTCTGCATCAGTGGGAAACCCCAATCTTTTGAAACGACCTAGGCCAGAATTTTCTGTGCCCATTGGTGGCAGTCGTGTTTGGCAGTGTGAGCGGACAATGCAGTGAGAAGGCCAAATATCGATTTCATGATGTCATGAAACCAGTTTGCAATCGTCCACTCTGCCTGTCCATGGTGGGAGGCATTTCCCACCACTGGACATCGGGAAATTCACTGTAATACATCTGCATACCATTATATGCCCAGCATGCCGGAATCATCTCCCCACGCTAGATTATCTGAGCACCTCAATGTGCAGTCACGCCAACGTGTTTCACAAGTGTTTATAAGGTGTGCACTTGGCCAGCTGCACTTTGAGGGGAAGTCAAAGGCGAGTGCATAGTAACATTGCGCAGTGCTTGCGAGGGTCACCTGTTGGACTTCATGGTTGAGGCACAGGCAAGTCGTATTTTCCTGGCTGGCTGAGAGGGCAGTGCTGGAGCAAGGACTGCACTGTAGTTGATGGTAGTGCACAAACACATGCAGGGTAGGGTGAGGGAAGCAGCCACACGTTAGGAAAACCTTGTGTAAAGTTGCCATTTCTTTGCCGCTGAGGCAGTTCAGATGCAGCCACATTGTTATGATTGGAGTCAGGCCTCTAGCTTATCTGCCCACTCAAGCAATGCAGAGGCCTGAAAGTGCCAACAAGTGTTCCAGAGCTTTTCACCTCTCGGGCACAGACTGCAAACTTATGAGCATTTTAGTGGACTGCAGAACAGTTGGACGATTGGGCACATTATACAACCTCCTTGATAAAACTGGCCATGGACTAGTCGCTGGTGGAGACACTTACAGCTCTTTGCAATGTCATCATCCTGGTATGGACCAGTCTCTCCCATGATTCAAGCTAAGAGTGCAGCCTTACAGTGCGGCTTAGGAGAATGCCTGAGCTGAGAGCACAGCATGCAATCCAGTGGGTGAAGCTGCCATCAATCAGAGTGGGAAGAGGAAGGGTAGGGTCTTGGGCAACAATGCAGCGCACTAATCTCTGGCCATCCAAGTGGTGGCCAGTATTCTCTGGGAGGCATTAAGGGGCCTTCAGGCTTAACCAAGGGAGGTTCATAGAACATCCATGCTGACCCACGCATCTCTTTCATCCTGTAGGAGGAGTACATCAGGTGCGTGGAGCCTGGTGAACCAGCTGTATGATTCTTGGTGTACAGAGAGCGAAGACAATGGAGAAGAGAGGGACTGAGGCACCTGGGTAGGGCAGAGGGAAGAGCCACACCGTCAGGAAGAAGGAGCAGCTGGGGCCCCCCCACACATGCCACTGAAGATTCACAGTGAGCTATCGCTGCTCAGTACTTAGCTAGGCCCAGGGTCTATAGATGCCGTTTTTCATTCCTGCAGATGACCAAGGACCAGTGTCGCCGAAGGCAGCACATATTTAGGGAACTGCTCAGTTACATCTACCACCTGCTACAGGATTTGGCACCATGGGGACATGGCGGGTATCCACTGCCAGTGGCTGTGAAAGTGACTGTGGTGCTCAGGTGCAGGGTGCCATCGTCTGCACTCGTTGTGCTCAGATCTCTGTCGCAGTAAGCAGTCTTCAGCTCTGAAACACTGGGGTGGGGATTTTCTGTGCCCGCTGTTGTCATGTGTGTGCAGTGGCGTGAGTGGACAATATGGTGTGATCGGTTTCAAAACAGCACAGAACCAGTTTGCGACTGTCCGTTCAGCCCACTGGAGGTGGACCGCGTTTCCCACCATTGGATGTCAGGAACTTCATTGTAATATACCTGCATTTCATTATTAGGCCCGTCCGCTGAAACGATGCACCACCCACCCGCCCCCACCGCCGACGTGTTTCACAACAGCATATAAAAAGCGTGCACTTGGCGAGCTGTGCTTGGAGGTGAGAACACAGTAACGTTGTGCAGTGCTCTCCAGGGTTGCCTTTTGGACTTCAAGCTTGAGGGTCGGGGGGGCTGGCACAAGGGCAACCTGCAGTGGAGGTGACTTGGGAGCGGGGGCTAAGACAGCCCTGTGGCTGAATGTAACGTGCAAGCATTCGGGGTGGGGAGTAGCGTGGGCGAGGGAAGCAGCCACACATTAGTGATCATTCCTCTGCAGCTGAGACAGTTCAGGTGCAGCCACATTGATATGATGGGAGCCGGGTCTCTAGCTTCTCTGCCCACTCAAGCAACGCAGAGGCATCAAAGTGCCACCAAGTGCTCCAGAGCTTTTCAACCTCGAGCACTGACTGCAAAGTAATGTTTTAGTGGGCTGCAGAACAGTTGGACGCCTGGGCATGTTGTACAGTCGTTGCTAAAGCTGGCCATGGAGCAGTCACTGGTGGAGATGCTTATAGCCCCTTGCGATGTCATCATCCCTGTTTGGACCAGTCTCCCCGATGGTTCAAGCTAACAGCGCAGCCTTGCAGTGTGGGTTGGGAGAATGCCTGCGCCGAGAGCACAGCATGCAGTCCAATGGGCAAAGTTGCCACCAATCAGGCGGGTGGAGGGGGCTGAGGTGGTTGGGGTTTCGGGCAGCCTTGCAGCGCACCTTTTTCTAGACAGCCAAGTGGTGGCCATCACTCTCTGCGATGTGTTAAGGGGTCTTCAGACTTAACCAGGACAAGTTCTTCGTACACCCATGCTAACCCACATGTCTCTCTTTCATTCTGCAAGAGGGGTATATCAGGATCTTGAGCCTGCTGAACTAGCTGTATGCCTCATGGCTTACAGAGAGCGGAGACAACAGAGGAGAGAGTGACTAAGGAGCCTGGCTGTGCAGAGGGAGGAGCCGCACCCTCAGGCTGGGGCTGAGCCGTGCAGCCGAAGAGCACAGTGAGCCATTGCTTGTCAGTGCTTAGTGACACCCAGGGTCTATAGAGCCACCTTTTATTCTTGCAGATGACTGACAGCCAGTGTCGCTGAAGACTGTGGATGTCTAGGGAAACTGTTGATCACATCTGCCCCCTGCTGCAGGATTTGGTACCACAGGAACATGGAGGGCATCTACTGCCAGTGGTCATGAGCGTCTCAGCAGTGCTCAATTTCTATGCCAGTGGCTGCTTTCAGGTCTCCACAGGTGACCTCTGTGTGATATCACAAGCCTCCGCCCAAAAATGCATCCATGGGGTCACAGATGCCATCTACGTGAGGGCACACAACTTTTGTGCATTTCGCCTGGGACCGGGACAGCCAGGATGCAAGAGCAATTGGATTCACCCTGATCTCAGGTTTACCACAGGTGCAGGGTACAATCGACTGCACTCACATGGAGCTCAGGTCTTCATCACAATACAGTTAATTATGTCAACCGTAAGAGCTTCCACTCGCTGGCTGTGTGTGCAACCACCACAAACTCATCCTGCAGGTCTGCGCATGGTTCCCAGGGATTGTCCACAACTCCTACATTCTCAGTCAGTCTCAGGGCCCTGATGTCTTTCAGGGTCCACAGGGGCTGCAGGGATGACTTCTTGGGGCAAGGGCTACTCACAGAGAACGTTGCTGATGTCACCGTGTGGCAGCCTCAGACTGCAGCAGAGCGAAGGTATAACGAGGCTCATGCTGCACCTTGAAACTTGGTGGAGGAAACCATCGGGATGCTGAAGATGTGGTTCCGGTGCCTGGATGGGTCATGTAGTCCTGCAATGCAGTCCACACAGGGTGCCATGCATGGTCATCACCTGCTGCACCCTTTACAACCTGCGCTGCAACGGGGCGAGGGGCTAGCTGAGGATGAGATGGAGGAGCTGGATGTCTCCTCCGATGAGGATGACGTCAATGGGGATGAGAGTGAGGAGCCCCTTGAAAGCGAGAACGATGGCAATGAGGCCATCACACTGGCCAGTCAAGGCAGGCGCACTCAGGAGGCCCTCATAGCTGCTAGATTGGTGAAGGATGATGACGACATGCAGTGAGGGCGCTCCATAGATCCTCACATAGTCTCTTTGAATGCCTGACTCCTGTCTGGCTGAGGGCGGCTCGCTTGTTGCTCTGTGATCAGGGTCATTTCATAGAGATGCAGCCGTGAAACTTTAAATACACTTGATCCTTTGTCAGCCTTCAGCACCTGACCCGTTCAGGAGCACAGCATCACTGGTCACAGATGCTGAAGAGATGGGGGCCGCCCCACCTCAAAGATGCTGAGGGCACACACAGAGAATGACGGACCTCCATGACATCCTCCCATGATATTCTGGCAGCAATGACAAACACCATCGAGATGCAGGCATCAGTAACGTGTCCAGGGAGTGTGATGTTGGTCCATCACTTTGGTCTGATGGTTGCACAGAGCACAGGGAAGAGGCCCTGGACTGGGACACCTGCCATTATCTTGTGCAGAAACGTTTCACATCGGAGTGACAAGAACACAGCTCATCAGAACAAGGAGACATATTTGGAAGTTTATTTACAATAGCGAACATTATGTACAAGTGATTAACTCCCATGCCCAGGCTGTGCAACCAAATCTTGTTAACCTTCCTAACCGTGACACTACATTTTGGTGATTCCCTGACATCCACAGTGGAGGTGAAGGCAGTCTGCTGTCTGTGAAGACCTTGATAGTGTCCTCTGTGTGGGCAGTGTTGACCTCTGTGCATTGGCATGCCGGCACCATCATCTCAGAGCGAAGGTGGACAGACTCCTCCATCATGCTTTGCAATCTGAGGAGTGCAGTGGACATCCCTTCCTGATGTTCCTGAGCTTGCCTTTGCAGCTCCAGCAACTGAGGTATGACCAAATCCAGAGTCTCTCAGTCACTCTCAGGAGATTTCTGACATCTAGCAGTCCTCTGAGTTTCAGACACCTGGCAAGTCCCTGCCACCACCCGCTGTGGATCAGAGAGTGAGATGTGGGTGAGTGCTGTGACGGGACTTCAATGAGGGTGTCTTCAGATTCTTCTTCTGATGTGTCTTTAGGGATGATTGGAGGCCCTGGGTCATGGACTCCCTCAGCTGTTTCCCAGATGTGCCTCTGTAAGCACGGAGCAATAATTAGTGCATTGCAGTGGCAGGACACATCACTCAGTGTGGTTGTCTGATGGATGTTGCACCGTTGGATCTTCACTTGGTAGAGCACCGCTGACCTCACCATCAGAACAGGAATGGTCCAGATCCTCACCCATCAGCTGGATGACTCTATTTCCAAAGTCCATGAGGACCTTGATTTCAGGCATTCTTCCATCAGTCTGCAGCCTCTCCCTTTTTTTGTGCCAGCTTGTCCTGCATGAATAGAGATGGAGGGAGTGTAAGCAGGACACCTGCCAGGCCAGATGATAAATATGCTTGGCATGTGTGGGTGGTGAGCCCCTTGGACGGGATGAGGACAATGAAGGTGTGTGTGAGAGAGGGAATGGTGGTCCCCCTTGAGTGACATGAGTGAGGGCCCTGTTGATGTGTGATGGATTTGTCAGTGTGAGGGCTGAGAGTGATGAGAAGAGTGACTTAACCTGGTAGAATGGAGATCATTTATCCTCTTTCAGCACTGGGTGGCTGTCCTCATTTGCAGGGCGTTGGTACTGACCACCACTGCCACTGCCTCCCATGCTGGATTGGTGATGTTGCTGACCTACCTGTGGCCAGAGCGGGGGATAGAGGACATCATGCTGTGCCTCCACAGCATCCAAGAGGCACTCAAGGGATGTATCACTCAACCAGGGTGGCTGCAGTCGTCTTGACTTTCAAGGCCATGTCTTTTTTGGCCCTGAGCCAGAAGCACTGAGAGGTGTGCACATGGCTGCACTTTAAATATGGTGCCTGGCATGATCAAGTGGCAAAGTGATGGCATGGCGAGCAAATAGGCCGCCCGCCATCGAAACGGCGTGTTTCCCAGGAATGCAAGATTACTGAGGCGGGATTGGGACGATACAGCATGAAGAGTCAGTAAAACATCCTTTTTCCTGCTGCTACTGCTCATAGTGCAAATCTGGGACAATTCTGCCCCTATGTTGGAAATACAGGTGCGTTGAGACACTGTCAAGTAAATTGCACTTGGGATGCTGTGAGTGGTAGCCGAGTTGGTACCACTGATAGAGCTGATTAGCAGACGCTTCTTCGGTGGAATTGTTTAGTTTATTTACAAAGGTGCTCAGCAGCAACTACACATGTGCTTCCAACCCAAACTCCACTACTGACTACTGAGGTAGCCCATGCTACACTCCTATTGGGTTCTACAGATCATGTGATCTTCCTTAACAAGTCTTATTCTTTAAAAGTATATTACACACTAAATAAAACCATAATTGCCACTGATGTATTCCGCCTATCACCCAGAAGGAGGAGGAAAAGCAGCCATATTGTTTTTAAAGAAATAAAAATTCAAAATCTGAATTTGCAATTTTGAAAACATGATTGAAGAGGGCCAGCTCTCTTAACCTTGTGGGTTTACTTTCTGAAATGCCAGTGAGATCCTTATGTTCTCTGTGTAGTCTTCTATCCTGATGTGAGGATTTATGGGTTTACTTCACTATAGGAAGATTCTTCAAACCTAAATCATTTTTTACCTGGAGGAATAATTTTCCCTTTTTGGCATCTAAGGGGAGCTTGTGAAGTCGTTTCATCTTGAAGGAGATGAATGCATTCTTCGGTAACTATAGCGGCGACAATATGCAATATTTATGAGCAACATGATTTTTCATTGCATGTCATTGGACATTATGTCACATTACAAAAAACTGCCACAAGGTATTTTGTTTTTTCACTGTGAAATGGTTATATTTAATGGTCCTTATAAAATCTGGTCCAGAATAGAATCAGTCTTTAAACAATGGCAGGCACCACCATTTGATTGACTGCAAACTTCAGTGTGTAAGAGGATATTAAAAACGTTATCATATTATGTGCGCATTCATTTGGAGTTTCTCTGAGTCCTTTCCACTTGATCCTGTTGTGCAGGAAATACTGAAGTGAGGTCAATTCATGTCAAATTTAATATCATAATGCAAACAGAGGATAAATCAATGGGGAGCAAAAGGTTACTGAAAAATAAACCACTGTGTGCCACTGGACCAGTTGTTAAGTGGAACTATATAACCCTGATATCATGGCTGGTTTACCTCTCATTTATCCACTGCCAAGTTTCTACCACATTTTGTGAAGGAATCATCCAGCAGTTTATAAGCATTTTTATTTTGATTTACATCGATAAATTTCAGATGGCCCAAAGCCAAATTTATATTAAAAATAGAGAGGATTAGCTCAAAAAATAGAATAAAGTAGAAATGAATATCTTCCTATTAATTTTTTTTCCCCTAACTATTGGTCAATGTTGGAGGTTGCTAGTAATCTGGTAACATGCTAACTGCTGAGCAAGCACAGAATGGGTGCTATTTTGGTTTCTGCTGGTGCTGCCAGGTGGGATATGATTGAAAGTAATGTGACATAAAGACGTGCATGGTGAGTAAGATATGTGATGTAATATTATAGGACAAACACCAGGATGTTTCATGAAATTAGAATCTCGATTACTTGTTTACAATTAAGCATAAACTACAGTTCCAGCACCTAAGCTCCACTTCCCTTTCAACAGGTCCCTCACAAGTGAGCTACATCCTCCATGCTCACAGCGATAGAGGGCGGAATAATCCCAGAATTGCACTAAGTGCGGTAGCAGGCGGGAAAAACATTTTACCTGCCGGCTGCAATGGTGGCTTCTCATGCTGTGTCATCCCAAACCCGCCACATAAATTATGCATTCCTGGGAAACACACCGTTTCGATAGCATTTGGGCTCCGATTTCCCCCGCCACGCCATCACCTCACTACTTTATCATGCCGGGCACCACGTTCAAAGTATGTCATGCTCACACCTCTTAGTGCTTCCATCCCAGGACTGCTGCAAAGGAGACTGCGGCCCCCAGGTTTAGTGACGCATCCCTCAAACACCTTTTGGACACCATGGAGGCCCACTGTGATGTCCTCTACATCAACTCTGGCTGCAGGAGAGGCAGCAACATTACCACACCGGCTTAGTACGCAACGAGACTGGTGACTAGTGCCAGCGCTGCACAGAAGAGTTTGGCCATCCAATGCATAGAGGATGAGTGAACTCATCCATGCCGCCAGGGCAAGGAAACCATCTCATCAATCTAAACACACACACAAACCCATCACACATTCACTGGCATCTCACTCCTCACTCAAGGGACATCACCACTCACTCAGACATACCCTCACATGTCCATCTGGCCTCATCTCCTCTGGAGACTGCCTCCTCAACCCTCACCATCTTGAGGCCATTTGCACAGATCAAAATATGTCCCCCACACACACACACACTCTGGGATACCCCCTTTCCTCAGTGTAGCCCTCACCCTGCAGCCTCTTCCATTGCCTGAGGCCACTTCTCCCCTTTCCCAAGCAAGCCCTAGCCCTGCAGTCGTTGAAAAGCCATCCATGCCTTATGGCTAGCCTGGTAGTTAGAGACCTGCCTGTAAGCCCCTCTAAAAGTGATGTGGTGCTGCCTGCGAAGCCTGGCGCTGATGACTGGGAGCGCTGCCCGAAGTAAGGTAGGCAAAAAAACCTCGAGGTCCCAACTGAAGTGCAGCTCGCGAAGTCCACGTCATACATATGCTGTTGTCAAACATGTCAGCGTGCAATCAGGCCAATGTACTGGGACGATCCAGCGTGTGGGATGATTCCAGCGGGCTGGGCTTATAATGATTTGCAGACGTATTGCAATGAGGTTCCTGACATCTGATGGCGGCAACTGCAGCCCGCCATTGACCAGCAGAGCGGGCAATTGCAAATTGGCTTCATGATGTCATGAAACTGATTTTTGGCCTTCTTGCCATATTGCCCGTTCACGGCGCCAGACAGGCCCGACGCCAACGGGCACAGAAAATAGATTTTCCTGTCCTTGTGACATTGTGATTTGTATAAATGATAACCTCATCACAGAGTACGTAGGGTCCCTGTGGTGTAGTTCTGGGGAATGTGTGCAATTGTACAGAGGGTATGCTATGTGTTCTTGGTGTCTTTTGGATCCCAAATGTTGGTAATACTCATACTTTAAGCTTGGAAAGGTGAGAGCTTTTTGTTTAATATTTGCTATGCTGCCTTGTACAATAGAAGGGGTGGTTTGAATTGGTTCTGTTGCACATTACATGAGTCACAAGTACAGCCATGAAAAGTGACCACCGTAACGCTTACATATAACAACTAGTTCTTAGCTAATTAGTTCCTAGCTCTTTAAAACGTAATGTCCCTTTCAATGTAGCAGTTCCAATCATCAACTTTTCTAAACTAAGGAAGATTATCAATCAACTTTTGGAAGTAAACTGAACCCCTTCTTAGAGTATTTTATGGTGTGCATTCTTTTTTTTAAATATTCACAGTAGCATTTAGGTGGTAAGATGTTGTGCCTCCATTTTGTATATTTGGCATTCGTTTCTCTTAGCGGTGAGTTGGTATGTTGCAAATGTGATGTCGAGTGTTGTCCCTGGTGTTGCTAATGTGGTCTCATTTTCTGGTGATGTTGCTAATTTTGTCTCTCTAGATATTAATGTTCCTGTGCTGCTGATGGTCTTTTCTGTTTTTCCAGCTCTGGTGCATGTCGAATATGAACTCTGTCCTTCTCATTTTGCTTACCAGTTTCGTTCTCAATTATGCAACAACTTTAGCTGGGCTCCAGGTTTTTGTGAATAATTTGTTCTTTCAACAGCTCAGGTAGGGATTTAGTATGTTTGTTGAAGTGCTGACCTCTTCTTTCCTGTGCTTCATTGAGTTGTCTCATTTCCTCCTGGTCATTTGGAGGATGTATTTTGCTCGACAGAGTAGTCTTTTATACATATTTTTTCCATTCAACAGCTCTGCAGGTGATTTCATATCCAAGAGGTATGGATTAGAGTGACAAGGCAAGGTTTGGATCCTTCTTTGTCTCTCAGCATTTCACAAGGGTTCCTTTTGATCATCTGGACGTGTCTTTCTACAAAGTAGTGTCCTCGAGGGTAGTATGGTAATGAAGTGACGATGTTGAACCCATAATGTTCAGCAAGTTCCTTAATTTCCCTGGATGTGAAATGGACGTCATTGTTGCATATTAATATTTCAGGAATCCCTTGCTCAGCATACAGAACTGCTGAGATGATTATTGTAGCTCTCAAGTCTTCCATCTTTTGGGTAAAAGGAAACTTTTGATTAGTAGTCTGCAAATATGCGATGCCATTCTTTACTGTGTGTAAATAAATCAGCTCCCACATTATGCCATTGTCCGGGTGGTACCTCAATAGTTATTATCTCCTTTCTGCTGTGTGTCCCTGCATTTCTAACATACATTGCATGTATTTTCAATGTCTTTGGCTGTGTACTGGATAGCCATATACAATCTGGTTCTGAGCTTACACTTTTCCACTTCCATGTGGCCTTCGTGTATCTTCTGGAGACGTTCTTCCTGCATTGTTTTGGGTATGACAATTCTTGATCCGACTTGCAGAACAACATCTTCCAGTGAGATGTCATCTCTGATAGACAGAGCAGTTCTGCTGTGTTTCTGGCTGTGTTTGCGGTATCTTATCAGGTCATCATTTTATCACTTGCTGATAGAGCATCTGTAACTCCTCATTGCTGGTGTCATCTCTAATTTGACTCAGTTTTGGTGCTGTTAGGTGATGAATCTTTATATCTAACCCTTTTATCTCCTGTTTCTCCTGTGGTGACAACCAAGATAGGTTATCTGCCAGCAACATTTCTCTTCCTGGCTTGCATTTCAGAGTAAAATTGTAACTCTGAAGCCTTAAGAGTAATCTTCATAGTCTTGCCGATGTGCTCACAGATTCTTCTTGTAGATGTGCTCCAGTGGACAATGATCACTCTCCTCTATAAACTTTCTTTCGTAAAGTTATGGATGGAACTTGTCACATCCATCCACAACTGCCATGTTGGCACATCTGGTCTCAGCTGAGGTTGGAGCTTTGGATGGATTTCCCTCTTGTACTAGGGCTGCTCCCAGTCCTTTTGTAGAAGCATCTACTTGCAGAGTGACAGGTTTCTTTCAGACATAGTATGACATACATGTCTCCTAGCATATTACCTTTTTGAGTTTGATGAAACTCCTGTCATGTGACTCTAACCACTGGTACTCTACAACATTTTTCATCAGCTTTTGCAAATTTGCTCTGTGCTTTGACATATGCAGTATGAAGGAGCTCATGTATTGGATCAAGCCAAGAAAACTTCTTAACTCTCTCTTATCTCTTGGAACTTCCATCCTACGCAGCCATGATATTTAACGGTTTGTCTTGATTCCATCAGGTGTGTACACCATTCCGAAGAATTGGCATTCTGTCACTTTTGCAATGTATTTGTCCGTGATTAACTTGATGTTGCTTTTCTGATTCTCTCCATGGCTTCATGTAGATGGTAGTTATGATCTTAACCGTCTACACCATAAACCTGGATATCACCTGCTGTACAGACTGCTCCTTTACATTTCCTGGATGTCTCATCTACTTTCTGCTGGAACAATTCCTGGCTCACTTTCAGACAAAAGGTAAAAGCAATAATATGTACCATCCAAAGGGTGTGTTGAATGTTGTCAAAAGTGAAGATTCCGCATCTGGTTTCACATTCCAGTAGCCATTTCTGGCATCAAGCTTGCTGAAAACCTTTGCATCTGCCAGTGTTGGTGTGATCTCTTCCAGTGTTGGATTGGGGGTAGTAATCCCTCCTTATGGTTTGTTTAGGGTCTTTGGGATCCAGGCAAATTCTTGGCCATCCAATTGGTTTCTCCCTCACCACCATGAAATGTACCCAATCTGTAGGCTCTCTGACTCTGGCAATCACCTCTTTTCTTCCATCTCTTGGAGCTCTCATTCAAGCTTTCCTTTTATACTATTGATACTTTACATGGGGGATGAATCATTGGTTTCACCATGGGTCAATAGCGATGTTATACTCAAAATCTTCAAAGCATCCAACTATCTCATCGAAATACTCTGGGTACATTTGCACTGGATCTTCTTTGCATCTGATTGAAGGGCTCTTTTCAATGGATCTACTCTCTGCAACCCTTAGTGTTGCCTCCTTCATCTCATGAAGATTCCCAGAAGGCATTTGATAAAGTGCCACATCAAAGATCATTGCAGAAAATAAAAGCTCATGCTGTAGGAGGTAACATATTTGCATGGAAAGAAAATTGGCCAGCTAACAGAAAGCAGAGAGTTGGCATTAATGGGTCTTATTCTGGTTGGCAGGTTGTGACGAGTAGAGTGCCCGGAATCAGTCCTGGGGCCTCAACTTTTTATATAAATGACTTGGATGAAGGGACCATAGGAATGGTTGCTAAATTTGCTGACAACACAAAGATAGGTAGGAAAGTGAATTGTGAAGAGGATATAAGGAGGCTACAAATTGACATAGATAGGTTAAGCGAATAGGCAAAGATCTGGCAAATGGAGTATAATGTGGACAAATTTGAAATCATTCATTTTGGTAGAAGGAATAAAAAAGAAGCTTATTATCTAAATGGTGAGAGATTACTGAGCTCTGAGATTCAGAGGGATCTGGGTGTCTTTGTGCATGAATCACAAAAGATTAGTATGCAGGTACAGCAAGCAATTAGGAAAGTTAATAGAATGTTGCTGTTAGGGAATTAATCGTACCATTTCATGCAGTGGTATGGTTCCTATGTCTATCATGTTCTCAAACTAACCAGCATATTCTAGGGTATGGATATTTTGGTTTCTTTTCCTATCCATTCACCCTACTGCCCTGGCTCCGGTGCTTAATCTACCTCCTTCCACCTTCGTTCTGCACATCTTTTGCCAATGATTGGTCTTTCCATAAGCTCTGCAGATTGAGCTATATGCAGGACATTTCCTTCTGTCTGTGAATTCATGTGGTCGTCCACAGCTCCTGCACATCTTTCTCTCTGTTTTCTGTATACTCTTTTTTTGCTTCTGCAATGCTCAACCCTGTTGCATTTATCTTGACTTAACTGAACGCTAGCCATTTGGGCAGTCAGTGTCTTAACCTGCCTACTCATGGCTTCACGTGCTCTGACAGTGTCTACAGCCTGTGATATTGTGAGCTCAATCTTCCCAATTACCGCTTTCTGTACTCCGGGGTGTGCAGAACCCCAAATCAGTTGATTCATCAGCCGCTCATCCATGTCTTTAAACTTACATTTCCTAGCTGCATTTTAAAATCTTGTTGCAAAGTTATCAATAGACTGGCCTAATTCCTGACCAAGGCCTTGAAATTCATACCAGTAGATCCAATGATGTGATTTTGGCTGCAGATGGGTGCTGAATCTTCCAAAAATTATGGGTGGAATCATCCCAGATTTGCACTAAGTGCGATAGTGGACAGGGAAAGCTATGTCTTACCTATCGGCCGCAATGGCAGCTTCTCATGCTGCTGCATTAATTATGCATTCCCGGGCGACACACTCTGTGTTGGATGGGCTCTCATTTGCTGGCCACACCATAACCTCGCCGCTTCATCATGCTGGGCACCACATTTAAAGTGCATGTATGAAGTGCACAACTCTCAGTGCTTCCAGCCCAGGACTGCTCCACAGAAGAGCAGGCACCTTTCGGAGCCTGCAGTCCCCCGGTTTAGTGACACATCCCTCGAGCACCATGGAGGTGTGGAGGCCCACCATGATGTGTCCTCTACCCCGGCTCTGGCTGCAGGAGGGGCAGCAGCATCACCAATCCAGCATGGGAGGCAGCGGTAGCAGTGGTCAGTGCCAATGCCCTACAAAAGAGAACAGCCACCCAGTGCTGCAACAGGATGAATATTCTCGCCAGTTCACAGAATCACGGAATTTTAACAGCACAGGAGGAGGCCATTTGGTCCACTGTGTCTGTACCGGCTCTCCAAATGAGCATTATGACCTAGTGCCATTGCCTGCCTTTGCCCCGTTCCCCTGCACATTGTTTCTGTTCAAATAATCATCTAATGCTGTCTTGAATGCCTTGATTGAACCTGCCTTCACCACACCTCAAGGCAGTGCATTCTGGACTCAAACCACTCGTTGTGTGAAAAAAGCTTTTTCTCACATCACCTTTGCTTCTTTTGCAAATCACTTTAAATCTGTGCCCTCTTGTTCTTGATCCTTTTACAAGCGGGAACAGCTTATCCCTATCTATTCTGTCCAGTCCCCTCATTATTTTGAATGTCTCTATCAAATCTCCTCTTAGCCTTCTCTCCAAGAAGAACAGTCCCAAACTCTCCAATCTATCTTGGTGACTGAAGTTTCTCGTCCCTGGAACCATTCTTTTAAACCTCTTCTGCACTCTCTTCATTGTGTTCACATCCTTCCTATAATGTGGCACACAAAACGATACATAATACTCCAGCTGAAGTCTAACGAGTGTCTTATATAAATGCAATATAACTTCCTTGCTCTTGTACCCTATGCCCCTATCAATAAAGCCCAGGATATTATATGCTTTACTATCTGCTCCCTCCACCTGTCCTGCCACCTTCAATGATCTATGTAGGGCAGGTAGGAGTTATCACAGTAGTAATTTGTAGACTTATGTATGTGCTTCTCACCCTGACTCCACCTATGAACTTACTATTCTCTATTCTAGTGTTTTCTATCTCTCCCAGTATTTTGTGCACCCCGGTATCCCTCTTTGATATTCTCTCCTGGTTCCCACACCCCTGCCGATTTAATGTGAAGCCCTTACAACAGGACAAGCAAAATGCCCCACAAGGAATGCAGTCCCAGCTCTTTCAGGTGCAACCGGTCCAGCTTGTACAGGTGCCATCTTCCATAGAACTAGTCCCAGTGTCCCAGAAATCTAAAGCCCTCCCTCCTGCACCAACTTTCCAGCCACACGTTCATCTGCCTTATCCTCCTATTTCTGTACTCACTGGCATGTGGCACTGGGAGTAATCTGGAGATTATTACATTTGAGGTCCTGCTGCTAATTTGTTACCTAGCTCCCTAAATTAAGATTGCAGGACCACATCCCCCTTCCTACATAAATCATTGTTACCAATGTGGACCATGACCTCCTGGTTGTTCACCCTCCCACAGAAGAATGTCCTACAGCTGCCCTGTGACATCCTTTACCCTGGCACCGGGGAGGTAACATATCATCCTGGAGTCATGTCTACTGCTACAGAAAACCTGTCTGTTCCCCTAACCAACAAACCCCCGATCACTATTGCTCTTCCTTTCTGCTTCCTCTCCTCCTGTACAGCCAAGCCACTCGTGGTGCCACAAACTTGGCTCTTACTGTACTCCTCTGAGGAACCAACGCCCTCACCTGCTTCCAAAATGGAAAACCAATTGGTGAGCGGGACTCAAGGGGATTCCTGCACTACCTGCCTACTTCTCTTGGACTGCCTGGTGGTCACCCATTCCCTCTCTGTCTCCAGGCTCTTAAGCTGCTGTGTGACTACCTCTCTGATCATGCTACCCATGTAGCTCTCAGCCTCACAGATGCACCACAGTGAGTCCAGCCACTGCTCAAGCTCTGAAACCCAGAGCTCAAGTTTCTGCCGCTGACAGCACTTCCTGCACATCTGGTCAGCTAGGACACCAGTAATATCCATGACTTCACACACATTACAGGACACGCATTCCACTCGACGGAGCTGCCCTGCCATGTCTTAACACTACTTCCTTTACATTAACTTTTTTCTACTTTGGATTATTTATATTGCTTTATTATATTGGCCCTAAATTTCCCTTATTCCTGGTGCTTCTCAGTTAAATCCAAGTGTAGCTGCTTGTTTAAAAATATTACACTTTTGTAATTTATTCACCAGATCCTACTTACCAAGGCTGCCACTCTTATTTCTGAGGAATAGTAGAAAAGGCAAGGAGCACCTCCTCCCTCCTCACCAAACTCACTCAGGCACCTCTGTTCTTGAACCCTCGCCATTTCTCTCTCTGTTTTTCTAACCCCTCTGCTTTCCTGTAGGTGCTGCTGACCGCCTGGCTCTGGTCCTCCTCTCACACTCTCCTCTAGGTGCTGCTGACTGCCTGGCTTGGGGTCCTCCTCTCACACATTCCACCAGGGTAAGTCACTTTTCTTATCACTCTCCAATCACACCCTTAGCAATACAGGCCAAATTTCCATTTGCCTTCTTCATTACTTGCTGCACCTGCATGCTAACTTTTTGCATTTCATGCACAAGAACACCCAGATCCCTCTGTGCTGCACTTTTTTGGAATAATAGTTTGCCTTTTGATTCTTCCTAAGAAAGTGCATGACCTCACAATTTCCTACTTTAAACTCCATCTGCCAAGTTTTTGCCCACTTGCTCACAAACAAAAGAACATGAGAAATAGAAGCAGGAGAAGGCCTTTGGCCCCTCAAGCCTGTCCCCACATTCAATGAGGAGGTCTCAACTCCTCTTTCATGCCAGCTTCTCATAGCCCTCAACTCCCCAATATTTCAAAAGTCTATCTATCTCCTCTTTAAATACTTTCAATGACCTCGCCTCCAGAACTCTCTGGGGTAGAGAATTCCAGACATTCATTACCCTCTGAGAGAATAAATCCTTTTGCATCTTTAAATGAGTGTCCCCTTATTATGTAAATATAATCTCTAGTTTGACATTTCCCCACTAGTGGAAACATCTTCTCAACATCTACCCTGTTAAGCCCTCTCAGAATCTTGTACGTTTCAATAAGATCACCCGTCATTCTTCTAAACTCTAACGAATAAAGGCCTAACCTGCTTAGCCATTTTTAATAAGTCAACCCCTTCATTCCAGGAATCAGCCTAGAGAGTGTCTTTTGAACTGCCTCCAATGCTGGTATATCCTTTCTTAAATACATGGAACAAAACTGTACACAGTACTCCAGGTGCAGCCTCACAAACAACCTCTAAAGTTGTAACAAGACTTCCCTATTTTTAAATTCCAACCCCCTAGCAATACAGGCCAAATTTCCATTTGCCTTCTTCATTACTTGCTGCACCTGCATGCTAACTTTTTGCATTTCATGCACAAGAACACCAAGATCCCTCTGTGCTGCACTTTTTTGGAGTCACCCTTCAGTTCAATAATAGTTTGCCTTTTGATTCTTCCTTAGAAAGTGCATGACCTCACAATTTCCTACTTTAAACTCCATCTGCCAAGTTTTTGCCCACTTACTCAACCTATCTATATCCTCTTGCAGATTCCTTATGTCCCCATCACAACATGCCTTCCCACCTATTTTTGTATTGTCAGCAAATTTGGATACATTGCCCCCTCCTCCAAGTCATTAATATAGATAGTAAATAATTGAGACCCTGGGATTGATCCTTGTGGCACCCTACTAGTTACGTCTTTCCAACATGAAAAAGACCCATTAATCCTGACTCTGTCTTCTATGTGTTAACCAATCATAGAACACATCCACAGGAATCTCACACCTCAAGGGACAACACCACTAACACTCACACACACCCTCACATCTCCATCAGGCTCATATGCTCTGGAACTCGCATCCTCATCCTGTCCATGGCTCTGCTCACCACACAAACATTGCATGCAGTGCCATGTGTCCTGCTCACTCTCTCTCCATCTATTTCCATGCAGGAGAAGCCTAGTCACATCAGCAGGGAGAGGTCCCAGACCGTGGGTAGGTTGACGCACATTAGACCCCCCCACTCACTGAGGAGTGTGCCATCGCGCTGACTGGTGAGGACATGGAATGTGCCTGTGGTGACAGTGAGGTCAGCAGTGAACAACCTCGTGAGGATTCTGCACCACATCATCTCTCTCTCCTGCTTTTGACTCTGCTGCCATGCACTAATTATTTCACTCTGGTTCACAGGGAGCTCTGCCAAGCAACTGACGTCCTTAGCTAGCCAGTCCCTCAACTCTATCCAGGTCCTCATCTCTAGCCAAAAGGGCACCTCCTCCGTGGAAGAGCTGGAAATAAGCAGCCTGAAGACCCATCACAGTGTTTACCCACACCCTGCACCAGCACAGAGACATACACCTCAGTGGGATCTAGGTCTGGAACAGGTTCAGGTTCACAATCTAGTGGTCATTGCATGGACACATGTCCACAAAGGAGGAGGCAGGTTCAGCCAAGTTCTCCAGCACTCGGAGGGCTGCTGGTGAAAAGGCATCTGTGAGGTTTGAGTCAGATGACAAACTTCTGGATTTGACCTTCCAACCCATCCTGGAGAGTCAGCAGAAGGCATTGGAACATCATGCAGAGCTGTTGGAAGCCCTCAATAGAGTGCCACATAGTCAGAGCAGTGCGCCTGCCTGTTCTCTGATGAAGTGGTGCCCACACATGTGTGTGAATGGAGGTCTCCATGGGGAGGACGACAGACGCCATGGAGAACCTGGTCCAGCAGAACACAGATGTGTGCAGACTTGCACTCCATCACGGGAGCCATGAATGAGTTTCTGCAGTGGCAATGAGAGAATGAAACAGGGTACCTTGACATACTTCCAGGTGCTCCTTCCGCTCAAGGGAGGAGGAATGGCAGCTGGACACCCCTGGGTCATCCACTGAGGAATCTGAGGCTGTCCTCTACCTCCGAATCCCTTTTGGCTGTGAGCCCCTCAACCTTGTACTCTGTCACTGCGGGAGGAACAGCTGGCCAACGAGTGATTCTGAAGGGAGAAGTGTTTCTGTGGCAGGGCCTTTCAAGCCTCGTACAAGCACTCTCCCACGCATGTGAATCCTTCCTGATTGACAATCATCTGATTGTCCTGAGTAATTTGAATGCTGCCTGCTGGGGTTTGCTATCAGTTGCCCATCTGAGCTGACCTGCATCTCCGCCCACCCACTGACCACACTCCCATGCAGCACCTGATCTTGCACACCATGACTCACATTTCACTTTTGTATTTAGACAACATGGTAGTGATTCAGTTTTGCATTTGCTTCCTGGCCCTTCCCCCTCCCCCAGTCACCCATTTCCTTTCCCCCATTACTGTCAACCCCCCTGGCATCACCTTCCACCTCCCCTCCCTGTTCTACCAGCCACAATCCTTTTCCTTCGGGGATGTCCAGGTGAAGGTGCACGTTACCTTCCTTCCCGAAAATTCCACCCCCATTCACGTTAACCTCTCCGACCTCCTATTCCCACTCCCAGGGTCTGTGTCTGCCTCCGAGTCCCAACCAACTACCAACACCATCCTTTCTACCAAACTCTCAACCTCCCCACCCTACTACCTCACTCTGCTCTTGGTCATTCTCACCATTCCCTCGCTCTATGCCCACCCTCAGTTCGCTCCCCAGGAGACAGGCATGGACTCATCAGAGCCCTCTCTTGCATGTTCACCTCAACATCCCCCCCCCCACCCAACACCGCCACTCTGGAACCCCTACACCCCACCCTGGATTCCCCCAACCCCAGTCGTTTAGTCCTTCCCCTTCCTTCATCCTCCAGCCTTACTCTCTTCCCTCTCCATACCCTGTCCTTCCCCTGGACTTCCTCCCATCTCCACAGTCCTTTTTCCCCCTGGACTCCCTCCCCTCTTTGCAATCATTTCCCCCCCCCTCAACACTCCAAATTCCTTCTCTTATGCCAACTCTCCAGTTGTCCTCATCTCCCCCATTACCCCCTCCTCCCTATGTACTTCCCCCCCACCTCCATTCCATCCCTCCCAACTTCATCCCCCGATACCTTTGTTCCCCCCCAACCTCATCCCCCAACACCTTTGTTCCATTCCTCCCAACCTCACCCACCCCCAATACCTCTTCCTCTCCTAGTCGATACTAGACCTTCCTCTACAACCACTCCCCCAGACCCCCAGCACATCTTCCTCTCCCAAACGCAGCTGGACCTTCCTCTCTACCCCCTCGACCATCATACTTTGTGAGCAGACCCTCAATGGTGACTTTCCACCTTCTGTGAGCTGCTTCACAGCAGAGCCATTTCCATGAGAATCCACCCAGCATGCCGTGGTCGTTCCTGCAGGGTCCTGTTACTGTTGGGCTCCAGCATCTTCTGTTCCTCAATGTCCATGATGTGAACACGGCCTTGGCAGTAAGTGCCGACTTCTGCACGTCACACTTGTCAAGACGTGTTCTGCTCCGGGGTGTTTTCCCTCCGACGTGGGCAGACGATCCAGCGGGCCGGGGCGGGGAGATCTTTCCTGTGGTCTGGCCCTCTAATGATATGCAGATAAATTACAATGAAGTTCCAAACGTCTGATGACAGGAAACGTGGCCCGCCATTGGCAGGGTGAGAGCGGGATTGCAATCTGGTTTCACGACATTGTGAAACCGATTTCTGGCCTTCTTACGATATTGTCCGCTCACGCTGCCGAGCATGCCCGACGTCAGTGGGCACAGAAAATTCTGCCCCATATCTGGGTTTTTGCTGTCCTCTGGTAAGCTCCCAGCTGTTAAATACATTAAATCCTATATCTCCTGCCCACAGAAGGATATAGCTGATCCTCTTTTCATTGCCAGTGCTTTTTAGGAAACTATTGAATATTAATCTGCACTATTGTTTAAACTCCACAAATGCCTCTGATATCATCAGCTCCCCAGTTCATTATGAGCTGTGGAAGCGCATTCATTGCTGTGCTGATCAGCATTTCATTTCTCATTTTCAAGCAATTCACTCAGGTTTTATTCTGGGTCGATTTTCCAAGTCAGCACTAAATTAGTTCAAATGCTTTAAGTTTACTTGTGTTCTTGTTGTCTTTTGGATCGCAGATGTTGGTAACAATCATACTTTGGAAAGATGTGTGAGAGGAAGACCCTGGGACAGGCAGTCAGCAGCATTTGGCACCTAACATCACATGAGAAATATAACTTCATTTGTTGGTGAGAAACTGTTGTTAGGGAGTGTCATCAGGTAACTGAGAGTTAGAAAAACAAATTTTTTTTTTAGAAAGGGGGCTACTTACGTTTAAGTAAGAAACACAAGCAATAGGGAAATAAAGTTAAGTCGATGCCAGATTAAATAAAGTTGCATAAATAAACCAAAGTAAAATAAAGTTAACGCAAGGAAGTAAAATGAAGCCATGGCAAGACAGCTCAGTCGTGTGGAATGTGTGACTTGTGATATGTGGGAAGCTGTGGGTGCCACCAGTGTCCTAGATGATTACACATGTAGGAAGTGTCACCAGCTGTAGAACCTTGAGTTCCGGGTTTTGGAGCTCGAGCGGCGGCTGACGTCACCGTGGCGCATTGGCGAGGTTGAGAGCTACATGGATAACGTGTTCAGAGAGGTGGTCACGCCACAGCTTAGGAGCCTGGAGGCAGAAAGGGAATAGGTGACCACCAGGCAGCCCAAGAAAATTCGGCAGGTAGTGCAGGAGTCCCCTGGGGTCCCACTCACCAATTGATTTTCCGTTTTAGGTACCGGTGAGGGCTTTGGTTCCTCAGGGGAGTGCAGTCAGGGTCAGGTTTGTGGCATCACGGGCAGCTCTGCAGTACAGGCGGGGAGGAAGAAGAGGGGAAGACCAGTAGTAATAGGGGATTCATTAGCTAGTAAAACAGACAGGCATTTCAGTGGCCATAGATGTGACTCCAGGATAGTAGGTTGCCTCCCTGGTGCCAGGGTCAAGGATGTCACAGAGTGACTGCGGGACATTCACCTGGGGGAGGGTGATCAGCCAGAGATCGTGGTCCATGTTGGTACCAATGACTTAGGTAAGAAAAGGGATGAGGTCCTGCAAGCAGACTTTAGGGGGCTCGGAAGAAGATTGAAAAGCAGGATGTCTAAAGCAGTAATCACAGGATTACTCCCAGTCCCGCGTGCAAGCAAGTATAGAAATAGGAGAATTGAGCAAATAAACATGTGGCTGAAAAGTTGGTGTAGAAGGGCGAGCATCAAATTTCCGAGGCATTGGAACTAGTTCTGGGGAAGGTGGAACCTGTACAAGCCAGATCGTCTACACCTGAACAGGACTGGGATGAATATCATCACAGGGAGATTTGCTAGTGCTGTTGGGATGGGGGTTAAACTAGATTGGCAGGGGGATGGGAACTTCAGGGCATGTTCAAAGCAGGGAACAGGAGATAGAGAATTAGTGAGTGATTCTGAAATACGAAGCAGCACAGGTTAAAAAAGCGTACAGCACAGCAACTTGGCAATGTTAAAAGGTACATATGTAAATGCAAGGAGCATAGTAAATAAAGCCAATGAACTGAGGGCACAGATAGATCATGGCACCATGATACCATCGCTATAATGGAAACTTGGCTTAAGGAGGGGCAAAAATGGCAGCTCAATATCCCTGGGTATATTGTTTTCAAGCAGGATAGGGAGGGGGATAAAAAAGGTGGAGTGTAGCATTATTCATTAAATAATCAATTACAGCTGTGAGGAGGGATGATTATACTAAATGAAGCATCAAATGAGGCCATATGGGTTGAGCTCAGAAATAAAAAAAGGGGCAGCCACACTGCTAGGAGTGTACTATAGACCGCTAAATAGTAGAAGGGAGTTAGAATAGCAAATATGTAGACAGATTTCTGAGTGCAAAGACAATAGGGCAGTAATCTTTGGGGACTTCAACTACCTTAATATAAATTGGGATAGAAACAGTGTGAAGGGCACAGAGGGCTCAAAATTCTTGAACTGCATTCAAGAGAACTGCTTGAGCCAACATGTAACAAGCCCAATGAGAGGGGGTGAGGGGGTGAAATTTTAGATTTAGTCTTAGGAAATGAAGCTGGGCAAGTGCATGAATTAGCAGTGGGAGCCAATTTTGGAGATCGTGACCATAATATTGTTAAATTTAGCATCATTATGGAAAAGGACAAAAATAGAACAGGAGCAAAAGTTCTAAATTGGGGGAAGACAAATTTTACAAAGCTGAGAGGTGAGCTGGTGAGAGTGGACTGAATACAGCTATTAGAAGCAAAAACTGTGTGTGAAATCAGTGGAAGGCATTCAAAGGTGAGATTCTATGGGCACATTGGAGACATGTCCCCACAAAGAAAAAGGGTGGTACTGCCAAATCTAGAGTCCCCTAATTATCCAGAAGCATACAGGCCAAGATAAAGCAGGAAAAGAAAGCAGTCACAAAAAACATAATATTATAGAAAGCCTAGAGGAGTATAGAAAGTACAAGAGTGAAGTAAAAATGGAAATTAGGAAGGCAAACAGAGGATACAAAAAATATTGGCAGATAAAATCGAAGAAAATCCTAAGATAATTTACCAGTACATTAAGAGCAAGAGAATAACTAAGGAAAATGTAGTGCCCTACCATCCATTCTTAATTAGCACATTCGTTTAGATAATATCACCACCTTCAACGCCTCTGTGTTTTTTGTTCTTTTGTCTGTGACATTGTTTGATTATCTGCTCCTATCACTGCTTGCTTGTCCCTACAACCACACCACCCCGCACCCTCACTTCTCTCCCCTACCTCTGCCACCACCCCCCCCCCTCCACCTCCCCACCCCCCCAACCTTAAACCAACTTATATTTCACCCCTTTCCTAAGATTCACTCAGTTCTGTTGAAGGGTCATAAGGACTCGAAACGTCAACTCTTCTCTTCTCCGCCGATGCTGCCAGACCTGCTGAGTTTTTCCAGGTAATTCTGAATCTGTTTAATTGTGTTGGTTGAGGGATGAGTGTTGGCTAGCACAGCTGATGAACTTCCCTGATCTTCTTTGTGCATTGGAATACTTTATATCCATCCCTGGTCAATGTCTCACGAAAAGACATTTTGAGTGTGGCTTTGTTGACTTGTGACTTGCTTCCAGCAATCAGAGATTTTTTTTTAACCTGCAAGTGCAGGGATGCCTAGTTGATGTTCTTTAGCTGTCCTTCACAGCACACCCTCCACAGCAGGCTTGGAACAGCAAAACTAGCGCATTGAGACCAGGGTTGTAGTTGTCTTTTAACCCCTTCTTGTGTATTCCTGGAAGGCCAAAAGCAAACGTGTTTCACCCAGATCTGCTTTCTTTTCAACTTACATCATGTCCACAGTCTGGGATATGATTTCTGCTGAGTTGGTAATCATCCATCATTATCTCCGTAACCACAGGAGATTATAGTTCTGTTTTTGCATTACATCTTTTTCTTTGAAGTGTATCTGGCTGAAGTAGGCCTTGACACATTTTTAGGTATGGCATTCCATTCTCTGAGCTAGGTGGTCAAGTGTAATCCACATAGGAATTTTCCAAAAAGTGGTTACTTTACAGTCTCGGCCAGCTTTTGCTTATAGGTCCTTTTTTTAAAAACATGCCTTACTTAAAAGTTCAATAAGTGATTTTTAGGCTATTACCATGGTCATGACAGTATAAAAGCCAAAACTGACATCTGGACAAAGTTTCACAATTCTCAATGTTATATCTGCCTTTGGTATAGCACTCTGCTGCTCATATTGTCACTTTTATATAGCAGTGGTGTTCCCTGTGGCCAGGTTAGGGGTACAAATGAGGGGGAAATTGCCTGAGCATTGTAGTCAAATGCATAAAACCCAATTTCTATGTATCAACGTGGGCTTCTGACAGTTTTGATGATTGGCAAGTTTTGAGTATATTTTGGGGCAGGATACTCCTTTTAATATTACAGAACCATAAAAAAAACATTGCATCCAGGAATGAAAGTTCCATGTTTTGCTTTGAAATTGGTTTCACAATCAAGCTTAACAATAACTTCAATCATAAAACACATCTCAAAAGAGTTTTGTTTGCACAACTAGTTTGATATCAAACTGTTCTATATTTGAAGCAGTTAATTTGCAGGTCCTAAAATACACCTTAATACCAACACTGTCAAAATAACACATGATGTTATTGACAAGTCAAATTGACAATTCAAAAGCTCAGACATCTGCATAAAATAAAATGATGATTATAGCTGACAAATACAATTGACAGGACTTAGGCAAATAATTAACATAAAATGTTTTTAATAAATCCCACAATGATGAATGATGTTGTAGTCAAGAACATTAATTAGCAATCTATAAACCAACTTAAGCTCAAATCAAGGGGATTTATTAATAATGTCTCAGAGGCACATCTGTCAAATTCCATCTTAAACAGACCAGAATCCATTTTACTCTTTATTACCATCGTTTCAGATTGACGAGTCTATCAAGAAAAAAATATTCTAATTCAGATTTTGATGCAAGGTTAGGTAGTCCAAACTGTAGATCCACAAATCTGGAACTGAAACGTTATAATCACACTGATAAAGAAGGAAAAATGTCCTTTTAATGGGAATTCAGCACACGTTCAAGCCAAAATAGCACCAATTTGATGTGCATTTGGCTTTGTGTAAGTAAAACTGTTAAAGAATAATATGGCTTGACTTCACCCTTGCAAATGAGCATCTGCCATTGAGAGTTACATGTGTCCTAGTTCTAAGCAGAGGTGAAATTGCTCGAATAGAAAAGAAGTATTGAATGAGCAGCCATCAATGTGGAATTGGAGGTGATAGGTGGTTAAAGAGAAGCCCAGTGTAAGAGGACCAGAATAGACAGATGAAGTTAGAGTGATGCAAGATCATGGAGGAATTTGAAAATGAGGACCAAACTATTGAAGCCAAATCACTGGGGTCTGGGAATCCAGCAGAGGTTGAAGGGGTCAGGTTAGTGAGAGAGTAGCATTTAGTGTGGTGAGGTCACTAGTTGAAGCATTATAGATTAATTGAAAATTGTGGAGATATAACCACAGGGAGACTGCCTAGCAAATCAGTTGGGTTTGGTGGCAAAGTGGGGAGGGAGGAATGAAGACAGGCAATATGACAAAAGTTAAAGAAAGTGGTCTTGATATTGGAGCGAGTTTGATGGAGGGTGTTGAGTTTGGATAAGAGAGTGAATGTGGAAAAGAAAGCTGAATTCATTGTCAAGCAGTAAGCATGGATTCAGAGCTCCTAACTCAGCCTCATGCAACAGATGGTGAGGTTGAGGAAAGCAAGAGCAGAAGCATGCACTTGCTCACTAAAAGCAAAATGATAGCTTTGGCTTTGCCAACACTAATCTGAAAGAAATTTTAGCTCATCCAGATCTTGATATCAGATAAGTTTTAAATTAAATGAGGACGCAAAGAGCTGGAGGAGAGGTCTTGTGGCATTGTGGTTAACATCCGTACCTCTGAGCCAGAAGATTTCATATTCAAGAAAGGTGCATTCATAATATTGATCATCAACCTGCAAATTCTTCCAACATGCGCGTGGCAGGGGGTAAGAGCTTGAGAAACTCCTGGTTAGCTATGCTTGATACAGAGTGTCGACCCTCAAGCTATAGCATCTGTCTTCAGGCTAACAACCTCTTCAAGATGCGAGAAGTCTTCTAAGTGTAATTTTAAAGGGATAGAGCAGTGTGTCATCACATGTGGTATCTGACTCCATGATGACATTGTCAAGGGATAGCAAACAGTTGATGATGCGACATGCAGGATGTGATAATGTGGGAAAAGAGAAACTGTTGTAAGTGATACAATGCCATTTTGCAAGGAACGTGAGCAGAACCAGGAGGGCAGTAACACTAAAGTGGACTTCAACAGAGTCATGTTGCAGAAGGATAGCATTGTCAATGGCAGTGAAGGCCACAGAGGGGTTGAGCAGAAAGCTGCATTCATAGCCACATAGAAGTCCTTTTTGACTTCAAAATGATGTGATCTGACTGCTGTGGGTGGAGTAAGAAAAAAAACAATTTGGAAGTGTTCTAAGAAGTTGTATTAGGGAACCTTGTTGCAAGGCAATGAAATATTCCAGGACTTTGGAGGGAAGGAAGTTAGGGATTATGTGGTACAAGTAGAATAAACAATGTTTAAACATTTTCAACTATTACAGCTCCTACATTATAAACTAGAAGATTTAGTGCACATGAATTTGAATGTGTGTGTATTAATTGCTAGCACAATTTACATGAAAAAAATCATTATTTCAAGGAATGTGTTTGACACAGATTTGTTTCTTCAGATATGATGTAAACTAAATCAAAACGAATCATGATGTCATTAGTGCCTATGATTACATGATGAAAATGATGCATAGTTTTGTCATCAATCAAACGGTTTGTCAAACATTTCCTTTTTGTTAAGAAGACAGTTCCACTTTAAAGTGGTTTCACCTGTGTAATGGTTGGATTCAAAACAATTTCTGCATCTTTCTTTTAAACAACTAGGAATCAGACAGGTTCTTCCCCACCACGAATCTCTAACATTTATTCCACAATCTCAGAGATAAAATCTAACACTTTCTGAGCCACACAGATCAGCTTCAGATCTTGCCTGTGCTGGGTTTGCTGATCTCAACAAGGATGGCAGCAATGCTGCCACAATTGATCACGCACTTTTTGGCAATTGCAAAATTGGCCCGGGTTGCTTTCATGTGTCAGCCATTGCTTAAAGTCAGAGTTCTTGCCTCTGAGCCAGAAAGTGGTGAGCTCAAGCCTCATTCCAGAAATTTGAGCATATAATAGAGGCTGGGTCTTCAGTACAGTCTTGGCAGAGTGCGACGCTGTTGGCAGTGCTGTCCTTCAGATAACATGTCTTCACTCCCAAGTGGGTGTAAAAAGGCCTTCAGCACTACTTGAAGACCGGCTGGGGCATTTTCCTTGGTTAGCGGTTGACTAGAACCTGAATGAAATTATCTGATAATTTACTTCATTGTTGCTTGAGGGTCATTTCATTGTGCAAATTGGCTGCTGTGTTCCGTACATTTCAAAAGTAATTGATTATGACGTGCCTTGGGATGTCCCAGGGCTGTAAATGGTGCCATATACATGCAAGTCCTTTCTTTAATATGAGCATTATCCAGTGACCTGTCCTAGCTAGAGTATAGTTAAAGCCATCAGAAGGCAGGATCAGTCTTGGCTCACTGCCCCCCATGATCAAATAACCTGCTTATATGCATAGCAGTACTGGCATGAAGGAGGTATGCTTACGGTGGACGATTAGCACCAAGGAATCATATATCCTGGTATCAGTTAACAATATTAGCATGAGGAAGAAAATAAATATACCTCCTTTTCAAGCCACTTAAACTTCTCAAGCGTATCAGATCGAGACCTTTGAAAGAAGAGAAAAGGATGAAACAAAAACCACTGCTTCACCTCACAATTAAGGCAGTGGGTAATCTTTTTACAGAAAACAAAACTTCACAACACATTTAGTTCTTCTGCACCTTCAAGCGAACCTTTTAGTTTGAAAGGGGCAGGCAACATTCACACCCCAAATTCACTAAACAAGAAATGTTTATGTATTTGTGAATTCACTCAAAGTGGGTATGAGGCAGAGTGCATTTTAAGTATGTTCCACTTGCACTGATCTGAACCCCTCTGTAATTCTAAGTTGAGGGCATTAGATGACTCATCCCCTGGCAGAGCCCAGCCTCTGAGAGTCCTGCAGCAGCAGCAATCACTGCTGTGATCAGGGGTTTCCGGCTGCTGTCCGAAAAGAACAGCCCAAAGGCCTCCAGCTAATCTGTGGCAGAGCTTCACCATAATTAACAAAATGGGACTCATCTTCAAGGTCACTATTCACTCCCTTCAACCTTCTGAATGGAGAGGGACTGCGCACAGCGTCTTTGGACCACTTGTGCTGGGCACTCCATCTCCGCCAGCAAATGAACAGGAAAATATGGCAGGAGAACTGAAATTTTGCTTTTCTTCCTTTAAATAATTGTTCCTGGTCTGTGCCTATTTCAAGAAAAGGCAGTCAACTCCTTCAAGGGAAACTCAATAAATACCAGAGACATCTTAAGGACGAATAAAATGGGTGGTGACGGTGCAGTGGTATTGTCACTGGGCTGGTAATCCAGAAACCCAGGGTTAATATTCTGGGGACCTGGGTTCAAATCCTACCATGGCAGATGGTGGAATTTGAATCCAATGAAAATTTGGAATTAAAAGTCTTCTGATGACTGTGAAACCATTGCCGATTGTCATAAAAACCCATCTGGCTCACTAATGTCCATTAGGGAAGGAAATCTGCTGTCCTTACCTGGCTTACATGTGACTCCAGACCCACAGCAATGTGTTTAACCCTTAACTGCCCTCTGAGCAAGGGCAATAAATGCTGGCCAAGCCAGTGACACCCACATCCTGTGAACAAATGAACACAAAGAGGACAGAAACTCAACATCATCTTTGCCCTGTTATTTGTGAATTGCCTCTGAGAATAAGCAAAAATTGATCGTACTTCGTTTGTCAGCAAAGTGTAAAATGAAAAAACAGGCTAACTTTTTGGAAATAGATCCTTGATCAAAACCCTGAGTGCCAACTAGAACTTCAATTTACCATTTATGCTTTTCAGATGCAGGCAGACCTATTGCATATTTCCAGCTTTCATTATGCATTAAGAACAGTCAAATTTTCTTACAATTCCAGCCTTCATTCTATATTATTGGTTTTCCATGCAGCCAGAATAGTATTGTAAGAAAAGAGACATTTACTGTGCAAAATTGTGGTAATTTGACCAAAAACCATTCTTTGCAAGGATAGAAGATCTTTTTTGAAGTAAAGTAAACCTACTAAAAGCTGCAGGCTGGTGTTTCACTAATAAGCAAGAACTACTGAACTGTGATGTGAAACAACACTTTGGTGTGCCTAGCTGTCATAAAAAGAGAGCTAAACACAGCAGACAACCACACTTCAAAGCTGTGTTAAATCTTTCAGTTAAACCATGCCTAATTAAGAATGCTTGGAGAATGCAAAAGTTAATTAGTGTGTAGGCCTTCGTGAATCATCACTCATGTTTCAATCGTTTGATAAGAGATGAGAACGGCTGGATTGTATAACCATTATGAACAGCACAGAACATAAATAACTGGGAATGTATCAATGTGAACAATGAAACCCTTGAATTCTAGTTTGAAGACAAGGGATGGGAAGGAAGTCATAAAAACTGATTATGGGAGACAGTAGAGGCTGCGATAAGGAAAATCCTGATTGATTATGGTCCCAGAAACTCATAGGCGGTGGTTAATACTAGGCTGAGTTTTCACCTCATGGTTTAAACAAAGAACTCCACATCCCATTGGATATAGGAGAATATGACAATAAGGCCCTGTCAAAATGACAACCTAGGTCCACCCCTGGAAAGGGTACTAAAGATGATGCAAAAAGAGCACTGACTACTGTGCCCTAAAGGAAGTGACTTTGACAGTCGTCTCAAACCCATAATCAACACAGTTGGTAGTTGTATGTATTCTTATCTCTTGTAACATTATTTGTGTACTGTTTGATTTTAGCTTTATTTTAATCAACTTTAGATTGTGTGAGAGCAGTGGTTCTAAATATGTCTTGAAGATATGATAAAATCCTAAAGATGGAGCTTATGTTTGCTGTGTAATTTCTCATAAATCTCAAGTATGAATCATAAACCTGTAGACTTGGAGTGGAGACTTTCATTATTTATGAGCAGGGTGTCCTAATCACCCACAAACAAAACCAATGCTTCTTTACTGAAAGGCTAAAGGAATAGCTATCAACAGTAAAACAAGACTCAGTAACCCAGCAGGGATTAAAAACAAGACCCTGCTGAGGCTGAGCAGAGAATTAGATTTGACAATAGTCTAATTTCCAGCAAATCAGGCATAAATTTCATCTGGTGAAGCCAATTTAAGGAGGTTTGTTGCAGCTTTTAAAAGCATTGTGGAGTTTTACACGCTTTATTAGTCTCAAAGAAGCATGATGGCAAAAATCCAGAACTCCTTATTACTTCAACTTCTTCAGTAATCTACTTCAACTTAATAGCCCAAATTTTGCGAGAGTGGAGCATCTCCCGACATGTCCTGTTCATTAGACATGTTCACAAAGTTTAGTTTTAATATTTTTTGCCCACAAAGTTGCTGGAGGTGGATGAGAAGCGAGTGCAACAGGACAAATAAGACGTCTCTTTAATGAGGTTTAAGGTTTCAGAGAAATAAGCAGCCCAAGGACTAATAAGGAAGGTGATATAGAGGATTCAATGTCAAATCAAGAACAGAAAACAAATAAAGGGAAAGAAAAATTCGATTAAAAGAGGGAGATAAAAAGAGAAGAAAAAATAACGAAGTAAAATTAAAAACTTGAATTTTTAAAAAATCAACAACAACAATTTTCAACTTGAAAGAACTCCACACTTTTAATTGTTCATTTTCTGGGCAAGAGATATTGAATGGCAGTCATTAATAATGATCACATTATTAAAAGGGCAATTGCACTGTTAATTAATGAGTTCACTCTCTAGTGAGTTCGATGAGTAACTAATCATATCAAATTCACAAGGATCATGGGCAACGATGCTACCTCTGTGAAGTGGAGCGATGCAAATTGGTCGTGATTCTCAGGAGTTGGTGAGGCAAAGATGGGCTATATTACAGAGGCGGAAGTAGGCAACCTTTATAATGGAGAGGCTATGGGGTCAGGAGCTCAGTTCAGTGTCAAAAAGGATGTTGAGGTTGTGAACATTCTGGCTCAATGTGAAACAGTGGCCAAGGAGAGTTTGGACCAACTGACGAGAATGCAAAGTTTGTGCTGGGTCTGAAGACAATGGCTTATTCATTTCTTGTCTGTCTCATTGGGCCAAATTTTCCCCTCTGCTTCCAGAAATACAGGCCCGGCCATATCCTGACTTTACGATCCTGAACCAGTCACCTCCTCCCACTCCCACAGAACTTTTGTCATTGTGCGACATGGGCAGGCAAGGTTTGAATTGGCTGCTTCGATAGGCAGACCCAAGGCAATGAGGGAGGCGGGCAGTACTAAGGTGATCTGGTAAGAAGTCCTGCCTTGGTTTTCCAGGTCATTGGCCTAGTGCTCTACATGGTTGTTAAGCAACCTAGTCCTCACCCCTCATCTCCCCTCCATGCCCTCCCCTCTGTAGCCACTCATCCAGTATCTACTATATTCAGACCTCATAAGAAATGTAATAGCAATGAAAAGTCCTGAAACAGACTTTAAAAAAATTAAACATAAACAAAAACTGCTGGAAAAACTCACCAGGTCTAGGGGAAAAAAAAATGAACATTTCACAAACTCCTAAGACAGTTAATCAAGCACATATCCATTCATACTCCAGTGAAAAGTATTCTACTCCTACTGGAAAAAAAAATTAAATCCTCTTAAGTGATCATAAGTTATGAAAATGAACAAACACCCATTCAAAAACCAAATCAAAGACACATAATCCTATTATAATCTAATAAAACTATCAATCACATGAAGTTCAAAGTCTCCTGGACAACAGTGTAAGCAATCCCCTGCTGTATTCAGAACATTAATAGTTTTGAAACTCAGGCAAGCATTCATAATAATTTCAACTGTGTCAACAAAACACCAGAGCTAAATACAATGGCTATACTAGACCTGGTATTGTGCAATGAGATGGGAGTAATTAATCATTTCATAGTGAAGGTGCCCCTAGGTAGCAGCGACCATAATATGATTGAACTTTACATTCTGTTTGTGGGAGGGAGGAATGGGCCTGAGAACTTTTTAAAATTTAGATAAGGGCAATTATGAGGGCACAAAAGCTGAGCTGGCTAAAGTGATTTGGCAAATTAGGTTAAGGGATAGGCCAATAGAGATACAGTGGCTAATATTTAAGGGGGGATATTTCAGAATGTGCTAAGTAGATATATTCCAATGAGTAAGACAAAGTCCAAGGGATGGACACACCATCTATGGTTAACTAGAAAGGGTAAAGATAGTATCAAACTTAAAGAAAAGGCATATAATTGTGCAAAGACAGGTGGCAGGTCAGAAGATTGGACAGAATATAAGGAACAGCAAAGAATGACTAAAAGACTAATAACAAGGGAAAAATTGCAGCATGAGAGAAAGATAGCCAAGAAATATAAAAACAGATAGTAAGAGTTTTTATAATGAGTTAACAAAGTGAGTGTTGGTCCTATATCTGGAGAATTGATAATGGAAAACAAGGAGATGGCAGATGAATTGAACAAGTATTTTGCATCAGTTTTCACTATAGAGGATACAAGTAACATCCCAGAGGCAGCTAGAAACCAGGAAATGGAAGTGGGGGAGGAAGACAGGAAAATTACAGTCACCAGAGATGTGGTACTGAGTAGATTGTTGGAGCTGTGGGCTGACAAGAGCCCAGGTCCTGATGGACTTCATCCTGGGTCTTAAAATAAGCCTCTAGTGAGATAGTTGGTGCATTGGTTTTAATTTTCCAAAGTTCCCTAGATTCAGGGACAGTCACATTAGGGAAGATTGCACATATAACTCCATTATTCAAAAAGGGAGGGAGTCAGAAAGCAGGTCGCGACCAGCCAGTTAGCTTAACATCTGTTGTAGGCAAAATGTTAGAATCTATTATTAAAGAAGCTATAGCAGAGCAGTTGGATAAGCTCAAGCTAATCAGGCAGAGTCAAGCTGGTTTTGTGAAAGGGAAATCATGTTTAACCAACTTATTGGAGTTTGTTGAGGAAATAACATGTGCTGTGGAAAAAGGGGAACCGGTGGATGTACTGTATTTACATTTCCAGAAGGCATTTGATGAAGTGCCACATCAAAGGTTATTGCGGAAAATAAAAGCTCATAGTGTAGGAAGTAACGTATTGGCATGGATAGAAGATTGGCTGGCTTAGAGGAAGCAGGGAGTAGGCATAAATGGGTCTTCTTCAGGTTGGCAGGGTGTAACGAGTGATGTGCCATAGGGATCAGTGCTGGGACCTCAACTGTTCACAATTTATATAAGTGACCTGGATGAAGGGATGGATGGGATGGTTGCCAAATTTGCTGATGACACAAAGATAGGTAGGAAAGTAAGCTTTGAAGAGGACATGAGGAGGCGACAAGGAGATAGGGATAGATTAAGTGAGTGGACAAAAATCTGGCAAATGGAGTATAATGTGGGAAAATGTGAAATTGTCCATTTTGGCAGGAAGAATAAAAGAGAAATATATTATCTAAATGGTGAGAGATTGCGAGGCTTCAAAGTGCAGAAGGATCTGGGTGTCCTAGTGCATGACTCGGAAAAGACTAGTATGAGGTACAGCAAGTAATTAGGAAAGCTAATAGAATGTTATCATTTATTGCAAGGAGAATTAAATACAAAAGTAGGGAGGTTATGCTTCAGTTGTGCAGGGCACTGGTGAGACCACATTTGGAGTGCTGTGTACAGTATTGGTCACCTTATTCAAGGAAGAATGTGTTGGAAGCAGTTCAGAGAAGGTTTACCAGACTAATACCTGGGGCAGAATTTGGCCGTCGGCAAGCAGGGGGCAGGACCTGCTCGCCGACATGTAAAATGGCGCAGGGTGACGTAAGGCAGAACCCCCAACGTCATCCCGCCACATTTAAATTTTCAGGAAGGCCTGTGCACAGCCAAATCAGCTGTGCACCCGCCAGCCTGTCAATGGCCAATTGAGGCCATTGACAGGATCATTTAAACAATTAAAGAACCTGCCTGTCCAACCTTAAGGTTGGTGGGCAGGCCAGGAGCCCTGGCGGCAGCTAGAAAAAACATGAAACCTCATCCACCAGCGGGACGAGGTTTCATGTAGCGTTTTAAAAAGTTTAATAAAGTTTTACTGTAACTTGTGAACATGTACCATCTCATTGAGGGGGACATGTTAGGGAATTTTTTTTTTCTGTTTTTAATCTTTTTAAAAGCGTAAGCGATCTCCCTGAGGCAGCACTTAGCCTCAGGGAGATGTGCGCTATTTTGTGCGCATGCGCAAAAGACGCACTCTCGCTTTTGAGGAATTCCCCCCCCCCAACCCGGCCAGAACGGGAAGTGCATAGCGCTTCCTGCCGGACATCATGCTGAGTGGGCCTTAATTGGCCCGCCTACCAGGTAAAAAATTCTGCTCCTGGAATGGGGGTGTTATCTTATGAAGAAAGGTTGGACTGACTAGGCTTGTATCTGCTGGAGTTTAGAAGAGTGGGAGGTGACTTGATTGAAGGATATAAGATCCTGAGGGGTCTTGACAGGGTGGATGTGGAGAAGATGTTTCCTCTTGTAGGAGAATCTGGAACTGGGGGTCACTTTTTAAAAATAAGGGGTCGCCCAGAGATAAGGTGATTTTTTTTTTCACTCAGATGTCATGAGTCTTTGGGGCTCTCTTCCTGAAAAGCTGCTGGATGTAGGGTCTTTGAATATTTTTAGGGCAGAGTTGGATAGATTCTTGATAAGCAAGGGGCTGTTAGGTTATTGGGGGTATGTTGGGTGCAGATTTCAGGTTACTATCAGATCAGCCATGATCTTATTTAATGGCAGAACAGGCTTGAGGGGCTGACCGGCCTATGCCAGCTCCTTGCTCGTATGTACTTAAATGGGTGGTGCCACCTAAAAGGTACCATTGTAAAAAATAGTAAACTTAATGTGCAGCCCAGAGGCCAATCAATCCAACTACACCACCAATCAGTTCTCGTTCCTCAATCGATTCCCACTCCTGGTCAAACCTCAACTCCTGGCCTCATCCTTTCCCAGTCATCTTCCCCTTTAAACACTTTTGAAGGCCACTGCCAGTGAAGCAACAGCTGCAATTCCACGACTTTCCACTAGTGGGTGACATCCAGCAGCTGTCCACAGGTACAAAAACAGAATTACCTGGAAAAACTCAGCAGGTCTGGCAGCATCGGCGGAGAAGAAAAGAGTTGACGTTTCGAGTCCTCATGACCCTTCGACAGAACTTGAGTTCGAGTCCAGGAAAGAGCTGAAATATAAGCTGGTTTAAGGTGTGTGTGTGGGGGGCGGAGAGATAGAGAGACAGAGAGGTGGAGGGGGTTGGTGTGGTTGTAGCGACAAACAAGCAGTGATAGAAGCAGATCATCAAAAGATGTCAACAACAATAGTACAATAGAACACATAGGTGTTAAAGTTAAAGTTGGTGATATTATCTAAACGAATGTGCTAATTAAGAATGGATGGTAGGGCACTCAAGGTATAGCTCTAGTGGGTTTTTTTTTTTATTTTATATAATGGAAATAGGTGGGAAAAGGAAAATCTTTATAATTTATTGGGAAAAAAAAAAAGGGGGAAACAGAAAGGGGGTGGGGATGGGGGAGGGGACTCACGACCTAAAGTTGTTGAATTCAATATTCAGTCCGGAAGGCTGTAAAGTCCCTAGTCGGAAGATGAGGTGTTGTTCCTCCAGTTTGCGTTGGGCTTCACTGGAACAATGCAGCAAGCCAAGGACAGACATGTGGGCAAGAGAGCAGGGTGGAGTGTTAAAATGGCAAGCGACAGGGAGGTTTGGGTCATTCTTGCGGACAGACCGCAGGTGTTCTGCAAAGCGGTTGCCCAGTTTACGTTTGGTCTCTCCAATGTAGAGGAGACCACATTGGGAGCAACGAATGCAGTAGACTAAGTTGGGGGAAATGCAAGTGAAATGCTGCTTCACTTGAAAGGAGTGTTTGGGTCCTTGGACGGTGAGGAGAGAGGAAGTGAAGGGGCAGGTGTTGCATCTTTTGCGTGGGCAAGGGGTTGTGCCATAGGAGGGGGTTGAGGAGTAGGGGGTGATGGAGGAGTGGACCAGGGTGTCCCGGAGGGAGCGATCCCTACGGAATGCCGATAAGGGGGGTGAAGGGAAGATGTGTTTGGTAGTGGCATCATGCTGGAGTTGGCGGAAATGGCGGAGGATGATCCTTTGAATGCGGAGGCTGGTGGGGTGATAAGTGAGGACAAGGGGGACCCTATCATGTTTCTGGGAGGGAGGAGAAGGAGTGAGGGCGGATGCGCGGGAGATGGGCCGGACACGGTTGAGGGCCCTGTCAACGACCGTGGGTGGAAAACCTCGGTTAAGGAAGAAGGAGGACATGTCAGAGGAACTGTTTTTGAATGTAGCATCATCGGAACAGATGCGACGGAGGCGAAGGAACTGAGAGAATGGGAAGGAGTCCTTACAGGAAGTGGGGTGTGAGGAGCTGTAGTCGAGATAGCTGTGGGTGTCGGTGGGTTTGTAATGGATATTGGTGGACAGTCTATCACCAGAGATTGAGACAGAGAGGTCAAGGAAGGGAAGGGAAGTGTCAGAGATGGACCACGTGAAAATGATGGAGGGGTGGAGATTGGAAGCAAAATTAATAAATTTTTCCAAGTCCTGACGAGAGCATGAAGCAGCACCGAAATAATCATCGATGTACCGGAGAAAGAGTTGTGGAAGGGGGCCGGAGTAGGACTGCAACAAGGAATGTTCCACATACCCCATAAAGAGACAGGCATAGCTGGGGCCCATGCGGGTACCCATAGCCACACCTTTTATTTGGAGGAAGTGAGAGGAGTTGAAGGAGAAATTGTTCAGCGTGAGAACAAGTTCAGCCAGACGGAGGAGAGTAGTGGTGGATGGGGATTGTTCAGGCCTCTGTTCGAGGAAGAAGCTAAGGGCCCTCAGACCATCCTGGTGGGGGATGGAGGTGTAGAGGGATTGGACGTCCATGGTGAAGAGGAAGCGGTAGGGGCCAGGGAACTGGAAATTGTTGATGTGACGTAAGGTGTCAGAGGAATCACGGATGTAGGTGGGAAGGGACTGGACAAGGGGAGAGAGAAGGGAGTCAAGATAACGAGAAATGAGTTCTGTGGGGCAGGAGCAAGCTGAGACGATCGGTCTACCGGGGCAGTTCTGTTTGTGGATTTTGGGTAGGAGATAGAAGCGGGCCGTCCGAGGTTGGGCAACTATCAGGTTGGAAGCTGTGGGAGGGAGATCCCCAGAGGAGATGAGGTCAGTGACAGTCCTGGAAACAATGGCTTGATGTTCAGTGGTGGGGTCATGGTCCAGGGAGAGGTAGGAGGAAGTGTCTGCAAGTTGACGCTCAGCCTCCGCGTGGTAGAGGTCAGTGCGCCAGACAACAACAGCACCACCCTTGTCAGCGGGTTTGATGACAATGTCAGGGTTGGACCTGAGAGAATGGAGTGCAGTAAGTTCAGAGAGAGACAGGTTAGAATGGGTGAGAGGAGCAGAGAAATTGAGACGACTAATGTCGCGCCGACAGTTCTCAATGAAAAGATCGAGAGAAGGTAAGAATCCAGAGGGAGGGGTCCAGGTGGAGGGAGAATATTGAAGATGGGTAAAAGGATCCGTTGAACTGGGAGAGGACTCCTGCCCAAAGAAGTGAGCCCGGAGACGAAGACGGCGGAAGAAGAGTTCAGTATCATGCCGAGCCCGAAATTCATTGAGGTGATATCACCAACTTTAACTTTAACACCTATGTGTTCTATTGTACTATTGTTGTTGACATCTTTTGATGATCTGCTTCTATCACTGCTTGTTTGTCGCTACAACCACACCAACCCCCTCCACCTCTCTGTCTCTCTATCTCTCCGCCCCCCACACACACACCTTAAACCAGCTTATATTTCAGCTCTTTCCTGGACTCGAACTCAAGTTCTGTCGAAGGGTCATGAGGACTCGAAACGTCAACTCTTTTCTTCTCCGCCGATGCTGCCAGACCTGCTGAGTTTTTCCAGGTAATTCTGTTTTTGTTTTGGATTTCCAGCATCCGCAGTTTTTTTGTTTTTATCGCTGTCCACAGGTCACTGGTCTCATTCAAATGAGACCTGAGTCATAATATCGGGTGTCCCTCAATTCGAGGGTGACATCTACTCAGGGTTGCAAATTTCTGCCATGGGTCTTCATGTGACCAAACAGGTCCATTCTTGACCCATGGATCTTTGGACACATGGGGTAGGATGTCCCACAAGGTAGTAGGATCCAGAGAGCAGAATTTGCATCTTTTCCTTTTCTTCTCTGGCACTGCTCTGCCTCATCATTAAGGTGTTTGAACTCAAAGCATGATGCAGCTTGATGGACAGGTTGTCACCATTTTGAACGATCCCCCCAGTCATTAATGTCAATGCTGCTGCACTTTCAAGTAGAGCTTCAGAGTGTCTTTGAAGTGTTTCCTTTCTCTTCCCCTGAAATGCTGGCGTTTGAGAGTTCAGAAAATGAGGGAAATGCTTTTCAGTCATCTGGATAGTGTGCAGACTGTCAAAATTGATTTTGCATGAGTTTTTCCTGAATGCGTGTGGATTTGGCTTCAAGGAGTACATTAGCAAGTACTTGTTCAATGGTCTTCCCATTGAGTTGGAGGATGCGACAGAGACAGTGCTGATGGAATTTCGCTGGCACTGATGCACAGTCCAGGTCTCACTGCAATACAGAAGTGAGGTGAGGACAACTGTTCTGTACACTAGGGCTTTTGTTGACTTACAAAGGTTTTCAATGTTAAGCATTCACTGCCAAAGATTGTAGAAGACTGTACTGGTGTAGCCGATTCGGTGTTGGATCTCTGGGTGGCCTTTTAAGAGAGATGGGTATCAAGGCCTGAGGGAGGCACTCAACATATTTCAAAGTCTCTCCTTCAACTTACATGGCAGATAGAATGTGTGGCTGGCCAGATATGGGTTGGGCTGACTTTCTTATATGCAGAATTGACGAGATCGAGAGCAGCTTGCAAATCTGGTGCAGAGTGGACTAAAAATTGTAGATCAGTTATGTCTATGGTGGTTGATTTAGTGTTGGCACAGAGGCGACTGCAGTTCAAGAGTTTTCCATCTGGGCAGTATTACATGAGAGCAGTTAATCTTTGATGAGGTGAATAGTCACAACTGGGTAGATTGTAAGTAATATGTAAGCCATCACACAGCCTTGCTCAACACCAGTCTGGATTTTGTAGACATCTATTTCAGGTCTCCCACTCAAGACAGTTGCAGTCATGTCATCATGAAGCAGTTGTCGAATTATGAAGAAGTTTCATGGGCAATCAAATCTTAGGAGCACAATCCACAGACTCTTGCAATTTACTGGGTCAAATTCTTTGGCCAGTTCAATGAATGCAATGAAGAGTGCCTCAGTACTGCCTGATCAGGCACAGGGCCTGGCTATTTAGGCCATAAATCGGGTGGGTTGTGAAATGGGCAGCTGACCCAAACCCAGTAGTTTCCTTTAAGCCAAGTAATGTTAGTAGTACTCCTGGTGTGTGTTCTGTCTCTTTCTCTCACTCTGTCTGTTTCTCTCTGCAGTCGCTATTTTCTCCCTCCTCTTTTTATTTATCTGGAATATGTGCATCATTGGCATTTGCTGCCCATCCCAAAGCTCCCTTGAGAAGGTGATGGTGAGCCTTCTTGAACTGTTGTGGTCCTTGCATTGTATGAACTACCACAGTGCTGTTAGGAAGGGAGTTCCAGGGCTTTGACCCGTAACAGTGAATGAGCGCTGCTATAGTTCCCAGTCAGGATAGTGAGTGACTTGGAAGGAAACTTGCAGGTTGTGTTGTTCCCATGCATCTGCAACCCTGTTTTTAAATGTTTCAGGTTTGGAAGGTGCTGTTGAAAGAGACTTGCTGCAGTTCATCTTATAGATGGTACACACTGCCGCCACTGTGCCAATTAACTGGGTTGCCATGTCCCCTCTGGCCTGAATGAATACATAGGTGACATGAATAATCAAATGGCCTTCAGGGAATACTGCAATGCAAAAATTACGTGAGCACACTGCAGACCCTGATGTACAAAAGTGGAAATGTTATGAGGATATACTAACATCTAAACTTCATTAGAAGGTAAGGGGCAGATTATCCTCTTTAGCACATGGGGTATTAAATAAATTGCCTGGATGAAAGGGGTGGAGGAAAATCAGAGAGGTACCATTGTGGATATGTGATACTCCTTGTCTAACATCCCTAAATGCTCTACATCCCGGTGATTATTTAATGCTCTGACAGGAAAGATGAAACTCTGCTGTAAGTCAGCAGGTATGCAACAATGGGAACCAAAGCCAAGCCCAAACATGTATATTTTCAGTAGGAGTCACTTGATGCAGATCAGGAGCAGAAATAATGGCCATAATTCTCTTTTCCAACATTGAGTGTCAAAGTCAATTGTAGAACCTTACCACTACCTTAGCCAACTGAAGACTCTTCCAGTTTTCACGGCTCTGTTACTCGCTGCTGTCAGGGCATTTTATTTCTCTCATGAATACTATATATTTCACACGCCAGATACTGAAAGAAACGTCTCCCCAATTGCATAGTAATAACAAAATGTTGTAATAATCTCAATTTATATACCAAGGAACTGGTCATAATGGCAAATGTGTTTTGATGCTCCACATTGGCTTAGGAGTACAATTACACTGTTTAACATCAAGTGCAATGTTGGAAGGCTTTCAGCTTATCTCCTCAACTAGTGAAAAATACATAGACCAGGATTTTCAAGTAGAGTGTTGGTTTGGTGTTGGTTAAGTGTCATGATGAAGAATGCTTTCAGAATACATTAGCCAAATACTCAAGCAACCCAGGAATTCAGATCTCCTTTCATGATGCATTTCATCTGTCCCAAATTAATTTAGAAAACACCAGAGGTTCTCTCCATAGATCTAGAAATCATAGGAGCAATTCATCAAATTGATGGCCAGCCACTGTGAAGGCCTCAGACAGTGATCCTGACGGTCAGGTATCAAGGGTATTCCTTCTGAGGCCTCTACTTGGCAGTCTCACAAAAGCTGGACATTTATGTAAAATAACTCTCCCCTTTGGAGAAACATCTCTGGCATTTGATAACATTGCCAAGCAGCTCACATTTTTTCCCCCTCCTGTTTGTTTGCTAGTTACAGGCTCATAGCAGACAAGGAGAAAAACACACTTGAAAACTACAGAATTATTATCATTGATTTCAACAACCTCCCTAATGTTGACTTATTATGTGACATTTTCCATGCAAGATGATGTCACATAAAAAGAAATAAATTGTTTCTGTATATTAAGTAGTTTAATGCTGTATTGTTTAGGAACAAATATTGTTTGCATTCAGCTTTCAGTGTACTGTGGCATGACTGTAGGGGTTAATTTGGTGATATCTAATAGGTTGTTTCAGATGATTTAAAAAGCGTAATTATATTTGGGCAAAGATGATTTTAATTTTGAGCAACATGAAAGTGTCATCCTCAAAACTAGTGGCTAATTACCATCATTTCATATTTTGTTCTATTACTGCCATGAGTGCACCTGAAAACATATATGAGGAATTAAATTAATTTGCACTCAAAGTTGTGACTTGTTCACACTACAAGCTGAAGACAAGGTTGTTCCTGGCAAGCCATCTCCAGTTTCAATCAACTGACCTGTATGGTTTGCACTGATGCATCAGTCTTCCCCCATGAGGGAAAAAACATCTGACATTGTCGTTTCAGGGGCATCTGGTTCTGCCTTTGAACTGTGTGAACATTTACGCCACCAAGCAAAACAGACTGCTGCTGAGAGGCTGCAAACCCAAGATATAGGGCTGGGAATTGATTGCTCTGTATCAACTGCAGATTCCTCAGTGTTGCTACATTTATACAAAAGATTTGAAATAAAAGCATCTGTTGGTTTGCCTTTGTAACAGACTCAGGCTTGAACTCTTTCACGTTTAGTTGATAATAAGATGGTGTTAGAAACAGGGGGTGCTTAGCATTTATAAAAACTGAAAATCTTCTAATGAATCCCATACATTATGGCAGAAATCTGGCAGCATTAGAACAATGTTACAAAGTAATATCATTACAAATAAAATTATCTGTACTGTTAATTTTATTTGAAATGTACTTTCCTTCCCTCTTTTTGCCTCTCCATTCCATGAGCCTCACACAATTTCCCAGCCCAGGATAGACATATTATTTTGTTTCCAGCTCTAAAGGACAAGCACATTACTTATGTGAGAAGAAAAGTGTGCCACCCTGTTTCCAGGCTGTTGCGAGTGTCAGTCTGTTACTAATAAATTGGAGCCGTACATTACTGACCTGGCCTTCTCACTGCACCTCACTTCCTTTGGAAAAGACACTTTATCTCCAGTTGGCTAAGGGTCGGTGTGCTCTGCTCTTTGCTTGCACGTTCCCGCACAGTATTTGACATAATGCGGTTTAATGTCGTATTGTTTGAGACACGCTGGTATTTTGCCCATATGTAAATGAGTCATTTTGTTGCGCAATGTGTTTCTAGACTCTGAGAATACTTGGTTTTAAAATGTAAAACTTCTGGGCCCTGGTTTAATGTCACGCTGCAGTGTATAAATCAAATTGATTAGCCATTTCAAAAATGCAACCAAGGACACTCAGTGTGGGATGCATCCTTTAGGATTACTGATTTTGTATGAGTATTAAAGACCGGTTTGCCAGCCAACCCATTCAGTGGTGTAGCTACATAAATAAATACTTTATGACCCGTACGAGGAATTAACAGAATATCTAGAATGCCATTGTCATAATTTACTATGATGCCAGTGTCAATCAGTTTCCTAGCAACATCTTTCAGTTTTGCTCCACCCTACACAACAGCTCCCCAACCCCAATGTCTTCCACCCCCACTGCTTGCCTTTTCCAGTGGAGCAACCAGAAGTATCAGCCAATCAGCAGTGTTCTGAAGATATTTTTCAATTTAATGCTTCTTTGCTCAGGGCACCTCAATATATGAGCTTTTCAATAAACCTGCAGCAGCAACAGACAATCAAAGGATTTTCTTAGCTATTGCTGCGTTATCCAATTTCTTAGGTGTGCTAGGTCACCTCAGTGTATCTCACCATGAAACCTCTGGGAATATATCTTATCAACTGCAAAGCTAATAGCCAATTCTACTGTTATTGTGCAAATTCATTGGCAAACACATCAAACATACAAAATGGATGGAAAAAGGAAATGACAGCTTGTACTTCAAGCCAGTGCAAGACTCATGATGGCTGGATGATTATGACCAGTGGCCTACAATCTCACCCCACCACAGAGCCATGTGATGTCCTTGGAGGCAAAAAAGAGAAGAAACCCAAAGCTCAAAGGAGAAGAATTTTCCTGAAAGGTTCCCCTCTGACCCCCTCAGACACACAGAACCAATCGAGGAGGTTGCATAATGTTATTTATAAAAACGCTTACCCTCTATAAGGTGCAATCTCTGCTCCAGTCAAGAACTGACCTGGCTTCCTCTTGAAGGCCTACAGAAAGCCAGAGCCCACTACATCAACTAACAATGAATTCCAGAGGCTCACTACTCTCTGGGGGCAGAAGAATTGTCTAGCATCCAATCCATGTCTATCCTTGTATAGTTTAAATCAGGCTTGTCCAACCTTTATGTACGAGAGGCCACATTTCAATCTCTTTCTCATTCAAGGGGCCAATGGGCAAGTTTCGGAGAAATAGAGTGGAATTTTCCCAGATTTGTACTAAGTGCGATAGCAGGCAGGAAAAAAGTTATTCTACCCGCCGGCCGCAATGGCAGCTTTTCACGCTGTATCGTCTCGATCCTGCCTTATTAATCATGCATTCCCAGGAAGCACGCCGGGTCACTGGCGGGGCATCTTCTCATTTGTCCCCCCAACCAATACCTCAGGCCGTCAATGAATTGGGTACCATATTTAAAGACTGCCCCTGCAAAGAGCTAGCACTCTTCAAGGGATAGGAAGCTGCTGGGAACTAATGGCTGCCAAAGGGAGGAAACATGTTGCCCCAGATTTAGCGACGCCTCCCTCGAGTGCCTACTGGATGCAGTGGAGGCCCGCCATGATGTCCTCGAGCCCTGCCCTGGATGAAGACCAGCAAGCAAGGTCACCAATCCAGCATGGGAGGCAGTGGCAGCGGTGGTCAGTGCAAATGACCTGCAAAAGAGGGCAGCCATGCAGCGTCAACAGAGGATGAATGGTCTCATTCCTCCTCTCACCGGGGAACATCACCCAGAGCTGTTGGAAGCCCTCAGCAGAGTGGCAGGTGAGCCAGAGCAGTGTGTCTGCCTGCCTTCTGTTGAAGTGGTGCCCACATGTGATTGCATAGAGGTCCCCATGGGAAGGGTGGCAGATGCCATGGAGACCCTGGTCCAGCAGAACACGGTGATACACTCAGACTTGCACTCCATCGTGGTAGCCATGGGTGAGTTCCTGCAGTGGCGACATAAGAGGGAAAGGTGCCTCCTTGACATCCCTCCAGGTGCTCCTTCTCCTGAAAGAATCAGGCTGGGGCCCCCAGGTGCCTGAAGGGAGGAGAAGCGGCAGCTGGACACCTCTGGGTCATCCACTCAGGAATTTCAGAGGCTGTCCTCTCTCCCGAGTCCCCTTTGCCTGTGACCCCCTCAACCTCGTCTTCTGTCACTGCAGAGGTAACAATTTGCCACAGGGTGATAGCTAAAGCAAGCCCCAAGGCCTTGGCTCTCCAGAGGACCTATGCCAAAGTCATCAGAGGCAACAGGGCCAACCATTGCACAGGCTGTCTCCATGCCTGCTGTAGATGTCAGGGCAGCACCTAGAAGTGTAAGGACTAGAAAAGTTAAGAATTTCTAATCACAAATGATTGCACGGGTGAATACATTTTGTTAACTTTATAATCTGAAAATATCTTCACTTTTATTGGATAATGTGTAATGGTGTCTTTCAGCTCCACTTACAGGCTTCACGAGTCCTCCCCCTGCAACCACGCACCCCGCCTCCTGCCCGGCTAGCAGTTCAGCTGCACATAATTGGTGCACGAGAGATTCCAGAGGGAAATGTGTGTGTGTGTGTGTGTGTGTGTGTGGCAGGGCCTTTTGGAGTCTCATACACGTGGATCCTTCCTTCATCACACTGACCTCAATGTCCTGAGCATTTTTAATGCTGCCTGCTGGAGTTCCCTTTCAGTTGTCCATCTGAGCTGACCTGCATCTCCACCCATCCAATGATCACACTCCCATGCAGTACCTGTTCCAACCCAACACAAGGCTCCTTTCATTTTCGATTGTAGAAGCATGATACTGGTGAAGTTTGTCTATAACTTCCCCAACCTTTTCTAGGTCATTTCTCCATCACAGTTGACCCCATTAATATCACCTTCCACCTCCCCACTGTGACCTACCAGCCAGCACCCTTTTCTTTCCAGAAAGTCCAGGTGAACATGCACATTCCCTAACTAACCGACAACCCCACCTCCATTTACATTGACCTCCCCAACCTCTCCTTCCCAAACCCATGGTTCATGTCTGCCCCCCAAGTCCATACCAACCACCTTTGCCATCCCTTCTGTCACTACTGTTGCAAACTCACCCTCACACCCTACCGCTCACTCTGCCCTCTCTCATTCTCACCATTCCCTCCTATCACGTCCACCCTCATTTTGCCCCGATGAGGCATTCATCGACTCCACAGACTCCTCCCTTGTTCATTCACCTGGGACATCGCCCCTTTACTCGTTCCTCCACCCTTAATTCTTCTTCCACACTTACTCCTCCTGGACTCCATCCCCCCTCTGAACTGCTTCCTCCCCACCAAGTCCTGGCCCCCTCCAAATTCCTTCCTCCCCTGAAGTCCTGCCCCTCTCCAAACCCCTTCCTCCCCTGAAGTCCTGCCCCTCTCCAAACCCCTTCCTCCCCCGAAGTCCTGCCCCTCTCTGAACTCTTTCCTCCACTCGAAGTCCTTCCCTCCTCCGCTCTCCTTCCCTTACACCTTCCTCTCCCCTTGCACCTACCATCCCAGTTGCTGTATTGTTCCCCCCTTACCCCCTCCTCCCTCTGGTTGTGGTTGTTGGAGGTCAGTCATCTCAGCTCCAAGACATCACTGCAGGAGTTCCTCAGGGTAGTGTCCTCGGCCCAAACATCTTCAGCTGTTTCATCAATGGCCTTCCTTCCATCATAGGGTCAGAAGTGGGGATGTTCGCTGATGATTGGACGATGTCCAGTACCACTTGCAACTCCTCAGATGCTGAAGCAGTCCATGTCCAAATGCAACAAGACATGGACAAAATCCAGGCTTGGGCTGACAAGTGGCAAGTAACATTCGCGCCACACAAGTGTCAGGCAATGACCATCTCCAACAAATGAGAATTCAACCATCGTCCCTTGATGTTCAATGACATTACCATCACTGAATCCCCCACTATCAACATCCTGGGTGTTACCATTGACCAGAAACTGAACTGGACTAGCCATATAAATAATGTGGCTACAAGAGCAGGTCCAAGGCTAGGAATTGTGTGATGAGTAACCCATCTCCTGACTCCTCAAAGCTTGTCCACCAACTACAAGGCACAAGTCAGGATTGTGATGGAATATCCCCCACTTGCCTGGATGAGTGCAGCTCCCACAACACTTGAGAAGCTGGACACCATCCAGAACAAAACAGCCCACTTGATTGGCACCACATCCACAAACATTCACTCCCTCCACCACCGACGCACAGTAGCAGCAGTGTGTACCATCTACAAGATGCATTGCAGGAATTCACCAAGGCTCCTTTAATAGCACCTTCCACACCCATGACCACTACCATTTAGAAGGACAAGGATAGCAGATAGATGGGAACACCACCATCTGGAAGTTCCCCTCCAACTCACTCACCATCCTGACTTGGAAACATATCACCGTTCTTTCACTGTCGCTGGATCAAAAGCCTGAAACTCCCTTCCTAACAGCACTGTGGGTGTACATATACCACATGGACTACAGTGGTTCAAGAAGACAGCTTGCCACCACCTTCTCAAGGGCAACTAGGGATAGGCAATAATTGCTGGTCCAGCCAGCAAAGCCCACATCCTGCGAATGAATAAAAAAAAACTCCCTCCATCTCACAACCTCAACTCCCCTGACACCATCGCTCCCCCCCACCCCGCCAACCTCACCCTCCCGGTACCATCCTTCCCCCCGCCACCCCCCAACCAACCTCACCCCCCTGACACCATTGTTCTCCCCCACCCAACCTCACCTCCACCCGCACCCGGTACACCTTCCTCTCCCAGTCAAACCTATACCGTCCTCTCCCACCCTCTCGGTACACCTTCCTCTCACGTTCATAGCTGGACCTTCCTCTCCACCACCTCAACAATCATCTATAGCAGACCATGGCCAAGACACTGATGTCCCAAAGTACAACCTTAAAATTGACCTTCCATCTTCATGAGCTGCTTTGCGGCGGAGCCATGTCCATCAGAATCCACCCAATACGTGATGCACATTCCTCCAGTGTCCCATTGCCATTGGGGTCCAGCATCGTCTGTTCCTCGGATGTCCACGATGTGAACAAGGCCCTGGCTGTAAGTCCCAACTTCTGCATGTCACACTTGTCAAGACATGTTCTTCACTGGCATTTTTTCCCGCTGACGTGGGCAGTAATTTTGACGTGTGGGGATCATTCAGGCGAGCAGGGCTTATAATGATATGCAGATGCATGAAAATAAAGTTCCCGACATCCAGTGGTGGGAAACGTGGCCCACCATTGATGGATGGAATGGGCGATCACAAACTGGTTTCACCACGGTGTGAAACTGACTTTTGACCTTCCCGCAATATTGTCCATTCACGCCCTCCATGCTGCCCGACACTAACGGGCATGGAAGATTCTGCCCATGGTGTTTGGCACAACACTTAACATGATTTTTTTTAAGTTGCAGTATGAAGAACATAAGTAAAATTGCTGAACCAAAAAAAACAATTTCAAAGCAAGAAATTGATCTTTTTTTTAAAATAAGCAATTAATAAAGATGACCATTACTGTGTGAGCAGGTGAGTGTGTATTTGTGTCTGGCTCAATCCCACTCTCAAGGTGCTTACTCACTCACCATCACCCACACTCCAGAGACTGGAAATGAGCCAGAGACGCACACACACACACACACACACACTCTCTCACATGCGCACACTCTCTCTTGTACACTCACTCACTCACACGCACACTATTTATCTCTCTTTCACACACACTGTCTCTCTCTCTTGCACACTCACACTCTCCCTCTCACACACACTCTCTCACACACACATTAGGCGGAATTTTATGGCTCCTCCAGCTGGCAGGATTTTCCAGTCCCACTGAAGTCAGTGGACCTTTAAATGGCTCTCTGCATTTTATGGCACCGCCCCCGCTGCAATTGGGCTGTAATATCTCGCCCACCCTCTCACCCTCACCCTCACACACATACACACACCTGATCATTCGTTCACTCACGCTCACCAGTTTTGGATGGTTTGGAGATTAAACAGTGAGGAGAGGTTTGGGACTCTTTCTCTCTGCTATACCTAATACTGTGGCTGTCCCAGCTCCTGCTGTCACTGTTGCTTTAACAGCCACTCTGCCATCATGAGTAGTGTAGGGGCTTGTCTCTCTCTCCCCTTCCTGGCAGCCAGTGCCTCTCTCTCTCTCTCTCTCTTCCGGCTGGCAGCTGGTCTCTTTCTCTCTTTCTCTCTCTCTCTCCCCCAACCGACAACCAGTCTCTTTCTTTTCTCTCCCCAGCCCGGCAGCCAGTCTCTCTCTTTCTCTCTCTCTTATGCACTCCCCCTTCATTGAAAGCCTCTCTTCCCCCGTCTTCACCCCCCAACTCCCCAACAGACTCACCACTGGTGTTCAGGCCTCAGGCTAAATGAAGCACACTGTTTGCTGCTCGTCCAGTCAGAGAGATTGTTTCTCTTCACATTTGCTGCTGATAGGCTCAGCAAACACGGCAGAGAAACTGTATCTGACTGGGGAGCGGCTCCTTGCAGTATCTTTCACTGCATTTACTTGTAATTTGAACACCGAGTCCACAGGGCAGATAGGGAGGCTTGGCAGACTGGATCTGCCTGTGGGCCAAAGGGTTGGACAAGCCTGGTTTAAACCTATGTCCCGTGGCCCTCACCAGTCTATTAAACTGGAATAATCTATCAATAGGCATGCCAATGATTACATCACATTACTGTGTCATCTGTGGTATGGTTGGTAGTACTCTCATCTCCGAGTCAGGTGGATGTGTGATTCTAGTCCCACTCCAGAGACTTAAGCACCAAAACCTCGGCCAGTTCTCCAGCGCAGTACTAAAAGAGTGCTGCGCTGTTGGGGGAACCACCTTTGGAGAAGATGTTAAACTGAGAGGAGTACAGTTAATGTTTCGAGTTCATCAGAACTAAGGAAAAACAAAAATGAGGTGAAATATAAGCTGGTTATATTTCACCTCATTTCTATTTTTCCTTAGTTCTGATGAAGAGTCATACGGACTTGAGATGTTAACTTTGTTCCTCTCCGCAGATGCCGTCAGACCTGCGGAGTTTTTCCAGCTATTTTTGTTTTTGTTTCTGTTTCAGATTTCTAGCATCCACAGTATTTTGCTTTTATCTTAGTGCTAAACTGAGACCCCGTCCGCTCTTTCAGGTGGACATAAAGATAGTTTGCTCTCTCAACCTCTTTATGTCAGTTGTTCCCTACAAACCACATGCGTATTCTGTGTTGACTCTAGAGCGTGTATTTACCCAAGTGTTACGATCCCAGTGGAAATGAACAAACTAAAGGAACCAAATTTACTGACTGACCCCAACGAAAAACCAATAGACAAGATTCACTTTCTATTACTTTAACTTTAAACATCAAATTAAAATCGACATAAATTAATCATGCATTAACAGGCAAATTGTGATCAATATAAATTATAAGTGACACTTTAAGTAGCAAATGAAGCATAGTTAGGTCTCATTGATTTACTGGGCAGTCCACTAAGCATTTAAGGCACAAGTCCCAGCCACAAAGTCCTTCAAAACTCTGAACTTCCTCAGGTTGAATTCCAGCTCCTTTTCTTTGAGGCTTTAGCCATCAATTCCCAACCAACAGCAGCTTGTCCACCTGAATTCCTTGGATCACAATTTTTACCAAAAGGCACATTTTTCTGTAATTAGTTCTGCGTTGGATCCAGCCTTCTTACTCTTCTTCTCCAGCTGCACCATGACTATCTTCTACAGTCCAAACTGGTCAACTGAGTCTCATTGTCATGCTGCCTCAGGCCACATGGGCCTGCCTACCTTCACAGAGTTTGACATTGCCGCGCTTGACAGCTGATGCCACAGTCAGCTCACCCCTAAAAGTGCAAACTACAACTCCCAGAGTGCATCAGGGAAAGCATGGCTCTGCAGTATGAACTTTAGGTAGGCCCTCAGTGTGGAATGTGGCTGGGCTGGCAACAGCCTATTTTTGTGTCCTTGCCACCACCTTGGTCTGCAGGCCGACCAAAGCCCAAGCCGCCGCGTCAGCCTGCGAACTCTGCAAACCGTGGAGCTCACCACACAAGTTCAATGCCATTTGTCAGCATTTAGTCCACTTCCCCAACACATGCAATTTTTTCTTCATTCGGTTGCACTTCTTTGCTGTCCTAACCCTTGCATAGATTTTGGTATCATCTGCAAATTTGCTTTTTTTTTAATTCTTACATGGAATGTGGGCATCGCTGGCAAGGCCAGAATTTGTTGCCCATCCCTAATTGCCCTTGAACATACATACATACAAACATATGAGTTAGGAGCAGGAGAAGACCATTCGGCCCCTCGAGCCTGCTCTGCCATTCATTAAGATCATGGCTGATCTGATTGTGGCCTCAGCTCCACATTCTGCCTACTCCTGGTAACCTTTGTGTCATGGACAGGAGAGGGACAGTTCACACTGCACTGATTTCCTCTTATCACCTGCCCGTAAGCAGAAGGTGTTTTGAATTAATGTTTTTGAAAGAATAGGCAGTGGCATGTTTTCCCAATTCCTCGGTTTTTGTGATCTAATTTTATTAATTATCCACAACAAAGTCGAGTTAGGGTTAAATCAGAAGGTTAGTTTATATTACACATTCAAAACCTGGAACAAAATGAGTGTTCACCTGTTCCCCCTCCACACATTCACACAATAAAAGTGGGTGAAGGGATAGACGAAAGGAGTTTTACTGTACAAAGACCACAAAAAAATGGATATTAATTCATGTGAGTTTCAGAGTCCAAAATCAGAGTCCAGAGGGTGTTTCTTTAATGGTAGGGTTTGGTTCCCATTTGTTTCTGGCTGGTTAAACGATATAAGAATCCTTGGAATGGATGATGATGCTACACGATGGGCTTTTATGTGTTTAGAACAGTTGGCAGGTGTTGATCAGTTACTTTTGGAATCAAGCAGGCTTTGAGGAGTTGAGGCAGCTTACCCAGCCTGGCTGCTGGGGGTTCTGTCCAGTTCATGTTAAAATAGCAGTCTGGCTGTGAAGACCAGAGATGTAATATTAAACTGTTCAAAAGGCTGGAGGCTTGGGTCATGTGACTTCCCTTCTCCACAATGACTTCAAAAGGGATGTTTATCTAGCATCTGGAATTGGCTTTGGTTTCAGGACTGATAATGTATCCATTAGTTGTTGAACAGGCAGTTATCTATGTTGAGGGACTGGTGTTTGGGAAACCATTGTCTTGGCAAACCCACTGACTACACTAGCATGGCTGGTTTATCAAATGCAAATGACATCTCTGTAGTTCTCTTTGCAGCTGGTCTGAACAGTCCCGGGTGTGATGTGAATCTGTTAGTAGCTCTCTAGGCATAACAAGGTGTGACATTCCAGAAACTGAGAAAATAATTATTTTGTTCTTGAAACTGCTGGGGATAACTCCCAGATAGTTAGCAACTCCATGATCAGGTGACTTGTAGCAGCCACCTTAATTTTGTTTGGTGTAGCAGAAAAAGTCCAGTTTAAACATAAAAGTAGCAATAAGGATTAAGTTATTAATTATATAGTGGTGGGTTTCTTTCTGTGCCATAGGAATCCAACATTTGACTCCTTTGTTATTCAAGAATCTATCTACCCCTGCCTTAAAAATATTCAGTTACCCTGCCTCCATCAAATCTGGGATGATTCCATTGATCTTTGTGGTACCCGACTTATGGCCTGCCAACCAAAATTGACCTGTTTATTCCTACTCTATGGCCTGAATTTTGTGCTCCGAAGTCAGGTGCGTGCCTGACCCGAACACACATAAAATTGTATGAAAAGACGTTGGACGAGCGCCCCAACATCATCACCGATGCGTGCAATATCGATGTCGGCGGGCGAGCGTGGGAATTGGAGCAGCGCCCGCTGGCAATTAAAGGGCCAATTAAGCTCATTAAAAAGCCTATTGACAATGATTTTACATTGCCCGTGCGATTTTTAGCTTGTCGCACTGGCATAACGGGTGGTGGAAATCATGTTTTAATCAGTTCCTCATCCACAGGTGGGATAAAAGGCAGCAGCACTTTATCAGTTTCTCTCTCTCAGTCCTTTGCTGTGTGAATACAGAGTTGTCGCAGAGCTTCTTGGCATCTCGTTTGATTGTCAAGCCTGTCTTTCAGCATCTCAGGCCCTTATCTTCCCTGGAAGATTTCTCTGTGTATTGCAGCATGGAGCTCCTTCATTTTCAAGGCACTGCTCCTCTGCATCCCATCTGATGGGGATAGAGTATTCCGCTGGTGGAACCTCCTCGGAAGAGGAAGAGAGGGGCAGGAGGGAGAAGAGGTCAGGTGGGTGCGGGCAGCGTCCCAGGGACAGACGTTTAGGAGGAGAGGCAGGGGCTCAGTTGGTGCAGGGCCAGCAGGGAGGCCAAGACAGGAGGGCACACTGAAGATGCCACCATCCAGTGTCTAGGGTTTTCAGGCAGCGCTCCAACTACTTCCAGATGTCCGAAGTCCAGTGCCGCAGGAGGCTCTGCCTCTCCAGGGACATAGTGACAGCAATATGTCACATGATAGGTCTAGAAGTCGCCTTCAGCTATGTGGGCGGACACCCCATGCCGGTGGCTTTGAATGGGAACCTAGCAGAGAGACTAGATGACTCATCCATCTCTCACACTGGCACTGTCTGTATGGGGGTTTGCAGATCCGAGTGCAATCCCAGGAACCCCTGAGTCTGCTCCTGAAGCTGCCTCGCCATTCTCTCAATGGAGGAGACTATGCGCTTGGAGCTAAAGGTTAACGCAGAACTCATGCTCTGCATGGACGCCTCCATGATGGAGACCATGGCATGCATACCCTCATGTTCTCTGCCAGTTCTCCCCGCACATCCGCTGGACATCCAGCATCTGCCGCCAGATGGACGACTCCAGAGGTTTGTCATCTGCCTCAGACGCAGCATGGTCCTGGCCTCCATCTGTGCTCCCACTGTCGGCTCCCTGGGATCTCTCTGTTTCGGCCAGCTCCTCAAGTGAGTGTGAGGTGTCCTCAATGCTATGCACTACCCATGGAGCCAAATAACTAATGCCCACCAATGTGTGTGTATCTGCGCTGGTGCCTGGTTCAGAGAGACGGTATGATGCTGATGCAGGTGAGCTGTTTTCCCCAGAGCTCAATGGGGGGTCCTCAAGGTCGCCGGTGGCTCCTGCGGATGGTGCATCTCTGGGAGGAGGGCAAAAGATCAGTACGTTCAATCATCATAGTCACTAAGCATGCTAGGCAGGCTGAGGAGACAGTGGAGACCTGCTGCATGGTGCCATCTGCATTGGAGCTTCAGTGGGCTCTCTGACTACAACAGTTCAGTTTCTGATGCAAGGAGCCCATTATGTTTCCAGTATCCACCACACACGCGTCTGTCACCTGCATTCTTACCTTCATCTGAGACCCCCACCTCACCATGAGCAAAGAAGTGAGCTAGACGATGGCATTTAGGCTCCAATGCACCACTCTCATGCTTCATGAGGATGCACAGATTTGACATTCCTCCACCCGTTCTGCGGCACTCCACCGTGTTATGACTCCTCTTCTCCTGACAGGGAAAACTAGCCTCATTATTGCTCCATCTCCCTGAAGATCCTTTCCTGCTTCCCACTCACCCTCCCACCTGGGCATTAGGCGGGCCATGTCACTGTGGCACATCACACCCTGCACTGCACTGAGGCCAGTGGTGCTAACATCCCTGCCCCAGCAGGGCAGGCTTAAGTGCCAGTTGACACACGTATTCTTAGACCCCTGAATGTTCCGAGAAACAGGCACCTGACTAAAGTTCTCCGCACAGGTCCATGCCATTTCTGCACTTACCCTTGCTGACCACAGCGGATCATTGAATCTTTTGCGGCACTGAATCCATGTGCGGTGCACCATGTTGTGCTCACTGACCTGGACGGCGACCTTTCTCCAGGCCTTCTTGGTCAGCCGGGGTGGCCTTCTCTTGCTGTCCTTGGGCATTAAGATATGTCACCTAGCACTGAGCTCCTTGACCAGCACTCCCGGGCACCCATCTGAGAAAGAGGGTGGCAGAGTGCCCACCCAACTTGCCCTCCAGCCTTCTGTGACCTCCAGGTACTAAGGCCATGACTACACACTAGGACACTTCTTGAACAGCTTCCAACAGCCCCCTCAGTCTCCCCCACAACTCCTGGCAGCCTTCAGGGAACTGCCTCTTCTGCTTTTGAACACCCAGCTGGGTCCCCATTGGACGGCCCGACGTGTTCCTACCCCCACACACGGAAAACACATCTGCCAGATACATTTCATGCTGGATAGGCCTTAGTTGGTGATCGTGTTCACAGCGCAATCTCGGGCAGGAGCAGGTTTTACATCCGCTTCCAGCCACACCAACTTAGGGCACACCCCGAGGGTAAAATTCAGGCCTCTGTTTCCTGTCCATTAACCAACCTTCAACCCATGTTAAGCTGTTACCCCCTACGTTATGAACCTGAACTTTGTATAATAACCTCTTCAGTGGCACCTAATGCTTTTTGAAAATCCAAACACACGACATGCACTGGTTCCCCCTTACCCATCTTACAAGTTACATCCCCAAAAAGCACTTACAGATTTTTTAGACAAGATTTTCCTCTCATAAATGTTTGTTCACAAGTGCCCTGTTGTCACATACCTCACCATAAGGCTGCTAGCATTTTCCTGATGACTAATGCCAGGCTAACTGGTCTATAGTTCTGTGTTTTCTCCCTCCCTCCTTTCTTGAATATCAGGCTTCCATTGGCTTCCTTCCAAACCACAGGAACTGTTCAAGAATCTAGGGAATTCTGGGACATCAAAACGAATGCATCAATTATCTGTGTAGCCATCGCTTTTTAAAGCCTTGGCATGTAGGCCAACAGGTTCAATGAATTTGTTGGCTTTCAACCCCATTAATCTCTTCAGTACTATTTCTTTGCAAACAGTAATTTCTTTAAGTTTCTTATTCTTGTGATATCATCACTATTTCCAGAATATTTCCCATGTTTTCTAATTGATGTTGGGCTGATAGATCTGTGGAACTCCGGCTTTACGTTGTCCCCATTTTTTGAAAATAGGAATTACAGGAGCTAACTTCCAGCTCAAGGAAGTTGAGTCTTTTGAAGTGTTAAAAGGGGCTCCTGTTCATCTTTTTAATCCCCTGTGAAGGGATATTATCAGGCCTGCAGCCCCATCACCTTTTAGCTTTCCTAACCTATCCTAGATGACATCACTATCTATTTTAAAAAGAATAATGCTATTCAATTCAGAATATTCAATAAACCCCCTTCACCACACCCACCTCCCACCATTAGGAAAAGATGACCATCTATAAGAGTATAGACTGATGCAAAATAATCAGGTGGCAGCTATGCTCTTACCTGAAAATCGGTTTGAATCTGCCCTACAATATCTTTCAATGGCTCATATGGTCCTTAATGGTCTTCTGACTCCTAACAGAGCTAAGAATGCTTCTGTTACTACTTCCGCAATAACACACCACCTTCTTTCCAGAAATCTTTTGTCTATCCTTATGGTTGATTTTGTTGCATGCATATTTGTCCCTGTTCCCCTGGCATTAAGCTTTGTAAGTTTGTGGAGTGTCTCCTGTTTCAATTCAATATTCCTCTGAACATCGCTGTTCAATCACACTAGTTTAGTTCTGGCATGGGCATTTCTTTTAACCATTGGGACATACATGGCATCATTCTGATGGAAGATGGTTTTAAATGGAGCCTGGATGACGCAAAATGCGAGCTATGAACCACACTTTAGGCATCTCCATGCATGGCATGCAAGAGTGATGAACAAATGTCAGGAAGGAGGGTGGGGCAGGCAGGAGGATGCTGAGCACTCCAGTTACCTGGTAGGTTGGCTAAAACCAGTATAATGGCAGCAAGGAATCAGCAGGGTGGACTGCAGTCCGATCAGTTGAGTGGCCAAGCTTGGATGAGAATGCACAGTCCGTGGGCAAAAGATACGGAGTTGACGGAGTCGCTGTTTTCCATGGGGACCAGGTTTCAGGCTGGCGAGTGTGCAAGAGTAAGCAGGAACACAGGGGCAAAGTCCATATACAGGGAATGTCTATGGCCTCAGGAAATAATTTTTAAAGATTGGCCTGGATTTTTGCCACAGGCTCATATAATGCATGTTGGGGCATTTTGCAGCTTTGCAAACATGCACCTGACTCATGACTGACTTTGCCCAGGATTTTCGTTTTCTCACGTAAGGACAATGTGCAGTTTGCGAGCCGCAATCCAGTACGGGGATTGTGGGTGCAGGGGTGAGCTGGTTAGAAGCACTGCCTCATTCTTGGAGACAGCAGCCTAGCTTCCAACATCAGTCTTATGCCCTCTAAACATCACCCCTCACCTCATCCACCCCCATACTGCGTCCATGTTTCCTCATACTCCCCATGCCCCCTCCATGCTCCTCATATCCTCCATGCTGTCCCATGGCCCCTCCATGCCCCTCATATTGCCCACATCCCATCCCTACCCCCTCATATCCCACATGCCCCCTCCATGTCTCCTCATTTTCTCCATGGCCCCCCTATCACCATGCCCCCTCTAGGCCCCCTCATAAACCCCATGCCCCCTCTATGCCACCTTATGTCCTCCATTTACCCTCCATGCCCAAATCATACACCCTCATACCACTATGCTACCCAATTTCCACTCCCCCCCCCCCAATGTATCCCCCATAGTTACTCAGCCATTATCCATGAAGCATAGTCCTCAGGAGCAATGTAATAGCAATAGGTGAATGAAAAATAAACCTGTAACAATCTGATTAAAACTCTATTCAATAATTTGTCAGTGATGCTACAAAAAAACCCCCTCCAGTCCATGGAAAGATAGTTAATCCCTTGAGTGGCCATTAAGTTGTGTAAAGAAAAACAGCCATATGTTCAGGAACCACACCAAAGGAGGGTTATGTTATTACAATCTCTTAAAACTGTCACTCATTCCACTGAGTAGTTGGGGCTACACAGCTCAGTATTCCATAAGTTTTTTGGAACTCAGCCAACCATTCATAATAACCACAGCTATCAAAACATTCACTTTCAGCTGCAGAGTTCCCTGAAACTGTAGGACCAGATGGTGTTCAATTTCTAAGACTGGCTGACAATTAATGGAGTAGAGCAGGTAGTTTGATGTTTTTAACATTTTAAACAGCAGAGCCATTTTTTCCAAAGTAAATGAAATCTGTACATTTAAATCTCAGACCAAAACATGACAGGAGAATTTGCAAGCACATTTTTCTATAGTTTTTAATGCATTATGACACTTTCTTCATCAAGCATAGCACTTTAATGCATGTCAACCCTTACACAATGCTGGTCAAGGTAATGGTCAACATACCTTTGCAGGACAGAACGCTTTGATCAACCACTGCATTAAAAACACATCTACGTTACATTACAGTATCTAATAGTGACATTTGAAGATATCAAAACACTCATCAGTCAGAATGTTCTTGATTCCTCAGCATACTTCCCCAAGTGGTCAAAAACTCTCCAGGGACATAAAAAGCCCAAAATCTGCACCAGCACACAAAAATAGTGTGGGAAAGGAAATTCGCATTTTCTAAGGTCCTCATAATGGTGACGGCGACCTCAGAGAGGTGTTTGTACATTTTGCCAACACTATCTGCCTGACCTGTAAAAAAGACGACATGAAAATGACGTGGGTTGTGGAAGGCAGAGGGAAATTGTTTTTCCATCCAAAAGAAAATAACTTCAGTGCTTCGCGAACAAATTTTAGCCTCCATTGGTAGACGATAGTTCAGCTCATAGTCACTGCTGTATTGAAGGTAAGCCTTCAGACAGAAGCTGCAAAAGAAGGCACAGTTAAGTAGCGAAGCCCAATGGGCAGTGACATACAACTGGAGGTAGACAGTAATAGAAAGGTAAATCCTTTCCGTTACCGTTAGGTTTCCATCTTATTAGATGTGATAGTTGCCCCTTTGATTGAAAGCAATCCCTCGCTACAAAATAGATTTAGTGGAAAAGCAAGTGTAACAGTTAAATACAATGCAAACCCTGCAGCAAAGCACCACCTACAGGTGTAACAGGCAACACAACTAAATCAAAAACAGAATTACCTGGAAAAACTCAGCAGGTCTGGCAGCATCGGCGGAGAAGAAAAGAGTTGACGTTTCGAGTCCTCATGACCCTTCGACAGAACTTGCGTTCAAGTCCAAGAAAGAGTTGAAATATAAGCTGGTTTAAGGTGTGTGTGTGGGGGGCGGAGAGATAGAGAGACAAAGAGGTGGGGGGGGGGGGGGGGGTGTGGTTGTAGGGACAAACAAGCAGTGATAGAAGCAGATCATCAAAAGATGTCAACGACAATAGTACAATAGAACACATAGGTGTTAAAATTAAAGTTGGTGATATTATCTAAACGAATGTGCTAATTAAGAATGGATGGTAGGGCACTCAAGGTATAACTCTAGTGGGTTTTTTTTTTATATAATGGAAATAGGTGGGAAAAGGAAAATCTTTATAACTTATTGGAAAAAAAAGGGAAGGGGGAAACAGAAAGGGGGTGGGGATGGGGGAGGGAGCTTACGACCTAAAGTTGTTGAATTCAATATTCAGTCCGGAAGGCTGTAAAGTCCCTAGTCGGAAGATGAGGTGTTGTTCCTCCAGTTTGCGTTGGGCTTCACTGGAACAATGCAGCAAGCCAAGGACAGACATGTGGGCAAGAGAGCAGGGTGGAGTGTTGAAATGGCAAGCGACAGGGAGGTTTGGGTCATTCTTGCGGACAGACCGCAGGTGTTCTGCAAAGCGGTCGCCCAGTTTACGTTTGGTCTCTCCAATGTAGAGGAGACCACATTGGGAGCAACGAATGCAGTAGACTAAGTTGGGGGAAATGCAAGTGAAATGCTGCTTCACTTAAAGGAGTGTTTGGGTCCTTGGACGGTGAGGAGAGAGGAAGTGAAGGGGCAGGTGTTGCATCTTTTGCGTGGGCATGGGGTGGTGCCATAGGAGGGGGTTGAGGAGTAGGGGGTGATGGAGGAGTGGACCAGGGTGTCCCGGAGGGAGCGATCCCTACGGAATGCCGATAAGGGGGGTGAAGGGAAGATGTGTTTGGTGGTGGCATCATGCTGGAGTTGGCGGAAATGGCGGAGGATGATCCTTTGAATGCGGAGGCTGGTGGGGTGATAAGTGAGGACAAGGGGGACCCTATCATGTTTCTGGGAGGGAGGAGAAGGCGTGAGGGCGGATGCGCGGGAGATGGGCCGGACACGGTTGAGGGCCCTGTCAACGACCGTGGGTGGAAAACCTCGGTTAAGGAAGAAGGAGGACATGTCAGAGGAACTGTTTTTGAATGTAGCATCATCGGAACAGATGCGACGGAGGCGAAGGAACTGAGAAAATGGGATGGAGTCCTTACAGGAAGCGGGGTGTGAGGAGCTGTAGTCGAGATAGCTGTGGGAGTCGGTGGGTTTGTAATGGATATTGGTGGACAGTCTATCACCAGAGATTGAGACAGAGAGGTCAAGGAAGGGAAGGGAAGTGTCAGAGATGGACCACGTGAAAATGATGGAGGGGTGGAGATTGGAAGCAAAATTAATAAATTTTTCCAAGTCCTGACGAGAGCATGAAGCGGCACCGAAGTAATCATCGATGTACCGGAGAAAGAGTTGTGGAAGGGGGCCGGAGTAGGACTGCAACAAGGAATGTTCCACATACCCCATAAAGAGACAGGCATAGCTGGGGCCCATGCGGGTACCCATAGCCACACCTTTTATTTGGAGGAAGTGAGAGGAGTTGAAGGAGAAATTGTTCAGTGTGAGAACAAGTTCAGCCAGACGGAGGAGAGTAGTGGTGGATGGGGATTGTTCGGGCCTCTGTTCGAGGAAGAAGCTAAGGGCCCTCAGACCATCCTGGTGGGGGATGGAGGTGTAGAGGGATTGGACGTCCATGGTGAAGAGGAAGCGGTTGGGGCCAGGGAACTGGAAATTGTTGATGTGACGTAAGGTGTCAGAGGAATCACGGATGTAGGTGGGAAGGGACTGGACAAGGGGAGAGAGAAGGGAGTCAAGATAACGAGAAATGAGTTCTGTGGGGCAGGAACAAGCTGAGACGATCGGTCTACCGGGGCAGTTCTGTTTGTGGATTTTGGGTAGGAGATAGAAGCGGGCCGTCCGAGGTTGGGAGACTATCAGGTTGGAAGCTGTGGGAGGGAGATCCCCAGAGGAGATGAGGTCAGTGACAGTCCTGGAAACAATGGCTTGATGTTCAGTGGTGGGGTCATGGTCCAGGGAGAGGTAGGAGGAAGTGTCTGCGAGTTGACGCTCAGCCTCCGCGAGGTAGAGGTCAGTGCGCCAGACAACAACAGCACCACCCTTGTCAGCGGGTTTGATGACAATGTGAGGGTTGGACCTGAGAGAATGGAGTGCAGTAAGTTCAGAGAGAGACAGGTTAGAATGGGTGAGAGGAGCAGAGAAATTGAGACGACTAATGTCGCGCCGACAGTTCTCAATGAAAAGATCAAGAGAAGGTAAGAATCCAGAGGGAGGGGTCCAGGTGGAGGGAGAATATTGGAGATGGGTAAAAGGATCCGTTGAACTGGGAGAGGACTCCTGCCCAAAGAAGTGAGCCCGGAGACGAAGACGGCGGAAGAAGAGTTCAGCATCATGCCGAGCCCGAAATTCATTGAGGTGAGGGCGTAAGGGTATGAAACTAAGTCCTTTGCTGAGCACTGAACGTTCAGCATCGGAGAGGGGAAGGTCAGGGGGTATAGTGAATACACGGCTGGGGTTGGGATGGGAAGAAAGGGTGGGGACGGAGGAACAGGCAGGGGTGGAGGGTCCTAGATGGGTGTTGGTGTCAATGAGTTGTTGCAGCTTGCGTTCCTTAGCACTTGAGAGAAAGAGAAAAAGTTTCTTGTTGAGGCGTCGGATGAGCCGAAGGATAAAATGAAACTGGGGGCACGCGCAGCTTTGAAAAAGGGTACGGCGGTGCTGCTGGAGGGAGAGGTCGAGTGTGTTCATATGGCGGCGCATGGCACTGAGTGTGGATTTCAGAATGTGACGGGAACAGCAGTCCGAGAAACGTTTTATGTCCCGGAGATACCTGTAATCCTGGGTGGGTTCGAAACATGAGGAGTGGAATTTCAGTTGAAATCCACGTGGGGTAAGTCGGAGACGGAGACAGTCACTGAGAAAGGAGATATGGCTGTGAAAGCGGGTTTTAGTAAACACCTTGTCAAACACTAGGAGGGAAATGGAAAGCAAGGAAGGTGAGCAAGACAACAGAGAGATACGGAAATCTTGTCGCAGAGAGGAACAGAACTTCTTCAAGGAGGTAGGCATTTCTTGAAGAGCAGTGGCAGTCAATTAAACACAGAGATAAAAACAAAAAAACTGCGGATGCTGGAAACCCGCTTTCACAGCCATATCTCCTTTCTCAGTGACTGTCTCCGTCTCCGACTTACCCCACGTGGATTTCAACTGAAATTCCACTCCTCATGTTTCGAACCCACCCAGGATTACAGGTATCTCCGGGACATAAAACGTTTCTCGGACTGCTGTTCCCGTCACATTCTGAAATCCACACTCAGTGCCATGCGCCGCCATATGAACACACTCGACCTCTCCCTCCAGCAGCACCGCCGTACCCTTTTTCAAAGCTGCGCGTGCCCCCAGTTTCATTTTATCCTTCGGCTCATCCGACGCCTCAACAAGTAACTTTTTCTCTTTCTCTCAAGTGCTAAGGAACGCAAGCTGCAACAACTCATTGACACCAACACCCATCTAGGACCCTCCACCCCTGCCTGTTCCTCCGTCCCCACCCTTTCTTCCAATCCCAACCCCAGCCGTGTATTCACTATACCCCCTGACCTTCCCCTCTCTGATGCTGAACGTTCAGTGCTCAGCAAAGGACTTAGTTTCATACCCTTACGCCCTCACCTCAATGAATTTCGGGCTCGGCATGATGCTGAACTCTTCTTCCGCCGTCTTCGTCTCCGGGCTCACTTCTTTGGGCAGGAGTCCTCTCCCAGTTCAACGGATCCTTTTACCCATCTCCAATATTCTCCCTCCACCTGGACCCCTCCCTCTGGATTCTTACCTTCTCTTGATCTTTTCATTGAGAACTGTCGGCGCGACATTAGTCGTCTCAATTTCTCTGCTCCTCTCACCCATTCTAACCTGTCTCTCTCTGAACTTACTGCACTCCATTCTCTCAGGTCCAACCCTCACATTGTCATCAAACCCGCTGACAAGGGTGGTGCTGTTGTTGTCTGGCGCACTGACCTCTACCTCGCGGAGGCTGAGCGTCAACTCGCAGACACTTCCTCCTACCTCTCCCTGGACCATGACCCCACCACTGAACATCAAGCCATTGTTTCCAGGACTGTCACTGACCTCATCTCCTCTGGGGATCTCCCTCCCACAGCTTCCAACCTGATAGTCTCCCAACCTCGGACGGCCCGCTTCTATCTCCTACCCAAAATCCACAAACAGAACTGCCCCGGTAGACCGATCGTCTCAGCTTGTTCCTGCCCCACAGAACTCATTTCTCGTTATCTTGACTCCCTTCTCTCTCCCCTTGTCCAGTCCCTTCCCACCTACATCCGTGATTCCTCTGACACCTTACGTCACATCAACAATTTCCAGTTCCCTGGCCCCAACCGCTTCCTCTTCACCATGGACGTCCAATCCCTCTACACCTCCATCCCCCACCAGGATGGTCTGAGGGCCCTTAGCTTCTTCCTCGAACAGAGGCCCGAACAATCCCCATCCACCACTACTCTCCTCCGTCTGGCTGAACTTGTTCTCACACTGAACAATTTCTCCTTCAACTCCTCTCACTTCCTCCAAATAAAAGGTGTGGCTATGGGTACCCGCATGGGCCCCAGCTATGCCTGTCTCTTTATGGGGTATGTGGAACATTCCTTGTTGCAGTCCTACTCCGGCCCCCTTCCACAACTCTTTCTCCGGTACATCGATGATTACTTCGGTGCCGCTTCATGCTCTCGTCAGGACTTGGAAAAATTTATTAATTTTGCTTCCAATCTCCACCCCTCCATCATTTTCACGTGGTCCATCTCTGACACTTCCCTTCCCTTCCTTGACCTCTCTGTCTCAATCTCTGGTGATAGACTGTCCACCAATATCCATTACAAACCCACTGACTCCCACAGCTATCTCGACTACAGCTCCTCACACCCCGCTTCCTGTAAGGACTCCATCCCATTTTCTCAGTTCCTTCGCCTCCGTCGCATCTGTTCCGATGATGCTACATTCAAGAACAGTTCCTCTGACATGTCCTCCTTCTTCCTTAACCGAGGTTTTCCACCCACGGTCGTTGACAGGGCCCTCAACCGTGTCCGGCCCATCTCCCGCGCATCCGCCCTCACGCCTTCTCCTCCCTCCCAGAAACATGATAGGGTCCCCCTTGTCCTCACTTATCACCCCACCAGCCTCCGCATTCAAAGGATCATCCTCCGCCATTTCCGCCAACTCCAGCATGATGCCACCACCAAACACATCTTCCCTTCACCCCCCTTATCGGCATTCCGTAGGGATCGCTCCCTCCGGGACACCCTGGTCCACTCCTCCATCACCCCCTACTCCTCAACCCCCTCCTATGGCACCACCCCATGCCCACGCAAAAGATGCAACACCTGCCCCTTCACTTCCTCTCTCCTCACCGTCCAAGGACCCAAACACTCCTTTTAAGTGAAGCAGCATTTCACTTGCATTTCCCCCAACTTAGTCTACTGCATTCGTTGCTCCCAATGTGGTCTCCTCTACATTGGAGAGACCAAACGTAAACTGGGCGACCGCTTTGCAGAACACCTGCGGTCTGTCCGCAAGAATGACCCAAACCTCCCTGTCGCTTGCCATTTCAACACTCCACCCTGCTCTCTTGCCCACATGTCTGTCCTTGGCTTGCTGCATTGTTCCAGTGAAGCCCAACGCAAACTGGAGGAACAACACCTCATCTTCCGACTAGGGACTTTACAGCCTTCCGGACTGAATATTGAATTCAACAACTTTAGGTCGTAAGCTCCCTCCCCCATCCCCACCCCCTTTCTGTTTCCCCCTTCCCTTTTTTTTCCAATAAGTTATAAAGATTTTCCTTTTCCCACCTATTTCCATTATATAAAAAAAAAACCCACTAGAGCTATACCTTGAGTGCCCTACCATCCATTCTTAATTAGCACATTCGTTTTGATAATATCACCAACTTTAATTTTAACACCTATGTGTTCTATTGTACTATTGTCGTTGACATCTTTTGATGATCTGCTTCTATCACTGCTTGTTTGTCCCTACAACCACACCCACCCCCCCCCACCTCTTTGTCTCTCTATCTCTCCGCCCCCCACACACACACCTTAAACCAGCTTATATTTCAACTCTTTCTTGGACTTGAACGCAAGTTCTGTCGAAGGGTCATGAGGACTCGAAACGTCAACTCTTTTCTTCTCCGCCGATGCTGCCAGACCTGCTGAGTTTTTCCAGGTAATTCTGTTTTTGTTTTGGATTTCCAGCATCCGCAGTTTTTTTGTTTTTAACACAACTAAATGTTTACACTTTTAGAATGAATTTTGTTATAAGTGGAGGCTAACAGGGGTTTTGAAACAACTGATATGCTAAAATATATATTAAGGGAATGATTTTGGTCGAATACGTTTGGAGGCCAAGATGGGGTCTTAAGCTGCAAAGCTGTTTTAGCCTATGTTTAATGCAAGGCACTAGCATGGTAAAAGAGTTGAAGGCAGTGCTAAGAGCAGCCATCTGAAGGATCGTTAAGAGATTGATTAACAATTAAATGGTCTGCTCATGCTCATTAAAGAGACTGCACAGCACTTTGGTGGATAACACTTCCTTAGACAATATCTCCCAAGAGCAACCAGCTGAACAGGACTAAATAACTCATTGCTGAGTATTTCAAGTGCAACTTAAAATCATGCTCAGCTTTTACTCTTCACTGATGGATTGAGAGTGATTGACTACATTAAGTTTGAAGAGAACCATTGAGATGCACTGGGGGGGGGGCTTGGCCTAAATAGCCAAGTGGTTACGGTACTGGGTTTGTAACCCCCAGATCAAGAGTTCAAATCTCACAATGGCAAACTATGAAACAATGTAACTTCATCTGAAACAGATGGAAACAGGTTTACTCAAAAGAGTATCAAGAGTTCAAATCTCACAATGGCAAACTATGAAACAATGTAACTTCATCTGAAACAGATGGAAACAGGTTTACTCAAAAAAAAAGTATCAAGTGTTCAAATCTCACAATGGCAAACAATGTAACTTCATCTGAATAGGAACAGATGGAAATGTGTTTGTGCTCAAAAGAGTTACAATTTGGGCTTGGCCTAAATAGCCAAGTGGTTATGGTACTGGGTTTATAACCCCAAGATCAAGAGTTCAAATCTCACAATGGCAAACTATGAAACAATGTAACTTCATCTGAAATAGATGGAAACAGGTTTGTACTCAAAAGAGTTGCACATGATACAAGTTTAATTGGTTTAACCTGAAAGATTATTGAGATGCACTGGGAGAGTTTGTGGGACAATTCATTTAGACTTGACCAACACTCTTATCAGCATTTTTCCCAGAATTTCTTTCTGTCTTTCACTTACATAAATTGAGTACTGTACTATTGTGCCTTACTGGACATCTTATTGGGGTCATCAGGAGAAAGGGAGTGCTTGCTCACCAACATCTTGCTAGTGATCCCTTTCAAACTGCACGAGGAACTAGAGCAGGCAATGTGGCCAGCAAGAGAAACACCAGACACTACAGGAGAGAGGGACAAGAGGGCGAGGAGGATGCTCAGCAGGATGCCCTAACCACCAGGGGTTATCAGAGAGCCAAACTCTTACATTCACATGGCTGAAGCCCAGTTTTTGTGTAGCTGCACTTTTCCAAGTGGGTCTTTACAGAGATCAACGGCCTTACAAGACCAAGGTTTAGGCATCACAAACCAGCCAGGTCTGCATTATCTGTTGAGTCAAGGTTACAGGAACATATTATTTTTATACTACTGGAACTTTCTATAATGGCACGGGTGACAACTCAAAACCCCCTGGGCACTCCTGTATAAGGGAGGCCTCTGTGTTTCTATTCACTCTGAGGAATGACTACATAATCATTCCCTAGTGCCAGAGAAGACCAGAGGAGGAGTGCACGAGGATTCAAAAGAATCGCAGGAGTTCTCATGGTTCAGGGGGCCATTGACTGCACACATGGGACCTCTTGAGCCCCTCATTTAAACTCTGAGACGTTCAGGAACAGGAAGGGATTACATTCCCTCAATGTGTAGCGTGTCTGCAGCCAGCAGCAATGATGCAGGTGAATGTTTGCTATCCATAAAGCTGCCGCTATGAGTTTATGATGAGATAGTCTTCTGCCCCAAATATCTTTTAGTCCCAAACTATGTCCATGACTGGCTATTAGGTGACAAGGGGCTCCCTCTAATGCCCCGGAGAAACCTGCAGATGCTGGTTGAGAACTCATAACATGAGGGTCAATCAGCCACCAGGAAAATCATTCAGGATGCTGCAGAAAATGTTTGGATTCACCAGTCAGGAGGTGCCCTGCATTTCTTAGCTGAGAATGTGTCCAGATTCATGATGCTTTATTGCACGCTCTACAACCTGGCAATCATGAGAGACCATCAGCAATTTTGTCAGAAGGTCAAGCTGAAGAGCCAGAAGACAGGGAGGAGGTAGAGGAGGAGAATCAGAAGGAGTGGGACCAGGTAGAGCAACACAGGCTTCTAGTCAGACAGCCTGCACTTGCAAAGGATGCTCACCACCATTGAACTGAAGAGTGTTTAGAGAGACAAGTTCCACCATCAAACTCTCAAGCATTGTTGTCACATAATATATCTTCCACAATTTATGATCCATCAGGCAGTCTATCATCTGCACTCAATCCTCTCAGCCACTTCCCCATCAAGATCACAATTAAAAAGACCAGCAATTCCACCACTATCCGATTACCAATAATCACTATATATATATTATATCAAATAAAAAACAATGGAAACAGTGCTTGAAATATTAAATTATTCACCCTGGTGCTTACCTTTGGTGAATATCCTATAAGTGTTCTTCCCTACTCTGATACTTCAGTGTAGTCCAAGAGGTAGTGGCAGTTGAAAAGGATGGCTGCTGAGAATCTGGAATAGGAGGTTCAGATGTCCTCCTGGATCATTCTCAAAACCCTGTGGGTTCTAAGTGCCCCAGCTCAGATTACACCATTTCTGCTTGGGCTTCAGCAATCTGAGATGCTTGGCTGATAGGCAACAGCAAAGGCAATGATGGAGTGGCATTTAGTGGGCGGCAATTCTGGCATCAGGAGTGAGGCCAGTAGGTTGCTGTTTCATGATTTCCACGTCACGACTCTCAAAGTTTCTGTTCAGCAAGCCCAATGACCTGTCAACTAAGGAGCCCAGAACTATCATGGCAGCTACTCGAGCTTCCATTGTGGCAGTTTGCTATTCCATGGAACCTGCACTGACTGCATTGGAAGCTGAAACCTCACTCATCAGATGTTGGGATCCACAGATCATTGTCTGTAAGTGACCAGCCCCTACATTCTGGAGGGGATGGGTTCCAAGCTCTAACAGGGACTAAGGTGCAGGCAGACATTGCGATCTCCCTAATGACAATTTGTGAACCTTCAGGCAGGCTGCCCATTGCAATAAACTTTTGATTTGTCACACGCATCAACCTTCTTCAGAAGCTAGGCCCTGCTATTTTGTCATCTGCAGCTGTACTAATATGCAACCTTGCATGGCACGTTTGCACCCCTTGTGCCCCTTTCACACTGTGTGGCAGCTGCCCGCTAGTATCTGGTGTTTCCCATTGTGCAGATCTTTCTTCTGAGTTAGCCTCTAAGCTAAGCGTGGTGCCAGTCTCTGAGCTGGTTCCTGTGACAGTGGTAGCCATTGATGCAGTGCTTCTTTGCTCCACTGTTCCTCCAGCTGTTGGCAAGGTGTAGGTAGGTGAAATGGCTGTTGCTCATTTTGAACTTGCTTCATGGGATAAGTGGATCTTGCTCCTGGAAGCCTGCAGTGATAAAGCTGGAATGGTTAAGGGGCAGCGCTTGTGATCACTATCGGAGTATGTGTGTGATGACCACATATGGGGTTTGGGAATGTGGATAACATTAGGTGATTAGAATCAGGAGTATGGATGCTTCTGTAAGGAAGCTGCGGTAGTCATAGACTACTGAGTGTAGGTCAGTGTACAGTTAGATGTTGGATGAAGCGCGTTAACATTATGATGCTCTTGGTGATGCAGTTATTGTGATGTGTAATGTGAGAGAGAATCTTACATTGACCACTCATATCACATTATTAAATTTCTTGCAACAGTGGATACATATTCTGGGGCAAAAGCTCCTGGCTGTGATTTCCTGGGTGATCTCTTTCCACATGCACCATACCAGCTGCTTCTGTGGCCACCTTACCCACTGCAGTAGAGGACATCCTTCCATCTCTCCACCTCCTGCTCCATCAGGATCTCCACTCCTGTATTGCAGAACCAGGGCATACCCTTTTTTTCTCCTTGAGACATCCTTCCACTCCCAGCCAGAGTACTCCACAACTACATTGGAAGTGGGTGAGTGCAGGCTAAATATACATATAATCAACAGGAGTGCTAAACCTGCAATTATTGGTTTCTGTGCCTGCAGGCAAGTTTAAATCACAATGATCATCAGTTAAATCAAAAATTGCATGCTAATTTCCCATTTTCAAACAGACATTTCTTATTAGCACTAAACCGGTCGAGCAGCTGTTTTCACTGCCAAAATAGCCTCTGTATATTTTTTGTTGACCAGCATTGGCCTCTGTGATACTTTAATAGAATTGTCTGTTGCTATTCTCTATTCACCTTTACTAATGGGAATGTCAATGTTGAAGGGGAGAAGCTTGTGAAATTTTTGTCCCAGTTACAGGTTCTACTGAATTATCACCCATCAAGTTTAGTTACATCCTCCTGCACTACATAGGCTGGTTGTTCTGCTAGGTTGGCTGGACTACATCTATTCCCTCACTTGATCCCCACCAGTTTCCCCTAATCTAGAAACACTTTTGATTGTGAATTGCCTCACAATCGTCTTGCAATTTACTTTGTAAATTTTTACTGTCCCTGTTAATGTCAATGTGTTCATTCAAGTATTTTTTGTCTTGAAGGTCACACTGGATTCGAGTCTCTCTTTTGTACTATCAAACTTATCAAGTTTATCTTATCAAAACTAAATTTCTCCATATCACACAGGGATATATGATTGCCAGCAATACTGACCTTTGGTGGAGCATGTCATTACTTGCTGTATGTAAACACCACCCTGGAGCTAGAAAAGGAATAATAACAAAGCAGCTCAACATAATTTTTCAACTCTTTCTTTGCCAACTTGGGCAGAAAACACAATGTAACTAGTTACCTACAAAGGCTTGTAATGTATAATAATAGTGAAACAATGTTATGTTGTTTTGAACTTATCTTGCTGTTCTCATCAAACCCCATCTCAACATCAACCACGAGTATTTCTGCTTTTGGTCACAGCCCCAGGTATGGCTTTGGTTATATATTCTGCCACAGGAGCATAAAAACATAAGAAATAGGAGCAGGAGTAGACCATACAGCCCCTTGAGCCTGCTCCGCCAAACAATGTGATCATGGCTGATCTTTGGCCTCAAGTCCACTTTCCCGCCTGCTCCCTGTATCCCTTGGAAGTCCATCCCTGTCCTCAGTTTCCTTCCTGCACTCTGTGAAGGGCATCTGCTCCCATCCTGAGCCAGTGCAATACTTCTGCTGGCCTTAGCACCAAAAATATCTTCACCACTGGCCTTATTTTCTCATGGGGCAGAATTCTCCCATGCTGCCCGTGATGGGTTTAAGGGTGGGTGGAGCAGAGAGAATGCGGCAGGGGGTCCAAAAGTCGTTTTCATGCCAACGTAAAATGACAGCGGGATCTTCTGCTGCGGCTCACCATGGCAGGTCGCAATTCCCACTGGAGACCAGCGTGAAACCAATTTTCATCCCACTGATGGGATGCAGATGAAGGCCTGACTGGAATCGCGCCCCCATGCCTGATCATCCGCACCGCCAGTGGGAAATCACGCCAGTCCAGAACACGTCTGGACCAACCTGGCGTGTATGTATTGGGACTTACCTGAAGAAAGCCTAGGGCTGCTTCCAGGGTTCGGGGTGGAGGCCTCCAGCCAACATGGACATTCAAAGATGCAGCAGTGGGTGGGTGGAGCATCTGTCAGGTGGATTTTCCAGCTTCGGTGTCTTTGAGAAGGCCCATCTTCCAGCTTCAGAGCATTCCTGGAGGTCCGTTTTCTTTCTTCAAGATGTCCATCTTCTTTCTTCAACGGTGGGTCAGTTATGTCCAGACACCTTTTAAAATTGATGCCCAGCTATGATGGTGGGGCACGAGCCATCCAGCCCGTCCTACCACGCAAGATGTCAGGAAACCCCTGACTGCATAATTAATAAGGCCAGGGTCCCACACGAAGCGGCGTGACTTCCCAGCAGCCTCCGCAGTGGGAAACACTCCCCTTCCCTGCCACCGCCACAGAACCTAGTCCCAGATGGGAGAATTCTGCCCTTGGTCTTTTCAGCTCCATCATTCCCACCCCCCCACCCCCTCTGCCAAGCTACTCTGTAGCCTATCTGCAAGTCACAATTATTCCCCATCCAACGGCTCCACTCCATGGTCCAAATTCCAGATGGCATTTGAGCAACAACTGTGGGATCTTGTCAGATTTTAGAGAATAATTAGGTACCTAATCAGGATGATTAAAAAAATGGATGACACCTATGGCAACCCCAAAGACAAATTAATTATTATACTTAGACATCAGCTTTACTATAACAGGCAATGCATATTAAATCTTAAATCTGTCTGACAATAAAAATTATGAATAAGTGGCTGCATCTTCTCTCCCTTCTCGTCATTGCTGCCAAAAAACACAATAAATATCATTGGAAATCAGAAAATTCTGGCCTCTTTTCACTTACTGCATTATTGAACTTCTAAATCTCATATATTCACTGACTGTTAATATGTTAACTGGAACTTTTGCCACCAAGCTTGCTCTTGAGTGATGGCAGGCAGGACACAGTGCACTCGAGGTGAAGGCTGATTATTCACTCACATTTAAAAGAGTGTCTTGCATTTATCTTGGTACTAGGTGCTGTACATGTATCTGGTAAACTGATTATGTGTTTTGCCAATTACAGAGGAGGTCATTGTCTAAGAGCAGGGCAAAGTGACTTTGAATGGGGGCACAGTGTTCATTCATCCTACATTTCAGATAGGCATAGTAAAGCTGGAGATAGTGTACACTAATGCTGCATGTCCTATTACATGACAGACACAGCTTTAAGCTGCTCCATGTGCCTTGGCCAATGTTTATATCGTCCATTTTTGTTCAGTGTGCCTCAATTAAAGGAATATTTCTTATCATTATTTCAATAGCAACTTCAGATTACTTCATAAATTTCCAGAATGTAAAATTTAGATGAACCTCCAATACGGGCTTATTCTTAATTTTAGAACTTGGAGTACAATAAAATCCGGATGAGTCGAATCCCAGGAGATCCTCCCACAAATTTGAGTTAAGCGGAATTTCGTGATAGCCAAGGTCAGCGCCCCATTCCCCCATATCAATGCATCTCTATGCAACTCAATATGCCAATAAATACAGTCTATGTCAAAAACAACAGATTTAAGTGTCAAATGAAATCACAGTAAAGCAATTTGTTCTTGCCTTACAATGGCCTGATCTTGTAAAAAGTGGGATATTTGCACTGAAAGATGTCATGAATTAGCTCTGGAAAAGCTCCGTAATATCTCCCTGCTTAACATGCTGTCTTTGGACATGTGCAATACAGTCTACCCTGTCGCCCATGCGGTCAAACATGTTTTTGGTATTTTCATGTTGCAGTGTGAAGTCCTGGAGCATCTCCATGGCCTTTGCAGCTACAGCTAGGGAAACAGGTGGCCATTCATCAGGCTCTTCAGGGTCATCGGTCTCCTCATTTGTAGAACATACTGCACCTATGGTTGTATCATCTGTCAGTTCTGTCATGCAGCGTACAGCATCGTCTAGCTCTGCATAGGTTTCCATGATTGGCCTCTGCTGAAATTCCCATGCTGGCCTCCCGCAAGCGAGCAAAAAGTGCATCATTATTGGGTTGGTTGGCCATGAACATGGTCTCTAGAACAGTTGGATTGTACTCCTGCTTCTTATCAATGGCCTTGATAAGCTGAGAGGTCTGCTGCCATCAGTAGTGGGTTCGCAGGTTCCTCATCACCCCTTGGTCCATTGGCAGGATCTTGGCTGTAGTGTTGGGAAGCAAGAGCATCATATTGACACACTTAAGGCCAGCATTGCCAGGAAGCACAGGGCAGTTGTCTGCAATGATGACAATCTTCCTTTTCATTTTCTGATATGTTTTGTCACATCCCTGATCCACACCTCAAAAATGCTGGAGGTTATCCAAGCGGTTTTGTTAGCCTCCTACGTGGGTACTGTCTTAACATTCATGAAGCAATATGGCTTCTTAGGCTTTCCTATCAACAAGAAGCGGCAGCTTTCTGGTGCCACCCACGTTGGTGCAGACCATAGCAGTGATGCGTTCCTTGCTCCACTTTCCACCATTACGTGCTTCACCTTTAAATATCAAAGTGCGGCCTGACAGGATATGGTAAAATAGTCTGGTTTCATTCGCATTCAAAATGTCTCACGGTGCAGACTCATTCAAGACACGGGAGAGGCCATTCTGGAGCCAACTATTTCTCATTGCTGCCATGAATACTGCTCCCCACATGGAAGGTGACGTCCTGCCTTGTCTTGAAACAGTCCAGCCATCCGTCACTGCAGGTGAGCTCCATTAGGTCCAGATTCTCTGCCAGGGCAACTCCCCTTTCCTGCATGCTTAGCCATACTTGCAGCTTTTGCATGTCCTTTCATAAGGGAGATCCTGATGTCAAATGATGGCTAACCCAGTGCTCCATGATTTCATGCTCTTGTGGGGTCTAACTCTGCTCTAGTTGGTTGGCACAGTCATGTGACAAGCTTAGGCAAGTTTGGCTAATCCGGAGTTACTGGTGCAAAATTTTGGCTTATCACAGGCATTGTTCTATGGGATTTGCTATTCTGACATCTAGAATGGTTCACAACTTTGCCATAACCAGAGTTTCATGTCACCTGAGTGACTCATCATGCTCTCACTATCATTTGATGGCAGGTCATTCTTCCTTGTTTTAATCCCAATGGGATGAAGTAGGCGAGCAGTTTAAAAGCTTATGGCACTGGCAGAAACACTTACATTTCTTACAGCAACAAACAACAGTGCCCACATTTTTGGGGGGAGGATGAAGCATAGATTTTTTTAAAAATAGGTAGGGAAAACAAGTTTCTCTCATCACCTTTAGTTTGTGTGCCAATGGAACTGAGTCCTCAACTGAATAAGAGATTGGAGCAATTATCCTTCCAAGTCCAGGAGCTGAACTTTGTTTTTGGAAAAATTTTGAAATGCACCCTAAGTAAATAAATGTATACATGTGCTAGATGTTGTTTATAAAATAATGGCATCTGAATAACCTACTCCATTATTAATGCACAAATTGGCCACCAACTTTTAGTGAGGGCAAGATCTCTAGTAAACTGCGAACAGCCACAAGTCGCTGACCAATTTTATGCCACTTCGCTATTAGCTTTGTGAAAAGAGCCTCTCACCCTTAACCACCCCATGACTTCCATGAATTTGCTGCATTTGCTCATTAATTGCCTATTCAACTCGCCACAGAGAGTTAAATCTAATAATCAACAGCATAAGTACCCCTTTGACAATGTGGTAATTGTTAATGGCTGTTCATCAACCACTCTTGCACAGAAAGTGAGCAATTATAATTACAGAGTCCCATTCCTTAGGATCCTGAATTGTTTTAGAAGAATTTAAAAGTGCCAATTTTTTTTTTTAAATTTTACAAGTTTTCTTACTTTTCCTTTCTGTCTCTTTTCTCTCTCTCTCTTAACTCCAATCATTCCTTCCCTCTCTTTACTTCTTTTTCTTTATCTGTTTTGACATTAAGTTTATCCATTGTAATTCCCTTTCCATGTCAGCCCTTCCTCGGAAAATGTTTCAATTCTTAAAACACGTTGTAGACACCCCATCTGCCCATTGATCACATATTTCCAAAATGTCCCATTGTACTCATTGTACTGTTATCATCTTGCATATCCAGCAACTTTGTGGGCAAAACATGTTAAAACTTAAACACATATGGACAAGTCTAACTAATGGGGCGTGTCATTGAGATGCCCCAGTTCAGCAACATCTAGGCCATGTAGGTGTTGGCTTATATCTATATATATAAATATATATAATATATGTATATGTATATATATATGTGAACAGACAAAGGACTGCATTTTATGTGCCCACACCAGTCATTTTTTCGGTGAGGGGAAACACATAGTATAAGGAGGGTGCCAATCTGTCCACCTTCCCACCCACTCATGAACTCATCCCTGTTCTATAAGGGTCTGGCACATAAAGGGTTAATGTAGGACTGAGTACAGTACAGCCCACACAATGATGTAAGAGAACACATGACCTGTACCTAGTGTAATGTTGGACAGATTTTCGTGTAGATGCAAACATGGAGACAGCTTCTAGCTTGGACCTTTACTGTACCCCTGTATATAGTTTCTAGTAGTTAATACATACTTACCATTGAGCTACCTAAGACTACAAATACCTTAATAAGACCTACTGAACTATGCCCAAAACATTACAACATGGTGACAGTGAATAGATAACTAAAAACCTCTTAGAGATTACAGAATAAAATTAAAATCCTGGAAAACTGAAGAAAAAATCAAAGAAGCATCCTGACCTGAAGAAAACCCCAAGAAGCGAATTCGTAGAGGGAAATTGCCAGCGAAGATCTCTGAAGAAAGACTTGGAAGCTGATGGTAGAAATCAAATTCCTCACTGTAGCAGAAGGCTCCATTGAATCCTGTGGAAGTCCAGCTTCAATACCCAGAGAGTGCAGAGTTAGCAGGCCTAGCAGGGATAGGGTAGAAGTAATGATGTAAATACGTGGGCATAAACTGGAAAACTTGTAAATTCATTGGAAAAAGACTTGGGGGAAGGTGTAGAATAAGGGCCTGGCACACAAAGGGTTAACATGGGACTGAGTACTGCCCACACAGTGATGTAAGAGAACAAATGACTGACATCTAGTGGCTACTGTCGTGTTCGACAGAGCCGTGTGTAGAAGCAAGCATGGAGACAGATCCTAGCTTGGATGTTTACTCTACATATGTATATAGTTTCTAGTAGGTAATAAATACTTACTGTTGAACTACCTAAGACTACAAATATTTTAATAAGATCCACCGTGCTACGCCCAACACCTGTGACAGAGTCACATGAGCTGGGACATGTTTATGAACTGTGAAAAAATGTTTTATTTGTTTAATAAAACCTTCAGAAAACCTGATCCCACCCTTAAGGTTGGACGGGCAGCATTGATAATTAATTTAATTGGCTTTTTAATGGCCTTAACAGGCCTTTGACAGTTCGGTGGGCATGCAGCCACCTCCGGCGCGTGCCCGCCGAACAAAAGGTCTGAATGACACGTAGTGATTTTTGGACACACGCCCGACGTCACCGCGCATCATTTTATGCAATGGCGTGAAAATTCTCCCCATGGGTTTACAAATCCCATGTAGAGTTTCTGAAACTGGTCCCTATATTCTGAGCTCTATGTTTGATGGTGACATATTAAGGAAAGATCAGGGATAATTTTCACCTTCACCGTATGAACTCTACAGTATCAAAGTGATTCACCAATCTGTTGCAGAAAACAGCCGAGCTTCATTTCAATGAGGGTGAAAATTGGCATGTTCTATATCCCCCAAGTTTAGCACCAAAGGCGAAAATTGCCCCCACCCGATCAAGCGTTTCACCACAAACAGAAAGAAAATATCATGCAGAATTTTCCCTCAATCACTCTCGCACAATTCCTAGACAGTCAATTATGAGCACGATTGCTAGAAGACTGGAAGCAGCTTAGCGATGAGCCCTTTTGGCAGGGATTGTGGGTATGACAGGGAAAATGATGCAAAAGAAAGTGGGAAAAAAGTAGTTCAAATAATCTTAAAAGAAACTCTCTCCAAGAAGAATCTGAAACCTATAGATTAATACATTACCGCTGCGCAGGACCAAATACAGGCAGATAACCTGAATCATGCTTGTAGTCCTGACTGCCCTGGTCAGTGAGTCAGTTTCTGGAGTGCATAAAATTTAAGATCAGCAGCAAAAGAAGTGATTGTAAAGCTGATCTTTTTTTCACACAGGTTTGTTGGGGCATGAACTGCCATAGCATGCAACTGGCGGAAGCAGGAATCTGTAATAGCTTTAAAAAGAGAAAAAGGATGTAAATATTTTAAAATGAAATAAACAAAAGGGCATAGAATGGCATTACTGTAGAGATGTACTACCGAAAGGCTTATTTTGTTGAACAATGAATTTTATTTGCAGGGCTGTTGGATTAGCTGCCTGCATCTAGCAAGGCTACAATACACTCGCCTATGAGATTCCCCACACTCACTGTTGGTTGGCTGTTTTGACCATGTGATCCTTACTCAGTAAGGCTGGCCTTAAAGCAACAATCACCACATCCCTCACCCTTTAATACCATGTTTTACATTCCTTGCCCAAATTACTTTATACAGGTGAATAGAAAACAATCTTAGAAACAATCACACTTGCACTTTGTCATGAATTCAAATTATACACTTATAGGCCCAGCAATTACAAATCAAGTCGTTGAGGGGGTTTGCTGTTTCGGGCAGAGTGTCATAACTATAGCCTGAGGCTCTCCTACAGGATCGACACTAACAGGGACTGCGATAATGGGTACCTCTTTTGGCACAGGTAGTTCATTACTATTTGATTCAATGGAGACATCAGTTATGCCTATAACAGGTCAATCAGGTACCTCGGTGTTTACTGCTTTGATTAAATTCCATGGTGGCCACACTGACTGTGGAAGCGTCTCCCTGCTCCGAAGGTGATCCACATGTTTACGAATAATCCAGCCTTCCATGTCTACTTGGTACGAAAGGGATCTGGTCTCACAGACAATAATCCCTGGGATCCAACTTGGACTTCTGCCAAAGTTTCTTACATATACAGCTTCATCTGCCATAACTTTCCAGGCTCAGCTATGCAAATTGTGGCTTGTTTCCTTATTACCTTGGTTCTCCTCCACCCTTCCTGGCAAATTTGGAAATTTGGTTCAGAAATTTGGCAAAACGAGACTCAGTCTTGTTCTGGGATGGTGCTTCATAAGCAGTTCTGCTGGTAGAGTTCCTGTTGTTGCGCGCGGAGTCGTGCAGCAGCTAAGAAGGAAGCGTGACATTTTGGTTTCCAAGGTTACTCCCGACAATTTTTTTAGTCCTGACTTGAAAGTTTGGACGGCCCTCTTGGCTACTCCGTTTGACGCTGGGTGGTAAGGTGCAGTTTGGTCATGTTTAATGCTGTTTAGACTGGTGAAGTTCTGAAATGCAACACTTGTAAATACAGCTCCATTATCTGTCACAATGAACTTTGGCAATCCATGAGCCAAAAAGCATTGGCGTAACCTTTCAATGGTGGCATGAGATGTAGGTGATTTCATCTCAAAAATCTCCATCCATTTTGAGTGTATGTTGATTATAGGCAAAAAGATTGTACCTAGGAATGGACCCATGTAGTCTATATGGATCCACCCCATGGCCGACCAGGCCATTCCCAAGGGTGTAGGGGGACTGTAGCTGGCACGTTTTGCTGTAGTTGGCACTGTTGACAGTCCTTGACTAGCTTCTCGATATCTGCATCTACACCAGGCCACCACACATAACTCCTGGTGAACATTTTCATCCTAGAAATGCCAAGATGAATGCTTCGGAGCAGTTCTCTGCCTGGTATAGGAATGACTACTCTTGCTCCCCAGAGTATGATGACATCCTGACAACTCAATTCGTATTTGGGGGTAAAAAATGATTTCATTCCCTCGGAGACTGGCTCATTTAACCACCCTGTAAGTATCTGGTCTCTCACTTTGGACGGAAGCAGGTCTCGATTGGTCCAGTTCCTGATTCGCTTCACACAGACGGGCAATGTGTTTGAGGAATACAATGCAAGGATGATTTCTTAGAGTGCAGGAGTGCACACGATTCTTTCTTGCAAGAGTAGGCAGCTAAAAGCATCTGAGTTCGCTATGTATATCCCAGGTTGGAGCTTGAAAGTGTATTCAGACAGAATTAATGCCCATCGCTGAATTCTTGCCAAGGCTTTCAGCAGGATGGCCTTGTCTTCTTTGAAAAGGCCTAAAAGCAGTTTATGATTGGAGACGATGGTAAAGTACCTATCATGTAGGTACTGGTGGAATTTTCTAACTCTGAAGACTATTGACAGTCCTTCCCTCTCAGACTGCAAATAACCTTTTTCAGCCATTGAGAGGGTGCTTGATACATAACCTATTGGCCTCTCAAAGCTGTCCTCCATTTTATGGGCTAATACTGCGTCAACGCTATGTGGAGAGGCATCGCAATTCAATATCAATTTTTCAGATGGATCAAAGTGCACTAACAAGGTTAGGGAGTGCAGCAGTTGTTTTACTCTATTAAAGGCTTCCTCCTGTGGAGGCTTCCAGGACCAATGATGGTGTTTCCTCAGCAGTATGTGCAGGGGGGCCAGTTCAATCGATAAGTTGGGTAAAAATGCCCATAGTAGTTTAAGATCCCTGAAACTGATTTGAGTTTGGTGCTACTTGTGGGGAAGGTGCCTCCTTTATTGCCTTAACCTTTTCTTCCACTGGGTGTAATCCTTGTGCATCTACATGGTGCCCCAGATAGGTAACCTTGGTGGTTTGGAAAATGTATTTCTGCTTTTTTAGGTGAACTACCGCTTCCAGAAATCTTTTTAATACCTCCTCTAAATTTGCTAAATGCTCAGCTTCTGTCGATCCAGTTATGAGGACATCGTCAAGATATACTACAACTTGTGGTAATCCCTGTAGCAGACTCTCTATCGTCCTTTGAAATATTTCACATGCCAAAGACACACCAAAAGTAGTGGGGGGGCACATATACTGGAATAGGCCTTGTGTGTGTTTTTTGTTACATACCCCCTCGATGTGTAACCTAACTCGAGTTGCTGGACGTGTGGCTCATATCAAACTTAATGTAGGATTGACATCCTGCCAGTTTTGTGTACAATTCTTGGAATTGGATATTTATCCAACTTGGTGGCCTGATTAACTGTTAGCTTATAATCGTCGCAAGGGATGATAGGTACTGCCCATTCTGAAAAGTGAACTGGCTGTATGATGCCTAGTTCCTCCAACCTGTTTAACTCAACATCCACTTTTTCTCTTAAGGCATATGGTACCACTCTTGCTTTTAAAAAATGGGCAGTCGCCTCTGGATCAATGCAAATCTTGTCTTGCAAGCCTTTGATTTTTCCCAATTCTTGCAAAAAACGTCGTATATTTTTTTAACAACTCTAGCAGTCCTGCTGCCCGCACTTGAAAGATCTCAGACCAATTTAACTTGACTTCCTTTAGCCAATCACGGCCCAGAAGGCTTGGTCCTTCCCCAGTCACTATTATTACTGGGAGCTGGTCTGACTGCTACCCATAATTCACAGGTACCATGGTGTTGTCTTTTCCTTGTATTGCTTCGCCTGTGTAAGTTTTCAACTGGGCAGAAGTTCTCTCCAGGCTCAAGGGTTGGGTACCTTCTCTCTTGCACTGAAATGTGTGCTCACCCAGCACTATGGCTGATGCCCCTGTATCCATCTCCATAACTAGAAGCTTCCTGTTCACATGGAGTGTGACAGTAATAGGGTTTGCCTTGACTGCTTTAAGATTGAAAAGAGAGTGAATGTCAGAATCAGTTACTTCAGCCTCTTTCACATTATGTACCTCCAATATCTTTGCTGGCTGCTTACCTGGCAGCCTGGATTTAGTTCAGCTATGCTTTATCAAATGTCCTCTTTTGCGGCAGTAATAGCAATCAGCCTCTGAGTCTATATGTTTCAGGAGCATGGTTATCCCCACATGGGTAACATTTCAATTTCAGGATTGATATTTGATTGCCCCCAGTATATTCTTTTAGTTCCTGGGTGTTTGGGAATGATACCCACTTTGCAGCTGCTTCTGCAGCTTTGGCTGCAGGTTCTCGCCCTAACTGATAAACTGTGCCATTTTGCAAGCTCTGGAGCTCCTGCAAATCGTTTTCAGTGGCTTCCATGGCCTGTGCTATCTCCATTTCTCGTTTAAAAGTTATATTGACGTCTGAAAGCAATCAACACTGAATGACGTCATTGTGCATGCCACAAATTGATCGATTCCATAGCATGTTGTGCAAGGTCATTCCGAAATCTCAATGCTCTGACAATTGCTTCAACTTAGCAATATAAGTCGCAATCAATTTGTCCGGGGCCCTCACCTTCTTATTAGATTTGAATCTTTGCAAAGGGACTGATGGTTTGAGCTGAAAATGGCCCTTCACTGAATCTACGAACTCACTGAATGGTTTGGAGTTGGGCGCGTCTGGGACTGTGAGACTGCAAACAAGATTGTAAGTTTGACTCCCACAGATGCTCAGAAGGATTGCTTTGTGCTTTGTCTCCTCCTCTATTTCTTTGGCCTTGAAATAAAACCCAAGGAGCTCAATGTATTAACTCCAGTCCTCCATGGAGGAGTCAAATAGGTTTATCCTTCCGAAGAGAGGCATCCTGGTGAGTATATATATTTTTTCCTTCTTTAAAATGAGATATTCACAGTTGTAGGGTGAGAGATAGCACCAGGATCATTTATCCTCGTCACCAGATGTAGAGATATACTACCGCATGGCTTTTTTAGTTGAACAACAAACATTATTTACAGAGCTGTTGGATTAGCTGCCTGCTTCTAACAAGGCTACAATACACACCTCCAGGCTAGGGAAACTCCACCCCCTCATGAGATTCCCTGCATTCGTTGTTGATTGGCTGTTCTGACCACGTGACCCTTACTTAGTTAGGCTGGCCTTAAATCAACACTCACCAAATTACGTAGTTTGCTCTTTGGTAAAGTTGCATTGCATCAAATAGCTGGCACTGTGACATAACACTCTACATGCGGAACTTTCAAATTCAGAAGGGGTGGTGTGGTCGGAGGTTGTTGTGATGGTAAAATAGGAAGTAGCAGATCAACTGCCTGTTATATGTCAGTCCTGGTTTTCCTTTCAATGAGCTTTTTCTCCTAAATACTGCACTTAAAAATCTAAGGGAGAAAGCAGACTGCTAAAACCTTTCTTTAAAATATTACTGTAAGGTAAATAAATAGATCAAGCAATCTTTTCATCAAGTCACTGAGGTTTCAATTATTTTAATTACGAAATACAATTCCCTTAAGGCATCAGCGTTCTATATATAATGCAGCATATGATGTAATCATGCCCTAAGAATCAATATATACAGAAGTCTATATGTCAGAGACATCTTGAAATCAATCTAATATTGTTATTAGTCTCATATTCTATATTGCTTGAGCTAAGCAAGTTAACCATCCTCAAGGCTGTGACATGTTACATTACTTCTGCTTTTGTTGCTTTTATAAGATTCATCCATGTTATGCATCAACCCTTTTATATGAATGTGCAAATTGGTTATTTAAAATTTCTGTATTCAAAAATACAGAAATACTTAGCAGGAATGGTGGCATCTGTGGAAAGAGTAAAAGAGAGTTATGATTTCAGGTCAATGACTTTTCATCAGAACTGGGAAAAGTTAGAAATGTAATAGATTTTAAGCAAGTGAAAAGGGAAGGATGGACAAAAGAAGTCTTGTGAGAGGGTGGAGGTCAGGAGAAATTAAATGACAAAAGGGTTAATGGTGTATAGGCAAAGGGAGTGGTAATTGGATAAGTAAAGAAGCAAAATATATGTCTAGAGGAGGTGTAAATGGCAGAATTATAAACAGCTGCCATCCAAAAGCAAGAAAAAAAGAAAAGGAAAAGATAAGAACCAAAACCAGCAAAGGAATGGAAATAATTTGGGAGCAGAGGTTATGATCTGAAATTAATTAACACAATGTTAAGTCAGGAAGGCTATAAAATGCCTAATTCAAAGATGAGGTTGTGTTCCTTGAGCTTATGGGCAGAATTTTTCTGTGTGAAGGGGGCAGGACCCGCACACCAACGTGTAAAATGACGAACGGTGAAATCGGGCGTGTGTCCTAACGTCACTGCGCGCCTTCGCACTGGGCGGGTGTGTGACGATGTCCATTGCGCGGCCGCCAGTCATTACCAGGCCAGTTAAGGTAGTTCATGCTCCAATTGTCGTGGAGTTAAAGGCGCCCATGCGATATTCGGCTCGTCACACGGGCGCAACGGGCTTGCGGCTATCCGAAACTTTAATGATCCTCATCCATGGGCGGGAAAGAGGGATCATTGTTTTTGCGAGTCCGGACATTTAACAAATAGTGCTGAGGAGTTATTGAAAGTTGCGTGTGTGCTTGGACTGTACTCATAACCTACAGGTTAGCATTTTTCAGTGAGGATTTGTTTTGGGGCCTGTAGGTTTCAACAAGCCTCCCTGAGCCTGGGAATCGGAGGTGCCTCATCTGAGGAGGAAGGGAGAGCTAGAAGGGAGAGGAGGCACATTCAGCCTCCAGGGGAGCCACCTTTGGGAGGACAGGTGCAGGCACAAGGGTGCAGGGCCAAGAGGTTGTCCAAGGCGCAAGGGGCCGCAGAAGATGGCACTATCCTGCTGCTAGGGTATACAGAGCGTGAACCACCTACCTCAATATGCCTGAGGTGTAGTGTTGAAGGATGCTCCATTTGTCAAGGGAGACAGTCAACAATATCTGTCAGATGATTGGTCCTGAGATATCAGCTAACTGTGTGGGTGGACACCCCATGCCCATCTCTCTAAAGGTCACAGCTGCCCTCAACTTATATGCCTCCGGCTCTTTCCAGGGTTCGGTGGGTGATCTCTGTGGTGTATCCCAATCAGCTGTCCACTCTTGTGTCAAGCAGGTGACAAACACTCTATTCAGATGTGCATTGATCTTCATCCACTACCACTGGGATGAGGCCAGTCAGGCACAGCGAGCCAGAGGTGCAATAGACTATACACATGTGGCTATCAAGGTGCCAGCAGGTGAGCCCGGTACCTTCAACAGGAAGGGCTTCCTCTCCATGAATGTGCAGATAGTGTGTGATCATAGGATGCAGATCCTGCAAGCATGCTCAAGGTACCCAGGCAGCTCCCATGACGCCTACATCCTCAGACGCTCCCAGGCGGTGGGGAGAGCCATTGGTCTTCTCAAAATGTGCTTCCAATGCCTGGACTATTCCGGGGCCACACTCCAGTAGCCCCAGACTGAGTGTCGCTGATAGTGGTTGCATGCTGCGCTTTCCACAATCTAGCTCTGCAAAGGGGGGGACGCTGTGGATGATGAAGATGTAGACAGAGTAGCTGGGGCTGAGCACGATGAGTCCAGCAGTGAGTCCGAGAATGAGCACGCACTTGATGAGGAGCACAGGCTGACCCGGGCATGCTCTAGGGAGGCAGGGATACCCGGGACTGTCTAATCTAAGCAACCTTTAGCTAACACAGCACATATCAATCTGTAACACAAACCTGGTCTGTATCCTCCATCCTGGAGACCTCATCTGAATGGATCGGAGGATTGGCATTGGACGCCATGAATAAATCTAAAAGATACACAAATCAGCATCCAATCTCAGGAATCCATGCACCATTCCAAATAAAGAGGCACCCTCAGCATTTGAGACGACATAAATTTAATACTGTAAACAAAGTCTCTTCACATAACAGAAATAAAAGTGTGCTGGACTTCACACCAAGTTCTAAACAACTCATGGTGGGGGGTGCAACAGAAAACCACCAGTGATGAACCCGGGGTGTGCCTAAGGTGCCTTCATCTTTCGTTTGCAGGTGCTATGTCTTTGTGGTGCCCCCTCACTGGCACTGGCATCTGAGACAGCCTGCTCTCTCTGATGTCCTGTTGGCCTCGATGACCTTGGCGGACGTCCTCTGGCCAATCGAGCCTGTGATAGACCCCCCTGGGAGGGAGCTGCCAGCTCCACAGCTGGCATCACCCCAGTCATCGCAGCATCATTGGGTGCCGCGGTCACTGACAAAGGATCAAAGGAGTTGCTGGTCTCATCCGAAGCACCTTGAGAGGCACCAGCAGAGATGACAGGCAGCTGTTCCACCGACATTAGGTCCATTTGGCCCTCCCTGCTCACCGTAGATGGATGGGCACCAAGGTGGGATACCTGGTGGCCAAACCACCATCCACATGGGCACTGACCAGACAAGGTCAATGCCATTGTGAGGGCATGCAGGTCTGAGCGCAACCACAGGAAATCCTGATTCTGTCCCTCGAGGTGCCTCTCCATGAGAGTCGCCAATCTGTCCAAGGAGGAAGCTTGGCGCTCAGCCATGATGCTCAATGCATCGACCACAGCCCACGTAGACTCCTCCACCACTGACATCAAGCAGAGCAGAGCCTCATGTCCATTCCATTTCACACTCTTGTGATCTCTCACCTTCGCCTGCCTCCTAGAACATGATGGGGTTCCACTTTTCCTCATCTTCCACCACCTTCTCTATATTCAATGAATCATCCTCCAACATCCAGTGTGCTGCCACCATCAACTACATCTTCCCCACCCCTCACCTTTCATCATTATGAAGGGACCATTCTCTCTGTGACAAACTGGTCCACTCTTCAATCATCCCTGACACCCCTTCCCACAGCAGGTGAGGGAGATGCAGCACCTGCTCTTTTGCCACCTCCTTTCTCGTCGTCCAAGGTCCCAAACATTCTTTCCAGGTGAAGCAGTGATTTATGTGTACTTCTTTCAATTTGGTATACTGTATTTGCTGCTCACATTACAGCCTCTTCTACACTGGGGAGGCCAAATGCTGATTGAGTGACCGCTTTGTGAATCACATCCATTTAGATCACAAGCAAGACCATGAGCTTCTGGTTGACTTTCATAATTCTCCACCTTGCTACCTCTCTGTCCTTTCTGTCTTTGGCCTCCTACAATATTCCAATGAAACTCAATGTAACTACGAGGAACAGTAACTCATCTTTCAATGAGGCAACTTACAGCCTTCTGGGTTCAATACTACATTCAACTACTTCCGATAATAACCTCTTTCCATTTTGTTTCTTTTACCTTTGCTAGTTTGGGCTTTTCTCTTGTTTCTCTCCTTTTTTTTCCTTTTAATTTTAGACAGCAGTTGTTCATGATTCGGCCATTCACACCTCCTCGAGACACACCTTTTGTTTCTGTATTTGTCCCATTACCACTCCCTTTGGTCTTGCACCATTAAGCGTATTGTCATTTAATCTCACCTGCCTTCCACCCTATACCAAACTTCCCTACAGTTCTTTTGCCCACCACCCACCCCCCACCCCGCCACTTGCTTAAAACCTTATATATTTCTAATTTCTCAAATTCTGATGAAACATTATCATCCTGAAATGGTTAACTCAATTTCTCTCTCCACAGGTGCTGCCTGATCCGCTTCCAGCATTTTCTGTTTTTATTTTAGATTTCCAGCATCCAAAATATTTTACTTTTGTGGCAATATAATATCTGGCCTTATTCAGTTACCTGGGGTACTTGAGCTAGTAGCTTCTGGTCCAGAGGCAAGGACATTACCAAATACCTCCACGTTTGATAAAGTAAAAACATCTAAATACACACACTGCTTCCTTGGGGTGCAATATGAATTGTATCATTGTTTCATTATTTCCCCCAGATTTACCCGTATTGAATCGGAACAAGAGTAGGTTATTCCACCCTGAGCCTGTTCCACCACTCAATAAGGGGGGAAACAGTGATGTAGCGGTAATCTCACTGGGCTAATAATTCAGAGGCTCAGGCTAACATTCTGGGACATGAGTTCAAATCCCTCCATAGCAACTGGTGGAATTTAACTTCAATTAATAAATCTGGAATATAAAGCTAGCCTTAGTAATGGTGATCTTGAAACTATCATTGTTGTAAAACCCATCTGGTTCACTAAATGTCCTTTAGGGAAGTAAATCCACCACCCTTACTCAGTGCGGCCTACTCTAAACAGCAATGTGGCTGACTCTCAACTGCCCTCTGAAATACCCTACCAAGCCACTCGAATTAGGGGCAATAAGGGATGGGCAACAAATGCTGGCCTTGCCAGTGATGCCCACATTCCATGGAAGAAAAAAAAATGATCATAGTGATCTGTACCTCAAATTAATTTACCCATCTCATTTCCATTTACTCATCTTTTTACTGTACCCCTAGGTAACTTTATCTAACAAAAATATATTTTTTCTATGAAAATTACTTCCTGATTTCACTCCTAAATAGCCTAGCTCCAATTTTTGATTATGACTCTTGATAGCCTCCCCAAGGAAGTGCTAAATGTATGCAGATATTTCTACTTTATCAGATGTGGAGGTCTTGTGGGGCAGGGGGTAATATCCTTGCCTCTGAATCAGAATTTCCTAGTTCAAGTCGCACCTCTGGCCTTGATGGCCAAGGAAGATGTGTTCATAATGCCAGCTGTGTATCAACCTGATAATTCTTCCAACAGATGCCAAAAGCAATTGGTAAGAATGGGAGTGATTCCTGGCCAGCTATGTGATCGAAAGAAAGTTTGCAACCATGGAGAATTGGCCAAAATTCTGATGCTGATTGTTATCCAGCAAGCCTTGCTAGGAGTGTCTGGATATCCAATGAATTCTTATGATGCATGGTCAAACAGTCTGCTGACATGCGCTATTGGGGCTTACGCATGAACCATGGATGCTTGGACAAGCTAGCTAAAGATAACTTGTCCCTGTGGAACCATATCCTAGCAACAGCTCAACTGCTTCAGCGGAGGAGGGGAGCAAAGTCAACTGGCGCAGAAAATGGCAAACAAAAAAAAAGGAATGATAGTTTTTCAATAGTTTGAAAAAAAACAGAGCCTCCAGCTTAACAATGCTTTTACATTGAAAGGTTCATGGAGTGACCACAAGCCATGCTGTGCATCTCAGCACACAACATTTTTCAACTTTCTGTGGTGCCCTTTATAACTCCGGTAACATACAGATATATTGGTTGCTGGAAAATCAATAACTTACAAATTAAATATAATAAATATATAAATCATATAAAGAAAAGTGCATTTTCATATTTACAGGCAAAATCAAAACTGAGGGCCTATTCTGTGCCACTAGTCCCTGCCAATTAGAATGAACATCAGGTTAATTTGTAACCATGGAGCACAGCTCACTGAAGTAACTGTTAGCTCTCGAAAAGGTCCCATCATGCTCCCTCATGTGGAAAATAAACCATGTACAAAAATTGCGTGGCATCAGTCTCATCAGATGATTTGGTCAATGACACAAACCATTATTGGAACCCCAAAATGAGATTACAGCCTCAACATTACTCCATGGTATATTTTACCTTCTATGGTGTTCTGTGAAATTTATGGTATCATTTTATTCCGAATTTTGTCCTTGTTTACTTGACAATAGCTCTTATGATTGATAAAAGTCAGATGTACTTACAAACATGTGGACAATGATGTTTAAGGCTCCTTCCTTGCCCTGAAAGTGTGCAGGCAATGGACAAACAATTGTAATGAAAACTGTCTCTAGGCAAAACAAAGTATTATTCTATAGGTTTAAAAATGGAGGTAACATTTATAGCCTTTTTTCTTCACATTCATATTGGTGACATTTTATGCTCATGAAACTGAAATATGTTTACACCAAGGAACTGTGCTATCAGCTTCAAGTAGTTGTATGCTAAAAACAGCTGCAGAGTAAAACATTTGAGACCACATTCCTCCTATTCAGACTCAGCTATATGGTTCAAAGTCAGCTTCAGAAATACACCTGTACTGCATCATTGTGACATTTCCATTTTCCACACCATTGTGAATGAGATTTCCAATTTAATGTTATTTTATGCCAAATTGCAGACTGTTTTGTGCTTTGAACTCATGCCCACAAGCAACCAGTTGGCCCTGTCCTAACTCACTGTATGCAGAGTTACAGTCAATGGAGAGAGGAGAATTTAAAGTCATCTGTCTGGGTTGACAGGACATTATGATAACCTAATATATCACCTTGTCCTCCTTAAGAGGATTTCGAAAAGCAGTCTTGAGCTTTAGAGATCAGCATAGAACAATCAGGCCTGAAAGTTTCCATGGCAACAAAGCACTATATTCTTGAACGTGTACATAGGCAGGCATTTTCAGCCCATTGAAAACAATGGCATAAACAAGTGCTCCTGAATAGTTAGAAGTGCTGCGATGATTTATTTAAAATGTTAATTTCTAAGCTTATTTACTTTTAAGCTTCAAAGGCGTTTAATCTGTAACACTGAATTATTAAAATTAAGCAGAACCCTTTTGAGAGGATGTCATGTTCAAAGTCTAGTGGCATACTGATGTGCACAAATCACAAAGGAAGGGCAGTCACATCGTTGTGGGCAATAAACTTGACAAGTGTCACAAGGCCACAGGTAAATCCGGTACATGACAAGTGTTGTCTGATTAGCAATCAAAATTGTTTGATATGAATGAATGAGCATTGTTCCATTGAAATCGAGCCAAGAGGAGGCCAAGTTCAGATATAATGATAAATTCACCAAACCCTCATTCCCAGATGGTGTGCGATCACTGAATTCACCCTGCATTGTGTTAGGGACAAAAAAGACATCACACAACTCTGGAAAATGTTGTTAGAGCCCTCAGTGCAAGGCCATGATTTATGATCCATCTACAATCTGTATACTTCTGACTGTTCAATGAGAAACCAGACTGCAAAATAACTACACTTTGCACTCCACAGACCAGCACCTGTCTTAAAGTTAAAGACGCGTAACAAAGCTACTTGTAAACTGAACTAAAGTCATACAACAGGCAAACTAATTCACTGTTAACTTAAAAGACATAGCCCAAAATGAAAGACAATTTAAATATTAGAATAATAAGTACACTGCTTGGCAGCTCAGTCGAACAAGTGTGAGGATTCCCTCATTGTTTGAGGTGCGACCAGCTGAACTGAATGAGGTCAACTGCCCTCCCTAGCTGTGTGCATCTCAAGGAAGCATATCACCCCAGTTCCATTTTCATCTGTAATAAGTCTATCTTGTTTCTGTATTCATTTTGTTTCTCTCAGTTCCACAGTTGAGTGATTATTGTAGGTTTAGCATTAGCTGGGTCCTGAGGTTTAATAGCATCTGATTCAATGCCCTGCTGGTGTTGTGTAGTGTATGCTGCGGTAGTTTCTGAGTCAACATCATGTGATAAGACCTGACTTTCTAGATCACTGATTTTAAATAGGGTATCTCCAATTACAGCACAGCTCTAAAATTTTCATTGCTTTCATAATATAAGACCCGGGTGCAACCTGACATTTTATAGTTCTTTGACAAGTTTTTTCTCACAGAAACTGAGTTACCAGTTGCAAAAGTAAAGCGTTGACATACTGGTCATGATAATGTTTCAACTTATTCTTCTGGACTCTCTTATTTCTGATAAGCCTTGAGAAGAATTTCCTTAATAGATCATTTGAAGTGGATGCAATGATGCAACAAAAGTTAGCTGAGTAGCTCGTTCTCCAAGACTGTGTTTCAATACAGTAATATGTGCACTGCCGAAATGCATCAAGGCTCCTTAGACAGCACCTTCCAAGCCCATGACCACAACCATCTAGAAGGACAAGGGCAGCAGGACTCACCATCCTGACTTGGAAATATATCACCATTCCTTCACTGTCACTGGGTCAAAATCCTGGAACTCTCTTCCTAACAGCACTGTGAGTGTACCTACACCACATCGACTGCAGTGGTTCAAGAAGGCAGCTCACCATCACCTTCCCAAGGGCAATTAGGGATGGGCAATAAATGCTGGCTCAGCCAGCAAAGACCACATCCTATGAACGAATAAAAAAGCCTGTGCATAGATCTTCACCACTGTTATTATCATACTTAATAATATACTTGACTGAACATTTTTTTTAAAAAAAAGACCATTTCCTTCAAGGTATAGCAAGGCAATAATAGAACACTCAAAATTCCATTCTTTCACAACAATACAGATTTCCATGCTGTGTACTGAATTGCTCATCTGGATTACAGCTTTCAGAAAATATTGATTTCATTGTTTCAATGACTGGTTTATGACATCCATTTGCCAGAGGGCAGGTAAACTTGGTAATTTGAATGAAAATGCACAAAAAGCAATTCTTTTTTGTATTCAAAGAGATTTAAATCACTCTCATGATTATGTAGCGAATGAACTTGGATTGAGTGGATCCCATATCTGATATTAGTAATCCTTGAAGATTTTCCCAATTGTCCACTGTTCTTTTAGCAAAAAATTAGGGGAAGCCTCGGAGATGGTGGATTTCTCTAGGGTTTCTGCCCATCTTCTGCCAAATTGACAAGAGGTTATCAGGAAATCTGCCCACCCTCACCCACGTGCAAATTCTATCCCTGCTTTGTTTAGAGGCAAAATTAACATTGGGCTACTCAGAAAGACTTGATCAGAGTTTCAGTTCACAGGCATGTCTCAGTATGTGTCTGTTGTATAACAGAGCAGCTATGACTATCTAATGATGTAGTAACTGAAGGTATAGCCTCTCCTATTGTCGATCAGGGGTCAGGTGATGTCCTTGGAGGCTCCAACCAATGAGCTCTAAGCGAGTGTAATCCAGAGGGTGGGGCTTCCTGTCGAGAATCCTGTTCAAGCATGTGGCATCTGAAAAGCTCCCTGTAGTAAAGTTCATCTGTTTCTTGTTGAAACCTATCCAACATGTTAAGTCATTACCTTTGGCGACGAGGGTAAAATAGCTCCAACGCTGCACCTTGCATCATTAACATGAGGACATTGAATCTTAACAAAAAAGACAAGGATACACACCAGTCATGCCGCTCTTCAGCAGAATCGATCCTTACGGCATGACAATGAAAGACTGGAGCCAGTATGTAGAGCATCTTTGTTTTTATTTCATAGCAAATGAAAATACCACAGAGCAAAAGCAATCCTTTCGAGTGTATATGGTAGCAAGACATACAATCTCATCCACGTCTGATGGCCCCAAACATGCCCAATTCTAAGCCTTTTAATTAATTAGTGGGCCTTGTGAAAACTCAGTTCCAGCCAAAGCCATCCGTAATAATGCAGAGATTCAAGTTTAATTCCAGAGTTAGGGACCTGGGAGAGTCCATTGCAACCTATGTAGCGAAGTTGAAGCAGTTGACAGAACACTGCAACTTCGGGGGTACACTAAATGATAGGCTGCGGGACCAATTAGTTTGTGGAGTTCACGACGATGCCATTCAGCGCTGTTTACTCACAGAAGTTGACGTGGATTTGAAGTGTACCCTGGAAATACTACTAGCCATGGAAAGTGCTGTGAGAGACTCACAGGCTTTGCAACACGCACAACATGGCACTGTTCTTCATGTGGGGTGGGAACCTGCTGCCAGGTGTGGCGCAACCAGAGACACAGCAGTGAAATGAGAGGCAATGTCCACTGTTAGAAACTTGAAGAGGCCTAGTAGAAACACTTCAGTAGCGACTCCAAGGTTATAGACGTGGGGGTGACCATGGACTGGACACCTGCAGATTCAAGGAGGCAGATCGTCATACTGCCATAAGGTAGGTCATGTAGTAATGCAATACAGAGTGAAGTGGAAACAGCCCATAAAGTAGCAAACCAACATAACTGGATTGAATAATACAACAGAACCTGAAGCTGCCCATACCGACATCTATTCCCTTTATAACGTCATCGCTGTAAAACTGAACCTATCACTGTCACAATCCAAGTTAATGGGATGCCACTAATAATGGAGGTAGATACAGGAGCCTCAATCACAATGGTAGGAGAGCACACATTTAAATACCTAAATGAAGATACCCGGTCACCGAATCTGGAACGGACAACCACAAAACTGAAGACATGCAATGAAGAACCTATATAGGTAAAGGGCATCGCCACAGCATCAGAGTCTTATAGGCAACAGACAGCCCAGCTTCCAGTGGTTATAGTGACAGGTGATGGGCCTAGTCTTCTGGACCAAGACTGGTTTCAGAAAATCAAGCTTGACTGATCTGAAATATTTCACTTGAGAATAGGAGGAGTCCCTGAAACGCTCAGGAAATACAACAGTATATTTTGTGATGAATTAGGGAAGTTTAAATGCTTGCAAGGAAAAATATATGTGGATCCTCGGACGATATCCCATTTCTTTAAGGCCAGACCTGTGCCTCATGCCTTGAAGAAGATGGTGGATGCAGAACTGTGCCAGTTAGAAAAGCTGGGCATCATCCAGCCAGTCTAATCCTCAGAATGGGCAGCACCCATAGCTCCAGTGGTTAAGCCTGACCAAAATATAATCATTTGTGGGGGCTATAAATTGACCATGAACTAGGCAGTCAACTAGATAAATATCCTATCCCAAGGATAGATGACTTATATGCAAAGCTAACTGGAGGCAAGTCCTATTCAAAATTGGACATGAGCCATGCTTACCAACAATTAGAGCTGGATAGCACATTAAGAGGATACTTGACTATCAATACACACAAGGGTGTTTATCAATATACTCACCTACCCTTTAAAGTATCACCTGCATGTGCAATCTTCTAAAGGGCAATGGAAAGTCTTTTGCAAGGACGTCCCCAAGTGGCAGTATACCTAGATGACGTTCTGACCACCGGGTCAACCGAGACCAAAGAATGGCCAGCCTGGGAGAGGAGCTAAGAAGATCCATGGAAGCCAGTGTACGATTAAAGAAAGAATAATGTACATTCCAAGGGCAAGAAGTTACTTACCTGGATCACAGGATGGATGCCATAAGTTTGCATTCGGTAGAAGAGAAAGTTGGGGCAATTAAAGATGAGCCCTCTCTGTTCAGTGTAACCAAACTTAACTCTTTCCTGGGTATGATCAACTATTATACCGATTCTTGGCAAACTTACCAACAGTGTTAGTACCATTACACTTGTTAAAAAAGAATCATCGTTGGTCATGACATTTACAACCTTTGTGAAAGTAAAAAAATTATTTCATTCATCATTGGTATACTATGACCCATCGAAAGAACTGGTATTAACATGTCATGCTTCTCCTTATTGCATAGGAGCCATGTTATCACCTGGAATGGAAAATGAATAAGAAAGGCCCATTGGCTATGCCTCGAGAACCCCCCCCACAGCCAAGAAGGGTTATTCCTAGCTAGAAAAGGAAGGTTTATCAGTGGTATTCAGAGTGAAGAAATTCCACCAGGACCTGCATGGACAACATTTCACGATTGTGTCAGATCATAAACCATTAATGGGTTTATTCAGTGAGGATAAGGCCATTCCGCCAATAGCATCAGCAAGAACACAATGTTGGGCTTTGGTATTATCTGCATATGAGTATACTTTTATTTACCGTCCTGGCTTACATATTGCAAATGCAGATGTCTCCCATCTCCCAAACCAGATACATGCTCCGGTGCCACAAGAAGTTGTGCTTGTACTGACTTTCTTGAATTCTTCGCCTATGTGTGCAAAGCAAATTAGAAACTGGATGAACAGAGATTCAACTTTGTCAAAAGTTTTGTATTGCAAAGGTGGTCAGATTCACCTATACTTGAAGAGATGAGACCATTCCAAGCCTGAGAAACAGAGCTAAGTTGTCAAGCTGAAATCTTGTTGTGGGGATCAAGAGTTATTATCCTTTCGCAAGGAAGGGAACCATTCTTGTCAGAGGTTCACAGTGCACATCCAGGCATATTAAAGATGAAAATGCTTGTGCGAAGCTATGTCTGGTGGCCAGGCATTGACAATGAGATTGAAAACATGGTAAATCACTGTCTCCATTGTCAGCCTGTTTCAGCTCCACAGCATCCGTGGGAGTGGCCTGGTAAGCCTTGGGTTAGACTACATATAGATTATATAGGTCCATTTTTAGGTACCATATTTTTATTGATCATATTCTAAATGAATAGATGTGTATGAAGTCAGATCACCAACATTGAGCACAACAATCAAAAAGCTGCATCATTGTTTTAGCATAGGTGACCTACCGGAAATCATCATTTCTGTTAATGGTACAATCTTTACCAGTACAGAGTTTCAGAGATTATGAATTTAAATGGAATCTCCATACTATCCCTCATCAAATGGTTTTGCTGAGAGAGCTGTGCAAACTTTCAAATCTGGAATGAAGAGGTTATCAAAAGGTACTCTAGAAACTCGATTTGGCTGCTTTCTTCTCAGTTATCATACAATACTTCATTCGGCCAAAGGTTCAACACCATCCAAATTAGTGATAAAACACCGGCTGCGCATAAGGTTATGTCTGGCTTTTCCAAACTTAAAGAGGAAGGCAGAGAGGAATCAGAGTAATCAAAAATTGAATCATGGTATTCATAGCAGAGCTCACACATTCACTGTAGGACACACAGTATTCATGCGGAATTTTGGAAGTGGAACTTGTTGGACTCCTGGAACCATTGTATCAAAAACTGGTCCCTTATCTTTCCAGGTGGAAGTGGAAGACAGAATTGTTCAAAAACATATGGACCATCTTCAGGATAGGGAGACATTCCAACAATCTACTATTCCGCCTGTGATTAACGTCGAACCATCAATTCCTGAAGTGACAGATCGACCTAGAATAGAAATGCCCAATGTCTCTGTAGAATTGCCACTTTCTAATGAAGTATCTGGTGCTGCATTTCCTGATCATGCCGATCCTGTGGAAGAACCTCAAGTGGTAGAGATATGTCACTGTAACTGAATAAGGAAAGCACTTCAAAGACTTAATCTTTAATCACTTGAGTTGTATATATGTATATGTTGTTGGATATTCAAATGTTCTCTGTAAAAAGAAACTGTAATAAACTAAAGTGGGAGGAAATGTAGTAACTGAAGGTATAGCTTCTCCGACTGTCTATCAGGGGTTACGTGATGTTTGTAGAGGCTCCAACCAATGAGCCCTAAGCACAGGTAATCCGGGGAGTGTGTGGCTTCATGTTGAGGATCCTGTTCAAGCATGTAGCATCTGAAAAGGTCTCTGTAATAAAGTTTATCTACTTCTTGTTGAAACCTGTCTGGTATATCAAGCCATTACAAATGAATAACCAGTCTCCCTCGGTCATGTAAGGAGCTGAATTGAAGCAATATCTTATCGAGTCCCATAAACAACAATCGATATTATTCTGTAGACTATTAAAGTCCCATCACAGCTGTGAGGAATATGGCTTGGATGCTGCTGTAAAAATAATAATGTAAAAACAATAATGTCAGAGTTCAGTGGATTAAGGGATTAAGGGAGATATTTTGAGTTGTGAATCTCCAGGACTTGCTGGTTGATTTATGCCATTCCATTCTTTTCTTTGCAGCACCTCGTCCTTAACCTCTCTATTATTTTTAAGAACTTGCGGATTCACACATCAATTCCCTTTAAATCCACTACAATAAGTTATATGCTGGTTTTTAAGTGCTTACACATTCTTAAACAATGTGATAATTGTTAATGAAATGTCATTCAACCTCATTGGTCCAGAAAAGGAACAATTGAAATTTTGGAATTTTATTCCTTCATGTCATGAATTATTCTTAGAGATATAAAATTTTTCAAACTGTAAACGTTTTACTTAGTTTTATTTTCTGTCTATTTTTTCTCTCTTTAATTCACTGCCTCTAACTCACTCTTTTTCGCTGTTTCATTCTCAATCCTTGAATCTTATTGGTTAAGGAAATGCACTGCCTGTCCTACTATTCACTATGGGCCAAGATAACCTGTCACCCCCATTATTGACTTGCACTTCTGTCAGATTATGGTGCGAAAAAAAGGTTTGAATGGTGAAGAAAATGTCTATCTAACGGCATATATCACAAGCTTCCCACTCTAGGAAGAACCAGCCCCATGTGTTTGGATTCAATGGCACCCATGTTGAATAGTTCTCTACAGTTCAGCCATGTCATCATTTGACTGCTTTCATTTGGTGCTTTTTCTCTCCCTATGACCCCAATTACTTTCTCTCATTCCAACTTTTCCCACTCTCTCACTTTTAGCACTCTTTCTACTCCTAACCCCTATTTTGACTAGGGGCCAAAAATGAGCAAAGCACATTATTCATCTGCCCTGGAACTTAACAGTCCAACAATAACTCAAAAGTAAAATTCTCATCCTTGCATTCAAACCCCTTCTTGTCTCAGTACTCTCTTCCAGCCATACAACCCTCCATTCCTCCAATTCTGACCTTTTCTGCATTGCCAGTTTTCTTTGCCCCATCATTGGTATCTATACCTTCAGTTGTCTAGGCGCTAAGCTCAGTGATTCCTCTTGAAACTCCACATCTCTACATCTGTCTCCTCTTTTAGGATGCTCCTTAAAACTTAAAACTTTGAACAAGCATTTGGCTATCTGTCCTAATATGTGGCTCTGTAACAAACCTTGCCTGGTAACGCTCCTGCGAAGTGCTTAGGAATGTTTTACTACATTAAAAACACAATATAAATGCAAGCAGTTGTCAATAAAATCAGGAGAGAAATGTATAAATACAGACTGAATCAACATGAATGAAGCAGCCTGTGTCCATACGCAGCGAGACCTGGACAACATTCAAGCTTGGGCACTACAGGAGTGCCAGGTAATGACTGTTTACAACAAGAGAGAATGTAACTGTCCACTTGCCTGGATGAGTGCAGCTCCAACAACATTCAAGAAGCTTGAAAGCATCCAGGACAAAGCAGCCCACTTGATTGACACCCCATCCACCAACTCAACCAATCACCCCCTCCATCACCATCAGACAGCAGCAGCAATCTGTACCATATGCAAGATGCACTGCAGCAATTCACAAAGCCGCCTTCAACAGTGCCTTCCAAACCCGTGACCTCTACCACTTAGAAAGACAAGGGCAGAGCACACCACACAAGGGAACAACACAACCTGCAAGCCCCTTCAAGCTGCACACCATCCTGACTTGGAACTATATTGCCATTCCTTCACTGTTGCCAGGTCAAAATCCATCAACTCCCTTCCTAACAGCACTGTGACTGCTGCAGTTCAAGAAGTTTACTCACTGCCACCTTCCCAAGGGTAAATATGGACAACAAATGCTGGCCTTGTCAGTGACATCCACATCCTAGGAATACATGAAAAAAAAATCACCCATAGTCAAAATTACACCCAACCCCACCATATTTATTGAATATGTAGGTAGACATAAGAATTAGTTTCACTAACAATTTGCTTTTCCTCTCCTGGTTATCCCTGAATCCACAACACTATGGATTCTGTTCCAGCCTGACCATTCAGCCTCCAGCTCAGAAACCAAGAGAAAACAATAAAGTCCGAATTTTCCTGCATTGCACAGTCAGTAGATCAGGATCCTCTTCTGGGAGACTAGCATAAGTGTTGACCAACTTGGTTAGACAGAATGGCAAGGGACTGTTACAGAACAATTTGAAAAAAACAAAAAACATTGCTAGTTCAACAGTCAGTGTTATCTAATCTTTAATTAGCATCATTGGCAACTATCAGCTCAATGTAAAGATGAGCAAAAGCTCCCTAAAGTTTAGTGTCCTATAAAAATACACAGTAAATATAGGTCTCAGTCTGCCTGGGGTGTTCAACTTCTTGGGAGGAGGGGGTGGAATGGAGTGAAGTCTATAAAATAGAGTAACGTCATGAGATTTTCACCTAGTTGGTCTTGGGGCGATGTTGGTTTTAACCTATATCACTCAATTCACAACGGATTAGCTTCCAGAGTGATGCAAGCCTTCTGGGATTTTGTTTTAGATAAAGTGAGGGTGAAATTGGTCATTGGTAGTAACTTAAATAGGCACTGGCGAGCCAGCAGCTCATTTTAAAACTCTGCCCGGTGACATTTTTCATTCAATGCAATAGGATAAGAAATAGAGCATAATGTAATCCAGGCTGCCAATTTGCTATCTCCTGTATTCATTATCTTTTCTAAGCGAGGCTGCTGTTTTGTAATCCCCTATGAACGATTCACTATCTGCCATTTTGCTCCACTGCCAAAGACTAATCTCACCCCATCAGTTGCAATACCAGATAAGTCAACCATCTGAGAGATCGGACACACCACACCAATTTTACATAAGAACATAAGAAATAGAAGCAGGAGTAGGCCATTTGGCCCCTCAAGCCTGCCCCACCATTCAATAAGATCATGGCTGATCTGCCCCAGGCTTCAAATCCTCTTTTGTGCCAGCTCCTCATAGCCCTCAACTCCCCAATATTTCAAAAATCTATCTACCTCCTCTTTAAATACTTTCAGTGAACTAGCCTCCAGAACTCTCTGGGGTAGAGAATTCAAGGCATTCATTAGCTTCTGAGAGAATAAATTCCTTTGCTTCTCAGTTTTAAATGAGTGCCCCCTTATTCTGTAACTATGCCCCTTAGTTCGAGATTCCCCCACTAGTGGAAACATCTTCTCAACATCTACCCTGTCAAGCCCCCTCAGAACCTTGTATGTTTCAATAGATCACCCCTCATTCTTCTAAACTCTAATGAATAAAGGCCTAACCTGTCTAGCCGTTCTTGATTAGTTAACCCCTGCATCCCAGGAATTTTGACACAAAGGAAGTCACTGAAAACATGCCAGAGCAATTTGCTTCCATAAAAATTAAGACTGACAGGCTGGTGGCCTATGTCACAATGTGGCCATTCGAGCAAATTCCAGCCCTGTGTGTTTGGATCTGGTGTTATGCTGGAAGACTCTGCATTCATCCATATCATCAACTGTCTGCTTTCACTTTGTCCTTTTTCTCTCTCTTTGATCCAATTTTCTTTCTTTCACTCCATCTTTTTGCAGTCTCTTGTTTTTTCTTTTGGATTATTCTCACTGTCCCTAATCTGAGTAAGTGCTGCATTTGTGGAGGTGTCATTTTTTGGGTTGAACTTTAAACCGCCCACCTCAGGCGGATATAAATGGTCGGACGGCTCTATTTTGAAGAAAAGCCCTCTTCAATATTTATCCCTCAATCAACATCACAAAAGAAGCAAATTGTCCATTCAGGGGTAGGATTAGTAAGTTTGCAGATGACACAAAGATTGGCTGGGTGGTTAACAGTGAGGTTGAGTGTCTTGGACTACAGGAAGATATAGATGGGATGGTCAAATGGGCAGATAAGTGGCAGATGGAATTTAACCCTGAAAAGTGTGAGGTGATACACCTCGGAAGGAGTAATTTGACAAGGAAGTATTCAATGAACGGCATGGCACTCGGAAGTTCTGAGGAGCAAAGGGACCTTGGCCTGTGTGTCCATAGATCTTTGAAGGCAGAGGGGCATGTTAGTGGGGTGGTGAAAAAGGCATATGGGACACTTGCCTTTATCAATCGAGGCATAGATTACAAATGTAAGGCGGTCATTTGGAGTTGTATAGAACCTTGGTGAGGCCACAGCTGGAGTACTGTGTGCAGTTCTGGTCGCCACATTATAGGAAGGATGTGATTGCACTGGAGGGGGTGCAGAGGAGATTCACCAGGATGTTGCCTGGGATGAAATATTTAAGTTATAAAGAGAGGTTGGATAGAGTTAGGTTCTTTTTGTTGGAGCAGAGAAGACTGAGGGGTGACCTGATCAAGGTGTACAAGATTATGAGGGGCATGGACAGGGTGGATAGGGAGCAGCTGTTCCCCTTAGTTGAAGGGTCAGTCACGAGGGGACATAAGTTCAAGGTGAGGGGCAGGAGGTTTAGGGGGGATGTGAGGAAAAAAAATTTTACCCAGCGGGTGGTGACGGTCTGGAATGCACTGCCTGGGAGGGTGGTGGAGGTGGGTTGCCTCACATCCTTTAAAAAGTACCTGGATGAGCACTTGGCACATCATAACATTCAAGGCTATGGGCCAAGTGCTGGTAAATGGGATTAGGTAGGTAGGTCAGGTGTTTCTCACGTGTCGGTGCAGACTCGATGGGCCAAAGGGCCTCTTCTGTACTGTGATTCTATGATTCTGTGATTATCACATTGCTGCTTGGGGGAGCTAGTTGTGCACAAATTAGCTGCCACATTTCCCACAGTATAATAGTGGCTACATTTCAGAAGCACTTCATTGACCGTGTTACAACAAGGTGAGGAGGAATGAACTGGGTCCCATCTATCCAGCCTCCTTGGTTGGTCACAACAAAGATTTTTAAAAATTTATTTTCCCCGTGGATGTCGTTTTCAAATCCAAATGTATTTTTTACTACCTATGCAATGAATAAGAAGCTAATCAATGAGGTTTTCTTGAGTCAAAGAAAGAATAAGTTTATTAGCCACTAGACTCGAGAAAAATTATAAAAGATGTGACATCACACACACACACAGGTTTCAGAAGTAAGAGTTGAAATTAAAATTAAAAGAATAAACAGATATGAGTCCTTTGCTTGTGGTTGAGGCGTGGGTGATAAAATGTTGCAGCTGGTTGAAGTTACCTGGTCCATGGAGCAGGTAGATCTAGAAGGTGTTGCAACTGTTCCAGAATCTTGGTTTCTTGATAGGTCTTGAGTATGCTGATAGGAGAGAGACAGAGCAATCTCTTCAGCCTGTTTCTCTTCTGGTCTTTTTTTTTTCCAAAATCTCTCTGATGGTGTCCTGATCGACATTCACTATCTCTTGCCAGTTTGATTCTTAGACTGTAAAGCCAGGGTTTTACTTAACTTAAGAAAGAGAAAGAGAGAGAGAGAGAGATATTCCTTACTGATCCATTAGCAGCTTTTCCTCTGCCTCTGCTTGGCAAACCCTGCTCTTGAAGTCCTGTTTGCTGTAGATTGCAAAGGAATTTGATTACTATATCTACTATAGTCATTGTTGTAGAACAATTAATCACTTTTCAATGTTTCATATCAGAGACTTTTGACATATTTCAAGATAATAGAAACCAACAAGAGATAGGGTTCTTTTAAACTTTTAAACAGGGAGTTTGAGTGTCTACTGGTTAAATGCCCTGGCTGGCTAGCAGTTCTCTATTATCTTGATACTTCCTTTTTGACTTGGACCGTGACACCCATGAGCAGCATGTTTGTGCATGTCTGCAGTGCAATCCATAAAATAGCTTTCCAGAAAAGGTTAATCTACAATTCCAGACATCAGGTGACTCATGGCAGTCATCTTTAGACAGTGTTTTTTCTAGTCTTTTTAAAAAAAGTTCCCTTTTCAATGGTTCAGTATGTTTTTGGTTAACTGGTGAAATTATCCGTGGATCACTCAGGCACAGTTTCCCATTGCCATGACAACTGTAAAGTACTTTGGTTCATACTGTGGCTTTGAAAGGTGTGACATAAATGCAAGTCTTTCTTTTTCTAATGTTACAATAGCCTTTGTTTAGCATCACAGCTGAAGGAGGGGAAGGGGGTTCAGCAAATCAGGCAATGTAGCTGTCATGCCTCTAACACTAAAAGATGGAGAGTTCTCATTCAAAACAGTAGCTTTGATTGGCAGCTCTGTGAATCAATCCTCAAAATCCGGAATTCCAAGGGAGGATCAGAGATTAATTTTTGCTGTGAATTCCTCTCTCTTCTCTGATTCTGGTTAATTGAGGGTTGCAGAGAGATCTCTCATTCAAAGGTTACTGCCAGTTCACTTGAGGATTATGAGCTCATAAGTTTCTGTTCAATATGATGGTTAAGAGTACAGGAATTTTTTTTGTGATGTTTTGAGAAGTATTAAGAAATAGATACACCTCATCATGTCTGCTTATAAATAAATCAGTTTGTTGGTTCACAACCAGCCTTGTCTTTTACTACCAACTTTCTGAATGATAGAACACATGTGGCGTTATAGTATCCAGTATACATACCTAGGGGTCTCCTTATTGTTGTCTCCAGGTTAAGGGGCTCTCCAGTTCATAGGGACCTGAAATCTACTTAAGGAAGTGACCAGTGAAATTGACCTTGGCAGCTTATTTAGTGCAGACCAACATTTAAACCTGCACTGAAAATCACAATTCCACTCATATCAATAATCATGTGCTTTTTTCTAAACTCCCCTCAGTAATTCACTCAAACTTCAAATATAATTCATTATTTAAACTCAGATAAAATAGATATTTAATAAAACATTGTAAATAAATGAACATTATACACCTCGGTATGTAATTTTAAACCCCTGCTGGGGCTACACTTTAGGAATGTCCTCTTGGGGTTATATAAGCCTTCTTGAGAAAGTGGGCTTTGACAAAATAATAATGTTAAATAAGATATTCATTACAACAGGATAACCATTCTGTGCCATGTATGGAGGAGATGAAATAGGAGCTATCATTTTGTTTTCATGTTAAACAGGAGGTGGGAAGGAAATTGTTGTGGAGATTTCAGCAGGCCTATCACTTATAAAGTGCAATTATTGAGACCTCATCTGTACTTGGAATACTTTAAATGTAACAAATAAGATTGTTAAATCTAATTGTAAACCCAAGAAGCTCCAACAGTCAAGAACTGTCTCTTAATAAGAGTTCAAATTTCCGTTATGATTGGCATTGCAATATTACATTCCTTTATTTGAACATGTTTTAGCAATATTAATCCAAACCATTAGGTTACCTCATCATGCAGGACTGGGGCACTGAGATTCACAGGTTGCCACTTTTGTGCCAAGTTAGAAACTAAACAGCAGGCAGCATTGCAGCGTGGAGGAGGGAGGGACTGTGGAGGAGTGTAGTATGAAGGAAATTATTGTCTCTCAAATCCATGTCTACTTTTCCAGAACTCCATGCTCAAATGCTTCCAGTCAGGTTTTGTTGCAAGGTGTTGGATACAGTATGGTATGTCTGAAGAAGCCTTCGTAGGTTAACTGTAAGTCTCTATTGACTCTTAGAACTATTTACAAATATGCAGCAAAAGGCACAAGATAGGAGCCATCTCCATGCTTGCTCTGTCCAACACTAGACTAAGCCTGGGTGTGGGTCATGTGCTCTCTTACATCATTGTGTGGGTGGTACTGACTCAGTCCCACATTAACCCTATATGTGCCGAACCCTTGGCTGTACCTTCCCAAGTCTTTATCCAATGGATTTTAAGTAATTATAGTTTACTTATGTCTTACATTGTTGTTACTGTTATACATTTACATTGTCATTACTACATTATCACTACCCCATCTCCTCTCTTCAACTCCTTGAATTCAAAGTTTCAGGTGGTCTGGATGCCTTATAACCCTTCCATATCTCATGAGCACTGCAGGTGGAGGAGTGGTGGGCTCTGTTGCTGCTGGTTCGCTCAGTTGGCTTGGAGGTTGTTCTGGCATTGGCTATCTTTTCATCCTTTTCTTCCATTCTTTTGTGTTGAACCACACTTGGTTGGTTCAGCTGTTGTGCTGGTTGGTGGTTGCAACCCTAAATCATTTCTTGCGGGTAGGCACACGTTGTATTTGTCTCCTTGTCATTCTTTTCACTTCTTCTGCTGTTGTGTGTGTCATGCCAATATCCTCTGTAGCAGAGGATGAGCATTCCTGTGACTAGAATGAGGTTCTGTGATACGCTCACCTCTGCATTTCACTGTCAGCAATGGACAGTGGCTTCCAGTTTCCAGCATTTTTGTAACTTTGGCACACTTGCAGTGTATGTTTGGTGGTTGCAGTGTTGAAGTGCTGTATCGTCGTTGGAGCTGGAGGTTGAGGCTCATCAGGTTGCTGGCCGCTCTCTTTTACCTCCTCCATTGGCGGCTTCATAGTTACCTCCTGTGTGGTTGACTGGTCTGACCATTCAAGGTTTTCCAGCACCTGTAACGAGAATGGACAAACCTGCTCCACAAAGAGAGAAGACAGTTCAGAGCTGAACTCCCAGTCAGGAGACTTTTTTCAATTTGAGTATGCAGGAGCTTGCAGTTCTGTATGATCAATGACAGTGGCTGTCTTGACATCTTCTGCCACTTTGAAGAGATTTAGGGCTACACAGGCACCTCTGCTCAAAAGAGAGAAAGGCTAGCTACGGATGATGTTCATCAGATCGAAGATTTGTTTGCTGCCATACCTTAGTGGTTCCAGAATCATGCCTTTGACTGGAAGTCGGATACTCCGGGCAATAGAGTGGTGTGACTGTTGTTCGAAATCAGGTCTTTTAGCCACAGTGCTTTGTCCGACAGGACTGTTCCACTGGCTCCTATGTCTAATTTAAAATGTATTAAATGGCCATTGACTAAAATGTCCACATTCCAAAATGAGAAACCAAGATCTTTGACCTCACATAAGAAGCAAGGCCGTGTGTCTTCTGGGCTTGAAGTCTCGACTTCTTGGATAATCCTCGGGCCTTCAGTGCATTTCAGAGTTTTGCCCCACAGTTTGCCGAAGTGTCCAATCCTGTTGCATTGAAAGCATTGGGCTGAATTTGCAGGACATGGATCTCACCTGTGGGGGTGCTTTATTCCACAGTGTTTCCATGGTCAATCTGCTGGGTATTGCTTTCCCTGGCCTGGAGTGTCCCTGTGTCTTTGTTGTTTACCTAGCTCAGGTGTGGGCTGGCCTCTGCACCACGGTTTATTTTCTCCCCTTAAAATAGTTCTGCGCTGCTCACAGAGTTCTGACTGCCTAACTATTTGGATTGCCTTTTCCAATGTTAGATCTTCCTTTGCTTGCAGGAGGTCAGAGAGTGCATCATTCACTCTACCACTATTCAATCTCTGAAGAGGTCAGATTTTTGCCATTCTGTACAGATCAATGATGAATGAATCAAAAGGTTCTCCTGCATGTTGGATTTGCTTGCTAAATTTGGCTCCTTTGAGTATTTTATTGCTTCTTAGATTAAAATAAAGGTCGAATAATTTTAGTACTTGTTCAAATTTAGCAGATGATTCATTGATTCCCTGTCTTGCAATAATGTAATCCACAATTGGGCCTTGCAAGTAAAGCAGTGTGTTAACCTTCTCTGCTTCAGGCTTTTTGTTTAAACCTGAAGCGATGCTGTACCTTAGGCATCTTTTCCTCCAAAGTCCCCAATTATGTGATTGATCTCGGCCTTGGATTAGTTTGAATTGATTTGAAAGTGTGCAATTTAAAGCATTAGTTCTGCTTTAAGAGCTTTCTGAATTTCAAAATGGTGCACCGTTCACTTGGAGACAAAGGGATTCCCATGCTTGTTAGTTTTTGCAGGCTCTACTATGGTGGCAATTGCGCTCAGCTTGAAAACATTTTCAACTATGGATGCCTGGATCGGCTGCCTGCAGATTTCTCCTGCTCAGAGTTTTACTTTAAAGTCATGAATTTGTCAAATCCTGACTTTTGCTTTTTATCAGCTGATGTTAGAAGTCACAACACTTCCGAGCTTTCTAATTTTTTCTTTCCCATTTCAGAGCAAGCTTGAACACCATGTGTTCAGGCGCCAACTCAGGGACTAGATTTTAGCAACAGATTTTGTTCAGACTGCCCTTCTGACTCTGAATTATTTAAAGATTTCTCAGGACTTGCTGTAGCCTAGAGTTTTAAAAGATTTAGCTCAGCCTTACTAGGTCTGCTGACTCTGCACTCTAGGATTAGAAGCTGGACTTCCAAAAGTGATTCAATTGAGCCATCTGCTGCGGTAAGGAAATTTTTTCCCTCAGCTTCCAAGCCTTTTTTGGAGTTTCTCATGGTGAATTTTCCTCTGTGTCTGTGCTTGTGGAGCTTCTTTGCAGGTCAGAATGCTTTGCTGATTTTTTTCTCAATCTTCGAGCATTTTAGTTTTTCTCTGTATTTTCTGCAAGGTTTTGAGTTTTTCCACAAGCTGCCATCTTGTTGTAGGGTGTTGGTTACAGTTCAGTAGGTCTGAAGGAGCCTTTGTAATCATACATAGGTTAACTATAAGTCTTTATTAACTCTTAGAACTATTTACAAATATACAGTAAAGAATACAGGCTAGGGGTTGTCTCCATGCTTGCTGGTACACATGGCTTTGCCCAACACTGGACTAAGCCCAGTTGTGGGTCATGTGCTCTCTTATATCGCTGCGTGGGCAGTACTGTACTTAGTCCCACATGAAGCCTCGCGTCAGACCCTTCTACTTCAGGTTTCTGCCTCTGGCACAATAATGAAACGGATCTTATCAAATTTACGAATGATGTCTATCTGAAATTGAGTAAAATCCAGTCAATAACAAATCTCCAACGAGGGGAAAAAAACTGCAAATGCTCATTACTGGCAGCCACTGTACATTCACCTGGTTAAATTGCATTGCCTATGTGTCTGTGTCAAATGTAAACGATCCTTCCTTGTCCTTCTCAATCTGTCTGCAGACTTTGACATGGTTGGCCACACCATCCTCCACCAATGACTCTCTACTGTTGTCCAGGGTAATGAGACTGCATTCGCCTGGTTTCATTCCCATCTATCTAGTCATAGTCAGACAATCACCTGCAATGGCTTCTCTGTCCAGAGAATGGCTGCACCATTACTCCAAGGGTCTAGTCTTTGTCCACTCTTATTTCTCATCTACAAGTTGCCCCTTGTTGACACCATCGAAAAACACAGCATCAGTTTTCACATGGGCCAGAATATTGCTGTCGGCGTGCGGGGGAGGGCCCGACATGCTGACGCTCAAAATGACACACGATGATGTCGGACGTGCATCCCAACGTCATCACACGTCATTTAGATATTTCATTGGGCGGGCACGTGCCTGCCGAACGGTCAACAGCCTATTAAGACAATATAAAAAACAATTAAAGTTGTTAGCAATGCTGCCCGTCCAACCTTAAGTTGGTGGGCAGGTGAAGAGCCCAAGCGGCCTTCACGAAGGTTTTATAAAATAATTAATTAAATTTTGCACAATTCACAAACATGTCCCAGCTGATGTGTCACTGTCATGTTTAAATAATCTTTTTCCCCCGTGCCTCAGGGAGATTGCCGCGCTATTTCACGCACATGCACAAAAGAGTGTAGGCCCCGATTCTCCATCCTGCCCCAGCCCACCCAGGTAGCGCTGAGCACTACCGGCCGTGCATTACGCTGGGCGGGCCTTAATTGGCTGCTGCTGCATAAGATTTTCCCATGCTGACAGCAAGGAAGTTTGAGGTGGAGGTGAGTAAACTCTCATTCTCAGCGAATTCAGGCTTTCAGAACAAATCCTGCAAATGCAAATTGTTCAGTGTGGCTGGTCACAAGTTTTGCAATTTCACTCCCTAAAGGGTTCCCAGCACATCAGTTTAATGAATCACTCCCCACTGAGTTCTTGCCTCATTCATTCTGGCGATTTGCAGAGAGCTCGGGAACCCTGTGCCCTTGCTGTTATGGCCAGAATGCAAGATTAGATTCAAAGTTATTCATGTGTTTTCATATTTTAATGACTTTCCTGCCAGACACATGAGGATTTCCCAAACATCTGCAAATCCACCCGGGTTAAACCCGGAAGTTGGCAGGATCATATGTGTTCCCAACCCGATGCCACTTTTTGAAATTTAACCCCGTGTAATAATCCCAGTAAATGTTAACACTGGACAAGTCAGGCCCCAGAGTGAAACCTAACTTTGTTTTTTGTAGAAACCGTAGAAGTCAGTTACTGAACACATTCACAAGAGTCTGCCAATATACTGTTAACAAAAAGAATAAAACATACACTAAACAAGAATAAATGAATTATATTACACTAGACAAAAATTTTGGAAAGATTTCAGGACAGATACCAGAAAATGTTTCAAACTCACACTATTTATTTTATCCCAGCAACCTTTAGACACAAAACCCCATTGAAGATTTACCACTGTCTCAACACGAAGGTTTGTTGCTTGGATTAGCTCATTTTCAAACAGTTTTCTTCTAGAGGACTTCTGAGCATTCCCTGGATGCTTTTTTCAGCTGGTATCTCTCTGTCTAAGACACCCAAAAACTGCAATTTACACTCACTTTTACTTCAATTTCAGAGCAAACACATGAGTTCGCTAAACTCAGTTCCCCAGCAGGCATACTAGATTTCTTATTTGGGAGTTTAGACTTCCTGCCTGAAATCTCTGGCTTACACACACTAACTGACTGGCCTTCTGTGTTTCCCTGTCTCTCTGTGTGTCTCTGGAGACCTGTCACTAGGCAACAGCACAGTTTTTTTCTATTTTATGTTTTTTTTTTAACTTCATTAGACTACTAACCCCTTGGTAACCCACCGCTTCATGTCAAGAGTTGTAAAACCTCATTAAAAATGCATGCGGTCAAACAGGTCCCCGACTTCTGGGCATCCAGCTCATAAAAATCTCTAAATGAAACTAAAACCAGGTTTTAGCTTTCTTACCACCCAAATACAAAATTCAACTTCCTAAAACCTGGGCCTCGTCCAATTGTTTTCCCCTAGCTGTTAAAATTCTGCCCATCGTATTTGGCCCTGCTACAGATTCTATTCCCCAGCCTCTGATACCAAAGCACTCCTGGCAAGTGGCGGAGACTGAAGCAGACTGTTCACAAGATTGAAGTTACATTTGATTTCAAAGTAAGCTTTTGACCACATATCCATGCTGTTACTAAGACTGCCTATTTCCATCTCTGTAGCATTGCCTGGCTCTGACCCTGCCTCAACTCCCCAGTTATGGAAACCTTCATTCATGTCTTTGTTATCTCTAGACTAGACTATTCCAACATACTCCTGGCTGGCCTCCCAAATTCTACCCTCTGTAAACTTGCAGCCATCCAAACCTGTGCTGTCAGTGCCCTTGCACGTACCAAGTTCACCCATCGTCCCTGTGCCCACTGACCTATATTGGCTCTAAATTAAGCAACACCTTGATTTTAAAATTCTCATCCTTGTTTTCAAATTCTTCCAAGGGCCTCACAACTCCCAATCTCTTTAAACTCCTCTAGCCTTTCAACCCACTGAGATATCTGGTTCCCTCTAATTCTGATGCCTTGAGCGTCTGTGATTTTAATTGCTCCACCATTGGTGGTTGTGCCTTCAGCTGTCAAGGCTCTAAGCTCAGCCTCCCTAAACTCTCCGCGTCTCTACCTCTCTTTCCTTTTTTAAGATGCTCCTCAAAACCTACCTCTGTGACAAGCTTACCGTCATTTTACTGAATATCTGCTTACATGACTTGTTGTCAAGTTTTGCTTTATAATGTTCCTGTAAAATGCCTTGGGACATTTTTTCCATGAAAGGTGCCACCCAAATAACAGTTGTTGTTATTTTTGAAAAAAGTGGACTTCTCATTCAAGTCATATGAAGTAGGAGCAGGGGTAGGTCACTCAGCTCCTGGAGCCTGCTCCACCATTCAGTAAGGTCATGGCTGATCTGATTGTAACCTCTGCTCCGCATTTCTGCCTACCCTCAATAACCTTTCATCCACTCGTTAATAAAGAATCTATCTACCTCTGCCTTATAAGTATTCATAAGTATGCTTGCACTGCCTTTTGGGGAAGAGATTACCACCCTCTGAGAGAAAAATGTCTCCTCATCTCTGTCTTAAATGAGATACCCCTTATTTTTAAACCATAACCCCTAGTTCAAGATTCTTCCACAAGAGGAAACATCCTCTCCACATCCACTCTGTCAAGACCCCTCAGGATCTTAAAGGTCTCAATCAATTGCCTCTTACTCTTGTAAACTCTAGTGGATACAAGCCTAACCTGTCCAAACATTCCTCGTATTAGTCTAGTGAACCTTACCTGAACTGCTTCTAATGCATTTGCATCTTTCCTTAAATAAGGAGACTGGTGCTATACACATTACTCCAAATGTGGTTTACCAAAGTTTTCCAGACAATTCACTCAAAAACCATTTCAAATTTAGCCCTACTCAGAGACATGGCCAGAGCTAGGGAATTTGACAAGGCAAACCAGCACCACAGATGTGGATGTTCTGTTAGTTAACAAGACTGGGATTGACAGTGACCATGAAGGAATTCATGACCCCAGTCTGTCCCACTTGCCCAACTGAAGCAGGAACACAGTGGCGAGAGGCAGCAGTCCAGAACCAAAAGGGCAAAAAAAGGAGAGATATGCAAATACTAACATTTCTACTGAGAGCTGAGATATTGAACAGTGACATATTTTGATGGCTTGTCTGCTGTATCATGAATCATGGCACAGTGCAGTTTTAATCAGATACTCAAACAAGATTGAACTCTTTATTGTTAAAGTTTTAGCTACAGTAGTCTCAAATCTCACCAATGCTGGATGTACCAGGATTTCAAACCAATACTTTTGAGGAAACATACGCAGTTTTGAGTATTTTAATAATTGAAAATTTTGATCCCCTTGCCTCTCAACTTTAGAATCCAGGCAATGAGAATCTGGAGTCCACATACTTTTATTACCCCTACTGTCCAGCTTACTGCAAAACCTGAGCCAAACCCATGCATAAATTATTGCTTTTCTTTAAAGGTATATTTTTTTTTTCCTTATCTTCATCAGGCTACATGTGTGTTAAAGTTTGAGAGAGCATTCAGGTGACACATGGACAAAATTTCCATCAATACCATTATGAAGCAGGAACAGCAGCCCAGGGAAGTCTCTCCTTCTGGGTTTCTTTCCCCATGGGACAAGTGAAACATCTTGGCCAGAATTTTGAGTTGAGCGGGTGAGCATTCGCCCGACCTGCTCAAGTGTACAATGACTCGCGATGACGTTGGGCGGGCATCCCGACATCATCACAAACTCACACGATATCTTGGTCGGCGGACGTGCGCGGGAGTCAGCAGCGCACCCACCAACAATTAACAGGCCTATTGAGACAATTAAATTAATAATTAAATGGAAATTTTAGCTGCCTGTCCTTTGGATTTTTTTATGAAACCTCATCTACAGGTGGGATGGGGTTCCCAATAGTAATTAAAAGTACAATAAAAATGTTCAAATCTCATTCATAACATGTCACAGAGTCACATGAGGGGACATGTTTTTAACATTTTTTAAATTCTTTATTTATGTTTTTAAAAATCTTCAGCTCCCTGAGGCAGCTCTGTGCCTTCAGGGAGCTTTCAGTGTGCACACACCCGCACGCCTGCGCAAACTTCCACGCTTGCTCTCCTCCTGCCCCCACCCCGGCAGCGCTCAGCATTGCAGCGTGCGATTCATGCTCGCTGGCCGTTAATTGGCCAGCCAGTGTGCAATCGAGGTCAGGGCCCGATCGCAGACAGTGGTCGGCTTCGCGGCCGTTCGCAGGCCCACACCCACGCCCGCCCGGTGAGGTAAAAATCCCTCATACTTCCAAACTTTGTCACTGCTTACTGATAAAATCTTTACAAATTAGTGCACTCTGTGTAGAGTTTCTCATGATCAACAATTACCGCAATTCAAATGAGCTGGTCAGCACATACGAACATAAGAAATAGGAGCAGAACAAGGTCATTTGGCCCCTCAAGCCTACTCTGCCATTCAATAAGATCATGGATGACCCATTTGTGTTTCAAATTCCACATTGCCAACCACTCCTGTTAACCTTTGATTCCCTTCCTGACAAGAGTCTATCTACCTCCGCCTTAAAAATATTTAGTGACCCCTCCTCGACCGCCTTCTCAGGCAGAGAGTTCCAAAGTCGCACAACCCTCTGAGAGAAAAAAAATTCTCCTTATCCCTGTCCTAAAAAGGTGACCACTAATTTTAAAACAGTTCATCCTAGTACTGGACTCACCCGCAAGAGGGAACATCCTTTCCACATTCACCTTGTCATGACCATTCAGGATCTTTGATACTTCAATCAAGTCACCCCTCACTCTTCTAAACTCCAGTGGAAACAAGGCCAGTCTGTCCAACCTTTCCTCATAAGACAACCCACTCATTCCAGGTACCAATCTAGTAAACGTCCTCTGAACTGCCCCAATGCGTTTACATCCTTCCTTAAATAAGGGGACCAAAACTGCACACAATATTTGAAATGTGGTCACACCAATGCCCTGCATAACTGAAGCATAACATCCTTACTTTAATAATCAATTCCTCTTGTTCAAAGGATAGTTTTCCATTAGCCTTCTTAATTACTTGCTGTACCTGCATTCTAACTGCAACCTCATAGGTTCTCTTCACAGCTTACTTTCCTATATCTCTTTGTGTCACCTGCACATTTAGTAGCCATGCCTTTGCTCCCATCATCTAAGTCATTGGTATAAATTGTAAGAAGTTGAGGCCCCAGAACAGACTGCTGCAGGACTCCACTCATCATATCCTGCCAATTAGAAAAAGACCCTTTTATGAATAATCTCTCTTTGCTGCCAGCCAACCAATCTTCTATCCAAGCCAATATGCTACCCCCTACACCATGAGCTTTTATTTTCCACAATAATCTTTGATGTGGCACCTTATAAAATGCCTTTTGGAAATCCAAGTATAGTATGCCTACAGGCTCCTCTTTATCCACAGCACATGTTGCTCCGGATGCACACGATAAGTCCAGCAGTGAGTCCAAGGATGAGCAGGCACAGGAGAACGCTGAGGGGGTAGACGCTGACCCAGGCATACTCCAGGGAGGCAGGGACACCCAGAGGCTTTAATCCAAAGAACCTTCAGTTAGCCCACCACAGATGGACCTTCAACACACACCAGGGCTGAAGGCTCCATACTCCATATCTGAGTGCTAAATCTGCCTGAATAGTAACATTAACTAAGGCCCTTGTCAATAAAGCTCAATGTCAAACAACTCACTCATAACATCATGGCTTCCCACCCACTTGTAAAAGTAAAGAATCACTCTGGGGCATGGCAGCATATCAAAATTTATTGAGCAAACAAATTTAGCTTCATAAAGCAAAACAAAAACGGTGTTGGACATCACACCAAGTCTTCATCAAAGTGCTATGGGCCAACATAAAAGCATCAATGAGAAACCCGTAGTTTGCCTAAGGTGCCTTAAATTTACGCTTCCGGCTGCTATGTCTAGGTGCTGTTCCCTTGCTAGCACTGGCATCTGAGACAGCCTGTTCACACTGCTATCCTGTTGGCCTCGATGACCTTGGCAGACACCTTCTGGCCCAGGGAGCATTTGACCACCCTGCCTGGGAGGGAGCGGCCAGTTCCACAGCTGGCATCTCCCCAGTCACCGCAGCCTCATCGGATGCCACGGTCACAGGCAGAAGGGTGGAGGAACTGCTTCCCTCATCCAGAGCACCCTGAGAGGAGCCCGCAGAGACGACAGGCAACTGCTGCGCCGACGTGAGGCTGCTTTGGACCTCCCTGCTCACAGTAGTTGGCTGGGCACTGAGCTGGGATACTTGGTGCCCAAACCATCTCCCACACTGGCACTGACCACCTGTGGCGCAACCCCAGGTGGACCTGGTTGTTCTCTTCGAGGATCCTCTTCACAAGAGTCTCTGTGGAGGAAGCATGGCGCTCCAGCACGGGCACCATGCCACACATAGCCTCACGTGTCTCCGCCAGATCGCCCCACATACCCTGCTGCACTTCCAGCGTTCGCTGCCTCACGGACGGCTGCAGAGGCCCATCATCAGCCACCGAACGAGCATGTACCTGGTCTCCAGCTGTCTTCAGACTGGCGGCACCCTGGGCAATCTCTGTCTCCAGCCACACCTCAAGCAAGTGTGAAGTGCCCTCACCGCTGTGCTCCAGGACGTTAGCCAAATATCTAACTCCCACCGAGGTGCTAGTCTCTGCGCTGGTGCCTGCCTGGCAGAGATGGTGTGACACTGGTGGGTGGATTTCCTCTGGGCCCTCACGGCTGAGAAGTGGCCCCCCTGCCTCCTCCTCCTGGCCCTGCTCCGGTGATGCTGAAAGGAAGAACAAGGACATTTGATTAGTTACAGTGCAGACAATGTCAATTTGCATGCCACTCCCCCGGATCACTATGCTCTCATCCTTCCATAATCAATGGTAAATCCATGTTTCTAACTTCAATCACTGAGCATTCAGCAGTGCCATGGCTTCTGTGACACACATGGTGACCTGAGTGCTCACCAAGCATACCTGCCCGTGGCACCCCGGCCTCACCACCAGCAGTGGACCTGGGGACATGGCACCTCTCCAGGTCTATGGCCCGCTGCTCAAAAGCCATTAGAATGACCAACTGGGCCTGTCCTCCACCAGTCTGCATTCATTCAGAGGCATTGTGCACAGTCTTCTCCTGAAAAGGAGAGAAGAGCACGGATTAGTGCAGCCTGCACCTGAATTCCCATCGCATCCCTGCCACCCCAGCCAGAGTGGGACATTGCAGGACTCCAGTTCTTCATCACCCAGCAGCTGCTGCACACTCACCCAGACAAGCCAGGGCTGACCACCCTCCTCTTGCCCAAATGCTGCCCCCTTCACATGTGGCACCACAAGGTGTTACTTTGCTAAGCAAGGAGGCACAAGCACGTGGAGCGCAAAGACCAGCAGATGGATTGGTGCCCCACCACCTGGAAGCTTCACTCCCATGTTAGCACCCTGACTTTGACATGCCTCCCAGTTCTAGTTCTCTGCCTAGGTGCAGATCCTTGACTTTTAACCCCATTCTATACTCTGGGTGTCAGTGTCACACATGCTGTGGATGCAGAACCCATCTTAGCTCAACCCTCTCAGGGCATGGGCAATATCTGCTGGCACACCCAGTGATGGATACATGTCGTGAGGGATTCAATGACGTTACTGTACTCAGAGTTGCTGCGGTAGGGGTAGGGGGGCGAGGGGGGGTGGGGGGGGGGGGGGGGTGGTGCGGCAGTGGGGGGTGGAGGAGGCGGGGGGGGTTGTTGTGTTGGGGTGGGCGTTGGGGGAAAAGGGTGACGGCTGCATTAAGTGATTTAAGGCAACATGGTACTCACTCTTCCCGAATGCAGGAGATCATTGAATCTTTTGCGACTCTGGAGCCCTGTGCGCTGCACCAATCATGGGAGCTAACAGTCTCGGCCACCTCCTCCCATGCACGTTTGGTCAGGTGGGGAGAGGGATCAGCCTCCCATCCCTCGGAAGAAGGACCTCCCGCCGCGCTGCCACCTCCTCCAGGAGGGCAACTAGGCACTCATTGGAAAAACGAGGGGGAAACTGCCCTGCTGGCCTACCTTCTGGCCTGGCCTGCCCCGATGGCCTACCCTCCAGACTTGTATCAGGCACATTGCCCCTCTGATGTGTTGTTCTTCCAGTATTTGTGAACAGCCTTTCCAAGGCTGCCAGACATTCATTTAAACAGGCCGTCGGGTGGCCATTAGACCCGGCAGCCTGAGCGCGCCTGCTGACAGCCTCCTCTCCCGCTATGCACAGGAGCCAGGAACTACGCTGGGCGAGCCTTAATTGGCCCGCATGCATCAAATGGCGGCGCGGACCTGATAATGGGTCACAATTGGGACTGTGCCTGCCCGCTCCCACACAGCTCGCCCAGCGTGAGGAAAACTCTCCCCTTGACTTTGAGAGAGCTGAACAGAAAGCAGTTGACCAGCGGGCCTGAGCCCTAAAAATTGATGGCACCTACAAAGGGTTAAGAGACATAGTATTGCTAGAGGAGTTTAAAAACTGCCCCCATGCAGCCTTAAAACTCACCTGGAGGAACAAAGGATTTCAAAAGTCAGTTGATGACTACAATTTAACCTATAAACCTCCAAAACCAAAACAAATTTGGATCTAGTAACTCTTACCAGCAAGGCAGAGAGAGGGTAGAGGTAGAAGGAACAGAGATAGGCTCAAGGGAAAAGGAGAGGAGCAAAGATCGGGCAGATCAATCCCCAACTTTAATAAGAAATAACCCAGAAATAAAACAGTCAGAACCCACCCCTGCCTGCTTCCAGTGCAGAAAGCCCAGACACATCAAAGAAAATCAAAGAAAACTGTTGATTTATTAAGAAACCAACAGGGAGAGCTATAGTCAGAACTATATCCATAGCCTGGAAAGTACCAAGCCCAGGCTAAAATGGGGCAGGGGTAAGACAAAATGCCTTACCAAGGCTTCTTGCACAAAGGGAAAATTACTCCTTTTGCATCACAGGGTACAAGAAAAGAAATAATCATCTTTTGAAATACTGGATGTTTCAAACCCTGCTTGCAGTGAAGGCTGCTGAGATGCCACCTCAAAGCTGGAAAAACACCATAGTGCTAGTAAAAGGGCTTTGTGGAACATGTTTAAAGGCTCCCCTAGTAAAAAATTCACCTGCAGGGTAAGTGGATCACCAGTGACGGTTGGGGTTGTGCTGAGATTTCCCATACAGGAAATGGACCTATTATTGTGAAATGACTTGGTGGTAGCAGGTACTCCAGTGTGCACAGAGGGTCAAATGCAACCCATGGAGACAGGGGAAACAGAAGCGAACCAGAACATTTCTGTTCAGCTGCAGAAAGCTGAAGAACTCTCTGACGTGCTACAAGGAGCAATAGGGCCAGTAAGAATAGGAAAACGGAAGGAAAGCCAAGCTTTCCGGAGGCCACCAGAGGGCCTACCAAGGTGAAAAAAAAAGGTAAGATGTAACACAAAAAAACTAAAGGGGCTAAAACTAGGCCTGTAGATTTTAGAGAGACCAAGGAAGAGTCCCATGGAATTCAAAAAGAATGAGGGATCTGATCCAGAGATCCAGCTAGGAAATACCTTCTTTCAGGATTTAAATAGGGATTGAGAAAGTTTCTAAACCAGCAGACAGACAGTGAGGGAGATGCCTCACCAAGTTGAAGTGCCACAGGGCAGTGCAACAGTAGCTGGCCATCCACTGTGAGCAGTAGTGTCCCAAAGGACATGGGGAAGGTTGGGGACCAACCCTTCCCCAAAGTTACAGAAAAGGGGAAGTCAATACCCCTTAAGGCAAATCGCACTTGTGAAAGCGATTAGGGAAGTACAAATGCAGCTAATGTAGGAATATCACAGAATCACACAGTGCACAAGAGGCCCTTCGCCCCCTTGAGTCCGCACCAACACATGAGAAACACCTGACCTACCTACCTAATCCCATTTACCAGCACTTGGCCCATAGCCTTGAATGTTATGACGTGCCAATCCAGCTGTGACCTCACAAAGGTTCAATACAACTCCAACATGACCTCCCTACTTTTGTAATCTATGCCTCGACTGTTAAAGGCAAGTGTCCCATATGCCTTTTTCACCACCCCACTAACATGTCTCTCTGCCTTCAGAGATCTATGCACACACACGCCAAGGCCACTTTGCTCCTCAGAACTTCATAGTGTCATGCCGTTCATTGAATACTTCCTTGTCAAATCACTCCTTCCAAAGTGTATCACCTCACACTTTGCAGGCTTAAATTCCATCTGCCACTTATCTGCCCATTTGACCATCCCATCTATGTCTTCCTGTAACTCTTTTGAGTACAAACACGTTATGAGAGAACTCATAGCCTGCTGATAATCTTTTGCTTTACAAGACCTTCACTTTGACTGGAGCATCAACTTTGTCTAAGAAACTATGGGCCTGCCATGAAAGAGACTGAGATAGTTATAACATATAAATCTTTGTTTTACCTTTAACTGTACCTAATCTTTGTTTGTCTGAGAGATAAGTGAGTGGGACATCACTTTTTAAAATCCAGTGTGTGATAATAAATAGCCTCCTTTATTTTAAAACTCACAAAAAAAGTTTCCTGCTGGAATTGTTTAATTGGGACACTCACTCTGAGAGGAAGGATACACTCAAACCCTGACAAAAAAAGAAACACATAAATTCTGTCCATGACATATTTAGGAAAGATGATACAGGGGAAAAATGGAATTATAAACCAGTTAGCCTAACATCTATTGTTGGGAAATTATTGGAGTGTATAATTAGGGATAGCCTGCCTGAATACTTTGAACATTTACAATGATCAGAGAAAACCAGCGTGTGGGAAGTCATGCCTGGTGGATCTGACTGAATTTTTTGAGGGCTTTGAAGTAGCGGCCGGGGGAATGTCTATGTATATTATTTATCTGGACTTCCAGAAGCAATTGACAAAGTTCCTCCTGAGAAATTGTTAGTTAAATCTGAAGCTCATGAGCGAAGGATCAGAGGCCTAGATTTTCTTCCCAAGCCAGGTAGCTGAGGTTGGAATTCTCTTGGCTCACTGTGCCCGCCTTGGGAGAAACTCACACGAGTGACAGGATCTTTGTTCTAAGTTGGGGTGCAACTGTGGGATGGGTTTGAGCCTGCCAGCCCTGGACGCACAGGGGCAGTAAGTGGTCAGCCCTGAGGCGGGTTGTTTAAATGACACGCCTGGGCTGTCTGGGACTTTGTCCCAGTTGCTTTGTTAAATATTAGGCCTTCTAGCCCTCATTCCTCAGACACGGACTCATTCCTCCATGCCCCATCCATTCCAACCCATGCCCTCACACCCCCAATGGCCCCTCATACTCTTATTGCCAACCCATGCCCCACAATCAACCCCAATGGCCCTTCATTCGCTCCCTACCTACTCATTTCCTCAACTACACCCATGATCTCTTATACCTCCATGCCAACTTAATGCCAGCTCATGCCAACCCACCCATCACCCTTTGCCCTTACACCCTCCATTTCAACACACCCAATATCCACCATGGGCCATCTTCAGTTTCATGTTGAGATGAAATAAAATAACGTTCTATCTATCAAAGCCTTTACTATATTAAAAAAAAGACTCCAATTCAGGAAAACCCATTCAAAACATTTAAATCTACTGAGGTACTTAACCATTATAAAAGCAAACAGACTTGCATTCATAATCCCACATCAAAGACAGCTAATCCTTTAATAACCTCTTTGAGGTGTTAAACTGTGATCTTAGGACCCCTGAATGAGATAGATAGGTTGTGGAAATTAGCCAAACATTAATAATGACTGAATGATAGCCCTTGGGGTAACGTTCTTGTAAATGGTAGTATAGACTTTTTTCAACTCTCTTGGACACTGGCAGACTATTTCCTAACTTTGTAATGGATTGGAGATTTAAATAATTTCACAGTTTGAGTTTTTTTTTTACCCCTTCCTTATTATTTTTTAATTATTTATTTATTATTTATCATTTAAATGACTTGATAGCAACTTGATAGTTCCACAAACCTTATCCACCCTTCAAGAGTATTTGGGACTGCTCTAAAAAAAAATCGCAATTTTCTAACTGCGGATTAAGGCCCTTGCTACAACAACAATGGGGTCTGTCTGAACTCAGCACTGTTGGAAATGGGCACTTCTGGATTTGGGTCCCGCCTGCCATCTTTAAAGGTCCAGGAAGTCTCCATGACTCCACAAACCTCTCAGCCAATAGGGGTAATGGGCAGATACTCTAACTGGCAGGATGACATCAATATATCCCACAAGGATGTTGGGCCTCAACTGTTCACTATATCTATTCACCATTTAGATGACTAAGCCTCATATCCAAATTTGCTGATGATACAATAAAAGGTAGTGTAGTGGGAGTATAAAATTACAAAGAGATATCAATAGATTAAGTGAATGGGCAAAACTGTAGCAAATGTGAAGTCATCCTCTTTGGACCTAAAATGGGTAGAACTTTCTAAATGATGAAAAACTAGAAACAACAGGAGTCCAAATGGACTTGAGGGTTCAGGTACATAGATCATAAAAGTATTATTAACAGGTATAGAAAATAATCAGAAATTAATTAATTAATTGTACCTAGAGGATTAGAAAGTCAGTCTGCAACTATACAAAGCCTTGGTCACACCATACCTGGAGTACGATGAGCAATTCTGGGCCCACACTTTAGGAAGGATATATTGGCCTTGGAGGGAGTGCAGCACAGATTGATCAGAATGATACCTGGATTCCAAGGATGAAATTAATAGGAAAGATTACACAAATTAGGTTTTTATTCCCTGTCATTTGGAAGGTTAAGGGGCGATTTGATTGTAGCTTTTAAATATTAAGTTGGGGGAAGATCGTGTTGATAGAGGGGAACTATTTCTGCTGGTGGGGAACTCTAGAACAAAGGGGCATAGTCTAAACATCAGAGCCAGATTTCTCAGGAATGAAATTAGAAATCATTACTTCATGCAAAGGGCATTGAAGTTTGGAACCCTCTTCCACCCATGGCAACTGTTACTATATCAGTTGTTAATTTTAGAACTGAGATTAATGGAAATTTGTTAACCAAAGGATTATGGGGCAAAGGCAGGTATATGGAGTTAGGTCACAGGCAAACCATGACCTCAGTTAATGGTGGAACAGGTTTGAGGGGCTAAATGACCCACTCTTATCCCTCTGTTTCTACATTCCTATAAGGGGCAATGCAGAAAGATACCTTTGGAGTCAACTGTTTCCAAACTGCGCAAGTATAAAGCTCACAGTGTACCAGTGCCACTGCCTCAGTATGTATTTTATCTTATAGTGGCCACTGAGCTGGCTCACCACAAGAAATCATAGAACAAAGAGGATGTTTGTACAGCTGCAAACAAGACTACATTAAATTCACAAATCACTGAGATTAATTAACCATTACAATCCCCCACCTGTTCCTTCGCTTTTAAGTAACTTATTGTTCTTTTAACCAGGGTCTTGTCAGAGGCTGTAAAACACAACACAGTTGCTGCTTCCAGTTCTCAATGATATTCTAAAGTGAGACAGGGTGAGGTGGGCAATCTTCCTTTGCTAAACCTGACGTTAACAATGTGAAAATGGCCTCAAAATTGGGTCACTAACTATATTGCCCCTTTAACCCTAACCATGTGGCTGGACACCAATATAAAAGGGACAATGTTGGGCGTCAAAGCATAGGATTGCCAGCTCTGATTAAATGTATTCCTGGAGGTTTGATCACATAATTTGCCCCATGCTTCTGCCATGACTTGGCCAACACATCCATCCTTGTGACGCACTGCCTTCCTATGCCAATTGAAAGGCAAAAAGACTTATTAGCCAATTGGATGATGCTTGACTGTCAGCTAAACAGCATTTTCTTCCTTTTTTCAATATTTTTATGTATGATAAAGAGAAATGTTCAAAGAAAATACCAAAAAAAAATGTTTTTAATATCCTAATGATTTTCCTCAAGGGTTGTACCCAACAGTGTCCTGGAGATTGATCTTCAATTCCTGGAGACTCCAGGCCAATCCTGAAGGATTAACAATCCTATCAAAGCATCTGCTTGTTGCACGCAGTAAGCCCTTAGTATCTTGCAAATTTTGGTCCTGGTACCCCAATTGTCATTTTAGATCGGATCTGGTTAAATTGCACATTTTGCATTCTTCAACTAACTCCAAGGGCAATGAAGCTGATGTGCTTCAACAGAGGTAAGTTTGGGAATACTTTTGCGGGAATGCTCCTCCATGCTGCACAAAAATAATTTGTGCTCCTGCTTGGGACCCCACTCCCCAATTATCAAGCCCTTTCCAGCAATTGCCAAGCTGTCGACCTGGACAGCCTAATATTTGAGCAGCCTTAATCTTGCAAACTGTGTCAGGATGAACTTTCTGCACACTGCAGCTCACCAGCCCAATATAAATGAGGCCAGGGCCTCAAAAATGCAGCTGGCATCCTCTTCCAATTGGTTGCAACAAATGACCAAACCAATCCCAGACAGAGAGAGATGGTTTGAAACATATGCCTTGAACATGAGCTCGGGTATCACCACAGCTAATGCAAAACTGATGGAGGCTGTATCTGCTTGATTGGCCTTCTGTTCAGATTTGATGCTGATGGTGAAACCCGTGTTTGGTGAGAGCGCAAAATAGGCAACAGGAAATTGATGGCCAAGTTTCCTTTACAATTGACTTCAGTGGGAAAACAGGCAGCTGATTTGCTAATGCTGGTTTCATGTGACCACCATATATCAGTCCTCCCCCTTATTTCTAAACCTGCTGCTGTTTTCTTACAGTAATATGCTCAGACACATTTCTGACCATCCTCTGGGAGCACCCAAAGAATCTAATAAGAATCTCATGATTTTTACAGATTACAGCAATTGCTGGAAACATGACCTCAATCATTCAAAAGGTACATTTGTGGCTAATAATTCTAGTGCACAACAAGAACTTTTATATGTGAATACATTAATCTGATTTTATGTCTCCTGTTAGCCTCATTTTACAGCTTCTAATAAAATGGACACGATAGATTGCATAATTTCAGAAGAAAAGATTTTTTTAAAACTGTCACGCAATACATTTCAAATTACAAATAAAGTGATTATGTACACTGATCTGAGACTTGGTATTTACACTTGTACCTAATTAGCACCATCTCCCTGACTCATAATTAGAACCGCCTCTCTTGAGAAATAAAGTAATTGCTCACTTTGAAGACTTGGTACTCTTTAGATTGAGGAGTGATTAATATATTTATATTGCAAAGCTTGTTCCAATCAGTCATATTATCAAACTAATTTACCATAATTTGTTGTGAATCAACAGCTGCATGGTTCAGTTTAATGTGTTGTAAGCAGTTCAAATTGAGGTGCCTAATGATAACCTACAGCAAACATGAAAACAGCTCAGCGTTGTGAGCATACAGATGTGATTTACCTATAAAATTCAGCAAATATATCAAAGGTGCTGCAAGAGATTTTGCCAGTTCATGGAGATTGAGGCAGGTGAACATTTATATTCAAGAGTTGAAGATTAGGCTATTAAATAAAACAAAAGAGATGTATCAATTAGTTTTTTCAAGTTATATTTGGGTATATTTAAATCATGGGTGTCTACAAAGTTGCTGAGCTGCATGGAATGTTACATTTGTGGGTTCTCTCTGTTCTCGGTATTTTTTAGAAAAGATTTGTATCAGCGGGTGAAGAACTGTAGAAAACAACAGTCATTTATTTTCTCTGAACAAACTCAGATGAATGCAAACAGCGCAGATTGCAGCTCCTGCCCAAACTGCTGTTCCTCGCTTCACTGACTACTGCTGATACCGCAGAATTCCCTTCCATCGGTTTCTTTCTTCCACTCATTTCATGCAAGTGCCAGCTATCGGCAATGTCATTTCTGGTGGGTCATCAGCATCACCACAAATGAGCGGCACTGGGACAAAATCCGTTTTAAGGGTTCTCTGGGGAATTCCCCAATCTGAGAGCTGCACCTTTCCGATCCAGAGAGGACAACCTGAAACCATCCAGCTGATTGGTAAGAGCTACCAGGACACCACAGTAAAAGGGCAGAACAGAAGAAAGAAGGGAGGGAGGGAGGGAGGGAGGAAGGAGGAAGGAAGGTAAGAGAGGAGGGAGGAAGGAAGGAAGGTAAGAGGGAAGGAAGGAAAGAAGGAGGGAAGGAAGGGGGGAGGGAGGAAGAGAAGGAAGGAGGGATGGAGGGTATAGGAAGGAAGGAATGGAGGGAGGGCGGGAAGGAGGAAGGAAGGAAAGAGGAAGGGAAGGAAAGACGGAAGGAAGGAGGGAAGGGTGGGAGGAGGGGAAGGAGGAAGGAAGGAAGGAAGGAAGAAAGGAAGGCCAGATCTGGGGATTAGAAGAAACACAGAGAAATAGGGTGAAGAAGACTGAATGGCAATATTGGGCAGAATTTTACAGCCCCGTTTTGGCAGGGACAGGGCTGTAAAATGCTGCAACACATTCTAAACCTCATTGGCTTCGGCGGGAATGTAAAATACCACTGCCGTAAAATATCGCCCAGTGTGATTCTTTAAATAACCTTGTACCATCCTGGATTTATTCAAAACAGATGGATATTTTGTGCAGCAGCATCATCGACAGTCACTTCTAAACCATGGATCACTTATTCCAGTATTTGTACCTGACTGTCTCCAAAGATTAAATAACCAGACAAAAGTAGCATGAGGTATGAAAATTCCTGCTGAAGCATTAGCAGTCAACAAACAGCTAACAAGAAAGAGCAATGAAACCAGTAAGAATATTTTTAGTGACAAAGGATTCTCTAAACAATAAAGACCAATGTCCATCTGCAGAAAAATCCTGGAAATACTCAGCAGCTCAGGCAGCTTTTGTGAAACAAAGTTATCCTTTCAGGACCTTTGCTTTACTTTGCCCAACAATGCTGCCTGATCTGTTGAGTATTACCAGCATTTTCTGCTTTTCTTTCCAATTTCCAGTATTAACAGTGTTTTGTTTTTGTGCCAAAGTTCATTTAATTTACCTTATACCTTAATAGGAGTCACATGATGCAAAGCATACAAGTACCAGAGATGTCTAAGTTACTCATGCTGTATCCCAAAATGTCACTTTCTGAAAGAAATCTTTCTAATTTACATATGCATGAATTGAAAACAACTGGCGGTCTAGGGAGACGGTTTCAACAATTTGCTCACTGAAATATTGAGTGAAATTTTAACTCATTCAAAACCCACCCACTTACACTGGGTTAAACTATCTCTCGCCATTTAAACTACCACCTTGCTCTGTTAGTATGTTGAAGACACTGAGCTTTGATTGCAGTAAGGGTGAAACTTCTGCTGACTGATAACCTCCACCAGAGCCCTTATTAGAATTAGTAGGACCAGATCATTTAATTATTACATGGCAAGACAGGAGTGCAAGTCAAATTTAAAAGATGGAGTGGGGCACGGTACTTGTTGCTTTAAACCGCAGCAACTTTCTGGAAGGAAAGGGTTGATTTCTTTTCCAGCATTTCATACAACCACAGTGATTAATCACCAGAAAATTCCTTACGTTTTCAACACGAGAGGAATGCCTTCAACATTAGGCACCAGCAGAGAAGCCCATGGATGGACATGGCCAACTGGTATCAGAACAAAGAGGTAGGCCAAGAATTATAGGTTCTTATTGATGAGACAAAGCTGAAGAGAGAGTGCCTGCTGGGTTCACAGGGAAGGAAGCCACTGAGTGGTGTGGCCAAAACATACGGGGAGGAGGTGAGAGTGGCACTGAGGACCATCCCTTTCATCCGCAGGACAGCAGACCAGTGCCACGAATGATTCAAAGGCATTACGAGGGCAGACAAAAAATCTGCAACATTGCCCTTTTCACTTTGACAAAGGGGAAAGCCACTTCAATGATTGCCCGTTCTCCTTAAATTGATTCACTCAAATCACACTGTTGAAAAGCCACTCTCCAGCTTTCCCAATTGTTACCAGCATTCAGATCTCCTCTCACTAAATTTTTTTGGTTAAGCTATCCATGCTTGCTGTTAAGTCAGCTGGTGACTGACAGCTGAGATAACATCCTTAACATTCTTGTCTTCATAGATGAATGTTAATATTGATCTAAGAGAAACTGGCACACTTTGGCAGGAAAGGCAGATCATGGATCACAGATCTGCTGGCTCAATATGAGGAGCAGGTAATGCAGCAGTGATGGAGCCAATCTATATTAGATTAGAGATGGTGCATTAGGTGGGCCAGTGCCCAATGCAGGCAAAAGGGTACAAACCAGTACCTCCATCTTGGAATTTTCTCTGGGTTCCATGCATTCTTACTTCATTTCCTCTTCTCCCATGGGCCAGAAATGTTTCTGCTCCTGTTGCAACCCCAGGAATTCTCCATTCTCAGGCTCAACCCAGGACCACCTGAGCTCCTTAACTGTCTCTGCTCAAATCTTCAAATCCCAGGAATACCTCCAACCCTGACCATAACCAAAGAAGCATCATCTTGTCCAGTCTCAGTCATAGGAATATCTGTCAAGCACAGGAACAGCTCAATCCTTAACCATTAGGTTTCACATAACAGGAAACCAACCCCAGGCTACCCCTTCTGCAACTCAGATCTTATGTCCCCCTCAAACCCTTTTCCAAGTCCCAATTTTCCCGCCTAGTTGTTGCAAGTCACACTAATTTTCTCCACATCCCTTCTCGTGATAAATCATCCATTGACCATTCTGCTCTCCACCACATATTTCAGTTTATTCATCGAGTAACACCACAGGAAATCTACTAGTATAATTGCATGTAAAAGTCAATAGAGGGGTTTGGTCACTCTGGTATGAACTTTTGAACTTCTCTCATCATCAGTAATGTCATGGTCCTCTTGCACATCTCAACTTTTCTTACTACATCATTGGTGACCCTGCCTTTAGCTGATTAAGTATTAAACTACAGAATTGCCCCTCTAAAGCTCACAGTTTCTCGATTTCTTTGGCCTCCTTTAAGGTCCTCTTCAAAACTTAACTCTGTGTTCAATCTGCCCTCTTAGCTCCATTCATGGTTTGGTGTCAGATTTTGTTTGGTAATCATTCCTGTGAAGTGCATTGAGACTGAAGGAGTTATATATAAATACAAATTGCGATTGAGAATCCTTCAATTGTGTAATATACTCCTTTTCCTTTCCCTTCAAGTACAATTTGGCTTCCAATCCATTATATCTGATGCGTATTTTTTTATTTCTTTATTCATTCGTTCATTCATTCACAGGATGTGGACATGCCTAGCAAAGCCAACATTCATTGCACATCCCTAGTTTCCCCCAAGAAGCTGGTGGTGAGCTGCCTTCTTAAACCACTGCAGTCCATGTGGTAAACTTAATCTCATAGTATTGTTAGCAGGGAGTGCTAGGATTTTGAGCCAGTGGTGATGGAGGAATGGTGATATATGACGAAGTCACTGTGTGACTGGAGGGTAGCTTGGTGATGTTCTCATGCACCTGTTATCCTTGAACTTCTAGGTGATAGCAGTCACAGGTTTGTGAAGTGCTGTCAAAGAAGCCTTGGTGAGTTGCTGCAGTGCATCTTGTAGATGGTACACACTGGAGCCACCATGCTCCAGTGGTGGAAGACTGAAGGTTTAAGCTGCAGGAATAGATGGGGTTTCATGATCATGTGAGTTGCTTTATCCTGGATGGTGTTGAGTTTTTGAGTGCTGTTGGAGATCATACTTCTTACATGTGCCTTATAGATAGTGGAGAGAGGATGGGTTCCTCACTGTAGAATACCCTCTGACTTGATCTTATAACCACTGTATTTATGTGGCTAGTTAAGTTTCTGCTTGATTGTGACTCCCAGGATGTTGATGATGGCCTGGCTATTTGATGATGGAATGCTGTTGAAGGTCAAGGGGAGGCAGTTAGACTCACTCTTTCTTGTTATAGTCATTGACTTGGACTTGTGTAGTGCTTATGTTACTTGCCTCCTATCTGCCCAAGCCTGGATGTTATCCAGATCTTGCTCCATTTGGACATGGGCTGCTTTCTTATCTGAGAAGTTGTGAATGGAACTGGACACTGTACAATTGTCAGTGAACCTTCTCACCTCTGACCTTATGATGGAGGGAGGGTCATTGATGAAGCAGCTGAAAGTTTTTGAGCCTACAACACAACACTGAGGAACTCTTGCTGTGAATCCCAAAGGCTAAGATGATTGGTCACCAATAGCCATTACTATCTTCCTTTATGTTAGGCATGACTTCAGCCAGTGGGAAGCTTTTCCCCCGATTCTCATTGACTTCAATTTTACTAAGGTTCCTTAGTGTGACACCCAGTCAAATGCCGTCTTGATGTCAAGAACAGTCCTCCTCACCTTACCTCTGGAATTCAGCTCTTTTGTCCATGTTTGGACCAAGGCTGTAATAATGTTGACAAACCCTTCTATCACTTCAGTGATGATTGAAGTAGGTTGATGACATGGCAATGGATCAGATTCAATGTGTCCCACTTTTTGTGGGCAGGACATTCCGGGGCAATTTTGCACTTGGTCAGTGAAATGACAGTGTTGTAGTTGCACTGGAATAAATTAGTCAGAAGTGCAGCTACTTTTGGCAAGAACCATCCATGGTGCTGTAGTGTGAGATCCGTTTTTATATTTGCACCAGCCATTGGCAATGTTGAAAGCTCAATATTCAAAGCACAACATGAACATTCAGGTGTAATTGTTCTATTAATTTGCTTATATGGATGATTAATGACTGTGACCGGTTGTACGGAGATTGCACATGTGCTTATAGATTGCACTTGGATATTGGGTGATGGAATGATCAGGCTTACTTCTGAGACCTGCCAGGGTCCAGAAGTCAGTCGACAGTCAATCAGGCAAGGGTGGCACTTGCGAAAACCTTAACTCAAGTAGAGACAGTGCCATGAAAAAAGGGAAGAAAAGCAGAATGAAAATGAAGAAAATCTTTAAAAACTGTAGCATTGATTAAATAACACTTCTAAATGTTAATACTGCATTGCAGCTAATCTATATAGGCCCTTGGCACTCTTTTAAGAATTTTGAAATGTGCTTTTGTGTGACATCCTGCATCTACATAAATTATTTCCTGCTAACTAAATTCCTGGTATATAATACAGACAGGTGATAATTCCATAAAATACTGTAACTTAAAATAAAAGCAGGACAAATCGAATCTGGCCCTTTGCTGCTCCATTAACCTACTCTCAATCATAAGTAAAGTGATGGAAGGTGCTATCAATAGTGCTATCAGATGGCACTTACATAGCAATAACCTGCTCCCAAATGCTCAGTTTGGGATCCATCAGGATCACCTGGCTCCTGACCTCATTATAGCCTTGGTCCAAACATGGACAAAAGAGCAGAAGTCCAGAGGTGAGGTGAGAATGGTTGCCCCTGACATCAAGGTAACATTTGACCTAATGTGGCATCAAGGAGCCCCAGCAAAATTGAAATCAATGGGAATCAGGGGGAATGCTCCACTGGATGGAGTCATAACTAGCACAAAAGGGAGATTACTGTGGCGGTAGGAGGCCAATGATCTCAGTCCCAGGACATGGTTGCAGGAATTCCTCAGGGTAGCATCCTAGGCCCAACTAGCTTCAATTGTTTTATCAATGACCTTCCCTGCATCATAAGGTCAGAAGTGGGGATGTTCGCTGATGATTGCACAATGTTCAGTATCCTCAGATAATGAAGCAGTTTGTTTTTGCAAACCCGGACAATATTCAGGCTTGAGCTCTTACATGACATGAATATTACTTGCCACTGAAGTGTCAGGCAATGACCATCTCCAACAAGAGAGAATTTAACCATCGTCCCTTGATGTTCAAGAGCATTACCATCGTTGAATCCCCCTCTATCAACATCCTGTGGGTTACCCTTGAACAAAAACTGAACTGGACTAGCCATATAAATACTGTGGCTACAAGAGGCTGGGGTTCTGCAGCAAGTAACTCACCTCCTGTCTTCTCAAAGCCTGTCCACCACCAATGAGGCACAATTCAGGGGTGCAATGGAACACTTCTCCACTTGTCTAGGTAAGTGCAGCTCCAACAACACTCAAGAAACTTGAACACCATCCAGGACAAACCAGCTCACTTAATCAGCACTCCATCCACCAACCTAAACATTCACTCCCTCCACCACTGATGCACAGTGGAAGCAGTATGCACCATCTACAAGATTTACTGCAGCAACTGGCTAAGGCTCCTTCGACAGCTCCTTCCAAACCAACGATCTCTACCACCCAGAAAACAAGGGCAGCAGCTGTTTGGGAATACCACTACCTGCAAGTTCCCCTCCAAACCACTGCCATCCTGATTTGGAAGCATATCACCCAGTCATTCAGATGGTCAAAATCTTGGACCTCTCTAACAGCACCATCAAATAGTTTTCCTGAAAGTGACTTGTAAATTCATAGATGCCTACCCTGTGATACTGTTGCTTATGTGTGCTTTTGTATAGATATGCACACAAATAGTTACTGAGTTTCCCCCAGCTACAAGCAGCTTTGGTGGATACACACTGCAGTCATAATGGAGTGTGTGTAACCTCTGGAGTTACATAATGAATGGGGAGAACAGATAATAAGGAAATACAAAGCTGGGGATAAAAACATTAAAGGTGTTCAGTAAGAATTTGCATTCCTTATGAATTCTGCACCAAAGTTTTTAAAGGATGGAGCAGATGCTGCGTGAATACTTATGCAACTATAAGAAAATAAAACTGACTGCTTAAGGCCCGCATTAAAAAAAATAGCTAGATGCACAGAGAATAATGTCACTGTATTCTATTTCCCCTTCAAAAATTAAAGGGTTTAAATTAAACTTTCTAATTAGCGTTTATGAGTCACAAGTTAACTTGCTTGGCTAGAGAACGCTGTCTCCCTCGTTACATACGTGCCTGGGCTTATTGGTTTCTCACAAAGCGTTCTTGTTTATGAAATAAGGTGATATGATCCAGTGTCACCGCAACCATTTATGAGGTATAGGAATGCTAATAGCCCCTTCAAAAAAAAGCATTTTAAATGAGTCCACGACTGAGAACAGCCAGAGGCAATGCTTGAGAAAACAAAGGCGATCGCCTCCTATATTTAATTCATGATGTCCAAAGGTGGGTGGAGTGGGGCTTGGCGGAGTTTGGCTTTTACTGTTATATTGTGATACATTCTGTCAGCTTTAACTTGATTAGTAGAAGCGGCTTCAGGTTTCACACATTGCTCCAACTCACCAGCAATCATCGGGAGTTTCACAAGAGAAAAGTGGCTTGAATTTCAAAGTCATTCAATCAACTCTTATTGCTCCACTCTGCGGATTACTTTACAATTCAAAGTGCAATATCCAACAATAAAGGCGCAGATCATGCATTTAAAAATAATTCCACGTGGCAAAGATAGCAGTCAAAAACACAATTATTCCTTCCTCCTGCTGACGGAATAATGTCACCCTTGACAGCTGCGGCAATTCACATTTTATCGGTAGACTTTTTAAGATTGCAATGGAATTATCGCCTTCTAGTATTGCTTCTGCAATATTTTGTTTATTAAAGAAGTTTGTAGTCACTTGCGTTGGCAGTTTTTTCCCCTAAAATTTTCCTGAATACCCAAAACATCCTCCATGCAGGCTGAGTACCAGTGCAATATTACGTACAAGCCTAGTAGTCCAACCATGCTTTCGTTCTGAAAAGACCTCCTGGCACATGTTACCGTGTAATTACAATAAATCATTCTTCAAGCTCTCTAGGCAATGTCCCTGACATCCTGGTCCACTCCTCCATCACCCCCTACTCCTCAACCCCCACCTATGGCACCACCCCATGCCCACGCAAAAGATGTAACACCTGCCCCTTCACTTCCTCTCTCCTCACCGTCCAAGGGCCCAAACACTCCTTTCAAGTGAAGCAGCATTTCACTTGCATTTCCCCCAACTTAGTCTACTGCATTCGTTGCTCCCAATGCGGTCTCCTCTACATTGGAGAGACCAAACGTAAACTGGGCGACCGCTTTGCAGAACACCTGCGGTCTGTCCGCAAGAATGACCCAAACCTCCCTGTCGCTTGCCATTTCAACACTCCACCCTGCCCTCTTGCCCACATGTCTGTCCTTGACTTGCTGCATTGTTCCAGTGAAGCCCAACGCAAACTGGAGGAACAACACCTCATCTTCCAACTAGGCACTTTACAGCCTTCCGGACTGAATATTGAATTCAACAATTTTAGGTCTTGAGCTCCCTCCTCCATCCCCACCCCTTTTCTGTCTCTTCCCCCTTCCTTTTGTTTTTTTTTCCAATAAATTATATAGATTTTTCTTTTTCCCACCTATTTCCATTATTTTTAAATATTTTTAAATCTTTTATGCTCCCCCACCCCCACTAGAGCTATACCTTGAGTGCCCTACCATCAATTCTTAATTAGCACATTCATTTAGATAATATCACCAACTTCGACACCTATGTGTTCTTTTGTTCTGTTGTCTGTGACATCTTTTGATGATCTGCCTCTATCACTGCTTGTTTGTCCCTACAACCACACCACCCCCCTCCACTTCTCTCCCCCCACCCAACCCACCCACCCAACACCCCCCCCCCACCCTCACCCACCTTAAACCAGCTTATATTTCACCCCTTCCTTATTCACCTAGTTCTGTCGAAGGATCATGAGGACTCGAAACGTCAACTTTTTTCTTCTCCGCCGATACTACCAGACCTTCTGAGTTTTTCCAGGTAATTCTGTTTTTTTTTTGGATTTCCAGCATCCGCAGTTTTTTGTTTTTATCTCTAGGCAATGTGCCTGCTTTGTTACTGTATCTTAAGAACCAAGCTGTAATATTCCAGTAATGCACCAACAACACTTTAGTAAACTAGCTCTGAGCGCCCCTAAGGCCAGAAACTAATCTTACTGCAAATTCTGATATTCCACATCTACTATGTTCAGCACGTTTAAGGACTGAACAAGAAAACAGGTGCTCCCTGCCAAGTGTCTTTAAACATGCACCCAGGGGGCTATCCACGTATGTACCATTGTCTTTTCATGTATGGTTCTGTGCCTACATTCCTGCATGTAAAGCTGATCTTGGCAATCTAAAGTTAAGGCATTAGAAGAGCTGGCTTACATGTGCCTTAGGATGTGGCTGCGTGTTCCTACGTTTCATTATGTGTCTCTCTCTGTACCTATGTGATTATGGAGCTGCTTTTGACATAGTAGGGCTGGAATTTGTCCTGGGTGCTGGTTTGAAAATGACAATAGCACATCCACCCAAACATCTTTCAACCATTTTGCTCTATTGATCAGAATTAATTTCAACCCGACAAAGAGTGAAGTACCATTCTGAAAGGCAGCTGCATTGTTGGGGTTGCTGTCTTTCAGGTGAGACATTAAACTGGGATCCTGTCTCCCTGCTGTGCGGGCTGTATAAGATCCATATCCTGGCCAACATTCTTCCCTCAACCAACACTACTGATTTGGCCATTTATCTCATTGCAGTTTATGGAACCTTGCTGTGTCCAAAATTTCTGCCCATATTTGCCCAGAAAACAACACTGACTACAGTTCCAAAGTAATTCATTAGCTGTGGGTGCTGAGGATGTAAAAGGCATAATGTAAATGCAAGTTCTTTCTTACGAAAGCAACCAATTGGCATATCTCAGGAAGTGCTTGTGGTGTCTCTGTATTTTTGATTATGCCTTGCAAAGCACATTGGGATATTTTTTCTCTGTTAAAGATTCTACCTAAATGCAAGTGTTATAGGTATGTCTTTCTGTGTGTCCCTGGAAAAGGTGTTGATGGAATATGGGAATGGGTAAATGTAACTCGAACTCTTTGCTTGTATGGATAATAAATGACAACGTGGGCCAGAATTTTACGGCACCCTTGCGGGCGCCTGGCACGCCCAAGATACAGCATGAGGGGGTTCCCCACGTCATTACGGCACATCATGGCAGCCCACCTGACATCAATCAAAGGGCCAATCAAGCCAATTCACATTGGCTTCAAGGCCCGCCAATCACAAGCGCACACTAAGGGAAACATTCAGGCCATGGACTGGGTGGACTGCAATTTTGAGAGGCCTGTGCATTTTTACAGTCGGTGCACAGAGAAAACGGTGAGGCAGGGATCACATATTTTACACTTTCTATATCCACGGCGGGATATAAGGCTTAGGGGGAATGCAGGACCAAGAAGTTAGGAATACGGATGTTATTTGAAAGTCTGGGCAATCCTGTTTCATCAGTGAACCATCCTGCTCATTTCTTATGTATGTTGGGTGGCTTAAATCCTCACACAGGCTTTTTCAGACCAGCCACATAATTGTAAAGGTAAAACCTATGCAAAGCAGAAGATGAAAAATATACATTGTCATTTCAGGTGGAGGCACTTCCTCAGATGAGGAGGAGAGGGCAGGAATGGATGTGGAGGCCTACTCTTGCCATACATGGGAGCCTTATCTCCCGGCGATCGCTCTCTGCCTGGATGAGTGCCCACAGACAGTCATCGGAGAAGCGAGGGGCAGCTTGGCTGTGGGCATTTCCAAGTCTTCTGCAATGGCTTGCAGCTGTAGATGACATTGCATTATTCCTTGGCCATGTTCCACCTGTCTCTCAATCTTGAGGGAAAAATTTAAATTTCAATGTCCGCAGCACTCTTTCCCAGAATTTCACAACACACACTTTACTTATTTCTTGTGCTTATAAACTACCGCCCCCCTGCCCCACCCCCCCAATCCGCAGCTGATTCAGTTGAGGCATGCGCCCTGTTTCCACCCTCCCCCCACAGCGCTGACCCTCCCAGAAAGCAAGTTTCACGCTGGGTGGTTGTTAATTTGCCAGCCAGGGCACGGTTGCTGTCGGCTGCCGATCCCGGGTATGAGCGGAATTCACATTGGCTTCTGGGCCCACCAATCACACACTGAGGGAAATATTCAGGCCATGGACTGGGTGGACTGGTTTGTTTATGCTTTGTAATTTTTCTGTCTTTTGTGCTTCCATGTCTCTGTATGTGACCCTGTTTCTATGGTTATGGCCTAGAAATTGGGTTGCACCATGCCCATCATTCAGGCACTAGGTAACCATCGAAGAACCTGAAATAGTGTTTAAGATGTGCACATCTGATGGAGAGAGTACAAGTCTTGGTGAAGGAATTAGTACTCCCAGGGGAACGCATGCCGCCTGAATATAAAGGAGGTAGAAAATTATTCCTAAGAAGATTCTGACCTACCTAATGGACTTGTTCAACATTTTCAGCTACCTAAATGAATTGGACAGTGCATGCCACCCTTGTTCGGTAGCTAACCAGCAGGAAGGACCCTCTCCACTGCTCTTTAAAGGGATCATGCAGCACTTGCAGGTGAATTGCTGGTTTACTACATCTAGCAGTTGTTTGATTCCTAAGGGTTTCTGCAGAATTCCAGCACTCAGAGTGCATCTTATCTGCACAAAGTGAGATTTGGTTGCTTTTGAGCTATTGTTGTTTTCTCCACAACTTATCTAGCGGCAAACATGGGTGATCTGCTACAGCCGCCTTTGGGAATAGAGCACAAGTAGGAACAACAAGGAAGATGACACAAAGCAGAACAAGTGAACACAAGAGGGAGGAGGAGGAGAATAAGGAAGCAGAGTAGGAGATCTCACACTCATGCAATATGGACCAATGAGGTATAAGCCTGAAATGGACACTTTCCTATAAAACAAAATAGAGTTAAGAGGTCAGGTGACCTTTTCTTTCCTGTCAATACACATGGAACTATAAGAACCCCTGAGCTAATCTTCATTTCTGGACAAGTCTTGACAATTAATTAAAATGCAAATGACCTTTATGGACATATCTTTGAGAGTCAGTAAAATGCCAGTCACCCTTCTTGTGGTTAATGACTGCACTTCTCCAACTCATTTAAAAAAACTGGATTCACAATACTGTTACAGACTCTTCAACTCCAAAGTTGAAATCCAGAGAATGGCTGTGCAACACCCTATGTTATTACAATAGTATGTGAATGGATGATACTCAGACTCCATTGTTTGACAATGACCTAGACATCAGAAACTATTTGTGAGGACAATGGAAAGATATGCTCTGGTCACACAAGAATGAAATTGGGTTCCTGATAAGGAAATGTAATAAGGCACATTTTTGGAGCAGAGGTGAGAAACATCTAGACCAGCAAAGGATCAAGACTCTGCCTAAGAAACACCAGTAGGCAGAGACTCAGGTTAGTCTTTACCTACCTAATGTTGAGGAACCGGACCAGGATTTCACTACAAGATTTCAATATTGCACTTTGACTGGAGTGGAACGAGAGTAGTCTGCTATTGTAAACAATAAGCAACAGTGAATCCATCTTCCTAAAACCTCCAACTCTTCAGTGAACCAAAGAAGTGTTACAGGCCTGCATTGTTTCAAGACTTCACCCTGGGGAAGAGTAAGTTTGACAAAGAACTTTTGAAGTCTTAAGGTCTAAAAGCAGCCTACTTTTGTGATCACAATCTTTTCTTGAGTGTATGCATACCTGTATAAGCGTGAGACTATGTGTGGTCGTGTATATCTTCAGGTGTTGAATGATAAAGGTTTATATTTCTTATAAAACTTATAAGAAAACCTGTCATTCATCTGTTCCTGACAGTTACAGCACTGAGAGTGTCAAAATGCTTTTTGAAAACATGCTGTCTTTAGTCAGTCAAGAGGTGACAAAAAAGGGGAAACATCCCAAAATCATCTCTCCTGTGTCTGTTACAGAAGTGACCAACAGAATTCCTTTTTGCCTGAACTCAAAGAGGCCAGCTCATTGGGGAGTGAATTAACTAAGTCAGAACACCAATTCCCTATTCACCAGCAGTCCCACACTCGTTAACTTTAACATTGCACTTGTTAGTCTTACTTGACTATAAAGATAAAAAGCAACATCAGATCCAAATCTAAACTGAATTTATCAAATAAATAATCTCACCCTTCATAGGGAAAAAAAAACATACTAATCACTCTCTACATTCTGTTAGTGCCTGTCCTTCATGTTCCTGTGTCAGCCATGACTCTGTTGGTAACACTCTCACCTCTGAGTCAGAAGGTGGTGGGTTCAAACTCTACTCTCAAGATATGAGCTCAAAAGGCTGGGATGATAGTCCATGTGCTGTACTGAGAGAGTGCTGCAGTGTTGAAGGTGCCATCTTTCAGATCATATATTAAACTGAAGTTCAGACTGCTTTCTCACGTGGATGTAAAAGATTCCATAGCACTGTTTTGAAAAGCAGACGTGGAAGGCTGCTGAGTTTCCTTTGACGACACTATAGGTGGCTTGGGGAATGACCTTGAGCAGGCTCCAGGCCTAGAAGACCAGGCTGCAGACCATAGAGCACCAACCTGGACTGATGAAGGTGACTGTGCGGTCCATGTTGACTCTGCTCAAAGACATTAGACAAATCAGAAGTGGATTGTTCCATGTTCTGTGACACATTGCACAGGGTCTACTGCCCATTGCACCAAATATTACTTGATATGTGACTATTAAACTTCTTAGGCAGCCTGGTCCATCGGAGTCAACATGTGAATCCTCTGCCGAAGAATTAGCATCAGACCTTGCCTTCCAATGAGCCAAATCCTGTCTCTCACTATCTCTCTGCCCTCACTCCTGTGCTCTTATTCCCATAAGTCACCACAGGCCGATCCCTCCTCCAACTTAATCTCTAAAGTCCATGTGGTGTCATTCTCAAAGCTGGTGGCTGTGTGAGTGAGATCCAGGGACGAGGCATCTTCATGATCACTCTGCGCCTCAATTTCCACATTCTAAGGAGCTCATTTGAGAAAGAGGCAAGGGTTAGACTGTGGCGTGAGCAAAAGCAGAGAAGGTGGAGTGTGTTTTGGAATCATCTGCAGCTCGTCCTGCAGACTGTGTGGGGTAAGGGGCAAGTCAGAATAGAGGAGGATTAGTTATCAAGGAACCCTGCCTTACGCATCCTCCAGCATTGCTAATAGCCTCAGCCTCCATCCTGGCCTTACCCATCACTGCCAGAATGGTCTCTTCAGTGAGTGAGGGTGTATTGTTGAGCTGGTACCCGATCAGTGGCACCCTGCTGCCTGCTGTTATGCGTCACCTTCTCTGCAAAAAAGAGTCTTAGGCCTGAATCTTGCGTTTCGAGGTTGGGCATGTGTCACGATGTCATCGCACACATATGCAGTATTGAGGCCGGCAGACTCGCGCAGGAGTCGGAGCAGCACCTGCTGACAACTAAATGTCATTAAAAAGCCTATTGATCGTGATTCTACGTTGATTTTTAGGTCGTTGCACGGGCAAAATGGGTGGGTGCAATTCACGTTTTAATCATTTCCTCATCCAAGAGCAGAAATCTCTGTTAGGATATAAAATAAAAAGAAATATCTGGAGACAGCGTTCTTACGAGGTATGATTTCTGGTGCTTGATTGTGCTGCATGGACATTTCTTGCAGTATTTTTTGTGCTTTCTTTTATTACTTGGAGGGCTGCAGCTCCCTGAGGTATCTGGCTGCCTTCAGAGAACTCAGTAGAAGCGCTCACCAGCACCCGTGGTAACACTAGCGCCCGCCCCCCTCCCGCACCCACTGACAGTGCTGAGCCTTTCTCAGGGCGCATTTCACGATGGCTGGCTGTTGGGGGCCAATTGCTGTCGGAGGCACTGAATGCGCCACCAGACGAGTACAAAGTTCAGGCCAAAGGGTCATAGGGCATAATCGTCTCAGGTTTGCACTAAGTGCGATAATGGGCAGGAGAAAAGATGTCCTACACGCTGGCCACAATGGTGGCTTTTCAGGCCATATCGGTCCAATCCTGCCTCGTTAATCATGCATTCCCTGGAAACACACCGGGTCCCTGGTGGGGCACCTTCTCATTTGCCGAACCCTGCCATCACATCAGGCCTTCGGTAAACTTGACGCTATATTTAAAGGCCGCCCTTGCAAAGAGCTAGCACTCTTCAAGGGATAGGAAGCTGGTACAAAGTCTTGGCTGCCAAGGGGAGGAAACATGCTGCCCCCAGATTTAGTGATACCTCCCTCGAGCACCTACTGGATGCAGTGATGTTCCACACCCCACTCTGGGCAAAGGCCAGCAAGCAAGGTGACAAATCCAGCATGGGTCAGTGCCCATGCCCTGCAAAAGAGGACAGCTACCCAGTGCCAAAAGAGGATGAATGATCTCCTCCATTCCTCCAGGTTGAGTTACTCTTCTTATCACTCTCAACTCACACACTACACACCCATCACACATCCACAGGGATCTCATTCAATGCCAGTTCAAGGGACATCACCATTCACTCTCTTGCACACACTTCCATTGTCATTATCCATAGCACGACTCACCCCCCACACATGCTAGACATACTTTTCACCTGGACTGCCAGGCATCCTGCTTACACTCTCTCCACCTGTATTTGTGCAGGACAAGCTGGCAGACAACATAAGGGAGAGGTCACAGACTGGTAGAGGAATGCCTGAAGTCAAGGTCCTAACAGATGTTGAATATAGAGTTATTCAGCTGGCCAGCAAAGACGTGGAGTGTTCCTATGTTGACAGTGAGTTTGGCAGTGCTCAACCATGTGAGGATCCAGCAGTGCAACATCCATCAGGCAACCATGCTGTGAGTGATGTGTACTGTTTCACAGGTCACTGCCATGCACTGATTCTCTCTCCTTGCTTTCACAGGCACTTCTAGGAAACAGCCAAGGGAGTAAATGACCCAAGTCCTCAACTCAAGCCCTGAAGACACTTCAGAAGAGGAATCTGCTAAAACCTTCATAGAAGACTCTTCACAGCGCTCACTCATACGCAGACATGTACTTCAGTGGGACCAAAATCCAGAGTAGCCTCAGGGTCACAATCTGGTGAACACATGGCACTGTCTGATCCACAGCAGGTGGCAGCAAGGAGTTCCCAAGTTTCCGGCACTCAGGGGACTACTAGAGACCAGAAGTCTCCTGAGTCCGAGTCAGATGACGAGCCTCTGCACTCGGTCATGCCTCAGTTGCTGGAGCTGCAAAGGCAAGCTCGGGAACATCAGGAAGGGATGTCTGCTGCACTCCTCAGATTGCAAGGCACAATGGAGGAGTCCGTCTGCCTTCAGTCTGAGGTGATAAGGCCGGCATATCACTACACCGAGTCAACGCTGGTAGGATGGTGGCTGCCATGGAGAGCTTGGTCCAGGACATCAATCATGCATTGCTACATGGGCTGAACTCCATCGTTGACACCATAGTTGGCCTCCAACAGTGTCAATACGACAGGGGTGCAGGGCAGCTCAATCTCACTCCAGCTTCCACTTCTCCTCAAGGAGTCAGCCAGGGGCCCTCAGGCACCGATAGGGAGGAGGATCAGTAGGTGCACATCCACTCAGGTGACTCTGGGGGTGTCCAGCCCATCTGAATCCCTCTTCCTGTGACCCCACCAAATCCAGCTGCACAGGCCAAGAAGGCTGCCACTGCCACACAGCAGGACCCCAAAAGTAGCCTGGGACCCTCCAGGTCTCGGCCCTCCAGTGGACGCTGTCAAGGTCACCACAGACATGGCGTAGCAGTCAGCAGGCTGCCTCTACCTCCACTGGGGATGTCAGGGGAGCACTAAAACATAGCGGCAGGGTTAGGGAGGCTAAGAAGATGTAGTTGCAGAGCCTGGGCATGAGTACTTGTACATAATGTTCGTTTTGTTCATAAACTCCCAAGAATGTCTCCTTGCCTCTGGCTTTTTGTTCTAATGAGCGGTGGTCGTGTCACTCAGATGTGAAACCTGGTCCCAGGCGACGATGATGCATGACACTCTCTGTGGACTATATTGCAGAGCTCCACCAGACTGGTCCAGGCAACGGAACCTCATTTTCAATATTCCGGTGGTTTTCTCCACCAAGGTGTGAGTTGCAGCATGAGCCTTATTAGATCTCCTCTCTGCTGTACTCTGAGGCCTCCGCATGGGTGCCATCAGTTATGTCCTCTGTGGGTAGCCCTTCTCCCCAAGGAGCCAACCTTGCAGCATCTCTGGACCCTGGAGGAAGTCATGGACCTGAGGCCTACTGAGAATGTAGAAGTCGTGGGCACTCCCTGGGAGCCATGTGTAGACCTGCAGGATGCGCTTGTGGTGGTTGCACACCAGCTGAACATTCAGCGAATGGAAGCCCTTGAGGCTGATGCAGTTGACCACTTGTTGCCACAGGGATCTGAGCGCCACGTTAGCACAGCTGATGGAAGACTGCGCCTGTGGGAAACCTGAGATCTGGGCAAATCCCAGCGGTCTTGCTTCCTGGTTTTCCTGATCATGGCGAAATGCACAGAGTTGTGTGGCTTCACAAATATGGCGTCCGTGACCTCATGGATGCTTTTGTGTGTGGAGGCTTGTGATATCCCACAGAGGTCACCTGTGGAGTGCTGAAAGGAGCCACTGGCATAAAAATTGAGCACCGTTATCACTTTCACAGTTGCTCTCTATGTCCCCGTGGCACCAAATCTTGCAGTAGCTGGCAGATGTGACTGACCTTGACATCCGCAGCATTTGAGAACACTGGTTCTCAGTCAAGTGCCACAATGACAAGTGCCGTCTACTGAACCCTAGCTAGACGCCAACCAGTGATGGCTTACCGTGGCTCTTCAGCAGCGTGTGTGGGGGGCCCATGCTGCCCCTGAGGGTGCAGCTCCTCCCGTGTCCAGCCAGGTGCCTCCATCACTCTCTTTTCCTTCGTCTTCACTCTCTGTAAGCCATGATGTACTCCTCCTGCAGGATGAAAGGGAGAGATGTTTGGGTTAGCTTGGGTGTAAGACCATAAGACCATAAGACATAGGAGCAGAAATTAGGCCACTCGGCCCATCGATCTACTCCGCCATTCAATCATGGCTGATAAGTTTCTCAACCCCATTCTCCCACCTTTTCCCCATAACCTTTCATCCCCTTACCAATCAAGAACCTATCTATCGCGGTCTTAAGTACACTCAATGAACTGGTCTCCACAGCCTTCTGTGGCAATGAATTCCATAGATTCACCACTCTCTGGCTAAAGAAGTTTCTCCTCATCTCTGTTCTAAAAGGTCTTCTCTTTACAATGAGGCTGTGCCCTCGGGTCCTAGTCTCTCCTACTAATGGAAACATCTTCCCCATGTCCACTATATCCAGGCTTTTCATTATTCTCTAAGTTTCAATCAGATCCCCCCTCATCCTTCTAACTCCATCGAGTATAGACCCAGAGACCTCAAACATTCCTCATATGTTAAGCCTTTCATTCCTGCGATCATTCTCGGGAACCTCCTCTGGACCCTCTCCAGGGCCAGCACATCCTTCCTGAGATACGGGGCCCAAAATTGCTCACAATATTCTAAATGTGGTCTGACCAGAGCCTTGTAAAGCCTCAGCAGTATATCCCTGCTTTTATATTCTAGTCCTCTCGAAATAAATGCCAACATTGCATTTGCTTTCCTAACGATTGACTCAACCTGCAAATTAACCTTAAGAGAATCCTGGACTAGGACTCCTAAGTCCCTTTGCACTCCAGATTTCTGAATTCTCTCCCCATTTAGAAAATAGTCTGTGCCTCTGTTCTTCCTACCAAAGTGCATGACCTCACACTTCCCCACTTTGTATTCCATCTGCCACTTCTTTGTCCATTCTCCTAACCTGTCCAAATCCTTCTGCAGCCTCCCCGCCTCCTCAATAGTACCTGTCCCTCCACCTATCTTTGTATCATTTCCAAACTTAGCCAGGATGTCCTCAGTTCCTTCATCTAGATCATTAATGTATAAAGTGAAAAGTTGTGGTCCCAACACTGACCCCTGCGGAACTCTACTAGTCACCGGCCACCATCCTGAGAAGAACCCCCTTATCCCCACTCTCTGCCTCTTGCCAGACAGCCAATCTTCCATCAATGCTAGTACTTTGCCTCTAACACCATGGGCTCTTATCTTACTGAACAGCCTCCTGTGCGGCACCTTGTCAAAGTCCTTCTGGAAGTCCAAGTAGATAACATCCATTGGCTCTCCTTTGTCTAACCTACTCATTACCTCCTCAAAGTACTAAGAACGTCTCTTGGTTAAATCTGAAAGCTTCTTAATGCACCCCAGGGAGTGCTGGCCACCACCTGAGTTTAGTGCGTAGCATGGCTGCCCGAAACCCCACCCAACTCCGCCCCACTCCACCTGACCGATTGTTGGTAACTTTGCCCATTGGACAGCATGTTGTGCTCTCAGCTCAGGCACAGGCATTCTCCTAACCCGCACTGCAAGGCTGCACTGTTAGCTTGAACCATGGGGGTGACTGGTCCAAACTGGGATGATGACATTGCAAGGGGCTGTGAGCGGCTCCACCAAGGACTGCTCCATGGCCAGTTTTAGCAAGGAGGTTGTACAATGTGTCCAGCCATCCAACTGTTCTGCAATCCACTAAAAGGCTCATTAGCTTGCAGTCTGTGACCGAGGGGTGAAAAGATCTGGAGCACTTGGTGGAGCTTTCAGTCCTCTGCATTGCTTGAGTGGGCAGGTAAGCTAGAGGCCCAATTCCAATTATGTCAAAGTGACTGTGCCTGAATTGTCTCAACTGAAGAGGAATGGTCACTTTATACAAAGTTTTCCTAATGCTTGGCCACTTCCCTCCACCCCCACCCCCACCCCCACCCCCACCACCACCACACATCCCTGTTCACTACCATCAATCGCAGTGCAATCTTTGCCCTCCCACCCCCAAACTCAGTGTAGCCCTTGCCCCCCCCCACCATCCCAACTTGTCCCAACTGCACCGCACTGTCAGCCACCCGGAAAAATGCGACTTGCCCGTGACCTCACCTGAATGCGCAGCGCCTCAACCTTGAAGTCCAAAGGCGACCCTCACAAACAGTTGGCAGGACGGGTAGGGTTTTGAGGTCAGGTCAAGTCGGTGGGGGGGAGTGGAGATATTTTCAGAGGGTCCTGGGGAGTTGGGGAATTGCCCATCACAGGCAATTCCTGCAGAGTCCTTGCGTTGGGACTTCCAAGGGGTCTCCTGGCACATCTTCCAGGGTTTGTTCGGTCACTGACCAGTTGGATCTGGAAGATCTCGGCCATTGTCAACCATCCTCCAGTCTGAAAAAACAACCATTTGCCATGACTCGCTGTTCTCTGTCCTTAAGCCAATTTTTGTAGGAGGTGGAAAATTTGTTAGTGACAGCTTTATGAGATATTTAGGTAATGTGGCTCTCATGGGTTGGTAAGAACCTTTCTGTGGTCCTTTGAGTGTGAGGGTGAGCTGAATAATATTAGGTGAAATATGATGTAGGCCTTACTGCAGAGAGCAGGGCGGTGAGGGGAGGAGAGCTCTATGAGTGTTGGTGCAGCCATAGCAGAAAGCTAATTTAGAGAGTTCTTTCCTTGACAACTCTTCTCAACTTATAGGAATATATAGCACAGAAGGAGGACATTTGGCCTATCATGCCTGAACTATCTAATTTACCCCCACTCCCCTGCTCTGTTCCCATAACTAAGATGGCAGGAGCACAGCATGGGGGGAGAAGGAGTACAGGGAGAGCAGAGCATTGCTTGCTAGTCTTTTACAATGACTGAGCCCGAGGTCCAAAGGCATTATTTTGCATAACTATACTTTTGTAAGTGAGGGGCAAAATTAATTTTGTGACCCCAAATCTAGAATCAAATATTGTTTCATTATTCACTGAACTACATGTATTTGTGCCTGTTTTTGTTATTTTGTACATGTCTCTGCTGCAAAGCGACAGCAGACATTAAATTGCTGGCACTGCATCCATGACCTCGGAGCAAAGGCTTTGTTTGCAACCTTCTCCTGCTGCCTGTATGCCAGACGTCCGGAGGGCTCCCTGTACCCCTGTGGAAATGGAATCTCCCTCCTCTTTTCCATTTCCTGTGCCATCATCTCACGGAACCATGTAGCTGCTCTCTCCCAGCTTCAGCTATCTCGTTGCAGCAAGGATTTGCACCATTTCTTGCTGCCCGAATGCAAGTCCCCTTTAAGAGGTGCTGGCTAGTTTTCAGGTTGCTTCACGGCTTCCTGATGTCTGCTTCCCCAGTCAGATGTGCCAGCCAAGGAACAGCACAGGTAGCTCTGGGTTGAGCACAGTAATCCATTTAGTGAGGAGGTAGCACAAATTCTGTGAGCTGCCAGCAGTGCTATCAAGTGGCATAGGTTAATCGCACACCGCAATCCCAGTGCACATTCTCTTCTGTGTGACTCCACATGTTTTCTGTGTCCATTTGTCACTGTGCCTATTTCGTTGCAAATGGGGCTGCTCTTGGCATCATAGGAGATAACTGACAGACTCTCATTCAGCCGCTCACCAAAGAAACTCTAATTGCCCTCAATCGTTTTCCTTGGTTCAGCAAAACCTCAGACACATAAATGAAGCACAAATGGGAGTGTTAACAAAGTTCCTCAGCCTTTGAAAAAAACAAAGCTGTACTTTCTTGGGAAATTAAGCAGTTTATGTGCAAACCTTGCAGAATCTCTTTTCCTTCATTGAATTATAGAGCAATTTACAACAGCTTTTTCCTGCCCTGGGATGGTAAATATGAAATAGTGTTAGCTGGCTTAAATATACACTGCAGGGTGGAAACCATCCTGGTTGTTAGTAATTGCTGCAGAACAAATAGACAAAATTACATTGCACTGCACATTCAGTTAATCGGAGGAAGAAGCCTATTTCAGCCTGACTGCCACTTTCTCCTCCCTTTTCTCAGAAGCAGAACAAACGAGAATTGATGATAGCTCAGCTCAATAAAAGGGAAAACGCTCCATAGCTGAAAGAATGTGAATCCGCATTCATCTGATAACCTCTTCACTGGATCAAAGGACAAATCATTAGGGTAAATATAAAAGGGGGCACACATGGGATTGTTCTGGGGAGAGGATGAATACAGATGCTACATGGGTGCTGTATGAGGCTTGCATGTTTTAACATCTGCTTTCAGCTTGCAATCATAGGGCTAATTGATGATTGCCACAATTTAAACATGCCTGGCGATGCAAAAACAAAGGCCTGTGCACTTAGAACTCAAGCGCTGATCAGGAGCAATTTTTGTGTAGCAGGATATGTAGCCTCACGTACACAATTCCACTGAAGGTGTGGAGTACATTGACTGACAGACAACAACAGGCATCAAATGGGCTCTGGGACCAAGGGGGAAGAATAGTAGATTCTCAGATGCGATACGGGCGGTCCTTGTGGAGGTGATGCAGACGTGTAGGGATTTCCTATACTCCAGTGGCTCTGAAATATTTTTGAATGAGGTATCTATTTTCAAATGGATTAGTAATCATGCAACTCCATCTAACACTGTGTAATACTCATATGACAGTGCTGCATTTAAAGAGCATTTTCATAATGTTCTAAGAAAACAGGTATTTATTTGTGGATATCTGTGAGATAGCGAGTTTGAATATCCTTGGCAGGAACACAAAGAGAACAGGAGGCTGGGCTGGGAAGTCTTCAACAGTGAAATTAAGTGTATACCTGCCGCAACAGTATGGGGCATTCTCTCCAAACTGTATTGGAAGAAGTCACTAGACATGTCAAGTGCAGTAAAGGTTATAATTGATCCTTGAGTCTAGTTGTAGTGTAGTTCAACCAGTAAGTGTGATACTCATAGAGGAACCATGACCCAGATATGTAAGATTTTTTTTCCAATGAGCCAGCTGTACAGGGGCAAAGTGTGGGGACTGGATTGTGAGTGCAATATGAAGCAGCTTCCATGATCCACATACCAGATGTTCATGAAGAGAATGAAAGGGTTTGAAGTTCATGAAGATAATAGGCCATCATGACAATACATGTTCAGTCAATGATGTCCTGGATTTGAGAGAAGCCTGCAATGTATGCAAACTCCAGATCCCTGATCTGCTGATTCTGGTTGTCTGTGCGGGATAAGGTAACTTAACAACACAGCATCAGTCAGACAGCAAGATCCAGGTCCAAGCTGAGTTTTGTCTTCAAACATTGAAGTGGAAGGAATCCCCAAAAATCCAACAATGTGAAATGCTACCAGTCAGCATGCATGGTGTCCCCTTCTAATTTCCAATCATTTCTGATGAAAGGGTAATTCAACTGAAACATTAATCCTGTCTCCCTCTGCACAGATGTTGCCAGATCGGCTGTGGTTTTCCAACAGTTTCTGCTTTTATCTTAAATCTGAGGTCCAAAGTGGATGGCCTCACACTTTCCCACACTGAACTCCATCTGCCATAGTTTTGCCCATTCACTTAATTTATCAATATCCCTTTGCAAAGGTCAGCTTCTGTGAAGACTATTTACTGTACCACCTAATTTGGTGGTGTCAGCAAACTGGGATATGCAGCTCTCTATTTCTTCATCCAAGACATTTATAAATATAAACAAAAGCTGACGTCCTTGTATAGGTCCCTGAGGGAAACCATTAGTCACATGCACCTATACATCATCTCTACTTTCTGTTTCCTACCTCCTTAAGCAATTCCCTATTGAAACCAATAGGTTTTCTCCAACTCAATCCTTCAATTCAATTTAATGATCTCCTGTGAGCAACCTTGTTGAGTGTCTTGTGAAAGCCCATCTAAATAAGAGGCAAAGACAATCCCTTATCGACCACGTTAGTTGGCTTCTCAAAAAATGCACCTAGTTTTGTAAGACATGACTTAATCTTTACAAATCCATACTGGCTCTCTCGGATCAGCTCAGATTTGTTCAAATGTCCATTCACTAAGGGCTGGATTTTGAGGTGAGGTTGGGATCCTCATGCTCCAGCATACATCTTGGAGACGAGCCTGTACTCACTTAGCCAGTTCGCCACTCTTTAACTTTTCAGGCGACCTCCTTTTAATTAGTAAGAGGAGGGACTTTCGTCCATCTCCAGGATGTTGTCCTGCCTCAAAGGGCTGCCCGCCAAGCAGGAGCAGTGACCACTGTCAATACTGCCGGTGTTCAGTGATGGACCAGGACATTCAGGTAAGTCTGAGGCCTCAATGAGGCCAGAGGCACAAGGTCTAGTGAGAGGAGTGGAGGCATGTTGGATAGGGCAGGGGGGAGGGTGGATGTGGAGAGACAAAACTGTGGGAGTGGGGAGGGCCTGAGATTTATGCAAGGGGCTTCGGAAGGAGGCACCACATCCCTCCCACCTTTCACTGACCAGCAGTCCACAGGGTTGAACTTGCCAGGCTACATATTGGACACAGTTCTTTCCCATCACCCATTATATCAGAGCGGTAGCAGGATGAGGCCCTTAACTGAGCATTAATTGCCACTTAAGGGCTTCAAATGGGTGATCCACCTAACACCTCCCCAGCAGCCTGTAATATCATGGAGAGTGCAGGGCAGGTCAACAGACAGTGGGTATGCTGCCAATTGCACTGCACCCTAATTTATGGGTCCACTGGCCTGTTTTCTCATCATTGGGTGGCCTGTAAAATTCAGACCTGATAATAGTCTGTAGTAACTTCCCCACAACCGGTGTTAGACAAATAGAAACAGAAAATGCTGGAAATATTCACCAGCTCTAGAAGCATTCTGGAGAGAAAGAGAGACAGTGCTAACATTTCAGATCCACAGATGCTGCTAGACCTGCTGAGGATTTGCAGCATTTTCTGTTTTTATTTCAGATTATCAACATCCATATTACTTGGCTATTCTACAATTTCCTTGCTTAACTTTCCTATCGTTCTTCAATTATAAGAATATAAGAACTTTAAAAAATTAGGAACAGGATTATGTTATACTGTCCCTCAATCCTGCTCTCTGCTCCAAAAGATTATTGCTGATCTTCAGCTGCAGCTCCACTTTCCCACTTATCCCCATATCCGCTGATTCCATTAGTGTCCAAAAATCTATCGATCTCAGTCTTGAATATACTCAATGTTTGAATATCCACAATCCTCTTGAATAAGGAAATTTTTCCATTTCTCCATTAGCTAGTTAATTAGCTAAATCCCTTATCCCAAGACTTGGACCCCTAGTTCTACATTGTCCAACCGGGTAAAACAACCATTCATAGTAGATTGATCTTCACACCATTGAATGGCAACCTCTGGAAAAACCTTTTACATTCCCTCTAGGCTTCTGTTGAGTTGTCTAATGATACAATGCATTGAGGAAGACTGGACCGTATCCGTGATTCTCCAAGTCATGACTCCCGCTCCAGTGCCAAAGATCTACGGAACTGCTGCCATTTCCATCAGAACATATCACACTCTGACAGGGCAAGATGGACTGGATCCAAGGATGATGTTTCTTCTGGCGGGGGAGCCTACAACAAGGGGTCACAGTCTCAGGATACGAGGTAGGCCATTTAGGACTGAGATGAGGAGAAACATCTTCACTTAGAGGGCGGTGAACCTGTGGAATTCTCTAACACAGTAGATTTTGGAGGCCAGGTCACTGAATGTATTTAAGGAAATAGATAGCTTTCTAGATTCTAAAGGCATCAAGAGTTATGGGGAAAGAGCGGGAGTATGGCATTGAGATAGTGGATAATCTATGGTCATATTGAATGGTGGAGCAGGCTCGAAGGGCTGAATGATCTATTCCAGCTTCTATTTTCTATGTTTTATGTTTATATCTAACAAGCCTTTTGCTCATCACATTTGTGCAATAGCCATGGTTCAGTTGATAGCACTCTTGCGTCTGAAGATTATGGGTTTATGTCCCACTCCAGGACTTCAGCTCAACAATCTAGACTGACATGCCAGTGCAGTATTAAGGGAGTCTTTCAGATGAGATGTTAAACCAAGGCCTGGTCTGCCCGTCCCACTTGGGCATAAAAGATCCTATGGCACTGTTTCAAAGATGGGCAAAGGAGTTATCCTTGGTGTACTGGACAATACTTAGCCCACAATCAACACCACAAAAAAGAGATTATCTGGACATTATTGTATTGCTGTTTATGATAGTTTGCTAAGCACAAATTAGTTGCTTGCATTTCTTACATTCCAACAATAACTACACATCAAAAAGGTACTTCATTGACTGTAAAGTGCTTTGAGACATCCAGTGGTCATGATAGGTGCTATGTAAATGCAAGGTTTTCTTTCTTTTAACAGCAAGTTATTACCTCAGTGTGCTTTCCAGCATTAATACTTAACCTGGGTTGGATTGTCCTAAATCACCTTTGATTTTTAGACCATATCTGCAATAAATCAGAAGAAGCAGATTTTTCCATACAAAATGTAATATATTCTGAAAGCCAAGGCATTAACAAGATAACGCAGTTTAAATTGGATGGCTTTTGAAAATGGGCACAGGGATCATGATGGGCTATTAACCCACACCCGTCGACAGCATGTCAACTTCATATTATCTGCTCAATTGAATGGTCTCTGTGTCCAGCCAATGCTGACCATACTGTTCATTAGCTGTACGCATTAGCAGGGGACTAAAATTATGAGTTGCTAGCACCGCTTAAAGCTGTTCTGAACTTTTAAAGGTAAGTGCATTATGGCTAGAGCAGGAGCTGGAAGTTGCAGTATAAAGGAATCTGAACTGGGAAAGAGTGAGGAATGACACAACATAGGACAGAGACCGGGCTTTAAGGTTTTCAGACACTTGGTGGAGTAGATGGAAAAGTGGGGAGATGTCCTATCTCCTCAGGAGAAGGAAGCCCTCCAGTCACACAGCCAAAAGGCTGAGAGAGCAGACAGTAGAAGTTAATGGCAGGAGTCTGACCCCAAAGACATGGATGCAGTGGCGCAAGTATTTCAATGACCTCTCAAGTGTGTTCATGGTCAATGGACAGGTCCTCAAATCTCATTACCACTAACACCACCAGTGGCCACAGATTGTGCTCAATGCACCACACCCCCATCACTCACCTACCAACAATCTTTAACAATTAGACCTCATAGCTGGTATTCATATGATTCACTTCACCCTCACACACACAGCACTGCTGGAAGCCTCACACCCACATCTCAAAGCTTGCACACACCTCCAGTTATTCACCTAAATGGATTGCATGCCACTCACAGAAACAATTCCCTCTCACTTGTATGACAAGATGGTGCACAATTGCAGCCTGCAAAACCAAAACAAAGAGAGGGACAGCAGTGCTTGCATGTTCTAACCTCCATGGAAATGCTGGCCATTAGTGGCATAGCTACTGCTGAGGCTTTGGCTACTGGCAGGGCTGAAACAATCGAAGATGATGGTATCCTCACACTTAAACCCCCTTCTCACATCTCACTGCTCCTCATCCAAACCCCCTTCTGATTTATAAGCTGCAGATGGTGTAAGCATGGAGCCTTTAGTTTATCCCACCTCGCCAAAACACAAACTTGCCCTTGTGCTTTTTTACATTACAGATACCCAAGAGGTGCAAACTGGCCAGACCAGGAGGAGCACCCAGAAGTGAGTGATGGTGCAAACACAGCAGTGTAACTTGATTTCACACTTGCAGCTGCCACTGCATATGTCTTAGAAGCTGCATTGGAGGCAGGATCTGCATATGGTAGCGTAATAGTGGTTTGCCAGCTTGCCAGAGGGTAAGGTTGCACGTTAATTCTACTGCAGAGGGTTCAGATGAACACTTTGATTGGGCAATCTACAGATGAAGAATGTTTGTATGCACAATAAAGTCCTTCGTATATTGTGAAGCAAGCCTGCAATTCTGTGGTCAATCTCAATGACAATTGAGGAGTCCAGCATCAACTTGACATAGGATTTTGCACAGAGTTTGCAGCCCAGCCTTACCAGCATTGAAGTGATGGCCAGCTCCATTTGCACACTTGCGGACCCAACCCTGATGCAATGTCTTATGACCGTTGTTGCAGCTTCCGTTGCAGCACAAGCAGCCACTCAATGTATGACAGCTGCATTGGAAGCTCAGACTGCTGTCCTGCAAGGTCAGCTTGATGCCAGAGAAGCTCAGACTGCTGCCATCTTGATTCTGGGCAACACTGTGCAAAGGGGTTTGCAGGCAGCCACAACAGTCCAGTAATCTGTTGGAGAACAGATTACTAGGACAGCGGAGACATTACCCCAGTGGAGTAGCAGTGGCTCCATGGAGCACAACTCTGCTGTCCAATGTCAGGAAAACAGCATTCATCCTTCCACCCTTGCCAATGCAGCGGAATTGGGGTTGCAGTTACTGTTATCATACACAGATGAGTTGTTCATGGACAGCCCAGGGGAAAGATTACCTCCTCCCTTCCTTTTCCCCTTCTTCCTCCTCTTCCCCACAGCCCCACCTCTTTTCCTCTTCCTGCTGCTGAATTTCTCACAGTATAGCTGGTGGCAAGGGCTGTTCCCTTATCAAGGTGAGTTTATGAAGCCTGCAGGAGATGTCCACAAATTTTGGCACTCACTATTCCGAGTGCTGCAGGGCTCCTCCAGAGCGGCGCAGTCCTGCAGAAGCAAATGTGAAGATAAAGGCCAGGAACAAAACTGGAGATTAGGGCAGCAGGCAGAGTACAACTTTTTCTGGCATCAGACAGACTTACCAGGGGTGGGTAAACATTTGCTGCAGTGTTTAGCCATTTTAGTCCAATTAAGAGCTTATTGAGGGGACAGCGAGGACTCTGTCGAGATCTTCCCGGCATCAGTGCAGACCCCGCTTTGCGTAGCCTGGCAGCTCCTTGAAGGGTGTCTCCCAGCATCAGGCCAGTGGGTCATTCGAGGCAGTGTCTCCATGCCCCAGCTACAGCACCGAGGGGATGAAAGGCCTCACCCATGGCCAAAATGAAACCTCCAGGTGGGTTTCTCCTGCACTCTGATGATCCTCTAACTTCAGGCCTCTTTTTTTTCATCATTTTATGTATATTCTGAGAGACCCTCCAATTTGAGGCTGTGGCTTCTCTGATTGACCTGGAGCTTCAAGAACCCATCCACCATTATTAATTGGAGTGCACACATGGAGGTGGCCAACTGGGCTGCTTCACTGAATGTCGTGCTGGACTGTGCTCAGCAGACCTGTGCTGTGTCAGGACCCAGGAATGGTCCCGATGCCTGAAAATAACCTATGAGCAGAAGGTTCCCCATTGTTTCAGTATGGCAATGGTCTGCTCTAACGTATTTAATATGGTAGCAAATGGCTTTCACTGTGTGCATGCTGCGTGCATGTGGTTTGTGCATAAGAGTCATCAGCCACGTTGCCAGCAGATAATCCTTGTCACCTGGTTTGGTTTGCCGTGGTGCCTGAAATGTTTCTGGTACAGTGGACTGCCAGAAAATAAAAGCATCATGACTATTCCCAGCATACCATTTATTGGCCTACATGGTTCGTTGCCTATAATGGTATGCTGGATGGACATTGAGCAAGTGGAATCTCTTTGGATTGTGCCACAGGGACAAGTTGGCATTTGACACCCACAGAGTGATGTGCATGCAGCCAATGGCAGTCTGCACCACGGGGAAGACTGCAAACCTAGCAAAGCCATGTGCTCACCCTGCCTGTTTGTCTCCGGCAAGAAAATATTACATGAAGCTAGATCTGTTTGAATAGAGAGCCTCAATGACCTTATGCAACCGTCAATGGCAAACTGTGAGATGCTGGAAAAATCTCCACATCCAGCCCGGGCAGGACCAGATGTATATAAGTTCATTGCCATTGTCAGTGGCTCTGAAATGTTCCTCACCCTGCCAAGGTTATAGCTGAGGTTGCAGCAGGTGGCAGATTTCAGTGAGGACCTACTTAGCTAAGTGCAGACATTTCATGTAATAATCCTCACTGAGGTTCAGGTAAAGAAAATGCTCCCTAAATATCCTGGGCAGATATGGCCTCCTGCTGAGAGTCTTTCTCCCCCTCCTTCACCTCCATGTACCATCCTACTCTGTGTGGCTCTGTTCATGCTCTTGGTCACGTTATATTCCAAAAGGAAGCTTACTGGTGCACCCATGTCTGGGAACGACTCGGTGCAGAAGCTTTGTAGTCAGCAAAAAGTCCTTCAGCAGCTGCCACACAATCTAACTCTGTGTAGACTTTGGCAACTTGAGACAACTATAGAAAGCACCAAACACTTGTACAATCGTAGCAATGGCCAGAAGAAATAAACTAACTACACATGATCCCTTTAAAAAGTGCAGGTGGGGAGTCTAGTAAAAGCATGTTCAACTATGTAATGTTTAAAGAGGGTATTGGCTGGAATATTGAGGCCCTAAATCACACCACTGGCTTTCAATTAACATTGCACAATGACTGGTGACATGAGCTGCCTGCTCAGCACACTTCCAGCGAGAATTAATGCGTGCATGGTAATGCCTGCACCAATGCAGCCTCTGATGCAATTTGCTCCAATTGTGCATGCATGTTACCAACACCACCTTGGATCTCTAAGGCCACTTGTAGCATCAAAACATGGGTGCTAATGATTGCAGTTTCCCACTCAATAGCTGCCAGGGATTGCGCACTGCTTTAAATATGCAGTTATTCAAGAAAAAGCTGCCTTACAATTAATGGGAGACATATGTCGGATATTTCTGAGAATGAATCGCATTCTGGATGACAGGAGGTGAGAAGTCATATCTTACTTTATTCAATTGACTTGATTACAATTTAAGCATCCAAAGCAGCCCGCCTTCAATTCTTCTCATTATCCCTTCATACATTGTGCCTTTGTTTGAACGTACATCTAAGGTATTCTAATGGGCTCTGTGCGGTTTCTCATGCAGTCAGGAGAACCTGGATCAGCCAAGAGCGAATTCAGTTATATAAATTATGCTGCCATATGATGTTATTACCACTTTTTTTTTTAACATGACAGCTACTCACAGCTCAGCATAGATGGCATAGGGGATGAAAAACCAGGTTTCAAATTAAGGTCACTGGACCCACACCATGATTTGTGTGTTAATTTGGATGCCGTGTAAATTGGAAATCTGCATCCAAACTTTATCATTTTGTAGTTACCTGCCTTCTGCATGGGTATAAACATAGGGCAGAGTTTTCCATTCCAGGCTAAGTCCAGGGGTGGGGGCGGGAACTGGGAATGTTTCCCATCACTGAGGCCAGTGGGAATTTGCGCAGCATCATGTGATGCTCACCTAATTAATTATGCAGTCGGGGGGTTCCCCGATATTTTGCACGGCGGTGTGGGCTGATTGGAGGAACTGTCTTCACATCCAGGCACTATATTTGAAAGGTGTCACGGCAGTCACCTGCACCCTTCACCAGCGCAAAGGCACATACCTTGGAGTGTGCTAAATGTAGTTCAGGCAAGGTTTCACATCCTGATGGTCATCGCACAGACATGTGTCCGCAGCAGGAGGAGGCAGGGTCAGCCAAACTCACCAGCACTTGCAGGAATGCTGGGGATGAGGTATCTGTGACGTCCATGTTGGATGACGAACCTCTGGGATCAGCCCTGCACAAGCTGCTGGGGAAGCTGCAAGGGGCAGGGAAACATCAGGCAGAGATGTCGGAGGCCCTTAACAGAGTGGCACGTGAGGCGGAGGAGTCCGTCTGCCTGCAGGCTAATGAAGTGCCAACATGTGTGCGCATCAAGGTCTCCATGGGGAGGATGGTGGTCGCTATGGAGAACCTGGTCCAGCAGAACACCCAGTTTCTGCCGGAGATGCGCGCAGACCTGCACTCCATCACTGTAGCCGTGGGTGAGCTTTTGCAGTGACTACGTAAGAGGGGGAGGGGGCACCTCGACCTCCCTCCAGGTGCTCCTTCCTCTCAAGGAATCACTGTATGAGAAACTGCAGAGTGCCCATTAGAATATCTTAGATGTGTATTCAAACAAAGGCACAATGTATGAAGGGATAATGAGAAGAATTGAAGGCGGGCTGCTTTGACTGCTTAAACTGTAATCAAGTCAATTGAATAAAGTAAGATATGACTTCTCACCTCCTGTCATCCAGAATGCGATTCATTCTTAGAAATATCCGACATATGTTTCCCACTAACTGTGAGGCAGCTTTTTCTTGAATAAAGTTTTCAAAGTAGTGCACAATCCATGGCATCTATTGGATAGGAAACTGTACTCATTTGCACTCGTGTTTTTGTGTTACAAATGGCCATAGAGCTCCAAGGTGGTGTTCGTAGCAGGCATGCACACTTGGAACAAATTGCACCAGAAGCTGCATTGGTGCAAGCATTACCATGCACACATTAATTCCTGTTGAAAGTGTGCAGAGCAGGCAGCTCATGTCATCAAGCATTGTGCAATGTTAATTGAAAGCCAGCGGTATGATTTTAGGTCTCAATATTCCAGCCAACACCAAAGGGAGGAGGAGTGGTTGTTGGACACCCCTGAGACCTCCATTCAGGACTTTCTGAGGGTGCCTAGTCCTTCAGAATCCTCCTTGCCTGTGACTCTTTCAACTTCATCCTCTGTGACTGCAGAGGGAGCAATTACCCCCCAGCTGGACAGCCAAAGTAAGCCGGGGCCCTCCAGGCCTTGAGTCTCCAGAGGATGGCCGCCAAGGTCATCCAAGACAACAGGGCAAACTGGTCAACAGGGCCTCTGCCCCTGCTGAAAATTTCAGGGGAGACGGTAGGTACTCTGTGATGTTCTATAGTATGTGACTATAATGCCATTGTAATGTAAAGGTGCTCGGCAAAACAAGTTTTAACATGGGACTGGAGAATAGCACCACCCATGATATGATGTGTAGAGTCACAAGGTAATAGACTAAGATAACATTCAGGAACCAGCCCTAAATGGAGTTAGCAGCTCCATGCATAACAGTAACCTAGGGTCTTTAAATAGTTAAAGTCTCACAATAAACGGTTCATGTTTAAATCTACAAGTCTCAAGATCTCAGTGTTGAGATACAACTACGCACCACATTATAACATGGTTGGCAGTGGTCAGATATCAGTGCTACCAGCATGGTACAACACGGCTGACAGTGGTGGGAGGTCCTAAAAGATATCACATCAGAGATAGTGTCATAATCCGCAATGATATGAAAGGTGGCAGCTCAATACATGAACCCAGAACAGCATCCCAAGGTATGAAACACTAAAAGCAACTGAAAATTGCAAGAACCTGAGTGACACAGTTCACATGGTGGTGAGGAAAATTACAAAAAAAAGCTGTACTAATATTTTAGAATAGGTGGCGGTCCCAAGGGCTCAGCATCCAAAGGGCAACTGCCAATAAAGCACCAAAGGCAACAACAAGAGACCCTAGAGAGAAGGGGTTAATTAATAATCTTGTTATGTGTGGTCCTTTAGGGAGCAGTGACCATTACATGATAGAATTCTTCATTAGAATGGAAAGTGAAGAAAGCCAATCCGAAACTAAGGTCCTAAATCTAAACAAAGGAAACTACGAATGTATGATGAGTGAGTTGGCTATGATAGATTGAGGAACTTCATTAAAAAGTATGACAGTGGACAGGCAATGGCTAATATTTAAGGAACAAATGTATGCATTGCAACAGTTCTACATTCTACATGGAGCCAAAACACAACGGGAAAAGTGGCCCAACTGTGGCTAACAAAATAAATTAAGGATAGTATTAGATCCAAAAGGAGTCATATAAAGTTGCTAGAAAAAGTAGCAAGCCTGAGGATTGGCAGCAGCTTAGAATTCAGCAAAGGAGGATCAAGAGGTTGATTAAAAGGGGAAAAATAGAGTATGAGAGTAAACTTGTAAGGAACATAAAAGCAGACTGTAAAAGTTGCTATATCTATGTAAAAAGAAAAAAGAGTTGTGAAGGCAAACTTAGGTCCCTTACAGTCTGAAATGGGAGAATTTACAATAGAGAACAAGGAAATGGCAGAGCAATTAAACAACTGCTTTAGTTCCGTCTTCACGGAGGAAGACACAAATAACTTCCCAGGGGTCTAGTGAGAAGGAGGAATTGAAGGAAATTAGTATTACTAAAACAATAGTGGTGGAGAAATTAATGGGAATGAAAGCCGATAAATCCCCAGGGCCTGATAATCTACATCCCAGGAGATGACCATGGAAATAGTGGATGCATTGGTTGTTATCTTCCAAAATTCTGTAAATACTGGAAATACAGCACATTGGAGGGTGGCAAATGTAACCCACTACTTAAAAAAGGAGGGAGGGTGAAAACAGGGAATTACAGACTGGTTAGCCTAAAATCCACAGAAGGGAAAATGCTAGAGTCTGTTCAAAAGGATGTGGTAACAGGACACTTTGAAAGTTTCAATGAGATTAGACAAAGTCAACATGGGTTTATGAAAGAGAATTCATGCTTGACAAACCTACTGGAGTGTTTTGGGGATATAACTAGCAGAATAGATAAGGGAGAACCAGTGGATGTGATGTATTTGGATAGCCAAAATGCTTTCGGTAAAGCCCCACATACGAGGTTAATGTGTAAAATTGACTGATCGTATGATTTGCTGTTGAGAGCTCCTTTCAGTTTCTTTAGCTGATCCAGATTGGTGGGGAGAAATTAGGCTGTACCTAGTAACAACAATTTGTATTTATATGGCATCTTGAATGCAGTAAAATGCCCCAATGCGCTTCACAAGAGGCATTACGAAACAAAATATGACACAGAGTCACATAAGGCAATATTAGGTCAGTTTTAAGGGGCAGAATTTTACGGCCCCGTTTCAGTGGGGATGGGTCTGTAAAATGCGGCGAGCCATTATAAACCCCATTGATGACAGCGGGAACGTAAAATTCTGCCCAAGGAGTTTGAGGTTTTAAGGCCCTGAAGAAGAGTCATGCGGGCTTGAAACATTAACTCTATTTCTTTTTCCACAGACGCTGCCAGGCCTGCTGAATTTTTCTAGAATTTTCTGTTTTTATTTCAGATTTCTAGCATCCACAGTATTTTGCTTTTATTTTATGTTTTTTTAGGGACCATTTTAAAGGGGGAAAGCAAGGTTGAAAGGTGGAGAGATTCAGAGAGGGAATTCCAGAGCTTAAGGCCTAGGCAACTGAAGGCACAGCCAACAATGTTGGGGCGATTAAAATAAGGGATTGTGGTAATTATGGTTTTATTTAGTGTGTAATGTACCTTTAAGAATAATACTTGTGAAGGAAGATCACATGATCTGTAGCAACCAGTAGGAGAGTAGCGCGGGCTACTTCAGCAGTGGAGCGATGGAGTTGATGTTGAAAGCACATGTGTAGCTGCTGTTGAGTTGATTGTAAATAAACTTAATGTTTACACCCAAGAGGCGTCTACAGATCAACTCTATCAGTAATAGTACAACTCAGCCACCCTACAACAGGGATGCTCAAGAGACCAGAATTAGAGGACCTCAGATATCTAACAAGGTTTTAGAGCTGGAGATTAGTGAGATAGGGAGGGGCTAGGCCATGGAAGGATTTTCAAACAAGCACAGGAATTTTAAAATTGAGGCGTTGTTTAACCAAGGGTCATTGTAGGTCACTGAGCACAGTGAACGGCATTTGGTGCGAGTTGGGACACGGGCAGCGGAGTTTTGGATCACCTCAAGTTTAGATAGAATGTGGGGGGCTGCAGCTTGGAGTGCATAACAATAGCTGAGCCTAGAGCTCAAAAAAGTATGGATGAGGGTTTCAGCAGCAGAAGAGCTGCTGCAGGTTCACAGATGGGCAATGTTACAGATGTGGAAGTAGGAGGTCTTAGTGTCAGAATGGTTATGTGGTTGAACACTCGTATTAGGGTCAGATATGACACCAAGGTTGAAAACTGTCTGGTTCATTCATGGAAACTGATGATTAGCATCCAAGTCCCAGTTTATTTCCTGGTCCAGCAGTTCTACCATGCACCCAGCTGGATTGCGCTATGAGGACTGTGGAATGTTGACCCCAAAAAATCTTTCTGTCCCAAGAAACTCAGGAATCTCAATGGAATCTTAAGGTAATTTGTTTATGGAAGTTTTTATTTATTAAAAAAAATGTGTAAGTTGGCAAACTCATTAGTTGAACACTTAATGCTTCAAGATTTAAACCCAATGAAAAGGGAAATGTCAGAAAGGATGCCTTACAGCTCAAAAAGATCTTTTCAAAGGTTATTGGGGGTAGGCAGCAAGTGGAGCTGTGGCCACAATCAGCCATAATCTTAATGAATGGCGGAGCAGGCTGGAGGGGCTGAACGACTTACTCCTGATCCTAATTTGTATGTTCATATGAAGCACAAATGAGTTAGGACAGGAAATAATAGGCAGGAATGCATTGGAGGATGACAGCTAATGGTCAAAATGGGGCCAAATGAAGATAAGGTTCCATCATCTTGGGCTTCCACAATGCTGTCAGAATCTGGCACCCAATGCTTCAAGGACTGTCCAATCTTCCTTTTCTGGTAAATTTCCTTCTCTAGGACTTTAGCCATCCCCAAACCCCAGACCCCTCCCAGTATGCAAAAAACTGTAAAGCACCCTCCTAGTTCTCTGTGCCTTGGGTTCCCTCCCAGTGTTGCCTGAGCCCAGAGTCTCTCTCTCAGGGTGACCAATTCTCGAGGAGAAAAGATAAGGGGCTGTTTGGCACAGGGGAGCATATGTGCGAGCCCAGGCTCTCCCAATCCTTGCACATCCCAGAATCCCCATCCCCAGGTGTCAGACACACCCAAATCCCAGACCAATCACAATGCTTAAGGCCGCTATAGCACCTTTGCCCAAAAACTGTGAACACTCCCAATAATTTCAGAGAAAAGAACCAGAAAAAAGGTTATAATTTTTCCCTAGTCTTATTGATTTTCCTACAATCTGTGTCAATATTGTTAAAAATAATAATTAATTAATTTTATGCTATTTGCAAAGAGCTCATCCTTTTATGTCATTGGAACAAGAAGTCTGCAATGTGGAGCTTTGGCAAGTACAACTACGAGGGTTGAGTTACTAGGGAAAACAAAATCAAAGTTGGATGCTTTAGCAACTTAAACTTAGGGCATTTGAAGCTGACTCCAAAGCCTGATTAAGATCAAATACTAAAGGTCAAGCGATTTTAATTTTGTCTCTTCTAGGTAAAAGATGGAATGATTGGGTTCTCTTATGAGGAAAGGACAGACTGGGCTTGTTTCTGCTGGAGTTTAGAAGAGTGAGGGGTGCCTAGATTGAAGTATACAAGATCCTGAACGGCCTTGACAAGGTGGACATGGAAAGGATGTTTCCTCTTGTGGGTGAGTCCAGAACGAAGGGGGCCCTGTTTTAAAATTAGGGCCTGAATTTTACCTCTGGCCTGCGTGCCCAGTCGGCGGACCCAGGAGCGGTCAGGAAATGGACCGCTGACCGTGATTGGCCCCCAACCGTGATTTCACACTGGCTGGCCAATTAACAGCCAGCCAGGGTGAAACACGCACTGAAGTGCTCAGCGCTATTGGGGTGGGGGCGGGAATAGGGCGGGCGATGAGGTTTCCGTGGGCAGGGGTGAGTGCTGCGAGAAGGCAGACAGCTGTCTCAGGGAGCTGCAGACCTGAAAATCAGCAAATAAAGATTTTAAAAGCTGAAAAAAATGTCCATGCACAACAATCAATCACCTGAAAATCTAGCTGATAAAAATGCTGCCCACAGATGTTCATTTTTATTTTATTTCATAAAGGAAATGTCTTCCCGTCCTTGGATCAAGTTTGATGAAAAATGCAACTCCCACCTGGCCAATTTGCCCATCCGTCAACCGTAAGGTTGGACGGGCGACGAAAAATCAGAGACAGTTGCGCCATTAATGGGCTTCATTGCCCTCTTAATAGTTGGCATGTGCGCTTCCGAATTTTGCTTGTGCCCGTTGAGTGAAATATCGTGCGAGTGCGTGATGACGTTGGGATGCTCGCCCAACGTCTTCTCGCACAATTTTATGCCTGATCGGGTCAGGCGCATGCCCGCCCGCGGGATGTAAAATTCAGCCCTTTTAGGACAGGGACAAAGCGAAATTTTTTTCTCTCAAGAGTGTTGTGTGATTTGGAGCTCTCTGCCACAGAAGGCGGTGGAAGCAGGGTCATTGAATATTGTTAAGGCATAGGTAGATAGATTCTTGGTCAGCAAGGGAGTCAAAGCTAATCGGGAGTCAAATGAGAATGTGGAATTCAAAACACAAGAAGATCAGTCATAATCTTATTGAATGGTGGAGCAGGCTCGAGGGGACGCATAGTCTACTCCTGTGCCTATTTCTTATGTTCTTATGTAGGTTTTTAGACCAATTTAACTTTTGTCAAAGGGCACAGGTAACCCTCCTGAAACATCCATGGATAATACATTTCCACCAGTGCTAAGGATGTTTATGGACATCTTGCATGAGACTGTATAATCCCTCCCCACTAGAATGTCTGCATAGATCTGTAGGCTGCCATGAGTCAATAAAATACAAAGGTACTTTTTATTATTGTTGCTGCATACTCAGAACTTGATGGCTATTCAACCATCATGTGAACTGAGCTCTGCCACTGGCATCCTACTCCCACAGCTTGGACAGCAACATCCCCCCCACCAACTCACCTTACCCCTGTTCCCACAGTCTCACCAACCAGACAACCATCATGACACAGAAACAGGTAAAATGGCACAAATGGATATGTTGAATTGCCACTAGCGTTTTCGAAAGGTGAGAGGATATCCAAACTATACTGAGATAAAAGCAAAAAACAGCAGATGCTGGAAATCCAAAACAAAAATAAAAATAAAAATATCTGGAAAAACTCAGAAGGTCTGACAGTATCTGCGGAGAGGAACACAGTTAACATTTCGAGTCTGTATGATTCTTCAACAGAACTAAGTAAAAATAGAAGCGAGGTGAAATATAAACTGGTTCAAGGGAGGGTGGGACAAGCAGAGCTGGATAGAGGGCCAGTGATAGGTGGAGATAGCCAAAAGATGTCATAGACAAAAGGACAAAGAGGTGTTGAAGGTGGAGATATTATCTAAGGAATGTGCTAATTAAGGGTAGAAAGCAGGACAAGCAAGGTACAGATAGCCCTAGTGGGGGTGGGGTGAAGGAATCGAAATAGGCTAAAAGGTAGAGCTAAATCAAAACTTTCAGACACTTCCTCCTAACTCCCCCTGGACCATGACCCCACTACTGAACATCAAGCTATTGTTTCCAGGACTGTTCTGACCTCATCTCCTCTGGAGATCTTCCTTCCACAGCTTCCAACCTAATAGTCGCCCAACCTCGGACGGCCCGCTTCTACTTCCTACCCAAAATCCACAAACAGGACTGTCCTGGCAGACCGATCATGTCAGCCAATGGAACTCATTTCTTGCTATCTTGCCTCCATTCTCTCTCCCCTTGTCCAGTCCCTTCCCACCTATACCCGTGATTCCTCTGACACTTTACGTCACATCAACAATTTCCAGTTCCCTGGCCCCAACCGCCTCCTCTTCTCCATGGACGTCCAATCCCTCTACACCTCCATCCTCCACTGGGATGGTCTGATGGCTCTCCACTTCTTCCTCGAACAGAGGCCCGAACAATCCCCATCCACCACTACTCTCCTCCGTCTGGCTGAACTTGTTCTCACACTGAACAATTTCCCCTTAAACTCCTCTCACTTTCTCCAAATAAAAGGTGTGGCTATGGGTACCCGCATGGGCCCCAGTTATGCCTGTCTCATTATGGGGTATGTGGAACGTTCCCTTGTTTCAGTCCTACTCCATCCCCCTTCCACAACTCTTTCTCTGGTGCATCGATGATTTCTTTGGTGCTGCTTCATGCTCTCGTCTGGACCGGGAAAAATTTATTAATTTTGCTTCCAATTTCCACCCCCCCATCAGTTCACATGGTCTATCTCCGACACTCCCCTTCCCTTCCTTGACCTCTCTGTCTCAATCTCTGGTGATAGATTGTCCACCAATACCCACTACAAGCCTACCGACTCCCACAGCTACCTCGACTACAGCTCCTCACACTCCACTTCCTGTAAGGACTCCATCCTATTCTCTCAGTTCCTTCTCCTCCATCGCATCTGTTCTGATGATGTCACTTTCAAAAACAGTTCCTCTGACATGTCTTCCTTCTTCCTTAACCAAGGTTTTCCACCCACTGTGGTTGACAGGGCCCTCAACCGTGTCCAGCCCATCTCCCGCGCATCCGCCCTCACACCTTCCTCTCCCTCCCAGAAACATGATAGAGTCCCCCTTGTCCTCACTTATCATCCCACCAGCCTCTGCATTCAAAGGATCATCCTCTGCCATTTCCACCAACTCCAGCATGATGCCACCACCAAACACATCTTCCCTTCATCCCACTGGCGGCATTCCGCAGGGATCGTTCACTCTGGGACACCCTGGTCCATTCCTCCATCACCCTCTACACCTCAACCCCCTCCGAGGGCACCTTCCCATGCAACCGCACCTGCCTCTTTACTTCCCCTCTCCTCACTGTCCAAGGGCCCAAACACACCTTTCAAGTGAAGCAGCATTTCACTTGCACTTCCCTCAATTTAGTCTACTGCATTTGTTGCTCCCAATGCGGTTTTCTCTACACTGGAGAGACCAAACGCAGACAGGGTGACCACTTTGCAGAACACCTTCGGTCTGTCCGCAAGCATGACCCAGACTCCCTGCCGCTTGCCATTTCAACACTCCACCCTGCTCTCTTGCCCACATGTCTGTCCTTGGCTTGCTGCATTGTTCCATTGAAGCCCAACGCAAACTGGAGGAACAGCACCTCATCTTCCGACGAGGCATTTTACAGCCTTCCGGACTGAATATTGAGTTCAACAATTTTAGATCATGAACTCTCTCCTCCAACCCCACCCTCTTTCTAATCCCCCCTTTTTTGTTTTTTCCAATAATTTATATAGATTTTTCTTTTCCCACCTATTTCCATTATTTTTAAATGTATTTCCATCCATTGTTTTATCTCTACCTTTTAGCCTATTTCAATTCCTTCACCCCACCTCCACTAGGGCTATCTGCACCCTGCTTGTCCTGCTTTCTACCCTTAATTAGCATATTCCACAGATAATATCACCACCTTCAACACCTCTTTGTCCTTTTGTCTATGACATCTTTCGGCTATCTCCACCTATCACTGGCCCTCTATCCAGCTCTGCTTGTCCCACCCCCCTTGAACCAGCTTATATTTCACCTCTCTTCTATTTTTACTTAGTTCTGTTGAAGAATCATACAGACTCGAAACGTTAACTGTGTTCCTCTCCGCAGATGCTGCCAGACCTGCTGAGTTTTTCCAGATATTTTTATTTTTATTTTTTTTCCAAATTATACTGGTTTGAATTGAGACAAATGTCGATCTTCAATGAATTGGAGAAAATATTATTAATTTTTTCACTCTGACTTACTTGCTTCCTTATCTCATGCCCGGTTACATTATATTTTTATATTATATATTATATGTTATATTATGTTATATAACATTATATTATATTAATATATATTATATATTATGTTATATCATGTTATATTCATAACTTTAAATATGGAATGTATTCAGTATAGAATTCTCAGGAACTGCCTTTTCTTTTAAATAATGGACACTATGGCCTCTCAAAATAGTTGCCAGAAAGTTAGGTTGCTTATGGCTGTGGTTTCTGAACTGACTGAGACAATAGGCTTGATTTTCATGGGGTCGGGAGGACGCCTTATAGGAGTGGAACTGACAGCCGGGACCCAATTCCGGGGTTCCTGGCCCCATTCCTGGGGTTTCTGATGTTTAACAGTATCTTATAAGGATGCCAGGCTGGTTTGGCTGATGAACCCATACCCTCTGCTCCGCACCTGGTCAGTTCCAAGGCATGTCCTTGCCCTACACAATTGTAGTTTATGTTCTTGATACTTTAAATGGTCTGGATCATTGACACTTTTATTGGCCTATAGTAAAAATTATATTTTTTTAAGATAGTGTGAAATTATCAAATAATGGCTGTTTTTAAAGCCAGTTTTGCATATTCTATTGTCACAGGCTGGGGTTGATTGGCTCTATACATGTCTAATGCGTGAATGGGAATAGAAGTGCTATAGTCCCATGAGGGGCCATAGTGGTGGGAGCATACCTTGGCATGGGGGAACATGAGGGGCCATGGGGAGTGGGAGAGGGGCATGAGGTGGCATGGATGAAACATGAGGAGTGTGTGGGATGAGTCAGGGGTTGAGTGGCTAGATATATAACTGGGACTGGGTCCCACAGCACCAAGGCTGGCCTTTTAAACTGTCTGCCCTGCACTCCACAGCCCCATGACTGTCTCCAAACTTTTCCCCAGGTTAAAAGGCCCAAATGCAGCTCACACTTGTGCCCTCAAAATGAAAACCCCATGGCCAGACTTTTATGTCCTGCAGGCAGACACTCACCCAGCCCATCCAGCCATGAAATAGCGCGCGGCAGTCTGAAGCACGTCCCCTGACAATTATGTCGGCAATTAAGCCCATTAAAGAGGCAATTGATAGCGGTTTTTTCATGGCCCATCCACTTTTATTGTTGGCGGATGGGCCAATCGACCAGGCGGCCTTTACATTTTTGCTCAAACCTCGATCCAGGGCGCGATGATACCTCTGTGGCAAAATAAAACAAAAAGCAGCACCTGAGGATTTTTTTTTTATGAGGTATGCTTTCAGATGCTTCATTGTGCTGCATGGATATATTTTGCAGCTTTTTTGTTGTTTCGTTTATTCTGTGGGGCTCTGCAGTTCCCTGAGGCAGCTGTCTGCTTTCAGGGAGTTCAGTGGAAGCGCTCACCAGCATCCGCGGAGACATCAGCGTCCACCCTCTTCCTGCCCCCACCGGCAGTGCTGAGCCTTCCTCAGCACACATCTCATGCCAACTGGTCGTTAATTGGCCAGCCAGAGTGAAATCACGGTCAGAGGCCTGTTTCCCATCTGTTCCCAGGCCCGCCAATTGTGCATGCCTGATGAAAGAAAAATTCAGGCCCATCTTTCCTGGCACATCCACACGAGGTGGGTGGGTCAAGCCGACTCCAGGTGTAAACTGACTGGCCGCACCAGCTCAGTGGGACTGATTGTCTGCTAGATGTGTTGGAGCTGTGAGGATGGAATCTCAAATAAAATCTTCCCATGAGCTAATTGTAGCTGGTATGTTGATGGGCACTGTGCATCAATCACCCTGGCTCCAATCCATTATGTGGGCAATGGGAGGCACTGAAACTTGCCATCCCAGGATCGAAACTAGCACAGGGGAGTCATGACCTTATTACTCCATGAAGGAACCCAGCAAGACAGTCTGGAAACCATCCAGGCAAGGGGGACCATTCTTCTAGCCAGGAGAACAGCCTAACAACCAGTCAACTCAGGCGGAACAAGGGGGACTAATTCATTTCCACCTGCAATGATTCACCTTTACAGAAACATGGCCATAACCTGATCTGGAAACCCTGAGACTTCCAACTTCCATTCATCTCCAGGAGCCACAAGACAGAACCCATCCAGGCCTGCACTGCATATACCTTAAAGGATTCAATCTGAACATGATTTGCTTGTTATATTCTGTTAATATTCTAGTTGTATGTTTCGTTCTCTAGAATCCACTTTTGCTGGAATGTGTTTGTCTGTATGCAGGGGGACTGAGTGTTTTTTGTTGTGTTTACATTTTGGGCTGTTGTGCAAATAAACATTACCTTTTCTTTTGCTTTAAACTTACCCGAAAGCTTGCTTTGTGTGCATTATAAAAAGTGACGAGGCTAAAAAGGTAAAATACTCCCTCGAAACACACATCTTGTTACATGCACAAGAGAGGTGAGAAGGGGAAAAACTATCTCACCATCTATTTCCCATCCGTAGCACTTAGATGTAAACTTTATAATTTGTTCCATTTTCTCAAAACACCTATGCTAAAATTTAAAGACATTCCCACAGAGCTCAGAAACTGCCATTTGATCAAACGAAGTAATGATTACTTCGCAATAAAATCATAAACCCACCTATAAAAAATGTGATACCACCGTACATGATGTACAGAGGAAACATTTGCACTTGGGCTGTACCTTTTTGCTACCACTGAGTCATAGAGTATTAGAGTTATTTGAGTATTAGCACAGAAGGAAGCCATTTAGCTCAAGTTCAGGCTGGCTTTCTTAGAGCAATCCAGTCAGTCCTCTTCCCCTGCTCTAGTCCTGTAGTCCTGCAGGCTTGATGTCAGTGTGTTTGGCCTTGAGTTAAATGAATCACAGGGCGTTTTTTTTTACTTTAACCAACTCTGGTAATTCAAAGAAAATGATCTTCCCCTTTAATTAAACCAATTTAGGTCCCTTCAACTTCAGAATACTGCCTTGTGACTCATCCGTAATACCAATGAATCTAAGGGAACTCTACAGAGTACTCAATTATCTAGGAAATGCAGTAAAACTCCCTCGACAAAAACTAAAAAATGTAAGTTTGTTTCTCCAGTTGGCCTTTTTTCTACATTGATGAAAGTGAATATAAATAAATAAAAATAAATAAAAAAATAAATTTCCATTCAATTCAAGTATCTCAAAGCTTTGTTTATTTTAGGTTATTGTGTGCATAAAAATAGTGCACACAGGAACACAATTTAAATGTTTCAGATGTGAGCATCAGCAATTGCAACTTCTACCTTTTTCAGTTTAAGCAGTGATGCAGCTATCAAAAGTTTGGAGTTTTGTTTTGACTCAGTACAATTACCGGAGAGCTGCTCATTTCTGTCTCTGCTGTTTCACTTAGGCTCTTGCAGAAGATAAGCCATCCAATTAATGTCAGTTGACATGAGATAAATGTAACATTTTTATCCATGGAAACAAGTTGCTCGATGTAGCAAGTTAACAGTAATGATGGAAATTATGGCCGGGGACCAAGAAACAACAAAAGATGATAAATTACCCGTTTTTGCACTGCCTTGTGGAGCTTTGCCCACCAAGAGGGCAAAGCCAGACAATTGCATGGTTTCCGTTCATGATGGATGGAAAATCAAAAGCTTTGCCTGCGTGATTTTCTTACATGCAATTATACTGAGTGAGAAAATGTATGCTAAAAAACCATGTGTCAATAAAACAGAGTGCAACAGTGGTGATTATGTTACCAATGAATAGGGGTAGAATAGCTCCCCTCTTTTCCCATTCCTCGTTTGACCACAGCAGGGCTTTTTTAAAAAGATGCTTAACAATTCCGTGAGCATTTAACTGTTTACGTGCTGGGACTGTAAAAGACACACACACACACACACACACACACACACACACAAAACACACACACACATATACATGCACACACACAAGTACAGGTTTCTTGTAACTTTTTTTTAAATAAAAGAGAATAGTGTTTATTGTACTAAATAAAAATAATAAAACTCTGACACACACACACACACACACACACACACACACATGTATTCAAGAGTTCACACACAAACATGCAAGTAAATCACAAAATGGGAGGATAGCCCCATAAAAGTCTCTGCTATACAGATCTTGTAGATTGATTACTTGGTTGGTTTCAGGCTGGGTTTGATGGTCCTACTGGATTTTAAGGTGAGGCGATGTAAAGATGTTGATAGATCATTTATTTTTTTGTGTAGAGGCAGCAGCTGGGTTGATTCTTAAAGTAGTGCAAAGGGCATGTGGTGATCAAACAACAGGCAGGGCTCAAACTTGCAGTATGGATGGAGAAAGAGAGAGTGTGTTAATTTGGGGACCTTCTTCTCCACTTCTTTTGTCTGGCAAAACACAGTTTCCTGAACACAATGAGGGTTGGTTGGCTCATCACATGATCCCCTCTCATCAATTGACCACCTACCCAAATATGGTCATAGCAAGTTGATTCCAGGTCCATGGTTTAGACACAATAGATTATGATTGAATCTCAGTCAGGGCCCAATGTCCAAAGTGATTGTGTCTAATGGCTGGTTCCTCATATTAGGATTTGTTCCTAGTTATAATATTCAGAGACATTTATTACAAATAACAGCACTTTATTGAATGTACACACAGAATACAGACACGAGCAAGCATGGACTCCTGCAATGTGTCTAACACAATTTCACACCCCCCACTCCCCATATCGCACTCCCGCCCCCCACTCAGCAGCACTCCCAGACTACAGAAGTTCCTATGACTGAAGTTCTTACCTAGAAATATCATTACATCATCCCCCTTTTGAGTAAAGAACAGTGGATGTCACTAACAAGCCTACTGTGTCATAAGTAACGACTTTAAAACTAGCTAGAAAGTAGCATTATTAGCTAGAAAGTAATATTAATATTTTCACTTTTTTAACCAATCACATGAACTTCCGAATTAATTAGTACAAAGGTCTACTCTCTCTAAGGCAAATGGGTACACTGCCAATGAAGATTATTCTGCCTCGAGGAACTAGTTATGTGTTAGCTAGAACAGGTTTCATAGTCTCTATAGCACATCAGTTTTCTAACAATCCAGCCTCTAGCTATGATTCTCTGTGGGCTCTGGAAATTGTCAGCTCCATTCTGCAACACCTCCAGTGTCTGGTGGGTTTTGTGGTGTGTCATTAGCAGATGAAACTTCAGAGCTGACATCTTCAGTCTTCCATATTTGAAGCTTGTGCCCTGATAGGTTTCAGATGGTGTTGGTTCCAGGGAAAGATCCCCTTCTCAGATTGGATTAGGTAGGATCTTGGTGTGTCAGCAGGCTGCAGCAGCGTAGCTTTGGTAGTCCAACCTCACTCCTCATCCAGCATCACTGCAGCCTCTTCACCAGGACAGAGGGTGGGCAGCTCTTTAGCAGAGTGTTGTCTGTCGTAAAAGTGTCTGTCGCGTGCTTTAGCTGAGTCATCACGCTTCCAGACTAACTTGAAGTTAGGCCATTTAGGCAACGGGTTTCCTTCTATCGTGGGAACGCGAGTTCTGAACCGTTTGCCAAGCATGAGTTGTGCTGGGCACAGCTTGCAATGGAGTAGCTCTGTAGCTCAACAGGGCTAGAAATGGGTTGTCCTGATGCAGAATCTTCTTGGCAGCCTACACAGCTCATTTCACTTCCCCATTAGCCTGTGGATAATATGGGTCGGTCATTAAATGTTGAAAGTCGTGCACCATGGCAAACTCAGCAAACCCCTTGCCTGTGAACCGGGGCCCATTGTCGGTGACAAGTTCAGTTCGGCACACCCTGTAGATATTCTTTCTAAAAACAGAATTACCTGGAAAAACTCAGCAAGTCTGGCAGCATCAGCGGAGAAGAATAAAGTTGACGTTTCGAGTCCTCATGACCTTTCAACAGAACTGAGTAAAATTAGGAGAGGGGTGAAATATAATCTGGTTTAAGGTGGGGGGTGGGAGAGAAGTGGTGGGGGTGGTTGTAGGGACAAGCAAGCAGTGATAGGAGCAGTGAATCAAAAGATGTCACAGACAAAAGAACAAAGAGGTGTTGAAAGTGGTGATATTATCTAAGAGAATGTGCTAATTAAGAATGGATGGCAGGACACACAAGGTACAGCTCTAGTGGGGGTGGGGTGAAATAAGACTAACAGGGCATAAAAGCTATAGATTTAAAAATAATGGAAATAGGTGGGAAAAGAAAAATCTATATAAATTATTGGAAAAGACAGAAGGGAGGGAGAAGAAATGGAAAGGGGGTGGGGATGGAGGAGGGAGTTCAAGATTTAAAGTTGTTGAATTCAATATTCAGTCCAGAAGGCTGTAAAGTGCCTAGTTGGAAGATGAGGTGCTGTTCCTCCAGTTTGCTTTGGGCTTCACTGGAACAATGCAGCAAGCCAAGGACAGACATGCGGGCAAGAGAGCAGGGTGGAGTGTTAAAATGGCAAGTGACAGCGAGGTTTGGGTCTTTCTTGCAGACAGACCGCAGGTGTTCTGCAAGGCGGTCGCCCAGTTTGCATTTGGTCTCTCCAATGTAGAGGAGACCGCATTGGGAGCAATGAATGCAGTAGGCTAAGTTGGGAGAAATGTAAGTGAAATGCTGCTTCACTTGAAAGGAGTGTTTGGGCCCTTGGATGGTGAGGAGAGAGGAAGTGAAGGGGCAGGCGTTGCATCTTTTGCGTATGCATGGGGAGCTGCTGTAGGTGGGGGTTGAGGAGTAGGGGGTGATGGAAGAGTGGACCAGAGTGTCCTGGAGGGAACGATCCCTATGGAATGCCGACAGGGGGGGTGAAGGGAAGATGTGTTTGGTGGTGGCATCATGCTGGAGTTGGCGGAAATGGCGGAGGATGATCCTTTGAATGGGGAGGCTGGTGGGGTGATAAGTGAGGACAAGGGGGACCCGATCATGTTTCTGGGAGGGAGGAGAAGGCATGAGGTCGGATGCACGGGAGATGGGCTGGACGCGGTTGAGGGCAAAGTCAATGACTGTGGGTGGAAAACTTTGGTTAAGGAAGAAGGAGGACACGTCAGAGAAACTGTTTTTGAAGGTAGCAGCATCAGAACAGATGCGACGGAGGCGAATGAACTGAGAGAATGGGATGGAGTCCTTACAGAAAGTGGGGTGTGAGGAGCTGTAGTCAAGGTAGCTGTGGGAGTCACTAGACTTGTAATGGATATTGGTGGGCAGTCTATCACCAGAGATTGAGACAGAGAGGTCAAGGAAGGGAAGGGAAGTGTCAGAGATGGACCATGTGAAAATGATAGAGGGGTGGAGATTGGAAACAAAATTAATAAATTTTTCCCGGTCCAGACGAGAGCATGAAGCAGCACCGAAGTAATCATCGATGTACCGGAGAAAGAGTTGTGGGGGGCGGCCGGAGTAGGACTAGAACAAGGAATGTTCCACATACCCCATAAAGAGACAGGCATAACTGAGGCCCATGTGGGTACCTATAGCCACACCTTTTATTTGGAGGAAGTGAAAGGAGTTAAAGGAGAAATTGTTCAGTGCGAGAACAAGTTCAGCCAGACGGACGAGAGTAGTGGTGGATGGGGATTGTTCGGGCCTCTGTTCGAGGAAGAAGCTAAGGGCCCTCAGACCATCTTGGTGGGGGATGGAGGTGTAGAGGGATTGGACGTCCATGGTGAAGAGGAGGCAGTTGGGGCCAGTGAACTGGAAATTGTTGATGTGACTTAAGGTGTCAGAGGAATCATGGATGTAGGTGGGAAGGGACTGGATAAGGGGAGAGAGAAGGAAGTCATGATAACGAGAAATGAGTTCTGTGGGGCAGGAACAGGCTGACACGATCGGTCTGCCGGGACAGTCCTGTTTGTGGATTTTGGGTAGGAGATAGAAGCGGGCTGTCTGAGGTTGGGTGACTATCAGCTTGGAAGCTGTGGGAGGAAGGTCTCCAGAGGAGATGAAGTCAGTGGCAGTCCTGGAAACAATGGCTTGATGTTCAGTAGTGGGGTCATGGTCCAGGGAGAGGTAGGAGGAAGTGTCTGTGAGTTGATGCTCAGCCTCCGCGAGGTAGAGGTCAGTGCGCCAGACAACAACAGCACCATCCTCATCAGCGGGTTTGATGACAATGTTAGGGTTGGACCTGAGAGAACAGAGTGCAGTAAGTTCAGAGAGAGACAGATTAGAATGGGTGAGAGGAGCAGAGAAATTGAGACGACTAGTGTCACGCAGACAGTTCTCAATGAAAAGATCAAGAGAAGGTAAGAATTCGGAGGAGGGGTCCAGGTGAAGGGAGAATATTGGAGGTGGGTAAAAGGATCCGTTGAACGGGGAAAGGACTCCTGACCAAAGAAGTGAGCACGGAGAAGACGGCGGAAGAAGAGTTCAGCATCATGCCGAGCCCGAAATTCATTGAGATGAGGGCGTGAGGGTATGAAACTAAGTCCTTTGCTGAGCACTGAACGTTCAGCGTCGGAGAGGGGAAGGTCAGGGGGTATAGTGAATACACGGCCAGGGCTGGGATTGGAAGATGGGGTGGGGACGGAGGGACGGGCAGGGATGAAGGGTCCTCGATGAGTTGTTGGAGCTTGCGTTCCTTAGCACTTGAGAGAAAGAGAAAAAGTTTCTTGTTGAGGCATCGGATGAGAGGAAGAATAAAATGAAACTGGGGGCACGCGCAGCTTTGGAAAAGCGTGCGGCAATGCTGCTGGAGGGAGAGGTCGAGTGTGTTCATATGGCGGCGCATGGCACTGAGTGTGGATCTCAGAATGTGACGGGAACAGCAGTCCGTGAAACGTTTTATGTCCCGGAGATACCTGTAATCCTGGGTGGGTTCGAAACATGAGGGATGGAATTTCAGTTGAAATCCACGTGGGGTAAATCAGAGACGGAGACAGTCACTGAGAAAGGAGATATGGCTGTGAAAGTGGATTTTAGTAAACACCTTGTCAAACACCAGGAGAGAAAGGGAAAGCAGTAAAGGTGAAAAGGCAAAAGAGAGATACAGAAATCCTGTCATAGAGAAGAGCAGTATTTCTTCAAGGTAGGCATTTCTTGAAGAGAAGTGGCAGTCAATTAAACCCAGAGATAAAAACAAAAAAACTGCGGGTGCTGGAAATCCAAAACAAAAACAGAATTACCTGGAAAAACTCAGCAGGTCTGGCAGCATCGGCAGCGAAGAATAAAGTTGACGTTTCGAGTCCTCATGACCTTTCAACAGAACTGAGTAAAGTTAGGAGAGGGGTGAAATATAATCTGGTTTAAGGTGGGGGGTGGTGGGGTTGGGGGGAGAGAAGCTGGGTGGGGGGGTGGTTGTAGGGACAAGCAAGCAGTGATAGGAGTCGATAATCAAAAGATGTCACAGACAAAAGAACAAAGAGGTGTTGAAGGTGGTGATATTATCTAAGAGAATGTGCTAATTAAGAATGGATGGCAGGGCACTCAAGGTACAGCTCTAATGGGGGTGGGGTGAAATAAGATTAACAGGGCATAAAGGTATAGATTTAAAAATAGTGGGAATAGGTGGGAAAAGAAAAATCTATATAAATTATTGGAAAAGACAAAAGGGAGGGGGAAGAAACGGAAAGGGGGTGGGGATGGAGGAGGGAATTCAAGATCTAAAATTGTTGAATTCAATATTCAGTCCAGAAGGCTATAAATTGCCTAGTCGGAAGATAAGGTGTTGTTCCTCCAGTTTGCGTTGAGCTTCACTGGAACAATGCAGCAAACCAAGGACAGACATGTGGGCAAGAGAGCAGGGTGGAGTGTTAAAATGGCAAGCAACAGGGAGTTTTGGGTCTTTCTTGCGGACAGACCGCAGGTGTTCTGCAAAGCGGTGGCCCAGTTTGCATTTGGTCTCTCCAATGTAGAGGAGACCGCATTGGGAGCAACGAATGCAGTAAACTAAGTTGGGGGAAATGCAAGTGAAATGATGCTTCACTTGAAAGGAATGTTTGGGCCCTTGGACGGTGAGGAGAGAGGAAGTGAAGGAACAGGTGTTGCATCTTTTGCGTATGCATGGGGAGGTGCCGTAGGTGGGGGTTGAGGAGTAGGGGGTGATGGAGTAGTGGACCAGAGTGTCCTGGAGGGAACAATCCCTATGGAATGCCGCCAGGGTGGGTGAAGGGAAGATGTGTTTGGTGGTGGCATCATGCTGGAGTTGGCAAAAATGGCGGAGGATGATCCTTTGAATGCGGAGGCTGGTGGGGTGATAAGTGAGGACAAGGGGGACCCTATCATGTTTCTGGGAGGGAGGAGAAGGCGTGAGGGCGGATGCGCGGGAGATGGGCTGGACACGGTTGAGGGCCCTGTCAACTACCATGGGTGGAAAACCTTGGTTAAGGAAGAAGGAGGATATGTTAGAGGAACTGTTTTTGAAGGTAGCATCATCAGAACAGATGCGACGGAGGCGAAGGAACTGAGAGAATGGGATGGAGTCCTTACAGAAAGCGAGGTGTGAGGAGCTATAGTTGAAATTCTTTAGTCTGGATATCACAGTGTCACTGGCCATGTTCGGTAAGTAAGTGATTTCCAGGTATCTGGAGAAGTAGGCGATGACAATTACGTAATATCACTTCAGTTCCCATAGATCAGCTCCCACTCTCTTCCAAGGTCTCCCTGGCGTGGTCATTAATGGCTCCCTCTGTTAGATGGGCCTGGCTACTTGACAAACTGTGCATGTTCCTGCCCTAGTTTCTATGTCTTTCCTGATACCAGACCATCACACACTCAGTTTGGCTCTTTCACAACACTTGGTGATGCTTTCCTGAAAATTGAACTAACTTCAGGAACCGCTGCAGTCCATGTGGTGTAGGTACACGCCCTGTGCTGGTAGGAAGAGAGTTCCAGGTTTTTGACCAGTGACAGCAAAGGAACAGTGATATAATTCCAAATCAGGGTGCTGTGTGGCTTGAAGGGGAACTTGCATGTGGTTCCCATGCATCTACTGTATTGGTCCTTCTAGGTAGTAGAGGTTGTGGGTTTGGAAGGTGCAACTGAAGCAGCTTTGGTGAATTCCTGCAGTGCATCTTCCAGATGGAATACATTGGTGCACTGTTCGTCGGTGTTGGAGGGACTGAATGTTGAAGGTGGTGGATGGGATGCCAATCAAGCAGTTGCTTTGTCTTGGATGGTGCCAAATTTCTTTAGTGTTGTTGGAGCTGTACTCATCCAGGCAAGTGGAAAGGATTCCATTACACTCCTGAATTATGCCTTGTAGATTGCGGAGCCAGGAGATGAGTTAGTTACCACAGAATTCCCAGCTTCTTGAGCAGGGTACCCATGAATACCAAGAAAAAAGAAAAGCATCTTTGCATTCATGCATGAAGCAAGTTGTCCACTTGGCCATCCATAAAACAAAGGCCAGGATCAATCCATCCCTGTCATTGGCCCACAGCTACTGCTTCACCATTTCCCACTTTATTTCTATCCTTTAGACTTTGCTTGTCAGCTCTAATCCATTCCATTCCTCCCTTAGACACCCCTGAAGACTGAAAGCTGAAGTGACCATTTCTGAGCTTTGAAGCGGGTTCCAAAATTTTTATCCTCTGAATGCAACAACTTTCCATTAAGTAATAGCTGTTTAAAGGTTGCATGCTTGGGCTAGCAGACCTGTTCATTCAGTATGGTCCCTAGGTGGAATTGTCCCAGATTTGCACTAAATGTGGTAGCGGGCGGAAAAAAGGACATTTTACCCGCTGGCCTTATTGCGCCTTATTGTCCCATTCCCGCCTCAGTAATTATGCAGCCACAGGAAACATGCTGTCTCACTGGTGGGCAGCCTCCAATTTGCCCTCCATGCCATTATCTTGCTGCTTCCTCACGCGGGGCGCCATATTTAAACTGCAGCCACGTGCACACTTCTCAATGCTTGCAACTCAGGAAAGTACCGGTGAAGACATGGCCCAAAAAGCCAAGAAGGGTGCAGCACCCCCCTCCCACCAATCCAGTGATATATCTTTGGGACACCTATTGGAAACCATGGAGGACCGCTGCAATGTCCTTTACCCCCACTCTGGCCACAGGAGGCCCATCAGTCTCACCATTCCAGCTTGGGAGGCAGTGGAAGAGGTGGTCAGTGCTAACGCTGCACGCAAGAGATCAGCCATCCAGTGCAGAAAATGGATAAATTATCTCATCCATGCCGCCTGGGTAAGGCAACCATCTCAATACTCTAAAATCAAACACTCACAAGGCCATCACACATTCACTGGCATCTCACTCACTGCCAGCCCCGGGGACATCACTACTCACTCTCTCACACAAACTCACACATCACCATCTGGCCTCATCTCCCGTGGAGGCTGTCTCTTCAGCTCTCACCATCTCGAGTCCACTTACACAGATCAACATGTGCCCCACACATACACCCTGGGATATCCCCCTTCCCCAGTCCAGCCCTCGCCCTCCAGCTGCTTCCCTTGCCTGAGGCCACTTATCCCCCTTCCCCAAGCAAGTCCTAGCCCCGCCGACATTGCAAAGCCACCCCGGCCTCATGGCTGGTCTGGTCGGTTGAGATCTGCCCATGAGCCCCCTTAAAACTGATGTGGTGCTGCCTTGCGAAGCCTGGCGTTAATAACCATGAGTGCTACCTGAAGCAAGGTAGGCAAACAGACCTCGATGTCCTGAACAGAGTGCAGCTCACCAGGTGCTTGTCGCTTATGTACTGTTGTGAAACATATCGGCGTGCAAACACACCGAATTGCCCGGATGATCCAACATAGGTGTTTCATTCTGGTAAGCAGAGCTTATAATTAGATGCAAATGTATTAAAATGATATTCCTGATGCTGGACAGCGGGAAATCCATTGATGGGTGGAGCAGATGATTGCAAGCTGGTTTCACGATGGCGTAAAACCAATTTGTGGCTTTCTCGCCGTATTGTTTCCCCCCCTCCCCACCATCCTGCCAGCCAAAACGCCCAATGCCAATGAGGACAGAAGATTTCGGCCCCTGTATCAGCCCCGTAATACAATGTCACAATGAAGGGAAAGGCAACCATCCCACATACAATGCAACTAGATGGAGTAATTATGCCTAATTTTCACATTGAGGAAGATAAATTACAGTTGCCGATATTAGTGGACAAATGCTTGATATATTCAAATGACATTCCCTTGTCTGCTGGTTAGGAGACGTGGTAATCCAGTGGATTTTATACGTCTTCTAAAACAGCAGAATAAGGAATGTTATAAAAATATATTAAATCTTTGCTCGCTGAAATCACCAATGCTCGATATAAGGACACTTAAAATCATAGCTTAAAATTTCATTTCTAGACAATATTTAAGAAACTTATGCAAGTTCACTGAGACTGGGTAAAAATATTTAATTTTGATTCGGCTGCATTATTCATGAATTACCTGACATCACTTGATTCGTTTCCCTTACAACATTGACCTTGTGTGTTTTTCTATGTGTTTCCTCATTTTTCTGCAATTACTCATTTCGGTCTTTAAATCAGCATATCATGATTCACCTGTTGGTTGAAAATTGGATTGCAGATAACAAGGCTTACATGGGAAGTAATAATCCTCAAGAGTATTTAATTACTCCCTAAAACTCAACTGAGAAATTATGTCAGCCGAACACCCATAAATAGGTAATTTGACTGTTCTGCCAGCAAGAGTAAGGATCTCTGAAGAAAATCTCAAAGGGGACCCGAGCCACGTGCAAATTGGCACTGGGGCGCGAGAGTAAGGGAAGTAAACACGTGGCTAAAGGAGTGGTGCAGGAAAGAGGGGTTCCATTTCATGGGGCACTGGCATCAGTATTGGAACAGGAGCGATCTGTACCGTTGGGATGGTCTCCAAATGAACCGAACTGGGACCAATGTTCTAGCGAAAAGGGTAAATAAGGTAGTCAACAGGACTGTAAACTAGAAAGTGGGGTGGCAGGGAAGGGTAAAACTCCAAGAAATATGACTAATGGGAAACAAAGCAGCAGGTTAGCATGTGGGGGGGGTGGATTCAACTTCATGGAAAATTATGAAAAAACTGAAAAGAAAGGAGAGCCCAGGAGAGGCTATTAAAGTCCCCAGAACACAAAACAGGACAGAGTGGTTGGAAAGGGCTATGAATCTAACTTCAAGCACATCAGACAAAGGGATGACAATGAGAAAGGGGACGGGAAATACAGGACTGAAGGTGTTGTTTCTGAATGCACACAGTATACGAAATGAGGTAAATGAGCTTGTGGCGCAGATTGAAATTGGCAAGTATGATGTGGTGGGCATCATGGAGACATGGCTGCAAGGGGATCAGGACTGGGAGCTAAATATCCAAGGATATACATCCTATCGAAAAGATAGGCAGGTTGGCAGGGTTGCTTTGTTAGTAAGAAATGAAATTAAATTGATAGCAAGAAATGACATAGGGTCAGATGATGTAGAATCTGTGTGGGTAGAGTTGAGGAACCACAAAGGTAAAAAAACCATAATGGGAGTTATGTACAGGCCTCCGAACAGTAGTCAGGATGAGGGGCACAAGATACACCAGGCAATAGAAAAGGTGTGTAAGAAAGGCAAGGTTACAGTGATCATGGGGGATTTCAATATGCAGGTAAACTGGGAAAATCAGGTTGGTAGTGGATTCCAAGAAAAGGAATTTGTGGAATGTCTACGAGATGGCTTTTTGGAGCAGCTTGTGGTGGAGCCCACTAGGGAACAGGCAATTCTAGACTTAGTGATGTGTAATGAGGCAGATTTGATAAGGGAGCTTAAGGTGAAGGAACCCTTAGGAGGAAGTGACCATAATATGATAGAATTTCCCCTGCAATTTGAGAGGAAAAAGCTGGAATCAGATACAATGGTACAACAGTTGAATAAAGGCAACTACAGAGGCATGAGGGAGGAGCTGGCCAGAATTGACTGGGAGATGAGCCTAGCAGGAAAGACAGTGGAACAGCAATGGCAGGAGTTTCTGGGAGTAATTTGGGAGACACAGCAAAAATTCATCCCTAGGAAGAAGAAGCATACTAAAGGGAGGACGAGGCAACCATGGCTGACAAGGGAAGTCAGGGACAGCATAAAAGCTAAAGAGAAAGCATACAATGCGGCGAAGAGCATTGGGAAACCAGGGGATCTGGAAGCCTACAAAGACCAACAGAGGACAACTAAAAAAAGAAATAAGGAGGGAGAAGATTAAATATGAGGGTAAATTAGCCAATAATATAAAAGAAGATTGCAAGAGATTTTTTAGATTTATAAAGGCTAAGAGAGAGGCAAAAGTGGACATTGGGCCGCTGGAAAATGACCCTGGAGAAGTAGTAGTGGGGAACAAAGAAATAGCGGAGGAACTGAATAGGTACTTTGCGTCAGTCTTCATGGTAGAAGACATGAGTAACATCCCCAAAGTTCAAGAGAGTCAGGGGGCAGAGATGAGTATGGTGGCCATTACCAAGGAGAAGGTGCTAGGAAAACTGAAAGGTCTGAAAGTGGATAAATCACCTGGGCCAGATGCCAGATGGATTACACCCCAGAGTTCTGAAGGAGATTGCTGAAGAGATAGTGGAGGCGTTACTGGTGATTTTTCAGGAATCACTGGAGTCAGGGAGAGTCCCAGAGGACTGGAAAATCACGAATGTAACCCCCCTGTTTAAGAAGGGAGTGAGGTAAAAGACAGGAAATTACAGGCCGATTAGCCTGACCTCGGTTGTTTGTCAGATTTTAGAGTCCATTATTAAGGATGAGCTTTCAGAATACTTGGAAGTGCATGATAAAATAGAGCAAAGTCAGCATGGTTTCATCAAGAGGAGGTCATGCCTGACAAATCTGTTAGAATTCTTTGAGGAGGTAACGAGTAGGTTAGACAAAGGAGAGCCAATAGATGTTATCTACTTGGACTTCTAGAAAGCCTTTGACAAGGTGCCGCACAGGAGGCTGCTCAGTAAGATAAGAGCCCATGGTGTTAGAAGAAAGGTATTAGCATGGATAGAAGATTGGCTGTCTGGCAGGAGGCAGAGAGTGGGGATAAGGGGGTCCTTCTCAGGATGGCGGCTGGTGACTAGTGGAGTTCTGCAGGGGTCAGTGTTGGGACAACAAATTTTCACTTTATACATTAATGATCTAGATGAAGGAACTGAGGACATCCTGGCTAAGTTTACAGATGATATAAAGATAGGTGGAGGGACAGGTAGTATTGAAGAGGCGGGGAGGCTACAGAAGGATTTGGACAGGTTAGGAGAATGGGCAAAGAAGTGGCAGATGGAATATAATGTGGGGAAGTGTGAGGTCATGCACTTTGGTAGGAAGAATAGAGGCATAGACTATTTTCTAAATGGGGAGAGAATTCAGAAATCTGGAGTGCAAAGGGACTTGGGAGTCCTGGTCCAGGATTCTCTTAATGTTAACTTGCAGGTTGAGTCGGTAGTTAGGAAGGGAAATGCAATGTTGGCATTTATTTCGAGAGGACTAGAATATAAAAACAGGGATGTGCTCCTGAGGTTTTATAAGGCTCTGGTCAGACCACATTTAGAATATTGTGAGCAATTTTGTGCCCCGTACTTCAGGAAGGATGTTCTGGCCCTAGAGAGGGTCCAGAGGAGGTTCACGAGAATGATCCCAGAAATGAAAGGCTTAACATATGAGGAATGTTTGAGGACTCTGGGTCCATACTTGATGGAGTTTAGAAGGATGAGGGTGGATCTGATTGAAACTTACAGAATACTGAAAGGCCTGGATAGAGTGATCGTGGGGAAGATGTTTCCATTAGTAGGAAGAGTAGGACCCATGTAAGACAGCCTCAAAGTAAAGGGAAGACCTTTTAGAACAGAGATGATGAAAATCTTTTTTAGCCAGAGAGTGGTGAATCTATGGAATTCATTGCCACAGAAGGCTGTGGAGGCCAGGTCATTGAGTGTATTTAAGACTGAGATAGATAGGTTCTTGATTGGTAAGGGGATCAAAGGTTACGGGGAGAAGGCGAGAGAATGGGGTTGAAAATCTTATCAGCCATGATTGAATGGTGGAATAGACTTGATGGGCCGAATGGCCTAATTTCTGCTCCTATGTCTTATGATCTTATGGTGATAAAATAAGGAGAAGTGTGAATCAATGAGGGCTTTTTTCACAATATTCAGCTTAATTCCCCGTTGAATAGGCCAGTTTTCCAGGATTTGATATATTTTATCATGCAACATTTGTGCTTCATCCAAAAATAGCTTTTGCTGTTGCTGCAGTTCTAAAATTCTGTCAGTAAGACTGGGGGCATAGAAATGAAACAAATGAAACAGAGTGTCTTGTACTTCCAATGGTCTTATGGCTATTGCCATCAGATGGTTTTGGTCTTCAATATAAACAAGTTAACTGCCCTCCAGCATCTAGCATGCAAGTACCCTATTCGTCTGCTCTGGTCTTCTAAGGAACTTTATTCTGGCAGAGTTTAAACAGCAGAATCTGCACTTCAAAGTTTTTAAATGAGCACAGGGCTGTTTTAAGATAGCAAAATGATAGCAGGAATTCAAAGCTGAACATTAAATTGCGAATTATGGAGGGATTTTCAGGAACAAGATATGTTGTCAGCATTAGCAGTGTACCACATCCTCTGAGCACATGAATAATGTTTAGAAGACTCTGGAATACTTGGGATATTTGCCTAATGGGATGGACTGTTTTGCTCTCTAAGCACCCAATATCCTCTCTCCTACTTTCAAACAGCTTGGTGTTGACATTGAAGTGTTCTGTACTTCTCAACATTCTGGATTTATGCTCAAATTAATCAAGACCTATACCTCCTAAGCTATGAAACTCATAGTCCCTGTGCAGGATGTTGTGGTAAAAATGACCAATCTCAAGTCTGTGAGATTCAACCAAGCAAAGATTAATTTCAAGCACTTGTAAGAGAGAGAGAGAATCTCAGCCAGCCCAAGGAGCTTCGCTCAAAGCTATGGGGTTTACAGCATATGTTGTCCTTATATTCCAACTTTTCATTATAATTTTTCTCATTAATTTCTTAATTTCCACCTCCAGATGTTCCCATTATCTCAACCCTCAACCTTGAGCATGGCCTTCAGTTCCCCCTTACCTCCTTCTTCTGTATATCAATGAATAGTCTGTTTATATAGGCTATTAAGGCAGTAATTGCTAACTACTAAGCCAGTATCCCCATAGTCACTTTGGTCAAGTATCCCATCATGCTTAGAAAGAGCTCTCATAACTACATTTGTCTATTCTAAAGCTATTAATGCACATTTTAATATCAACAAATATGAAATAATTTCAGTTATCCCCTTTCAAGGATTAACAATTACCATTCTCTCGAGTTGGATACTCGAAAAATCTACAGAATATCTATCACACTTTCCTAATTCTCCTCTCTTCCGAGTACAATATGACTAATAGTGTATTTATCCCAGCCTGAGAAATACCTGAATACCAAACTGTCAATCAAGCCAGAACAAAGGCACAAACTCCAACCCGATCAAGGAATTTAATAATAAACTCACAAAGAACCCCCAAATTTGTTATGGCCACAGCTGATGTTAATTGCTGCATAAACCAAATCCCAGAGAGAAACTTGACTTAGGGCCATTCCCTTTTTTTTTGTATTCTGAAAACAAGAAGAAAACATACTGATCTCAGCAGCAAGAAGTCCAGTCACACTTTTGGGATTAAAAGTAAAAGTTTTATTAACAAGAATAAAAGAGAACTTAAGCACATAAGATTACAGTTGAACAATTAAGGTTAGCCTTACAACACATTCCCCCAAAAAGACTCTCTACTTGGTCAGGCCCACAAGTAAACACCTTCCAGACAACACTCCCTTATAGATGTTTAACTATAAAAAGCCAGTAATATTACCCAACGCAAACTGCTGTACCATTAATAAAGGAATACCACATGGCCTGTAACTCTCTTCCATTCTGCTGTGGGAATCCAAATTTACGAATAAAACTGATTTTAGGAGCCCAGCACTTTTCTGGCTTGACTAGATGGTTGATTCAAACCTGCATCTTCTTCCAGCTGAGAGCCACAGCTCCCAACTCAGCTCTAGATCAACCACTTAGCTCTACCTCCAGCCACCAGAGTTCAAATAGCTCCGTTAAGCTCTCAACTGTATCTTTTTCCCCCTTTCATCTCATGTTCCATTGTTTTCGCACCTCTTTGAAACTCAGATCCTTCCAAATATCAGATCTTCCATGTTTCCATTTTGTCTTTGCTTTTGGTTCAATAAGATATAACATCCCCACTCCTGCTTACCTATGGAACTCCTGCAAGATGCAATCATGTTTCTTGTCACCTCTGACTTCCCTTAGATATTCAAACAAATTCTTAGCTTATCTAAAAATACAAATGCTAGATCTAACCTATTCACTTGTAACTCAAACCTAATACCTCCATCCCTTTCATGTTTTAAACTCCCCCTCCTCCCCAGACAACTTGCCTCCTATTAATCTTTGCCTAGTTTAATCAAATCACAAAGGCACACACAACCTTTCTCACAAAATAACATAATATTCTCCCAAAAAATATTTTTAATTGTAACATCCATTTCTCAGACTTGGTCAAAATTCCAAGACTGTTTCCCCTGGGGGCGGATTTGATACCCCACAATAAAAATTCAGCCCAAAAGGCTTGCCAACATCCAGGACAAAACAATCTATTGATCAGAAATCCATCCACTAATGGGCCAGGGCTGCAGTGCATACTATCCACGATGTGCACTGGCACAACTTGCCCAGATTTGTTCAACAGTACCTTCCAAACCTGAAATCTCCACCATCTAAAAGGACAAGGGCAACAGGTACAAGGGAAGACCATCACCTGGAGTTTCCTCTCCAATGCACATGCCATCCTGACTTAGAAGTGCCATCGTGGTCACTGGGTCAAAATCTTTGAAATCCCTACCTAACAGCAATGTGGGAGTGCATTCACCACAGTGACTGCAGCAGATCAAAAAGTAGCTTCATCATCACCATCTCCAGGGTAACTAAGGATGGGCAATAAATGTTGGCCTTATTATATCCCAAAATCAAACCTTAGAAAATATCTATGAGCCTACCAGAAAGCAGTTATTAGAAAACCATTCTGATTTGCCATAATAGCTCAACATTAAATTTCATTTGCAAAGGTATAATGGTCAGTTTTATGAGTCATTGCCATTCTGACAGGAAATCCTGTAGGACCACAGACCTCTGCACCTAAATTTTCAGTATAGTCTCCCAGCACATCAAAAAGGCAGATTTTTAAACAAAGTACATGGTTTAAATATTTGTTTCACTGCCAGCTGGGGATTTATCCATTCTAAGCCAAAACAGCTTAACCATATGGATTGACATGAAGGTATTAGACAATGGAATGAACAGATTTTGCATTAAAACATGGAGTTGAATTTTTGGGCCCCTTCCCACCAAGCTGGAAAGTTTCTGGTTGGCCCTCCAGCTCTTCAAGGGCTTGCCCTAATTGAACCAGAAACCCATCTCCGTGACAATTAAGGGTGCACTCGTTTGAAAATCTTAACTGTAATCAGTTTCCGCCTGGGAGGTAGTTTCTGACCTAAAAACAATCCCAGCTCAGTGGCACAAATTCAGCCTATTTGCAGACGGTGCTAATCCTTATGAGTCCATTCTTTCCAATGAGCACGCTCAGTGCAACTGAGCTAGTGTAACACTTTCTAATCATTCGAATCAGTGGTCCTCAACCGAGGGACCATGGGCCCTTGCGCTCCGGAAAGACTTTCAAAGGGGTCCATGAAATAATGTGGAAGTGCAAAATGAGCATTTAAGCAAATGAGTGGCGGCCTGGGGCAGGCTCAGTGTGAACTGAGTAGTGGGAGCAGGGTGTGGCACAGAGTGGCTGGCTCTCGACCCCCGAAGGGGAGTGTGCAAGGATAAATAACTCTGCAGTGAGAAGCAGGCATAACCATACTCACCGATATCTGTGAGTGAATACCTGTTTTCTTAAAAGCATCATTAAAACACTCTTTGCATGCAGCACTTTCACTTTATGAGTATTATATGGTATTATTAGTTAGACAGGAGTCTGGGATTACTAATCTATTTGAAAAGTTGTCCTTCAAACCAAAAATGTTTGAGAACACTGATTTAAATGGCTTGGTGCCATGCAGGTAGTCAGCTCAATATGCACAGAAGGATCACTGGTCCTGCTGCTCCTTCAGTGGAACTGCAACATCAGCTTCATAATTAATTGACCAAGATTTTCAAATCAGCATAATGTTGTTCATTTGAGCAGGTTGTTATTAATTTTTTTGGAACTGTTGACCAAATTTCCACAGATAGGGTTTGGAGAATAATTGCCTTATAAAAGTTGAATTTTTAAAGCAAAAGTGCATCCGTGCGATGTTCTCTTTTTTAAAAAAAAACGCCTCAGATGAAAAGTAGTTAAAAAACCTTGGGGCAGGATTTTTAGTTCGGCGGGCGCGCGCGATCGGCAGGCCTGGGAGCTGCCAGGGAACGGACTTCCGAATGCGATTGGCCCCCAACTGCGATTTCACACTGGCTGGTCAATTAACGGCCAGCCAGCGTGAAAGGCGCACTGAAATGCTCAGCGCTGCCAGGGTGGGGGTGAAAGGAGGGTGGGCGATGACATAAGCGCAGGCATGGGGGAGCGCAAGGTGAAAGCTCCCTGAAAGCAGATAGCTGCCTCAGGGAGCTAAAGAATTTAAAAGCAATCAATAAAGATATTAAGATGCCGAAAAAATGTCCACGTATCAGAATCAGTCACCTGAACATATAAAGTGATGAAAATTCTGTCCTTACATTTTTATTATTTTTAAAAATTTAATAATGGAAATCTCATCCCGCACGATGATGTCGGGAAGCTCGTCCGACGTCATCATGTGCTATTTCATGCTCAAACGGATCGGGTGCGCACTCGCCCACACAGTGAAAAATTCTTCCCTTGAAGTTATTAAGTCTGAAGCAGGTTATCAGGCATTCACTTTCCCCTCTCTTTTGTGAACACAGTAACAAAACATAAGGACAGAGCCATGCATTGATGGCCCTGGTTTTTAAACAAAATGCTGCGTCCTAGACTCAGGGTGTTGTGGTGCAAAATAGTAGTTAAAAATTATTTTGTTTAGGTCAAACATGACAACTCACCGAAGTGGGGAAGTGTAGCACATTCATTAGTTTATACCATCACACAAAGATGAGTTGCACTGAGTGAGTTACAATAGCTTGATCATAGTTGTTGTTTTCATATATTTACTTTCTCGCTGTGAAATAAAGCAGCTTAACAATTCATATCAGACCCTGCCACAGAATCACTGAATCTTCACCATGCAGAAGGAAGCCATTTGGCCCATCAAGTCTGCACTGGCTCTCTGAAAGAGCATTCCACCTAGCCCCAATCCCCTATCTTATCCCTGTAACCTTACACATTATCTCTTAACAAGTGTTTTCTTGGTCCACCATCAAAAACATTGGAGTTACACATGAGAACATATGCGAAAGGCACCCCATTGAAAGAGAGCCAACCCAAAAAGATAATGCCGCTTTTCGTCAGGGCTCCATTTTGCTAGACTATCTGACCTAGCCCAGAAGCTGTCATGCATCAATTCTCCCAATATACCAGCCTCCGGAGATGTGCTGGTTGCCAGCTGAGCCAATCCAGTAGTGAACTCAGTGCAGTACCCAGCCTGATGCGTAAGAGAAGTTTGCAGCTTCCAGGCCTTATACAGAATGTCAGAGCATCCTGGAAATGATGGAGGCCTGCCGCTAACAGACTCCACCATTTCCTAGGACAGGAGATGAGTGCAAGCCCTGTGAATTTTCAGGCCCATTGGATCAAATTTAAATCACAAGGAGTACTCTTTATTCCAACCCTGTGTTGCACCATCATACAGACGAATTTGGGCAATGCACCTCCCTAAATGTAAGGTACTCATACCATTTATGGAATTATTGCTGGATCGAGGAGAATAGGTGAGGTCAGATATAGGTGATAAACATATTTTATCACAGTTTTGAAGTTGTTGAATAGTTCCGTGCTGTGCATTCACTTAAAATTGTTTCTGCTAAGACCTACATTGATTAAAAGAAGAGAAGGGAGAACACAATCCAACACCTAGAAATTAGAGTTGGCAATATTGGAGGGTAAACACAAAAAACGCTCATTTTTTAATTCATTCAGGGGATGTGAGCTTCACTGGCTGGGCCAACATTTATTGTCCATCCCTAGCTGACCTTGAGAAGGTGGTGGTGAGCTGCCTCCTTGAACCGCTGCAGCCCATATGGTGTAGGTACACCCACAGTGCTGTTAGGAAGCGAGTTCCAGGATTTTGACCCAGCAACAGTGAAGGAACGGTGATATATTTCATATGAAATTCTTATGGATGTTATTCTAACAGGGATGCTAACACATTTGTTTTAAATACGTTGACATCTCCAAAGTATCAGAAATTAAAATCATACAAATGTTTTCATATCTGCTCACTAGTATCGCCAACACCATTTACAGCCCTAAGTGATTACATTTGAGAAAAGAGCAGTGCTGGAGAAATTCTTTTTGCTGACCTAGGAGAAAAGGAATTTGAACATTCCCTGATCCCCAGAGATAATTGAATGAAACCCGAGGCTATCTATCATTTTTCACTTCTCTGTTATTCAGTTCTGAGAACATACTAGGGCCCTAGTCAGTGTGTCAGCATTTTATGACTTAATTCAGCAGTGACCAGATCCGTGTCCCCCAGTCCTGCTTCTACTCAAATATAGACATCAACCCTTTCAAAACTACTGCCAAGGTGAATGTGAGAGGTTGTAGCCAGAGGTCAAGGCTGCTATCACTGCCATTGATGTTAGAAAACTGGGAGAGTTGAAGAAGAAGGTGGGTCACTGTGAAGGAATGTTGAGTTGGATGGGATATAGTGAAGGAGCAATTGGACCTCAGTGCAACCCATTGGCATGTCTCCTGGCTCAGTAGGTAGTGTCTGTAACTCTGAGCCAGAAGCTCTATGTTGAAGTCTCACTCCAGGACTTGTTGGTTATAGAGGGAGTGTTCATGATGCAGTTCAACAGGTTGATGATCACCCCACTAATCCTTTCAAGCACTTATTTCCCCAAAGGGAATAAAAGTGCGTGATCATACGAAACAAACATTGCACCCATTTTATTGATGAAAAATTAGTATTAGCTGGACAGATTTTGGGTCACAATATCTCACTCCTGATCTCCCTTGGAAGTTGAAAGCCATTGAATTCTACGTGAGGGTCTAACAAGGTGTTAGATGCCTTGGCATATTCAAATTGGCATGCTAATGCTGGTTTCAAGACCATGATTGAAATTCATTATTGAAACATAAAGGAGACATCAAAGAGGTGTTAGTTTCTTTTATTTTGATATACAAAGGGTCTAATGTCTGCATCAGATACACGCCAAGGATGCTTCTTTTGGTATCTATTCCAATATGTTGAACAATGCTCAGAATGTGCGTGTGCATACCACATGCTATGTTGGGCACTTTGCCATTCATTTTACACCCAATAATGAGCACAGCATCATTGAATCCCTACGCAGTCAACTCGAGAAAAAGATGGTCACTCACTTTTGCACATTCATCTTGAGACGTAGGAGTAGTGGCTCCTGAAGAATTTCTGATGCATGACACTCTGGAGCCAATGTAACGCAAATGGAGGATTCTGGATCATGGAATTTAAACCCACTGTGCCATCCACCCACCCCACCCCCTCTGCCAACTGCAGGCAGAACTTTGTGCCAAGCTCAACTCACGCATAACTTCAAAGTTTCACTGAGTTTTCTGCAAAGTTTGAGGGTGAGCCAAGGTACTTTTGAATTGCCACAGGCTAATATGGTTTGTCTTGGGATATTTAAGGAGCTGTAACTTATCAAATCTTTCAATCAGTTTAGACTTCTCGAGGGAATGTTCACAGCTCCTGCAATAATAACAAATTAAATAAGAAGAACATTCTCTATATAAAAGGATTCGACAAAAGAATAGCTCAGCATTATAATTACAACCTCCCATTGATTTCCATTGTGGAGTTAAATGGAAGGATTGACTCAAAGAAGTTGTGAGAATGTGGATCATACCTGCACAGGGGGTAATTGAGGCAAGTACCATGGATATATTTATGGGGAAGCTGGATGAGCACATGAGGGAGAAGGGAAAAGAAGGATAACTTGCTAAAGTGAGACAAAATAAGGGGGGAGGAGGTTTGTGTGGAACATTAACACCGGCATAAACCAGCATTTTCTGTGTCTGCAAATTCTGTGTAATTCTATGATTTATATGATAATAGTTAAACATATTATATCACTGTTAGCTATTTGCTTGCTCATCCATTGTTAAAATTTTTGCTTTTAATTTAAATTTAAAATAATATTTGAAGATATGGTGCTTTATCATTTATTACAAAGAGAGCTCCTATGAAACTTGAGATTAATTCTAACATTTAAAATGATTAATATCACTAACATTCCCCAGAATAACATTACTGAAAGCATACCTACACACCAAGACTAGTGAAGATATTCTCAAAGGCATAAATTGGAACTTACTCTTGAGAGTGAAATCAAGAGGGAGCAGGGTAGAACATGTCTGCAACAGTTTCCTCTAATAATGCCATGAGAGATTCATTATGTATTAAGTGTATTGCAATGAATCACAATTCTTTTTGCCCATTTGTTCTGGTGTCAATGCCTCTTTAATTATTGATCTGTTGAGTGATGTGTAAGGTTACGAAATGCCGCTTTATTCGGCCGTCTGCATTTTTTTAATTCATTCATGGGATGTGGGCTTCGCTGGCTGGGCCAGCATTTATTTCCCATCCCTAATTGCCCTTGAGAAGGTGGTGGTGAGCTGCCTTCTTGAACCGCTGCTGTCCATGTGGTGTAGGTACATCCACAGTGCTGTTAGGAAGGGAGTTCCAGGATTCTGACCCAGCAACAGTGAAGGAACAGCGATATAGTTCCAAGTCAGGATGTTGAGTGACTTGGAGGGGAGCTTCCAGGTGGTGGTGTTCCTATCTATCTGCTGCCCTTGTCCTTCTAGATGGTAGTGGTTGTGGATTTGGAAGATGCTGTCTAAGGAGCCTTGGTGAATTCCAGCAGTGCATCTTGTAGATGGTACACACTGTTGCGACTGTGCGTTGGTGGCGGAGGGAGTGAATGCTTGTGGACATGGTACCAATCAAGCAGACTGCTTTGTCCTGGGTGGAGTCAAGCTTCTTGTATATTGTGGGAGCTGCATTCATCCAGGCAAGTGGGGAGTATTCCATCACACTCCTGTCTTGTGCCTTGTAAATGGTGGACAGGCTTTGGGGAGTCAGGAGGTGAGTTACTCATCGCAGAATTCCTAGCCCCTGATCTGGTCTTGTAGCCACAGTATTTATTTGGCTAGACCAGTTCAGTTTCTGGTCAATGATAACCTCCAGGGTGTTGATAGTGGGGGTTCAGTGATGGTAATGCCAAGGGGCGGTGGTTGGATTCTCTTGTTGGAGATGGTCATTGTCTGGCACTTGTGTGGCACAGTGGCACAGTCACAGTCACAGTTACTTGCCACTTGTCAACTCAAGCCCTGATATTGTCCAGGTCTTGCTGCATTTGGACATGGACTGCTTCAGTGTCTGAGGAGTTGCGAATGGTGCTGAAGTGCAATCATCAGTGAACATCCCCACTTCTGACTTTATGATGGAAGGAAGGTCATTGATGAAACAGTTGAAGATGGTTGGACCGTGGACACTACCCTGAGGAACTCCTGCAGTGATGTCCTGGAACTGAGATGCCTGATCTCCAGCAACCACAGCCATCTTCCTTTAAGCTAGATATGACTCCAACCAGTGATGGGGTTTTACCCCCTGATTCCCACTGACTCCAGTTTCGCTAAGGCTCCTCGATGCTACACTCGGGGAAATGCTGCCTTGATGTCAAAGGCAGTCATTCTCACCTCACCTCGAGAGTTCATCTCTTTTGTCCATGTTTGAACCAAGGTTGTAATGAGGTCAGAAGCTGAGAGGCCCTGGCGGAACCCAAACTGGGCATCAGTGGGCAGGTTGTTGCTAAGCAAATGGCGCTTGATAGTACTGTTGATGACCCCCTTCCTTATGTTACTGATGACAGAGAATAGGCTGATGGAGGGTAATTGGCTGGTTTAGATTTGTCCTGTTTTTTTGTGTACAGGACATGCCTGGGCAATTTGTAGTGCCACACAACATGATGGAGGGTATCCTCAATGTAAAGGCAGGACTTCGCCTCCACAATGACTGACTGTGCAGTGGTCACCCCTACCGATATTGTCATAGACAGATGAATCTGCGGCAGGCAGGTTGGTGAGAATGAGGTTAAATATCCTTTTCCCTCGCCACCTGCTGCAGACCCAGTCTAGCAGCCACACCATTTAGGATGCAGCCAGCTTGGTCAGTGGTGGTACTATGGAGCCACACTTGGTGATGGACATTGAAGTCCTGCACTCAGAGTACATTCTGCACTTTTGCCACCCTCAGTGCTTCCTCCAAGTGGGGTTCAACATGGTGGAGCACTGATTCATCAGCTGAGGGAGGGCAGTACATGGTAATCAGCAGGAGTTTTCATTGCCTGTGTTTGACCTGATGCCATGAGACTCCATGGGGTCCAGAGTCAATGTTGAGGACTCCCAGGGCAACTCCATCCCGATTGTATACCACTGTGCCGCCACCTCTGCTGGGTCTGTCCTGCTGGTGGGACAGGACAGACCCAGGGATGGTGATGGTGGTGTCTGGGATATTATCTGTAAGGTATGTTTCCATGAGGATGACTATGTCAGGCTGTTGCTTAAGTAGCATGTGAGACAGCTCTCCCAATTTTGACACGAGCCCCCAGATGTTCATTAGGAGGACTCTGCAATTGCCATTGTCATTTCCAGTGCCTAGATCGATGTCAGGTAGTCCAACTGGTTTCATTCCTTTTTTGTGACTTTGTAGAGGTTTGTTAGAACTGAGTGGCTTGCTCGGCCGTTTCAGAGGGCATTTAAGAGTCAGCCATGAGTCACATGTAGGCCAGCAGATTTCCTTCCCTCAAGGACATTAGTGAACCAGATGGGTTTTTTCCTTAACAACAATCGACAATGGTTTCATTCCAGATTTTTTATGGAGTTCAAATTCCACCGTCTGCTGTGGCGGGATTCGAACCCCAGTCCCTAAAACATTACCTTGCATCTCTGGATTATTAGTCTAGCAGCATAGATGTTGTTGTGACTATTCCTTCCAGCTATCTACCACCTTCCCATCGCATTGTAATTTAGTAAGAGTGAGAAATTGGTGACTTCTATATGACTCCAAATCTCTTGTAAATCAGGAATTGTAAACTCCCTCAATCAGATCATTTTCAGAATATCTACTGAAGCTATTTCCAATCCTAACAGAAATTGACTAAAGAAGGGATTCAGAAAGAGCTAAGAGGTTTCACAGAAAAACACATCACAGAAATGAACATCAAGGCATTGGAAATTAAGGTCTAGAAATTGGTCTACACCAGCCTACAACTGGGTGCAGGGATCAAATATTGGTCTTCTTTAACATCAGATCTACTGGATGTTACCGGACAGCTTACCAACAAATAATTTTGTGGCGTTCCATCACAGACAGCAGCCATTAGGTAGGTAAAGGGGGTATCAAGCAGGCATTATGCCCCTTAGCTGCACTTTCAAGCACAGACTCTGATCATTTCTTTTGATGTCTGTTTGAATGTGGCAGGCAGCACACTTCTGCACACACAAGCTGCCACCTCAGTGGACTCTTTTGTGCTCGTTTTACACCCGCAAAATGGATGCAGCATCATTGGATTTTTGGGCCTAAGGACTCAAACTATGAATACAGTACTAATGATTGGATGAAATATAGCCAAATTAGCTCTTTAAATAATCTGAAACATATAACTATTCTAGCAGTTGGAGGTACGAGACCGATGTAAAACCAGAGAACTGAAAGAACAGTTTGTATTTCGAAGTTATAAACCATGAGAATCAAAGGCCTTAAAATCAAATTCTCACTTCAAGCTCCAGTCAGACTCTGTATAAACTATCAATAAGGCTTAATTTCCACTCCTTTTTTTGACATTACCCATGACTGTTATTTTTCATAAAGACAGGTATATGACTGCATGATATAGATTTAATCGCAGAAAGAAATAAAGACTTTTTCAACTTCAATAGCATTACCAAGCAATGCTTGGCAGTGCACTAGGCATGATATAATCGCTGTGCTTACCAGAATCACTGTGAAAATTGCAGGTAAGTGGGTGGCATAAATAATGTTAATTGGAATCAAAACCAGTCTTTTATTGCAGCGAATGGAAATAATTTTTAAAAACAGTTTGACGGTAGATACCAGCCACATGGTAAAGAATTCAATTACACCAATTATTTCAGTAGCATTCTCTGAGCTTCACTGCACAGTTTTAGAGCTACTACATTCAGGACTTTGCACATAATTTCCATCCAGTTTGAAAATGATATTTTTTTGTTTTCTTCCACACAAATCTTATTCCCCATACCATGTGAAGCTGCTTGACCTACTATGATCTCTTGCATAATGCCCATAGATTATAGTTTTTTAATTAACAGAATTTTATTTAAAAAAATCACCTGTTGCACTGCTTCCAATGATAGCTTCAAACAAGAGTGGCCTGCAGCTTCATGTTCATATTGTAGTACAAAGGATTCATGTTAAATACTTAAATGTATAGTCTATGTCATCAGTGATGTAAGATCGCATGACAACAGAGTATGCTGAGAGATAGTTCTATGTGGAGCCTCATGCTGAGCCAGTACTGTACATGGTATGAGGTTCAATAAAAGGTAAGGTTTACCAACAGCCTTGCCTCCAGCATTATCCATAAATCCAACCATGAACAACATCATCTAGGACCCGCAATGATGATCACAGATAGTGACAGCGGAAAACAATGGAAAAAGCACCAAGGGAAGAACTCAGTGACTGAAAGAAGCAGCAACAGAAACCATTGAGGAACAAGAACAGTGTGGGAAAGAAAAAAACCGACAGAACTCAAGAAAAGGCTACAGTGAAGAGAAGCTATGGAGAGAATACTACCTTTCCAAAGTGCTTCGACCACATGGAAGGCACAGATCAGCCCAAGAAGTGGCGGAACCATTGTCATAGGCTTACCATTTATAGAACAGCTTTGGAACTTGCAGAGAAGACTAGCAAGGAACAGGTCAGTGCCCTACTTTATGCCATGGGCAGTAGTGAAAATGACATAATAGTCAGGGCATAAACAAAGACAGAGCAACATATTGAAGAGGTTGTCAAAGCCTTCAAAATTTATTTTATTCTAAGGAATACCAGGGTGAAGTTCAATAGGCATATCCAAAGACCGAGAGAAAGCGTTGATTCCTTTAATAAAGATATATTGACTAGCTGAGATTTGCAAATATGGAGCCCTGAAAGATGAAATAACTTGGGATTGCATTGGTGTAGGATGCTTAGAGGAGACTTTATCAGACTTTCTGCAGTCAAGGGAAGTTTTTTTTATTCATTCACGGGATGTGGGCATCACTGCCTACGCCAGCATTTATTGCCCAATTCTAATTGTCCTTGAGAAGGCATTAGTGAGCTGCCTTCTTGAGCTGCTGCAGTCCATGTGGTGTAGGTACATCCACAGTGCTATTAGGAAGAGATTTCCAGGATTTTGGCCCAGCGACAGTGAAGGCATAACGATATATTTCCAAGTTAGAATGGTGAATGAATTGGAGGGGAATTTCTAGTTTGTAGTGTTCCCATCTATTTGCTGCCCTTGTCCTTCTAGGTGGTAGTGATCATGGGTTTGGTAGGTGCTATCTAAGGAGCCTTGATGAATTCCTGTAGTGCATCTTGTAGATGGTACACACTGATGTTACCATGAGTCAGTGGTGGAGAGAGTGAATGTTTGTGGATGGGGTGCCAATCAAGCGGACTGCTTTGTCCTGGATGGTGTCAAGTTTCAGTGTTGTGGGAGCTACACTTATCCAGGCAAGTGGGGAGTATTCCATCACACTCCTGTCTTGTGCCTTGTAAATGGTGGACAGGCTTTGGAGAGTCAGGAGGTGAGTTACTCATCGCAGAATTCCTAGCCCCTGACCTGGTCTTGTAGCCACAGTATTTATATAGCTAGTCCAGTTCAGTTTCTGGTCAATGATAACCTCCAGGGTGTTGATAGTGGGGGATTCAGTGATGGTAATGCCATTGAATGTCAAGCGTTGATGGTTAAATTCTCTCTTGTTGGAGATGGTCATTACCTGGCACATGTGTGGTGCGAATGTTACTTGCCACCTGTCAGCCCAAGCCTGGATATTGTCCAGGTCTTGCTGCATTTGGACATGGACTGCTTCAGTGTCTGAGGAGTTGCGAATGGTGCTGAACATAGTGCAATCATCAGCAAACATCTGACCTTATGATGGAAAGAAGGTCATTGATGAAGCAGCTGAAGATGGTTGGTGATGTCCTGGAGCTGAGATGACTGACCCCCAACAATTACAACCATCTTCCTTTGTGCTAGGTATGACTCTAACCAGTGGAGAGTTTTCCCCTCTGATTCCCATTGACCCCAGTTTTGCTTTGTCTCCTTGATGCCACACTCAGTCAAATGCTGCCTTCATGTCAAGGGCAGTCACTCTCACCTCACTTCGGAAGTTCAGATCTTTTGCCCATGTTTGAAGCAAGGCTGTAATAAGGTCAGGAGCTGAGTGGCCCTGGCAGAACCCAGCTGGGCATCAGTGAGTAGGCCATTTCTAAGCAAGTGCCACTTGATAGCACTATTGATGACTCCTTCTATTGATTTACTGATGATCAAAAGTAGACTGATGGGACGGTAATTGGCCAAGTTGGAGTTGTTCTGTTTTTTGCGTAGAGGACATACCTGGGCAATTTTCCACATGGCCGGGTAGATGCCAGTTTTGAAGCCGTACTGGAACAGCTTGGCTAGGGGTGCAACAAGTTCTGGAGCACAAGTCTTCAGTACTATTGCCGCAATATTGTCAGGGCCCATAGTCTTTCCGCTATCCAGTGCCTTCAGTGCCCCCACATTTCTTGATAACACATGGAGTGAATCGAATTGGCTGAAGACTGGCATCTGCGATGCTGGGAACCTCGGAGGAGGCCGAGATGGATCATCCGCTCGGGACTTCTGGCTGAAGTTTGTAGCAAATGTTTCAGCCCTATCTTTTGCACTGATGTGCTGGGCTTCCCCATTATTGAGGATGGGGATATTTGTGGAGCCTCCTCCTCCAGTAAGTTGTTTAACTGTCCACCACCATTCACAACTAGATATGGCAGAGCTTAGATCTGATCCGTGGGTTATGGGCTTGCTTTGTTCTGTTTATCAGTTGCTGCATATGCTGTTTGGCACACAAGCTGTGCTGTGTTATAGCTTCACCAGGTTGCTACCTCATTTTTAGGTAGCCTGTTGCTGATCCTGGCATGCCCTCCTACACTCTTCATTGAACCAGGGTTGATCCCCTGGCTTGATGGTAATGGTTAAGTAGGGGATATGCCGGACCATGAGGTTACAGATTGTGTTCGAGTACAATCCTGCTGCTGCTGATGGCCCACATGGCTCGTGGATGCCCAGTCTTGAGTTGCTAGGTCTATTTGAACTCTATCCCATGTAGCATGGTGGTAGTGCCACACAACACGATGGACGGTATCTTCAATGTGAAGGCGGGACTTCATCTCCACAACAACTGTGTGGTGGTCACTCCTACCAATACTATCATGGACAGTTGTATCAGCGGCAAGCAGGTTGGTGAGGCTGAGGTCAACTATGTTTTTCCCTCTTGTTGGTTCCCTCACCACCTGATGCATACCCAGTCTCGTAGTTATGTCGTTTAGGACTCGGCCAGCTCAGTCAGTAGTGATGCTACTGAGCCATTCTTAGTGATGGACATTGAAGTCCCCGACCCTGAGTACATTCTGTGCCTTGTCACCCTCAGTGCTTCCTCCAAGTGGTGTTCAACATGAAGGAGCACTGATTCATCAGCTGAGGGGGTGCGGTTGGTGATAATCAGCAAGAGGTTTCCTTACCCATGTTTGACCTGATGCCATGAGACTCCATGAGACCCAGCGCTGATGTTGAGGATTCCCAGGGCAACTCTCTCCTGACTGTATACCACTGTGCTGCCACCTCTGCTGTGTCTATCCTGCCATTGGGACAGGACATACCCAGGGTGGTAACGGGAACATTACCTGTAAGGTATGATTTCTGACAGTGTCAGTCAGTCTTTTGTTTGACTAGTCTGTGAGACAGCTATCTCAATTTTGGCACTAGCCCCCAGTTGTTAGTAAGGAGGACTTTGCAGGGTCAACAGCGTTAAGTTTGCCTTTGTTGTTTCCGGTGCCAAGGTCGATACCGTGTGATCCGCCCGGTTTCCTTTTTTGAGACTTTGTAGCAGTTTAATACATCTGAGTGGCTGGCTAGGCCACTTCAGAGGACATTTAAGAGTCAACCACATTGCTGTAGGTCTGGAGCCACATATAGGCCAGACCAGGTAAGGACGGCAGATTTCCTTAAAGCATATTAGTGAACCAGGTGGGTTTTTTTTGCAACAAACGATATGGTCATGGTCATTATGAGGCTTTTCATTCCAGCAGGATTAGAACCCTAGTCCCCAGGCCATTACCCTGGATCTCTGGATTATTAGTCCAGCGACAATCCCACTAAACCATCATCACCCCCTATTGAATGCAGTTAACAAGGAAGGCAGAAGTGAGCAAACAAAAATCAAATATTTATTCGAGGCGACAAAGAGATCTCATGGAGATAAATAGCTGACACGGTGCAGTTTGTAGAACACCTAATTCCTAATTCAAAACAGCAAAAGAATGAAGAGGTCATGGTAGCTGTCATTAATTAGTTTCCTCATTGTGGTGGGAAAAGGCTGCATTGCTCAAAAATGCGGAGTGCCATTTCTACAAGAAGAGAGGCCATTTTAAATCGGTACGCCACAGCAAAAAGCTTCTCACACAAAAATTAAAGGAGAAACAACTAATATCATGTAGCATTTAAGAGGTCAAAAACGAAAAAGAATAATGAAGTGCTAATCTTGGGAGAAATTACAGGATTGAATGGGAACTATTGCAGCACAGATATTATGGTCAGTGGACATAAATCAGACTTCAGTCGACGCTGGAGCAGGAGTTTCAATTCTTTCTGTCTAGAATAGCGGCTAAAGCGAGACTTTCTCCAGCCATCATTAACTAAGTAAATTTCTTCTGTGTTTGAATTGCACTGGATCACAATTTTCAACTTAGTTCATATATAAGTTTGGGGGTTTCATTGTAGAGTATTGTAATATGTTTTGTTCCAACCCCATATTATAATGATGGAGATGAATATCCTCCCATAACTGAAATATTCACTGGGTGAAGTGCTTTTGTCATTTACATCTAATATTTTGTTACATTTGATGCTGTAAAAAAATTCTTTAAGCTGTTGTGAGTTATTGCCTACATTCCTTTCACTTTATTTTTGGGTTTCGCTGTTATTGCAGTTGGTCATTTGAAACCTGTCCATTTTGCACTTTTATTTTTCTTTGTGATAAGATGTGATCACGCATCAAGAGCATGAAGGCCAGAAGCATGCTAAAAGAATTAATAACAATAAAGGAGAGTCAGCGTTTTTGGCTGTGATGGCCACTCCTACCATGATGTTTCTGTGAGAGCTGCAGGCTGAACTAGTCAACAAAGCAGAGACTATCAGCAAGTTCTCCTCTCAAAGGAAAAAGAAACAATTAAAGTGTTCAATACCTTGAAGAAGGATGTCAATATTAAATTTTTACAATCTTCTAATATGACTCAGACTCAGAGCACAACTAGATAGGAAGAAGTACAGTGATGACCCTGGCTTCACAGGACCATGCACCATGTAAGAGCTGGAAACTGGTATATCTAGTCTAAAGCACGGGAAAGCAACTGGTCTTGCCAACATAGCAACGGAGCAGATAAAGCAGAGTTTTCGGCCAATTTCACTGCTTTGCCACACCAATAAGCTGCTTGAACGCCTGATACTCAGTAGGATAGCACCAACTGTAGATGAGAAGATCATTCCAGAGCAAGCAGGTTTCTGCCCCAGCAAATCAACAACAAGCCAACTGCTCAACCTCACACAACATATCGAAGATGGTTTTGAGCAAGGGATGATAACAGGTGCTGTTTTTGTAGACCTGTCAGCAGCATACAATACAGTGAACCATAGACATCTCCTCTGCAAGATCCTAGAGATGACAAAAAATATTCACTTAACAGAGCTGTTAGAAAGCATGCTTCAGAATCACCGGATCTATGTTGAACTAGGTGGGAAGCGCAGCAGGTGGCATATTCAGAAGAATGTTCTTCCTCAGGGAAGCGTGCTTGCACTGCTGCACAAATGACCAACCTATGGACGGTGTCACACGCCATTTTATATATGCTGATGACTTATGTGTCACTGTCCAAAGCACTGATTTTAACACCGTGGAGAAAACGCTTTCTGAGTCCTTGGAGGGACTAACATCCTACTATGAAGAAAACCACCTTCGCACAAACCCATCAAAGACACAAGTTTGTGCATTCCACCTCAGAAACCATGAAGCCAAATGCCAGCTTAAAATAACCTGGTGTGGAGCAACACTGACGCATTGCGAGCACCCTATCTACTTAGGAGCCACACTTGACAGATGCCTCACCTTCAAGAACCACATCGAAAAGACAAAGGCCAAAATGAGCACACGAAACAACATCCTGAATAAGCTCACTAACACAAAATGGGGAGCAAGCTCGAAAACATTGCGAACCAGTGCACTTGCTCTTTGCTATTCCACTGCCGAATACGCCTGCCCTGCATGGGAAAGATCTACTCATGCTAAGAAGATGGATGCCATTCTGAATGCAAGCTGCCAACTTATCACAGGTTGTTTAAATCCAACAAACACCAACAGCCTATATATCCTGGCAGGTATTGCTCCCCCTGATATAAGAAGAACGGTAGCCAGCAAGAAATTGCTGAGAGGCACCCTCTACCTGGTCATACACCTACACCCAGCCGCCTAAATTAAAGGAAGAGCTTCATGAACAGTGTTGTTCCATTACAATCAACCCCATCTGAAGCCCACATCGCCTTGTGGAAAGACCGGTTTGCCAGTCTTAAACAACCCCCAGCGATGGAAATTCTACCGGATGAAAGCCTTTCCCCAGGAGCTAATTGCAACTGGGCAACCTGGAAGTGCCTTAACAGACTTAGGACTGGTGTAGGTCATTCAAAGGTGTCACTAAGCAAATGGGGATATACAACCAGCCTGACAACTTGTGAATGTGGAACTGAGCCACAGACTATGTAACACCTCCTGCAATGTCTATCGCTAGAGGAACCCTGCATTGTTGCAGATCTTGCCGAATTCAACAAGGCGCAAAAATGTGTCCAGTTGTGGCTGGGCCATGTATAGACTGTCTGCGGACACAATAAGAAGACTCAGGCGGGCACTTTCACCTTTCACGCATAGCTTTAAGCAAACCAGTCAGCACCTTTACCTGGCTATGAATCTGTAGCTTGTCTTCGTGTGCCCATTTATAGGTACAACACAGAAGGCACCATGCCAATGACATCCAAGCACACAAATAATGGACCATGGAGGCTCTACCTTGGTATGCATAGTCTCAGGAGTTTGTAATGATGTTCACCCCTGGAATTAGTGTTAGTTTCCTACCTGCTGGGCAGATAGTCCCGATCAGTGCACTACCAGTAAGTTATGGGACCAGTCTCCTACTGAATCACAGAATTGGAAAATATGCCCCAATGTTCCTAAAAGATTGTGTAATAAAATGATAGGCGTGATTATTTTTTCAAAACCCGAGCTGTTTGGGCAGTTAGAAGTTGCAGAGAAATGAATGATTAGTAAAAAACTGCTCAGAAAAAAGTTCATCTTCCTCAAATTAAGCAAAGGCCCTACTCGCCCGCATCAGTTAATCTTTGCAAAGTCTGAGATTAGGCGATCGACAAGGCTCCTTTTAAAGGCAAATATAGCCTACTTAACAAGTCATGGCCTAAACGCATTATCAATGCTGTAATGTAATATTAATGTCAAGGCACGAGTAGTCCTACACTGAAACCCAGAGAGAAAGGAAGGAAAGGAAGACTTGCATTTATATAGTGCCTTTCATGACTATCAGGCATTTCATAGCACTTAACAGCCAGTGAAGTACCTTTCAAGTGTATAGTCACTGTTATAATGTAAGAAACTCAGCAGTCAACACATGCACAGCAAACTCCCACAAACAGCAATGTGATAATGACTGCTTTAGTGATAAATATTGGCTAGGACACAAGAGGTAACTTCCCTGTCACTCATCAGAATAGCAGCCTTGGATCTTTTACATCCATCTAGGAGGGCAGATGAGAACTATCTGAAAGACAGCCATGCCCATATTGCAGCACACCCTCTGTACAGCACTGTCACATCAGTCTTGGTCCTGCAGTAGGAATTGAACCCACAAACTTCTGACTCAGCAGTGAGAGCACTACCCACCCTACCCACTGAGCTATGGCTGCTAAGTAGTGGAAAGGAGCTAAGAAGCGGGGCAAGTGTAAGAACGTTCCTTCTTTAGCCAGGAGGATCAGGATATGTGCTTCAAGGATATGTTGGGCCTTTCCAACACCTGTTTCTCCCCTTCCTGACCCCAATCTTGAAGGAGCTCCTCCCGAAGGACACCCAACCCCCAGATCAGCAATCAACCCTTGTCCTAGAATCCCCCCTTCCACTGACTGCCAGGGTATTTTCCCCTGGGTCTCTGGTTTTGGTCTTCTGGTACTAAACTGTGGCTTCTGTCCACTAGCCAGATAGTGAATCTGGAGGGACTCAGGAAGCCTTTATTTAAATGAGGTTCTGTATTTAAGGTGGGCAGGGCCTGCACATGCCCAAAATCTCCTGGTGCACTACCTGCTTCTGGGCTCTCACACAACATTCCTGCCCCAGACTCCAGCATCATAAAAATCAAAGTCTCTTGCAACAGTGAGTAATGCAGTTGCCTTGATCACTTATCCAGCACCCACTTGACCATCATATTTTTGTTAAGCAGGACTATAAACTATGGTGTAGTCTAGGCCATTTGAGTGTTGGTCTATATATGTGCCCTTTCAGGGCAGAATTTTTGAAAAAATGAAAACATTGCCCCATGTACTTATATTGATGTTTATTTGAATAATAATCAAATAGTTTGATCAACCTAGCATACAATGCACACATAAACAATAGATTAATGATCTCTGTTTTCACTGTTGAAGCTACTAATCCCTTAGCTGTTCATCCAATCAGGTTAGTTCTGCACTTTGTTAATCATCAACTTCTGGAATCTAGACATTCCATGTTGTATCAATATTAAAAGAAGATTAAAATATCAGCTTTATTTTTTTTGAATTCTCAAAGGTATGTCATATATATTTTATGAAAGGTGTGCATCCATTTTACATTTCATGTAAGTGTATATTCACACATATTTTACAAAGGAGTGCACTCACTTGCTATATTTAAACACGTATTATAAATATTACTAAGCCTTTATACATGTCGATTGGCACGGCACTTCTGGGAGAATTGCATTGATACATCCAAGCTCTTTTGGTGTAACAGTGCTTGTACCAAAGTGGGGCAAGGGATTCGTGTGGCTTACTTGGCCCTGGACATCACTTAGGCCTGTAAAGTGGAGAGGTAGCAGGGAGATATTGCACAATGTTGGAATTGTATCCTTCCACAGCCTGCTATTGAAAATGCTTTTGCCCAGATTTGTTATTGCTTAAAAATTGATTCTAGCTACACCTAGCACACGAGGAAATCTCTGTCTCATATATAGTTATTTTTGGCTCTGTACGTCAGGTGACTTAATTGAATAATGGCAAAATTTCTAAATAACTTGATAGTAATGTTATAAATCTTGGACTATGAAGATGTGTTCATTTATTTTTTTGTGTCAAGATACATAGTGCTGCAAAAGGATCTAAAAATGTGAGGCACAATTCAAATATGTTGTTCCTAAGATAACAGCTTGTGTTTGTTCTAACTCTTTAATGGGATCTCACTCCTTTGTCACACTGCAGCAAACTATAAGAAAAATATGTCATGTCTAAATGGTAATACTTGTCATTTTGACAATTTAGGCCCTAGCGTGCGGAGTTTAGTCAGTGCCACCGTTCTTGACTGTTCTTGTGACTTGTTCTGCAAGTCATGTGTTATTAATGGCTGTGGAAATCTGAGATGAAAATCTCTTCTTGTCTCCCCATCAGCTCAGGCCAATGATAGGATGGTATGCTTCTTCTGATGGTTTTATCTTTGCTGCTGCCTTCTTTGCTAAAATAAATTTGGCTTTGCTTACAATGTCAGGAAGCAAGATTAACATCAGCAGAAAATATTCTTCATAAATGGTGTCATTTTATAACTTATTCAATATCGTACAGTGATGAATTATTCAAAACGGAAACATATATTTTCTTGCAGCTAGATGAGACAATTCATCCTTGTGGGTGTTATGAATATGTGAACACCTATAGATATAAAACTATACACAATTGGGTGAATATACTTGCATGATAGATGACTACAAATGATTAGCAAGCTCTGTGACAAAAATATCAGTTTTGTTCCGTAATTCAATCATATTTTTTATGAATATTATTTTGCAATACAGAACTTGAGCAATGCTGAAAAAAGAAACATTTTTGTCAAAATCTTTTGTCTTGCACTCATCAGGACAATTTGCAAGAAATCTCTAATGTCAGGGGAAACAACAAATTTATTCTGTATGAGAAGACAGTGCTGATTGGTTGGCAAGTCACTCTGAGTGGTACAGGCATTGCCATGGGGAATGCACCAGCTAATGGTGACTGACAGTTAACTGCCAAGCATTGTTTGAAATTTAAACCAGGCAGCTTGACTCTGATTGGTCAAGACATTGCCCTGGGGAATGAACCAGTGAATGGCTACCACTTATTTTGTTTAGCTGAAACAGGCGCATTGTATGTACTTGCTCTTTCTATTTGCATAGAACAGGGCCCTGTCTATTAATGTGTGTAGCTTCCAGTATATGCAAATATGCCATACTGCGAGCCTGACTGACAATCTTAAGTTGGTTGTAATTCTTAGCACATTGAGGATTATTTAGCAAATGTTGTCCAATCGCAGAATCATATCTAATGTTGGAAACTACGTTTGGGGTTTTGCAAGCACGTACTGGTTGGGTACAGTCTGCACCTTGCCCATTGTGAACAGCGGAAGGGACACGCTATTTGATATGATCCACCAGTCTTTGGGACTTACTGCCTACATACCTGGCATCACACTGACACTGAAATTCATATACTATATTACTCAATTGTGTGATAGGCATAACGCCTTTTTGGCTTGATGGCAGCATCCTGTTAGTGGCAAATAACAATCTTGTATTTACTTCGTAAATAGGACGCGAGCCATTTTCTCGCCATGCAAGCTTGATGCTGAAATAGGAAGCATCAAAGACATCGTGTAGGATAATGGCTACCCTGATCAGATCATTTTGCGCTGTATATTGCGCATGCTCATGAAACGGGCCCAAGCCTGTCACTTTTGGCCCTGAAAAGTGCCCAGTTTACCTCAGATTACTCTGGAAGGGCAAGGTGTCTCAAAAATTTGAGCAAGAGGTGAAGCTAGCTCTTTCACGCTGCTACTATGCAGTAGCAACATGAGTGGTATTCGTCAGTGATAGAATACTGGGGTCAAGCCAAAAAGATGTTCTACCTACCACACAAATGAGTAATGTGGTATATGAATTTCAGTGCCAGTGTGATGCTGGTATGTAGGCTATTTGTCCCAAAGACTCTGGCTGACCATAGCAAATAGCATATCCCAGCTGCTGTTCGCAATGGGAAAAGTACAGACCGTACCCAATGAGCCCCTGCTTTCAAAACTCAAAACACGGTGTCCAACATTAGATATGATTCTGCGATGGGACATCATTTGTTAAATAATCCTCAGCGTGCTAAAAATTACACTGGCAGCCAATTTAATATTGTCAGTTGGGCTAGTAGTGTACTGGAAACTACACAGAGCCCTGTTCATTGCAAACAGAAACAACACATACACACATTGTGCCTGTTTCAGCTAAGCAGACTAAGTGACAGCCACTCACATGTTGATTCCACTGGGCAATGTTTTGACCAATCAGAATCAAGCCACCTGCTTTAAATTTCAAACAATGCTTGGCAGTTAACTGTCATTCACCATCAATAGGTGCATTCTCTATGGCAATGCCTCTACAAATGAGACCCTGCTTGTCAACCAATCAACACTGCCTTCTCATACAGTGTAAATTTGTTGTTTCCCCTGACATTGGCATTTTCTTGCAAATTGTCCTGATGTGTACAAGACAAAAAGCTTTGACAAAAATGTATCTTTTTTCCAATAATATCATTTTAGTGTTTAATCAAATTAAACAAATGGTTGTCAAGGCCAATGAGAGCACTGACACTTTGGGTGATAATGTAAAATGAGCGCCATCAATTTAGTCACTTATTATACCTCTGCCCTGATTTTCATTCCCATTGCCTTCAATAGAAACTAAAATCAAGAAGGATTCCTGATGACCCACAGTGAAAATCCCCAAAATGGCCTCAATTTTTATTTGTTGATGCCAGTGTGGTGTGAGTCCAATGGCATACTATTAGTGTGCATCAGCTGCTTGTGTACTACACTTACATATATTTCTGGGATCATCCTAATTAGCATTTTGTCAGCACAGTTCCGGCATGAGTAATGTCACTTATCTGATATTTACCTGTTAGTGGGCAGGGATACACATAGGAACAGGGAGAGGCCATTTAGCCCCTAAGCCTGAGATACATTTAAACCATGGCTGATCTGTACCTTAACTCCATACCCTTACCTAACAAAATATTATCGATCTCTGTCCTGAACTTTTCAATTGATCCTGCATCCATAGCCGTTTGGGGAAGAGAGTTCCAGATTTCCACTAAGCTTTTTGCAAAAAAGATCAGCTTGATTTATTTTCCCATTAGGGTCACCAGTTTGCAGTACATTGGCTCCAAATGACTGGACAAGGCGTTGCTGCTGGCAGAAAACAGTGGTGCAAAATTCCCTTCTCACACAACTTCTCAGCCTCCCTTTTCAACAAACAGCAAGTCACTTCAATCCTCAGCATAGATCAATTCAAGTCACCAGTTGGTGAACTGTCTGACTTACACCATGGCAACCGAAGGAGTGAAAAAAAATGGATTCTGCCATTCTTTTTTGGTCTTTTTTTGTGCCAATTGGTAACCTTTGGTGTTTCATCAGTCTTTTGAACATAAACACTCCTAGTTTTAGTGTTCCATAAGAAAACTCCAAAACCAGAAAGTGTAACCTTAATGTATGTTTATATTAAAGAGTTGATTTTCCTGGATACTCTATTTGCTAAAGGGATGGTCAAGATGGGATCTTAAGCAGCAATAATAATAAAAACAAAAAACTGTGGATGCTGGAAATCCAAAACAAAAACAGAATTACCTGGAAAAACTCAGCAGGTCTGGCAGCATCGGCGGAGAAGAGAAGAGTTGGCGTTTCGAGTCCTCATGACCAATCAACAGAACTAGGTGAATCCAAGGAAGGGGTGAAATATAAGCTGGTTTAAGGTGTGTATGTGTGTCGGGGGGGGGGGGGGGGGTTGGATCGGGGGAGAGAAATGAAGGGGGGTAGTGTGGTTGTAGGGACAAGCAAGCAGTGATAGAAGCAGATCAACAAAAGATGTCACAGACAACAGAACAAAAGAACACATAGGTGTTGAAGCTGGTGATATTATCTAAACAAATGTGCTAATTAAGAATGGATGGTAGGGCACTCAAGGTATAGCTCTAGTGTGGGTGGGGGGAGCATAAAAGATTTAAAAATATTTTTAAAAAATGGAAATAAGTAGGAAAAGAAAAATCTATATAATTTATTGGAAAAAACAAAAGGAAGGGGGAAGAAACAGAAAGGGGTGGAGATAGAGGAGAGAGATCAGGAACTAAAGTTGTTAAATTCAATATTCAGTCCGGAAGGCTGTAAAGTGCCTAGTCGGAAGATGAGGTGTTGTTCCTCCAGTTTGTGTTGGGCTTCACTGGAACAATGCAGCAAGCCAAGGACAGACATGTGGGCAAGAGAGCAGGGTGGAGTGTTAAAATGGCAAGCGACAGGGAGGTTTGGGTCATTCTTGCGGACAGACCGCAGGTGTTCTACAAAGCGGACGCTCAGTTTACGTTTGGTCTCTCCAGTGTAGAGGAGACCACATTGGGAGCAACGAATACAGTAGACTAAGTTGGGGGAAATGCAAGTGAAATGCTGCTTCACTTGAAAGGAGTGTTTGGGCCCTTGGACGGTGAGGAGAGAGGAAGTGAAGGGGCAGGTGTTGCATCTTTTGCGTGGGCATGGGGTGGTGCCATAGGTGGGGGTTGAGGAGTAGGGGGTGATGGAAGAGTGGACCAGGGTGTCCCAGAGGGAACGATCCCTACGGAATGCTGACAAGGGGGGTGAAGGGAAGATGTGTTTGGTGGTGGCATCATGCTGGAGTTGGCGGAAATGGCGGAGGATGATCCTTTGAATGCGGAGGCTGGTGGGGTGATAAGTGAGGACAAGGGGGACCCGATCATGTTTCTGGGAGGGAGGGGAAGGCGTGAGGGCGGATGCGCGGGAGATGGGCCGGACACGGTTGAGGGCCCTGTCAACGACCGTGAGTGGAAAATCTCGGTTAAGGAAGAAGGAGGACATGTCAGAGGAACTGTTTTTGAAGGTAGCATCATCGGAACAGATGCGACAGAGGCGAAGGAACTGAGAGAATGGGATGGAGTCCTTACAGGAAGCGAGGTGTGAGGAGCTGTAGTCAAGGTAGCTGTGGGATTCAGTAGGCTTGTAATGGATATTGGTGGACAGTCTATCACCAGAGATTGAGACAGAGAGGTCAAGGAAGGGAAGGGAAGTGTCAGAGATGGACCACGTGAAAATGATGGAGGGATGGAGATTGGAAGCAAAATTAATAAATTTTTCCAAGACCCGACAAGAGTATGAAGCAGCGCCGAAGTAATCATCGATGTACCGGAGAAAGAGTTGAGGAAGGGGGCCGGAGTAGGACTGGTACAAGAAATGTTCCACATACACCATAAAGAGACAGGCATAGCTGGGGCCCATGCGGGTACCCATAGCCACACCTTTTATCTGGAGGAAGTAGGGGAGTTGAAGGAGAAATTGTTCAGTGTGAGAACAAGTTCAGCCAGATGGAGGAGAGTAGTGGTGGATGGGGATTGGGATGGGGATTTTTCTTGTTATCTTGACTCCCTTCTCTCTCCCCTTGTCCAGTCCCTTCCCAGCTACATCCATGATTCCTCTGACACCTTACGTCACATCAACAATTTCCAGTTCCCTGGCCCCAACTGCTTCCTCTTCACCATGGACGTCCAATCCCTCCACACCTCCATCCCCCACCAGGATGGCCTGAGGGCCCTTAGCTTTTCCTCAAACAGATGCCCGAACAATCCCCATCCACCACTAGTCTCCTCCATCTGGCTGACCTTGTTCTCACACTGAACAATTTCTCATTCAACTCCTCTCACTTCCTCCAAATAAAACATGTGGCTATGGGTACCCGCATGGTCCCCAGCTATGCCTGTCTCTTTATGGGGTATGTGGAACATTCCTTGTTGCAGTCCTACTCCGGCCCCCTTCCACAACTCTTTCTCCGGTACATTGATGATTACTTCGGTGCTGCTTCATGCTCCAGTTGAGACTTGAAAAAATTTATTAATTTTGCTTCCAATCTCCACCCCTCCATCATTTTCATGTGGTCCATCTCTGACACTTCCCTTCCCTTCCTTGACCTCTCTGTCTCAATATCTGTTGATAGGCTGTCCACCAATACCTATTACAAGCCTACCGACTCCCACAGCTACCTCGACTACAGCTCCTCGCACCCCGCTTCCTGTAATGTCTCCATCCCATTCTCACAGTTCCTTCACCTCCGTCGCATTTGTTCTGATGATGCTACCTTCAAAAACAGTTCCTCTGACATGTCCTCCTTCTTCCTTAACTGATGTTTCCCACCCACGGTCATTGACAGGGCCCTCAACCGTGTCCAGCCCATCTCCCACGCATTTGCCCTCAAGCCTTCTCCTCCCTCCCAGAAACATGATAGGGGCCCCCTTGTCCTCACATCACCCCACCAGCCTCCGCATTCAAAGGATCATCCTCCGCCATTTCCGCCAACTCCAGCATGATGCCACCAACAAACACATCTTCCCTTCACCCCCCCTGTCAGCATTCCGTAGGGATTGTTCCCTCCGGGATACCCTGGTCCACTCCTCCATCACCCCCTACTCCTCAACCCCCACCTATGGCACCATCCCATGCCCACGCAAAAGATGTAACACCTGCCCCTTCACTTCCTCTCTTCTCACCGTCCAAGGGCCCAAACACTACTTTCAAGTGAAGTGAGGGCATGGGATGGTGCCATAGGTGGGGGTTGAGGAGTAGGGGGTGATGGAGGAGTGGACCAGGGTGTCCCGGAGGGAACAATCCCTACGGAATGCTGACAGGGGGATGAAGGGAAGATGTGTTTGGTGGTGGCATTTCCCCCAACTTAGTGTACTGCATTCGTTGCTCCCAATGTGGTCTCCTCTACATTGGAGAGACCAAACGTAAACTGAGCAACCGCTTTGCAGAACACCTGCGGTCTGTCCACAAGAATGACCCAATCCTCCCTGTCGCTTGCCATTTTAACACTCCACCCTGCTCTCTTGCCCACATGTCTGTCCTTGGCTTGCTGCATTGTTCCAGTGAAGCCCAACGCAAACTGGAGGAACAACACCTCATCTTCCGACTAGGCACTTTACAGCCTTCCGGACTGAATATTGAATTTAACAACTTTAGGTCTTGAACTCCCTCCTCTATCCCCACCCCCTTTCTGTTTCTTCCCCCTTCCTTTTGTTTTTTCCAATAAATTATATAGATTTTTCTTTTCCCACCTATTTCCATTATTTTTAAATCTTTTATGCTTCCCCCACCCCCACTAGAGCTATACCTTGAGTGTCCTACCATCCATTCTTAATTAGCACATTCGTTTAGATAATATCACCAACTTCAACACCTATGTGTTCTTTTGTTCTGTTGCTTGTGACATCTTTTATGATCTGCTTCTATCACTGCTTGTTTGTCCCTGCAACCACACCACCCCCTCCACTTCTCTCCCCCCACCCAACACCCCCCCCGACCCCCCCAACCCACACCCCCCCGCCCCCCCGCCCCCCCCACACACACACACACACACACACACACACATACACACATTAAACCAGCATCTATTTCACCCCTTCTTTGGATTCACCTAGTTCTATTGAAGGGTCATGAGGACTCGAAACGTCAACTCTTTTCTTCCCCGCCAATGCTGCCAGACCTGCTGAGTTTTTCCTGGTAATTCTGTTTTTGTTAAGCAACAATATTGGTTTAGCCACTTTTGGCTTAAGACATCTTATTGTTAAAGGAGTTTAACGCAATGGCAGGAACAGCCGCCAAAGGGTTGTTAAGGAACTGATAGCCTCAAATTGCTTTTAAATTAAATTGCCTGCTTGAGCTCATTAAAGAGGCTACATGGCAATTTGGTGGCTACTAATTGAACTAATGCCCTCTCCTGACAGTGACCAGCTACTTTGGAGTCAACAAGTAAGTCCTGCTGTGAGTCTGGAGAGGACTTTTGAAACACATTGCAAGATGTTCCAGCATACTTTGTCACAACTTCACAAATTCATGATCAACTTTTGTTCTGAAAATTCTCTGAGGACGTTCAGCTTAAAAAAAAGGTTAATGTTGTGCTAAACCTCCTTACTGGAACCTTGGAGGAGTCACCAGGAGAAAGGGAGTGCTTGGTCATCAGCACCTTGTTAGTAGTTCTCCAAGGTATGGAAGAGGAATGGGAAGATGACATGAGGTCAGGCACAGCAGTGCAAGCTACTGCAGGGGACAGAGACAGGAGGGATGGGTGGACGATGTGGACTTCCTCCTCCTGCGGGTACAGCATATCTCACCTGCTCTGGACTTCCTCCACCAGGACATTCCCATGCCATTTCCGAGAACCTATGCACACTCTCTCTTGGACCTTGTGTCAACCAGCAGACCCCACACCTTCAGTGAATTGGGTGCAAGGAGTCTACAAAAGTTGCTTCTAATTAGTTAAGCTTGCAAGTGTTTGTTTCAGTGCATCCAGAGCATGTTTATATCATGGCAATCAGCAATTAGGCACAAAATTGAATGCTAAAACTAAACTTTCACAGCACATACTTATTATCAGTTTTCACCCTTTAACTAAGTAAACCCCCTGCACTTTAAACAAAGTCTCACAATTCTATAATTAGAAAATACATGAACAACTTGTGTGCCCCTGCAAGTGAATTATTGGAATCAATAATTATGTTAATGTGTTATACACTTGCTCCGTGACTGAAGTAGGAGTTGGATTTCTGCACTGGCTGCAATTTAATTAGTACAAAGTATAGTACTTTTAATTATTGCATAGTTTTATTGTGGTAAACATGCAAGATTTCTTGTCACGAGATATATTTGTTTATGGACTACGTTTTATATTTTTTCAACTTTGGTTATTATTTAGGGTTGGGCTAATCTACCTTGATTGTTGAAAATGAACAATAACTATGAATTGTATCATGAGCAAATACTTTTCTTTGCACATGTTTGGAAGTTAGTATGAGGTGCTAAGCGATATAAGGATAGATTTTCCATTGGTTACATTGCACTGGCAAAAATAGTACACATGGGGCTTTGTGTCCAGTTGCACTGTCACCATATACAAGAACTCACATTTGTGCAGTCTTATGATGTGTGCCCGGCAGATCAAACTCATGAGGAAACTTGAACACACTATCACAGCAGCTTTCCAATTTATATTTATTTTGAGGTGTATGTACTGAATTCAGAAGCAGTAAGTCCACCAACACTTCAGAGGTTTTTTTAAAAACTAAAATTAAAATATTTACTAATAGAAGAGATTTCAAGCACATACATAGAACTACAAATTACTACTATAATAACTCCTAAAATCCCTAATTAACCTGATTCCCCAGTTACACACCCTTTAAGGCAACAGTCCAAAAATAGATTTAAGATTTTAAACAGACCCAGCAAAATATCACAACACCCTGGACAGTTGAATTCAAAATGGCTCTCTCCAGCTTTGGTTTCTGTAGACAGCAGGTTTATGCGCAAATACCAGAGGCTTCATGAAGGCTATTTCACACACTTCTGTTAGATCTTACAATGCCTTCCCTTTCACATAGCCTCATCCTCCTTTATATATGTTTCTCCCTTTTTAATATGTAAATTCCATTCTTTCCATATATCTTTGGAACTTTTCATGTTATAACTATATACTGTTAGTAACCTTTGAGAAAAATAAACAAATTCCTTTAGCTTGCTTGTCTAGCAATTTGTAAACAGACTGGAATCCCTTTGAAAACCAAATCCCCCTTCATCTATCTAAAAATTCAAATTCCCTTCACACTTTATATGCTAAGACCCCAACCATATTTACCTACTTACTATTTGAAAGACACCTCTACACCTTACTTCTTTTGATAACTTCAACTTTCAGTCTGCTTGGCTACAAAATGTAACTTAGGGCAGGTTTTTCCAGTCCCCACTCTTCGATGCATCAAATGATGTGGGGATATGTTGGGCGTGCGTCCCAACATCACCCCACATAATTTAGATTTTCAGTTCAGTGGGAGCGTAGTCGAATCCTCTGCCTGAGTACTGCAATTTTACGTAAGAAGCCCTGGAGTCAGTAAAAATGCTGGGTTCTGAGCATAACTAAATGAGAACCAATACTTTGCTGTGACAGATGACTTGACATTAAACATGGATTACTTCAATCTAAATGTATGCAGTAAATCAATGGAATCATCATAAACTGATAGGGTGATTCTGTAACTAAGCACTGTAACTTCCCAAGTTACAATGCTGTGAGTACCACTTCTCACTGGATCTGTGAAATCATAGAACCTCCCTGTAGTGAATGCTCAAAGATGGTCCAGCTCACACTACTTTGGATTAGGATGCCAACGTCCTTTTAAAAATAGAATTAAAACTACTTGAAACAGATGCAGAATAGCATTTCTTCCATCCTCTTTGTGCTCTGCAATCACGGTGCCCTGATAGAGTGTCCCTCTGTGCAAGCACACTGTCATCTCCATTGATCCATCTTTAGCTTCTTGGCATTGTGACAAGCAATGTCTTGCATCTATGGTGCATTTCTAATTACATTGTATTTTAAATTCCAAACCTGTTGCTCAAGTTCATGACATTCAATTGGTGAGCAGCAGTCCAATCTTTCTTTCAAAACAAAACTCAGTTTTGCTACTTAAACAAGGATCTTGTTGATTTAATGGTTCTGTCCCAACAGAGACTGCCAGTTCAGCTGCACCTCTCCCTTTCTGGGTCGTTAGGGGCATTAAGAGCATACTGAATTTAATTGGAACATCTATTCCAGACGTTGATTCAAAAGTGGCCAATCTTAGAAAAGCCAGTCTGATGTGCCAGCCTCATTAAAAATCGATGCAGTTACCCTCAATGCATCTCTCTATACATGCTTTCAACAAAGCAGTAACTTAATATGGCATTAAAATTAGGTTATCTCATTAAAATTTAGAAGTCTTAGGAGGAGAGGACATTAGCGGAGAGAAATTTTCACACAAAGCTTTCCTTCTGTCTATCCCTGTGAAGTAAATAAGTTTTAGGATTGAATTATGTTACGTTAATCCTCTCTATAAGAATGAGTGCTATAAGAATGACCACTTCAGAATGCCCTTAACATAACCCTGAGCGATGATCATTAATAGAATAATCAGTACTGATTTTGTTCTTGTCCTTCAAATAAACCATCTATACAGTGTGTCCCTCATAAACCAGATTCATAGAAAGAATTTGGCAGACTAACACAATGGAAGAGCAAGCCAGGAACTTTGAGCGAATGTAGATATCTATGCACCCTAAATACCTGGATTATCTTTATCAATCTGTGATCTATTTTCAGAACCCATTTTAAAGGTAACATGCCCAAAATTGCATACAAATAGTGACATTGAATTGGAACATAGACACAAATTTTCCCCTTATTGTGGGGGAAGAGCGGGAGCGGATGTGAACGGGTGGGTTCCCGATCGACACCCCCAGTCGGGGGCAGGCCGCCATTTTACATGGACGAGCCAATTAAGGCCTGCCCAGCGTGACGTTCGCCAGGCCAATGTGCGGGCAGAGGGGGGGTATTCCCTCAGCCGGGAGTGCACTCTTTCATGCATGCGCGTGAAATAGCGCACTGATATCCCTGAGGCTAAGTGCGGCCTCAGGGAGATCGGCTCAAACTTCCAACTTTTAATAAAGGAGTTTAAACATTTTCCCTGCCATGTCCCCTCATGTGACACTGTCACATAAGTTGAGACACGTCCATCACTTTTATTTAAACCGTTCATTATAATTTAAATATCCTCATGAAACCTCATCCCGCCAGTGGATGAGGTTTCATGTTTTTTCACAAGCCTGCCTGGGCTCCCAGCTTGCCCGCTAACCTGAAGGTCGAACGGGCAGGTCCATTAATGAGCTGAATTGATTTTCTAATGGCCTTAATAGGCCGTTGACAGGTCGGTGGGTGAGCTTCCAACTCGGCTGCGCCCCAGCCAACATGAAAATGGAAATGACGCGGGGTGATGTCGGGAATTCCACCTGACATCATCCTGCATCATTTTACGCATCATCAAGCAGGCTCTGCCCCCGCTCGCCGACCAGAAGATCCTGCCCATACTTTCAGACTCCAAACATGTGGCAGATAGTCATCACCATGGTCTCTTTATTTTAGTATGATAATTAATTAAAATAACATGCATATTAGTATACATACTAATTCCTGGTCTTCTTGCCAGGAATATGCACTGTGTATTAATTTTGTCCATGTAAAATGGGTAATGAAAGATAGCATATTCTAGGTGGACAGAAAGTCACAATTTAGAAGAAAGAGAGAGCTTGCAATTATGCACTGCTTTATCATGTCTCTCAGAAGCTCTAAATGCACATCTCGTAAATTACTGTAAAACCTATCATTACATTTGTTTTTATCACAGCAGACATTGGCTTGATATCGAATGCGGCTTATATATTTTGACTCCCTGCTCTCTTTCCTGTCAGTATTTTGTTAGTATTTTTCTATTAATCTTGTAATCCTTCTGCTTGTTTTATGGTTGTATTGTATGGTGTGCCATGTTGCTGGGGTGCACAAATGCCTGTGTGTTTGTGTGTTATAGAGTGTTTGATGGAGGAGTGTGAAGGGGAAGAAGAATAAGTTTTTAGGTATAAGCCTCCAGCTTCACCTTTTCCACAGCTCTGTGGACACCAGGGCCAGTATGTTCTGGAAGAGTTGTTGTGTGGCTTAAAGATTTAGATTCAGTTATAAATGCCACTGATACAATGCCATTCTCCCTTGTTATATGCACTGTTTCCCTACAAGCAGATATAAATTATTGAGATACGAGTCAAGTATCCTTTATTCGAAACCCTTGCGGCCAATTGCGTTTCGGTATTCGGATGTTTTCGGTTTTCGGATCTACCATATATACAGTAGGCCCAGGCCTACTTACACTATGTGATAATCTGATGTGTAATATATCCTTAAGAAGAATGTTATAATAGAAGATCACATGATCTTATTATCCAATGACAGAATAGCACGGGCTCCCTTAGTAGTCTGTAGTCAATAGTCTAGAGTAAGTGTCTGTAATGTAGAAACAGGATTTGGTTCTAAGTACACAAGTGCAGCTGCTGAGTTCCTTTGTAAGTAAATAGAATGTATTCTACATAGAAGAACCATCTGCTGATCAGCTATGTCTATGGTACCAATTTGATCATCCCGAAACAAGCGTGCAATCCAAATCCATTAGTCCAACTAAACTAGTGACAAGGATCCAACATATTACAATAGCCTAAGCCTAGGCTAGCTATAGTCTACAAATACTAGACTGTTTCTCCATTTGCCAACTCTCACACAACCTACTTCTTACCTGTTAATACTTATTAAGCCTGTAATATAATATTTACATTGTTTTATTGACAAACAAATTAGTTGCATTGCTGTTCAAAAAAAGTTGGGGTTTTGGATGAGTCTCGTTTTTGGATGTATGGATAAAGGATATTCAACATGTATCTAAAATATTACAAACCCAGATATAGCTATCTAAGTGCCCATGCTGCATCCCAACCTGTGTATGAGCCAATGGCCATGCAGAATGCAGCCAGTTTTTGTTAGAAGTGAGATTGTTGGGCATAACTCTCCAAGATTTGTGTGCAACACTAGTTGGATACTTCAATGTCAGGTAAAAAGTACACCCTGCAGCAATATGGACGGGTATGTAAATATGTGCAGAAGTGAATGTTTTCTAGTACTTTGCAGGCATCCTCAAGGTGCAGTGAGTAATGTTTTGTGTGCTTTGCTTTGTGTAGGCAGCTTTTACTTCAGCAATCATCTTCCCACTTGAAGGCATGCTCTCCATTTACTCTGATGCCATATATATCTGAGAAACAGAGTTTACTCTCTCTCTGTCACTTCCTGCTATGCAATGCAAAGTGTTGTCCATAGAGAAGGGACCCTGTCTTTCCCAGAGAGAATAACCACCCTTTGTTGTGCCACATGCAGCATAAGCTTCTTGGCAGATTCAACAAGTTAAGGCTATATTTCCCCTCACTCTTGCATTTCCACTTTACTCAGACATCTCAATATGTTCCAAAATAAATCCCGGATATCGGGTGAGCCGACTCGCTTTCTTGTTGGTGGCTGAGCCTCAGACTGAGGTTTGTATCCAACTGCTAGAATTATTGTAACTATGCCTCAGGAATTACAGAAATCAAATACATCTTGCTATCAGCAAGAAAAGATGCAAAATTTGTGAAAATTAAGCAAAACAAAGATAACTTAAAATGCAAGGTATGATGCAGCCCCTACCTACACACACCAACCAACACTGATGAAGATAAAGCTGGAAAAACTTAAAACTATTCCTGTCTCCAGGTCTGGCTATCAAAGGGACCTGAAGCAAAGAACTGAAACCTGGAGATGTTGTTCAGATTTTATTGAAATGAATTAATTAATTTCCAGAAAGAGTTCTCTGCAAAAAACAAATCAACCTGAGGAAAAAAAAAAATCAGGCAGCTTTTAAATCACAACAAATCTTTGAGAACAGCTGTTGAGACAGAAGCTTCTATGCCTCCCATGCCCCACCTCACCCCACCATTTACCCACTCTCCACCACTTCCCCTGTTCCCCCTCCACACTCACTTCCCATTCCAAGAATGAGCTCCTTGTAGACTGAGCCCAATCTGTACAGGGAGCTTTGAGTATTAAAAGAAAATGGGCTGACCTCAGAAGGTCTTGCATGATCAGCTCAATATCTCTTTCCCAAATCTGGTCAGTATTGTTTTCTGGTCCTGGTTCCACTTTACCAGTATCAGAGAATGGCGCCTTAGATTTCTTTAATGGGCAGAATGACCTGGGACTCCACCCAAAAAAGGCTGCACTTATAGAATAGAAGCATAGAATTGTTACAGCCAGAAGGAGGCCATTTGGCCCATCTTGTCCATGCTGGCTCTCTCTGAGAGCTACTTACCTCAACTCTCTCCCTCGCCTTTCTCCATAGCCCTGTAAATTTCTTCTCTTCAGATAATTATCCAATTCCCTTTTGAAAGTTACAATTGAATCTACCTCTACCGCATTCTCAGGCAGTGCATTCCAGACCCTAACCTCTCGCTGTGTGGAAAAGTTTTCCTCATGTCGTCTTCCGTTCCTTTGCCATGAGACTTAAATTGGTGAACTCTCGTTCTCTATTCTTCCACCACCAGGAATCAGCACCCCAATGGCTACACTGGAAAATAGAAATGCTCCTCAGCTTTAATCATTTGTGCTTTTTATTCTGCCATGCAAAATCTGTGAAAATTAAGCAGAATAAGGATAATGTAAAATGCAAGGCGTGATAATATTGACTACCTACACACTAATCAATACATATGACGAGAAGGCTGGGCAAACTTAAAACAATTCCAATACTGAGCAATAATGGAGCAGTCCCTTTAAACATTGGCTGCCTTATTTGAGAGACGCACCTGTAAGCTATTCCACTTCAGTATAGCATGGTGTCACCGCTTTAGGCCTTTATAATTTACTATCTTCCCAATATTCCAAATGTGGCCTCCCCTTTGGCTTTGTTGGATGAGATTGCCACTTAGTGGCGTCTTTTGGTAAATTGCAGGCAGCTTTTGCACAATGGTTCCAAACACATTGGGAATCAGATTAAAATGGCTCAAAGTCATTTCTTGTCCTAGCTTCACTCTCTGACCATGAGAATTTCCAATTCAGTCCATCTAAAACCTGTCAATAGTCTTACTGGCATTAACTATGCCAAAAGAAAAATAATCCAAAATATCCAGGCCTCTTTACTTTGTAGAAACGGGGCAATTTTCTTATATGTGTGTGCATATGGATTTCTGTTATGATCTGGGGAGATAGAAAAATATGTGCTGGTATGAATTATAGATCAAATTGATAATCAAGACAACCCACTGAAAATTAAATTATTCCATACATCAAGTCACTGTTATTACAAAAGGAAACTATCAGCATTGTTATAAGGGTATTTGGCTTCCACTGCTGTATAAAACTCTTTCATAAAGAAATGCTGCCATTAACTGCATTAGTAATTTCCAACCAGGCATATGCCACTTACTGTAGCTCTGCTAATGAGAACTGTTCAGGTTAAAAGAATATTGGCTCAGGCACCAATTAATTCCTCATATATTCAATTGTGTTTACTGAAGAAGAACAATTGGCTAAAGGGAATATTTCCCTTATCATTAAGAGACTTCAACTTCAGTAATAGGTAGTTATTTAAATAAAGACGTTCAGTGAAGCATCAAGGAATTGTCACAAGAGCTACAGGTTCAAATGTCAAGCCCTTGGGTGAAAGCAGCCCATGGAGACGATATCATTGAAGAGTACTGGCAATGACGCTATCGTAGATGAATAAAATGATGGGAAAAAGGTTAGATTTTATTATATCTGATGGGAAGTAAATTATTCATATAATAAAAATATCACAAGGTGTCAAAACATTTGCTAGCTGTGGTGAAGGAGATGTTGGTAAAGCTTTCTATGGGCTACTGAACTTTCAAAAATGTGTTTGTACATAAATGATTGATGAGTGAAGGCATCACAATATATACGTGGAAAGGTCAAAGCAGTAACATATTACAGCATAAAAAAAGTCTCTGCACAATCTTGTACACTAATTGCTTGCCTCTCTCACCCCTCCTGACATTAACCCTACGACAGTCAGCAGCAAAGCTGACTGCGGTCTTTTATATTTGTGAATTATGTTCCCTTTAAGATAGTTCAGGCCACAGAATATGGGGAGAGGATGTGATCCACTGCTAGAACCACCATCTAACGAGAAGGATTTGAACATGTACAAGTTGTCGTCATGTATTATTATGCATCATATGCAGCAGGGTAATTGTTGTTCAAAATGGAAAAACCTGAGTTGGATTTGAATGTGTACACTCATCTTCATAGTTTGTTTGGTAATATAAACTAGCAATGAACAAAAGCTGCACTTAATATGTGTATCTGGGAATCTGTTCATCTTCCCTACACTTTATAATCAAGTACTCAAAATAAAATGATGGCCAGATCCTAATGGGCAACAGAAAATAAGTCAAAAATTAGGCTGGAGTAATGAGATCCTGAATGAAATCACTTTTTACTTTAATCACTAATTATAACTTGTTTCTATTTTTTCCCATTGTTCTGTTTATGTTGTAAAATGGAAGTTTGCATTTAAAAGCAGGTAGCAGATTTTTTTGAGTCTCAATATCGTAAAGAATATAAAAGAAATTTTTAGCACAAGTTCAAGTAAATTTTAAATATGGAAGAACCTCACAGAGCTTACTGATCAGTCCAGAAACTGAACTATTTATTCTTCAGTTGAAACCAGTTAAACCTGACACTAAGGAAGAATATATTTATCTCTATCATCGCTCTTGTCTGAGACAATGAGCTGAATTTTCCCAGGCTTTCAAAGGATCTGGGGCTGGGAGTAAAACCAGTGTCAGGTCAGCTGAAGCATTCCCGCTTCTGAATTCTCTTGCTGGAGCTTGGCAGAAGCTACCCACCTGGCAGCAGCAGGCAGCCACTTAGGCCCATTATTGGGCCAACCGGGGAGGCAATGGTCAGGCCCCCCACTGAGGCTGGAGCCCGGCCTCCTGGTATCAGACTGGGGAACTCAATGCCATCTCCTATTCATCACCCCAGCACGGAGAAGCTGGGATGCAGCGGCCACAGCTGCCAGACTGATGGGCTGACAGCTGTGGCCATGAGGGATTTTTAACTTTTTGCCATCTTTACCAAATGCCTCTATTTTGAAGCACTCTTGCAGTCTCCTGCCTGTTTCCAAAGCACCTACCTCTCCCAGTGGGTCTGGCGACCGGACACCGCTGTGGCACCTCCCATTGTGCCTCCTACTTCCTGACATTCTTAATCGGATGGAGCTCCCAAAGGCAGCCAATGAGTAGCTGCCTCTGGGAAGATCGCAACCAATGTCCCAGCGCAGCAACTTCCAGGATTCCAATCCAGAATTGAGGCCAACATTGTGCTTGCAACCCAAATGGCAAGATTCCACCCAGAATGATAAAACAGGGCAACTGCAAGGTAACTTGAGGATTGCATTAATATATATATAACCATAAGTAAATATTTTGAACGATACACAAAAGTTATTCCTTTAGTCATTGTGAAGAATATTTCTATATGATGACAATGTGTAACTTCCTCAAAATTACTTGTCACTTACTGACTTAAAGCTATTTCAGACAGGCTTTTGTTATTGGAGCTGTATAAAACGTTAGTTAGGCCACAACTGGAGTACTGTGTGCAGTTCTGGTCACCACACTATAGGAGGGATCTGATTGCACTGGAGAAGGCGCAGAGGAGATTCACCGGGATGTTGCCTGGGCTGGAGCGTTTTAGCTATGAAGGGAGACTGGATAGGCTAGGGTTGTTTTCCTTAGAGCAAAGAAGGCTGAGGGAGGAACTGATAGAGGTATACAAAATTATGAGTGACAGAAATAGGGTAGATAGGAAAAATCTTTTCCTCTTAACGGAGGTGTCAATAACCAAGGGGCATCAATTTAAGGTAAGGAGCAGGACGTTTAGAGGAGATTTGAGGAAAAATCTTTTCACCCAAAGGGTGGTTGGAATCTGGAACACACTGTCTGAGAGGTAGAGGCAGGAACCCTCGCAACATTTAAGAAATATCTAGATAAGCACTTGGAACACCATAGCCAACAGGGCTACGGGCCAAGTGCTGGGAAATGGGATTAGAGTAGATAGGTGCTTAATGGATGGCATGGACACAATGGGCCGAAGGGCCTGTTCCTGTGCTGTATAACTCTATGACTCTATAGCTCTAAACTACACCTTAAGGCAGCAAGAAAATAGGTTCAGACAGCGCAGGGAGGTTAAATTACCAGTTTTGGATTTGGAGAAAGAAAATAAACTCTGGTGAAGAATGATCCATAGGGGCTTGGACAATATGAGTAAGTAGTGGTACCAAGAGGTAAGGTTAATGGCAAAATTTGGCAGCAATCACCTATTAAGTATTTTATTAAATCAGCTCCACCCTCGCCTTCTACCTGGCCTCTGCATAGCTCCACAACACAGAAAATGCTAAAACTCATAGGAAAAATGAATGCAACTATTAATGTCACATGTTAGTGTGACAGAGGATGGTTGAATAAATCCCCCTGATATCATCCATTTCTAACTATACCAACAGCCTGAGATGAACATACTCTGTGCCAAGAAGGTGCATATCCTTCTATTCTAGGTATTAGATATAAGGCATTCCTGACCAGTCTAAGAACATCAGGAAATATGAAACAATTTACTTCATACCTGCAAATAAAATAAGATAGAAAATTACACATTTTAATATTTTTGGATGTACTATTTTAATCAGATTATTGTACAAAGAGCTAGCATGTGTTGCTATTCTTGGTTGTAAATGTAAAATAAAATCCTTAAGCAAAAAATATATGACAAAAAAGTGACTGTGAAACCAGCAAGCACCATAAAGTCACAGACCTGTAACACTGGGGAGAATTTTCACCCCGTCAGGCGGGCTGAGCGGGAGCGGGCGTGCAGCCAATTGCCGCCCACGATTGGCTGCATGTTGCCATTTTACTTGGGGGGGGGGAGCCAATTAAGGCCTGTCCAGTGTGATGAGTACCTGGACATGCTGAGTGCTCGCAATGCAGGCGGGGGTAGGAGGGAGAGTCAGGGCCTGTGCTTTTTCGCATGCACAGAAATCTCCCTGAGGTACAGAGCTGCCTCAGGGAGGTTACTTTGATTATGAAGAATTAAAATAAAGAAAAGAAAAAATATTCAGGCATGTCCCCTCATGTTACAGTGCCATATGATCTGGGACATGCCAATGAATTTTAATAAAAGTTTTATAAACCCTTCATGAAACCTCATCCCACCCATAGATGAGGTCCCTTGATAAAGGTGAAGGCCGCCTGGGCTCTTCACCTGCCTGTCCATCTTAAGGTTGGACAGGCATCCCTGTTAATTGTTTCAATTGGCTTTTAAATGGCCTTCATAGGCCTTTGACAGTTCAGCAGGCACGCAACCAACTCCGGTGACGCCCACCGATCTGAAGATCGGAATGACGGGCGGTGACGTTGGGACGCACACCCGATGTCACTGCGCATCATTTTACACGTCGGCGAGCGGGGCCCACCCTTGCACACCAACCAGAAGATTCAGGCCATTAACTCTGGCCGGGATTTAGTCCGAGCGACGGGAGTCCTCCCCACTGGTTGGAGAGCCAATGGGAACACAGCATCGCTTCTATGGGGGAAGCCCGATACTATTTAAGTAACTGGCCAGCATTGGACCTTCCATGCAATGAAGCCCCCAGTGGGATGGAGATCCTGCTCTCAAGTGTTGGCAGCCAATCAAAGGCCAGTAGCTCTCCATTGCTGGTGGCACAACTGGCAACAGTGGCCGGTGCCAGTGATGCTTCGAGGCCCATCCCAAAAATCGCCACTGGACCATTAGACAGAGGTGAGTGGGGTGGGAAAGGGATCACGGGGAAAGGGTCACCAGATGGGGGCAGGGATATCAGATGCAAGGACAGGTGGTGGATTTCAGTGGCCCGCCCTTCTTCCCGATGCCAGCTCCCTCAATCGGGCATTGAGTGCCTGACAATGAGGGCCCCCGAATAAAATGTGGGGCAGAATTTTCTGCCTGCCGGGCAATTAAGGCCCGCCCAGCGTGACCTCCGGCGGGAAGAGTTATGCGCTTCCTGTATGGGCAGGGGACGGATTCCCTAAAAGCGAGAGTGCGCTCTTTCGCACATGCGCACATGCGCACAAAAGAGTACACATCTCCCTGACGCTAAGTGCTGCCTCAGGGAGATCGCTTACACTTTAAAAATATGAAAAATAGAAAAAAAAACCAAATTCGCTAACATGTCCCCCTCACGTGACAATGTCACCTGAGATGGGACCTGATCATAATTTACAGTAAAGCTTTAGTTAACTTTTTAAAACCCTACATGAAACCTTATCCAGCCGGTGGACAAGATTTCATGTTTTTTCTATTCCCCGCTGGGGCTCCTGGCCTGCCCACCAACCTTAAGGTTGGACGGGCAGGAGCTTTAATTGTTTAAATGATCCTGTCAATGGCCTCAATTGGCCATTGACAGGTCGGCGGGCCTGCAGCTGATTTTGCAGCGTCCCTGCGTTCCTGAAGAATTAAATGGGGCGGGGTGATATCGGGGGTTCTGTCCAACGTCATCCCACATCATTTTACGCGTCAGTGAACAGGCCCCACCCCCAGCTCACGGACAGCAAAATTCTGTCCAAGGTTTTATTTCCATTCCTTTCATTGACCCAGAACAATCAAATTCATTCTGCACTTTGTGCACCCCATTCAACCTCCTGAGGGATAGGTCTTCAGGTTTTTCACTGCCTCCAAAAATAAGGCACAAATATAACATTCCAAAGTAGGTGGTGGTGGTGGCAGGGGAAGGGATGGTGTAGTGGTAATATCACCTGATTAGCTGGTAGCTGGTGAGATTTAAATTAATTTGATTTAATTGCTAAAAAATCCTGATTGTGCCCAGAGATTATCAGCCAGGCTCACAGTATGGCTGACTTATACGTGCTAGAAGCTATGTACATTCACACACAGGACCCTATCCTTTGCAAACAGAAAGAATATGTCCATTCATTGGCCCCACTAGAAGAACAGAGCAATATAAATTGTACCCTATATAGATGGTGGCTGACAGAGTTTACCTAATTTACATTACCATATTAAAAAGATGGCGCATAATTTGGGATGTTTCATTAATTGAAAAGTAACATAAATTTACTCCTTTTGTAGTGGGGGAGTTGCAATGAGTCCTGACTTCGGACTTTGGTGTGGAGGTGGACACTGGAATCCATTGTCTGTGAGGCATTCCCCACAGCTCCTGAGGCATTCTGCTGGCCAGACAATTGACAGCAGGTGGAGATGGGGAGTGCAGCATCCTCGGGGATGGTGAAGACAGAAGCCCTGAATGTAGGCTGAAGAGTCAGAAGCCTTAAGCATGGGTGGGGCAGAGCCAGAAGCCATGAGGAAAAGGAGAAAGCAGCAGTATGGAAAAGAGGCTGGAGCCCTTGAATTGTGCGCTACCGTCTGGTAGGAGCAAGAGCAGCCTGAAACTTCTGCCAGCACCAGGTGAACCGGTAAGGGGAATTGGAGCTGCATATTGCTGCTAGACATCAAGGAGAACCAACTAGACAGCGCTGAACTTCCCCTAAGTCTCAGAAGCCCCAAGGTGAGGAAAACACCCTTTGTGGTCTGAAGGGCAAGATAACCTGGCGCACACGTTCGAGGGGAATTAGCGGTTCGAGTGCCATGAGCACCGTGGCTCCCAAACTTGTTTCTTTACTGCAATCACTAACTGTCACTCTGCTGGATGCAAGGTGCTGTTACAGCAGCATTTGTTTAGGGTTCCTTTTGTTCCTCATCCTCAGCTTGTGGAGAGCAGCACTTTACTTGTAAAGGTCTGCTGTGTCACCTCACAAGGTTATGAACTCCACATTTGCCTAGATCTGTGGAGCGTGACAGTCATCCTGTGGCCTCCTGTGTGCAGGGTTATGACTGAAGACCGCCAAGAGCATCCCCTACCTGTCCCTGTCATCACTTCACCATTGCCACAAATGTTGGTATGCCTGGTGTTTTGGCTGATGACGACTTGCTGAACAATCTGCACACTGAGTACCTTGAAGGAGGTGAGGTTTGTGCAGGGCACCTCCCACTCCCTCGTCCAAGGCAGCTGATACTACACTGATGCAATGCGTGCCACAAGTGTAGCAGCTGAAAGGATGTAAGTTTGATCCTGGAGTTGCCCTTCTCCTGGATGAGTTGTTCCCACTCTTCTATAAACAACTCTGCCACCTGGTTGATTCAAGAGCAGGAATTGAGCTCTTGATGTTTTTTTTCTGGTATGTCTGGGGCATGGGGTCATGGTTGTCAATCTAAAAAGTTCATTTTTTAAAGTTAAGCTTTTTCATGAATATATTTATATGTTTGATGCTGGTGGAATAAAGAATCGCTGTACTGGAACTTTTGTGCATTCTGTGTGCTTTAGTGCTGCATTACACTTGTGGAATAAAATTTTCAGCAGGCTCTGGGTGGGGGACTCCAATGTCCATCATCAAGAGTGACTCAGTAGCACCACTACTGACCAAGCTGACTGGGTCCTAACGGACATAACTGCTAGACTGGGTCTGCGGCAGGTAGTGAGGGAACCAACAAGAGGGAAAAACATGGTTGACCTCAACCTCACCAACCTGCCTGCTACGGATGCATCTGTCCATGACAGTATCGATAGGAATGACCGCAACGCAGTCATGGTGGAAATGAAGTCCTGCCTTCACATTGAGGATACCCTCCATCGTGTTGTGTTACACTATCATTGTGCTAAATGGGATAGATTTCGAACAGATCTAGCAACTCAAGACTGGGCATCCATGAGGTGCTGTGGGGCAGCAGCAGAATTGTACACAAACACAATCTGTAACCTCATAGCCCAGCCTAATCCCCCACTCTACCATTACCATCAAGCCAGGGGATCAACCCTGGTTAAATGAAGAGTGCAGGAGTGCATGCCAGGAGCAGCACCAGACATACCTAAAAATTAGGTGTCAGCCTGGTGAAGCTATAACACAGGGCTACTTGTATTCCAAACAGCATAAGCAGCAAGTGAAAGACAAAGCTAAGCGATCCCACAACCAATGGATCAGATCTAAGCTCTGCAGTCCTGCCACATCCAGTTGTGAATGGTGGTGAACAAACAAACAACTCACTAGAGGAGGAGGCTCCACAAATATCCCCATCCTCAATGATGGAGGAACTCAGCACAGCAGTGCAAAAGATAAGGCTGAAGCATTCACCACAATCTTCAGCCAGAAGTGCCAAGTGGATGATCCATCTCAGCCTCCTCCGGAGGTTCCCAGCATCACAGATGCCAGTCTTCAGCCAATACGATTCACTCCACGTGATATCAAGAAACGGCTGAAGGCACTGGATACTGCAAAGTCTATGGGCCCTGACAATATTCCAGCAATAGCACAGAAGACTTGTGTTCCAGAACTTGCCGTGCCCCTAGCCAAGCTGCTCCTGTACAGCTACAACACTGGCATCTACCTAGCTATGTGGAAAATTGCCCAGATATGTCCTGTACACAAAAAGCATGACAAATAGGAATCAAGGGGAAATCTCCGCCGGTTGGAGTCATATCAAGCACAAAGGATGATGCTTGTGGTTGTTGGAGGTCAGTCATCTCAGCTCCAGGACATCACTGCAGAAGTTCCCCAGGGTAGTGTCCTTGGCCCAACCAACTTCAGCTGCTTCATCAGTGACCTTCCTTCCATTACAAGGTCAGAAGCGGGGATGTTTGCCGATGATTGCAGAATGTTTAGCACCATTCACGACTCCTCAGATACTGAAGCAGTCTATGTCCAAATGCAGCAAGACCTGGACAATATCCAGGCTTGGACTGACAAGTGGCAAGTAACATTTGTGCCACACAAGTGCCAGGCAATGACCATCTCCAACAAGAGAGAATCCAACCATCGTCCCTTCAATGGCATCACCATCACTGAATCCCCCACTCTCAACATCCTGGGGGTCACCTTTGACCAGAAACTGAACTGGACTAGCCATATAAATACTATGGCTACAAGAGCAGGTCAGAGGCTAGTAATTGTGCGATGAGTAACTCACCTCCTGACTCCTCAAAGCCTGTTCACCATCTACAACACAAAGTCAGGAATGTGGTGGAATACTCCCCACTTGCCTGGTTGAGTGCAGCTCCTATAACACTGAAGAAGCTTGACATTGTCCAGGACAAAGCAGTCCACTTGATTGGCACCACATCCACAAACATTCACACCCTCCACCTCCAACAGACAATAGCAGCAGCATGCACCATCTACAAGATGCACTGCAGGAATTCACCAAGGCAGCACCTTCCAAAACCACGACCACTACCACCTAGATGGAGGAGGGCAGCAGATAAATGGAAACACGACCACCTGGAAGATCCCCCCAAGTCACTCACCATCCTGACTTGGAAATACATTACAGTTCCTTCACTGTCACTGGGTCAAAATCCTGGAACTCCCTTCCTAACAGCACTATGGATGTACCTACACCACATGGACTGCAGCAGTTCAAGAAGGCAGCTCACCACCACCTTCTCAAGGGCTACTTGGGATGGGCAATAAATGCTGGTGCAGCCAGCAAAGCCCATATCCCGTAAATGAATTTAAAAAAAAGCCCATTGTATTTTGTTTACAAAATGGCATGTTTTTATCTCTATGTTTATTAGCAGTATCCAGTTGGTCAAAGTTTATAGAGCTTGTCAGCCTTATTTGGCACTCTATGTAGGAAAAGTTAACTCTGATTTCAAAGCTATTGATTAACTGGCATGGTACGCTTTGGCTGACAATGCAAAAGATCACAAATAGTGCCAACAGACTGGACGACAATGTCAAGGGTAGATGAGGCTCTTGAGTCTGCTCATCTCATCCAGGAGAAGGACAACGCCAGGATCGAACCTGTATCCTCTCAGCTGCTATGCTTGTGGTACACATTGCTTCAGCGTAGTTTCAGCTGCCTTGGATAAGGGAGTGGGAGGGGCTCTGCACAAAACCCACCCACTTCAATATACTCAGCGTGCAGATTGTTCAGCGAATCATCATCAGCCAAAACACCAGCCATACCAAGACCTCTAGCAATTGGTAAGTGACAACAGGGACAGGTAGAGGATGCTGTTGGCAGCCTTCAGTCATAATCCTGCACAGAGGAGGCCCCAGGGTTACTGTCGCTCTCCACAGCTCAGGGCTGATGTGGAGCTCATAACCTCCTGAGGTGACACAGCAGACCTTTTCAGGTAAAGCACTGCCCTCCCAAACCTGAGGAAGAGGAACAAAGGGAAGCCTAAACACATCCTGCGCTCCCTGCACCTGCTAGGGTATCGCTCCTGGCCAGTCATCCATTCACCACAATCGAAATGCAAAGAACAGGACTACTAGCCATCATATGAATCTCGGTTCATGGAATGTCAGAATGCTCCTAAACAACAATACAAGACCAGAGAGCAGAACAGCCCTCATAACTAGAATGCTGGGCAGGTACAACATTGACACAGCCACCCTAAGCAAAACAAAGCTCGCTGAGGGTTCTCAACTTGAGGAAGTTGGTGCAGGCTACAGATTCTACACATTCTAGATTGGCAAGGACCAGCCTCAGCAGTCAGGCAAGGGCTCTGATGGTTGGAATCGTCCTATCATTTACCCTCCACGGATATATTAATTATTTCATTTTTAAAATCAAAACATCTGTAATGGGCCCTTTAATTAGAAACCAGTATTGATTTATGGAAATTTTGCTTTTATTAATTAATTTAAATATAAGGAATTGTTTATTTCTGTATTTTATTTGTTGAAGAAATACTGAAGAGCAGATTTTTCTGCTTCAACTTTGAGGTTTTCAAGCACCACCTAGCAGCGTTTGAGTGAACTACAAGCTGCACTGAAGACTAGATTTTCAGTTTGCTTTGGTTCAGAAAAGTTAAGAAAAATTCCACTGGAGAAATGATGACACGACATTCAGGGTCACACCTGGCTCCTCTGGAGATCCAAATTCAAATGCTGTCCTAAGGTTGGTAATTAAGGTCAATGGCAGCAAAGTAGCATGTCTGGCACCACACTTCAAGAAGGGTGTGCAGGCTTTGGAGAGAGGAAGGAAGAGTTTACTAGAATGGTTCCAAGGGCAAAGGATGATGGTTAGGTGCACAGATTGGAAAAGCTGGGAAGTTATCCTTACTGAAGAGAAGGCTAAGAGGAGATTTGATGGGGTGTTTAAATCATGCAAGGTTAAGTTAGATAAACTGTTTCCAATGACTTAAGGATTGACAGCCAAAGGGCATAGGTTTAAGGTGGTTAGCAAAAGAGCCAGAGGTAACATAAGGAAAAGCTTTGTTACGCAACCGGTGGTTAGGGCTTGGAATATTGTCTGACAGAGTGGTGGAAACAAATTCAATAACTGGCTTGGAAAAGGAGTTGAATACATACGCAACAGAGAAACAAAATGCAGGGATATGGAGAAAGAACTGGATTGCTCTCCAAAGGAGCTTGTGCAAACTCGATGAACCAAGTGAGCCTCTCTATTCTGTACTATCCTGTGATTACTAGGATTTGAACTAATACCTGAGTATAAACCTAGCATTCAACCATTGATACAAGCTACTTATAAATCCCCTTTGATCCCTTCTGAAAGTTCAATAGCAGTATATGACTGAGCTGTATAGGTAAGTCTCACGTTTGTTTCCTGTGATGTGTTGAGCTGGTTGATGTGGCAAAGGATGTGGTATAATTATCCTCAGCACCCTGGATGTGGGAGGGACCAACCAACACTGTTCTTGTTCCTGATTCCTATCCTCTGGTCCTCATTGTGGGATTCAGGTAAGGCCAGGATTGGGTTCAATGGCCATCTCATGTCATGGTCGAATGCCTATCAGCAGACATATATGAGTTGACTTTGTCAAAACAAAGAGAAGATGGCACAATGGTACTGTCACTGTACTAGAAATACAAAAGCACACATTAATATTCTGCAAGATATGGGTTCAAAGCTCACCACAGCAGCTGGTGGAGCTTAAATTCAATTCATTTTTTAAAATATCTCGAATTGAAAGCTAATTTCAGTCATGATGACCATGGAACTGTATTGGATTGTTGTAAAAATGCTCCTGGGGTGGAATTTTACTCCAGCAGGATTTTACGATCCACTGAAGTCAATGGACTTTTGAATGGCTCTCCGCATTTTATAGTCCCACCCCTCCCCCCGCCATGACCGGGCCATAAAATTCCACCCCTGGTTCACTAATACCCTTTAGGAAAAGAAATATGCTGTTCTTAACTGGTCTGGCCTATGTGTGGCTCCAGGCCCACTGCTATGCGGTTGACTCTTAACCACCTTCTGAAATGGCCTAGCAAGCCACTCAGTTCAAGGGCAGTTAGGGAAGGATAACAAATGCTGGCCTTGCTAGTGAGCCCACATCCCATGAAAATGAAAAAGCACAGGGTAATAAATGTAAGATAGTCACTAACAAGTCCAGCGAAAATTCAAGAGACATTACCCTACCCAGACAGTGATTAGAATGCTACCACATGAAATATTGAGGCGGATAGAATTGAAAAATTAGTACAGAAAGTAGAAAATAGTATGGTATAGAAAGCTAGATAAGCATATGAGAGAGAAAGAAATAGATGGATATGCTGACAGGATGAGACAAAGTCAGGTGCAAGGAGACTCATGTGGAGCATTAACACTGACATTGGCTAATTGGTCAAGTGGCCTATTTCAGCAGGTTAGCAGAACACAACCTGAGCTATCAGAAGTATAATCCAGCAGAAGTCAATGCTCCCAGCAAAAGAGAGAGAATACTTGCCAAGAAAATTAAGCTTCCATTATTTTTTTTTGCAAAAAATCTCTTCAATACATGCTCCAAGCAATAAGATAAACAAACATGTACAAAGAAACATGAATATTTTCTGTAGCAGCTCTATTCTTTACCCTTATTGGAACTGCAACAGTTTCTTATTGTTGACTCTTTCCAAAACAGATGCATAACACCATAAGACCATAAGACATAGGAGCAGAAATTAGGCCATTCGACCCATCGAGTCTGCTCCACCATTCAATCATGGCTGATAGGTTTCTCAACCCCATTCTCCTGTCTTGTCCCTGTAACCTTTGATCCCCTTACCAATCAAGAACCTATCTATCTCAGTCTTAAGTACACTCAATGACCTGGCCTCCACAGCCTTCTGTGGCAATGAATTCCATAGATTCACCACTCTCTGGCTAAAGAAGTTTTTCCTCATCTCTGTTCTAAAAGGTCTTCCCTTTACTCTGAGGCTGTGCCCTCAGGTCCTAGTCTCTCCTACTAATGGAAACTTCTTCCCCACATCCAGTCTATCCAGGCCTTTCAGTATTCTGTAAGTTTCAATCAGATCCCCCCTCATCCTTCTAAACTCCATCGGTATTGATCCAGAGTCTTCAAATGTTCCTCATATGTTAAGCCTTTCATTCCTGGGATCGGTCTCGTGGAGCTCCTCTGGATCGTCTCCAGGGCCAGAACATCCTTCCTGAGATACGGGACACAAAATTGCTCACAATGTTCTACATGTGGTCTGACCAGAGCCTTATAAAGCCTCAGCAGCACATCCCTGCTTTTATATTCTAGTCCTCTCAAAATAAATGCCAACATTGCATTTGCCTTCCCAATTACTGATTCAACCTGCAAATTAACCTTAAGAGAATCCTGGACTAGGACTCCCAAGTCCCTTTGCACTCCAGATTTCTGAATTCTCTCCCCATTTAGAAAATAGTCTATGCCTCTATTCTTCCTACCAAAGTGCATGATCTCACACTTCCCCACATTGTATTCCATCTGCCACTTCTTTGCCCATTCTCCTAATCTGTCCAAATCCTTCTGCAGCCTCCCCACCTCCTCAATACTACCTGTCCCTCCACCTATCTTTGTATCATCTGTAAACTTAGCCAGGATGTCCTCAGTTCCTTCATCTAGATCATTAATGTGTAAAGTGAAAACTTGTGGTCCCAACACTGACCCCTGCGGAACTCCACTAGTCACCGGCCGCCATCCTGAGAAGGACCCCCTTATCCCCACTCTCTGCCTCCTGCCAGACAGCCAATCTTTTATCCATGCTAGTACCTTACCTCTAACAACATGGGCTCTTATCTTACTGAGCAGCCTCCTGTGCGGCACATTGTCAAAGGCCTTCTGGAAGTCCATGTAGATAACATCCATTGGTTCTCCTTTGTCTAACCTACTCATTATCTCCTCAAAGAATTCTAACAGATTTGTCAGGCATGACCTCCCCTTGATGAAACCATGCTGACTTTGCCTGATTTTACCATTCACTTACAAGTATTCTGAAATCTCATCCTTAATAATGGACTCTAAATCTGACCAACGACCGAGGTCAGGCTAAGCGGCCTGTAACTTCCTGTCTTTTGCCTCACTCCCTTCTTAAACAGGGGGGTTACATTAGTGATTTTCCAGTCCTCTGGGACTCTCCCTGACTCCAGTGATTCCTGAAAGAGCACCACTAATGCCTCCACTATCTCTTCAGATATCTCCTTCAGAACTTTGTGGTGTAATCCATCTGATCCAGGTGATTTATCCTTCAGACCTTTCAGTTTTCCTAGCACCTTCTCCTTAGTAATGGCTACCATACTCACCTCTGCCCCCCGACTCTCTTGAACTTTGGGGATGTCACTCGTGTCTTCCACCATGAAGACTGACGCAAAGTACCTATTCAGTTCCTCCGCTATTTCTTTGTTCCCCACTACTACTTCTCCAGCGTCATTTTCCAACGGCCCAATGTCCACTTTTGCCCCTCTCTTACCCTTTATATATCTAAAAAAAACTCTTGCAATCTTCTTTTATATTACTGGCTAGTTTACCCTCATATTTAATCTTCTCCCTCCTTATTTCTTTTTTAGTTGTCCTCTGTTGGTCTTTGTAGGCTTCCAAATCCCTTGGTTTCCCACTGCTCTTCGCCGCATTGTAAGCTTTCTCTTTAGCTTTTATGCTGTCCCTGACTTCCCTTGTCAGCCATGGTTGCCTCGTCCTCCCTTTAGTATGCTTCTTCTTCCTAGGGATGAATTTTTGCTGTGTCTCCCAAACTACTCCCAGAAACTCCTGCCATTGCTATTCCACTGTCTTTCCTGCTAGGCTCATCTCCCAGTCAATTCTGGCCAGCTCCTCCCTCATGCCTCTGGAGTTGCCTTTATTCAACTGTAATACCATTATATCTGATTCCAGCTTTTTTCTCTCAAATTGCAGGGTAAATTTTATCATATTATGGTCACTTCCTCCTAAGGGTTCCTTCACCTTAAGCTCCCTTATCAAATCTACCTCATTACACATCACTAAATCTAGGATTGCCTGTTCCATAGTGGGCTCCACCACAAGCTGCTCCAAAAAGCCATCTCGTAGACATTCCACAAATTCCTTTTCTTGGGATCCACTACCAGCCTGATTTTCCCAGTCTACCTGCATATTGAAATCCCCCATGATCACTGTAACCTTGCCTTTCTTACACGCCTTTTCTATCGCCTGGTGTATCTTGTGCCCCTCATCCTGACTACTGTTCGGAGGCCTGTACATAACTCCCATTATGGTTTTTTTACCTTTGTGGTTCCTCAACTCTACCCACACAGATTCTACATCATCTGACCCTACGTCATTTCTTGTTATCGATTTACTTTCATTTCTTACTAACAAAGCAACCCCACCCCCTCTGCCAACCTGCCTATCTTTTCGGTAGGATGTATATCCTTGGATATTTAGCTCCTAGTCCTGATCCCCTTGCAGCCATGTCTCCATGATGTCCACCACATCATACCTGCCAATTTCAATCTGCACCACAAACTCATTTACCTTATTTTGTATCCTGTGTGCATTCAGATACCTTCATTCCTGTATTTCCTGTCCCCTTTCTCATCTTTATCTGATGTGCTTGAAGTTAGATTCCTAGCCATTTCCAAACACTCTGTCCTATTTTATGTTCTGGAGACTTTAATAGCCTCTCCTGGGCTCTACTTTCTTTTCAAATTTTTCATAATTTTCCATGAAATTGAATCCAACCCCCCCACCCCCCCACCACACGCCAACCTGCTTGTTTCCCATTAGTCATATTTCTTGGAGTTTTACCCTTCCCTTCCATTAAGGAGTATCTCAATGTATCAACAGGCTAACTTCATCAGTTGGCAAATGTCAGTGATCTAAACCTATCCTGGTAGCCAGTCCATGCTCTTTATCCAGGTCCAGATCCAGATAATCAGACTGATACACTAAAAAACAGAAAATGCTGGAAACACTCGGAAAGTTGAGCAGCATCGGTGAAGCGTGAAAGAGGATTAATGGCCCAAATTTTGTGGTCAGCGAGAAGGTTTTATAGGCTAATGAGCTCTATTCCAGTGTTTGTGATAGTGCTGCACCCCCTGCAGGGCACCTGTGGCACTTGTGAGCAGGTCAGGAAATGTCAGGACTCTGCCACCAATCAGACTGCAGAATCCTCACTGAGACATGCAGGGCTGAATTTTGAGCCCCCAACCAGGAAAGTAGCTAAAAATAACCAAGCCATGTCAATTCTCCACTGCTATCACATTCCTGGGCCAATGGTGGCAGGTCTGTCTTCCTGTATATGGTGAGTAGCCAACACAACTTATTAAGAGGCAGTTGAGGCTAATTAAAGGATCCAGGTTCCCGCACCAGCGTGGACCAGTTTAGGTGCTGGCAGACAGCCTCCCAGTGGCAGACGGGAGGGGCTAGAGCTCCGAATGGCCCTCCCTGCCTGCCAAGGTGCAGGAGCAACTACAGGCAGACCTATAGTGGGGCTCTGCCAACAGTGATGGCCTGTGGTTGCTAGATCCAATTTAAGTTTAAGATTTAAAAAAATTGGAGAGAGGGAACCTCCGCAGAACCTGTAACAAGTTTAGATTCTGTGAGGAAAATGTTTTCACCCAGAGGGTGTTTGGAGTCTGGAATGAACTTCCTGAGAGGATGTTGGAAGCAGGTTCGATCAAGGTATTCAAAAGGGAATTGGATTGCTACCTGAAAAGAGAGAATGTGCAAGGTTATGGGAATAAGGCAGGGGAGTGGGATTAGGTAGAATGCTCTTTCAGAGTGCCAGTGCGGACTTGATCAGCCGAATGGCCTCCTTCTGCATTGTAAAGATTCTATGATTCTGTGAATCATACCCTTACTCTCGGCAACAATGAATCACATCAGACAAAAAGCAAAATATTCTTGTTGAACACAGTAGCAACCTTCTCATCAATCACCATAACAATATTCTCACCCAAGACTTTAGAGTTTGCCTTTGCTTGGGTTCGGACTCCGTCGGTTAGTCACTTTGCCATCATCCCATTTCTCTGCATCTGTTGTCACCAGGTGCACACTTTTATACAGCTTGGCTGTAGATGTAATAACTGAGTTCATTATCTTAGCTTGAACATGTCTTCTTCAAGATGCCATCATTTTAGCTGACATAGTTAACACTGCCTTGCATCTCAAACCTAATCACAAAATACCTCTAACTCTCTCACTTCTATTTTGAAATCAATATTTTGGGAATTTGACATGAATTCCATGTGGGAAAAATCAGATGGTGTGCAAATCCCTTTGTGACAAGTACTGGTGGATGTAAGAAGGGAGTTTCACTTCCAGTTTTAGGGGTGGTGGGACAGACAGCCAAAACATTCCCAGAAGGTGCCCATACCTCCACTGACGCAGCAGTAGGCTCCCTACCTGCTCCTGCAGCTACTGTCCTCCAGAGTGATCCGCAATTAGGCCCGAGCAAAACTCATCTCTTCCCCACAACTCCTCACAGAATCTATCCCAATCATTATTAGAGTCATAGGGCAGGATTTTGCCCTTGGCGTGCGGGCTTGGCAGGGGCAGGGGCAGGCAGGAAGCTGCCCGCGATCTCATCCGTGCAGCCAGGGTATGACAACCATCTCATCACTCTAAACTCACACACTCAGGCCCATCACACATTCACTGGCGTCTCACTCACTGGCAGCTCAAGGGACATCACCGCCCATTCTCACACACATACCCTTATATCTCCATCTGGCCTAATCTCATCTGGAGAATGCCTCCTCAGCCCTCACTATCTTGAGGCCACTTGTACAGAACAACATGTGTGCCCGCATACACCCTGGGCTGCCCTCCTTCCCCAGTACAGCTCCCGCCCTGCAGCTTCTTCACTTGCCTGGGGCCACTTCTCTCTCTTCGCCAAGTAAGCCCTAGCCCTGCATCCATTGAAAAACCTGCCACAGTGACGAGAATTAAAGAGCATAGAGTTCTCGGAGGTTTGGGGAGCTGAAGGAGGTTACAGAGATGGGGAGGGACAAGGCCTTTAGGGATTTGAATAAAAACAAAGAATTTTAAAATCAAGGCATTTCTTCACCAGGAGTCAATGTGGATTAGGGTACTGGCAGCAGATAAAACCCCAAAATGTTAACTGAGGTGTAGATAGAATAAAGCTAAAATGAAATTTGTTTTATAAAAGGCAATTCCATTAAATAGCTAAAGTGCAGCTGGCACTTTCAGTACAAAGCATTTTCTTATCTGTATAATTTGATAAGAAAATTTGTGTCCCTCTAACCTCACCTTGAATGACTTCGATGTAACCGTCCTTTTATACCTTATAGTTGGTATTTTACACGTGAAATTCTTGGAGCCATGAAATTAGCCCCAAGTTTGCAAATGAGGCCTGAACAATGCTCTGTATCATTAGAATTTCCAGACCTCTGGGCTGGATTTTAACACCTAAAAGCAGATGGGTTGGGATCAGGTGAAATGTTAAAATTATAAAAATCTGAAACTCAACCCCAACCTGCCCACTTCTGGGTTTAATGGAGGCAGGACAAGCGAGGCAGGCAACCAGCCCTCTCCTAGGAAGCAGGTTGTCCATTTAAATATTTCTAATGAGGCTGACAGCCTCAGATTTAATTTGTTTTACAAGGATAACTCAGGCTACAAGTTTCCAGGGCTCAGGATACCTGGTAGGTCAAGGGAGCTGAGAAGGCTTCGGGGAGAATGTAGGTGCCTTTACACCACTGCTTTATGGGCTTCCACCAGCCCCCCAAAGCTTGTCCTCTTCCCTCGGATCGTAACCCCCATCAACTAGACACACCCCCACCCCATATAAAGAACATCAAGCATCGGACCCTTCCCCTGTCAGCTGCAGGCTTTCTACCTGGGACTCTGGCTGCTCTGAAGTGTTCCCTACACAAGCCTATCAATCAGACTGATTTAGCAGAGATCAAGACAAAAACAAAACTTGTGCACAAAGAATGGTTATGAAGTTAAAACCCCACAACACATGGAGAAACTAGGGCTTTCAGGTTCCCCAAGGAGCTTGAGGCACACCACCTTAGGAAGTGCTTCAGGTTACCATGGTCTGAGTAGAGAGTGGAGCGGTTAACTCATCTGAATGATCACTTACCCCCAGGAGGCGATAAAGGGGAATCACATACCCTCTACACGTATCTATTTTTACGTGATTGCACATAATATTGGTCTCTGTTTGTGAGACTGATCCAATTGTTAGTAAAACGATGTTTATCTTATTACTGCACAAGAGATTTTAGATCGATAAAAGAAGAGTATCGATGTGCCGCAATCAATAACAATTGTCCTTCATGTTGGATCAATTTGTCACATTTTATTGTGGAGAATGCAGCACGTTGGTTGGAGGGGTAGTATCAGCAATTGCAAATAAAACACTTTGAAAGCATTCAATACTAGGAGTTGTTTCTGCAGAAGGTGTCAACTTCATAATAGCTAATGGTTTTTGATAGTCATGAACAGTACATTTCCATGCCATTTGAGGTTACCACACTATTTCCAATTTCCGTAGAAAGTCCTATAACCATACGAAAATTTTGTTTTATGGTTTCATTTTGAACTTGAAATTATTCCAGCCTTTTGATGTTAATTCTCATTTGCAACTCTTGAATGAACATTGGATTAGTGCTGCTGCTGGGCTCTTCATATCAACCTTAGACAGGGTGACACCAAATCAGTCTGTCATGTTTTCAGTCAAGATTGCTGGACTGCTTATATGCTGCAATAAAGGCAAAAAAATATAAATCATGTAAGTGCTCAATGTTGAAAAACAAGCTTCGATCAAAATAAAACAATAATAAAAATTGAACAAAAATCCACTGAAGAGAATATTATCTTACTAGCTTTAACGTCAATTTGTCCTTTTTCTTTTATATACAGACATTTATTAAGGGGCTAGAGAGTAAGGAAAGTCATCCACATCTGTTGAAGACATTCTTTTTTTCCCCTACATTCATTATTGTTTTTTATGATTTGTGTTGGCATTTTCTGCTTTTCAATATGATGGACTACATTATTAAAAAGCCACAGTACCTGATGAACAGAAATGATTGAACTATAAAAAGGTGCAACTCCCAGACATCTAATAGCATCTAAAAGGTTATGGTGTGAACAGTTAATAATTTAAATGGTTCATGCCTTCACTCCGCCCAGCAAAACATGTACATATATCTGTGCAATAGGCAGATCCATTGCAATTATTCAAGAGGCAGTCAGAAGTTAATTACACGATGAATAAGTTCAATAGTTACTGACAATCTCTGGGCGATATTTTACACTGAAAGAATGAGAGAAATGCCTCTTTTTCTTCATAATCTAGATTCTTTCATATTTCTCTTTTTCAATATTTATCCCATCCTTTTTAAATGAAATTTTAGCCTTTATCTCAGGTCACTTGTGATAAAACATCACAAGAACTAATTGCCCTTGGTTCAGAATCTTTGTTCAAGATTCCTATTCCACAGGTTTCAATCACTTTTTTCACTGTTTGCCGTTCTCAGGGCACCACTCACCAAGTTGTTGGTGCTGTTGCTGCTGCTCCCAACTCTGCTAGAATGCTGGGCCTCATGCTCAACCTATCCCTCCATCTCTGCCAGCCTCCTATCTCCATTCCCTTCTCACCCTAACCCCATGCCTCCTCACTCCACTGCCCTCACTCCTTCTTCCCATTCCTGTCTCCTACTCTTCCCAAACACTTGACTCTCTATCTTACCCATTCCACCACCTCCCCATTCCCTCTCTCTCTCCCACTCCACCACGCACCATAGCCCATTTCACTGTCTCCCTCTCTATTCATCCCTCCTGCAGATTGGCAACTCACCCTCATCTTCCCAGGCCATGCTTGACTCTTGATTGTTCCCAGTACACTAGCTGGTCCTGGTTCTTTGTGGAGGTAGCATAGGATGATGTAATGGAGAAGAGGGATCAGCGTTGTAGGAGGAAATGTGAGGTGTAAAGGCATTCCTGGAGATTCCTGTTCAAACTGGGAGGACTGGAATCTAAGACAGACATATGTATCTCCAGTCAGATGCAAGAGTTTGAGTAGAAGAAAATAGGACGAGGAAGGTTATTGTACAATTTTCCAGTTTGTGGACACCAAGACCCTGGCATTCAATGGCCACCAAACAATATGGGAGGCCACTCCAAACCCTGTGGCCCACATGTAGCTCAGACATGTCCAAACAAATTGCTTGACCATTAGCCAAGCTGTGACTCCAGTGCATGCATAACCATGCTACCAAAAGTTCAATGTACTTGCTTGCAATTAAGGTAGAACATTTCACTACACTTTGATCATACAGGTTATGGCAGTGGCTTTCTAGTGAATGGATGTGAAATTAGTCTTGGCTGGTAGGACAAAACAGGCAGCAGGTATAAATTCATTTCAAGTAGCCGCTCAGTAAGCAAAGTTGGCTGTATAGGTATCAAAGTACTCTGTTGCAACTATCTATTGAGAATAATTCTGTTTGATTAAGTTTGCATTAACAATATTGCAATGATGTAGATATGCCAATGTTGGTTCACTAATAAGGGGAAAACTTTAAAAACCATAATGCATCTAGCTTTGAATTGATTGAGCTTCTTTAATAATAACTCTCTCACATTGACAAGCTATAATGCTCATCTATACAGCAGACTTTGCATCTGAGCAACACAGTTTTTTACACCATTCTAAGGCACATTAACTGAAGGTATAGCCTCTCCTGCTGTCTATCAGGGGTCATGTGATATTCTGGGAGGCTCCGACCAATGAGCCTAAGCACGGGCAATCCAGTGGGTGGGACTTCCTGATGAGAGTCCTGATCGAGCATGTAGCACCTGAAAAGCTCTCTGTAATAAACTTTATCTGTTTCTGTTGCAACCAGTCCACTCTGTTGAGTCATTACATAAGGCAAGATCTCTGTTCGACAAATTCCATTGAGCTAGCATTCTAGTTTTGTATGTTGAAATCATTTGAGCCACTCATCGGATAGTTGGCCATTAAATAAGGGGTTGACATTTGTTAAAACAAAATATTCCTTCTTGAGGTCTGCAAAACTGAAACTCAGCCAAAGTACCTTTACATCCTTTTGTTACCAGATGAATGGAGATGGAGCAAGCTCAGTGGGGTTTGAACAAGAACACTCAAGGTTATAAATTGTTAATTGAGTAAAAGGTACTGTGGGTTTTGCAACAAAAAACTGAACAAGCAGGAAAAGATTTCGAACAGTTTGGGTCAGCATTCTAATAATGAATTGAGCATTGATAAGGTATGTTGTGTTTTGCAACTGAGTCTAATAAACAAGAAAAGCCAAGGGGGCAATTATGATCACAATCTCAGTGTCTTAGCCCTGAACTGGCACCGGCCAATTGAAATATAATATCAAACCATTGAGAAATCAATTGGCATTTGATAATTATCACTTTTGGCACATGTCTATCATTTAATTTACAGGATTAATATAGCAAAGCTAATCCCCTGACAGTGTCAATTAAGGTTTGGCTTTATAGGGCAGACTTCGCTTCAGCAAAATTTAAGGTCTGAAGCCATATTACCTTTCAGACCCCTAATTTAGAGTAGAGAGAGGTTAAAGAGGGAGAGATTCCAAAAAGATTCCCAGGATGTGTCAGGAAGCTGTCTAGAAAAGACAGGGAGTTAAATAGAATTGCATAGGATTACACAGAATTTTGCATTACAGAGACAGGACCACCAAGTCTATGCTGGCGTGTATGCTCCACACAAGATTACCCAGCAATACAGACCAGTTAGTTTAACTTCAGTGGTGGGGAATCTTCTAGAAACAATTATTCAGGATAGAATTAGTAGTCACATGGTGATTAGGAAAATCCAGCATGGATTTCTAAATGAGAAATTATATTTAACTAACTTTGAAGAGGTAACAGAGAGGGTTGATAAGGGAAATGCTGTGGGTGAGGTGTACATGGTCTTTCAAAAGGCATTTGATACAGTTGCACACAACAGACCTGTGAGAAAAGTTGTAATTCATGGAATAAAAGGGACAGTAGGAACGTGGATACAAAACTGGCTGAGTAATAGGAAACAGAGGGTAATGGTCAATGGATATTTTTCAGGCTAGAAGAAGGTTTTTAGTGGATTTCCCCAGGGGTTGGTATTGGGTATATTATAGTGCAGACACGATGGGCCGAATGGCCTCCTTCTGCACCATAACAATTCTGTGATTCTTACATCATTTCACCGTAACAATACATCCTTCTGTTCCTTATATCCCACATATACTTACCTAATCTACACTTAAATTCCTCTATGATAATCACCTCAACCAATCTCATCACTCTGAGCAAAAAAGCTTCTGCAGGATTCCTGCTTGGATTTAATAGTGACCCTCTTGTATTTTGAACTCCTCTCAAGTGGAAACATTGGGCTGGATTGTCATTTTGGGCTTGGGAAATGTGAGTAGGGCCATTTCCCAACTTTAGAAACCCAAGCCATCACGTCTGCCCATTCCCGCCATATTTTCAACTTTTCATCTTCTGGAGAGATGGGCAGGGAGGGATCAGGTTTCCCGACTCCCAAGGCAGCTTCGGAGGAGTGCAGGTTCCAAAGCGGGTGTAGCTAGAAGGCCTGCCTTGGTGTGCTGGGACATCGGCCCAGTTCTCCAACATCATTTTTATGCCCCCTAACACTTACCCCGCAATCACCTACCCACCCCATACCCCTTCCACAGCCCCTCATATCCAGGCCCCCTCCATACCCTCTCATTTTCTTCATGCCCTTATATCCCCGATTCACCTTTCAACATGCCCCCCAACTCCATGAATTCTCCATAGCCACTCACCCAGTATTAACTATGTACAGTTCTCAGGAGCCATGTAGTAGCAATTGGAAATCTTTGAAATGGACAAGAAGAAACTACAACTCAATGATCTAATAGAGCTGTCACTCAAAATGTAACCATTCATACAAAAAAGTTCAGATCCAATGAAAAAAAGTGATTACTCAATTGTAAAAGCACACATACAACTATTCAGTAACCACATCAAATACAGATAACTTCTCTAAACTGTCAATTAAACTGTATACACAATCCCCTGCTAAGATAAGTGGTCCTTTAAATTTTGAAACACAGCCAAACATTCATAATGGATGCAGCTATCAAAACAAACCCTCGCAAATGCAGACAATAGAGCCTATTGAAACTGGAAAATACAGAAAGCTATTTTTTTCTAAGTTAAACCAGATGACCTGTTAAGCAAAGCAATCCAGGAGTAGGTGACCCTTTTTCCTCAAAGGGAAAGAGGCAGAACATTTTTTTTCATATTTACAGCACTGTAGATATTTAAAACATTTCGGATCATTATACTAGAGTTCCCAAACATTGTATTTTTCATTTTTGAATATATAATAGAATGGGAGAAGTGCTTTAATGCATCTCAACATTTACACAATGTCGACCAATGTAATGGCCAATTTATCTTTGCAGGACAGAGTCCTATGATTAATCACTGCAGTAAAAACACATCTAACTTATAATGCAGTATCTAAAAATGACATTTGAAGTTGTTAAAATATTTAACACCTACCTATTGGAATGTTCCCAACTCCCTAAGCAGGCTTTCCCCAAGTTTCCTGAACTGTCAAACAAGGCGAGTTTTCAGAAGCCTCTCAAAACCCAACTGACCTGATGAAAATACTGGAGGACAGGAAATACAAATTCCCCCTAGGGATGTCAATGACATTCCCAGAGTCAGAGGGTGCACGTGCTGGGTTGCAACCCAACCCCAACCCAAACCTCTTCTCTCCAATGGGAAAGTTAAGTGAGTCCATTTTCCTGTGGTAAATTTAAACTTGCCTTGAAAAAACAAAGTTTGGTGATTCTCCATTTTCAACATGCAGTGGACATGCAAAACTGGCCCATTTTCTCTACATCTAGCTATCTGCCAAAATTTAAAGACATCCATCAGGCCTTCTGTCTTCAAGTGAAAATATGCCCAATCTGTTCAGTCTTCCCTGATGGTGCAAAAAATAGTTACAAAATATATTTACAAGGATGATACCTGAGTGGAAAGGGTGCAACTTATTCCGGCACTCTTACATCCAGAGACCAGAGGCAGAAATAATTCAAAATGTTTAACAAAAATACATTCCTTTAAAAAACAAAAACTCAGCAAGAAAGACCTATCTGTGGTTTATAAGGGAACTTATGGGAAGGATTAGATTAAAAGAAGAGGCTTCTAATGTTGCAAAAATAGTAGTAAGCCTGAGGATTGGAAGTGTTTTAGAAACCAACAAAGGACCACTTTCACCAAGGACACACTTTTGCTGCGGTGTCTATTACCTCGAGCTGTTTTTGAGTATTTTCTGCCAACATGGGGTACAGCACTGCACTCCACAAGGGATGCAATTCCACTTTAACATTAACATAAAATGGGCATGACCAGTCTGCTTTAAACCTGGTCCAATGTTCTTTTTCATTGAAGTCAAGCAAGGAATTAAGCAGAGTTCCCAATTCGCTATCAACTGTTCTGCATCACCTGCAAAGATGATTTTCACCCACTACCTCTCCATCGCTTGCAACAGTACTTCAGTGCTCACCTCGTCATGATTCATGTCTTCTTCTTTCTAATGCTGCCATGTGAATCTGGCAGTGAAGCAGAAAAACACTGTCACAGATGGAAGCTGATTAACAGCAAGAACACATGCGTTCCCAGGTAGCCTTTGGTCATGAGTGCATTGAAAGAATTTTATATTAAACCTTCAGGCAGCTTTAATGTTTTTACTCTAAAAGTATCAACAGCAGCCAAAGCAATCACTTACCTTCTTGCAAGAACCTGGGGGCCAGTAATTAGCCTTTGTTCTACAGCAGTTCTTTGCAGTTACCTTCATCCCCATTTAATCAGCCTGGATCCTTGAGGGGTGACAGGTTTTCCTGTCAGCTCAGTGAACTGCTCCAATTGTATTCCTCCACAACATCACATTAGTGTGATCTTTTTCAAATAAGGGGCACCAGAAAATCCATAGGCTCCGGTCCTTCCTGTAATGGCAGATGGTTCGGAGGGTAGTTTCTTCCTTTCTGGAGTATAATTTAGGTGGCGGGAGTGGAACTGAGAGAGATTCCCGCTCGAGGGCAGGACAGCTGGCCACACATGATCTCGCACTGCCCAGGTCATTACATATGCATGCGTGAGGAGCACAGTGAATTCTGCAGAGGGGTGGGTAGGAAGTCATTGTCCCCACCCTTACCTCCACGGGTTGAAGGTGATGGCGCCTTAATTAAAGAGCACCCAGACAACTATTCACTCACTGCAAGCCAGGAGCACTAGTCTGGCTGTCGTTCAAGATTCTGTTCAGGAACACTGTAGATGCCGTTTGAGGGTTAAAAGAGTGAAGCGCTCCACTGTGGTCTGAACAATAGAAAACCAGAGGCCTCCCTAGGTGTTAGCAGAGTGATGAGGCTTGCACACCCAATCATTTCTGGCTGCCCTTGTTCAGTTGCCATACTGAGCTGACATAGAGGTGAAGGCTGCAAATAAGGAGGCAACAAGCAAGTTGGCCTTGATTGCAAAAGTGATTGAGTGCAGGGTTAAAGATGTGTGTGTGCAATTGACTGCAGTCGTTTTGAGACCTCACATGGAGAATTTTGTTTGGCCTGCTTGTCTCCTTATCAAAGGTAGGAATAGACCTCACATAAAGGAATTTCAACCAAAGTGCACTGGACATCATTAGAGGACTGAGGTATTGTCCCATCAGGTCAGAGTGAGTAGAATAAGCCTGTGTGCTGGACCATGCGGGGGACTGTGAGGTTGTCTATGTGAAGCATCAAGAGTTCTTACAATGCTCTGCAAGGTCCATGCTGGAAAGATGTTTAACTTGGCCGGGGTATTCAGAGTGACAGAGCACACTCACACAGTAGTATTAAAGGGATCTAGGACTGAGATTTATAGGAGTCTCTGCAATTGGAGGGTCGTGAGTGGTTGATAGCCAATATCCCATAGTGCAGGTGAGGGACTGCCATTGAGTGGAGTCCAAAATAACTTCAATGCTTTTCGGGATGATAACAATGCTTTTCTGAATGGAACGCTGTGACTAGTGGAGTTCCGCAGGGATCAGTGCTGGGACCTTTGCTGTTTGTGGTATAGATAAATGATTTGGAGGAAAATGTAACTGGGCTAATTAGCAAGTTTGCAGATGACATCAAGGTTTGAGGAGTTGCAGATAGTGAAGAGGATTGTCAAAAGATACAATGGGATATAGATCAGTTGGAGACTTGGGCGGAGAAATGGCAGATGGAGTTTAATCCGGACAAATGCGAGGTAATGCATTTTGGAAGGTCTAATACAGGCAGGAATTACACAGTAAATGGCAGAACCCTTAAGTGCATTGACGGGCAGAGGGTTCTGGGTGTACAGGTCCACAGGTCACTGAAAGTGGCAACGCAGGTGGATAAGGTAGTCAGGAAGGTATATGGCATGCTTGCCTTCATTGGCATGGGTATTGAGTGTAAAAGCTGGGAAGTCATGCTGCAGCTGTATAGAACCTTGGTTAGGCCACACTTGGAATATTGCTTGCAATTCTGGTCACCACATTACCAGAAGGATATAGAGGGGTTGGAGAGGCTGCAGAGGAGGTTTACCAGGATGCTGCCTGGTCTGAAGGTTATTAGCTATGAGGGGAGGTTGGAGAAACTTGGATTGTTCTCACTAGAGTGATTGAGATTGAGGGGCGACTTGATAGAAGTTTACAAAATTATGAGTGGCATGGACAGAGTAGATAGTCAGAAGCTTTTTCCCAGGGTGGAAGAGTCAATTACTAGGGGACATAGATTTAAGGTGAGAGGAGAAAACTATAAAGGTGATGTGCGGGGCAAGTTTTTTACGCAGAGGGTAGTGAGTGTCTGGAATTCGTTGCCAGAGGAGGTGGTGGAAGCAGGTACGATAGTGGGGTTTAAGAGGCAGCTTGACAAATACATGAATCGGATGGGAATAGAGGGATACGGACCCAGGAAATGCAAAATGTTTTAGTTGATGGGCAATATGATCGGCGCAGGCTTGGAGGGCCAAAGGGCCTGCTCCTCGGCTATACTTTTCTTTTCTTTTCAATGTCAAAGAATTACTGTAGGCGAGTGGCAATCGGGGACCAGTAACAAGAACATTGCCCGATCAAGATACATGGAGGAGCAATTTCAAGGGGCCAAATGGTCTACTCATGTTGTTCTTCCCTGTGCAGACACATTTCTGGTTCTGCCTGAAAGGGCTCCCTGCAGGTCTGCTCCCCATTGGGAACAGGTGTGAGGGCAACATGAGTGCATCCCTGCTGAGATAAGATTTCATGTTGCTTTCAATGTGCCAAGCATATGGGCTTTGTGAAAGCGTGTAAAAAACATCTCATATCTTCTTACAGGTGCCTGTGGCCGCAGGAGTACAGAGCGCTGTGCAGGTTCTGATGCATGCGTTTGGCACAAAGGCCCTGTATATCAGCACAGTTTGGCGCATGCAATTAAGCACCACCAACAGGGCAGATGTTAAGTAGTGCAATTTAATTTGGCTATCATCAATTAAGGTACATTAGATCAAAGTATAATGTGCATTACAAAAAAGGAGCTGCGTCCTGCCAGCCAGCAGAGGATAGAAAACTAAACAGTAAAGGGTAAGTATCGGCAGCTTACTCTGCCTGGAATCTGTCAGCTATTAGATTATCACTAGCCTGTCTGCTGCATTGTAGCTTTGCAAGGGCATCTGCATGGTCCTCCATAACATCCTGCCCCTCATCATCACCATTTCCTTCCCCAACCTTATTGTTAGAGGCGATATCTCAGTCCTCCATGTCTCCCTCAGCCAAAATATCCGGCCTTTGTTGCATGAAATTACGCGGGGTGCAGCAGACAATGATGGCCCAGGACACTTTCTATGGGGAGCTTTGGAGAGCCCTGCCTGAGCAGACCAAATATCTGAACCTCAGCTTCAAGAGGTGTAACATCTGCTCAATGGTGGCTCTTGTGGAGGCATGTGTGGCATTGTAGTCCATCTCTTCACCTCGGTGATGCCCTGTAGATGGCAAACAGGCATTATCAGCCAGGTTTTCTGGGGATTTCCTTTGTGCCCAAACAGCCAGCCCTGCAATCACCAAGGTCCTTCAGAACCTTGTGGTTTCAGCTGACAATGGTTCAGGATGTAGGCATCATGAGGAATCCCTGCCAACCAAGCACAAATATGTTGGAAACAAAAACAGAATTACCTGGAAAAACTCAGCAGGTCTAGCAGCATCGGCGGAGAAGAAAAGAGTTGACGTTTCGAGTCCTCATGACCCTTCGACAGAACTTGAGTTCAAGTCCAAGAAAGAGTTGAAATATAAGCTGGTTTAAGGTGTGTGGGGTGGGGGGGAGAGAGAGAGAGAGATAAGTGGAGGGGGGGTGGTGTGGTTGTAGGGACAAACAAGCAGTGATAGAAGCAGATCATCAAAAGATGTCACCAACAATAGAACAAAAGAACACATAGGTGTTAAAGTTGGTGATATTATCTAAACGAATGTGCTAATTAAGAATGGATGGTAGGGCACTCAAGGTATAGCTCTAGTGGGGGTGGGGAGAGCATAAAATATTTTAAAATACTTAAAAATAATGGAAATAGGTGGGAAAAGAAAAATCTACATAATTTATTGGAAAAAACAAAAGGAAGGGGGATACAGAAAGGGGGTGGGGATGGAGGAGGGAGCTCAAGACCTAAAGTTGTTGAATTCAATATTCAGTCCGGAAGGCTGTACAGTGCCTAGTCGGAAGATGAGGTGTTGTTCCTCCAGTTTGCGTTGGGCTTCACTGGAACAATGCAGCAAGCCAAGGACAGACATGTGGGCAAGAGAGCAGGGTGGAGTGTTAAAATGGCAAGCGACAGGGAGGTTTGGGTCATTCTTGTGGACAGACCGCAGGTGTTCTGCAAAGCGGTCGCCCAGTTTACGTTTGGTCTCTCCAATGTAGAGGAGACCACATTGGGAGCAACGAATGCAGTAGACTAAGTTGGGGGAAATGCAAGTGAAGTGCTGCTTCACTTGAAAGGAGTGTTTGGGCCCTTGGATGGTGAGGAGAGAGGAAGTGAAGGGGCAGGTGTTGCATCTTTTGCATGGGCATGGGGTGGTGCCATAGGTGGGGGTTGAGGAGTAGGGGGTGATGGAGGAGTGGACGAGGGTGTCCCGGAGGGAGCGATCCCTACGGAATGCCGATAGGGGGGGTGAAGGGAAGATGTGTTTGGTGGTGGCATCATGCTGGAGTTGGCGGAAATGGCGGAGGATGATCCTTTGAATGTGGAGGCTGGTGGGGTGATAAGTGAGGACAAGGGGGACCCGATCATGTTTCTGGGAGGGAGGAGAAGACGGAAGGGCAGATGCGCGGGAGATGGGCTGGACAAGGTTGAGGGCCCTGTCAACGACCATGGGTGGAAAACGTCGGTTAAAGAAGAAGGAGGACATGTCAGAGGAACTGTTTTTGAAGGTAGCATCATCGGAACAGATGCGACAGAGGCGAAGGAACTGAGAGAATGGGATGGAGTCCTTACAGGAAGCGAGGTGTGAGGAGCTGTAGTCAAGGTAGCTGTGGGATTCGGTAGGCTTGTAATGGATATTGGTGGACAGTCTATCACCAGAGATTGAGACAGAGAAGTCAAGGAAGGGAAGGGAAGTGTCAGAGATGGACCACGTGAAAATGATGGAGGGGTGGAGATTGGAAGCAAAATTAATAAATTTTTCCAAGTCCCAACGAGAGCATGAAGCAGCACCGAAGTAATCATCGATGTACCGGAGAAAGAGTTGTGGAAGGGGGCCGGAGTAGGACTGGAACAAGGAATGTTCCACATACCCCATAAAAAGACAGGCATAGCTGGGGCCCATGCGAGTACCCATAGCCACACCTTTTATTTGGAGGAAGTGAGAGGAGTTGAAGGAGAAATTGTTCAGTGTGAGAACAAGTTCAGCCAGACGGAGGAGAGTAGTGGTGGATGGGGATTGTTTGGGCCTCTGTTCGAGGAAGAAGCTAAGGGCCCTCAGACCATCCTGCTGGGAGATGGAGGTGTAGAGGGATTGGACGTCCATGGTGAAGAGGAAGCGGTTGGGGCCAGGGAACTGGAAATATGTTGGATTTGTCTTGTGTGACCACGTCCAAGCTGCACGTTCAAAGTGTGGAAATATTTCCTGTTGATGAATGTGACTGGTTGGTGCCAGGGAGCTCTCAACCCCACTTATGTGCAGTCATTAGCCCGATGCAGAAATCCTGCAATTGCTGCAAAACCCAACACTCTGGCTGCTTGGCTCCTGGGTTCCAAGTGGAATTTGACAAATTGGTGTACTCTCCTGAAGAAAATGCCACTGGGAAATGCCGCACAGGTCCCCAGTGGAGCCTTGGTAGTTTGGGGCTGCTGTGACCTTTAATGCCACCAGCGTGGAATTGCTTCCAAGACCTTGTGGACACAGCAGATGTAAGCACCTACATCCTGGGACATCCTAAGGTGTCTCTGGCATTGCCTTTCACTCATCTGTAGGTAGTTGCACCACCTGTGATCTCCGTGTGGTTGGGCCATGCTCGCCATCGAATTGGCCCCTGGTCACCAGCATGCTGAACTTCTTAAGGCCCCGCTGTCTATTGCTTCTCCTGACCATGGGCTAACCTGCAATGGTGCCTCCTTATGTGGACGAGAGCCAGTAGAAAGGCAGGGTTGCCTGGAGCTTGCATCATCTAGGCCTCAGTGGACCCATGAGTGAATTGCAGTGATCCATCTAGTGAGCATTTTCTTGGTAGATTAGCCTACATATGAAAGACTTAATGCCAATGCTAATCCCTGTCCTGGCTTCTGTCTAGACGTGGCAACCCTATTCCAACCTTTCTTGGTGAAGGACGTCCTGGAAGACCACAGATGAGTGTTCCTCATGTTCATATATTGCTGTGCATGGAGACATTGCTCATTGACAGGGATGATGGCAGCCATGTGCGAGAACCCTCCCTCAGACACTATTCAGATTGTCTACATTACCCTCGAGAGCCTATGGAGAGACCATTACCTTAGCATCATAGAAAGAGTTACCACATAAGCCCTTGTAAGCCACGACCATTTACCCAGGAGGATGGAGGTTTGTAGTCTGGAGTTTGCTGTCATCACCAGCTGTGCCCCTTGGAGGCATCCACCTCCCTCCCTCCCTTCATCCCTACATCTGACAGCAGCAGATGCTAATTTGCACACAATGTGCAGCAGCTCCCCACCTTAATGGGTTTCTGCTGGAATGTGACCGATTAGCTATGGAGTAAGCTGGTTTATTGGACATCGGAAACTTGAGAGCAAAACTCAGCTGAGCCTGGTTCTCCATGGAGTTGACTAATAATTAATAGTGTGCCTCTTTGCCTATCCCAAAAAAAGGAGGCATTAAATCCCCCAACCTGAAAAGAGAGCCTTCCCATGAGAGGTTTTACGAACTGCGCAACGACATTGAGAGCTTCAGCATGGGGTATATGTGAGGTTTGCCAGCACATTAAGTACCTTCTATCCACCCTGTTACCCACCAAGTAAGCACATCCGTCTACACAATCACCGCCTTGTCACTCCTCTCCCTCCTGTAAACAGTCAGCCTTCCCCATTACCCTGAACCCAATTATCATTTATGTGGACATTCCTGCTCTCCCCCTGTTTCCTAACTATCAACATGCCCCTCCTGACCCTGATCTGTCCCATTCTCAAAGCCAGCTGTACCCTGACTTTCCGCAACTCCCCCCATAAGACCATCCACTACCTGCCCATGAGCCTAGCACTTCCACCCTACCTGATCCAACTCTGTCCTCAGACTGGAACTGTACCCTCTGCTTCCCAGTACCCTCATTCAAATCCTTAGGGCCAAATTCTTGAACTCATGGACCCCACCATTTAGACCCATCTCTCTACGATGCTCACTTCCCAGAAAGCCCATCCACTCCTTTACAACGGGATCAAGGCAGTCGTGATATGCTTACCATCCTAAACAAGCCCTGGTACGGTCTGGCTTTTTTCACAGGACATCTTCCCACTCTTCTCCACTTAGCCTGCTTCCCCTGTCCAACCTTCACTCCACCCTTCCCCCTGTAGCCTGCCTCACCTGTCCAGCCTCTGCTTCACCATTCCCCCCTTAGCCTGTCTCCCCTCTCCAGTCTTTGAGCAGTTTGACCTGCCGGCACTTGATCTCAATCAAGAGGCTGGCATTTCTGAGCGGTCCCCAAGAAGGCCAAAGCAGAGGCTACTCAAGTCCAGGAAGAAGATTAGCTTACCAGGTGGACACTACTTATATGCAGTTGTAAATGCGAGCGTTCTCATTTTCGCTGGTGGAGAACTTAATTTAGAGGGGCCTCTTCATTCTGGTGAGCTGGCCTTTTGATGAGCACGAATGATTTCCTGACACTGTTCATTGGGAAGTTCGACCCACCTTTAACCAGAGTTAAAGTTCCGAGAACTTAATCGCAAAAGTTCACCCTGCTGCTGGGAAATTGATTTTTGGTCTCAAGGAAAACTAAGCTCCCCCAGCCACCAAGCAGTGGGCAGGCAGGCCTGGAATATTCTGGACCTGGACTTAAATGGTAAATCACAAAATCAATTCTCTTTTGTAAAAGTGTAAAAATGGGGAAAGACTCATCCAATATCCTTTCCAACCCATAACCCACCCACCACCCTTTGCCCTTACATGTTCTATGCCCATTCACCCACTATCCACCATGGGCAGATCTCAGGGACCATGGTGAGATAAAATAAAATGAAGTTTTAAGTAATTATTATAGACTTTACTAGAGTAAAAAAAACACTCATTGACAAAAGCCCATCCAATGCATTTAAATACCTTCAAGTACTTAATCCCTTATATAAAAAACCAAATATTTGCTTCACGGGCTTAATCCCTTATAAAACCAAACATTTGTATTGATAGCCCCACATCAAACACAGCTAATCTCCTCATAACCACTTGAAGCTGTCAATCAAACCATAAATTTAGAGCGCCCCTGCCCACCCCGTGATAATGATAGGTTGTTGAAGCAGCCAAACAGCACTAATCTTATAATGATAGTCCTCAGGCCTATATCAACAAACAGCAAGTAAAATTGCAAGCACTTTTTTTTAACTGCAGGCTACTTGATCCAAAAATTTAAGGAGCTGGGGATTTAAATATCTCGACAGCTTGAATGTCCCAGAGACCTTATCCACTTTTTATTCATATTCATGTCTACTTTTAACAATCTTAAAGAGTACCTGACCTCTCCAAAGGGGCACCTTACCTTTCCACATTAATCCACCAGGTTTAGAGGTTTCCTCAAATATCTAAAGCTCATTAGTCATGTCTCAGTAACCAAAGAGACCAAAACCACCCCTGAGTGAGGGCAACTACACTTTTAAATGTGCAACTGCCTCTGTGAATCGCAGATCTGCAAAGTAAGGCCCACTCCTGTTCCTCCCCTGCCCTCCCCTCTGAAGAAAATGGTGGTTGCCACGCTTGGGGGAAGGAATTCCATATTTGGGCCTCTAGAGCCATTTTTGCTCAGTCACTGACCCCTTCTGTCCCTGCAAAAATTCAGGGTCAAATCTTCTCTCAAATGCCCATAATACTTGGTGACCTTCTGTCAGCATAGTGATCAGCAAACACTGTCTGTTGACCACTGACCACAAAATCTGGACTCATGAATCTGGATTGAGGATGGTTTGGAAACTAAACCGAGCTAGCAAAATTCATACTCAGCCTTGTGGTAAAGTCTGTCAAACACACATCCATTTTTATTCATCATTTTAAAGCAAGAATACAAACATGTTGTGATTGGTAAACTGTGCTAAACCTGGGAATTCTTAAATAAAATAATTTGTCAGTGTGTATTTTAGGTATGATGCTTATATTCTATGTGTGGTAAAGGGCAAATTTTAACTGGGTTGACATCGACAAAATTAGCAGTGGCTTCACTGGCTCTAAAATAATCCACAGGTTATAAAGCATTTTGGGACATGCTGAGCTGAGAAGTTGCTAGCTTTGTACAAGTTCTCTGTTTTTGATCTTTTAATAATTGTTTTCCTTTTGTGAGTTAGGTGACAGAAAGACAAAGAATCCAAATTAAGTTTACCTTCAGTTTCTCCTAAAATTTATCTCTTGCAGTGTACTTATTCTGAAAGATCTCTTTGGAAAAATATTCTCACGCTCCCATGAATCCAGTTTATCTACCCCTGTGATTAGGAATTTGTTAATTCATTTGCTTGGGAAAGAGACACAAGACCAGAAGCATCTCATTGCTGCACAGATGCTCTCAGCCTGGAAGAACATTAGTATATCCCTGCAATTTTTTTCCAGGTGCTCACTAACAAAACTTGGGTGAATGGATCACTCATTGGGGCCAGTTCCAGATTAACCTTTTAACTAACGTCCAATGGATGGGATGACCATAGCAGGCCAAACATTAGGAGGCTAACCAGTGCTCTTTATTGGTAAGCTACTCCGCTATAGCTGCTTAAATTTCAGCAATATTCCTCGATAACATACCGAGAGAGGCCTGTGCCTTAGCTTTGCCAATATTTGGCAAAGCTCTCTGAATGTGGTTAAATGGGTAGTGTAACTATACAGAAGTGTGCGTGTACTTCAAATTAAGCAAGTGCAGATTTTGCAATAGCCTGAATTGCAGATTGCTGAACTTGGTAATAACTTTTGGTGCATGTTAGATAGCAGACTGACCAAAGAGGAAAACATGTTAAAAATGGTATCATGACCAAAATAGCTTTGCAATTTGCATTTAGATCGCACCAACTTGCAATAAATAATTAGTTTCATTTTGTTTAATCTTGCTTTTTTAAGTTGTCTTTTGCTTCTTTTCTTACGTTTTAGTAATAAATATTGATATTTCCCCAAATTCACTTGGCTTTTTGGGGTCTCTTTTTTCCCTCTGGTTTTCTCCTGGTTGATGTTAAAAATGGAATCTGGACAGCACCAAAATGTTAACAACTTGACTTTATAGCTATGGTTATAAGAAAGATCTTGCATTTATATGATGTCTTTCATGTCCTCAGGATGGCCCAAAGCACTGCATGTTTACTGAATTGCTTTAAAAATCCAGTCACTGCTATTTTAAAGACAAATGTAACAGCTAAAGTTGCATACAGCAAGGTCCTGCAAGGAGCAATGAGATGAATTACCAATTAATCAATTTTTGGTGTTGCTGATTGAGGGACGAATGCTGGCCAGGATATTGGCAGAACTCCATCTTCTTCCAACAAAAAGTAGCATGGGTTCTTTTACATTCACCTCAACAGCCAGGTTCAGTTTATTATTTTAAGCAAAGAATGGCACCTTCAACAATGCAGCACACCCTCAATGCTACACTGAAGTAGATGCATTGGTAGTAATTTTCAAAAATTCTGTAAATTCTGGAAAAGTCCCATCAGACTGGAAAATAGCAAATGTAACTCTTCTTTCCAAGAAAGCAGGAAAGTACAGGGCAGTTAGCCTAACATCTGTCATAGGGAATATGATAGAGTCTATTATTAAGGAGGTTACGACAGGGCACTTAGAAAATCTTAATGCAATCAAGCAAAGTCAGCATGCCTTTATGAAAGGGAAGTCATGTTTGACTAATTTATTAGAGTTCTTTGAGGAAGTAACAAGCAACATGCAAAAAGGGGGACCTGTAGTTGTGGTGTACTTGGATTTCCAGAAAGCATTTGATAAGGTGCCACTTCAAAGGTTACTGCACAAAATAAGAGTCTATTTGTGCAGAGAGTAACATAGTAGCATTGATAGAGGATTGGTTAGCTGACAGGAAGCAGAGGGTAGAGATAAATGGGTCATTTTTAGATTGGCAAGCTGTAACTAGTGGAGTGCCACAGGGATCAGTGCTGGGGCCTCAATTACTTACAATCTATATCAATGACTTAGATGAAGGGATGGATGTATGGTTACTAAATTTAGCGATGACAAAGATAGGACAGTCGGTTGTGAAGAGGACATAAGGAGTCTGCAAAAGGATATAGATAGGTTAAGTGAATGGCAAAAATTTAGTAGATGGAGTAATAGTGGGAAAAATTAACTTGTCCACTTTGGCAGGAAGAATAGAAAAGCAATATATTATTTAAATAGAGAGCGGCTGTAGGACTCTGCAGTAAAGAGGAATCTAGGAAAGCAAATGCAATGTTGGCATTTATTGAAAGGGGATTCACGTATAAAAGTAGAGAAGTTTTGTTACAGTTCAACAGGGCATTGGTGAGACCATACCTGGATCCCTGTGTGCAGTTTCGCTCTCCTTTCTTAAGAAACGATATAATTGCATTAGAAGCAGTTCCGAGAAGGTTCACTGGACTGATTCATGGACTGAAGGGGTTATCTTATGAGAAAAGAGTGGACACATTGGTGCTGTATCCATTAGAGTTTAGAAGAATTAAAGATCCTGAAGAAACTTGACAGGGTGGATGCTGAGAGAATATTTTCCCTTACAGGAGAGACTAAAACTAGGGAACACAGATTAAAAATAAAGGGCCTCCCATTTTAAAAGGAGATGAGGGGAATTTTCTTCTCTGAAGGCTGTTTGAATGTGGAATTCTTTACCCTAGAAAGAAAGAAAGACAGGGTCGTTGAATATTTTTAAGGCTGATTTAGATATATTCTTGATTAATAAGAGGGTCAAAGGTTACAGGGGTAGACAGGAAAGGGAGATACCTTCCTGCCCTATCCCAAGGAAAATGATGTTGAAAGCCCCTATAGGACCTTTCTAATTTATTTCAAAGGATGCTTTTGACTCATGCCTGCTGCAGGTGCAACCACTCTACCCTCAGGGGGTAACGCTGAGAAACATAAAAGGGGCAGGGAACACCGCATTATGATATTTCTGCCATTTTCTCCTCTACTTTACAACTTTATTTCGGCACACAGGAGAGGTAAACCAGCCTTGTATTTTACCTTATTCTAAGGCACTTCACAGTCCTCTGAGCTAAATACTGACTTCAACAATGCCCAGTCACAGCTGTCTGCACCAGTTTCTCACAATCTTAATTCAGTGTTCCCTTCCATTTGTGAGCTACCTTGCACACTTTTTCCTCACAGTCTGCCATTATATCACCCAGCTTTTTTTCACATTTTTCTAGTATATGTTTCAAATCCATTGCTAGTCAAAGAAACCCATTACCAGTTCCAATTTGTGCTCATGTTTCGTAGACTGACCTACGACGATTGCCCGTTATTCACCTTCTCCCTACTTGTTTCAATCATCTACCTTTCCTTTCCAGTGCTGGCAAAAGACCTTTACCAAAATATTGACCCATCGTTCCTGTTTCAGACATTGAAAATCCTGCTGTTTACTTCTACTATTACAGGTAGATTTATTTTTTACATTTTTATTCTCTGTGATATTCGAATCATCGCAGGAGCTAATATACATACAGAGGGTAGCTTCACTGAATTGAGGAGTGATCTGACCCAGGTAAACTGGCAGGAGAAATGTAATGGTGCAACAGACACCTGTTGAAGAAGAGGTTGGTAAATGTCTAGATGCATTCCCAGATGGGTAAACAAAACCAGACTACCTTGGAGGATGAAGCAGTGAGAAAGTAGGGTGAAACATTAAAAGGGAGCACATGACCAATGTCAGCTTTAAAATAGAAGGGGGGATCAGGATAAATATAACAAGTGTAGAGGAGAATGGAAAATTATTAAAGGGGGCAAAGAGACAGTACAAGAATATATTGTTGGCTAATGTAACAAGGAATCCAAAGGTCTTCTATGGGCACATTAACAGTTAAAGGATTGCCAAAGAAATGGTGAGGCCAATTAGGGACCAAATGGAGATTGTTTGGTGAAGGCTGAAGCCATGGTTGAGGTATTAAATGAGTACTTTGTATTAGTGTTTACTAAGGAAGAGAACTTTTCCAAGGCTACAATAAATGAGATTATCAGGATACTAGATGAGATAAAAGTAGATAAAGAGGAGGTACTAGAAAGGTGCACAGTAATCAAAGTTGATAAGTTATCCGGTCTGGGTGGAATACATCCTAGCTTGCTGTGGGAAGTAAGGGCAAAAGTTATAGAGTTGCTGATCACAATCTCTTGATCCTTCTTAGAAACCTACAAGAATGGTGTCAGAGGAGTGGAGGATTGCAATTGTTACACCCTGTTCAAAATAAGGGAGGAGGATAAACTTGGCAATTTAATGTCTGTGGTGGGGAAGCTTTTGGAAACAATAATTTGGGAGCATATTAACAGCCACTTAGACAGACAAAGGAGAACTAGCACAGATTTGCTAAGACGAAATCATGTTTGACTAACTTGATTGATTATTTTTGGTGAGGTAACAGAGAGGATGGATGAAGGCCAGGCACTTATTATTGTGCACATGGGCTTGCAAAAGACATTTGATAATGTACCATGTTTCGGATTTTTTTTAGCAAAAGGGAAACCTGTGGAATAAAAGGGAAAGTAGCTGCATGGACACAAAATTGGTCAAGAAATGATAAAGAAAGAGAATTGTGGTGAATGGTGTTTCTCAGACTGGAGGTATACAGTAGATTTCCCCTCAAACTAAGCAGGATGATAAGCGTTTTAACTTTAAATTTGTCTTTATAGGTAAGAAAGGTTATTCCTTTTGATAGTTGTTTTAGAAGTATCAACAAAAAGCAGTACTAAAATTCTAGATTATAGTCCTCTTCTCTGATATTTCTAGAGAGGCATTGATTTCTTTAAATAAATATGCAAAAGAAGTACTGTGTCAGAGTCTAGGATGACTTTGTACAAGATGAATAGTATCATTTCAGCTGGTCTAATTTAAACCTTTACTGATTCGAATCCAGATACAGTAGACCTGCAGTGTAGAATCCAAATAACCAACCCAGGGGTTATTTCACCAGCATTAAGAAAAAATTAAATTAAATGTGGCAAGGAGAACTTCAAATAAATACTTGTAAAAATATCTCCAGGATAAATGCTGGTTGTGAATTCAAAAAACATGCGGACATTAAATGCCTGACAATCAAGAAAAATTGGAAACTTGACCCCGTTGACCACACTTACACATCCGCAGGCCATTTATACAATGTCAATTTAAATTCATCCCTGTTTGGAATGACTGACAACATTAGATGTGAAGCAATCAATGAAGATCTCTCATGGTATTAATCTCAGGCACCTTGAAAATTCAAAATATTTTGAAATGGATGTTAGACATTTAATCACTGTCAGTATCTCATTGCTCCTTGACTCTGGTTTAAGCATCTATAAATATTTCATCACTCTCAACAGCTGCTAATCTACAGCGCAATCTAGAGTGATGCCTTGATATTTTGGGCACATTTCCTTCACTTGTGAGATGGGCTACTTGCTTAAACTGAATGTGTTCCTAGATAATAGCAAAACTTCAGATCCTAAAGGTAAACTATAGGCTGACAAAAGTTTGCTTAACTAGAGTCCCATTTAATGATCAAAGGATTATCACAAGAATACCAATGTCAGGGGGAAGCAACTTTCTTCTCATACAGACTAACGTTGTTGCTTCAGCTGACATTGGTATTCTTGCAATTGTCCTGATAAGTGCAAGATGAAAAGCTTCAACAAAATGCCTTTTTTCAGCAGCACTTAAGATCAAAGGAATTTTGGAAAGTTGTAAACTATGTTTGGGCAACTGTTTCCATCAAGTTATCACTAGCAGCAAAACTGATCCTTGTTTCAACAACAGAAAAATAAAGCAATTTATGTTCAGTCTACGGGAAGGCAGGGGGGTGGGGACGGGTTGCTTTCTCACTTTACTGATGATATTTAAAGTGGCTGAATGGTTAATTATTCCTAAATGATTAGATTTAAGGAAGTCACAATAACAATCACGTGAACTTCAGGCCTTTTAATAGCTTAATAATAGAATAGGTGGATTCGCTGTGGAGCATCCACGATGCTGAACTTATCATGGACAGCACGTTCAGGGAGGTGGTCACACTGCAGTTAAAGATTGAATAGGCCTAAAGGGGATGGGTGACCACTAGGTGGAGTTGAGGAACGAGGTAGTACAGGAGTCCCCTGTGGCCGTCCCCCTCTCTAACAGGTATTCTGTTTTGGATACTGTTGGGGGAGGCAACTTCTCAGGGGAAAGCAGCAGGAGCCAAGTCCATGGCACCACGGGTGGCTCTGCTGCATAAGAGGGGAGGAACAAGAGTGGCAGGTCTATAGTGATAGGGGACTCAATAGTAAGGGGAACAGACAGGTGTTTCTGCGGCCGCAAAAGAGACTCCAGGGTGGTATGTTGCCTCCCTGGTGCCAGGGTCAAGGATGTCTCAGAGAGGCTGCAGGGCACCCTGAAGAGGGAGAGTGAATAGCTAGTGGTCGTGGTACATATTGATACCAATGATATAGGTAAAAAAAAGGATGAGGTCCTACAAGCTGAATATAGGGAGTTAGGATTTATATTAAAACGTTGGACCTCAAAGGTAGTAATCTCAGGATAATTACCAGCGCCACATGTGAGCAAGAGTAGAAATTTCGGGATATATCAGATGAATACGTGGCTGCGGAAATGGTGTAGGGGGGAGGGATTCAGATTCCTGGGACATTGGGACTGGTTCCGGGGAAGGTGGGACCAGCACAATCAGGATGGGTTGCCTCTGGGCAGGACCAGGTCCAATGTCCTTGGGGGAGTGCTTGCTAGTGCTGTCGGGGAGGGTTTAAACTAGAATGGCAGGGGGATGGGAGCCTGAGCAGGGGGACAGAGGAGGAGGAAACAAGGATAGAAACGAAAGACAGAAAAGTAAAAAGCAAAAGTGGAAGGCAGAAAAAACAAGGGCGAAAAATAAATGGGGTCATAGTGCAAAATGAAGCTAAGATGACTAACAAGTTTAAAAAGACAAGTCTAAAGGCATTGTATCTTAATGCACGGAGCATTCACAATAAGGTAGATGAATTAACAGCACAAATAGGTAGAAACAGTTATGATACAGTTGCAATTATGGAGACATGGCTGCAGTGTGACCAAGGATGAGAACTGAACATCCAGGGGTATTCAATATTTAGGAAGGACAGACAAATAGGGAAAGGAGGTGGGGTAGTATTATTTGTAAAGGAGGAAATCAATGAAATAGCGAGGAATGATATTGGCTCGGAAAACCATGGGCTGCATCTTCCGGTTGGCGACTGGGGCCCCCTGGACGACATGTAAAATGACGCAGGATGACGTTGGGCGTGTGTCCCGACATCACCCCGCGTCATTTAGATTTTCAGTTCAATGGACGCGCAGCCGAGTTGGCTGCCCACCCACCAAACTGCCAACGGCCACTTAAGACCTTTAAAAAAGCAATTAAGCTAATTAAAGGACCTGCCTGTCCAATCTTAAGGTTGGTGGGCAGGCAAGGAGGCCAGGCGGCCTTTATAAAAAACATGAAGCCTCATCCACGGGCGGGATGAGGTTTCATGAGGGCTTTAAAATGTTTATGAAATGTTGAAACTAAAGAAATTGACATGTCCCAGCTCATGTGACAGTGTCACATGAGGGCCCATATCAGGATTTTTTTTTCCACACCTCCACAAATTTTTTAAACTTCCAGTGATCTCCCTGAGGCGGCACTTTGCCTCGGGGAGATCTGTCCACTCTTTCCCGCGCATGCATGAAAAAGCGCACTCCCAGCTCAGGGAATCCCCTCTGCCCGCACAGGGAGCGCTTCTGAGTGTACGTCGCGCTGGGTGGGCCTTAATTGGCCCGCCCACGTAAAATGGCGGCGCACCCCTGACCGGAGGCACCGATTGGGAACCCGCCCGCCCATTCCCGCACATTCCTCCAACAGGGGGAAAATGTTGCCCCATTATGTGGAATCTATTTGGTTGGAGGTAAGAAACACCAAGGGGCAGAAAACATTGGTGGGGGTTGTCTATGGGCCCCCAAACAGTAATGGAGATCTAAGAGAAGGCATTAAATAGGAAATTAGAGATGCATGCACTAAGGGTGTATCTGTAATCATGGGTGACTTTAATCTACAAATAGATTGGACAAACCAAACTAGCAATAATACTGTAGAGGAGGATTTCCTGGAGTATGTATGTGATGGTTTTTTAGACCTATACATTGAGGGACCAATTAGAGAGCAGGCAATCCTAGGCTGGGTATAGTGCAATGAGAAAGGATTAATTAGCAATTTTGTTGTGTGAGATCCCTTGGGGAAGAGCGACCATAAAATGATAGAATTGATCATTAGGATGGAGAATGAGGAAGTTGAATCCAAAACTAAGGTCTTGAATCTAAATAAAGGGAACTACAAGGGTATGAAGCGCGAGTTGGCAATGATGGATTGGCAATGGCTAATACTTAAGGAATGTATGCATGAATTACAACAATTATTCATTCCTGTCTGACGCAAAAATAAAACAGGAAAGGTGGCTCAACCATGGCTTACAAAATAAATTATGGATAGTATTAGATCCAAAGAGGAGACATATGAAATTGCCAGATAAAGCAGCAAGTCTGAGGTTAGGAGCAGTTTAGAAATCAGAAAAAGTAGACAAAAAAATTAATTAAGAAGGGGAAAATGGAGAATGAGATTAAATTTACAGGGAACATAAAACCTGACTGTACAAGCTTCTATAAATATGTGAAGAGAAAAAGATTAGCAAAGACAAATGTAGGTCTTTTTACAGTCAGAAACAGGGGAAACTATAATGGGGAACAAAGAAATGGCAGAAGAATTGAACTCTTATTTTGGTTCTGTCTTCACAAAAGAGGACACAAACAATTCCCCCCAAAATGTTAGGGACCCAAGGGTCTAGTGAGAGGGAGGAATTGAAGAAAATCAGTATTAGTAAAATAATGGTGCTAGAGAAATTAATGGGGTTAAAGGCTGAAAAATCCCCAGAGCCTGATAATTTACATCCCAGATTACTAAAGGAAATGGCCCTGGAAATATTGGATGCATTGATGGTCATCTTCCAAAATTCTATAGATCCTGGAGCAGTACCTACAGATTGGAGGTTGGCAAATGTAACCCCACTATTTAAAAAAGGAGGGAGAGAAAAAACAGAGAATTACAGACCAGTTAGCCTAATATTAGTAGTGGGGAAAATGCTAGAGTCTATTATAAAGGACGTGGTAACAGAACATTTGGAAAGCGTTAACTGGATTAGACAAAGTCAGGCTGGGTTTATGAAAGGGAAATCATGATTATCTAATCTTCTGGAATTTTTTGAGGCTGTAACTAGTAGAATAGATAAAGGAGAACCAGTCGATGTGGTGTATTTGGATTTCAAGAAGGCTTTTGATAAGGTCCCACATAAGAGGCTAGTGGATAAAACTAAAGCACATGGGATTGGGGGTAATATGCTAGCCTGGATTGAGAATTGGTTGACAGACCAGAAACAGAGAGTGGAAATAAATGGGTCTTTTTCCAGGTGGCAGGCAGTGACTAGTGGTGTACCGCAGGGATCAGTACTTGGGCCCCACCTATTCATGATGCATATAAACAACTTGGATGAGGGAACAAATGCAATATTTCCAAGTTTTCTGATGACACAAAACTGGGCGGGGTTATAAGTTGTGAGGAGGATGCAAGGAGACTTCAGCACAAGTTAGACAAGTTGTGTGTGGAGGCAAACATGTGGCAGATGCAGTATAAGATGGATAAGTCTGTAATTATATGCTTTGGTGTGAAAAACAGAAAGGCAGAGTATTATTTAAGTGGTTATTTATTGGGAAATTTGGATGTACAAAGGGATCTGGATGTCCTTGTACACCAGTCAATGAAAGGAGATAGGCAGGTGTAGCAAGGAATTAGAAATGCAAATAGTATGTAGGCCTTTATTGCAAGAGGATTTGAGTTCAGAAGTAGGGATATCTTACTGCAGTTATACAGGGCCTTGGTGAGACCACACCTGGAGTATTGCGTGCAGTTTTGGTCTCCCTGCCTAAGAAAGGATATACTTGCCAAAGAAGCAGTGCAGTGAATGTTCACTAGGCTGATATCGTATAAGGAGAGATTGATTCGACTAGAGTTTAGAAGAATGAGAGGGACCTGATTGAAACGTACAAAATTCTAACAGGGAGGATGTTCCCCTGGTTGAGGAGTCTAGAACCAGGGGTTACAGTCTCAGGATACGGGGCAGGCCATTTAGGACTGAGAAGATTTCTTCACTCAGAGGGTGGTCAACCTGTGGAATTCTCTACCACAGAAGACTGTGAAGGCCAGGTCACTGAGAATATTCAAGAAAGAAATTGATAAATTTTTGTATATTAGGGGTATCAAAGGGTATGGAGAGAAAGCAGGAATATGGCTTTAAGATAGAAGATCAGCCATGATCATACTGAATGGCGGAGCAGGCTCAAAGGACTGAATGGCCTACTCCTGCTCCAATTTTCTATATTTCTATTTTTTTTAATCCTTGAAATAATGCATAGTTCATTTGCACTGGTAAAATTATATTTAAAAATAACCTAAAGGAAGAGCCAACAGACATTGAGCAAGACACATACAAAAGTACCAAGCTTGAAAATTGGAGAGAAGATGAGATAAATCACAAAATACTGATTCAGCGATGCCTCTGAATGTGAACTTACTCCTTGGGAAGAGGCAGGAAATTGTATTCTGCTGAAGCATTTAAATGGCTGCTCTATCTTAAAGGAACAAACGTTCTGCCATTTAAAACTGGAGAAACAAGTTACTTCATAAAAAGAGGTACGAAAAGTGTTGCATTGGTCAAAGACTGGCTCATTTCTCTAATGGAATCAGTGAAGAGCCATAAAGTAAAGCAGAGAAAGGGCACCTCTTCAGCAGCAAGTGCTGCAGACTTCCCACTTGAATGTCACTGGCGGTGGTGCAAGAGGAGAAAGAACTTAATATCTGGGTTGGTTAATGTGCTGTGGATTTAGACCTTTCATGTTTCTGTGGGGCGCCCATGAGGAAGGAGATAAACCATGTGGCTTGAGCAAGAAAAGTTTCTATGATCTGTATCACACATCAGTGCACAGCTAATTGCCTGACATTTACAATATAACCAGAAGTAGCCTGAAACCAGCCTAATACAAATATTTAATGCTGTTTTCACTTTTACGTCCACTAGCTGTTTCTGCAGTGGAATTTGGCTATATGACTGATTGCAGCATATGGTAGAACTAAACATGATGACTTCCAAGATAATTGAAGCCTCTGCAGGAATTATTCCCGAGGTGAATTCCATGTGATGCCAAGAAATGACTGAAGGCACTGGAAGCAGAACACAAGCAGAAAAACCTACTTGATCTCGTCTACACTATTCTATCTGTTGCCGATGCATCTGTCCATTATGGAATTAGTAGGAGTGACCCTCACACAGTCCTTGTGGAGATGGAGACCCGTCTTCACACTGAGGATGCCCTCCATCATGTTGCATGGCATTACCAACATTCAAACATCCCCGTCCATAATGATGGTGGAGCTCAGCAAAAGAGTGACTAGGATTATCCATCTTGGCCTCCTCCTGTGGTTCCCACCATCACAGGTGCCAGGGAACCAATTTACTTCATTCCATATGATATCAATAAAGCATGCTAGTTACTGCAAAGGCTATGTGCCCTGACAACATCCTAGCAGTAGTAGCCAACACCCTTAGCCAAACTATTCCAGTATAGCTACAACACTGGCATCTACCCAAAAATGTGGTGATTTGCCCAAGTATGTCATGTCCATAAAAAGCAGGACAAATCCAACCTGGCAAATTACCACCCCAGCAGTCTACTTTCAATCATCAGGAAAGAGATGGAAGGCATCATCAACAGTGCGATCAAATAGCAATAACCTGCTGACTGATGTCCAGTTTGGCTTCCACCAGGGCCACTTGGCTCCTGACCTCATTACAGCCTTGGTCCAAACATGGACAAAAGAGCTGAACTCAAGAGGTGGGGTGAGAGTGACAACCCTTGACATCAAGGCCACATTTGACCGAGTGTGGCATCAAGGAGCCCTAGGAAAAAATGGAGTGAAGGGGAATCGGGGCAAAACTCTCTGCTGGTTGGAGTCATACCTAGCTCAAAGAAAGATGGTTCTGGTTGTTGGAGCACAATCATCTCAGTTCCAGGACGTCACTGCAGGAGTTTCTCAGGGTAGTGTGCCAGGCCCAACCATTTTCAACTGCTTCATCAATCACCTTCCTTCCATCATAAGGTCAGAAGTGGGGATGTTTGCTGATGATTGTACAATGTTCAGCACCATTCACAACTCCTCAGACTCCGAAGCAATCCATGTCCAAATGCAGCAAGACCTGGACAACATTCGGACTTGGGCTGTTAAGTGGCAAGTGACATTCGCGTCACTCAAGTGCCAGGCAGTGACCATCTCTAACCAGAGAGAATCCAACCATTCTCCTTGACATTCAATGGCATTACCATCAATGAAACCCTCATTATTAACTTCCTGGGGTTTACTATTGACCAGAAACTGAACTGGATCAGCCATATGGCTACAAGAGCAGCTCAGAGGCCATAGACTTTCCTGAGTTCCAAAAAAGAGTCATTTTGGATTCAAAACATTAACTCTGTTTCTCTCTCCACCAGATGATGACAGACCTGCTGAGTTTTTTCAGTACTTCTGTTTTTATTTCAGATTTCCAGCATCCACAGTATTTTGCTTTTATTTTAGTGTTCAATTACCTCATTTCACCCAGTCCCCATATCCCTTGATTCCCTTTCCATCATGTATGAATCAAGCTTCCTATTGAATGCATCAATGCTATTGGCTCCAATCATTCTATATGGCAGAAGGTTCCACAGTCTCATCACTCTCTACATAAAGACATCTCTACAAAATTCTTTATTTGATCTGTTAACCTTTTATTTATGCAGTTTTGTTCTGGACTCATTCACAACTGGAAACAACTTCTCCACATCCACCCTATCAAATTCTTTCATCATTCTAAAGATCTCCTGTGTATTTTGAAACAGCAATTGCTCTTTATTCAACATTGACTTCTAGTATCAGCAAAGCAGCAACATGGACATAGCAGTAAAAGGACATTAGGTGCACTTTTGCTATGGGACAGTTTCAGCAACAGGTGAAGTGGTTCTCTGTGGTCTCACAACCAAGCCAACTGCGGTCTTAATTCTCCTGTGGAAGATTCTCCAGAGCTCTTCCTGTTATAACCTTTCTTGTTGCTGCTACACGTCAGCTCTGATATATCTTGTTTTTATTTTGCAGCTTGAACATGAATTTTATTACACCAGTCTGAGGAGTTGTTACCCCTTTGCTGTTAATGTCCAAATACCTTTCACACAGCATAATCTTTTCCTTTCTGAAAGTAATGGAAAGTTTAGGAATCATCCAAAGTATATGTCCCCAGACTTCTTTTTTATTCATTCATGGGATCTGGGTGTCGCTGTATAGGCCAGCATTTATTGGCCATCCCTAATTGCCCTACTGAGGGGGCACTGGGGGCAGATGGGTTTTTACGACAATTGACAATGGTTTCATGGTCATCATCATGTTTTTAATTCCAGATTTTTTTTTAACTGAATTCAAATTCCACCATCTGCCATAGTGGGGATTCAAACCCAGGGCCAGAATTTTCAGGTCGCCGACACATAAAATGACGCGCAATGATGTCGAGCGGGCATCCTGACATCACCGCGTGTCATTCAGATCTTGAGTGCGGCGGGCGCACACCGGAGTTGGCTGCGCACCTGCCGAACTGTCAAAGGCCTGTTAAGGTCATTTAAACACCAATTAAGTTATTTAACTGAGCTGCCCGTCCAACCTTAAGGCAGACGAAGAGCCCAGGTGGCCTTCAAATTTATCATCCATGCCCGACATCACCTCGTGTCATTTTACACCTTGGCGAGCAAGCCCCTCTCCCTGAAAATTCAGGCCAACATTTCAAGTGAATGACCTTTCATCAGAATATTTTCTTAATGGTGAGAATCTAGGAAATGTGGAGAGGGAAAAGGATTTGACCGTTCATGTACTCAGATCATTAAAATCTAAAGGTCTGTGCACACAGTCAGTAACATCATTTTCCTCCTCTGCGTTTGTTGTCCTATGTACATTTTCTACATCAATAGTAGACAACCTCACATTTCCTCATGTTGAACTCCACCTGCCAGTTTTTCCCATTCATTTATTTAATCTGTCTATCTTCTTCTTAGTGTAATTTCCTGCTCCAATCTAAGTAAGTTCCCTCTTGGACATGAGAAGTAGCTTAGATTCAGATCCTAGTAAACAGCTGCTGATTTAAATGCAGTGCAGCCCATTAGGCTGCCAGGAAACTGATTCAACAGATATAAAAATCACCAGGGAATTCAGACAGATGGGCAGATAGACACAAGACCACCAGAGAAAATTGCTGGAGAACTAAATTAAATAAGGCAAGATAAAATAATTAGTAAGCACCTACCTGCTCTTAGAAACACATTTCTAAGTACTAAAAGCAACCCACAAAGTATGAGACTTTGCGTATGCATTCTAAAATGGTGGCTAGCAGGGAGGAACAAAATTTCCAATGTAAAACAGAATGGTGTCAATTTTCTTTAAAATTAAGAATACCCCAAAAGCAACAGAATGTAGCTTAATTTATATTTGAAAGATACTTCACCTGGAAAAAAACCTTCTTTTAAATATTCTGCACATTAACTCAATGGGGAAGATTTTTGACTGGTGATGTAAATGCATCAAATCATCTGCCCTTAGGGTGCTCATGCCATGATTAAGAGTTGATGCAAATCTGGATAGAATACAAACATTAAGCATAACTTTCCAGGTCAGTTCCTTTGCATGATTATTTACATTATTCAATTTTGATGTGTGCAGGGTCCAGTGATGGGATGATAAAAATGTTGTAGGTGAAATTTAAATGTATGTAGGCAACTAAAGTGAATTGTCAGAACAGGGGACAAAAATGCTTTCACCTTTCGGAAATGCTCAAGACCTATCTTTGAATAAGCATTTTTATAAGTTTCTCAAGAATTTACATTCACAATTTTTTAAAAAATATTCACGGAATGTGAGCTTCACTGGCTGGGCCAGCATTTATTGTCGATCCCTAGTTGCCCTTGAGAAGGTGGTGATGAGCTGCCTTCTTGAACCACTGCAGTCCATGTGGTGTGGGTACACCCACAATGCTATTTGCAAGGGAATTCCTGGATTTTGCCCCAGTGACAGTGAAGGAACAGCAATATATTTCCAAGTCAGGATGGTGGCTGACTTGGAGGGAACTTCCAGGTGGCGGTGTTCCCATACGTCTGCTGTCCTTGTCCTTCTAAATGGCAGTGACCGTGGGTTTGGAAGGTGCTGTTAAAGGAGCATTGGTGAATCCCTGCAGTGTGTCTTATATGAAACTCTACCAGTCTTTGCCAAAGCCAATGGGGAAGATGGATAAGAATTGGAAGACAAAAATGTGGAGGCATGATCCTGCAGACAAGTGATTCAATCTTTCAGTACCTAATCTTCTGTTGGATGGTTGCTGATGTTGAGGTATTATTGCATGAGGCAGATGAAAAAACCCACATGGGTCAACACAGAAACAGGTTTGAAAAGGGATGGAAGCAGGTTTGAGTCTACAGCTCACTCTTGTCATCACTCACTGTTGTGTATCTTAACCACTCAAATGGTTGCTGTAACTGGTTCTGTTCTGACTAGAACCTTATGAAGACAGTTTTCCATGATAGTTGTGGTGTACCAGGGGCTGTAAGTATGGTTGGTGGCATCCTGCTGGGTGTGGCAAATCAGGCTAGGCTAGTGTTAATATGCTTGATGCATCTTCTTTCATGGAGTATTACTCGTAGCATTGCATACTGTGATTAGGTGTTTCTGAAGGACTTTCATATATTACAGTAAGTTGAACATTCACATCTCATTTTTGTGACATCGGATCAAGGTTTCCTTCAAGAACTAGAGCTTTCCCAGACACTAATCCTCTTCGAAAACATAGCCTGTGCCTTTGTCTGTAGATGCAGGTATAAGGGTGCCAGTGGGTCAGCATATAACAACTCTAATGTAGCTTGACATTGTAGCATCTCTTCATTGCTCTTCTCTTTTTCCTGAAAAAATCTCTGTTTAAAAAGTTTTATAAATGGTAAATATAAATTCTTAAGAAACTAATAAAAAAATGTTTATTAAAAAATAATTCAGCTTTATGGAAGTTCAGATCGGAAACCCATGTGTAGAAAAAATTGCATCGGAACAATACTCAGGCAGGTTCTCAGAAGCTTAAGGAGAGAAATCAAAAATCATGAAAAAAGCAGCAGAAGTAGCCTCAAAACTATTCATCAGACCTTCGCAAAGGGTCCTTTAAATGAAGTCCCCTGTACAGCTGGATCGTCTGCCAAGCTTGCCACCCATTAACATAGGTGTCAGTTGCACTTGGCATCCTGCCTGCCCTAAATTTGGAAATTTGTGCGCAAAACCAAGAAATATCACACGGTCTTAATTACAGGATTACTACAGAACTCCTACTTATCTGCCCCTGTTTTCCTTAGATGCAGAAGTTGCACAGTTCCAAAGAGAAATGGGGATTGGTGATGAAAACCATGTCAAAAATTCTAGCCTTCAAAACATTTATGAAGAGACGTGGGTGAACGTAGCTCACTTTGGTAGAGGTTTTTGTAATTGGGTTAAATATATTAGTTACAATTAATGGACAATCATTAACATTTTAAAAGTAACGTCATTCTAAATGGGGTGTTGTTCTCAAAGGAAAAAGCTTTTTGGTGTAAATACTTCATAGTTTTCAATGGAGATCTGCAATTCTGGTTGCACTACGCAAACCTAGTCCACTGCTTCAAATCTGTTTTGAGACAGTACAGAGCTGGGCCAGACAGATTAAGAACATTGCAGTCATATCATTTAAGTATGTTTCTTTTAACTGAATGTTTACAAATGTATAAGGAATTCCAATCAAAACTAATTTTTAAACCTGATTGGACCCCCCCCCCACCCACTTGCCCAACGCACTCACTTTTTAAAAATTGATATGTATTCGATCCGAATACAGTATTATAATGTGCAGCACATTCACATCATCTTATATCTGTATCAAATGCTTTGACATTTACCTTTTTGTCCTAAAGCAATGATGCAAAACTATTAGAATTTTCAAGTGTCATCAAGACTGTTAATTGGTGTCATTACAAATTTCAAAGTCATTGCTTATGCTCTGCAAGTGCCCACGTGTAATCCAATATGATGACTTTAAATCCCACTTAAGATAAAACTAATCTGTTTGTCCAGTCAGTGTGCAATGCACATAGACAATCTGCTCATCCAAAATATAAAATGAACAATAAATCATGGACAGATTTGTTAGCATGGCATCAACAAATGATATCAAGGTACAGTTCTGTGAGAACTATGTAATCAGCTGATAAAATAACTTTGAAAATGCCATGAATGTAAGTATAAAGTTTAATTGCAACTTTTAAAATTATGTCCAAATATTTTTACACTATAATTGTACATAGAACAATTACTTTGGAAATCTGACCACACATCTTTAATATTGCCACTAATGCAACCTCAACAGAAGCAGAACACTTGTGAACAATTATTTTGCTGTTAACTAATTATAAGTCTACTTAAACCATGAACACTCTGGTAACCAATTATATGTTATGATGTGGGAAGGAACACAAGGAAGTAACTCCGGAAAAATCATGGATTGAAATGAGTGTGGAAAATGTTAACTTCTTGTGTGATTGTTCTTATCTATGGGCCAGAATTTCCCCATTGGTGTGTGGGGATGGGTCCCACATGCCTGCGCGTAAAATGACGCACGGTGATGTTGGACGACGGTCCCGACATCACCGTGTGCCATCGCGATATTTGGGAAGGTGGGCATGCTATAAGTTCAGAGGCATGCCCGCCATCAATTAACGGTCCAGTTAAGGCCCTTGAGGCAGCAATTGATCTTGATTTTTCACAGCCCATGCAATCTTCAGGACGTCACAACGGGCAGGCGGGTAGGAGACACTTGTACAATCTTCATCCACGGGTGGGATAAGAGAGATGAGAGGGGTCACGAATGTGATGTTTGAGGGATTTAAATGTGAAAATAACTTTTACTTGCCTGAGAGAGCAGGAAGACGTCAAAATTCATACCCACTGCTAGGACAGGAATAAAAGCCTCGTCAGGACTCTACAGTAGAAATCATTTCTAAGGCCTGCAGCTTTCAGAAAGGCTCCCCTTAGCCTGGGAATGGGAGTTGTGATCTCCACTGGAGGCACCTCCTCTGAGGAGGAAGGGAAAGCCAGAAGGGGGAGGAGGCCAGGAGTCTACATTCAGCCTCCAGGAGAACCACCTTTGGGAGGAGAGGCGCAGGCACAACGGGTCCACAGCCAGCAGGAAGTGCATGGCAGAAGGGTCCACAGAACACACCAATATCCTGCTGCCAGGGTTTACAGGCAGCGAAGCAGCTACCTCAATATATCTGAGGTCCAGTGCCGAAGGAGGCTCGTCCTCTCAAGGGAGACAGTCACCTCCGTCTGTCAGATGATAGATTTCTCTGAGATCTCCACAAACTGTGTGCCATTAGCTCTAAAGGTCACAGTTGCTGTCAACTTCTATGCCTCCAGCTCTTTCCAGGGGTCAGTAGGTGATCTCTGCAGTGTCTCCCAATCAGCTGTCCACACTTGTGTCAAGCAGGTGACAGATTCTCTATTCAGGCATGCATTGACTTTCATCCACCACCGCTGGGATGATGCCAGTTAGACAGAGCAAGCCAGAGGCTTTGCAGTGATTGCTGGTTTCCCCCGCGTCCAGAGTGCAACCGACCACACACAAGTGGCCCTGGGCGTTCACTGTCTCTGCCTGCAGCTCAAGCAAGTGTGAAGTGCCCTCACCACCTTGCCCTGGGACAATAGCTGAAGATCTAATTCCCACCGAGGTGCTAATATCTGCGCTGGTGTCTGCCTGGCTGAGATGGTGTGACGTTGGAGAGTGCATTTGCTCTGAGGCTTCAGGGATGAGAGGTGGTCCCCCTGCCTCCTCCTCCTGGCCCTGCTCCAGTGATGCTGAAAGGAAGAAAAAGGACATTTGATTAGTTACAGTGCAGACAATGTTAATTTGCATGCCGCTCCCCCGGGTCACTATGCGCTCATCCTTCCATAATCAATGGTAAATCCATGTTGCTAACTTCAATCAGGGAGCATCCAGCAGTGCCAGGGCTTCTGTGACACACACAGTGATTTGAGTGCTCACCAAGCATACCTCCCTATGGCACCCCAGCCTCATCACCACCGGTGGACCTGGGGGCATGGCGCCTCTCCAGATCCATGGCCTGCTGCTTGAAAGCCATTAGGATGGCCAACTGGGCCTGCCCTCCTCCAGTCCACATTCGCTCGGTGGAATTGTGCTCAGTCTTCCCCTGAAAAGGAGAGAAGAGCATGGATTAGTGCAGCCTGCACCTGGATTCACATCGCATTCCTGCCACCCCAGCCAGAGTGGGACATTGCAGGACTCCAGTTCTTCATCACCCAGCAGCTGCCGCACACTCACCCAAACAAGCCAGGACTGACCCCCTCCCCACCATTGGCCAAATGCTGCCTCCTTCACATGTGGCACCACAAGATGTCACTTTGCTAAGCAAGGAGGCACAAGCACGTGGAGCTCAAACACCAGCAGCTGGATTGGTGCCCCGCCACCTGGAAGTTAACCTCCCAGCATGTTAACACCCTGACTTTAACATGTTTCCCAGTTCCAGCACTCCACCTAGGTGCAGACCCTTGACTTTCAAACCCATTCAACACTTTGGATGTCAGTATCACACATGCTGTGGATGCAGAACACATCCTAGCTCAACCCTCTCAGGGTGAACAAGGCATGGGCAATCTCTGCTGGCACACCCAGCAAGGGATCCATGTCGTGAGGGATTCAATGATGTTACTGCGCTCAGAGTTGGTGGGGATGTGGGTGGGGGGGAGGGGGGGGGGGGGGTGCGCGGGGGGTGGTGGGCATTGGGGGGAAAGGGTGATGACTGTATTAAGTGACTTAAGGCAACATGGTACTCACCCTTCCTGAGTGCAGGAGATCATTGAACCTTTTGCGGCTCTGGAGCCCTGTGCGCTGCACCAGATCATGGGAGCTAATACTCTCGACCACCTCCTCCCACGCACGTTTGGTCAGGTGGGGAGGGGCCTCCACCTCCTGTCCCTTGGAAGAAGGACCTCCCGCCACCCTGGCACCTCCTCCAGGAGGGCAGCAAGGCACTCGCCTGAAAAACAAGGGGCACACTGCCCCGCCTGCCTACCCTTGGGCCTGGCCTGCCCCGACGGCCTACCCTCCAGACTTGTGTCACCTCCATTGCACCCCTGCAGAGCCCATCGCCCAGCCATTGTGAGCAGCATTTCCAAGGCTGCCAGGCCTTCCTTTATACAGGCCGAAGGGTCGCCATTGGGCCCAACGGGCTGAGCATGCCCGCCACCGCCAACCCGCTCCTGCTACGCACGGGAGTCATGAAGGACGCTGGGCGGGCCTTAATTGGCCAGCCGGCATAAAATGGTGGTGCTGGCCTGATCACCGTTCACAATCGAGTCTGCATTCGTTCTCGCTCGGCCTGCCCGACATGGAGAAAATTCTCCCCATGTAGTACACTCAACTCAATACACATGGGGAAGAATTTTCCCATTGGCAAGCAGGGGCAGGGCCTGCTCGCCAACGTGTAAAATGACGTAGGATGATATCGGGTGGAACTCCCCACATCACCCGGCTTCATTTCCATTTTCAGGTCATTGGGGGTGCAGCCAAGTCAGCTGTGCGCCTGCCGACCTGTCAACGGCCTAGCGAGGCCATTGAGAAACTAATTAAAATCGTTAATGGACCTGCAGGTTGGAAAGCTTCAGAAAAAGCATGAAGCCTCATCCACGGGCGAGATGAGGTTTCGTGAGGGTATTTAAATTTTCAATGAAAGTTTCAAAAAAAGTTATGGACATGTCGCAACTCATGTGACAGTGTCACATGAGGGGTCATGTCAGGGAAATTTTTCTATCACTCGTATTACAATTTTTAATTCCAGGCCTATCTCCCTGATGCAGCACTTAGCCTCAGGGAGATGAGTGCACTCTGTCTCGCGCATGCGCAAAAGAGCACACTCCCAGCTGAGGGAATCCACCCCCCATGCCCGCACAGGGAGCGCATCACCTTAATTGTCCCGCCAACGTAAAATGGTGGCGTGCCCTTGGAGGCGTGCCCGCCTGCGCCCGTGCCTGCTCCCGTACTTCCCCCCCCCACAACGAGGGGAAAATTTTTCCCATGATTATGTAAATGGACTTTTTCATTTTCAATAGGATTTGAATTGATCAGAATGAATACCACACAGGCAGTTGTAAAACATGACTGCATCATTTGGAAACTAAAAGCATATTTAGATTTTACCGGCTTTCCCCATTACAGGTAGCTAGTGGGAATGGAACGGTAGAGTCATTGTTCATTATTCTTGCTCCCACATCGAGCTTCGCAGAATGGGAGTGGGGATCTGATATCCAGGTGTGTGATTCGGCACGCTTGGTTTGCATCACTCATGATTTTAAGTTTAGACTGGTCTCAATATTCAACTTTCCAAGGGACCATTGGCTTAGAAAAATTATCCTCTAATCTTACTCCTTTATCCCCTAAGGGCAATGTCCTTTGCAAATGGCAAGATCAATCTGATACTGAGCATTTAGAAAGACAGCTTTTGTTTCTTTCACATTCTCCTGGGGCAATCATTTAACTTGCTTCATGGTTGAATCCTGGTATCCAGCCTATGTTGATAATGCATGGATTCCTGAGCTGGCGGGGTGAGGACTCAAGCACCTCCCTATGTCAAATAAAGGTGAGCTTCAGTCATGCAAAGCTTTGCAGAGTTGATTGTTGTAATTTTTATCGCTGGCCTTCAGTTACTTTGCGGGGTTGGGGTGGGGGGCGGGGGGTGATTTTATGGGACCTGCAGGAATGGGAAGTGTGACGGTCAGGGTGACTTAATTAGGCAGGAGCCAAAATTTAGCTTTTTCAATGGCAGGTTCAAATTTAGTTCAAATGCAGTGTGTTTGTGGTGGGTCAGGTCCCACGCTATACTGTGGCAGTTTCCTACTTGTCATACATTATCACACCACAAATAGTCTTATATTAAAACTTATCATCACATCCTACCTCCATGATAAAATCAGCAGCGCACAAGAATCCTGTGGATCCAGTTCACGGTCATTTAAGGGCAATGTGCAACAGTCGGCTTTGTGCAGTTGTGTCTGAGGGCAGCGATTTTCCTTGTTGAACTCTGCTGCACGAGGAGGGGAGCAAGATAATGGCAGCTTGCATGGAGCCTCGGGACCAGCAACGGTGAGTCAGTGGCGGGAGGGAGGCGGTGTGGAGTGGGTTCAGGGGCATGGAGGAGTGGAAGAGGGATCCAAAGGAGGGCAGAGGGTGGGATTGAGAGCATGGAGAGGTGGATTGGGAAGGGCCTGGTGTCCTGGGTGTGGTGGAAACAGTCAGTCAAGGTCAGAAAATGAGGGCCTAGAGGGTGGCCTTCAGTACTGTCCAACATGTGGGTCCATCTAAGGGTGTTAGCCGGCAGAGTCCTTACAAGCCTTTGAATTCACCTACAGCATTTCAATTATCCACTCTGACAGTGATCTTGAACAGCCTCCTTTATAATGCATAAAAGGGAGGGCCATAGGAGCGTGCAAATTCAGCCACGTTCCACAGAGTGGCGAGGACAACACTGGATACTAACATAGACATTCAATAAAGATTGAATGCAAAACCGCAACACCATTTCTACCACAATAAAGAAATGTGCCTAACTCCCCTGTAACCATCAATGCATGTCAACCATGAGGTGTGCAAAGTACATTTTGCTCTCTGACTAAGCTAGCCTTCACAAATAACGATGATAACACTCATGAATAAAGCAAAATCAGTGTAAGGTGAAATACTCACAATGAGATTTAAAATTGAGAAGCGCCCATGCCATCTTTGTGCTCTCAATACATCTTATGTTAATTGCAAAGGAGTTGGGCACGAAAACTTTGGCCGCAACGTAGAGCCTCCCTGTTTGTTCAGGAGGCTCTATTATAGGCCGAAAAGTTTCCCCCGTCGTGTAATTGCACATGCCTCCCTCACACGCCAAAGCACTTTAAATTTTAATTGGAATCGCGTGGGAATCAACAAAAGCAAGAAGGCGGAAGTGGCGGCCGCTTCCTGCTCCGCTGTCAGATATGGCTTTTCACGGTTAAAATTCCTCCCAGGGCAGGGTTTTACATTCACCAGGCGGGTGCACAGCCGACCTGATTGGGCATAAAATCACGTGCGATGACATCGGGAAGTGTCCCAACGTCATCGTGCGCTCTCGCAACCCTTCGGTCGGCAGGTACGCGCGAGAGTCAGCAGCACGCCCACCAACAATTAAGAGGCCTATTAAGGCCCTTAAGCAATGAATTCATTTGTATTTTTCACTGCCCATCCAACCTTAAGGTTGAATAGGCTAGACAGCGTTTGCATTTTGAACGAAACCTCATCCATGGACCGGATGAGGTTTCCAATGGCAAATAAAAATCCATTAAATATTTCTGACCATCATTTTAAACATGTCTCTCTTCGTGTGACTGAGTCACTTGTGAGGACATGTTTATATCATCTTTACTTTCTTTATTTCTATTTCTCCAATTCCTAGCTCCCTGAGGCGGCTCTGTGCCCTCAGGGAGTTTTCAGCGTGGGCTCCCCTGCGCATGCACAGACTTCTGCGCTCGCCCTCCTCCCACCCCAATTCCAGCAGCGCTGAGGTTCTCGGCACGCGTTTCACGCTGGCTCGCCGTTGGTTGGCCAGCCAGCGTGAAATCACAGTCGGAGCTCGATCGCGGGCAGTGGACCGTTTCACGACATCTCTTGGGCCGGCGCGCTGTGCCTTCCCGACGGCCTCAAAATCCTGGCCATAATATCCTCCTGGCTTATGTGAGTTTATAATATATCTTCCTTATCCAGGATTGATCACAAATTGCTATCACTTCTCGTGCTAAAGTCGGCTTTTGAATGATATGAAACATTTCTACTCAAACGTCATATAATTTGGTGGGCCGCCCCCAAATTTAAGCTTCTGTTCAAAGTGAAGTAACACAGAATGCACAGCATAAACAGAATATAGTGACTGGCTTGTTTCCAGTGGGAATGGAGAGAACAAACATAGGAACAAGAGTCCATTTAGCCCATTGAGCTTAGTTTGTCATTCATTGATGGCTGACCTGTGACCTAATTCCATATATCCATCTTTGTGTCATGCTCCTTAATAATTGTTTAGCAAAAATCTATCAATCTCTAATTTAAAATTCACAATTGACCCATTATCAAGTGCCCTTTATGGGAGAGAGTTCCAAACTTCTATCATCCTTTGTTTGTAGAAGTTTTTAAAGGTCAATATATCCTTCTTCATGTGTGGTGCCTGTTGTAAAATTGTTTGGTGTCTCAGTAAGAGGTCTGGAGGGGTGTATGGTTGAACATAAACCATTCATTGGCAACCCATAGATATGCACGTACCCAAGGAACAGCCCTGCATGGGTGCTGTCACCTTCCAGACAGCATGTTGGTTCCTTCCAGGTTCTATTACACACCATTGACCATCATGTGATTCTCGACATCAGGTTTGTCCAAAGGGCCAAAACAAAAACAGATTAACCTGGAAAGACTCAGCAGGTCTGGCAGCATTGGCGGAGAAGAAAAGAGTTGACGTTTCGAATCCTCATGACCCTTCAACAGAACTGATTTTTCTTTACAATGAGAGGGATGAAATATAAGCTGGTTTAAGTTGGGGGGGGGGGTGTTGGGTGGGGGGAGAGAAGTGGAGGGGGTGGTGTGGTTGCAGGGACAAGCAAGCAGTGATAGAAGCAGATCATCAAAAGATGTCACAGACAAAGGAACAAAAGAACACAGAGGTGTTGAAGTTGGTGATATTATCTAAATGAATGTGCTAATTAAGAATGGATGGTAGGGCACTCAAGGTATAGCTCTAGTGGGGGTGGGGGGGGCATAAAAGATTTAAAAATAATGGAAATAGGTGGGAAAAGAAAAATCTATATAAATTATTAGGAAAAAAATGGAAGGGGGAAGAAACAGAAAGGGGGTGGGGATGGAGGAGGGAGCTCAAGTCCTAAAGTTGTTGAATTCAATATTCAGTCCGGAAGGCTGTAAAGAGCCTAGTCGGAAGATGAGGTGCTGTTCCTCCAGTTTGCGTTGAGCTTCACTGGAACAATGCAGCAGGCCAAGGACAGACATGTGGGCAAGAGAGCAGGGTGGCGTGTTAAAATGGCAAGCAACAGGGAGGTTTGGGTCATTCTTGCGGACAGACCACAGGTGTTCTGCAAAGCGGTCGCCCAGTTTACGTTTGCTCTCTCCAATGTAGAGGAGACCGCATTGGGAGCAATGAATACAGCAGACTAAGTTGGGGGAAATGCAAGTGAAATGCTGCTTCACTTGAAAGGAGTGTTTGGGCCCTTGGACGGTGAGGAGAGAGGAAGTGAAGGGGCAGGTGTTACATCTTTTGCGTGGGCATGGGGAGATGCCATAGGTGGGGGTTGAGGAGTAGGGGGTGATGGAGGAGTGGACCAGGGTGTCCCGGAGGGAACGATCCCTACGGAATGCCGACAGGGGGGGTGAAAGGAAGATGTGTTTGGTGGTGGCATCATGCTGGAGTTGGCGGAAATGGCGGAGGATGATCCTTTGAATGCAGAGGCTGGTGGGGTGATAAGTGAGGACAAGGGGGACCCTATCATGTTTCTGGGAGGGAGGAGAAGGCTTGAGGGCGGATGCACGGGAGATGGGCTGGATACGGTTGAGGGCCCTGTCAACGACCATGGGTGGAAAACCTCGGTTAAGGAAGAAGGAGGACATGTGGGGCGAGCACGAACTCCGCGCATGTGCACGAGTATGTGCTTGAGAATCTCCCTGAGGCTCAGAGCTGCCTCAGGGAGATGAAGAGTTTTGATAATCTTATAAAACATGTCCCCTCGTGTGACTTTGTCACACAAGCAGGGCCATGTTATTAGTGAAATTTTAAACAAATCATTTTACTTTTATTTGATGTTGGAAACCCCATCCCGCCCGTGCATGAGGTTTCCAAAAAAGCCTTTTCGCTTGCCTGCCAACTGCAAGGTTGGACAGGCAGCGAAAAATTTAAGCTAATTAATACTTTAATGGCCTTAACAGGCCTTTTAATTGTCGACGGGTGCGCTGCCAATTTCTGTGCGTGCCCGCCGAATGAACTATCGCCCGACGTCAACGAGTGTCTTTTCACACTCGAGCGGGTCGGGCACGCCTCTGCCTGCCAAGGTGAAAATTCTGCCCCAAATGTGCAGCAAAGCCATCACTGGTAGAGAAATCATAACCAAACTGGCCTTGTATGGCTCTGCTATAATATTTGCAAATAAGTTCCTACTTTAATCAGAAATGCAAATTCATACGTTCGTCTCAAATTCCTGTCTCTGCGACTTTAGAAGAGGGAATTGACCTGCATGCTAAGCATTCATAGTCCAGCGTCCAACAGCGTAATTACAATGCCTTCAATACTTGAAGCAACTGTGCAAAGTAATGTGGGCACTGTAAAGAAATTACATCTTCAGAAACTGCAGCTGCTTAAACACCTGTGGAGATTCAATTTGAAACTGATGCAAACCAAATATTGCATTTTGTTGGGCCGTGAGTGTGACATGTGCCAGGTGTTCTGATGTTGTCATATGCTATCACTGGGTCTCACACACCACAAGAATTTGCTGCCATCTAAGGTTTTATCTGACTACCCACTTAGAACATGTGTACCACGGGAAGCCTATTTGCATTGTTCTGTGTGGCTGTTAGCCTTTTTTGTAGAACCATACCAAGCTTTAAACTGTAGATAAATAATTGTTTGCAAACAAAACAGCAATTTTCCAAAAAAATAATGCTGCAAATGAAACACCTTTCCAAATGGCTAGTTTCACATACGAATGTTATATCTTACACTGTCATCTATGCAGCATCTATTGTCCAGTAGCTCTGGACATCTCACCAACAAAACAGTGAATTCGTACCACAATAGAATAACACAGATTACACGTCTTAATGGGCAGAATTTTCTGGGTGACGTGCGGGGGGGCGGGTGAGCGTCCCGATGTCACCGCGCGCCATCGTGATATTTCATTGGGCAGACGCGTGATGAAGTGCCCACCATTAATTAACGGACTAGTTAAGGCCCTTAAATCGCCAATCAACAGTGATTTTCAGGCACCCGTGCGATCTTCGGTTCAGCAAACAGGCGCAATGGGCAGGCAGGTAAGAGACTTTTTGATAAAACTCATCCACGGGCGGGATAAGAGGGCTCAGTGGGGTGGTCAATCTGGCCTGTGAAGTATTTATTGCAGAAAGTTTTTTAAACTTGCCTGTGTGATCTGCAGCAGTTCAGAACAAATTCCAGCAGCTTTCTGTGTACTTTGAACCTTCAGGTCAGCACTCTGCAGTCAGGAATCTTTATTGGGCTTGCAGCTTTCTGGAGGCCTCCCTTTAGCCTGGATATGGGTTCTGACATGTCCACTGGAGGCAGCTCCTCTGAGGAGGAAGGGAGGGCTAGAGTAAGGAGGAGCTAGAATTGCACAATCAGCCTCCAGGGGAGCCAACTTTGGGAGTACAGGCACAGGCACTAGGAACACTGGGCCAAGAGGTAGTCCAAGGTGGAAGGGGCCGCAGAAGACGCCACTATCCTGCTGCCAGGGTATACAGGTGGAGAAGCAGCTCCCTCAACATGATTGAGGTGCAGTGCCGAAGGAGGCTCCGACTGACAAGGAAGATAGTCAACTACATCTGTTAGATGATTGGCCCTGAGATCTCCCCCATCTGTGTGGTTGGACACCCCATGCCAGTGGCTCTGAAAGTCACAGTTGCCCTCAACTTCTATGCCTCTGCCTCCTTCCAGGGCTCGGTGGGTGATCTTTGCGGTGTCTCCCAATCAGCTATCCACACTTGTGTCAAGCAGGTCACAGCCGCTCTGTTCAGACGGGTATTGACCTTCATCCACTTCTGCTAGGACCAAGCAAGCCAGACACAGCGAGCCAGAGGCTTCGCAGACATTGCTGACTTCCCCCGTGTCCAGAGTGCAATAGGTTATACACATGTGGCCATCAAGGCGCCAGCAGATGAGCTTGGTGCCTTTGTCAACAGGAAGGGCTTCCACTCCGTGAACGTGCAGATGGTGTGTTATCACAGGATGCTGATTCTACAAGTCTGTGCAAGATACCCAGGCAGCTCCCACGACGTCTCCATCCTCAGACACTCCTAGGTGCCGGGTCTCTTCAGTGCTCTGGCCCAGCTTGATGGATGGCTGCTGGGTGACAAGAGCTATCTGCTCAGAAGGTGGCTCATGACGTCTCTCCGCCATCCAAGAACAGAAGCTGAGCAGCGGTACGATAGGAACCACACCTCCACAAGGGCTGTGGTGGAAAGAGCCATCGGTCTTCTCAAGATGTGCTTCCGATGCCTGGACTGCTCAGGGGGCGCCCTGCAGTACCCCCCCAGATCTTGTCTCTGTGATAGTGATAGCATGCTGCGTTCTGCACAATCTGGCGTTGGAAAGGGGGGATGCAGTGGACGATGAAGACCTTGACGCAGTGGATGCGGCTGCACACGATGACTCCAGCAATTGTTCGGAGGATGAGGAAGCACAGGGCAATGATGAGGGGCTGAACGCTCGCACTACACCAAGGAGGCAGGGACACCCGGGAGACTTTAATCCAATGAACCTTCAGCTAGCTCCACACAAATGGATCTGGAGGACCAGCCTTGCCCTGCGCTTCCATACTCGGCACCTAATTGCTAAATGTGCCAGGTCATCAGCTGCAGCTAAGGGGTTTGCACATAAACCTCAATGTCCACTCAAACACTCATGACCCATCTGTGAAATATACAAATGCAGCACAAAGAAGCCACCCTCAGCCATGGTAACATGTGGATTTTACTTGGTTCTAGCATATGGTCCAACAAAATGAATCCCAAACGTTTTTACAACTCCAAAAAATAAGAATTCCCTAATCTCGGGCCAACATAAAAGCACCAGTGAGAAACCCGTGGAGTGCCTAAGGTGCCTTTTGCTTATGTTTACAGGTGCTATGTCTTGGTGCTACCTCATCGCTCGGAGTGGCTTCTGAGACAGCCTGCTGACTCTGCTGTCCTGTTGGCCTCGATGACCTTGGCGGACGTCCTCTGGCCAGTGGAGCCTGTGATGGCCCCACTTGGGAGGGAGTGACCAGTTCCATAGCTAGTATCTCCCCAGTCATCGCAGCCTCAATGGATGCAATAGTCATTGGCAGAGGGGCGGAGGAGCTGCTGCCCTCATCCAGAGCGCCCTGAGAGGAGCCCGCAGAGAAGACAGGCAGCTGCTGCGCCGACATGTGGTCACTTCGGATCTCCGTGCTCACCATAGATAGATGGCACCAAGCTGGGATACTTGGTTCCCAGACCATCTCCCACATTGCCAATGACCAGCTGTGGCCACTGGCGCTGTGAGGGCTTGCAGGTCTGACTGTATCCCCAGGAGAAGCTGGTTGTTCTGCTGGAAGCCCCTCTCCAGGAGAGTCGCCACTCTCTCCATGGAGGAAGCATGACGCTCTGCCATGATGCCCCGTTCAGGTAGCGGGACAGGTACATAAGGCTTTTAAGAAGGTAAATGCCATACTTGCCTTTATTAGCCGAGGAATAGAATATAGAACAGGGAGGCCATGTTGCAAGTGCAGAAAATGCTGCTGAGGGCACAGCTATAGTTCTGTGTGCAGTTGTGATCAGCACTTCATGGGAGGGATGTGATTGGAGTGGAGAGAGTGCAGAGGTTGCTAACCAGGATGCATGCTGGCCTGGAGAGTTGGAGTTATGAGGACACATAGCATACACTGGCAATATTTGCCATGGGGCACAGGAGATTGAGGTGTGACATTATTGAGCTTCGAAACATTATGAGGGACGTAGATCGGCTGGACAGAAAGCAACTTTTCCCCTTGACGGAGGGATGACTAACCTGGTAGCATTTATTTAAGGTAAGGGGCATGAGGTTGACAGATGAGGTGATGAGGAACTTTTGCACACAGTAATGTGGGATGCATTGGCTGAAAGGGTGGTGGAGGCAGAAACCCTCCTAAGATGTAGTAAGTATTTGGATGTGCAATAGTGATGCTATGGCATACAAGACCATGGGGATAGTGGTCAGAAATGGGATAAGGCGACTTTGGAAGGTGCTAGAGACGCACATCATCGAAGGGCCGAGAGATCTTTGTTTATGACCCACACCTGACTCTTATCAGTCTGTGAATGAGCAACGTTGCAACAATAACAATTCAAACAATCATCAGTGCTTTGGATAGTGGGAAGACAGAGCGGATGGGACTGTGTACCTCAACTACTTGGCCGCTCCACCCCAGCCACACTGACACCTGTGGACCTGGATGCATGGCGCCTTTCAAGCTACAGGGCCTCCTGCTCAAAATAACTCAATATCACGAGCTGGGCATTGTTGCCTCCAGTGCGGGAGCGCTCATACACATTATGCGCATTTTTCTCCTGCAAAACAGAGAAGACCATTCACTGGGGCTAATTGCTCATGTACTCTGCACGCACACACCACACCCCAACCACAGTGGCCCATCTGAGGCCTCCGCTGCCTTCTGTCCACGCTGCTGTTGATCGATCACAAAAATACAGTATAGCTGTTCCCAATTCCCCATCCCTCCCCATCCACTGGCAAGATGAGGTTTCATGAGGGTTGTAAAATTTTAATGAAAGGTTTAAATAAAAGTTATGGACATGTCCCAACTCATGTGACAGTGTCACATGAGGGGACATGGCAGGGAACATTTTTAAATTCCTTTATTAAAACTTTCAAAACGAAGCTGATCTCCCTGAGGCAGCACTTGGACTCACGGAGATCTGTGCACTATTTCATGTGCATGCATGAAAGAGCGCACTTCCGGCTGAGGGAATTCCACCACCATCTCCCCCCCCCGCCCCCACTCCCTGCCCGTACAGGGAGCGCATAGCGTTTCCTGGCGGATGTCACGCTGAGCGGGCCTTAATTGGCCCGACCACATAAAATGGCAGCACGCCCCTGACCGGGACCACCGATCGGGAGCCGGCCCACTCACGCGCGCTCCCGCTTCCATTCTTTCCCCCCCCCCCTCCAACAGGAAAGGGGGGGAGAGAATTTTTCCCATAGATTTTGGAAAATGAATGGTCATTCCATGGAAGAATATATCATGAACTTGTACAGGATATTAACAAAGTTCAATTTGGGGATCCCTGGATTGGTATTGGTGTTTAAATTACTAAATTCTGCTAAGGTGTCTCAAATGGACAGGCAACTGGTCCTAACTGGCATTCCGTTCTCAGGTGTCTACTGCCTTAAAACAAATTCCTGGGGAAACAGTCATTCCCTTCAGACTTCCTGGAACAAATGAGGTATTCCACTAGGACACAAAAACAGCAGGCTCGATGGTTACCATTTTGAAGTATTTTGGATATCAAATGCAGTTGTCAGTGTAAGGGAAGAATTAAAGACAGGCAGAATGATGATAAAAGCATGTACAGAAAATCCAGTTATATCAGCAGAAAACAAAATTGGAACAGTAATAATGGGTGAATGAGTTTCGGGAAGGGCCAAGGAAAAGTTAATAGATGCTTTGGATGTGACTCTACGGCCAGAATTTTACGCTCCTCCATGGCCCCTGACACCACCACCCCCCCCCCCCCCCTCCCCCCACCCTCCCCACAGCAGATTCTGAGGCAGGGCGGGTGGAGCGTTAAATTGCATGGACGGGATTCCCTCTGGATCCTGCCAGCCCTGACCTGGTCACGATTTTATGCTGGGGCGGGCAGGGTCTCAGACGGAAAGCCCGCCCTTGCCCTATTGAAGCCCTTAAGTAGTCTTTGCCTGACCAGCCTCAATTTTTTAGGCTGGCAGGTGGATGATAGATCTCGGGCGAGGAGTGAGGGGGTCGGCGGGGGGGGAGAGGGGGCCACTCCATCAGAAACCCCTCCTGCCTGGGAGCACCCTCCCCTTAGGGCCTGGTGATCTTCAGGCCTCCCACCCCACCACCCCCCAGTCTATCCCCTAACTCTCTACAACTCCCAAGTCTGTTTAAGTCTGGAATATTGCTCCCAAATTTGAGTAGCTTCTCGAACACCTCTAAGCTGGATACAAGAATATATTATGAGAGAGATAACCCTTCCAGTCTATAATCTCTCCCGCAACTTCTTTTTGTCACTTTCTGTTTTATTAATAGCACTGTTGTCAGTGCTGCTCTGAATTCCCCTTTAGTTTTGTCCTACATGTTCTCTTTCCTTCTTAGCTGTATTGATATCAAGACTCATCATTCATTTTCCTGCTCTAAATAATTCTTTATCAGAACCTCAAAATCGTGGAACTCCATTCTTGGCAATTCCTTCCCCCGAAAATCTTCATTTACCTGAGCCACTCAATCATTTTTTTAAAACTGCATTGAAATGCAGGAGAATATCATAAAGGGTTGCCCATCCAATTTTCCCAACACAGAGATGACTTTGTCCCACATAAGAGTTTGCTCTTGTTGAATAAGTGTAAAGTGATAACAGAGGCTGGGGAGACACTTCTACCACCATTACCTCTGCCTTTGCTGCCTTGTTCTATTCACATTATTCCATGTCTTATGCATTAGAACACCTGTTTTGCCATTTACGAAAACCTATACTTTATAGTTTTAAAGGTTATGTGCTTCCTACTACCATTAAACACTAACATTAGCACAGAATATCGACAAAGGGGTGGCAAACGAGGAACGTCTAGGTATAATATAAGACACAGAGAGAGAATTGTTATAAATATACTAAATGCGACCGCACAGTTGGAGTCCTCTCATGCAGAGAAGAAAGCTCTGCCATCGCTGGATTTGTAGGTAGTAAAACCATATTGATGGTAACAAGAAAAAGGGTGGCTCCTATGTCCTTGTCAGATCTGCTTCGAAAACCTTAGAAGATTAGGTACAGGATAGTTGCCAGACGAAATAACTAATCAGGTGGCTATTCAGTGGAAAATCTAACCCCAGATCTTTATGTAAGGCAAAATGCTTCTGGCTGTGCTAAAATGATTAAAACACTTCATGTAATAGAAGCAATAAAATCAGAAAAGAATGACAGTTTTGAATGGGTTTCTGTAACATGATGAATCATCTACTCCATCATAAAGCTTACACTGGACTGCTGTAAGCGGAATAATTATAATGCTTTAAGCAGGGAATAGAAGAGTAAAATGTTTTTGAAAGCACGGTAAAAGTCTACCTGCGCAGTAAGAGGAGGGTTTTTGGAGATCATTTCCCCTAAGGAATATTAGAAAAATATGCTAGAATTATATGTAAATGAGGTAACTGTACAATGTTGACTCTGAGCAGTGTATAAGTATACAGACTGTCTGCAACTGTCACTTTGCTCACTGCAATGACATTAATTCCCAGCAGTACATTTTTACTTCAAAGTTCTATCCCCCCCAGGTGGTCTCAAGTGCAACACTGATTCGGTCTTTTTGACAGGACAATCATTTAAAAGCTAATTTTGTGTGGTATAATACAGCCATTAGCACTCTGCATTGCAGACAAATAGGAATATTGTACTGGTAAATAAGTACAGGCCTCACTTTCAAAACAAATGGTAACTTTGGGAACAATATATCGCAGAGTGTGCAAATTATTTAGGGCTTTCTCAATATAATGGGTAACATTCTATATCACAAAGTCCTTGCATTTCAAATTCTCCTAAGCATTTGCAAACATTTATAGTGCTGTGTTTCTCTTCATTCACTTGAGAAGTTTGGATATTTATTGTATAAATTTGTTATCAATGTTTTCTCATCATTTCAGCGCTATTCATGCTGACAGTTCAGAATTCCAGTCCCCTTGACAGGAATTCTCCGCTTTGACACAAAGTTCCAGAAGGGCAGAACTTCTGCCTGTTCTCCTGAATCCACCTTGGGCTGGTGGTCACAACTAATGCCAAAGAGCTTCTGGCAGGATTCCTGTTGACATGAGAGACTTCAACAGTGGGAAGAGGAAAATCTCTCAATAGTGCTGCAAATAGGGACACCACAATGACACCAGAAAAGTGCTTATTAAACAATAAGATCCGAGATCTTCAACAGGTAAGTGCAAGCCCTGAGTTGGAGCAAGCAAAGCCTTGGTGAGGCCCTCTTCTTCCACCGAAGAACCATGTGAATTACCACAATTCCCTGGCGCCTACCATCACCTTCCACATGGTGTCCTTAGAAAGCAGTACTAGGTAAAATGTGAGTTATCAGATCATGTGAACAAGCAGAAAAGTTTCATGTTGATTTTGAGCATATTAAGAGAAATTGAGTAAATAATTCGCAGCTATTATTTCTAGAAGGAAGAATGACTAAAAGGCCTATGTGGTGTACAATGGCCATGTAACACAAGAACGCATTGATTTATGAACTTCAATGAAGGATCCTATCTAATGTAGTAATAAAACTGCTTCAGATGCTACGAACTCCCAGAATATTTTGGTTTTTGTTCAAATTTTCAGCATTTTCTTTATCAGCTTTTCAATATAATTATTCCCTTTTGGAGAATTGACAGTATGAGAAGTGATTTGATATGATGCCTGTGCTTTTCTCTTGACAAATTTTGTTTGTATAGGTGAGGGATGTTAAAGTGATAAAGCAACACTCCCAGTGGCAGAAACAAGAACTCCCAAGTCAGGCAAGGCTGTGTCTGCACTGCCCACTTTGTGCTTAGTAACAAACCTCGCACTCCATCTTTTGCTTATCTACTTAATCTCATGACTTGGCCAGTCACTTGTTCTGGGTTTAGTGTGACATAAATGAAGTGTTTATCTAGTTTTAGCCTGGTACTATTATTGATGCCATTTTGGTGGTCACACTCTCACACATCTGCATCAGTGGGCCCTGCACGCCGATGCATAAAATGATGCGTGGTGATGTCAGGCGTGTGTCCCGACGTCATCGCACCTCATTCCGGTCTTTCGCTCGGCGGACGCACACCAGAGCCAGCTGCACACCCGCTGAACTGTCAAAGGCCTGTTAAGGCCATTAATAAACTAATTAAGCAATTTGACAGGGCTGCCCGTCCAACCTTAAGGTTGGCGGGGGGCAGGCGAAGATCCCAAGCGGCCTTCACATTTTTCACGAAACCTCATCCACGGGCGGGATGAGGCTTTATGAAGGGTTTATTAAATTAATAAATATTTATTAAACATTTGATGAACATGTCCCAGCTCATGTGACACTGTCACATGAGGGGACATGTGTAAATGATTTTTAACTTTTTTTATTGTGAATTTTCAAATTCAACTTAATCTCCCTGAGGCAGTTCCATGCCTCAGGGAGATTTCTGAGCTCTTTTGCGCACAGGCTCCGACTTTCCCTCTTCCCCCACCCGCACAGGTAGTGCTGACTGCTACCGGGCATGCATCACACTAGGCGGTCTTTAATTGGCCTGCTCACATAAAATGACGATGCACAGCCAATCACGGACAGCAATCGGCTCCACGCCAGCTTGCGCCCACTTCCGACCAGCCCACCCCAGGAAGTTGTCCCAGGTCAGAGACTTGAGCATAAATTCTATCTTGTCACTTCAGTGCAGCACTGAAGGAGATCTGCACTGTGAGTGAAGCTGTCTTTCAAACAAGGCATTAAAATGAGGCCCTGTCTTCCCTTTCAGATGAGTGTAAAAGATTCCATGATATTTATTTTGAAGAAGAGCAGAAGCGTTCTCCCCAATGTCCTATCCGATATTTATCCCTCAATCAATATCAGTGAAACAGATTATCACATGGTTGTTTGTGGGCTCTTACTGTGCACAAATTAGCGACTGCATTTCCGACATTACAACGGTGACTACACTTCAAATCAAAAAGTACCATAAAACTTTTTGGAATGTCCTGAGTTTGTAACAGATGTTTTATAAATGCAAGCTGTTCTTTCATTTTATTGGCCCCCTCAATTCAGTAATGTCACATAAGTAATTAAAAGCTTATTGTACCCATGGAAACCATGTCCCAACCAACATCAGTGCTGTGGGACTATATTTTATTTTGTTTTTGCACTTGTTAAATGTAGAAAAATGAAGCAAATGCACCGTATGTGGATCACTATAAATGGGCTGAAAGAGATACCAAAGGCAGAGCCCAAGTCCCTGAGGACCATAAACTGACTGGGAAGTCCAAGACTCAAAATATCTCCCAGCCATTTCACTAGATGTCCAGTGGGAGTACAACTTAAGGTTATAGATTTTCAACCCTAGACAATAAAATATTACAGTTACTTAGTTACTTATTAACGTACTGTTCAAAGTGAGTCCTTTGGCCACACAGTCCAGTGTCATTCTGGTGGTTCTCAAAGACACAATTGGGAGAATCCTGTGGAGGCAGAGAATAGGAAACTAAAACAAATCTCAAGAAGAGGCTTGTTATCCTGGGAGAAGAGAATACTTGCCTAGACATCAGGGCAAGTGTGAATACTGTCAAGCACATAAGAAGTGATGTTTCACTAACAAGAGACACAAGCCAAAAATATATGCTGGAAAAATAGGTTGGCAAAGATCCAAAAGTTTAACAGTCAGGACTGAACCCCTATATAAAAATGTTATAATGCGTAAGATTTTTAAATTTTTTTTAAAATTAGTAGTCATTTTTTCTGGGTTACGATTTTATACTTTAGACACGTAAAGCGGACCTGTCATCTTCAAACAATGAAGGTGAGGTGTTCCATAAGGTTAAACGGACAATAAGAATTTGCTTCAGTTTGTTGGACGATGTTCACACAACCTCCAGAAAATCATGAAACCTGCTCACAGTCATATGAGTATTAACTGGCAAAAGCCACTAGGTGGAGGAGTTCATAACAAAATCTTAACACCAAAGAAATGGCATGCTGCCAGGTTTTCTTCTAATGACAGGTCCAAAGACTTCACACATCGTTGGTAACATTGCAAAGTTATTCTCTCTGCCAGTGGAAAACAAAGTAACAGACACCCAATTTAACAGCTTACAGGATGAAGCAGAGCAGCTGACTGGCACTACCAAAGGTTCCTGCCGATTTCACAAAACATTGCTGACAAACACGAGATAATGAGAAACACTACCGTGAGCGGAACTGCACCATTGCTGCAGGAATACACAGAAAGGGCTTGTTTATCTCTGTCTGTATTAACTCCATCTCAGTCAGAGTGACTAAAACAATCCCAGCAGCAACACTGCTTTTCATTAATTCATTAATGTTCATGAATTTTACAATACAATTTTACGCATGTGTGGGAAGAAGAAAAAGAAATGAGTATTTCCTCTTTAAAATGTAGAGAAATGTAGAATTATAAATATAATTTTGAGCCATTCTTACTTTTTTCTTCCAAAGTTAAAATTAAAGGATATTAAAGCAATTACTTAAACACTACCTCGCTATGCCAAAACAGTTCCGTGACCCACTTTAACTTAAAGAATCTTTATCAATATTACAGATTATCTGATCATTATCACATTGCTGTTCATAGGACATTTCTGTGTACAAAATTGGTTGTCATACTCACAACATTACAAGAGAGACTTTACAAGCTGCAATAAAATGCACTAACTCTGATTTGCCATACCAATATTGGATGAGCAGATATGTCCTTCAATTAAATATTGGGAGATGGGAGCCATTGTCTTCAACACCCATCACAAACTTGGTTCCCAATATGCCAACTCTCTCTCTGGCCACTGCCTGAGGCTGAACCAGACTGTTCGCAACCTGGGCTTCCTATCTGACCCTCAGCTGAGCTTCTGACCCCAGATCATCTCCAGTGCCAAGAGAGCCTATTTCCACCTCTGTAACTGTGGTAACATGTAGGTCCTAATGAAGTCTTCGTAGTCTTCAGTAGGTTAACTTTATGTATTTATTAACTACAAGGACAGTAAAGTATTCAAGCTAGGAGCTGTCTCTATGCTTCCTTGTGCACATGGCTCTGTCCAACACTAGGCTGAGCCCTAGGTGTGGGTCATGTGTTCTCGTACATCATTGTGTGGGCGATATTGTACTCAGTCCCACATTAACCCTATATATGCCAGACCCTTATACAACATTAACACTTAGTCCCCACTTTTTCTGAGCTGATCTGCCTTTGTCGCTACCAGGCTCAACTATTTTAATGCATTCCTGGACGGTCTCCTCACTTGCACCCTCATTAAATTTAAGCTTATCCGTAACTTTGCTGCCCATTTCCTTACTTACACCAAGTCCCATTTACCAATCAGCCTTTTGCTCATTAGGTTACATTGGCTTCCATCAGACAAGATGCTGATTTGAAAACTCTCATTCCTGTTTATCCAAACTCTCCATGGCTTTGCCTCTACCTATCTCTTTAACCTCTTTCAACCATACAAGCCTCTGAGAACTCTACATCCTCCAATCTGGCCTTTTGTGCATCCCAATTTTCTACTCCCATCATTGGTGCTGTACCTTCAGCTGCCTTAACCCTAAGTTCTGGAATTCCTTTCCTAAACTCTCTGCTTCACTACCTCTCTCTCCTCCTTTAAGGTGCCACTTAAAAACTTACTTCCATCTCTCCAAATGTGTCTTTATGCAGATCGGTGTCAAATTTTGTTTAACAATCACTTCTTTAAGGCCTGAGGTCATGAAAGGCACTGTGTTCCTTCTTTCCCTTCCTTTACTTTTGGTAAATTGTGAGGTATTTATTTGTATTTCTTGTTAACTCATCCCTAAGCCACCAATGCAATCCTTCAAAAATGTCAACATCTCTCCTGCCCAATTTCTTTGGCAGTATTTTCTCAGTCTGAATCCTCTTCTTTCATCATTGCAAAGCTCCCTAAACCTCCTTTCGTAGCTTTTACAAATCTTTGTCTCTGACTCTCTCTTGGACCCTATTGTCTTTAAGAACTGACCTCCCTGCTTGCTCATGTATCATTTGATCTCTTTTGCTCATTTTCAGCTCTTCATATGAGCTCTTTCTTTTCGTCCTGCCACCATAAGTCAACATGAACTGTCAATCTGAAATGCTTGAAACATGATCTGAAATTTTTGCCTGAAATGAATTCAATTTCTTCAAGGTGTATAAGTTGCAGATTTACCTCTATTGTTTGAACATTATAACAATGGAATTGTTATAACAGGCCACTCAGACAACAGGCTTATGCCGGTTTATCCTACACACAAGCATCCTCCCACCTTACTTCATCTAACCCTAGTAGCATATCCTACTATTCCTTTCTCTCTAGTGTATATATCGAATTTCCTCTAAAGGCATCTCCTGTCAACTGTCCTATGTGGTGGTAAATTCCACATTCTAAATGCTCTCTGGATAAAAAAATAGTTTATCCTGAATTTTTAATTGGATTTTTAAAATTTAATCTTTCACAGAGTGTGGGCATCACTGGCCAGACAAGCATTTATCCTCCATCCCTAATTGCCCTTGTGAAGGTGGTGGTGAGCTGCCTTCTTGAACCGCTGAAGTTCATGTGGTTGATTTATTTGTGTTTTTCTTCAACTTTGGCCCCTAGTTTTGGACTCATCTAAGATCGAGACACCTTTTCTGCATCTGTCCAATCAAATTCCTATATAATGTTAAAGTCTATTATATAATGTCTATTAGGTCATTTCCTATATATCTCATTTCTTGATAGTTACAGTTCTGTCATCACCCTGAAAAATATCTTCTGCAAATTCTTCCTTTATATCCTTTGCTATGATATAGAAACTAGAACTGTTCACTGTGTGGTCTAACCAAGTTTCTATACACATTTAACATAACTTCTCTGATGTCAATACTATTTCTTTAAAAACCCAGTGCTTTTGAATATTTCTATAGGGGAGTAACCAATATGATTTATGCAAGGAACTGTTGGATAATTCAAGGTTTTATGAAGTTATTAATAATTCACTCGCTTACTTTTCCAGAACCGCTTCATCCCATTCAGGGTTGCAGGGAGTCAGAGCCTATCCTGGCAGACAATGGGCGCTAGGCACGGTACACCCAGGACCACCACAGGGCACACACTCACACGCAATCACACAGGCGGACAATTTACTGTAACCAGTCCATCTGACTAGCACGTCTTTGGACGGTGGGAGGAAAATGGAGCCCTTGGCAGAAACCCACGCAGACATGGGGAAAGCGCGCAAACTCCACACAGAGGTCAGGATCAAACCCAGGTCCCTGGAGCTGTGAGGCGGCAGCACCAACCACTGCACCACCATGCCACCCATTATTTATAACTAAGACCAGAAAATGCTTCTTTTCTTTCTTCTCTGGAACAGTGGCACTGCACTCCATTAACAGTCACACTGATCAGCTGTATCACTGCATTATCTGATTGCATCCTTGTCATTCACATGGATGGTGGATGCAGAGGAGGATATAAATCTAAATTTTTAACAATTGAAAACAAGAGTTTTAGTGAGGAATTAGTTGAGAATTTGAAACAATGGGACTTGGAAGGCAGCTAACCAGAAGACTGATTTTAAATGAATTAAACAGTACTTTTCTGCAGATATATAGAACAGGTCGACTGAGCTCGAGAATATTACAGAAGTGGCAAACTTTGTCATTCATTCAATTAAAGCAGCAGAGACGCTAATTGTAGTAAATAAAGGACAAGAAGCAAAGAAACCATCTGGAAATTGGCAGAATTAAGAAGAGATTGAAAGAAGTCACAAAGCGAAATGAATTCTTTAAAATTGGGAGAAATATACAGGAACTTTGGGCAGGAAAACCATACTTCATTTCTGATTTTAATACTAATTCTATTCTTTGGATCAATTTAAAGGAAATTACATAGGAAAGTATGTAAAATCAGAGGGCAATGCAGCCAGTTTGATCCCATTGATTGGTATTACCAATTTACAATAACCTGGGATTATTTCATTTATGGCAAAAAGTACCATCATTTATATAATCATTTTAAAAGGGCAATAAATATCCCACCTCTCGCCCTCAGGAATGGAAACTTTTCACTTTTTTAGAAAAACTGTACTGATGGGAAGTTGATAAAACCGTTTTTTGTACATAACCCTTGAAAATGGAGAAAAAGAGCACAAGCATTAACAAGCAGGGCTTTACAGATCATAAAGCCAAAAATGCAGCACAAGCAAGAGAAAGGGGGAAGCTCCAAGGCTATTTACAAGGTAATGACACGTCTACCAAGCTGGGAAGGACAAAGATCACTCACTGTTACAATGGGATTAGATTTGGCTATAGAAAAAGGCAAGGACAAAATTGTAGGATGGTTTCAAAACGGTTTTGAATAGATTTGAACCACTAGAAAACAGAAAAAATTGTTGTGTTTGTCCCTTGTAGTCAAAGGTGACCATGACATCAACTAGAATTAGTTAAGTTTCAGCTACAATGTGCTCAAAAAATCAGCCCAATTTGAGCACAAAAACATCTGTTGCAGGCTAGACACACATGTATTGTTGGTGTGGAACAGATGATTACAGCTCTGGACTTGTGAAACTCACATTTCCTGTTGACCAATGTGACTCCATCTGTTCATATGAGATGGCATCTCAAGACTGAGCCATATAGAGCGATCCTGAATAAGTGGGAGATGTCATGACTTGCACATGATAAAGATTACAGTGAATCAGAAAGGATAGTAGACTTGGAGTGGAATCATAGAATGGTTACAGCACAGAAGGAGGCATTCAGCCCATTGTGTCTGTGCAGGCTCTCTGCAAGACCAATTTAGCAAATCGCACTCACCTGCCCTTTCCTCATAGCAAATTCTCCGTCTTCAGGGATTTATCCAATTCTCTTTTGAAAGCCATGACTGAATCTGCCTCCACCACACTGTCAGGCAGTGCATTCCAGATCCTCACCACACGCTGTTTAAAAAAAACATTTTGCTTCATGTCAGCTTTGGCTCTTTCGCTATTTACGTTAAATTGGTGTTCCCAAGCACTTGACCCTTCTGCCAAAGGGAACAGTTTCTATCTACTCTGTCTGGACTCTTCATGATTTTGAAGACCTCCATTATTAAATCCCCTCTCAATCTTCTCTTCTCTAAGGAGAACAATCTCAGCTTCTCCAATATATCAACGTAACTAAAGTTCCTTATCTCTGGAACCATTCTCATAAATCTTTTCTGGACCTTCTCTAAAGCTGTCATATCCCTCCCAAAGTGTAATGCAGAGAATTGGAGACAATAGCTGAGACCAAACCAGTGTTTTATAAAGGTTCAGTATACTTTACTTGCTTTCATACCCTATGCCTCTATTTATGAAGCCCAGGATCCCATATGATGTTTTAATGGCTTCCCCAACCTTTCTTGCCACCTTCAACGATTTGTACACATATACCTCCAGGCTTCTCTGTTCCTGCACACCCTTTAAAATTGTATACTTTATTTTATTTTTCCTTTCATCCTTCTTTCTACCAAAACATATCACCTCACATTTCTTTGCATTAAATTACATCTGCCACATGCCCAACTATTCCACTAGCCATAAGACCATAAGATGTAGGAGCAGAAGTAGGCCATTTGGCCCATCGAGTCTGCTCCGTCATTCAATGTGATCATGGCTGATCTGATAATCCTCAACCCCATTTTCCTGCCTTTTCCCCATAACCATGGATTCTCTTTCTGATTAAAAATTTGTCTATCTCAGCCTCGAATATAAATAACGACCCAGCCTCTACAGTCCTCTGCGGTAAAGAATTCCACAGGTTGGACTACCCTCTGAGAGAAGAAATTCCTCCTTGTCTCTGTTTTAAATGGGCACCCCCTTACTCTGAGATTATGCCCTCTGGTCCTAGACTCTCCCACAAGAGGAAACAATCTCTCCGCATCTACTCTGTCAAACCCCCTAAGAATCCTATGTGTTTCAATAAGGTCGTCTCTCATTCTTCTAAACTCCAATGAGTACAGGCCCAAACTACTCAACCTCTCCTCATAAGAAAATCCCTCCATACCTGGGATCAACCTAATGAGCCTTCCCTGGACTGCCTCCAATGCTGGTATATCTTTCCTTAGATAAGGGGACCAAAACTGTTCACAATATTCTAGGTGTATTCTAACTACTGCCTTGTATAGTTTTAGAAAGACATCCCTATTTTTACACTCCACTCCCTTTGGAATAAAGGCCAACATTCCATTTGCTTTCCCTATTACCTGCTGAATTTGTAGCTTTTTGGGATTCATGCATTCTTCCTGCCAAAGTGCATAACCTCACAATTTCCCACATTCTATTCCATCAGCCATGTTTTTGCCCACTCACTTAACCTGCCTATATCCTTCTGTAGACCCTAAGGGCGGAATTTTCCAAGTCTGCTGGCGGCAGGCATGAGAGTTAGCATGTGCGGAAAATGTGGCACAACCCACTTCATGACAGCATGAAGGCAGGTCGCGATCGCCCGCTCAGCCTGCCGATAACGGGCTGCATCTCCCACCATTGGTCGGTGGGGAGCTAATTGTAATATATTAGCATATAATTAAATGGCCATCCCATCAGGCTCTTGGAACCCCGCCATATCGTCCGTCCATGTTGGCGGGAATGCACGCTGACGTGTTTCACAACAGCACACAGCACTTGGCGGCCTTCACTTAAGAGGAACTGAGGTGAGTGAACAGCAGCGTTCTCCACAGTTCGCCCATTGTTTACAGGCCTCAGGGGCACTGGGGGGCTGGGGAAACTGATGCCTGGCCCCAGAGGCAACTGCTGAGGGGGGGGGGAATGGTGTCCGGGGACAAGTGCTGGCCAACCTCGGAGGTGACTGCTGAGAGCGGGTGGGGGGGTTCAAGTGATGCACTGGCGCTGCACCCCGCACACTGGAAGTCGAGGTGGGGGCAGGGTAAGCGAGGGAAGTGGCCGCACATTAGGGACACTTGTATAAACTGACCATGCCTCAGCAACTAAGACAGATCAGGCACAGCCAGAGTGACATGATTAGGTTTGGGATCCTAGCCTGTCCGCCCATGCAAGCAATGTGGAGGCAACAAAGGGCCATCAAGCGCATCATACCTTATCTTCCACCACCCCTCACCCCCAACCCCTCGGCACAGACTTCGAGTCCGCCACTACTTTATTTGACCGTGGAGCAGTTGGACTGCACACATTGTACAATCTCCTCACCTGCACTGGCCATGTAACAGTCACTGCTGGAGGTACTCACAGCCCCTTGCAATCTCAGCCTCCCGGTTTGTACCAGTTTCCTCCATGTCACAGGTTGACAGGGCAGCCATGCAGCCCACTCATCTCTGGCCATCTGAAGGGTGACCAGAACTCTCCGGGAAGCGATAAGCGGCGGTCACACAGGGCCAGGAAAGGTGCTAAGTACAGCCATGATAACCATAACTCTCTCTGTTTCATGCTGCAGGAAGGCTGCATCAGGATCGTGGATCCTGGTGAGCTAGCTGTGTGCCTGATGGCCTACAGAGACTGTAGAAGACAGAGGAGAGAGTGACTGAGGCATCTGGCTGCGCAAAAGCAGGAGTAGGAACTTCATGAAGAAGGGGCAGCAGGGGCTCCCACACACACTGCCCAGGAGCGACAGTGAGCCATGGCTGGTGAGTGCCTAGTGACACCCAGGGTCTATAGACGCCTCCTGCCATTCCTGCAGATGGCCAAGAACCAGTGTCGCTGACAACTGCGGATGTCTAGGGACCTGGTGGCTCACATCTGCCACTTACTGCAGGACTTGGCACCAAGGGGACATGGAGGGCATCCACTGCCAGTGGCTGTGAAAGTGACTGTGGTGCTCAATTTCTATGCCAGTGGCTCCTTTCAGGGCTCCACGGGTGACCTCTGTGGGGTTTCACAATCAGCCACCCACAAATGCATCCATGAGGTCACGGATTCCATCTTCTCCATGGCACACAACTTTATACATTTCACCTGGGACTGGGACAGTCAGGATGCGAAGGCCATTGGATTCGCCCTGATCCCGGGATTCCTAAGGGTGCAGCGTGCAATTGACTGCACTCATGTGGCGCTCAGGTCTCCATCGCTACACTCAGTGGACTTCATCAACCACAAGGGCTTCCACTCACTGAACGCACAGGAGGATGATGACAACATGCAGTGAGGACACTCCATAGATCTTCATAGCCTCTGAGAATGTCTGACTCCTGTCTGGCCGAGGGCAGCTCGCTTGCGCTCCATGATCAGGGCCATCTCAGAGACACAGCCATGAAACGTTAGATGCATCTGATGCTGTGACCGTTTTCAGCACCTCAGCCCTTCAGGAGCTGGTGCATAGCACCACTGGTCGCAGATGCTGGTGTGATGGGGGGCCAGTCCCACTTCAAAGGTGCTGAGAGCACACAGAGAGCGTGAGAGAACTCTATGGTGCCTGCCCTCTACATTCTGGCAGCAATGGTCAGCACTGCCAAGGTGCAGACATCAGTAATGTTTCCAGGGAGTGTGAGGCTGGACCATCACTGTGGTCCGAAGGCCACACAGAGCACAGGGAAGAGGCCCTGGACTGAGACACCTGCCTTTTATCTTGTGCAGAAAGGTCTCACATCTGTGTGACAAGAACACTGCTCCTCAGAACAAGGAGCCACAGGCAAGGTGACATTCTTAGGAGTTTGTTGACAATAGTGAACGGTATGTACAAGTGATCAACACTCGTGGCCAGGCTGTGCAACTAATTTTACCTAACTTTCCTAACCCTGCTGCTACATCTTGGTGCTCCCTGGACATCCACAGCTGAGGTGGAGGCAGACTGCTGACTGTGATGCCCTGTCTGTGATGACTTTGGTGGGCGTCCTCTGGAGGGCCGAGACTTGGAGGCCCCCGGCCTGCTTTCGGGATCCTGCTGTGTGGCAGTGACACCCTCCTTGGCCTGTGAAGCTGGATCTGCGGAGGTCACAGGAAGATAGGATTCGGATACGCCGGTCACTCCCAGAGTCACCTGGGTGGATGGCCCTGTAACGTCCATCTGCTGATCCTCCTCCCTATGGGTGCCCAAGGGCCCCTGGTTTATTCCGTGAGCAGAAGGGGTAGCTGGAGTGAGATCGAGCTGCCCAGCACCCCTCTCGTGTACACACTGTTGGAGGCCAAATATGGCATCAGCGATGCAGTTGAGCCTGCGCAGCAGTGCAGGGTGATGTCCTGGACCAAAATCTCCATGATAGCCGCCATCCTGCTGGCGTTGACCTCGGTACGTTGGCATCCCAGTGCTATCACCTCAGACTGAAGACGGACGGACTCCTCCATCATGACTTGCAATCTGAGGAGTGCAGCGGACATCTCTTCCTGATGTTCCCGAGCTTGACTTTGCAGCTCCAGCAACTGTGACATGACCGAGTCCAGAGGCTCGTCATCTGACTTGGACTCAGCAACGTTCTGGCCTCCAGCAGTCCTCCGAGTCCCGAGGACCCGGGAAGTCCCTGCCTCTACCTGCTGAAGATCATAAAGTGTGATGTGCTCACAGATTGTGATCCTGAGGCTACTCTAAAGCTAGGTCCCACAATGTGTGTGTCCCTGCGCTGGTGGAGGGTGTGGGTAAACGCTGTGATGGGACTTCAGGGAGCGTGCCTTCAAATTCCTCCTATGAGGTTTCTTCGGAGCTTGATTGGAGGTCCTGGGTCGTGGACTCTGTCGGTTGTTTGTCAGATGTGCTTGCGCAAGCAAGGGGAGATAATTATTGCATGGCAGTGGCCTGTGAAACAGGACACATCACTCGCAGCATGGTTGTCTGATGAATGTTGCACTGCTGGATCCTCACTTGGTAGAGCAGCGCCGACCTCACCGTCAGTACAGGGCCAGTCCCAGTCATCGCCGGCCAGCTGGATGGCTCTGTTTTCGAATTCTGTCAGAACTTTGATTTTTGGCATCCCTCCACCTTTCCCTCCTGTTGTGAGCCAGTTTGTCCTGCATGGATAGAGATGGGGAGAGTGTATCAGGACACCTGCTGGGCCACATGATAAGTATGCCTGGCCTGTGTGGGTGGTGAGTGGTGCCATGGATGAGATGAGGACAATGATGGTGTGTGTGAAAGGCTGAATGGTGATGTCCCTTGCACTGGCAGTGAGTGAGGACCCTGTGGATGTGTGATGAGTTTGTGAATGTGTGAGTTGGGAGTGATGAAAAGAGTGACTTACCCTAGCAGAACAGAAGAGATCATTCATTCCTTTGTGGCACTGGGTGGCTGTCCTCCTCTGCAGGGCATTCACGCTGACCACTGCTGCCACCGCCTCCCAAGCCGGGTTGGTGATATTACTACCCATCCTGCGGCCAGAGCGGGGGTACAGCACATCTTGGCAGGCCTCCACAGCATTCAGCAGTTGCTTGAGAGACCCGTTGTTGAAGCAGGGGGCTACAGTCTTTTTGCCTTTGCTGGCCATGTCTCCCAGAAAGTGGTAATGAGCTGGTCGTGATGAGTGCTTTGTTGGCAACCGGCGTGATGCAACAGTGGGGTGATGGCAGGTGGGCAAATGAGAGCCCGTCCATCATGGTAACAGCATGTTTCCAGGGAATGCATAAATAATAAGGCAGGCTCAGGAAGATAGGGCATGAAAACCCGCCATATTCGTCAGTGGGTAGGACTCCATTTTACCAACCTACTACCGCACTTAGTGCAACTCTGGGAAAAATCCACCCTTTGTGTCATCCTCACCACTTGCCTTCCCACCTACTTTTGTGTTATCTGAAAACTTGGCGATAGTATATTCCATTCCCTCATCCAAGTCATTCATATATATTGTAAATAATTGTGGCTCCAGCACTGATCCCTGTGGCACTCTACGAGTTACAGGTTGCCATCCTGAAAATGCCCCCCTTATCCCAACTCTCTGTCTTCTATTCCATGTCCTTTTGAAGCCTATCACTGTCCTCCTCACAGTTCATAATATTTCCAAGTTGTGTGTCATATGCATATTTTGAAATAGTGCCCAGTACATCGAAATCTCGGTTAATATCAAGAAAAGTGGCAATCCTACTGTTCTTCTTCTTAAAAATAGAATTTGAACTTGAAGTCAAGGCAGCCAAAAATTATTTGCACGCTAGAAAGGCATCAAGAGTTAAAAAAATGACAACAGAGATAATCAATAGTGGAAATATCATGGCAAAAGTGCCAATACAACAATAGAATATGGGTTAGGCACAAGAATTAATGTACTAGAGAGATCATAACAAAGTTACCAAAAATGTCAGCTCTATCAGATGGCAGTAACTGCTGTTGGGTGATTTTACCATATCAGACTTAGCAAAGGTATTTATCTTGCTGTGAATTGGCTCAGTAACACAAAAGATAAAGAAACTTGAAAAGCAACAGTTAAATATAGAAGTGGAAAACTATTCAATTAAGAAAGCTATTGCCGAGAATAAAGAGGATGTCAACTGCACCATTCATTTCATCAAAGGCATTTGACACCCTAGGTGACTTTGCAAGTAAACTTTACACTATAATGATATTCATTAGATCTTCCTAAACAGCAAAAAGGAGCTCCAGGATGGTGTAGAATGTTGCAAAGTGGAGAATGAAGAACAGTGTTGTTTAAGGAAAAAACAGATGTGCCCATTACTTTTTCCATTTGAATTGGCAGTAGACCTGATAATGCAATGAAAAAATACAATGAATTCATGAAACAAAACAATAAACAATTGGAGATTTAGGCACAAAACTTCCGACACTGGGACATCGGAGATTTGACATAAGGGAGATGCATGTTAGCGGCCCATGGAAGTATTGACGCACACACCAATCACGGAAACTGCCTGGGAATTGTCAACTTCTGATGGGCTGATTTCTGTTGTCTAGGAACCTCTATGAAAGTCTGCAACACTGAGCTCAGTGTCAAAGACATGGGCCAGATACGCAGGACTTACCCGGATACTTACCCAGGAAACGTCACACTGACTAATACCTGGTTTAACTCAGTAATTAGCCAGAGTAACTGAACTGAACCCCACCCCCCACCAATTACCCTCCTGACCAACTACCACTAACCCAACTAACCCACCCGACCCGACCCAACTACCCCCAGACCTGAATTGACTATCCTCCCCAACCCAACTACCCCCCACCCAACTGACCCCCGCCGTCCCAAGCTGAATACCCTGCTTCCCGGATCCGATCCTACAATCCTCCCACTTGACTACCCCTCCCACCTGACTACCCCCTCAACTGACCTGACTGCTACACCCCACCTACACCACCCAACAACCCCCCAACTTGACTACTCCACCACCTGACCACTCTCCCCAACCCAGCCCAACCAGCCCCCACCACCTAGCCCACCACTACTGATCCAACCCAACTATCCCCTCAGCACCTGACCTAAATACCCCCAACCCGACATACCACTCCCCCACCTGACTACCCTGATCCAGCTCGACCACGCCACCGCCACTTAGCACCTCCCCCAATCCAACCCAACTACTCCCCACCTGATTTAGCTACCCCTCTGACCCAACTACCTCCCCAGTTGACCTGATTAGCCCACCATCTGACCATCCCCAACCTGAACCAACTGCTCACTCACTCACTCACTCACCCATTCACTCACTACTCATCCATTCACGTACTCATGCACTCACTAACCCATACTCATTCATTAAAGGACTCAAGACCTTTAAAAGCCTTGCTAAATACAGCAGCTACTGTCATAAAAAGGGGGTGCATCCTCTCCTTCCTCAGACTCCTACACTGGTCTTCCCTGGAAAAGGCTTCACTGGTCCATTTCTTCTTTCACCAGGTTGACAAGTCCCAGTTGAAAATGGATAGTATTGTCGAGTCAGAGAAAACATAGGGTGGGCAGTGGGAAGATCTGGGCCAAAGAGTCACACTTAGCATTAACGTAATTCAGACATGTATAATGTAGCATCTTTATAACACAGGTATTCCTTCTCTCTAAGGAAAATCATAAACTTAGGCAAGTGCTATGATTTATAGAACTATTGTAATTCACTCTGTATAATTATGAAACAATCACAGATGAGGCTGAGAGCTTGTATAAAATGTGTAGATTTTATAAACTACAATTAAATGATGAAAGTTGTACATTGTGCATTATTATTCAAGGGGCAGTGGAGCAAATGAAAATTGTACTTTATCCAGCTACTTTAAAGAATTATCTGGCATATTCTACTGACATTAGGATTGCAAAAATATATACCTGGGATACATTTTGGTATACTCAAAGGAATAAAATGAGTGAAGCAGACTGTGGTAACTATGGTTTTATCTAATGTGTAGTTTACCTTTAAGAAGGATGTTATTATGGAAGATCACATGACCTTGTGTAACCAATAGTGGAGTAGTGAAGGCTAACTTGTAGTTAGTTGGTAGTTAGTTGGAAGTCAGTAGTCTGATAAAGAGTTTGATGTGGAAACACTCTTGTACCATGTAAGTAAACATCATGTGTTCCACCTAAGAAGTGCCTGCAGAAATAGTCTATCTATCTAAACTCGGTCATGCCACGACAAGCAAGTGTGATTTACAAGTCGCCACACAAACCTGTCTTGCAACACTGTTAATCGTTAGTTTCTGCATTAAGGTGTTTAAAATGAAAATAAAATATTCTATTTTACAGCACAGATGCAATTCACCATAAAAGACCAATTAATAAAAAAAAAAAAATTCAAAAATTCTTTTGCTGCTCATACATTAGGAAGACTGGCAACTCAGTGGAATTACAGAATTAGTTTGAGGTCTCCAACAGATTTCATTCAGAAAAAATTAATTCCCAAAAGGACCTTGGACTTTGACTTTCAGTTGCAGTTAAGTCACTCACAGGTCTTTGTAAACAGTTACTCCCTTTTGCCCCAGGCTAGTTAGCTCAGTTGGCTAGATGACTAATATATAGTTCAGAATAAAGCCAACAGTGTGGGTTCAGTTCCTGTTCCAGCTGAGGTAGACTTGGGGCCTGTCCCTAGCTTAATGCAGAATGGTGTCCCTCAAGCTTTACACTAGAGAGATTCCTACAGTCCTTTGTGGGCAATTGCTATTTACCTACCTATGTAATTCACTTACTGATAGAAATCACTTTCGATATGTATAATCAGGTGTAAAATACTGGGCAGAATTTTGGGAGCCCACAGGGGGTTGGGGTGGAGATGGATGGGTCAGGAATTTCCTGCCTTTGGCTGTTGTGTCAGTTTGCCAGCAAGGTCCTGCCTCCTGGTTATTTTTAAGGAGGCCAGGTCAGGGGCAGGATGGCTACCTGTCTGCATTGACTCTCTCAGTGCTGGAGGTCCTCCTATTGGACCACCTTTCAACCTTAATTGGACAGTAAGTGTGGTCTCTGGCCACTATCTGGTCAATCCAGCAAAATCATATTTGGTGTGTCAAGCTGATGATGTGCAGGGTTTGGACCTGGAAATGATTCTGACATCAGGTTCCAGATCCCAAAACCAAAGTCCTGTTCAACATATCCAGACCAATACATCTGGACTTCTTTGATTGCCTGATAGTAGAACTTCCAAAACCATCATCTGTGCTGAGCAGTACCCTGAATTATGTAAAAGAGATGGGCAGATGAAACATTATAAAGACACAATGAAGGCTACCTTAAAATATAGCAATATTAACCCTGACACCTGTGAAGACACAGTCACCAACGCATCATGGTGGCCCCAGCTCTGAATATGAAGTATTGAGATTGCACAATCTAGCTGTTGTTGTGAATATCTAGTTTTGTGGTTTATATGCTTTAAAATAATACTTTTAGTTTTAGGAATTAAAGTTTCACTGTATAAAATGGGATAAATGCAATTAAAGCAAGCTTAGAGCCTATTACATAAAAGGTTGGAGCCATGTTGCCTTAAGAGGTTAACAGCTAGAAAAGAAAAGCTAATTAAATTGCTGGGTTTTAAAGATTACTAGAATACCTCAAAAAATAGTAGCTCCAAAGGTAACCGATGCCTGTTTAATTAATTTAGAAAAGATATAGCTGTAAAACAGCAGGTGGGTTTACTTAGCTGAAGATCTGGAGACATGATGTCTGCAAAGTTTGCAGTAATGGCAGTCCAGAGGGATGTTTTTATTTTGGGAGGGAGAACTAAATTAGTTTAAAGGTGTTCAGTAAATCCTGAAAGGCTGTAAAACCGATTTACTTCATCAGATCAAAGAAAAAAATTACAAATGAGGGATAATTAACATAAAGGTCAGTTTGAAAACAGCCCTGGGCAGGCTATGTCATTATGGTGATGAGTGGAACTTATGGAGATTCTATGGTTTCAATTTATCTCAGTGTTTGCTGAGGGGGTTGTTAGTTGCAGTTTGGACCTGATGCAGTTCACAGCTCACTGAAAGAAGTTAGCCAAAGTAAATGACAGTTAGATAGACCTGCACTCTAAGTGGAGTAAAACACTAACTTCATCTCGACCATGTGGAATGCGGATGAGGCTTAATCTGAGTTTGAATCTTGTAATGGAACAGAAGCTGGAAAATTACCTTAACTGTCTTATTGCAAAAGAAAGGAACCAGTAGATCAGCTTGGAAATATTGGAAAAGTTACCAGAACAAGAGACTGAGGTCTCCACAGTCAAGAGAGAGTGAATGAAAATGTTACCTCTGAGAATGAGGAGAATTCTCCAGAAGACTGTGACATACCTATGGGCGGTCCCTATAGTCGTAAATAACTTTAGGATTGATGTGTCTTACAAACGACTTCTTGGGGGAAGTAAAAAGTAAACCTGAGTGCCTAAAATAACTAGTTATAAACCATATTGTTAAGTCAATAGTGCTTGTTTTGGTTAAGTCCTTTACATACAATAAAGTTTATGTTTTGTTTAAAAAAGTGAAATCTTGTGGTATACTTCTATTGTTTAAAACAAGGTGCTTGGATTTCTATTGAAATGTTAATAGTTCCTAACTGAATCACAACACTGCTCAATGCCTGGCACTCAAGTCAAATCATCTACCCACCTCACGTGGCTATCAATGCAATATGTGCAGCCATGCATAGGTGTCCAGGATTAGGCTTTACTCACATCTGTACACCCATAGCAGAGACTTAGGGCTGTATTTTCATGGAAGAGATGGGAATTAGGAGGTGGCGTCTTTTCGGGGTTGTGAACCCACCCTGGATGGAAGCAGGCGATGCTTCTGATTTTGGTGGAGGTGAGGGGTTGATTGGTGAGGGATTGGGAGTGGTGGTCAATGAGTGATGGGGGGGTAGGTGGGTGAGCGGGAATAGAGGCAGGGCACCAGGGAAGTGGGCCATGCTTTGACCCTACTAGGCAGAAAGAATCTGTGCCTCCATACTGGCCAGGGCAGACTGAGAGCTGAAACCTGGGATTGGGTCGGAAAATGCTGATGTCATTAAAATTTTAGTTCTCTTTGAAAGGTTTTGTTCAAAGCTTCCACTTTTCTCAATCAATTAAAAAAATGTTCATGCTGGTCTCGACAGGCTGTCGCTGTTCAGCTTCACACAGTTCCCAATGGCTGCCCTTGCTTAAACACCTTGCTGAACCTAATTAAGGATGCGGGCAATTTTGCTTTCTTGCTCTCTGCCTGCCCTCACGAAAATCAGCAGAGTTGGGAATGGAGGTGGGATGTCATGACCACATGACGTTGGCACCTTTTCTCTTTAAACAGTTGTCCGCCTCTGTGCTGACCCAAGTCAGCACATTAAAATCTGGCCCATCAAGACTTATCCTTTGACCCAATGAGAGATTCCCCCGAGTATATTTTAAAGAAAGGTAGACTCACGTTTACCATTGTGTCTTTCACGCCTTTAGGCTATTTCAAAGCGCTTTACAGCCAGTGAAGTGCTTGTGAAGTGTAGTCACTATTGGAATGTAGAAAACACGGCAGCCAATTGGCATACAGCAAGCTCCCACAAACAGCAATGTGACAATGACTAGATAATCTGTTTTAATGATATAAGTGCCCTGTCTCTGTATCAGTGGCACAGTGATGATTGAAAGTTAAAACAAACAATAAAACATGGTAACCCCAGAAACAGTAGCAGAAACTAAATGAACTATACCAGGAAGCTGATAATGGGACAGATGAAAAACTTATTTTACTGTCTCCTCTTTCAAGTGGAGTTGCCTTATCTTAAATAGTCCAGATCAGGCAAGTCAGTTGCTGCCTATTAATAATTGAAGAAGGAGGGAGGGTTTGGAGAATAGCTTCAGTAAAACTATTCTCCGAACTGTATAATTAAAAATAAAATCAGGCCAGCATCATCTCCACTCATTTTAATTGAGTCTATCAATTTCTGCTGAAGAACAATTATTTTGTATCCCCAGTCACACTGCACTAACCTTATACATTATAGGGACACGACAGAAAGATTCTAGTGACTAGGCCTGAATGCTGATTAAGTGGTGCCTGGTACAGGCAAAATTAAAATAGGCACTGAAGGAGATGAGTCAATCATTTTAAATATAATGTTGTTCTCAGACAGAGTTAACTCCTTGTATAATGAGTTCCTCCAGATTAGCATCTCGGTGGACCTGTAATAATAGCTTCATGCAGATAAATAAGGCAGACATATCACGCCTGCAATCTACACCAGCAAATTGGTTTGGGCTCAGTAGGCCTGACTAAATCAAGTGTAAGTATTAAAATTGGGCCTAACTATTGTATAATTCTCTTACCTGTCCATGATGTACATTGCATTTGGATAGTGAACAGATAGAGAAATAAATGAAAGGTTGTGTTTTGGTTTACAAAAATGAAATACAAGGAAAAGGAAGTCAGATTTAAAACGTGGTACAACGACTGCATTACATGATTGTTGGCCTAGAGCCCTCCATTGGTTATTGCCATTTTCCTTTTTTTCTCTATCTTGATAAGTATGTTATTGGGTTCCAGAAAAGCTGTAAATAGAACCACGGAAATATCAAAAGCATCAAGAACAGAATGCAAAAGCCCATAATCTTCAGGAGATAGTTTTCCCACATCAATCAGTTGACATTTTTGCATATTTTCCAAAGCATGGGCTTCTGGTTCATCTTCAGGCCTACGTTTTGCAGTTTTGCAAATTCTGGTGGGGGGCGGATCTTGTGTTTTGTAGCTCTGACTAGTTGGTGACTGCAGGTTTTGACCCTGCCAACATAATCAAATGGGCAGGCATCTCACTCTGAATAATTTCTTATTTGATCACTTTAGAAAGGGAAAAGAGAGAGATTGGAGGACATTTGGATGATGAACACATCTGGAAGTTATCCGGCTATATGGCTCCGCCAGTCAATCTGAGGTAGTAAAATTGCCTGGCACAAACCTTGGACCTATTTTTGTAGAGTAAAGTGCTAATGGTTATGTGAATGAGACAATGATGTTAATAATGATGTAAGCATGATATCAGAGTCAGTTGGCCAAAAGGCTCCAAGAGAGCAAGACACAGAATAGTCTGTGTCCAAAGAACCAGCTACGAGGTATTTCTGAATAGTATAAATAAGTAGTTTCAAGAAAAGATATACACTGTCATATATAGAGCAAGTAAAACCTCATCAAAACATGGTGGCAATGTGGAAGGCTACGTTTTAAGAAGCTGAGACCACAGATTGATAATCCATGGGGGAAGACCTTGAAACAGGTCAACTTTGCAACGAAGAAGAACAAAACTAAAACACATTTTAGTGGGGGACAGTGAACCAGTCAGGATGTCGGCAGCCATTGAACAGCCGCTACGCATACCACAGCGCTGTCAACACATCAAGGTTTCATAGCATGGACAACAATGGGATCTCCAGAGGTAACAGTTTGAAAGGTTCTGAACAGCTTTGGGCTTACAAGAAAAGGCACAAAACTGCCATGTCTGTATCCTTCCATATGCAATTGGGGTCATAGCTGATGATGTTCTGTTGAGACAGAGTAAAGGAGACCTCGCCATCCTACGAGGAGGTTATGTGGGCCTTCGATAATTACTTTAGCTCTAAGAAGAATCTGGTCATTGAACGGGCAAGATTCAGCCAAAGGAGCCAAAGCCCCAATGAATCCATAAATTCATTTATTACCAACTTGTATCAACTGGCCAATAGTTGCGGCTACAGAGCTTTAAAGCATGAGTTAACTCATGACCAAATCGCAGTTGGCATGCTTGAAGATGTGCTGTCCGAATTTTTGCGAACCAAAGAGGATTTAATGTTAGAGAAGGTCGAACACTTTGCAAGGCAGGAGGAGTTGTGACAGCAGAATCGGGGTGTACTTTGGGGAAACATCGAGGCTCGGTAGTGGTTGATTCAGTATGTAGGCCCAAAAGCAGGAGCCCAGCCCACCAAAAAACCTGGAAAAAAGCCCACCAAAACTGCCGAAGGGGTGAAAAGAACCTTTCCACCTATGTTAAAGTGTTCCAGGTACAGCGCTAAAAAAGAGCATCACCGCAAAGACTGCCCAGCAGGGGGAGCCAAATGCTTTCTCTGTGGCAAGCCCAGACATTTTAACCAATTCTGGAGATCTAAAATTCAGTTTAAGGGAAGAAAGCTGGAACAAGCTTCCAACAATTCCAAAGTCCATGAAATACAGCATTCCAGCCTGATGATTTCCTGGGAGAAATAATGTTTTTTTAAATTCATTCACAGGTCATGGGTTTCACTGGCATCACTAGTTGCCCTTGAGAAGGTGGTGGTGAGCTGCCTTCTTGAGCAACTGCATTCCATGTGGTGTAGGTACATCCACAGTGAAGGAGTTCCAGGATTTTGACCCAGCGACAGTGAAGGACTGGCGATATATTTCAAAGGCTGGATGGTGAGTGACTTGGAGGGGAACGTCCAGGTGGTGGTGTTCCCATCTATCTGCTGCCCTTGTCCTTCTAGATGGTGGTGGTTGTGGGTTTGGAAAGTTCTGTCTAAGGAGCCTTGGTGAACTCCTGCAGTGCATTTTGTAGATGGTACACACTGCTACTACTATGCGTCGGTGGTGGAGGGAGTGAATGTTTGTAGATCTGGTGCCAATCAAGCAAGCTGCTTTGTCCTGGATGGTGTTAAGCTCCTTGAGTGTTGTGGGAACTGCACTCATCCAGGCAAGTGGGGAGTATTCCATCACACTCCTGACTCGTGCCTTGTAGATGGTGGACAGACTTTGGGGAGTCAGGAGGTGACTTACTCGTCACAGGATTCCTAGCCTCTGACCTGCTCTTGTAGTCACAGCATTTATATGGCTAGTCCAGTTCAGTTTCTGATCAATGGTAACCCCCAAGGATGTTGATAGTGGAGGATTTAGTGATGGTAATGCCATTGAACATCAGGGGTGATGGTTGGATTCTCCCTTGTTCAATGATTCCGATAAGCAGTTCTGTGCTGCGGAGGTAGATATCCAAGGATACAGAACAGAATTTAAACTGTGCACCAGGGTTGGGGTCACAGTCTTATCAGACAAATTGGACTGGCTTAAGGAAGTAGCAATCCAGCATCTAAAATAAAGGTACAGAGCCCAGAGGGCACAGATGTTGAAGTGAAAGGTCAGTTCACCACAAAGCTCACCACATGAAGATAAAGAAATTATCAAAACTCTTTATATCTTACAGAACCAGCAAATTTCCCTACTCTGCACATTTACCACTTGGTCTTCTACAAAAGATTGATGAGGTAACAATTGAGTACAACAGAGCAAAACTCAGGGATGAATTTCCAAAGTTGTTTCGAGTACTGGGAAACCTCAAAACTGCAGCAGGAATTGAAATTGACTCATTACGCTGTGAGCTGGTCTTTATTGCAAATACACCATCCATTGGACCACAGGAGAAGATTGCAGATCTCTCACTTCTTTTTGAAAAGAGGCTAGAAGAGGCAGAAACAGGAAGCACTAAACAAGACAGGGACTAGAGCAGCATCTAGACCTTGGTTGGCTCTTCCAGAACAGAGTTCAAGTGAATGAAAATGTCACAGATACACTTGATCTGTTGGAAGAAGAGGTTATAGATCTTACAGCATTCTTTGACTCTACTGCCAATGCCTCTGAAGCCTTTGTTGTCTCTTTTGAGCACAATCATCCTTTTGTTGAAGAAAGTAATAAAGAGGTGAATTTGTCTACTTATCCCACTGAGCCCACCAATGACATGCATCAACAGTTGCTTGCAGCCAGCAGTAAGCTCCAGGAAAAAATAGGATGCTTAACTCCAAGTTGGATCACACCAATAGACAAAGTTCAGAGGTTATTCATTTGTACAAATATAAGCTGCAGCTCACACTTGAATCGCACCAGCAAGTCATGGATACACTCAAATCTTCTTTCAGTAAAGAAGCAGAGGCCCAAATTACAGAATCTCTACAGCTGACGAGTGCTACTCAGGAACTTCATACGGATCCAGATCTGGAGGCTTGTTCCATTGTTGATGATGGTGCAATGCTGCTTTCTCATGCTAAGCCCACGATTCCATTGTCTGCCACGGAGCAGCCTCACACTGATGCAAGTGTGGATATGATGCCACTGCCTACAGAAAGTGAAAATCCCACCCTGGAGTAGTAGGGAAGTCTTCTTTTCCTCATATCCTGAGCGTCTTCAAGACATTCTTCATTTTCCTTTTCATCTACCCCATTCTTTCATGTCTCAGGTATTGAATATCTCTCTTCGTCACAGCAGCGGGAATGATACAACTGTGAAGTTCTTCATAGGAGGTGAAAATGTTTCATTTTCTCAAGCCGGTGCTTTCACCTTTTCAATGTGTGCAACACAGAAGAAAATTACACAGAGAATTTCAGTTTGTTGTCTTCCTTTTGAAGGGATTGTAATTGTTTGTTCGAGTCCTGAAAATATCTCTCTTGAATCAGTTTTTCCTTGATTAGGTTGCACAGCCTCTACATTCAGGTCATCATAAGAGTCACGGCATCAGCTGTCATGAGAAGTTGCTATCCCACTCCACCAATGTGTTCGCCTTCCAAGGAGAAGATAACGGAACCCATACATTGGACACATCCTCCAAGAGAACTGAAAACATTGTTGGGGATTGGTGCCTTTGGCGACAGTGACCTGAAGGCGGGGGGAGTGGGGAAGGTAGGAGTTGAATGGAAGTTGTACTTCATACATGAGGTTAACAGATGGTGGGAATGTAATATAGTTAGTTTAATAAAACAATGTAACAGTTTTGAGATTATACTGGGGGGAGATGTAGAGCAAAGGGTTAATGTTTATGTTAATAAGATAATGATGTTAACGATAATGTAAGCATGACATCAGAGTCAAATGGCAAAGAGGCTCCAAGAGACCAAGACACAGGATGGTCTGTGTCCAGAGAACCATGTACTTACCATGAGGTCTTTGTAACTAGTGTAAATAAACACTTTCAAGAAAAGCTGTACATTGGCTATCTCCAAGTCACTCATGGAGTAATTAAATCTTCATCAAAACAGTTTGCAATTCCGGAAGAAACAGCTGAAAACAAAGGGTCATATTTTCCCTTGTGCATCTACAAAAGGTAGACATATGAGGTTTAGGAGAACAACATTAGTAGAAAGTTATCCAAAGCCCATTTGTACTGCTATTGACCTAAAATGTGTTCTCAGAAATTTCCAGGGATCTAGGGAAAGAGCAGAGGAATACGATTAATTGGGCAGTTCTCTCATAGAACTGGTAGGGGTATGATGGACCAAATGGCTTCACACTAAGCTGGTTGATTCTATTATAGATGAGAGGGAGGTGGGTTACACCTGAGGTAAACTCTCCACACCCATTGTTCTCCAACCAGCTGTACCTACAATTCTAGGCACTGCTATTTAGACATGTCTGGTGAGACCTGTTGTTCCTGTTTCCACTTCATTGGAATTATGTAGTCTCTCTTTAAGCCTTGGCTTCATATCAGTTTCATGAGGACTTAAGAACATAAGTAATAGGAGCAGGAGTAGACCATATAGCCTGTTCAGCCTGGTCTCCCATTCAAAATGTTCCTGGCTGATCTTTGGCTTCAATTCCACTTTCCTACCCTCTCCCTTATCCTTTGATGCCCAGAGAGACAACTAAACCAGTATGGGCGGGATTTTCCATGCCCACTGGCACAATGCGTGATTGGCAGTGTGAGCGAACAATGTGGCAAGAAGGCCAAAAATCGGTTTCATGATGTCAGAAAGCAGTTTGCAATCGTCCACTCTGCCGGTCAATGGCAGGCTGCATTTTCCATGTTGGGAACCTCATTTCAATATATTTGCATGCCATTATAACCCCATCCCACCGGAAGCATCTCCCCATGCTGGATCATCCGCAGGAAACATTGGCAGGAAAACACACCAGTGCAGAACACGTCTTGGCAAGTGTAACTTGCAAAAGTCAAGACATATGGCCAAGGCCTTGCTCACATCACAGACATCAGGGAACAGAAGATGCTGGAGCCTGACAGCAACAGCACACTGGAGGAACATCCATCACATGCTGGGTGGATTCTCATGAACATGGCTCCACTGCAAAGCAGCTCACAGAAGGTAGAAAGTCACCATTGAGGGTCTGGTCACAACCAATGATGGTTGAGAGGGTGGAGAGGTCGGTCCAGCTGTGTTTGGGAGAGGAAGATGTACCAGAGGGTGGGAGAGGAAGGCTTAGGATCAACTGAGAGGAAGGGGTGTCATTGGGGAGTACGGCTGGGAGGGGGGAAGAAAGGTGTCAGGACATGAGATTGGGAGGGGGAACAAAGGGGTCAGTGGGGCGTGAGGTTGGGAGGGGGAAACAACGGGGTCGAGGGGTGAGGTGGGGGGGGCAGGGACTATGAGGAGAGGAGGGGCTAATGGGGAGAAGACAGCAACTAGGGAGGTAGGTGTAAAGGGGGAGGAAGATGTAAGGGAAGGAGTTCAGGGTGGAAGGAGTGCAGAGCAGGGAAGGAGTCCAGGAGGAGAAGGAGTCCAGGGGGAGGAAGGAATACAGAGAGGGGAAAGAGTCCAGGGGGAGAAAGGAGTTTGGGGAGTAGGAAGGAGTAAGGTTGGAGGAAGAAGTAAAAGTGGAGGGAAGAGTCCAGAGAGGGGAAAGATGGTGGAAGAAGTAAGGGTATCTGAAGAAGTCAGGAGGGGGGAAGGATTAAGGGCAGGGGTGAGAATGACCGAGGGCAGAGTAAGGCGGTGAGGTGGGAGAGTGAGAGTGTGACAGTATCAGCAGAAGGGACGGTGAGGGTGATTGGTGAGGACTTGGAGGCTGACATGGACCATGGGGGTGGGAAGGAGGCGGTTAGGGAGGTTAATGTGGATGGGGGTGGGATTTTCAGAAAGGAAGGGAACATGCACGTTCACCTGGAAATCCCCAAAGGAAAAGGGTTGTGGCTGGTAGGTCACGGAGGGGAGGTGGAAGGTGATGCCGGGGGGTCGACAGAAATGGGGGAAAGGAAATGGGTGACTGGGGAAAGGGAAAGGGATGGGGGAGTGCAAGAAAAAATGTAGCACGACCATGCTTGCCAAATCGAAAGTGAAACCAGAGTCATGGTGAGCGAGATCAGGCGCTGCATGGGAGTGTGATCAGTGGGTGGATGGAGATGCAGATCAGCTCAGATAATCCACTGAAGATGAAACCCAGCAGGCAGCATTGAAAATGCTCAGGACATTGAGATGAGTGTGAAACGAGAAGGATCAGCTTGTGTGGTAGAGTGTTTGCATGAGGCTCTGAAAGGCCCTGCTGCATACATAATTCTCCCTCCAGAATCACTCATGGGTTGGCTGCGTGTAGCCGAACTGCTCATGGGGGTGGGGGGCAGGAAATGCAGTGGGAGGACTTGTGAAGCCTGTCAATGAAGCTGAAAGACACCATTACACATTATTCAGTGAAAGTGAATATATTTCCAGATTGTAAAGTGACAAAATGTATTCACCCACGCAACCAACTGTGATCAGAATTTCTTAACTTTTGAATGCCTTAGACTTCTAGTTGCCACCGTGATATTTGCAGCAGGGGTGGAGTCAGCCAGTGTAACCGTTGGCTCTGTTGCCTCTGATGACTTTGGCATCGGTCCTCTGGAGAGCTGAGGCCTTGGGGACCTGGCTTGCTTTTGCTGTCCCCCTGTGGGCCAGCTGCTCCCTCTGCGGTGACTGAGGACGAGGTTGTGGGGGTCACAGGCAAAGGGGATTCAGAGGGAGTGGAAAACTTCTGAGATTCCTGAATGGATAACCCAGGGGTATCCAGCTGCTACTCCTCCTCCATTTGAGTGCCTGGGGGCCTGGCCTGTCCCCTTGAGGGGAAGGAGCACCTGGGGAACATTGAGATGCCCCAATTCTCTCTCGCGTTGCCACTGCAGGAACTCACCCATGGCTACAGTGATGGAGTGCAGGTTTGTGCGCATCTCTGTGTTCTGCTGGACCAGGGTCTCCATGGCATCCACCATCCTCCCCATGGAGACCTCCATACACACACACATGGGCACCACTTTATCAGAGAGCAGGAGGGAACACTCCTCCAACTCATGTGCCACTCTGATGAGGGCTTCCAGCAGCTCTGCGTAATGTTCCCACGCCTTTTGCTGACTGTCCACGATGAGTTGGGAGGCCGAATCCAGAGACTCATCATCTGACTCAGACCTCACAGATGCCTCTTCCCCAACAGTCGTCCAAGTGCCGGGGGAGCTCAGCTGAACCTGCTTCTTCCCGCTGTGGACACGTGTTCATATGGTGACTACTGGATTGTAACCCTGAGCCTGCTGTAGACCTAGGTCCCACCAAGGTGTGTTTCTCTGCGTTGATGGAGGGTGTGGGTAAGCGCTGTGATGAGTCTTCCAGGCTGCTTATCCCAGCTCTTCAATGGAGGAGGAGTTCTCTTAGCTAGAGGTGAGGATGTGGATGGAGCTGAGGGACTGACTGGCTGAGGCGGAACTCCCTATGAACCAAAGTAGAGATAATTAGTGCATGACAGCAGAGTCAAAAGCAGGAGCGACAGCCCTCACAGTTGCTTTGAGGGAGGGATGATGTGGTGCATGATCCTCATGAGGGTGTTCACCACTGACCCCACCGTCAGCACGGTCCACATCCTCACCAGTCAGCGTGAGGGCACGCTCCTCAAAGCGAGTGAGGGGCCTAATGTGGGCCACTCCACCCCCGGGCTGGGACCTCTCCCTCTTGTTGTGAGCCAGCTTCTCCTGCATGAAAACAGATGGAGAGAGTGTGAGCAGGATGCATGGCACTGCAAGGAATATTTGTGTGGTGAGCGGAGCCATGGACAGGATGAGGATGCGAGCTCGAGATGATATGAACTTGATGGAGATGTGAAGGTGTGTATGAGAGTTAGTGACGTTATGCCTTGAAGTATGAGAACCTTATGGATGTGTGGTGGATTTGTGAAGAGTGACTTATCCTGATGAAATGGATAAGGCCATTCATCCTGCTGCAGACTGGATGGCTGTCCTCTTTTGTAGGCCATTGGCACTGACCACCGCTGCCACCACCTCCCATGCTGGACTGGTGATGTTGCTGCCCCTCCTGCGGCCAGAGCCGGGGTAGAGGACATCACAGCGGGCCTCCACAGCATCCAAAAGGCACTTGAGGTACGTGTCATTAAACTGGGGTCTGCAGTCGTCTTGCTTTTCGGGGCCATGCCTTCTTTGCAGCAGTCCTTGTCAGGAAGCGCTGAGAGGTGTGCACGCAGCGGCACTTTAAATATGGCGCCCGGCGCGATGATGTGGCAAGGTGCTGACATGGCAGGTGAATGAGAGACCGCCCACCATCGAAGCACCATGTTTCCTGGGAATGCATAATTAATGAGGTGGGATTGGGACAATACGGTGTGAAAACCCGCCGTTGCAGCTGGTGGGAAAAACATTCTTTTTCTCTCCCGCTATCACACTTTAGTGCAAATCTGGAACAATTCCGCCCAGTCTCAGTCTTAAATATATTTAAAGATAGAGCATCCACAACCCTCTTGAAGTGGAGAACTCCAAAGATTCACAGCCCTTTGAGTGTCATAGAGTCAAAGAGTTATACAGCATAGAAACAGGCCCTTCGTCCCATCGTGTCCATCAAGCATCTATCTATTCTAATCCCATTTTCCAGCACGTGGCCTGTAACCCTGTATGCTATGGCGTTTCAATTACTCATCTTCTTAAATGTTGTGAGGGTTCCTGCCTCTACCACCCCCTCAGGCAGTGTATTCCAGATTCCAACCACCCTCTGGGTGAAAAAAAATTTCCTGAAATCCCCTCTAAACCTTCTGCCCCTTACCTTAAATCTGTGCCCTCTGGTTATTGACCCCTCCACTAAGAGGAAATGTTTCTTCCTATCTACCCTATCTATGCTCCTCATAATTTTGTATGCCTCTATCAGGTCCCCTTTCAGCCTTCTCTGCTCTAAGGAAAACAACCCTAGCCTATCCAGTCTCTTTTGATAGCTGAAACGCTCCAGCCCAGGCAACATCCTGGTGAATCTCCTCTGCACCCTCTCCAGTGCAATCACTTCCTTCCTATAATGTGGTGACCAGAACTGCATACAGTGCTCCAGCTGTGGCCTAACTAGCATTTTATACAGCTCCAACATAACCTCCCTGCTCATATATCCTATGCCTCGACTAATAAAGGCAAGTATCCTATATGCCTATCTCCTCATCTCAGTTCTAAATGATTATCCTGAAACTGTGCCCCCATGCTCTACATCCCCCAGCCAGGGGAAACAGCCTGAAATGTGTCTGAAATGTTTGCTTTAAATGCTTGTGCTTGGATATGACACTCCATTTATAGGCACGTCTTGTGAGAATCCAAACCATGGGCTCTGCAGCTAAAGGAATACTCAAACTGGTTCTATAGGCAGGAGGTTTCTGATCCACTAATGCCACCTCCACTTCTGCTTTGCAACTCCTTCAGTGCTCCCTTGTGAAACGTGGTACACCAAGGTGGAAATACTTCTATTACTGTGGGAATGAGTGAGGTGAAGGAGTGCTTTAAGGATCTGGGCACAGGGCAGTCGTTGCATTCTGGATTTTCTCTTGCCAGAAAAACATGTGAACAGAACAAAAAGCAATGCTAGAATGATGGCAATAGGTTAATCGCTTCCAACAAGGCAAGATATTGGCTGTAAATTTCCTGGGAGCTGTTGCCACTAACTCCTCTGTAATTTCAATGTTATGCTGCTGCAGCGCAGTGCATACTTGTGTCCCTGAGTAAGTGAGCTAGGGAAAAATAACAATAATAAGTAAAAGATAACACTTACCTAATAGAAGGCCTCTAACCTCCTCCTTATCTTTCATTCCCAGAACTTGTGGGCAGTTTCCTCATAGCAAGTTAGTAGGCAGTAGTTGGGAAGGCATATGAATTGAGGCAACTACATTCACACGCTTTTTTATCTTGACCCTCAAAGGCCATTTTGTCAAATGGGACATTCTGCCATTCATTATCTTCTGAATTCAATTCAATGTTCCATATTTTCACTGCATCCCCTTTTAATTGTGAGCTGCGTTAAAATCCTGGAACTCCCTTCCTAGTTGCACTGTGGCCTACATAGCATGAATTGCAGAGGCTCAAGGAGGCAGCTCACCATTACCTTCTCAAGGGCAATAAGGAATGGACAATAAATGCTGGCCTAGCCAGCGACATCCAAATGCTGCGAAAGAATTTTTTAAAGTCCTGCCCAGTCATGAAGAGCTCTAATTGGGACAACATGTGAATATGTTAAAGTAAAGATATTGGATGACAATAGCTGCTGATACTGGTCATAATGTGAATCTTTGCAGTACTCAGAAGAAGGACATTCTGTTTGGTTCAAAGTAGATCTATGAATATAATCCATAATGACCAAACTACTGGGCAGGTGCTAATGGATCTGACTGTGTGCTCACTTCTTTTCTTCATGCCTGGATCTTGGCTTATAATTGGAAGGAATCAAGGAAGAATGAGGAACCTTAACACACTTCTGGCTCTGGAAAGATATTTTGTAGAGATTGCAGTGTTTTCATTGGTAATCTTCTTTGGTTCACAGTTATATCAGTAACTAAAGAGGATACTTATGACGGAGCCATTGGATAGACTATTGATATCCTCAGTAAATCTGAACAGCAGTGTCGGAGGAATGAAATAAGGCACATCTATGTAATGGATAAATATCAGCCAAACATATAAGTTGATTGTATGTTGAGTCCAAACATAAATAAAGAGTTGGGGGATGTTAAATATTAAATGCAATGGAGGCACAGATTTAAGAAGTGCGACATGTGAAGACACCGATGTCTTTCAAATGGAGCGAAAAAGAGCATTGAATCTGGAATTGTTATTGCTGTGAGTGCAAGGGCATTATAATTAGTTTAGATTTCCTGTCTATTGATGACAGATTGGTTAATGGGAGAATCTTTGTTGTGTAGAATACAATTTTCTGAAGCATGATTGAAGAAGATATGAATGTTATTGTTGCACGGTGAATAGCATCTATTATGCCCAGAAAAGAAGAGAAGGTACTCATGTTAAAATCATATCTCACAGATGTTGTTTCATGGGCTAGGCAATGCAGGCCATGATAGGAAAATCATGGGGCACTGCAGTGTGTCACCAGTACTTAGAAGATCATGCAGAAGAAGGCTGTTTACTTTGCTATTAAAAGCTACTAACTAAATATTCCAGTCAAAGGGAATAATCCCAGTTTCAGTGCTCCCAGTGGGGGAACCTTACTCACAATGGCCAATAAATTGAAATAAGGGGACAGCACTGAAACTTGGATCCTCCAATGTAAGCTTTCACTGAATTCAGTGCAGGATTGCAGAATCACCAAATCATATGTTCAGCCTGCAGAATTTAGATCTTCTGAGTGTTGTTAATAAAAACACTGATGGAGGAACCTAGGCTCCAGAAAGAAAGAGAAAACTGGTGTATATTTCAACATAACAGCGGCTGTTTCACTCTGTGTGCCATATAATATTCTAAACCTCTTTATAAAGAAAAGCTTAATTTCATTATGCAAACTGCATAAAAGAAACCTTGACCCATCCTCCATCACAGAGAGACTGGGCATGGACCGCACACACTATTCATGTGATCCCGGACATCATGCTAAATTCGTTATGATGGTTCCAATGAGCAGTTAGAGCAACTATTCATTGGCTTTGTGCTTGATTGCAGGGGAGAGAGGGAGAGGTGGGCATCAGGTATCTCTAATATCACTTAAGGTGTCCAGCAGCTTTTAAAGGGGAGGTGCACTTTTGCTGCAGAAAACAGAATGCTTGTAAGGAGAGAAACACTTGCAAGACCAACCGATCAGGCCCTTAGGTTCCCCCAAGAGGCAGAAATCCCCTAGAAAGCACTTGCAGAAGAAATGAATGCTAGAAGCTTAGCACTTAGGTCATGGCTGCAATGCTGGAAAAAGTTCAATAGTATCACCAGAGTTGTCAAGGTAAGACTATTATTCTCTTGCTGTCTGCTTACACCTCTAACCTCACTACTAACAAAACTCTTCCCTGTACTCTTCTACAATGGGGGAAATTGTTCCATATTTGCACTAAGTGCTGTAGCAGGTGGGTAAAATGATGTTTTCACACCATATCACCCCAAACACACCACATTAATTACGCATTCCCAGGAAACATGCCGTTTCCATGGGGGTTGGGCTCAGATTCATCTGCCTTCCATCACCTTGCCACTTCATCATGCCGGGGACCATATTTAAAGTCCATCCACGCGCACAAATCTCAGTGCTTTAAGCTCACGGCTACTGCAGGGAAGATGTCCACTGCCTCACTCTGCCCTTGGTCATTCTCACTGTTCCTTCATACTATGCCCACCCTCAGTTCGCTCCGCAGGAGACAGACATGGACACATCCGACCCTACCGTGCATGTTCAGCTGCACATCTGCCTCTCAGAATCCCTTCCTCCCACCCCGGACACCTTCCACTCTCCACACTCCTTCCTCCTTCCAGACACCCTCCCCTTTCCGAACCTCTTCCTCCCACCCTGGACACCTTCTCTCTGCACTCCTTCCTTTGTATCTTCCGCACCCCCTTACACCTACCTCTCCAGTTGCGGTCTTCTCCCCCGTTCTACCTCTCCCCTCGACACCCTCAATGCCCCCCTCTCAACCTCACCCCTCCCCAACACCTCTTCCTCTCCTAGTCAATCCTAGCCCTTCCTCTCCCATCCCCTCGGCCATCACCCGTTGTGAACATCAATGGTGACCTTCCAACTTCCGTGCGCTGTTTCGCAATGGAGCCATGTCCATGAGAATCCACCCAGCATGCTATGGACATCCCTCCAGTGTGCTGTGGGTGTTGGGCTCCAGTACCTTCTGCTGCTTGGATGTCTGTGATGTGAGCAAAGCCCTGGCAGGTAATTCCCGACTTCTGCACGTTACACTTGCCAAGACGTGTTCTACAATGGCGTGGTTTCCCGCCGACGTTATCGGACAATCCAGCTTGGGGAGGGGTGGGGCCTAATGATTCAAGTGGGCAGGACTAATATTGATACGCTGATGTATTACAATGAGGTTCTCAACGTCCAATGGCGGGAAATGCAGCCCACCATTGGCAGGCTGGGCGGCCAATCGCAAACTGGTTTCACGCTGTCATGAAACCGATCACGCCAAATTGTCTGCTCATGCCACCGAACATGCCCGATGAGGATGGGCACAGGAAATCCCTTCCAATGACTGAACATTTCACTAGAAATCCTTCCCCTCTTAGTTACACAATGACTTCCCCACATCTCATATCATAGACATTGCATACTAACCAGAGGCATATTTTCGAAATATCTGACAAAATTCTCACCAACACGCTCCCTTCTTTATTGGAAGGGTCCACACAACTTCAGATGGGAAGCTGTCACCAGACGTGGAGGGTGGGGGGTTGTCAAGTCTACTTTCATACCCTCTACTCAAATAGAAAATGCTAGCTATCACGGGCAGGAACAGAGTCATGGCTGTGACAATGCTGGAGGAGACTGCACAATATTGCAGAGTGTGGAGTCATCCAGAGCTGTGGGACTGTTGAGGTACAGTCCTAGGAGAATGCCCTAGGCTCCATGAGACTGCCACCTGTTGTCCTCTCTCAGGATAACAGGATACCTGCTCCCCTGCCACCCACACCGCCTGTTACTGTCACGTAGCCAGCTGGGCCAGACTGCTCCAGCCCACAGCAAGATGCTTCAGTTTGCAGGCAGACCCACCAGATGCAGATCTGCTCAAAGTTGCCCACCACAAACAAATAAAGCATACTCAGTAGCCCATCAACCTTCCACCCACTCCTCCCCCCACCGCACCCCCCCAAAAAAAAAACCTGTACATGTGCAGGTGGACAGAGTGAAGGAGTGATGTGACACTCAGAAAGTGTCTATGAACACTGACATCCAGAGCCAAGGTGGCAGCTGCTTAACCTTCCATTGCCAGCAGCATTAGCTGCTATGGAATCTGTCAGAGCTGTCAGCAGAGGATCATATTATAGTGAGTGTCATTATTGTGTTCATGGAGCTCACCACTCATGCACATTGGACAGAATGGTCTTCTCTATGCACAGCTTTGATGCAAGTTCCAATAGAATGACTGGAAATAGTTTGAATGAGCACTAAACTAGGTGAAGATACTCAGAGACAGGCACCAAAGGGTCTGCACGAGGGTTATTCATAAATTATTTCTGTTAACTGTTAGATACAGGTGGAATTTTTGCTTAAAAAAGAGACATGTCTAAGCTTTTCGTCTTGCACTCATCAGAGCACTCGCAAAAGTACCAATATAAGGGGAAAACAACAATTTATACTGTATGTGAAGAGAGTGCTGATTGGTTAGCAAGTGACGTTTCCATGGAGAATGCACCACAATGATAACTGATAGTTAACTGCATGTCAACAAGGTTAACTACCTTGCTGGGAGTCAGAGCGGACCTGTGGGAGACAGTCAGGAGCTGAGCAGCGCCTATAAATACATACCAGGGATTGCAGGGCGGCCTACCCTGATGGGAGTTGGAGCGGACCGGCAGGATTCAGTCTAGAGCTGAGGAGGACCTATAAATACAAATCGGGGATTGCAGAGCGGCCTACCTTGCTGGGAGTGGGAGCAGACCTGTGGGAGACATTTGGGAGCTGAGGAGTGCCTATAAATACAGACCAGGGATTGCAGAGTGGCCTATGTTGCTGGAAGTCAAAGCAGAGCAGACCTGCGGGAGATAGTCAGGAGCTGAGGAGCACCTATAAATACAGACCAGGGATTCAGGTGAGGCCTATCTTGCTGGAAGTGGGAGCGAACCTACAGGAGACAGTCGGGAGCTGAGCAACGCCTATAAATACAGACCAGGGATTCGGGTGAGGCCTACCTTGCTGGAAGTGGGAGCGGACCTGCGGGAGACAGTTCGGAGCTGAGTAGCGCCTATAAATACAGACCAGGGATTCAGGTGAGGCCTACCTTACTGGAAGTGGGAGCGGACCTGCGGGAGACAGTCAGGAGCTGAGGAGCACCTATAAATACAGACCAGGGATTCAGGTGAGGCCTACCTTGCTGGAAGTGGGAGTGGACCTGCGAGAGACAGTCGGGAGCTGAGGAGCACCTATAAATACAGAGCAGGGATTCAAGTGAGGCCTATCTTGCTGGAAGTGGGAGCGAACCTACAGGAGACAGTCGGGAGCTGAGCAACGTCTATAAATACAGACCAGGGATTCGGGTGAGGCCTACCTTGCTGGAAGTGGGAGCGGACCTGCGGGAGACAGTTCGGAGCTGAGAAGTGCCTATAAATACAGATCAGGGATTTGGGTGCTGCCTACCTTGCTGGAAGAGGGAGCGGACCTGCGCGAGACAGTCGGGAGCTGAGTAGCACCTATAAATACAGACCAGGGATCCAGGTGAGGCCTATCTTGCTAGAAGTGGGAGCGAACCTATGGGAGACAGTCGGGAGCTGAGCAGCGCCTATAAATACAGACCAGGGATTCAGGTGAGGCCTACCTTACTGGAAGTGGGAGCGGACCTGCGGGAGACAGTCAGGAGCTGAGCAGCGCGTATAAATACAGACCAGGGATTCAGGTGAGGCCTAACTTACTGGAAGTGGGAGTGGACCTGCAGGAGACAGTCAGGAGCTGAGCAGTGCCTATAAATACATACCAGGGATTGCAGAGCGGCTTACCTTGCTGGGAGTGGGAGCAGACCTGTGGGAGACATTTGCGAGCTGAGGAGCACCTATAAATACAGACCAGGGATTGCAGAGTGGTCTATGTTGCTGGAAGTCAGAGCAGAGCAGACCTCCGGGAGACAGTCAGGAGCTGAGGAGCACCTATAAATACAGACCAGGGATTCAGGTGAGGCCTATCTTGCTGGAAGTGGGAGCGAACCTACAGGAGACAGTCGGGAGCTGAGCAACGCCTATAAATACAGACCAGGGATTCGGGTGATGTCTACATTGCTGGAAGTGGGAGCGGACCTGCGGGAGACAGTCAGGAGCTGAGCAGCGCCTATAAATACCTACCAGGGATTGCAGGGCGGCCTACCTTGATGGGAGTTGGAGCGGAGCAGAGCGGACCTGCAGGATTCAGTCTAGAGCTGAGGAGGACCTATAAATACAAATCGGGGATTGCAGAGCGGCCTACATTGCTGGGAGTGGGAGCAAACCTGTGGGAGATATTTGGGAGCTGAGGAGCACCTATAAACACTGACCGGGGATTGCAGAGTGGCCTATGTTGCAGGAAGTCAGAGCAGAGCAGACCTGTGTGAGACAGTCAGGAGCTGAGCAGTGCCTATAAATACAGACCAGGGATTCAGGTGAGGCCTACCTTGCTGGAAGTGGAAGCGGACCTGCGCGAGACAGTCAGGAGCTGAGCAGCACCTATAAATACAGACCAGGGATTCGGGTGAGGCCTACCTTGCTGGAAGTGGGAGTCGGCCTGCGCGAGACAGTCGGGAGCTAAGCAGCGCACTGTTTCACTGCTTCACCTGCTGTGGGGCTGCAGTCGGGGGGAAAAAGAGAATAAAAAGCAACTGTGATGTCACAGGAAGCTAGTAAGTTGATTGGCTGGTAAGTATTCAGTCTAAGGGACAGCGTGTGAGAAACTAGCTTAGCACAGGTGACGTCAGGTAGATCTATAAATAAAAAGAACTAAAACTTTAAAATAATAAACCAAAATTTGAAAACTTCAAAATTAAAATCAAACAATAAAGATAAAAAAGCAATAAAATAAAGTTATTTAAACAAACATCTAAAATACATACCTTTGTAGTTAGTTGCCTTTAGTTGCCAGTGATACTAGCATTCAATAAACACAGTAAATTGTAGCATGCATAAGAAGAAAGTAATTAAAGGAAATTAACTAAATAACATAAGTTAGAAGGGCCGGACAAGGTCCTTCTAACTTATGTTATTTAGTTAACAGCTGTGAGGTATGGGAGCTTTTGGACGCCAAGGCAATCAATGAGAAACACGCCTGCAGGAAGCGTAAGCAGCTTGAAGGATTCCGGATCAGGATTATTGATCTGGAAGCCGAAATGCAGACACTGCACAACATAAGGGAGGGGGAGAAATACCTGGATACTTTGTTCCAGTGAGGAGGATTGACACTGTTCTCTAAAGCAAAGAGCGAGAGTGCAGAAGGCTGTGTTGCCTGCCCAGTCCCAGGGCTCAGGACATCTCCTCAGAGCTGGAGATGAACTTGCAGTGGGAGGGGGAAGATCTAGTTGTCATGGTCCATGTAGGTGCCAATAACATAAGTAGAACTAGGAAAGAGGTTCTGCATAGTCAGTATGAGGAGCTAGGCACTAAACTAAAAAAGCAGAACCTCAAAGGTAATAATCTTTGAATTATTACCTGAGCCATGTGCAAATTGGCACAGAGCAAATAAGTTTACAAAGACAAATGTGTGGCTCAAAGATTGATGTGGGAGAAGTGAGTTCCAGTTTGTGGGGCACTGGTATCAGTACTGGGGAAAATGGGGGCTGTACCATTGGAACAGTTTACACCTGAACAATGCTGGGATGAGTGTCCTCACAAATTGCATAACTGGAAGTAAAGAGAGCATTAAACTAAACAAGAGGGGTGAGGGATCAAACTTGAGTAGAGGCAGCAATTCAAGGTGTAGAGTCAAGACCCGGAGAGCAAAATAGTAACATGAGAAATGAAAGTCAGAGAATGGCAGGAAGGGACAGAGAGAAAAAGCCTAATACATAACAGTCAAGACTAGATGTTACAAAGGCAACAAAAAGACAAAGCTGAAGTATCTATCTGAATGTGTGTAGCATTCCTAACAAAGTAAATGAATTGATGGCCCACATTGAAATAAATAAATGTGATCTGATAACAATTATAGAGATGTGGCTGCAGGATGACAAAGATTAGGTCCTTAATATTGAGGGGTACATGACATTCAAGAAGAATAGGAAGCTCGTTAAAGGTGAAGGGATAACACTGTTTTCTCAAAGAGGGCATTGGTGCAATAGTTAGGGATGACCTTGGTTCAGGAGATCAAGGTGTAGAATTGGTTTGGGTGGAGATGAGGAATAGTAGGGGAAAAAGTCACTAGTGAGAGTGGTCTACAGGCCCCTAACAGTAGCCACAGTGCAGGACAAAGTATTCAAAAGAAAATATTGCATGCCTATGATAAAGGGACGGCAATAATCATGGGTGATTTAATCTACACGTAAACTGGAAAAATCAGGTTGGCAGTAATAGCCTGAATGAGGAGTTCTTTGAATTCTTTCAAGATAGTTTCATAAAGCAGCATGTTCTGGAACCAACCAGAGAGCAGGTTATATTAGACTTGGTATTATATAACATGACAGGATTAATTAATGACCTCAGAGTAAAGGCACCCCTAGGTGGCAGCGACCACAATATGATTGAACCTTCCATCCAGTTTGAAAGGGAGAAGAGTGGGTCTAAGACTAGCATCTTAAACTTAAATAAGGGCAACTATTTGGGGGTGAAAGCTGAGCTAGCTGAAGTGAACTGGCAATAGAATGAAGAGAATAGATCAATAGAGAAGCAGTGGCAGACATTTTAGTGGATATTTCAGAGTATTCAGAATAAGTACACTCCTATTATGAAGAAAAATTCTATGGGGAGGACCCACCATCCGTGGTGAACTAAAGAAGTTAAGGAAAGCATCAAACTTAAGGAAAAAGCATACAACTCTGCAAAGATGAGTGGTAGGACAGATTATTGATCAGAATATAAAGAATGGCAGAACATGACTAAAAGGGTAACATGGAGAAAGAAATTAGAGTATGAGAGGAAGCTAGCTAGAAATGTAAAAATGGATAGCAAAAGTTTCTTCAGGTTTTAAAAAGGGAAAAAGTAAAGTGAGTGTTGGTCCTCTAGAGAATGACAGTGGGGAGTTAATGAACAAGAAATGAACAACTATTTTGCTTCTGTACTCACTAGAAAGGATACAGAAAACATTCCAGCATTAGCTGCAAATCAGGAGGTGATGGGGTGAGAGGAACTTGGTGAAATTAAAATCATTAGGGAAACAGTACTGAGCAAATTGATAGAGCTGTGGGCTGGCAAGTATCTGGGTTCTGATGGATTACATCCTAGGGGCTTAAAAGAGGCAGCTAGTGAGGTAGTCGATTTGCTGGTGTTCATTTTCCAAAATTCACTAGGTTCTGGAAAGGTTCCATCAGACTGGAAAGTAGCAAATATAACCCTTATATTCAAGAAGGGAGGGAGGCAGAAAACAGGAAACTATAGGCCAGTTAGCTTGACGTCTGTTGTGCGGAAGTTGTTAGAATTGATCATTAAGAAGGTTATAGCTGGGCACTTAGAAGAGTTCAAGGCAATCAGGGAGAGTCAGCATGGTTTTGAGAAAGGAAAATCATGTTTAACCAAATTATTAGAGTTTTTTGAAGGAGTAACATGCACAGTGGATAAAGAGGAACCTGTAGACATACTGCACTTGGATTTGATAAGGTGACACATCAAAGGTTATTATGGAAAATAAAAGCACATGGTGTAGGGGATAACATATCAGCATGGATAGAAGATTGGCTGGCTGGCAGAAAGCAGGGAGTATGCATTAATGGGCCTTTTTTGGATTAGCAGGATGTGATGAGTGGAGTCCCACAGGGGCCTGTGCTGGGGCCTCAACCTTTTATGATTTAAATCAATGACTTAGATGAGGGGAGAGAAGGCATGGTAGCTAAATTTGCAGATGACACAAAGATAGGTAGGAAAGTATGTTGTGAAGAGGACATGAGGAGGTTGCAGATGGACATAGATAAGTTAAGTGAGTGGGAAAAGATCTGGCAAATGGAGTTTAATGTGGGAAAATGTGATGTTGGTCACTTTGGCAAGAAGAACAAGAAAGCAGAGTATTACTTAAATGGAGAACAGCTGCATAATTCTGAGGTGCAGAGGGATCTAGGTGTTCTAGTACATGTGTCACAAAAATTTAGTATGCGGGTACAGCAATTAATTAAGAAGGCTAATGGAATGCTATCCTTTATTATGAGACAGTTTGAACATAAAATGAAGGTTGTTATGCTTCATTTATACAGGGCATTGGTGAGACTGCACCTCGAATACTGTGTGAAGTTTTGGTCTCCTTATTTAAGGAAGGATGTAAATGTATTGGAGGCAGCTCAGAGGAGATTTGTTAGATTGATGCCGGGAATGAGTGGGTTGTCTTATGAGGAAAGGTTGGACAGACTGGGCTTGTATCCACTGGAGTTGCTCCTGCATCGTAGCAGCGTGAAACAGCTAGCTTCACTTGTTGCTCAAATTTTTTGAGATACCTTGCCCTTTTAGGGTAATCTGAGGTAGACTGCACACTTTTCAGAGCCAAAAGTGAAAGCCTTAGGCCCGTTCATGAGTTTGTGTGATTCAGGGTAGGTGGTGATAAGTGCTGGTCTCTCATGTTGGCAAAGCTTTGCAGAATTCAGCAGGCAGACACAAATCTGGACGTATGTTCAGGGCTGTACTGAAATATTGTTTCTGGGTGTCCCTGGCAATGGAGTGTTGCTTTAGTGCACCGATTGTTTGTTGATGATATTGCTGGAGGCAGCAGCTCTCATTGTATGTTAGCTCTGTAGCTGTGCTCATGTTCCTGACAGGAATAATGAGCCAAGTCTAAATAGTTAGCTCTTTGTTGCCCTATAGCCAGTTTGTAACTTGACAGTTTTTTGATTGGAACAAAGGCAACGGAGAGATCAGGCAAAGGATAAATGAATCACAGCTGCAGCCAGAACATTAGGCGTAGAGTTGCATGGTGCACTACCTATGATCACAAACCAACTGGACATTGAGGGAGCATGTGTCCTTTCTATATAAGATGCTAACTGGCAATATGTGGGCAGTCAATGGCACTTTGCACAAGGGAAACGTCTGCTATTCAAGGAGATGTCAATGTTTCTCTTGGAAAAATGGACCACACTGATATTTCTGATGCACTGCAAACTGTGAGATGTTGCTGTTGCAGTCTGAAAGGAACCTGAGAAATTAAGGTTAAGGATCACAGTAACCTTGACAGCCACCGGCACTGCTGTCCATGCCCTGGTGCGAGGCTCAAATTGTAGTTGCTGCAGGTGGCATAGCTCAGTGACACCCATCCTCAGAGAAGCAAAGATGCCTGAGACATTGGTCCTGAGTCAAGTTGAGGCAGAAGTGCTGCCTGAATAAATACTAGAATGTATGGCCCCTTCCATGGTTCACTCCTTGCCCCAATGGTTCCTCCATTCTCCTGTCTTCCTTGCTGCTTCACCCTTATTCCCCAGCCACAAAAGCCACTCTTGAGATCACCCATGTCTGCGGTACAACTACGGTTAAGGCACTCAAAAAATTGTGCAGAACCCACAAAATCTTCTCAGCAGTCAAAATTATGCTTTCATTGTCATAAAGCAGGTGCAAAAAAATGTCCAGAAGGTAACCAGCAACTTCAAATCATCAACCAGCAACTCGCCTGTAACTAGCGCTCTTTAAATAGTGCTGCATGAGTGAGCTGGGCCATACCAAAATCAGAAACAGTCATAGAACCCTAATTTTTTGAACGAAATGTTAAACTGAGGCCCCACCTGCCCAGTTAGAAGGACTAAAAGATTCCATGGCACCAATGAAAGAAGAACAGGGCAGTTATCCAAGGTGCCCTGGCCAATCCCACAAACAACATCACAAAAAGAAGAGTATCTGGTCATTATCAGACTGCTGTTAGTGGGAGCTTGCTCTGCACAAATTGACTGACATGTTTACTACAATTAAACAGTGACAACATTTCAAAAGTACTTCACTGGCTGTAAAGCATTTTGAGACATCCGGTGGTCGCCAAAGATTCTAGATGAATGCAAGGCTTTTATTTGTTTATTTATTTCTAATTTAAATATCTTGAATATTTGAATATTTTGGTCACCCTTTTCAATAGTTCTGATGTGTGCCGGGATACCTACAGAGCCTGGTCCAATATGACAGGAGGGACACATCCAGCTTATAATGAGCAGACATACTCCATCTGTCATATCCAATGTTTAAATACCTGCAATGTGCTTGAAAACTTTTGAGGCTTTTGACTTTCCTGCTCTATTCCCCTGTTGAGAAGGTAGACCTGCTATCAACCTTCTGCCAAAGTGACATTTAATCTACACCTCCCTCAATAACCTTAGGAAGCTCCCCATGCAAAGGTATTACTGTTACACTTCTGTGGCATAGAACTAGTTCTGTGTACACTGAAAAACCACCCTACCAAGCAATAATTGTTGTTGCATTTTTTTTTAAAAAGAATGGCCTGCTCCATACCTAGTAGCTATTTGAGTTGTAAAAAATGTTTAAGTATTTACAAGTGCAATTAAAATGGTGCCAGCAATTGTCTCTTGGTTTGCCATTTGTAATGTTTGTCGAGCTAGAGCGCAGGCCTGGTAACCAAAACATGAGCAATACACACTGGAGAGTGAATAACACTGTAATAAGCACTTCACTTTTGTAAACAATGATCTTGCATTTATTTAAAAAAGGCATTGTTCCCAAGTATGGGAACGCCACCCTGGGCATGTCTCGTCAAGAAAAGAGAACACTCTTAATGTCAAAGTTCAAATTCCAATGCACCAAACCCATACTTGCTTGAGTGTCCAGTACTAATCAATCACTTGGGATTATGACTTGCATTAATGCCGGAACAATGAAATACACAGAGACCATCTTTTTCAAATGACTGCACATTTAATTGAGATGCTGAAAGACATTGACACTGCTCTGACCAGACTAACCTTTCGATTTATTTGATAAGAGAGCCAAACAGTGGTTATCTTTCACCAATTACAACTGACCAATTTCAATCACTGCATTAAATGATAATTGTCAGGTCACAGTAACCAACAAAAGATTTTATAGTTGAACTAATGCACAAGAGAATGCAGGACTTTTTTTTTAAAAAAAGGAATGATTTACTGGGTTTAGAATGATGGTTAAAATCTTTATCTAGTGGATCACAAACTGTTTTTCACCTTAGGCTCTTACGACCATTCAAAAGTTTATGTCCCTGGGAACTTTCAAATTGTTGGTGATTTTCAACAGCAGTTCTTCTGCAGGCAATTAAATATTTATGTCAAATGGAAATGCTTATTCGAATGAATCAAATTCTCTTTTCATACCACGTGGAAGTAAGTTTTTCTTTATTTGAAAGGATTAAGGAGAAAGCTATTCCACTAAAGGTGCCCTTTTGGGGTAATGTTTGAGCAGGCTGGATTCCTGGAACAGTTTGCATTAAATATTCTAGATGTCAAAATGGCTGCTGGAAAAGTTGGTGCACTATTAACTGCAACAGAAATATAGCCTTCATGTGCCTTTCTTCATTCTTTTGACAAATGTATTTTTAAGAAATGATTCATTTGAACACAGTATAACTAGTAGTGTTTTTGCTCAGCTCTCACAGCAAACACAGATGGTATTTTTTCTTTCATTCTGACCCTCCAAACTCAGTGCTCACTAAGCTATCCACCACCCTGTACAGTGCCCCAAGACATACCTTCCATATGCAAAGGGCACTGTAGAAATATAACTTGATGATGAGGATGATACACTTTTTAAAGAGAACAGTGTGCACTTCCAATACAGTGCTTGCCTGATATTGTGAGTCTCACAGAATTTTTTGATGCGATTTCAAAGCGGAACAACTTCTGCTTGTGAAGAAGGATTTTCATTGACCAGAGCTCTGATGTTTGAGAAAAGCCAATGCACTCTGCTGATCATCTGCCAGTAACGTCAGGGTGTGTGGATGGAAAATGATGGGCTTACATGATAGATTTTAAGACTTCAATGTCCAGATTTCAGTGCTGGGATTCAGAAATTAACATCTTTTGCTGACTACTTTACCACCACGCTTTTCATTGACAAATAGAGCTAGATTAAACCCAAAAAGAATTGTAAATGAAATAAGAGAGAACAAAATATATTGGAACTTGCAAACTCTCATCAGGATTCATTATTGAAGTGCTAGTATCTGTGATTACCTGAAACAATAGGAAAAGCAGAACTGGTAATAAGATGGCCACTGTTCACATTAAACACCTGGGCTGTGTGTGAAGCACTTCATTTTCTTCTGAAACATCGAGAGGAAGCAAAGGTTAACTTGACCAAGCAGCCAAGTCAGGAAGTGAGTACACAATGCCCAATCAAGGAAAGTGCTAATCACAACAGTTTTAATGCTTCGGAGTCATATGACAGAAAGGGGTAAAAGAATAGAGATGAAGCAGCTCCTAGTTGTAAAGGTCAAGGTGCCTTACCAGGAGGGGCAGCTAAAGTACTCTGCCCAAAGGAGGAATGGGGCAATGCAGTTTTATTTTTCTGGGAATCACAAGCTAAGTACTGAAATGTATTAATACTTGGTTGTGCTTTAAATAAAGAACTATTGTGTCCAATTGGGTGTCATCTCAGAACCTATGACCCTGATCTTGAAGGTAGGGGAGGGAGAGGGGCAGTGAGGCCAATTTTGTGGTTGGCAAACCTGGAAGAACAGGGGCTGGATTTCACATGGGAAAAAGGACCCCGCCACCCTCCCCCTCCCAGCCTAAATGTCAGGGCCAAGCCTGCCCCCAAATTGCCACCTTGCCCTGTGGCCATTTTCTGGCCATTAGGTCATAATATTGGTTTGAGGCAGGCCATTTGGCCCTCCGATTGGGGAGGGAGCCCTGCCTCAGACCAACTAGCCAATCAAATGGCCAGCATCTCTCTGATCCCAGCAGTGCCACCAGGTGGGACTGCATCCAATCCCAGAGGGAAGCAAGCTGTGACAGAACCAGGCTTTAAGGTAAGTCCAGGGCCTCACTGGGATTAAGCTGGCAGGCACTAGCAAGGGGTTGGGATGGGTATGGCGGGGGCTTGAGGGGTTAGGAAGACCTCGAGGGAAGTGGGGAGCTCTGATGTTGCAGAGAGCATGTAAAGGAAGCGCTCTCTCCTTGACGGGTCACCAGCCCACCCAGTGAAAATTGGCAGGCTGGGCAGTTGGTGCCAGCCTCCTGCTCCCAAATGTAAAATCCAAGTGGTGGTGGCAGGAGGCCCAAAAGTGTCCACTTTATGGTCACTTAAGGGCCTCAATTGGCGCAGGGTGAGCAGGTCTCTGGGCACCTCCCCTGCCACTAGTAAAATGCAGCAGGGACATGTGGATCGGTGCTCATGGCATTGCCCTCAATTTTCCTTCCCCCTGGCACCACCCCACCTGGCCACCTGGTGGGCATACGGCCTAGTCTCAGGTTTCCCTCGGGTCCTGTGAAATTTACCAGCAGGACCTGATTATCATTTTGTCTCTGTTTCCCAGCCACAGCCAGCCAGGTTGGGAGACCGTCTGGCTGTTGGGTGCATAGAACTCTGGCACCAGGCTTCAAACAGAGAGCAGAGAGGAGGAAGGGATGGTTTAGAAAGGCCTGGGCTGGGGGGATTATTGGAAGTCAGTGAGGAGATCAGAGGGCGAGGGCTGATGAAGCTTTTGATCCGGAGCAGCGGTGAGATCAGTCGGCATGGTCAGGGAAGTTCAGGGATCAAAGAGAAGATCGGGTGAGTAGGGATGGAGGGGGCAGAGAGGAAGATGAAAAGGGTTAGAAGAGGATCCAACTGCAGGGGATGAGTGAAGCAGGTAAACTGGATCTAACTGGTAAGTGGGAAAATATTTCCATGCAGTAGTCCTCACCTCCCTTTAGCTGCCGGGTTTCCTGAGGTTCAGGAAACCCAGATAACCAGGGCTAAATTTGAATCATGGTTAATTCTGAGGCTCATCAGAATGCTGGTCGCTCTCTTTTACATCCTCCACAGCAAGCATCATGGTTACTTCCTGGGTGGTTTGCTGGTCTGACCATTCAAGGTTTCCTAGCACCTGTAACGAGAATGGACAAACCTGCTCTGCAAAAAAAGAAGACAGTTCAGAGGTAAAGTCCCAGTCAGGATATCCTTTTTTCCCTGTGTACTCAGGAACTTGCAGTTCTGTTTGGTTAACAGCAATGGTTGCCTTGACATCATCTGCTATCTTGAGGAGATCCAGGGCTACGCAAGCACCTGCTCAGGAGAGAGAAAGGCTGGTTACGGAGGACGCACATCACCTCGAAGATCTGTTTGCTGCCATATCTCACTGGCTCCAGGATCATACCAATAACTGGATGTTGGTTTCGCCTGAGCCCATAAAGTGGTGTGTCCATTGAGCCAGAGGTCTTTCCATCATGGTTCTTTGTCCAACAGGGCTGTCACATTGGCTCCTGAGTCTCATTTAAAATCTGTTAGATGGCCATTGACAGAAACATCCACATTCCAAAATGAGAAGCCAAGATCTTTGACTTCATTCAAGAAGCAAGGCTGTGTGACTTCTGATTTTGCAGCCCCAGCCCCATGGGTCAGCTTTGGGACTTCCATGCATTTCAGAGTTTTTGCCATTGTATCCAATCCCATTGCTTTGGAAGCATTGGGCTGCACTTGCAGGACATTGATGTCACCTGTCAGGGTGCTTCATTCCACAGGACTGGCATGGTCACTCTGCTGGCCTGTTCTGATATTGTTTCCCTGACTTAGAGTGCCCTATGCCTTTGTTGCTTAACTAGGACTGAGGGTTGGCCTCTGCATCGTGTTTTATTCTCTACCCTTAAGATTGTCCTGTGCTTCTCACAGAGCTATGATTGTCTAACTGGCTGGATTTCATTTTCCAGGGTTAGATCTTACAAACACACGAAATAGCAGTAGAAGGAAGCCATTCGGTCCCTCGAGCTTGCTCCGCCATTCAGTAAGACCATGGCTGGTCTGTTGTGTTTTGAATTCCACATTCCCATGTACTCCTGATAACCTTTGATTCCCTTGCGTAACAAGAATCTATCTACCTCTGCCTTAAAAGTATTCAATGACCCCCACCTCCATCGCCTTTGGAGGCAGAGAGTTCCAAAGTCGCACAACCCTCTGAGAGAAAAAAGAATTTCTTCATCTCTGTCCTAAAAGGGCAACCCCTAATTTTAAAACAGTGACCCCTAGTTCTGGATTCACCCACTAGAGGAAACATCCTTTCAAGATCCACCTTGTCAAGAACTTTCAGGATCTTATACTTTTCAATCAAATCACTCCTCACTCTTCTAAACTCTAGTGGAAACAAGCCCAGTCTGTCTAACCTTTCCTTATAAGGCAACCTGTTCACTGTAATTATCAATCTCGTAAACCTCCTCTGAACTGCCTCCAATGCATTTATGTCTTCTCTTAAATAAGAAGACCAAAACTACACACAAGATTCGAGGTGTGGTCTCACCAATGCCCTGTATAACTGAAGTGTAACATCCTTACTTTTATGTTCAATTCCTCTCGTAATAAAGAATAGTATTCCATTGGCCTTCTAATTACTTGCTGTACCTGCATACCAAGGCTTTGTGGCCCCTGCACTACAACACCTAGATCCCCTGCCCCTCAGAATTCTGCAGCCATTCTTGGTTTAACTAATACTCCCCTTTTTTATTCTTCCTGCCAAAGTAAACAACCTCACATTTTCCTATGTTATAGTCCCTCTGCCAGATTTTTGCTCACTAACTCAACCTATCTGTATCCATCTGCAACCTCCTTATGGCCTCTTTGCTTGTGGGTCTTTCTTTGATTGTAGGCCTTCTGACTTTTTATTTAAACCTGAAGTGATGCTGTATCTTAAGAATCTTTATCCAAAGCCCCTAATTTTGTGATTGGTCTGGTCCTTGGATTAGACAAATTGACTTGAAAGTGTGGAATTGTGATCCATGGACATTTAATATTTTTTGCAGTTACAGCTTTAAATGTTGTTGCCCTTTTAAGAATGGCTTTGCAGTTACTGTTTCTTTTTCTCTCTGCTCTTCTTCCCATGATTGTTGGTTACAGCAGGCTCCAGTTGTGCTGAAGGGGCTGTTTCTGTTTAAATGTATGATCCCTGCATGACCTTCAAAATGAATAGTTTTGGCCAGCGATTTGTTCCCCTGAGCTTTTGAATTTGATTTGAAGGTGATTTTTTGGCTCTGCCATCAGTTTTTTTTAAACTTTCTCTGTCGCCTTTTCTGGATTTCAAGACGGTGTCACCGTTCACTCGGAGACAGAGGGGATTTCCCATACTTGGCGGTTATGGCGGACTCCGCAAAATGGCGACGGAGATTTTCTTGAAAAGAAATCAACAATGGTTGTCTGGATCAGCTGCCTGCAGAGTTCTTTTGCTTAGCATTTTACTTTTTAGACTCTCCAGTCAGTCGATTTGGAGATGCTGTTTGCTTTTCACCAAAATGAACGTTGCTGAAATATTTAATGAATTCATTTTTTCATCTCTGTCAGACACCACCTTTTCAGACCCAGTCTCAGGCATTGGGTTTTAGTGATGGGTTTCTTTCTAACTGCACTTCTGACATTGACACTTAAAGGAGTGCTCAGGACTTGCTGCGGCCTGGAGATTCACTGAAGTCTTCTGCTGTAGTAAGGAATTTTACACCTCTGCCCTCAGCTTCCAAACCTTTCCTTGGAACTTTGCCTGACAATTTTCCCTCTGCGTGTCTGCTTCATCTGGAGCTTCTTTCAGGTCAGAATGTTTTGCTGAATTTTTCTCAGTCTTCCAGCATTTTGGTTTGTCTCTGCATTTTAGCAAGTTTGTGGGTTTTATCTCCTGCTGCCGTCACGTTAGGAAGGTGTTGGTTACAGATTGACATGTCTTAAAGAAGTCTCCATAGTCTTCTGTAGGTTAATTGTGACTCTTCATTAACTACTAGAACTATTTACATGTGTACAGTGAAGGGTACAAGCTTGGAGCTGTCCCCATGCTTAGATCTACCCACGTCTCTGCTCAACACCATGCTGACCCTGGGTGTCAATCCTTTGTCTTCTTACATCACTGTGTGGGTGATACTATACTCAGTCCCACATTAAGCCAACATGTGCCAGACTTCATTGTACAAAATCCAGTGACAAATGAGTATAAAACTAATGTCTTTCACCACTATGAACATCACACACTATGGGCCAGATTTTTGTGTCCGCTGGGAGTTGGAAATGAGGTCAGGAATCACCAAATCTTTGCTTTTTTCTTAGGAAAGTTAAATTTCCTGTCTAAAAATTGCCCCGCGCAATTTTCCCATAGGCAGAAAGAGATTTGGGTTAGCATTGGATTGTGACCCCACACCAATGAGTGATGACTTTGGGTCATCTTTAACAGCTCTAGGGGAAATTTGTTTTTCCTGTACCCCTGTACTTTCATTGGGTCGGGTGAGCTTTGGAAGGCTTCTGAAAATGCACCTTGTTTGTGAGCTTGGGATCTTGGGAGAAGCCTGCTCAGGAGTAAAGAACCATCTGACAGCTAAGTGTTAAATCTTTTGAAAATTTCAAATGCTATTATTAGCTAATGTATTGTAAGTTAAATGTGTTTTTACTGTGGTGATTGATCATTGGGATCTGTTCTGAAAAGATAATATGATTATTACATTTGTCAGCATTGTGTAAGTGTTGCGATGCTTTAGAATACCTTTCCCATTTGGAAAAGTGCTTTAATCTATTCAAAGCTACAATTACAGTGCTTGGAAACTCTAGTGTCTAAATCTGAATTTAATTGAATATCTACAGTGCACTAAATTAAAAGGGGGTGGGGTCTGCAGCTCTTACTTAGAGAAAAAGTAGCCACACGCTCCTGTACTTCTTTGATTGACAGGCCATCTAGTGTGGCTTAGAAAAGTCTTGCCAGCTTTATTTCTCATTTCAGTCAGCTCCTTCGTCTGCCATTGAAAAGGTTTGTATTGACAATTATGCCAATTATGAATGCCTGAGTTTGAAAAGCTGAAGAACCACTTATCTCAGCAGGGGTTGTGTTGATAGTTTGATTGACAGTTTTAAGAGGTTACTAAACTATTAGCTGCCTTTGATGTGCTTAATTGATGATGTTTGTTTTTGTATCAGATTGAGTATTTGAGGGAATTTAAATTTCTTTCAATGATCTGGAGTTTTTCTTTCAATATGGAGGAAAACGGTTGTGTTTAGTGACAGCTCCAATAGATTGAAAGTGGTGCACTTTTTCTTCAAAGATTTCCAATTGTTTTTATTTGGCTCCTGAGGACTGTACATAGAGGATACTGGGTGAGTGACTTTAGAAGATACATGTTGGGGGGCATGGGAATGAGAGGGCATGGAGGGGTCATTCAGATATAGAGGGCATAGAGGGAGCATGAGATTAGGAGGGGGCATGGGGGTAAGGGGACATGAAGTAAGCATGCAGGATGGGTAGGGTGAGTGTTAGGGCCGTAAGAATGATGTTGAAGAGCTGGGCCAAACAAAGATGGGCCTTCTAACCAGCCCATCTCGGTACGCGCACTGCTCCAACACTGCCTCAAGGGTTGGGAAACCCAAATCATGCCTGCCCACATCTCCAGGAGACAAAATAATGCAGGTATGGGCAGAGTTGATGGACCTGAGTTTCCAAAGTCAGGAAATGTCCCAACTCACATTTCCCAGGCTGAAATCCATGCCCATGTGTTCACACCATGTCCTGCTTCATGGACAGAGTTTAAGTTTAATCCCATCCATCACTCTCACCTCTTTATCTTCAGAAGTCCAGGCCATGACCCTAGCTTGGACCATGAGGTGGGTCTCATTTCCTATGATGATACAGATATGCAGGATGGGACCCAGGCTCCTACCTGAATCATACAACAGGTCCCAAGTTAAGACAGGGAAGTAAAAATCCCCAAATGAGGAAAGCCAGTCCTGCCTTCATGACGTGATTAACACTGTCAAGGGAAGTAGGAGGTTCTACTCTTTATAAAGCTCAATGGGATCACCGTTTTTTTGACTGTCCAATATTCTGTCACATTCCATACTTGTTGGGATAGGACTCTAGCCACATCTTATACAGTGGTTGGTGAAACATTAAAACTTTCCTTGCTGAAACTCAGTCTCCCACTTTCTGGGCACAGCATCTTCAGCGGGCAATAATTTATAGATGTTAACCTACCTTTTACCATCAATGGTGCTAAATAGAATAGACAGGTGAAGGCAAAATTATTAACACCACTAAATGGTCACTGCTCATCTGTAAGGAGGATTTGTTCCATTTGCCACTAAGCAGGTAAAGTTAAGTTTCAGTTGTTTTATCTTTGGCTCAATATTGTACACATGAAGTTTTCAGCTCATGCATTGTTAGAATTGATTAATCATTAAGTAGCACAAAGTAAATAGCTGCCAATGGCAGGAATCCAGGATTGTCTGAATCTTGGCTTATTTTCATTTTGCTCACTTTATATTCATGACTCTAATTTTGAATATAGTTCAAGGGGCTCTCTCAGCTTTTTGATTCTAGTGCATTTTGAATATTGTTCAAGCATTGAAAATGTTATGCATAATAAGAATTGGTCCATTATTACTCCATCACCTATACCTCTCTCGAGTTATTATTTTTATCATGTCTACAATGTCCGTGGCCGCAGCTGATGTTCTTAATTTTGCTGACAGTTGCCGCTGTCACTTTGAAAAGAAAGGCTATAGATATATTATGAAGGTAAATCATATGGCTTTATCTTTGCTGATAGGATCTTGCTGTCACAGCTGAAACTTAGACTATGGCCTTGATCTTGTCTTTGATATGTACTGGGAGAGGGATGGTCCAGTATCACATGGGAAACCTAGAAGTTCGGTGCATTTGCCAGTGATTTTACAATACAGTCACCTCATTATTATTTTACTTATTGGTTTCCCTGCCCAGTCAATGGCAATGAGTATGATGAGGACCTGCATGACATGGTCTCAACTCCAGTATTTAAAGGGACAATCCAAAGAGGCAACTTGAAGGTGTTGGGGTTCAGAAGAAGAAAGCAAGAAAATTAGGAATTGAAACGAGATGTGCAAAAGCTGCACCCTATTTCCAGGATACTTTCATGGGTGTACTGCGGAGAGAAGCAGGAGGGAGAAACTATTCCACAGCAATGGAAAGAAGAGACCTACAGCTGAGATCAAGAAGCATTGGCCAATGCTGAGGATGTCAATGGCTGGAGCGTAGTGCCATGATCCTGCATACAGTGGAGGAAGTGCTTCAACCATCTAATTGGCTGAGGAAATGTGAATACAGCAACCTAATCACCTATCCTGCTGTGTGCATCACACATTCTGACTGTACTTTCTTGACTAGAAGCACATAAATATTCCTTTGCACCACTTTCCCGTGTTACCCCGTGTTGCTGGTTGGCAATTAAATGGCCTTTTAAGTTGTTTGATGGTGAATAGGAAGGCATGAATTAATGGTAATCAATGAGGGGATGCAAAAGAGAAGGTTGGTTGTTTGCAGGACTGCTTTGTGTCAGTGGCATTAATGGCAGGGAACTAGAGCTGGGCAGAAAAATGGCTGTTGCATGTGCTTTTGGGATAGCTCCACATATGGAACCTAAGTGAACTTTGCAATAATGCAAGTACCCAACCTTCCCAAGCAGTAATGTACATAACTGGAGGAGTATTGTCCTCATCACTTTCTTCCATGCCTTCTTCCTCCTATTCTGAAGAAGATCTTCCCTCTGCTCTTTGGTCTTCCGCAGATGCAAACCTCACTGTTATGCAACATCGTGCCGAGTGCAGCACACCACAAACGTTCTGGACACCCTGGCTGGTGCGTACTGAAAGACGCCTCCAGATTTGAGCTAATTGAGCAATTAACATATGCTAATTGCCAAACCACCTCTCTTGAGAGGATTGTTTTCCTAGGCAGTCCCTCAGAATTGAGAATGCCTTGTTTTCACTCCAGTTTGATGGATTCTGAGATTGCTGATCAATCCAATGCATGATCTGCAGACTCTGCCAAGTGAGAGGCAGCTGGTGTTTGAAGGGTCGAGTAGATGAGTTGTTTGTGCACTCTCCCTGATGCCTTGACTTTGCCTCTGCATGTTCCCAGTAAAGTCTATCAATGTGCTTGATGCCTTCCCAATTGAACCTTCTCCATTTTGGTTGGTTACAAGCCAGGGACTCCCATGAGTTGGCAGGGATGTTTGGCATCTTCAGGGATGTTTTGAGAACATCCCTAAAGCATTCCCACTGTCATCCTGTGAGTCTCCTGCCATGACTGAGTTCTGAAAAGAGCAGTTGCTCCCAGAGTATGATGCCAGGCATACGGACAACATGTCCTGCCCGATGGAGTCACTTTTGAGTGATCAGTGTCTCAATGCTGGGCATGTTAGCTTGGGAGAAGACAATGCTGTTGGGCCCCCTTGCTTGCCATTGGATTTGGAGAAACTTGCAAAAGCACTGCTGGTGTTACTTCTCCATTACTTCTCCAGTGGGTTGTGCACCTGCAGTCTATCACACTAGAATGAAGCCAGGAAGTCAGCGGATTTGAGCTGGCTGCCTGATACTCTCAATTTCACTGGCTTTAAAGACCTCCACCCCAGTGCCTAGTTCAACGCCTGTATGTTCCTCCTATATTAAAACTCCTCGTATAAATTTTTCGAAATGTATTAACAGTTATTTAATAAAATTGTTTTCAATAATGTGCAGTAAAATTAATTCTTGAAGCATTTGTTTGCTTCTCAATGAATCATCACTCTTTCCCATTTCATCTGGTGCCTAGTTCACATAGCTCATTCTGACTGAGGAAGCCTTATATATTACCAAGTGGCACAGTGATGACCTTACAAATGAATGGTGCCTGATTCATGAAGTTAGTTTTCCCATTCCACAAGACACTGAAGATGGAAAACTCACCTCCCCATCATTAATTTCTTATTAAATGCGTAAATCTACCAGTAATTTACATAGCTACAGTGATGTAGTCTCTCCTTTGGGATAATCTAACAATGATCTGTACCAAAGATTCCAAAAGATGTCAGTCTTGGCTCAGTGGTACAACTCCCACTTCTGAGTCATGAACTGTGAATTCAAACCTTGCTCCAAAGATTTGAGTATGTTTCTAGTCTGACACTTCAGTGTAATACTGAAGGAGTGCTACCATAGATGGAAGTGCTTGCTTTCAGTTAAGATGTTAAACCAAAGCATCCTTTGTCCTCTCAGGCAGATAGAAAGGATCCTATGGAGAAGGAAATCTTCCATTCTTACTCGGTCTGGCCTACACGTGACTCCAGTCCCACAGCAGTAGTTGATCCTTAACTGTCCTCTGAAATGTCACTAGCAAGCCACTCAGTTCTAGGGCAATTAGGGATGGGCAACAAATGCTGGCCTTGCCAGCGATGCCTACATCGCATGAAAGAATTTAAAAAAAGAGCAGGGAAGTGCTCCCTGATGTTCTGATAAATATTTATTTCTCAGGCAGCATCACTAAAACAATCCCAGATATCTTGTCGTTTATCTCATTTCTGTTTGTTGGACGACTCTGTATGCAACTTGGTTACCTTTGCCTGGAGTTTCCACTAATTTGTGCCTTTTTTTCTGAGAATTTGCCTGAAAATCACCAAACCAGCACAAACGATCAAGGAATATGTAACACAAATTACATTGAGCACAGATCAGGCTTCTGTAATCTTTTACATTCATTTAAGGAACATTACACTGGAAGCTAGCTCCACTTACAAAACCAGCCACACCCCAGATTGAATTAATGACCATGACAAGTTTCCACCCATTGTCTCCATTTGTGGCCTTTGAGGGCACACATAGAATTAAGTATTTTTAGATGCAACGCATGTAAGAGGCACCTTTGAAAAGCTCTTAAATATATTTTTTAAATAATTTACTCAGAAATTGACTACTGTACACCAATGAAACTGCTATATGGCTCTTTGTACAGTTTTAAAGTCATTTCCAATTATTTGAAATTGGGTTACTCACATGTAATATACTAGACACTCTTATTAAAAATGCTTATTTTTTGTGAAAATCTGATTTTCAGCTGTGTTATTAAAACTACTGCAGGTTGACACTCTAAATATATCCCAGAATATTTTATAATGCAATTAAAACAAAAAAATACATTTTCAAAAGCTGCTAGATTGCAGTTGCTCATGGAAGATTTTAGATTCAGCAACATGCTATGTTGAGTAACAAAGTGAGCCAAAAAAAATCACTTTCGAAGACTTGTTTAATTTTGAGAATTCAAATTGCAAGCTCTTGTGTTTATTAAATAACAAAGTTAAAAAGTTCAAAAATACTTCATTGACTACACAATAGTTTATTGCATCCTGAGCCATGAAAGGTCGTATATAAATGCATGACTTTCTTCAATTTCGAATCATGCCTTGAACATGACTCAGTCAATGTGGCCTATAGCCCCGAAGAGGAATGGCATGTAAACAGGCTGCCCATTTGGACTGATATTCTGATTTTTGGGAGAGTTTTGAAAATATTCAACATGTAAAAATGTTACAATTGGAAACATGATACATGCTTATGAAAATATTCTGAACTTCCTCTGAACAATGTTCTGGCTTCAACACTTTATACAACATCTGTGATCATTATTGATTACTGGGGTGGCATGGTGGTCCAGTGGTTAGCACTGCTGCCTCATAGCTCTAGGGACCCAGTTCAATTCTGATGTCCCTCCATGAGGAGTTTGCATATTCTCTCTGTTTCTGCCGGGTGCTCTGGTTTCCTTCTACCATCCAAAGGTGGGTTGGCTACAATTAAATTGGCCCTTATTGTGTGTGCCCTGTGATGGACTGGCATCCTATCCTGGGTGTACCCTGTCTATTGCCTGTCAGGATAGGCTCTGACTCCCTGTGACCCTGAATTAGATAAAGTGGTTCTAGAAAAGTGAGTTATTGATTACTATGCATGGCATATAGAATGAGATAAAAATCCAATTGGATTGATATCTTTTTACGCTACTGCATTCTTTAAAAATAACAAAACTGCTATATACTAGCATACCTATAAAAACTCACAATCAATCCCTACCACTGAAGTTTCTGTGGTATCAACAGTGTAAACAAATCATGCCCCTGCTACTGAATACAACAGCCAATCACCAACAGGTCCTCAGCATCAGCAAGCATTGAACCTGTAAACATGACAACAGGTATTTTTAAAAAATAGATATACTCGCCAATTCCTTGAGTATTTAGCTGTTTACGTACTATGACCATAAAATACATGATCAGACAGGTTATCTTGAGTTTTTAAAAAGAAAAGAGGATATATCTTATTGTACTTAACCCAGTCTAAGTAAAGTAATTTTAGAAAAACGCTCCAACTTCCAAGCACACACTTGAAGTTCACACAAACACAACTAGATTACAGAGTGGAGTGAATGAATGAAGTAATTTAGAGTTCAGTAAAATTAAATGGGTATGTGGCTCTTGAAGGTTGGTGACTTGGTTGGCGTCAGGCTGAACACGTGGTCCTGCTGCTTTCACACGGTGGTCCTGCGTTTTTGGTGTTGATGTGCCTTGAAGCTGTAACCACACAATTCATCTGTTCTTCTTGAGACAGCAGCACTGAGTTGAGTTATTTTTAAAATCTCTTTCTGTAGCACCTGGATAGTTAAAATCAGCACACAGGGTTCAAGACTTGCAAGTTGAATGAAGAGAGAGGGCAAGGAAAGGGACCTGCTCACCATCCTTTTCCTTCAGCACCCCAGTTATTATCCCCAGTTCAGCAGAGAAAGCAGATGCTTAAACACACAAACGATTGCCTTGTCACATAAATTTCTCTCTCCAACTGCCCAGTGACACAAATATGGTCATGGCTAAGCGTATTCCATTTACCTTGATTAGCTCATGGCTGGGAGTTCCTCTCTTAGCTAGGGTCCCACTGTTCAAGTGATTATGTCTAATAGTCTATCTCCACCCATTTAAATACCCAGATGAATGTCTACATGCTTTGCCAATGGGATAGGAGATGGCACCCATTCATCTCTTCCAAGGCAATTGTTCCAGGTGTGGCTTTGAAGTCATGTTGTCTCCATTTCAATAGTTTTGGAATGCAGAATGTACAGTGGAGCACATTTGCAGCTATCTTTGACTGTGATCCCAAATCACTGGAATATGGCTTTAGTCTTTTTTTAAATCAATTATATGTATTTACAGCCAGTAAATTCAAAAAATCATTTTTTGATATAAAGCATGGCTTCACAACAATGTTCATATGAAAATACTCAATTGTGAACTCCAGTTTTATTTTCACCTAGTTCACCTGTGTACCTTGACCATATAATTACAACAAAAACTTATATTTATATAGCACCTTTAACATAGTAAAATAGCCAAAGACATTGTAGGAATATTATCAAATAAAATTTGTCACCAAGTCACATAAGCAGACATTAAGACAGATTAACAAAAGCTTAATCAAAAATATTGGTTTTAAGGAGTTTTTCAAAGGAGGGGAGAAAGGTAGAGAGATGAAGAGTTTCAGGGAGGAAGTTCCAAAGCTTAGGGCCTAGTCAGCAGAAGGAAATGATAGAGAGGTTAAAATTGAGGTTGCGCAGGACGTCAAAATTTGAAATTTTGAGAAATCGCAGAGAATTGCAGGGCTGGATGAGGCTACAGAGATCCTGCTTAAAGTCAGCATAAGTGGACCCATCTTGATGTGATCGACAAAACCTTAAAGGTGTAGAAAGTAACATCTAAATTGTACAAAGGAACTTCAAAGCAAAAATACAGGGAACAAAGCCTTTTCCACTAGCAGGTACAAAAGCAGTTGTGAATACTGAGTATTCAATGGCATATTTACCTGAGATTGCTTCAGCCTCCTGAACTGCTGTTGTGCACACACTTTGGCTTCACTGGTGCGCTTCAGGAAGCCCATGAAACTCGAGGACCTGATGTTAAACTGAGAAGCAGTGTGCCAATATTGACCTAAATTTTTTCAAGGGATGTGGACATTTCTGGCTAGGCCAGCATTCATTGCCCTTCCCTAATTGCCCTTGAGAAGGTGGTGGTGAGCCGCCTTCTTGAACTGCTGCAGCCCATGTGGTGTAGGTACACCCACAGTGCTGTTAAGGAGGGAGTTCCAGGATTTTGACTCAGTGAAAGTGGAGGAACAGCGATATATTTCCAAGTCAGGATGCTGTGTGACTTGGAAAGGTAATTGCACCTGGTGGTGCTCCTATGCTGCCTTTGTCCTTCAAAGTGGTAGAGGTCAAGGGTTTGGTGAGTTTGAGCAATTAGCATATAAAAATGGACAACCTGCTTCTCCCGAAGGGGTAGCATGCAGGCAGACTAAGGCGCTGAAGTTAGATGTGCAAGTTGATGGTTTGGACAGCTTCCCTAAGGTTTCACTAGTTTTAACCCACCTCCCCGCCCACCCTCCTTCCAAACCCACGTGCTGTTCCACATTAAAATTCAGCGCAGTGATTGCATTTCAAAGTGAATCACAGCATGTGGCGGTGCCTTATGATATAGACGAGAGATGTGATAATGTGCTCCGTAAATGGAAGTCTTTCTTTCTCACTCATGCATGCTCCAGATGGCACTGCATCAAGTGAAAAGGCATTAAAGTTAAAAGCCTAGAATAAAAAAGACATAATCAGCTCTACACAATTTGACACAACGAAAACATCAATGAATGGTCTTTCTCCACATCCTATAATTAGGACGCACTGATGCTTTAATCCATTTTTTCAGCAACAAGATAACTATTTGAATATCATGTGCTATTACTGTAATTGGTAAAGCTCACCACAAGAAGCCCATGAGAAAGATAATAACAGAGAGAAAAAAAAACTATGTAAGTGCTTTGAAAGCCAGGTGACTCATTAACAATGCCTTTGACTGGGGATACATGTAAAATGATTAATGGCTGAATTACCCATTTTAAAGTGAATTTATCAGATTGGCATACCTCACAGTTGAAACACCTGGATCAAAAACCTTTCTTTACAGCCAAAATCAAAAACATCCTGTCCCAATCAAAAATTGGCCCCGTCTCATTTCTGCACATATCTCTTGAGCTACAGGCCCAATTTTCAGAAGTTCTGAGCTTACCCTTAAATGTGTGCATACCTCACTGATAGAATTCCACAGAACGGTTCTTTTCTTACATTAACCTGTGAGTTGATGCGTTTCAGAAAACCATCAATTGCCAATATGAATAAAGCCATAACATTTTCCATGTTGTCTTTTTTTGATCCGGAAAACATGATACAAAAGATGAACTGTGACCTTTTAAATTCAATGTTAGAGAAAAGGCATTCGGTGCAACAACATCTTGCATGTGTAACAACAACAATTTGTATTTATATAGCACTTTTAACATAATGAAGTGCCCCAAGGTGCTTCACAGAAATGTTATCAAACAGAATTTGGCACTGTACCACATAAGGAGATATTTGGGCAGGAGGTATATTTTAAGGGCTGCAAGAGGTTATAAAGATAGGGAGGAGTTAGGCCATGCAGGGATTTTAACACAAGAATGACAATTTTAATATAGAGGGGTTGCTGGACTGAAAGCTAATTAATTTCATTAGCTTAAACACAAGAATAGTGGAAGATAGGATCCAGCCAGGACAACATTTGAATAATAGGCCTGGATTTTATGGGGCGATGATGGCTTTGTCTACTGGCGGGAAAGTCAGGAGCAATCTTGCCCTGGTCAGCTGAGTACCACGACCTGATTTTAAATCCAGCAGGCAATTAACTGCCTGACACCGGGGTTCCCGTTTCTTTAAAGGACAAGATCCTGACTCCAAGAGTTGCTGACTAATCAGAGGGTTAGCAACTCTTCAATTTCAGCAGTGACACCATTGACCACCATGGGAGTGCAACCTGGCAGGAACAGCAATGATGAAGGAAGCACTGGAACCCAGGTTGGGCTCAGCCTGAACCACTCAGGCAGACACCGGTGAACTGGGGAGGGATTGTTGCTGAGATTTGTGTTTCCAAAGGGCTGGCCCCTTGCTGCCGGGGGTGCCCTCCATGGAACACAAGGTGCCTGATTAGGAGGACCATCCCACCAAGTTCCTAAGGAGGCCACCAGAGTATATCTGGCGGTCTCCTCACATGGCAAAGTGCCCACCCCCTGCTGATGGGAGACCAGCAGTTCCAGGAAGATGCCCATAAGTGGCCCTTAACTGACCACATAAGGGCTGCCTGCCATCTTCCTGCCACTGCTAAAGTGGCAGCAATGACAGGAAGGCAACAGGCATGCACCTTTATTCCTCCGCCTCATTGCCTCCAAGCACACCCCCTGAGACCCCGTAAAATCCCAGCCATTATGCCTGGAGCTAACAAATGCACGGATGAGGATTCATCAGCAGATGGACTGAGGCAGTGGTAGAGATGATCAGTGTTGTAGAGATGGAAATAGGCAGTCATTGTGATAGAGAGGATATGGGGCTGGAAGCTCAGCTTAGGCTCAAATAGAATGCCAAGGCTTTGAGAATGGTCTTACTCATGCAATGTCCCCATCTTGTAAAAGGATGGCATTTGACAAATAAATGTTCAGCAATGAATCCAAACAAAATTAGTCTGCACAATGTTTTCAGAAGTTCCAAGTTTTCCCTATTGAAGTTCCTTTGTGGAGAGTGCAATTTCAAAGAGAATAGATTATTTACTCTGCATCTAGTTATGCAAATTGGAGCACATACTGGTTTGTGAATATACACAGTGACAAATTGACATTTGGGTTGAAAAATTCTAGTATGTAAATACGATGTCTTCTGAAGTTTTGCTTCTGATGCCTGGACCCTTCAGGGGCAGCACTACAATACCCCTCAGAGCAGATGTCAATGATCATGGTCGCATTCTGTGCTCTCCACAATCTGGCACTGGCAAGGGGGGGACCCACTGGAAGAAGAGGATCTTGACACAGCTCTACAGGCCACAGATGATGAATCCAATAGCGAGTCCAAAGAGGAGCACGGTGAGGAGAATGCTGAGGGCGTGGAGGTAGACCTCTGTAACCTCCTGGGTGGCAGGGATGCCTTGATCCAACGCTGGTCAGCTAGGTTGCCAAATAAGCACTGCCTGATCAAGAACTCTTCTACTGGAAAGATAAACATCCAACAACCCAATATTACCTTTATGAAGGAGTCCAAAGAGGTGCTGGAAAAGGATCAGGGAGGAAGATGGTGTTCCTTTGTCTCTGATAACAGGAGGGAGCTGAAGTAATTCATCCTCCCTTGCAAACTCAATCTTTAAGTGTTGAAAACAGTTCATGATCAGGCAGGGCACCTAGCATCGGAAAAGATAACTGAGTTGACGAGAAAGCGGTGTTTCTGACTGGAAATGGCTGCTGGTATTGCCAACTGGTGTCAGACCTGTGATAGGTATACTTTGGTCAAAGCAGGGAAGTGGCTTCACCCCAGCATTGGATCCCTGATAGCTACTAGGCCATTGGGAGTGCTCATTATGGATTTCATGGTCCTTGGCCACAGCAGCAATGGACCCAAACACGTAATCATACGAACAGATGTTTTCACCAAGTTTACTCAGGCAATTCCTACCCATGAGCAAAAAGGTTTCTAGTGTGTTTTTCTAGTGTGCAATTTCTAGTGTGTGATTGGTTTGTTCATTTCTGTGTTCCATGCAGAACACACAGTGACCAAAGGGGCAGCATTGAAAGCAAGATCATGCAGCAGTTTTGCAAGCTGTACGGTATTGTCAAAAGTCATACTACCCCCATCATCCAAAGGGTAATGGACAGTCCGAACGATTCAACCGTACCCTTTAAGACAGATTGCACACCCTACCTCCCAAGAGCAAACAAAAGTGGACTGATTACCTTACAGAATTTATTTATGTGTATAACCTCACATTTCTCAACTAGCTATTCTTAACACTATCCTTTCTTTCAGCGAGACCCATTTTTTTCCAGTAGACCTTCTACTTGGGCTCGATACACATTCTGAAGTTGTTGGCCAAGTTGACGATTGGATAGCTGAGTATTATACAAGGTTAAACCATGCGTTTGAGATGGCATCCGAGATGACAGAGAAAGAAATGCTGAGAAGAATAGAACTACATGACAACAAGGCTAACAACGTTGATCTCCCAATCAGCGCAAGACTATTCCTTAGGAATCGGAATATAAAGGATTGAAATGAGATAAAGGATTGAAATGAGATAAGAGATGTCTGGGATCCGGAAGCCCACAAAGTCATCAAGTGTCTGAACACTGTCACATTAATATCGTCGAACCTGTAACTGAAGGGCAACATCAGAAGACGGTTCACAGAGGGGAGCTTCTTGATGCCAAAAGCCTTGCAGATGTGAGCACTAGTAGCATATTCTTTTGTTACAACATAAATAACCTAAATTAACAAAATCAGGGACAAAGTAAAAGCAGCCCCTTATGGGAAAATGCAAAAACAAAAGACAAAATTTAAAGGAAATTTACAAAGATTAAACCAAAGTGTGATTTAAGCGTCAATAAAGCACCCAGTACCCGAGGTGCTGACTGAGCACAGAAGGCCTCAACGATGCCAGCGGACACTGCGTGCTCCCTCTCCAGGGACACCCAGCCGCTACACTCAATGATGTAGCTGTACCTGAAGTGCTGTCTGGCACTGGTTCAAGTGATGAAGAATTGGATAGTGATGTTAAATCCTGGAATGACCTGTGTGTCATGTATTCCGAGGGTGTGCCTAATGCGAGGAGGTTTATTCTAGTATCTGAAGAAAATGCAGAAATGTCATGTAGTGAGACTACAGCTGAAGCAACAAGTGTTCCTGCTTCTGAACTCCCTGAAAACAACATAGACCCTAACATGGCTGACCCACTACCAAGCCCAGGTCCTATTGAAAAACAAGAGATTAATGATGTCTCTAATGCTTCAGATGCTCCCACATGTGTTAAAAATACCTGCACAGATGATTGGCAAAAAAAGTCCTCTACAGCAAACACTGGGTATTATCCTAACCTTGTCCAGATCTGTGATTAACGAAGGAAATGTTGTTATTAATGCAGATTTGAATGTTTTCACTATCATAGCTCAGTTAGACTCATTAATTATGCAGTAACTCCAAAGCAGGGAACTGTGTAGAGAGGAAGTCATGCTATCTCCCCAACTTCTGCATGGCATTGCTGCATGGGTGAGATTGTGGAGGTTGGCCTGAATGCTGGGCCTCACGGTTACCATGTTGACTGTCGGACTGGTGTCACCCTGTTGGCTGGTGGCAGTAATGGTGAAGGGCTCGGGATTGGTAGATTTTTCTGTGCTTGAGGTTCCCTCAGGTTTGCTGAGTGGTTTTGAGGTGCTCATGGGGGTGGTGGGAGTGGGGGGATGGTGGGCAGGCCAGCTCTCAATGGTTTGGTTTTGAAGTTGGACACTCAACAGTTAGTTTTTTTTAATCTTCTTAAGATAACATTTTTATTTAATATGTTGGTGTCAGTGGGCTAAAGAATCACTGAATTGGAATCTTCATGCATTTTTCCTGACCTGAACTTGATGTTATGTCTTTGGATAATGTCGCAGAGGAACATAATGCAATGAGAAACAGAAGAGTACCAAGAATAGGGGCCCTAGAGTTATTAAGTGTGTGAATGGAAATAGGAGCCATTGCAGGAGATGCTGTAGCTGCCGAATAGATAAGAATGGGACCAGATGAAGCCATCCAGATGGATGGTGAAGGAAAGGTATTGAAGGAGACTGATTTAATCAACAATGTGAAAGGTGGCAGACAGGTTGAGAAGAATAAGGATGGATCATATACCCCGGACACAGTTACATAGGATGTCACTGACACTCTGATTTTGGCAATTTCAGTGCTGTGGCACTGGTGAAAATCTGATTGCAGAGGTTCAGACATGGAGTTTGGGAGGCAACAACATGAATTCCTCACACTTTGTTGGAGGTGAGGATGGAGAGACAAGGGGAGAGGCATTTAGGAAGGCGATTTATCATGGAGAAAAGAAGACGGATGTTATCTTTGTGTTCCAGGGTGAGTCTGTGAGTAGTAAGCAGTTTTGGGAGAGGAATACAATGCCAGATAGTGTCTGATATGGTGCGGCCAGATCTGCTAGTGAATCCCTATGCCAGTTGTGTGCCATATAGATTCAAACCAGCACCCCTTGAACTTATGGAGCAAGGATGGAACTGAGGAAATGACCAGTGTAGGAGAGAGTAAAAGTTTAACTGTGGACTAGGGCATCAGAGATGGAGGTGAGAGAGTGATTGAGCAGATGAACAGCTACCAAAATGAGGCATTAGAAAAGTTCTGATCTATCATAATGGATGAATGTTTGGAACACATCGGACATTATGTTGTCTAGGGCAGTTGCATAGTCTTGGTAACTTTATAAAAGAAGGTAATGTCCTTTAAGGTAACATGGTGGATTTGCTAAAAGACACAAATAATCCATGGTTCCTAATTCTCTGCCCTATTGGTCCACAATTCATAATTCAGTCAGGTCAAACTTTATCCTCTTGCACAATCAAAGATGTCGGCCTGGATTTTCTTACACCAAATCAAGTCAGCATAGAAGTGGGCGGCAATAATAAAAATTGTGCTGATGGCCTGCGTGTTATTCTGCTACCTCCATTCCCGACGCTGCCGACTCTTTCGTGAGGATGGTGGGGAGAGCAAGAAAGTGAAAGTGCCCTCATTGTTAATGGATGCATTTATGTAATTAAGGAGCTCATTAAGAGATACACCTCCTAACGTCCTGAGATTGGGAGCTATGCAAAGCTGAACAGCTCTAGCTGTAGGGAACAGTGTCAACATTGAAAACATTTTATGTGATTTAACAAAGTGCAAGTTTTAACAAAAATCTATGGCACAGCAGTGAAATTTTAATAGCACTAACCTTTCCGTAACCTATCCTGAGTTCCAATTCTCCATCTGCCTTGGCCAATTTTAAGATCTTTCCTGTTTTAAAATCCTGTGCAGAAGGCAGCAACATCAATGTTGGGCTGAGTTGAGTCAGAACATGGTCCGCTTCCCTGGTGTCCTGCCTCCATTCCCACCCCCTTGGCCACTAACTGGCCACCTCTCCCAATCCCTCCCCAATTAGGCTTCTGCTCAATGAAAGTGCTGAGCATTTCCTGGTTCACATTGGGGGTGGATTTTTGACCCGGAAATGAACCTGCCTTCCGATTTGCATCTTCTCCATGGAAATTTGGCCCTTGATCAATGGCATCAACAGTGCAACTGCTACCAGAAAACAGCCACCTCCTCCTTCACTTATAAATAGAAGGGATGCATAGCTGCGTATACATATATATTATATACACACTCACCACACAACCACACGTGCACATACACACACACACACACACACACACACACACACATTCTGTCCCCCAGAACACAAAGATTGATTCATATCTGTCCACACACCGGTGGAATTTAATGGGTCCCGGTGATGGAGAGCTGGTGGCAATCCCACTGTGGGCATGTCCGGGAGCCCACAGGAATTTAATTCCAATCAGGCAGCCTGCTGGCTGATGTCAGCATTCCCATATCCTGCAGGGAGAATTTCCCGCCTCAAAGAACTACCAGCCAATCAGATGCTGGCAGCTCTCCAGTATTGACAGTGCGATGGCCTGAGCAATGGCCACTGCCAACACTGCAGTAGACCCCAGGATTGTCACTGGAGTCCCGCAACATAGGTAAATGGGGCAGGGTTGTTGGGGCCAGTCAACGACGTTCTGGTGAGGTGGGGGTGGGGGGGGGGGGAGCGGCGGTGGGGGAGAGAATCAGCGTAAAGGCATGGGTGTGCCTTCCTTCTGAAAAAGCCCTTATCACCGGCAATTCCCTTCATTGGGCACAGGGTGCATCTTGTAGGTGGTACACACTGCTGCCACTGTGCGTGTGAACTTTGAAGGGGGTGGATGGGGTGCCAGTCAAGCAGGCTGCTTTGTCCTGGATGGTGTCAAGCTTCTTGCGTGTTGTTGTAGCTGCATTCATCCAGTCAAGTGGAGAGTATTTCATCACACTCCTTACTAGACCCTTGTAGGTGGTGGACAGGCTTTGGGAGTCAGGAGATGAGTTACTCTTTGCAGAATTCCCAGTATATAACCTGCTGTTGTAGCCACGGTATTTATGTGGCTAGTCCAGTTCAGTTTCTGGTCAATGGTAGCCGCCAGGATGCTAATAGTGGGGGATTCAGAGTGATAATGCCATTGAATGTCAGGGGTAGGTAGTTAGATTTTCTCCTGTTGGAGACGGCCAATGCCTGGCACTTTTGTGACACTAATATTACTTGTCACTTAGCAACCCAAGCCTGAATATTGTTCAGGTCTTGCTGCATATGGACACAGGCTGTTCCAGTATCTGAGGAGTCACGAATGATGCTGAACACTGCAATCAACAGCGAATATCCATATATACCTATATAAGAAAAAGGCAGACAGGGAAACAGATTATCTTGTTAAAGGTGTGCTCATTAACAGGTTTTATGCTTTTGTTTTTTTTAATCTCATCAGCATGCAAATATGTGAATCTTAAATGGATTCCAAGCAAATAACTACTCCTGTTTGGATCTGATTCTCGACAGCTTAATGGATACAAACTTGCAGCTGTATTTTAAATGATCGAGATCATTGAGGTACAACACAGCTGAGAAACAAAAACAAACATTAGATCATCAGGGAGTGGACTCATATCTGAATCAATTGTTGACTAATGCCTTGTTTATCGTGACAGAGAATATTAAGGACAAAGTCCACCTTTCCAAATGTTGTAAGTTTTGTGCACTGGTATGCTTCACACCAGTTTATGGCATTCAATCATTTTAGACAATGCATGCCTTCCACCCTGTATACTGGCTATAATTGAACGAGTTTCAGTGCATGATACTTACCATCTGTTTCTTTCTGGTATAGTTCTGGTGAGGAAATATAAAAGTAAAAGGATTTGCTGTGAATTGTCTAGGCTCTACTGTTTAAAGCAGCAAACAAGAGTTAAAATCATTTGATTTTTATTTGAATGACCTGGTTCTCATTGTCGTCATAAGCAAGATATTAATAGGTGGAGTTTGAGCTTGGCTATTGCTGGATTGCACAACTTGTTTTTCAGGGTCTTATTCCAGTTAAGCCAGAAGGAGTTAGATTCAAAATAAGCTGTGTTGAAATGGCCTTAACTACAACTGAAAAAAAAGGTGGGATGGTAGATTGATAATAGTGATGATCACTGCTAAAGGTCACCATTCAGATTTTGGGAAAAAGTAATGACCACTGATGTGCCATGTGAAAATATTTTTTAAAAACTCATCCCTCACAGCTGGAGGGACCTGAAGAAGAGAGAAACAAGCAGGTCTTGTCCAAAGCCCGGCTTATATGACTAAATCATTACTTCCTGTGCTGTCAAGAGAGCTCGAGAGCCTGTACAGTTGTTTGGGTGTAATATGCTTATTGCTCTGAGCACCAAAGGCAATTAATGTAATTTAATGTTCCTCTTTTAACTTTAAGAAACTCCAAGCGATGTTCCAAAATAGATGCTTGAGAATATGGCAATGAGAACTCATCAAAAGACCAATAGTGAAAGCCAAAATGGTGACACCTAAAAGAATTAGGACCATAGAAACAAAAGCAAAAAATGCTGGAAAAACTCAGCAGGCCTAGCAGCATCTGTGGAGAGAGAAACAGAGTTAATGTTTCAAATCCGTATGACCCTTCTTCAGAACTGGACCATAGAAAGCCTTGCAAACTGAGGGAAAATGCTTCTCAATTTCCTAAGTTGTCCTCGATCCAGGAGTGTCTTATGATATTCAGCCTGTTCTGTAACTATTTTCTTGTTTAACTTATTAAATGCCTGTTCTTAACTTTTGTAATCTGTATTTTTGCATATTAAAAAGAAACCCTTGCTTCTATATAGCATCTTTCAAGACATCAGGATGCCGCAAAGCACTTTATGACCAATGAACTATTTTTGATGTGTAGTCACTGTGGAATGTAGGAAAAGTGGCAGCCAATTTGCTCACAGCAAGCTCCCACATTCAGAAACGTGCTAATGACCAGATAACCTTTTCCAGTGGTGTGGGCTGGGGAAGTGGTCGTGTCCCTATCTCTGGGGCCAGGAGCTCTGGGTTCAAAGCCCACTTCAGGACTTAATGGCCACTGAAGGTGTGTTTACAATGTGATTAAACAGGTTAATTATCAGCCTGTAAATCCTTCCAATGCATCTGAAGCCAGGTGGCATGTGTAGGGGAGTTTCCTGGTCAGCCATTCTGCAGAAGGCAATGACAAACCACTGCAGTACTTTGCCAAGCATAATCATGGACCAATCCAATGGAAGTCAATGGTTGCCAGCACCTTCTTAGAGCACTTAGTAGGAACCATATTCCTCACACATCAATTGTACTCAGGAGGTTTGCAATTGTACTTTGAAGTCACACAGCATAAACCCATAGGTGGACTGCAATTAAAGTGCGCCATTCCAACCACAATTATAGTTGAAACAGGTCAGGTCTAATCCATTTTAAATGCCTGGTAATAGTCTTGGTACTGTTATGTTTTTCTTTTTTCTTACAATATAAATGGCTTGGCGCTGAAAATTCTCAAGCTATTGGCGTAGAGGGGAAGGAAAGCAAGGCTTGATGGGGGTGGAGATTCAGATTGGACCCAGAAATGATAGATCACTGCCCAGAAATGGCAGCATCAGAAATTTCCAGTAAGACCCTGGTTCTCTCTACCATGATAATAACCCACAATGAGCGAGGATAGGGCTTTCTCATGTCAGAATTCCCTTGGCTCCCATTTCAATCCTGCATTGAGTCTGACGGAAGGTACTGAAGGGTGTTTTGGCCTACTTCCTCAGAATGCTCAGTGTCATATTCCAATACAACACAGCATTGCAACTAATTAAATGAACATTTAAGTTCACTCCAGACGTGAGCACACGATCAAGTTTGTCACTTTAATGCAGTGCTGAGGTTGCAACGCTGCAGTGCTGCTTTGTTGGTGTTGCCTTATTTGGATTGAGATATTAATTTGAGGCCCTATCTACCCATTTAGCTATACAGAGAATATTTCATTGCACCACTTGAGCAATGAATCCTCCCAGTCTTCCCCAGGAAATACCACCAAAACTGTTAAGCGGTCATTCATCTCATTGACTACGATTTTGTCCATTAAACAACAATGACCATCTTCAAAAGTACTTGACTGCCTGTAAAGCACTTCAGGATGTCTTGGGGATACGAACAATTTACTTTATTTTTACTACGTTCACAGCTAGAACATAGATACTAGGGCAGATCTTCCTCTCGGCCTGGTCAACTGCATGGCGCTGGTAAATTCCAGGCATAGGCCTGCCCTCTGACTATGCATTAAAAAATAATGAGCAAACATTGGTGAGGCAATGTAAGCAGAGCTTCAAGCTTGAAGACCTACAGCTGTGCTCCAGGCCACCACCACCAGGGTCTCTGGCCACTTCTGGAGAGTATTTCAGGATGTCCAAGGTGGTGGAGTGTTGACAGGGTTGAAGTGGGTGGCTGTGTTTTACAGATACAATTCACTTGCCTCCAAAGCCTATGGCCTTCCCCAGAGCCCCAGTAAACTCTTGACTTTTCAGGATCCTTGTGCCAGTTTTTCTCAGGCACCTCTACACTGGGGTGTCCAGCATCTGCTTCCTTAGGAAGATGAGGTGCAAATCCCTTTGCATATTATTGAAAAAAACCCTAAGAAAGTGGAGGAGACTGGATTTGGCTGTTTGTAATTTTCCCCTGTTCACGGGAGCTGGGGAATGGACGATTTCCCAGTCACATTGAAGAGGGAGGCCCACTGTGCCATCTTCGTGTTGAAAGCTAATACCACAAAATGTTTTTCTTTCTTGATTTCACGTATCCTGGCTGCAGCAAAATCCTCGAGCTGGCCCTTGCTGGATGGAGCCTCAGAGATTCATGCAAGGAGCTGTGGGTCACATGTGAGGGGAACAACTTGAGTGCAATTAGTTTTCAGTTGCATTCTGAATACTTCTGAGTTTCTTTGAGTTCAGCAAGGTTCTTTGGGGGAAGTAGAGAATGGGACAGGAGAAGGGAAGGAGGTGTCTTCTAGCACTATTCATGTAGTTGTTTCCTAACAGGTCACCAAGGCCAGCTTCTGAGCAAGATAGCTTACTTTACAGGAATTAAATATGCTAGGTTGTGAATGGAAAGAAATCTGTATCTCATAATTGAATTTGCTTTGAAACAGATTAACTAGAACTGTGTAGGAATTGAAATAAAGGGGTTAGATTCAGATAAGTCGCAGGAAGCTAGCAGCTCAAGACTGAGTGCAACATGAGCAAATGCTTTGCTCTGGGAATTTGGTAAGCGATGGAAGGGATGCTGTTCTTTTGCAAAAAAGGAGTGGTCCAAGTGGGAGAGCCAGAGGTAGCAAGACCTGACAGCTGGAGCCCAGAAGCATAGGTTAGGTTAGCAGTCAGTGAGCTTTAAGTTTTTTTTTCCCTCCTTTGAACTAGGACAGTAGTTTAAACTCGCCCTGGCATTGTATTAAAGTTATAGCTTAACCAGTTAAACTCCATAATAATATAACAGTAGATAATCATTGGGTGACATTTCTAAATTTGGAACCTAATTATTTAAATATAACACAATAAAGATGGCAGGGTAGGTGAGGTGTTGCAGCTGTAGCATGTGGGCTCCACGGCAACCACGTCTGCAGTAAGTGTCTGAAGCTCGTCTCAGAGTTGCTGAACTGGAGTCTGAGCTTCAAACACTATGACACATCAGGGAGTGGAAAGCCACCTAGACACTTTGTCCCAGGAACCAGTCACATCCCTTAGGCTAGGTTCTTCACATTTGGTCTGTGGTCAGGGACAGGAGAGTATGACCGTGAGAGAGGAAGGCATGGGAATCCAGAAGGTAACAATGGAGGAACCTCAGCCCTTTCAATTCTCCAACGGGTTCAATGTTCTCAGAAAATGCTGGAAAAACTCATCGTCTAACGGCATCTGAGGAGAGAAAAACAGATTTAACGTTTCAAGTTCGTATGACTTTTCTTCAGAGCCTTGTCATCCAGTCATACGGACTCAAAATAATAACTATGTTTTTTGTTCCACAGATATTGTTAGACCTGCTGAGTTTTTTCCAGCATTTTCTGTTTTTGTTTCAGATTTCCAGCATCCGCGGTATTTTACTTCTATCTTAGGTTCAATGTTCTTGCAGCTTTTGTGGATGAGAGCAGGGAATGCAGGGAGGAACATTGGGACAGCCTTCAAGTGAACCCCACAGGGACCAGTATAGTGGCAAATCATCTAACTCAGGCTGTAGATAAGGCTTTCAATTAAATAGTGGGTGATATGTTCACGAGGGAAAATTTGGAAATTTAAAGAAAAAGCACCAGGCAATACTTGTAGGGTAGCAGGATGGGAAATTATAACAAAAGCATGATAGGAAGGGGTGTGCTTTATAAACAGAAGTGTGCACAAAGCAAATAAGGTCAGAGCAGGCAAAATTGGTCGACAGACACTATTAAAAGCTCTTCTCTGAAGTAGAAGTAAATGAGTATGATATGATAGCCATTACATGGTTGCAAAATGACTTGGGACATGAATGTTCCAGGGCATTTGACATTTCATAAGGAAAGAAAGAAAGTAAAAGGCAGGGTAGCTCTGATTTTAACAGGTTGAGATCAGTACAGTAGTGAGCGATGATCTTGGTTCAGATGATCAGTTTGGGTAGAGATAGGAGATAGCAAAGGAAAGATATCACTTGTGCAAGTGACTTATAGGCCCCTGGCAGTAGCCACACTGTAGGACTGTAAATTTTAAATCAAGAAGTAGTGGGGGCTTGTAAGCGAGGTAATGCAATAATTTAATTTTCATATGGATTGGGCGAATCAAATTTGCCTAGGTATCCTGCAGAATAAGTCCATTGAGTATATTTAGGAGAGCTCCTGTTGCATTTTTTTGGTTATTGTAAATGTAACAATCATATGACAAGGATTAGAAAAACAATAATGTCTTTATTTGAAGGTAGGACTATATACAGACAATGCAAACTGGAAAGCTATGTACTCACATTTGAGCTGTAGGAATGTTGCTGTACTCTATCTACAGAGTAATGGAATTATGCATCACATCCTGTCTCCTAATGGGTGATGATGGACAGCGGTTTAAGTTGTGCTCACTTAAAGGTACATATACATCACAACAGTTTCTTAGAACAATACATTCTGAAACCAACCAGGGAACAGGCTGTTTTCAACATGGTAATGTGTAATGTGACAGGGTTAATTAATGATCTCATAGTAAAGGGTCCTCTAGGTGAGAATGATCATGACATGATAGACCTCAGCAGTCAGTTTGAGGGTGAGAAATGTGGATCTGAAACTAGTGTCTTAAACTTAAATAAAGACAATTACAAGGGCATGAAGACAGAGTTGGCTAAAGTGGAATGGGCAAACAGATTTTCCTGCTATGATCCTGTTTGGGACTGTTAACATTTAAGGAAGAAATATGAGCACCCAACCATTAGTCAACAGAATGACACTACAATATTTCACATTTTTAAACAAAAATAAATCAAATAAAGCAAGTGCCACTAACTTAACACTATAGTTTATAAAGACTTATGCTATAAACTTGGTTCTACATTTTACATCGCAACCCCCCGACTACCACCCACCCCACCACCCCCCCCCCCAACCTAATCCCGCACCCCCACCAAGAGTTCCCATTTGTAATCTTGATGATTCATTAATTTTTCTGAGGACTAAGCCAAAAGATTGCCACAGCCCTCTGGAATTTACCTTAGTTCTCCTTAGTATTCTAGCTATTCCTCTGAGGTAAGATTCTTTGGGGGTCCTTCCGCAAGCTTTCCCACTGTGCAAACTTCCACTTTTTCTTGACTGACATCATGAATGTGGATGCCTTAGCTCCTTGTTCTGGTTGCTTGTAGATATCCAACTGCCTGCCCGCAGCTTTCCAATCTAACTCTGTTAAATGCTTTCTGCTACAAGCCACTGTAGGACCGCAATAGGTTTCTTCCAATAAATGCCAGCTCAAACAAATCTTCCAGCTGCATTTCCCTCACAAAATCCAAACTGCACTGCCTCTGTTTTCTTTTCCCAAACTGAACTGCTTGCTTCTGTCAGCAAACACGCACAAATAAATTAAACAAAAAAAACCTTTTACCTAAGGCTCTACCCTGGATCACTATCTCTATGGCAACATACATGTTTTGGAATGATTCAACCAGAAATGCAAATAAATTATTTTACCTTCAAACCTTCTCTTTGATTCTGCAGCCCGTTTGAATTATTTTAAATCTCTAATGGAGTTTTACAACCCTTTTCCCCATAATTACTTGGTTTTAGCTTCTTTTATGAAGATAACGATAGACCTTCTGTCTCTACCAAGAGGCCAGGAAATGGGTCACCCATTGTATAAATATTTTTTTCATTATCAAATCTGACCTTGTAAGATAGACGCAGGTTAATTAAAACTGGGCTTGTTTGAGTTGCACTCCCTTGAGATGCCTGCAAATTTCTTAACCAGCTGCCCCCATTTTCTGTACTTACAACTTTAGATCCTAAAACTAAAAGTTATATTCTAAAACATATGAATTATAGGACTAGATATTCACAACAAGGGTAACATGACAGAGACGCAGTGTCAGACATTTAAGAAGATCTTTTATAACTCTCAACAAAGATATATTCCACTGACAAAGAAAGACTCTAGGAGAAGGATGCACCTTCTGTTGCTAACTAAGAAAGGATGGTATCAAATTGAAAGAAAATATATATAATGCTGCAAAGATTAGTGGTAGCCAGAAGAATGGGAAAATTTTAGAAACCAGCTAAGGATGGCTGAAAAAAAAAGCCCAAATCTTCCAATTAGGGTTGGAACCCCTATTTCCAAACCTGATTAGACAAAAAAAAAATAATTTACTTACTTTCTTCTGATTTTTCTGGCCAATCTTCCAATAGAGAGTCCTGCAGAACTCAGTCAGTGCAGGAAACCTCAGAACCATCAGCAAAGGCAATCTGCACAGAAGCCATGTCCTCTTTCTTTGTGTAAGTAAGTGTTCTAACACACTGAAAAGCATTTGGACATTTAGACAGCTTTTCAGTGTGTTAGTGAATGGGTGTTGTAGGATGGATCAGGTAAGTGGGTAAGGGGCTAGAGTGGCAGCCGGGTAGGGTGGCATCTGGGTAGGACGCTGAGGTCAGGTCAGGGAGAGTCGGGGCGTCAGGGGGGTGGCAGAGGGGGTCAAGGGGGGAGTCGGGTGGTGGGGGCTGGTCAGGTTGGGTCGGAGGAGTCCAGGGGTAGTGTGGAGGACAAGGGGAGAGTTGGAGGGGTGGGGTCAGTGTGAGTAATTGGGGGGTCAGTTGTATAGTTACACAGGAGTTACGCTAGGATTTTTCTAACATTTCTTGGATGACTATCCAGACAAGTGAGTCGGAGCCGTCCAAAGTCTCCAACTCTAACTCAGAGTTGGAGACTGTTCATGAGGGGTCAGGGGAGCAGGGGAATTGCCCATCGGAAGTTCAAACCTCCCAAGCAATTCTCACAGAGTCAGTACATTGGGACTTCCAAGGGGTCCTATAGCACATCCTTGGGGTTACGTCTGGTCTCTGACAATCCGGATTCAGGAAGATCTGGGCCAATAAAAGGGGACAAATTGGAGCATGAGAAAATACAAGCAAGAAATATAAAAGCAGACAGTAAAACAGCTTTTACAAATTTATACAAAGGAAAAGAGTAGCTAAGGTGAGTGCTGGATCCTTCGAGGGTGAGACGGGGGCTGAATTAATAATGGGGGACAAGAGACTTTGAAAAGCATTTTGTATCTGTCTTCACATCAGAAGACACAAAGAAGCTCCCCGAACATAGTGGAAAAGCTGGGAGCAAAAAGGAGGGAGGAAATTAAAACAATCACAATCACTAGAGAAAAAATACTAGGAAAACTAATGGAGCTAAAGTTTGGTCAGTCCCTTGGGCTTGATGGCATGCATCCTAGGGTTTTAAAAGAAGTGGCTGCAGAGATAGTGGATGCATTGGTTGTAATCTCTCAAAAATCACTAAGCCCTGGAAAGGTCCCAGCAGACAGGAAAACTGTAAATGTAACACCATTGTTCAAGAAAGGAGGCAGGGAGAAAGCAGGAAATTATAGGCCAGTTAGTCTAACATCTGCCATTTGGAAAATGTTAGAATCTATTATTAAGGAGGTTAGAGCAGGGCACTTAGAAAATCTTAATGCAATCAGGCAAAGTCAACATGGGGGTGATATATTAGCATGGTTAGAGAATTGACTATTGAACAGGAAACAGAGAGTGGATCAATTTCAGGCTGGCAACCTGTAACATGTGGCGTACCACAGAGACCAGTACTGGGGCCTCAACTATTTATGATCTATATTAATGACTTGGAGGAAGGGACCAACTGTATTGTAGCCAAATTTGCTGGCGATACAGACAGGTAGGAAAGCAACTTGTGGAGGATACAGAGTCTGCAAAGGGATATAGAGAGGTTAAATGAGTGGGCAACAATCTGGCAAATGGAGTATAATGTGGGAAAATGTGAGATTGCACACTTTGGCAGGAAGAATTGAAGAACAGAGTATTATTTAAATGGAGAGAGACTGCAGCACGTTGCAGTACAGAGGGTTCTGGGTGTCCTTGTACATGAATTACAAAGAGTTAGCATGCAAGTACAACAAGTGATTTGGAAAGCAAATGGAATATTGCAAAGGGAATGGAATATAAAATTAGGGAAGTCTTGCTAAAACTGTACAGGACATTAGTGAGACCACACCTAGAGTACAGTACCTAATTTTAGTCTTTTTACTTAAGGACGGACATACTTGCATTGGAAGCAGTTCAGAGAAGGGCCACTGGGCTGATTCTTGAGATGGTGCGTTTGTCTTATGAGGAAAGGCTAAGCAGGTTTGTCTGTATTTATGAAAGTTTAGAAGAATGAGAGGTGATCTTATTGAAACATATAAGATTCTGAGGGGGTTTGTCAGGGTAGATGCTGAGAGGATGTTTCACCTTGTGAGGGAATCTAGAACTAGGGGGCACAGTTTGAAAATAAGGGAACCTCCTAACTAAGGTGGAGATGAGGAGGAATTCCTTCTCTCAGAAGGTAGTTAGTTTTTGGAATTCTCTTACCCAGAGACCAGTGGAGGCTAAGTTAGACAAGTTTTTGATCTACAAGGGAATCAAGGGTTATGGGCAACAGGCAGTAGAGTTGAGGCCACAACCAGATCAGCCAATATCTTATTGAATGACAGAGCAGGCTCGATGGGCCAAATGGCCTAATCTTACTCCTAATTCTTATGATCTTAGGTGAAAACAGATAATTGTAAGCTTGTTAATTCATAATTTCTAATATTTGAGTAAGCAAATAGCGAGTAGATTGCTTTGGGATTAACATTGTATGATTCTAATGCATTTCATACCTCACTCTTCTTTTCCCAGAGATAATGATCAATGGTGAAATATGGATTTTCAGATTCTGACAGGCTAGTAGCACTTCAAACTCATTGCCATTCTTTATGCCTGAGACTGAGTAGTGATTCCCGGTGAGCTATCCATTCATAAACGGGAAGGAAACCATAGTGAAACCTGACCCAGTCCTCCCTCGATACCCGCACATCCATGGACATCCAGCAGATGTTATTGAACAAGAATCAGGAGCAGGAATTTTAGATCAGTGAGCACGCGTGATCGGCAGGCCCGGGAGCTGCCGGGGAATGGACCGCCGACCCCAATCGGCCCCCAACCGCGATTTCACGCTGGCTGGCCAGTTAACAGTCAGTCAGCGTGAAAGGTGCACTGAAATGCTCAGCACTGCCAGGGTAGGGGCGGGAGGAGGGCAGGTGCTGACGTAAGTGCAGGCATTGGGGAGCATGGAATGTAAGCTCCCTGAAGGCAGGGAGCTGCCTCACGGAGCAGAAGCATTTAAAAACAATACAAAAAGATTTTAAAATCCAGAAGAAAATGTCCACGCATCAGAATCAGTCACTTGAACATATAGATGATGAAAATTCTGTCCAAATATTTTTTTTTTAAATTAATAACAGAAAACTCATCCCACCCTTGGATGAGATTTCATCAAAAATGCGAAGTCTGCCCGGCAGATTCGCCCGTCCGCCAACCGTAAAGTTGGACAGACCACAAAAAATTGGAGTCAATTGGAACCTTAATGGGTTTAACTGCCCTCTTAATTGTCATTGGGCATGCTTCCAACTTTCGCCCGCGTCTGCCGACCGAAATACCATGCGAGCAACAGGATGATGTCGGGGCGCTCACCTGATGTCATCACGTGTTATTTTACACTCGAGCAGGTCGGGCACGTGCCTGCATGCTGGGTTAAACATTCTGCGCCAGGAGTAAGTTTACGAGCAATTTTCTCCCTCTCTAGCCTCGGGACACACAGCTTAACTGGAGCATCCTGACTCCAGCTAGCTGAGTTTAACTAATTCTGCACAGGCCAAAGGACTGAACTTGAAATCCTTCTGCTCTATGTGAACTGGTATCACACCACAAAATGTACTGAATATTTAATGCCTCAGTCAATCAATGAGTGAATATTTATTGGGCAATTATTAGTGCTCAGAAAGAAGTACAAAAAAAGTGCATAAAGAGTACAAGCAAGTTAATGGAGTACAAGCAAAACAATTCTGATAAAATTTCAAGTGAAATTTATTAATTTCAATGTTATTTTGTCTTATACCAGGACATAATGTATGAAAATGGTTTACATTTTACTATAACATAAAATAAACAAAGTGAACAATTATGTTTTCCAATGGTATTTATTAGTAACAAAAAAGAGTGCCCTCAAGTAATTTCTGCTGACAAGACAACACTGTTAGAATTGTTTTCCTAGTGTATGTAGGACGGTCATGGGCTCCATCTTAATGCCTGCACTTCCTCTCTCAGTTAAACCATTCCAAAAATAACATGACTAATGAACAATACAATATTTGCAGAGGTCACACAAGGGAAAATATTATTCAAAGAAAGCATGTAGCTCCCCACAAGAGCATAGTGAAGTTGCAGCTATATCGAGAGGACACCATGAGGTCATTGATGCCCTGAGCCTAGTTCCAGATTAAATAAGCACTGGTATAGACCAATCCTAGCCCTTCTACCTTTATGAATAATTGAAGTGTTCTTGTATGTCTGTAGTGCTTGGAACTCTGCGTGAAGTCATGGTAAGCCTGTGTTTCAGATAACCTCTTTAAAAATGTAACTAATTATCCACTGCACTTTTAACCTTCACTTTGCGCTTCAATGATTTTTAAGACTCTAATGCATTGTACTTATTCTAATATAAGCCAAAAGTTATAAAACAGTGCACTAAGTTATTCAATCCACTGTGCTTTTGATTTGCCTCCTTACATTCTTCTGTCATCTTCTCCTTAATATTTTATATTTCCAGCTCAGACTCTGTCACCTTTTCTGTACAGCCAAGCATTAATATCAGCAAATTAAAAATGTTATCTTCAACTTGTGAAATATATTCCCTGAATGATAGAACAGTGTGTTTCAAAAGGGATGGGCAAGATATACATACAATGATCAGCATGCTATCATTAATATCTGAGGGGGAACTGATTGCCTATGGTAAGTTTGAGACAGTGACCATAAATTTTGTCCTTTAAGTCAGTCTTCCTATTTCGTGAAAAGGTAAATGAATATTTCCAAGAGCCTGTGTTTCTTACTCATGAAGTAGGACTCAAATTCTGCTCAATGTAAGAGAATTGGAGAGGGAGAAAATGGGTTTTATCTGGGAACCAGTGCAAAATTGGCGATGCCTTGAAAATGCACAGCAGAAGACGAGCAAGTTGGAACTCACCTCCATAATATTAGCAACCTATGGATGTCATTGTGGTCTTCCAGTGAATGTCATTGATCAGGGATTTATGAAAAGTGCCCAGACTTGTTGCCGAGCTGATCTCCAGGTATGTCGTCAGGTGGCTGCTCATCCTGGCTCTGCATCAAGGTTAAGTCAGAATGCCTCTCTCTTCATTGGCCATTTTCAGCAGTCGGGCCCTTTAAGGACCATTAGTTAGGCCATTGTATCCAGGGGAAAACATAGCAGATCATGCGCGGTGTATGGCATGGGGTGCTGAAACAGGGTTACACTCTAGGCTACTATATTTAAAGGGTCCATTGTCGGCATCAGGCAGGTGCCCAACATCCAAAGGTTGGCACATCTAAAATGGTAGCCACTGAACTTTGGGATGGGGATTTTCCTGCCTGATTTTGGTGAGTTTTTTGCCTCGTTTTATGTCTGACAAAATGAGACAGAATTTCTCACCCAGAGTTTCTAATTGTTCCACTTTCTTCCCATTTCAGATCGTTCATTTCTAGACTTTTCAGCTCACTTTAAATAGATTTGTTTCTTCTCAATGTCTATATGCAGTCAAAAAAATATTAAGCTCTTTCTCATTCTTTTTAAAGTTTGCGCATTGTCTTTTAATTTGTGGTCCTAAGCAGGACAAAAGGGTGTGTCAAGGAGTGATTAGTTGGATTTTGATTGTTGGCGCAATCACAGAAGGCAGAATCGTCCAGTCCTGTGGGCGGCAAATGACATGGTGGGCATGAGCAGACAATATGGCGAAAAGGCCAAAAGTGAGTTTCACGCTGTCATGAAGCCAGTTTGCGATCGTCTGCTCTGCCTGTCAATGGAGTGCTGCGTTTCCCTCTGCTGCATGTCGGAAACATAATTTCAATTCTCTAGCATCTCTTTATAAGCCCTGCTCACCGGAATATCAAATTTACCACCAGAATGGTGAGCTTCACAATTGCCTTTAAAAGACATGCACCTGGTGAGCAGAACTTTGAAGGGAACTTGGAGGTGAGTGTGCACAACCATCTACAGGACGTCATGGAAGAGGTGCTGCGCATTCACGGTGGAGGGGGGTGGGGGGGGGGCGGGCACAGGTAAATCGCTTTTTCCTGGCTGGATTTCAGTGCAGTGCCGGAGATGGGCTCCAGTGAGGGTGAGACCAGGACTGTGGTGGGGATTGGAGGGGGAAAGGCAGCAAAGATTGAAGGCGGGGGGGATGGAGGGTGAGGAAAGCAGCCCCATACTTGGAAAAGCTTATCAAAAGTGAGCATTCTTCCGCAGCTGAGACCGTTCAGCAGCAGTTCCATCGACATGCTTGGAGTTGGGCTGCTGAAGCTGTTCTGCCCACTCAAGCATGAAAGTGCCATCAAATGCTCCAGAACTTTTCATCCCTCAGGGCAGCAGAATAATAGGCCGACAGGGCAAGTTGTAGAATCCGTGAAAGGTGGTGCAGTCACTGGTGGAGGAGCTCAGAGCCCCTTGCAATATCTTTATGAAGGTTTGGACCAGTCTCCCTCATGGTTCAAGCTAACAGTGCAGACTTGCAGTGCGGGTTAGGAGAATGTCTGTGCCTGAGCTGAGAGCACAGCACACAGTCCAGTGGGCAAAGCTGCCACCAGTCGGTCAAGTGGAATGGGGTGGAGGTGGGCTAGTTTTCAGACAGCCATGAAGCGCACTAAACACTGGCCATCCAGGTAGTGGCCAGCACTCTCCTGAATGCGTGAAGAGGCCTTCAGTCTTAACCAAGAGATGTTCTTAGGACACAAATGCTAACCCATGAATCTCTCTCTTTGCTCCTGCAGGAGGAGAACATCAGGATCATGGAGCCTGGTGATTTAGTGGTATGCCTCATAGCTTACAGGGAGCAGAGAAGAAGAAAAAGAGGGCCTGCTGCCTGCAAATGAAAATCCGGGCCATCGCTCGTCGGTGCTTCGCTAGAACCAGGGTCTATAGACAACGCTTGTCATTCCTGCAGATGACAGAGAACCAGTGTCGCTGAAGACTGCGCATCTCCAGGAAACTGGTCAGTCACATCTGCCACCTGCTGCAGGATTTTGCACCACAGGCACATGGAGGGCATCCACTGCCCATGGCTGTGAAAGTGACCATGACGCTCAATCTCTACACAGTGGCTCCTTCCAGGACTCCACAGGTGACCTGCGCAGGATCTGTCAAGCCTCCATGCACAAGTGTATCCAGGAGGTCATGGACGTCATCTTTGCAAAGACACAGAACTTTGTGCATTTCAACTGGGATCAAGCAAGCCAGGAAGCAAGAGCGCATGGGTTTGCACAGGTCACTGGTTTCCCACAGGTGCAGGGTGCCATCAACTGCACTCACATGGCACTTAAATCTCCATGGCATCAAGCAGTCAACAACATCAGCCGCAAGGGCTTCCACTCGCTGAATGTACAACGACACAATGAGGCTCATGCCGCGACCCAGCTTTGGTAGAGCAAATGATAGGTATATTGAAAATGAGGTTCCAGTACCTCGACAGATTGAAGAGCTGCACATATCCTTTGATGAGGAGGATCTTAAAAGAGGTGATGTGATCCTCAAAGGCGAGGATGCTGGCGATGAGGCTATCACACTGGCCAGATGAGGCAGGCACGTTCGGGAGGCCCTCATAGCCACAGGATTCGTCGAGGATGATGACGAGATGCAGTGGGGACAGTGCTGACACCCTCACTTTGCATCTGTGAACATTTCACTCCTGTGTGGCTGATGGCAGCACACAGACCCTCAGACTCAGGCTCATGTCATGGAGACACAGCAGAGGACCTAATATTGGCTAGATTCAAGAAGGATGATGATATCATGCAGTGAGGACACTCCCTAGATCTTCACATAGTCTCTGTGAATGTCTGACTCCTGTCTAACTAAGGGCAGCTCACTTGTGCTCTGTGATCAGGGTCATATCATGGAGGCGCAGCTGTGAAACTTTAAATGCACCTGATCCTTTGTCCACCTTCAGCACCTGACCCCTTCAGGAGCACAGCGTCATCAGTCACAGATGCTGAAGAGATGGGGGCCAGCCCCACCTTAAAGGTGCTGAGAGCACACAGAGAGAATAACAGAACTCTGTGATGCCAGCCCACTACAATCTGGCAGCAATGACCAGCACCATCGAGTGAGTGTGAGGCTGGACCATCACTTTTATCTGAAGGTTACACACTGCCCAGGGAAGAGGCCCTGGACTGAGACACCTGCCTTTATCTCATGCAGGAATCAAGGTTTCACATCTGAGTGACATGAACACTGCTCATCATAACAAGGATCCATTGGCAAGGAGACATTCTTGGGAATTTATTTACAATAGTGAAAATTATGTATAATTAATTAACACCCATGCCAAGGCTGCGCAATTACATTTTCTTAACTAGCTTGGCCTAAATAGCCAGTGGTTATGGTACTGGGCTTGTAACCCCAAGATCAAGAGTTCAAATCCCACAATGGCAAATTATGAAACAATGTAACTTCATCTGAAAAAACAGATGGAAACGTGTTTGTACTCAAAAGCGTTACATCTTCTTAACCAGCTTGGCCTAAATAGCCAAGTGGTTATGGCACTGGGCTTGTAACCCCAAGATCAAGAGTTCAAATCTCACAATGGCAAACTATGAAACAATGTAACTTCATCTGAATAGGAACAGATGGAAACGTGTTTGTACTCAAAAGAGTTACATCTTCCTAACCCTGCCGCTACGTTTTGGTGCTCCTTTGTCAGCCACAGCGGAGGTGGAGGCAGCCTGCTGACTGCGATGCCCTGTCTGTGATGACCTTCCTCTGGAGGCCCGAAATCTGGACGGCCCCAGCCTGCTTTAGGCCAGCTGCACATTCTTTAGCCTGTGGAGCTGGAGTCACAGGAAGAGGAGATTTGGATCAGCCAGCTATTACTGACATCAATTGTGTCGATGGCCCTGGGGTGTCGAGCTGCTTATCCTCCTCCCTATGGGTGCCCGATGGCCCATAGCTGAATCCTTGAGGAGAAGGGGAAGGTGGAATGAGATTGAGCTGGCCCACACCCCTCTCACATTGAGACTGTTGGAGGCCAACTATGGTGTCAGCGATAGAGTTCAACCCATGCAGAGTGCAGGACCAATGTCCTGGACCAAGTTCTCCATGGCAGCCGCCATCCTACCAGTGTTGACCTCAGTGTGTTGGCATGCCACCTTGGACTGAAGATGGACAGGCTCCTCCATCGTCCCTTGCAATCTGAGGAGTGCGCCAGACACCCCTTCCTGACATTCCCGTGATTGTCTTTGCAGATCCACCAACTGAACGGGGACCAAGTCCAGAGGCTCATCATCTGACTCAAACTCAGCAGATTCCTGCATCCTGCTGTCCTCTGAGTGCCGGAAAACAAAGTTGTCCCTGCCTCCATCTGCTGTGGAACAGATGGTGTGGTGCGCTCACCAGATTGTGATCCTGAGACTACTCTACATCCATGTCCCACCAAGATGAGTGTCACCGTGCTGGTGGTGGATGTGGGTGAGGGCCTTCACAGAGAGCTCTTCAATGGTGTTGCTCTCAGGGTCCTCATCTGGGGCTGGGCTCAAGGTTACCTGACGGTGAGTTGTCAGATGTGCCTAGGAGATAAAGTGGACATTATTAGTGCTTGACAGCTGCGTTACGCATAAAACAGTGGGCTCAGAATAGTGTTGAGAGAGGGGTGATGCGCTGCAGGATCGTCATGTGGGTGTTCGCCTCCAACCTCACCATCGCGACAGGAATATCAATGCCCTCTCTGGCCAGCTCCAATGCATGTCTCTTGAACTTAGTGAGGACCTTGATGTCCAGCACTCTACCACTGGTGTGGGACCTCTCCTGATGATATTGTGCAATCTTGTCCTGCATGAAGACAAATGGAGAGAGTGTAAGCAAGGCACACACCAGGCCAAATGAGAAGAATGCCAAGAGTGGGCATGTGCAGGGTGGAGCCATGGACAGGATGAGGAAGTAGTCTCCAGGGAAGATGAGGGCAGTTGGAGATGTAGGGGTGTGTGTGAGAGAGTGAGTGGTGATGTCCTTTGAGCTGGCAGTGAGTGAGATGCCAGTGAATGTGTGTTGGGCTTGTGAGTGGGTGAGTTGAGATTGATGAGATGGTTGAATTGCTCTGGTAGCATGGATGAGATCATTCACCTGCTTTCTATACTGGATGGCTGACCTCTTGTGTGCAACGTTGGCATTGACCATCTCTGCCACTGCCTCCCAAGCCAGAGTGGTGAGACTGATGGGCCTCCTGCAGCCAGAGAGATGGCGGAGGACATTGCAGCAGGGCTCCACGATGTCCAGAAGGCACCCCAGGGATGCGCCACTGAATCTGGGGCTACAATCTTCCTGGCCTTTAGGGCCATGTCTTCACTGGAGCAGTCCTGGGCCACAAGCATTGAGGAGTGTGTGCGAGGCTGCATCTTAAATATGGCGCCTAGCTTAAGGAAGCAGCAAGTTAACCATGTGGAGGGCCAGTTGAAGGCCATCCGCCAGCAATCAGGCATGTTTCCCATGACTGCATAATTTATGAGGCAGGAAGGGGACAATAAGGCACGAAAACCCACCATTGCGGCCAGCGGGTAAAACGTCGTTTTTCATGCCCACTACCGCAATTAGTGCAAACCTGGCACGATTCCGCCCTTAATTTCAAAAATGCATTCAGCTTTGTATAACAGCTGAGGCAAGTCAGTGATAAGTTCCCTGTTTTTGGATGACTGTGTGCAAACCCAGCCTGTGCACAATCAAAGCCACAGACAGTTTTACTTTCAACTTTCATCTGCGGTCATAAAGACATGATGAATTTCAAGCTTTCTTTCAAGCGCTAATTTACAAAAGTACAACTTTCAAGCTGTTAAAATTCGTACATAATTAACTTGCGGAGCATAAGTTCAGTTCAAAAGTTTTGCAGGATACAAGCAGCTTTTTCATGACTTTTACCCAAATACAAAAGTCCTTTGTGTTTTCCATTATATATTTTTCCCTGAGGGGCTGCCACATTTCTAATGATGAATAACAAAGTACACTTCTACTCCCCCCGTTTCCAAAGTTCTCACGGACATGTCACGTTTTAGTGTCATGGTTTAGTTTGCTGTGAAAATGGTACAAGTGTTCTCCATTTTAAATATAATATGGCATGTTCCCCAGATAGCAGTCATAAAATGTGTGCAATGCAGAGGAAGGGCTGAATGTTACCGGCCTGAAAGAGCGTGATAGAAGTCGGGTGGGGCGGCTGAAAAATCAGAGGGACAGCAAGTTCACACAGAATCCTGATGTCATGACACATGTTCCGAATTTTTCAAGTGGCAGGAAAGTGGGTGGAGGGTGAAGTTGCTGCTACCATGCAGTGCAACATCAACTTAGCTTGTTTAGGAGGTAATTAAACTGAATTTACGTGCAACTGAATGTAATTTTATGGGGCATTTTGTAGTTAACGAATGGCACACAGGGACTGTGGGCCTTCAGACCCCCAACTGGTTAAAGGCGGCGGCAACGAGACGAGACCTCAGTGCCACTACCAGCCGTTTTGAAAGTTTTTATTGGCTCGAAGGGGGAAGGGTGAGGAGTGGAGCCAATGCCAATGTCAGCCGGCAAAGAGAGGCCTCTAAGGGTGAGAGCTGCATTGGCTGGTGGTCCTGTAGAAGTGGGAGCTGCATCAGGTGATTTGCCTGAAAGGGTGGCATCAAGAGTGGGGGAAGGGGAGCAGGGTGATGGGAGTGGGTATCTGCAAGGGATGCAGAGCAGCAGTGGCATGTGTTAAAAAAGGGATAGGAAAGAGAAGGTTCCTGGGGAGTTGACTGCAAGCACACGGCACTGGTGGGGAGAGACCAACTGGCATAGGTCTGACCCACTCAGTCCATGTGGCTCCCCATGTGCAGGAGGAGCGACGCAGATGGAGGGAGGACCAGATGCTGATAGCTCCAAAGCAGCAAGAGCAAGAGCAGCCAGAGGACCAGCCTCATTTGGGCGCAAGAGAGAAGGACACATATGGAAGAGCCAATAGCCTGCCACCTACAGCAAGGCATATCCATGGGACAGTGTTCCAAACTTGCCTGGATTATCTGCAGATGTCCCAGTACCATTGTCAGTGGAATCTATGGCCATCTCCAAGTAATGTACCAAGCTGCAGAATGAGTTGAGACCCATGAGGTTTTGTGGACACTCCATTGCCAGTGGGCCTGAAGACCACATGGCACTCAACTTCTATGCACCAGGATCTTTTCAGTGCTCCACTGGGGAAATGTGCAGGGTGTCCCAGGTTTCGGCCCATTGGTACATCAAGGAGATGACTAATGCCCCTTTCAAAAGAGCCAGCAACTATGTGCGTTACTGAACTAATCCTGACAGTCAGACGGAGAGGTCCATTGGCTTTGAGGCCATCACTAGATTCCCCAAGGTAGAAGGTGTCATCAATTGCATGCGTGTGGCCATTAAGGCTCCCATGGACTAGCCAATGGGAAGAGCTTCCATTCCATCAATGACAAACTAGTGTGCAACCATCGAAAGTGGATCCTTCAGGTTGTGCACAGCTCCTGGGAAGCAGCCACAATACCTTCATACTCCATCCAACAATCCCAGGAGCCACAGTTTTTTCTGCACCCGATGCACCTTCAAAGTTGGACTCTGGGAGCTACCCATTAAAGAGGACCCTCATGTGTTATCGCGGAGACTGGAGATGCTGTGGTCACTAGCAAAGGGGCTGAGGAGCTGCTGTCCACACGCGGAGTGCCCTGAAAGGAGCTCTGAGGAGCAAAAGGCTACCAATTTTTCAATAGAAGGAACCATGCATGCACATGCCTGAGACACTGCAACATTCATGGCCTGGATGGACTCTTCCATTGTCAGCTGGGTGTTCCCCTACCAGTCGCTGCCTCCTCAATGAGGAAAACATGAGCACTATGCATCCTCACTCTTGGGTTTATACTCCTGGCTCCCCATCAGCAATCGCATGGCTTCCCATTGAAAATTAGCAGCTTTTTGCTTCTCGGGCTCCTTTCAGGGTGTTCCGAGTGTGGATAGCAGCTCCTCAGCCCCTTTGCCAGTGACTTCAGTGAGCCAGTGAGTTCCAGGTCCTTATCCTCTGCTGGTGTCAGAGTACAAATTTCTGGAATGCCTCCACCAGTCTCAGCCTATTGTTTTTGTGTGTCTATTTCCCCTGAAAGCTAAAGTTAGTTTTCCTGCAAAGACTGGCACAACACTTATGCAAGTGGCAACCCTTGCACCCTTGATGGGGGCTCCCAAATGCCTCTTCCATACCTCTTCTCTAAAGCAACGTGTTGGGGGTGAGCAAAGGCATACTGCTGACTGTCACTGAGATCCCACTTTGCATCCAAGGGGACCTGTTGCTATTGCACCCTCGTGCCACCACCAAGGTACTCACTCCCTCCCCAGGCAGAGTGCTATCCCACATTGCCACATGAAAGACCCAAAGTGGAGAACAGTTGGCGGACTCACCCTGGCAGAGTAAAGAAGGTCATTGACCCATTTGTGGCACTGCACCCTGGGCAGGATGGCGACCCCACAGCTGCTGACCTCCTCTGCAATCTCTGTCCAGGCTGGCTTGATTGGGTTAGAGGATCTCCTCTTACTGTCCCTTGGTAAAAGGGCCTCTTGCCTTTTCTTTGTAGCCTCAAGGTGAACCTGCAGGGAGGCATTGCTAAACTGTGGGACCACCTACGGTCTTCCATCTGGCATGTTGGTTGTAGTCCCCTGTCCACTCCTTGGATCCTCAGCTGAGCTTCTGGGGTTTGGGGCCTTCACTGCAGTCACAAAGGTGGAAGGTTGCAGACTGGAGATAAAGGAGTCTTCAACTTTGCTGTTGAGGCGATCCTGAGGAAAAAGGCAGACTACTTGCAAGGCTGGCAGCCCTTTAAAGATGGCACCATCACCCGGCACCTCATTGCCTGCCCCTGCTAGTACATAGAAACTGCGCAGCACCTCCCAGCCACTGCATGATCACAGATTTCATTCATGCGGCAATGGCACTCACTTCTAGTGCTGCCACTGAGAGCGGTGCTGCAAAATTCAGCCCAAACAATACATGCTAATTTTTTTCCTTCAAGTTTGTTTCTGAATAGCAATGCACACAAACTTCCTCCATGGCTTTGCTGATGCCTGCACCTGAAGAGGTTGCAGCAGTGTAAATTACGTGCAAATAAATTTGAGCATATTTTGCACACAAATTTTCTCTAATATTAGCAGGTGCAGTTGGTTCCCATCAAAGCTGGAGCTACTGCCTCTCATACTGGCCATTTGGGTGTTAGCTCTGTTAAAGGAACAGATTGCTAGATTCGAGGGCCAGGATATTTAGGTTGGCGACTGAGGGACGGGTCGGGGGGAACTCCTGAAGTCACCCCGCGCGCCATGAATCAGCTGCGCGCCCACTGACCTGTCAACCTATTGAGGCCATTTAAAAAGTAATTAAGCTCACTAATGGACGTGCCCATCCAACCTTAAAGATTGCCCTGGCAATCCACGGGCAGGATGCAGTTTCATGAGAGTTTTAAAAAATTTAATAAATGTTTGATTAAAAGTGATGGACATGTCCCAACTCATGTAGCAATGTCACCTGAGGGGACACGTCAGGAAAGTTTTACTTTTGCCCCTTCACCATTTTTAAATTTGGCACCAATCTCCCTGCGGTAGTACTTAGCCTCAGGGAGATGAATCCACTTTTTTGCGTGCATGTGCATAAGAGCGCACTCCCGGCTGAGAGAACAACCCCCCCCCCCCCCCCCCCCCCCCCCCCCCCCGCCTACACAGGGAGCACTTAGCGCTTCCTGGCAAATGTCATGCTGGACGGGCCTTAGCCCGTCCATGTAAAATGGTGGTGCACCCCCAATCAGGGGTGCCAATCAGAGGCACGCCCACACGCACCCGCTCCTACACATCCCCTCCCCCAACGGGGGGGATGTTCTTCCCTAGGAATTACTAAAGTTTTAGAAAATGTCTTTCCAATTTATTTTGTTGCATTTAATAGTGTGTGTAAACACTATACAGTGCTCCTAGTACTGAGGAGAGGGAGAGGGTACCTAAGTTATTCTGTACCAATTTGGAATATACTTAGCATACTTAAAAGAGGAGGAAGAGGCAGAGAAAGAAGGTAACACAGAAAGAGGAAAGCTCCAATTTACCCATTCCCTACCCCTGGATTGATGTATAGGTCACAGAGAAGTTTTGAAGGTCTAAACCAGGCACTTGCAACTTCCCAAAGGTGTAGAGAGGCAAATATATGACCAGTATGATTAAAGTATAATAATTTTCATAATATTTTTCTGGTTTATTGTGAAGTCGGTTTATGGGGGTAAGTATAGTTAGGTCTATGTGTGATTTAATTACATTTGGAGTCAAGTAGACTGCAAGTTTGAAATCATCAAAAGAAACTCGGTGCTTGACATGCTAATGAGTAAACATGGATGCTGGTTTAGTATGTAAGGTGTGAAGAGAATCTGCATTTTTAAATAAATGAATGGATATTTGGATTTCAAAGGGATCTTAGTCTGTTTACAACTAGCCAGATAAGTAAGGCTAAGGAATGTATTTATTTTTCCCAAAGGTTACTGGCAATATGGGCAACATGAAAGGTTTTATATTACGAGGAAGGCACTGTTTCAAAGACATATGGAACAAAAGAATTTACATTTTAAAAAGAGAGAAACATATATAAAGGAGAATGAAAGGCTATTTGTCAAAAGGCCATGTAAGATCTAACAGAAATGTGTGAAATAGCCCTAATGAAGCCTCCAGCATTTGTGCATAAGGCTTTTTTTTATATTCATTCACAGGATGTGGATGTCACTGGCAAGGCCAACATTTATTGCCCATCCCTAATTTCCCTTTTTCAGATGACATTTAAGAGCCAGCCACATTATTGTGGATCTAGAGTCACAGGTAGGCCAGGCCAGGTAAGGGCAGCATATTTCCTTCCCTAAAGCACATTAGTGAACCAGATGGGTTTTTATGACAATTGCCAATAGTTTCATGGTCATCATTAGACTTTTTATTTTGTTTAATTAAATTCAAACCCAAGTCTGCTATATAATGAAACTGAAGTTGGGGAAAAGCCAATTTGAATTCCATTGTCAACTAGCTATTGTGTTAGCTTGCTGAATCTATTTTAAGTCTGAAATCTATTTTGGACTGTTGCCTTAAAGGGAGTGTAACTGGGGGTCAGGTTAATTAGGAACTTTATTTTAGGAGTTATTATAGCAGTAAGTAATTGTAGGCTTATGCATGTGCATGGAATCCTTTATATTTTGTTAATAAGTATTTTAATTTATTTTTTTTAAATCTCTAAAGTCTTAGTAGACTTATTATTTCTGAATTCAGTACACACATCTCATAATAAATACAAGTTGCAAAACTGTTGTGATAGTGCAACCAAGTTTCTCTTGTGGATTTGGTCTGCCTGTCACACATCATCTGCCACATCACAACACCAGGCTATGTGAAGACCATGTTCCCAGATAGTCATTGCTCTATCAGGCAAAGGCAAAGTTACAATGGTCCTTTCTTTGCATGTAGCTGATTGCAGGCTGCACTGGGTGATCTGAGCAACATAAGCCAGTTTGTTGAATCACTCTGGATAAAGGTGCCATTGAGCATTACATCAAACTTTTCCCTATGTCAGCAATTGCAGCAGATTATAGCTTTTGGCTTTTCTGAATGTTAGATTTCCCCAGAGTGGTGGATGTGGCTCAATGGCACCTTTATCCAGAGTGATTCAACAAACTGGCTTATGTTGCTCAGATCACCCAGTGCAGCCTGCAATCAGCTACATGCAAAGAAAGAAAGGACCATTGTAACCTTGACTTTGCCTGATAGAGCAATGACTGTCTGGGAACATGGTGGATGTGGCCTTCAGAGCTCCTCATACACAATGATCTTTCCCAGTTATGTGCTGCCCTTCCATCAACACCCTTCAAGACAGACTGCTGGAAAGTCTGGACTTCAGTCTGCATTGCTTCGGCTAACCATTCCATGCCTCTTTGGTTCATAGTTGTGGGAATTGAAAGGAGGCCCAAAATGTGTTAGCCCCTTGGTTAGATGGTGTACAGTTCTGGTGCACACTACAATAATACCTCTCAAACAGCATTGGGCAGTAAAACTTGGCTTTAATATTTCAATTCTTGATGGGGTTGGCTTGGTTAAAACTGGCAAGATGTTGCTGACTTGTTTGTTTTCATGCATCATCTTCTACATTCAATTAGAATTTTTAACTTCACAGTTTCAGCTTCAATTATTTACTACAGCAGAGGAACAGGCCATTCAGCAAACAGATCTATGTTGGCATGTATACACCACACAAGCATAAATTAAAATTGAACCTACACACACAAAGATATCCACTACCTTTCCTCAACCTGGATTCAAGTTGCAATTGGTATGTTTTTTTTCCTATTCATGTAGATATTAAAGTTGAGAGAAAATCACTTAGTAAGAGGAAACCCCTTTAACCATTGTCCGATTAACCAGTGTCTCCTTTTGCAATGATAACTTGCATTATTCATTTGTCTCATCACTGCTCTCAGAAATGTCTCAAACTGCTTAACATAGAATGAACTCTATTGTGCACAAGCTGCTACATGGATTACCTTATCTTATAAAATAAACTTAAATCAAAATAGTGGGTGCATGTGATCTTGCAACACAAAGTTGATAGCAGAAACAAAAATCTAGCTATATATGTACTTTTCATACTTCTAAAACATTTAAATCACCTTAGATAGGACTGTGGACAAATATTCTGTTCATCCAGCTGAGGAGAACTTTTAAAGTTGGAGGAATGAAAGTGTATTAAAGCCATTTTATTAACTGGGACCTGAAAGATCCTGCAGGACAACATTTAAGAAAAATGTGATAGCTTTGAGTTGAGACACTGGCCCACACATGACAAATAAGTGACATTTACTTGCTTTTGCACAGAGTAGCACCTGCAAATGTGAATGATGAAGTATGGTGAAGCCAGTCAGCATCACCTGGATGATAATACTGTATAAATTCCAAGCTAAAATAACTTCTTTTAAGCAGTGTTGACCAGTCTGTCAGCTTTTTATATGTTCCTCCTAGCCCATTATGGCATTTTTGGATGTGTTCTATGGTAGCCAATATTTGTATCTTCAGGAACAGAGTGAACAAATGAACTGGTCTGTAGACAACCAGCTTGGTAAGGGTAAGCCACGTCTGACTAAGTTCAGCGGGACAGTAAGCAATGCAGATGGAAGTTTGAAGTTGCAAAGGGATGCAGACAACTTAAGCGAGTGGGCAAAAATTACGGCAAATGGAGTTCAATGTGAGCTAGCATGACACCATCCACTTTAGGCCCAAGGAAGACAAATTGAAGTATTTTCTAAATGGTGAGAAGCTAGGCACTGTACCAGAGCAGACCAATTTGGGAGTCCAAGCACACAAATTATTTAAGTTAGGTAGGAAAGCAATCGAAAAGGCTGATGGAATGTTGGCCTTTATCTTAAAGCATTAGAATAAAAAGTGGGGTTGGGGGGAGGAAGTTGTATACAGCCTTGAACAAATCCCATCTGGAACACTGTGTTGAATTTTGGGCACTGCACCACAAGAAGGATATATTAGCCTTAGAGACAGTGTGACACAGATCAACCAGCATGATACCAGGGCTTAGAGGGTTATATTATGAGAATAAATTACATAAACCTGGTTTTTACAGTATTCTCTTGAGTCTAGGAGACCAAGGTGTGATCTGATCGTGATGTTCACAATGTTAAAAGGATTTTACACCTTAGATGGAGAATTTTTTTTGTTTGTTTTTTGATTGGGTATCAAGAACTTGGGGACACAATCTTAAAATTGGGACCAGACTATTCAGGGGTGAAAACAAGAAGAATTTTTTCACACATAGGGTAACATAAATTTGGAAGTTCCCCCACAAAAGATTGTTAATGCTGGGCCAATAGGCACTTTCAGGACTAAGAATAGCTTTTTGTTAAGTAAGAGATATGGAGCAAACGTAAAATGGAGTTCAGGTATGGAGCATACATTTTCTAACTGAATGGCAGAGCAGGCCCAGGGGGCTAAATAACCTATTCTGATTGCTCATGTTCCTATGTTCCTGCACCCATATCAGCCCATTTCAGATGTCGCTGGCTAACAAAAAGGAAATTCTGTTAAATTGTCTATTCTTTGTTTGTGAAAAACACCCATCCTCAACTTTCCATTTCTTAGACAACAGGAACAAGTCGAGCATTGTGTTGGCCATCCATTGGCATCAAGCAATTTTACTATTTCTACAGGCTTCCTGAAGAAATACAATGTCAGGGTTTTTTCCATGCAATTTCTTTTTAATTTATTTCCGTTCTGCAACAATTTCTATATGGCAGTTTCATACCACAAGGCACTTCTCACTTTGAACAAAGGCAGTGTTTTTGCATCACATTTTAATCTAGCACAGACTGTGCCATAACTAGAGCTCTCAAAAATATTTCACGAACATGAAGGAGTAGTCAGTATGTTATATAGGTCATCTTGAAATACTTGGGGTGGAATTTTACGGCATCGTCATGGCAGGGGGGGCACGGCCATAAAATGAGGCGAGCCAATCAAAACTCCATTGACTTTGACGCGACCATAAATCCCTGCCAGTGTAAAATTCCAATGGAGTGAGACCAAAAGCTCTCCAAAAGCCAATTCCTTCTCTCAAGTTTTCAAAAGCTAATGAGCATGATTTTACATTCATCGGTCAGGCGCTCCTGACTCGATCAGGCGTAAAATCACACACGATGACATTGGGTGAGCATCCCAATGTCATGGCACACTCTCGCGATCTTTCAGTCAGCGGGCATACGCGAGAGTCGGCAGTGTGTCCGTTGACACTTAAGAAGCCTCTTAAGGCCCTCAAGCAATTTAATTAATTTGTATTTTTTGCTGGCCATCTAACCATACAGTTCGGGGGGGGGGGGATGCGGGTGAATAGGCTAGGTGGCCTTTGCATTTTTAATGAAACCTCATCCACGCGCAAGATGAGGTTCCCAAAGGTAAATAAAAATCCATTAAGCATTTGTCACCATCATTTTAAACATGTCCGTCTTCATGTGACTTAGTCATACTTGGGAACATATTTATATCGTCTTTAAAACCTTTATTTTAATTTCTCCAATTTGCCAGCTCCCTGAGGCGGCTCTGTGCCCTCAGGGAGCCTTCAGCGCACACTCCCCCGCACATGCGCAGACTTCAGCGCTTGACCTCCTCCCACCCCCATACCGGCAGCGCTGAACTCCTCAGTGTGCCTTTCACTCTGGTTGGCCGTTAATTGCATTCGAAATCGCATTCAGGGGGCCGATCACGGACCGTTTCCCAACCGCTGCCGGGCCCTCCCGACAAACGGAAAATCCTGGCCAATAAAATGGAAAGGAACAAAATATCCAAGTAACACAGAAAAGAGCTATACCCAACCAGTATATTTTATTACTGCCAGAGTGATTAAGAGAAAAATGATGAGGCTATGGAATGGTACAAACAGTGCTTGCATTGAATTTTCAAAGTTCAAGTTTTACGAACTAAGGATGTCTCTTCACAGCTGTCCATTAAATTGCTCTGTTGTCAAACATGATTTGTACTCCCGTGGAGCAGAGGGTATAATCAAACTGCTGGATTAAATAGTAAACTTGATTACTTCAAGCTACGATCTCAAGCACCAGGGTTGCCAAGATACAAGAGCAAAATTCAAATGTTGGAAGCAGTGCAGAGAAGACCCACAAGGCAATTCTCTAATGCCCAAACAGCTCTCCGATTATAATCCCTTACTGCAGAACAAAATGAGAAAAAGGACAAAAAAGGCTTGACAATTTAAATCCAAAATGAAGTAGAGAAAGAAAGCAAGATGAATAGAAAGAAAAAACAAATAAAAGACAAAAAAGACCCAAGGAAAAAGAAACGAATAGCAATGATTACACATATAAGATAATTAATGGATGAGGAAGGCCATTCATCCATCCAGGAAGACCCTAAAGGTTCCCCCATTGTAGCATCTAATTGTGTTTCCATAGATTTCTGTGTTTTTGCTTTGTACTCCTATTCGACTGTCCCAATTTAGCTTTTGGTCATTTGTTCTGAATTGCTTTTGAAATACTGTTTACTATCTTATGCATCTCTACAAGATTACCTCTCAGACCCTTGTTTGCCTTGCTGAAGAGTTTCCATTTCCCTACCATCTCAGACATTTATTTTCTATTTGTTCATGTGATGTCACTGACAAGGCCAGCATTTTTTGCCCATCTCAATTGCCTTTGAACTGAGTGGCTTGCTAGGCCATTTCAGAGGGCAGTTAAGAGTCAACCACATTGCTGTGGTTCTAGAGTAACATGTAGGCCAGACCAGGTAGGGACAGCAGATTCCTTCCCTAAAGGACATTAGTGAACCAGATGGGTTTTTATGCCAGCTGATGATGGTTTCATGGTCACCATTACCAAGACTAGCTTTTTATTCCAGATTTTATTAATTGAATTTAAATTTCACCAGCTGCCATGGTGGCATTTGAACCTGTGCCTCCAGAGAATTAGCCTGTTGTGGTAATCTGAGGTGTATACACCTTTAAGAGAACATGAGCAGATTGACCACGTGACTGTAAGACCCAATGCTGTATAGCGCAGACTACCATGTTAATGTCAATGTTAGTCTAGAGTAGGGTCTGGTTGGAGATGCACCCATCGTGTTAGTGCTCCGTTGTCTGTGTAAATAAATAGCATGTGCTTCATTTCATATTGGTCTCTGCATCTGCAGTATATTGTAATCGACTCACCTGCCGACAGATAAGTGTGCAACTGGTTCGCGAACAAAGCGACCCCATAGTAGAAGATAACACCTGGACCTCTGGATTACTAATCCAGTGACGTTACCACTAAACCACCACTTTCCCCCAACATCCAAAATTAGAGATCAGCCTGGTGGCTCTCTTCTGCATTGCCTCCAATTTTGACTCTCCCGCTTGTACCTAGGTAACCAGAGCAAGGATGCAATATTCAAAGTGTCCTCTGACCAGAGCTCGATGCAGTTTTGAGCTTGAATTCTTATGACTTGAATTCTATTGTTTTGGTTATCTAGTTCACCATTCTATTGGCTTCTTTGACTGCTTCCCTGAATTGGTTGCAATGCTGAGAGTCAATTTTACCAAGGTTCTTGAACCAAGAATTTCTTTCGACAAGCAATTGGAACCATGGATCGAGGTGTGAAAAAATTAATTAAGAAAACTGCTCAAGAAAATCCCCAGTGATTGTCTCTTTCAACTTACATAAGTGTTATATATAATCTACAGCACAAAATCAAGCCATTCAGCCAAACTGGTCTATGCTTGTGTTTATACTCTACTTAAGCACCTCCCACTCTAATTGCCTCAATCAATCCTGTCCCAGTGTCCTTCTATTTCCTTCAGCTTTAGTTATTTCAGTAACATTTATTGTTCACTAGTTTCAAACATCGCTTCTTCCTGAAATTCATCTAGTGTTCATCTAGAAATTCATCTCCTACTCTAGGAAGCTGCTTTCCTAATGATTTGATCCAAGATCCTATTTTCTGTGCTTTGCACTTTGTACTTATCCGATATTGATAAAATTGTATACTCTGCATTTTAACAGTATCATTTGCTGAAGATGATTGATCTGATCAATGCCGAAATATGATTCATTAGAAACAATGTTAGTGATTGAAATGGTCTAATGCTAAGTCAGAATTTATCTACTTGGGTAAACTGGTGCTGGTCTAGGCTTTGGGTCCTGGAGTTTTGAAATATCAGAAGTAAGGAGGTTTTCCTAATTGTTCCCAGAGCGCAGTTGCTTTTAGGCAGCAAAATTAGTTTGTTCCATTCAATGGGTAGGGAGAATGCTTACATATTGGGGCAGTTAAAATGCAATTACAGTGTTGAATTTTCATGCTGTCCCAATTGTTCATCTATCCCTTCAAATATGACAGTTACTGTAGCTTATATGTTTATAATGATTGCCTTCATACCCATTCTAACTACAAAATATCAGCTGATCTTTATCAGGATTTCATTGTTTTGAAGGGCTACGTTACATTGTATGAGAGAGAGAGTAGCAGCCTATTTAATATACAGAACAACCATTAACTGTTAGATATATCAATATTTAAAAACTAAGTGGTTACTAATCCTTTACAAGGATCATTGTGAACCATGCATATTATTACAGTTCAGAAAGATGTCTACAAAATTGCTGATTCGCAAACTCCTTTTGTTTACTTTTCTTAATTTTTCACACATTTGCTTTCACGAAACAGATTTCTATATCACTGCCAGTGAAGTAAGTGCACACAATCCAATAGAGGGAAAGGGTAATGTCTTTCCTGAGGATGAAAATTGCTTGCTTGCCATAAGTGGCTAAGGCCAAATGAACTGCGGCAAATATCTCAAAGGGTGTCTCATCACCACGGACATGAGATTACCTGGCATCTGAAATGCAAAAATGCCCATAATTATTTGAAGGATTTCTCTCAAGATTTTACAGTGAGGGCAGTGGATAAATATCTCTGTTCATGAGGTAACTATAACTCATTTTGTCAGTTACCAGTTATTTAGTAACCATTGCCTATAAAAGGTATTTATCATGTGTCATGGCTGGCAACTGCTCAACAAGGATTCTCAGAAAAGTTCTATAAAAGTTATTAGTCCATTCACTGACAGAGAAATCCATCATGGTAATCGCTTTACTGGCTGATAGCATCAGCCCATCTCTCACATATATCAACTTGAATAAAATATTTAGCATCAATCAAACTGCTGAGAGAAAGTTTCACAGTTCAGTCAATAGTTCCTTCAGAGTAAAACGATCTACTGCTTTGAGATTGTGAGAAGCACTGTTTACAGAGTGAACATCTCCCTCTCCAGAGAAACAGAGAAACCTCTTTCTATTTTGAACCCTGACCTGCTCAATGCCAGGACATGCCAGTGTCAGAGATGCGCTTAAGTGCCCTATTCCCCCATAGCAAGCAGACACCACAGGGGGGATTTTATGGGATCTGCAAGAGTGGGAAACATGGCAGGCAGAGTGACCAAACTGGGTGGGGTGGGGTGTGGGGGTGGGGGGGGGGGGGGGGGGGGGGGGGCAGCTGAAATTTAACAATCCTAGCGCTGGGTTCAAATTTAGAGATTAACTCAACGACGTGTTTGTGGTGATTTCCTACTTGTAACATTTGCATGCCATGAACACTCATTATGTTAAAACGTTTTAATTACATCCTCCATTTATGATTAAGTCAGTGACATACAAGAATCTTGTGGCACCTGGTCCACGTTTGTTTAAAGGTGGTGTGCACCAGTTGGCTTTGTGCAGTTGTGTTTGAGGTCAGCAGTTTTCTTTGTTGAACTCTGCGGCACAAGGGGGTGAGGTGGGAGAATGGCAGCTTGCATAGCGGCTTGGGATTGGCAAGGGCGAGTCATTCTTAAGAGGAATAGTGTGTGGAGTGGGGCTCAGGGGCTTGGAGGAGTGGAAGAAGGATCCAAGGGAGGACAAATGGTTGGTCAAGGGCATGGAGGGGTGAAGTGGAGAGGGCTTGGTGTTCTGGGGGTGGCAAAAGTATTCAGTCAAGGTAAGAAGATAAGAAGCCTAAAGGGCAGTGTGAGTACTGTCCAACATATGGGTCCATCTCAGGATATTGGCTGGCAGGGTCCTTACAGGGCTTTGAGCTCACCTACAACATTTCAATTATCCATGGTAAGAGTGATCTTAGACAATGTCCTTTACAATGGATAGAAGGAAGGGCCAGCTGAGCCTGCAAGTTCAACCATGTCCCACAGAGTGGCCTGTACAACACTGGACAGTAACGTGAACATTCAATAAAGAGTAAATGCAAAAACACAACATTGTTTCTTCCACAATAAAGGAACATCCCTAACTTGCCTGTAGCCATCAATGCATGCCAACTATGAGGCATGCCAGTACATTTAACTCTCTGACTAAGCTCATCTCATCAAATGGCAGCGACGCACAGGAATAATGTGAAATTAATGTAATGTGAAAGATTAACTAGTCAAATTTAAATTTGAAAGCACCAGTGCCGCCTTTGTGCTCCCAATAATTCTTCTGAAATGGAAATGGAGTTGGGCAGCAAAGCTTAGGGTGTGATGGAGCTTCTCTGTTTGTCCAGGGGGCTTCTTAATAGCCCACCCATGGCTGCAGCATTGTCAGCTGATGATACGTTTCACCAATGAAAAGCATTCCCCACCATGTGATCACAAGTGTTTCCTGTGCATGCCGCCGGCACTTTAAATTCGAATTGGAATGGCGTGGGAACCGGCAAAAAGCAAGAGAGCGGATGTGGCGCCCACAGCTATCCCATCGGGAATGACATGCCAGGGTTAAAATTCTGCCCCGCATAAAGCAATGGAGGAGGAATTGGTACAAACTAATGGGCCAAGTTTTGCGCAGCAGTTCATCTAATAGTATCAGTTGTTAGATTTGCTTCAACACCCTTCGGCTGAAATTTATTTTGAAGCACTAAATGGCTGAAAGTGTGCACTGATAATGGAACAGCAGGCAAATCAGGGCAACTGGGACCGGATTTAAGGATGGGAAAGAAATACGGGATGGATTGAGAAGTGGTTTAATTAGAGGCAGTCATATCAGGTACAGTAAGAGAAATGTAGAGAGGGAAATAAAGATTGAATTAAGTGGGAGATAAGAAAGAGACATTGGGAAAAGTTTAAACAGTAAATTTGATATTTATAAAATCTTCCTACAAAATTCAAAACCCAATCTCAGTTACCACTGATCAACACAGCAGTAGATCTGATGGTATTAATTAGATCTTTTAGGCCATGAGAGGTGATACTCTGGAACTCTCAGAAATCACTTTCCATTGTTCTGCCCAGAGGATCCAAGGAATGAATCCACTGGTCAAAACATCCAAGGTGGATGCAGTGAGTGGTTTGGAGACTGTTGTGCTAGAGGAACAGATTCAGATATTCAGTGTTAACCATCAGTCCAGGTGACACAGCACAGTGTTGAATTCGTTTCAGAACTTGGCAACAAAGAGGCCATTAGACTTCACTGTAACACCTGCCACCTGTCACAAATTGTTGGAGATATTCTTCAGCATATTCTCCCATGTGTATAATGTTCATCCAGCATATTTCTTTTTAGAGCAAAACCTCAGTGATTTGAGCAAGCTTCAGGACAGGGGCTAACTCTGTGGACTCTCTCTGTTGTCCAATGGTAGATCCCACTTTCACCATTCACTCCTCTGGTATTCTGAGGATAATGAATAAAAGGAATGCCACACATGTTAAAGGACTGAATGGGCGGTATTTTATGCTCTCCCCTGTGGCACGTTTGGTGGTGCTGGATCATTTAATAGGGCGGGAAGGTGGAGGATGGTGACTCCTCCATCTTCCTGACTCAACCCCAATTAAGTCCGTGGTGGGAAGGCCCATGGATGGCTTTCCTGTTCCTTTGCCAATTGAGGGCTTTAAGTGGGCAATTAATTCAGAGGCAGTCTGGGTCTGTTACGGAATAAAACAAATACTAGCAGCACAGAGCACTCGTAAAACATGGGATCCACCGAGATGGAATCAATAATGAGGTAATTATACTGTTGGGTGGGCAAGGTTATGTTACTAGTGACTGGGGGCTTGGCCTAAATAGCCAAGTGGTTATGGTACTGGGTTTGTAACCCCAAGATCAAGAGTTCAAATCTCACAATGGCAAACAATGTAACTTCATCTGAAACAGATGGAAACGGGTTTGTACTCGAAAGAGTTACTAGTGACTGGGTTATTGTTTTTATTGCTTTTAGTTTGTTCCCTGGAGTGTCATTTAGAGTGAAAATGTTGTCTTGTGCTTTGTGGACTGCTTTTATTGCCTTACTTAGTCTTAGATGAACTAAAAGCATGTTTTGAAATAAGTACCTATAGTAGATCATGTGGGAAAGCTGACACATTTTTGCCATCATACATTACTGTGCTCACTTAATTTAGCTGTTCCAATTGGGTTTATTTTTTCAGCGAATTTTTTGCAAAGATGAAATGAACACCAAGAATGCAAAACAAAAGCCCCAAACTTCCTTTTTATTTGTGTCTCATAGTGTGGATGGTATTCATTGTTTGGCTAATGTCTGGCATGAGGAGGGGGAGGAGGAGAATTAGAGACCACATATGCTAGCTCAACCCAGCCCATTCTGTTTAAAACACGCTTGAATTAATCAAGTCAATCTTTCCTTGTGGCTGGAAACCCTCTGTAGTTTTGCTCCTATTGTGAAAATGGACGGTGGCAGGTAGAAGAAAGATGATTTCAAGGTTAGAAAAAAAATGGCTCAGTTGTGTGTTTCCTCAGCGACATTTTCCCAAAATCAGCCAAAACAGTGCAAAATCTTATGAAATTTCAAACACAAGCTGCATCCAGTGCAAATCAGGTTTCCATGATTGTTTCCACTGGTTTAAAAATATGGCATTATAAACTGGCATCTCCCACAAAACTGGCCACTCCCTCAGATCAAATTAATCAGGATGGCAAGTTCCTGCTAATTTTGCCAATTTGCAGCACTTCACAGAGACTCATAATGTTAGTGTCATACTTGACACTGAGCTGAGCTTCCAACGACATAGCCAGGCCACTGCTTAGACCAGCTATTTCCACTTCCATAAAAAAAAGGTCAGACTTTCATTTATAGAGTGCATTTCATGATCACCGGCCATCCCAAAGCAATTTACCAATGAAGTACTTTCTTAATTTGGCAAGCATAGCAACCAAATTGCATTCGTAAATGCCATGCCATTATCGGAACCGGCGACTCCAGATAGTCCAGGAAGGGCAAAACTCTGCTGTAGTTTCTCATTGGCAGCGGCCAATGTTTGTGACTTCACCTCATATACGTTCAACCATTTTGAATGGGCATCGATAATGAGCAGAAACATTGTTCCCAGAAAAAGTCCAATGTAGTCAATGTGTAACCAAAACCATGGTCTCCCTGGCCACTCCCATGGGTGTAATGGAGCTGTCACTGGCAACTTTTGCAGTTGCTGACATTGCACACAGTGCTTTACTAAACTCTCTATTTCACCATCCATCCCTGGCCACCATAGATAGCTGTGTGCTATGGTCTTCATTCAGGAAATTCCTGGATGGGCACTGTATAGCTCAATTAAAAGTGGCTCCCTTCCTTTTGGAGGAACTATCACTCGTGCTCCCCACAATAAGATGCCAGGTTGTATAATGCCCGTTTTTCTAGTCTGTTCAGTTCACTGTCAGCTTTTTCTTGCAGGCATATGGCATCGGTCTCACCTTCATGAAGCAAGGGGTCACTTCCAGATCCACATGAAAATCTTGGCCTGCAGGCCCTGAATTTTCTCCAGTTGGTCCTTTAAGATTGTGGCATACTTTCCAAGTAGCTCTGGTAGCCCACTTGCTCTCAAATGGAACATTTAATCCCATTCCAACTTCATTTCCTTTAACCAATTTCGCCCAAGGAAGCTTGGCCCTTCACCTGCTACTATCATCAAGGATAGCTTTGCCAATTGGCTTCCATAATGGACAGTTACTCTGTTTATGCCTTTTACTTGAATGTCTTCACCTGTATATGTGTTTAGCTCGGCGGCCGTTTCTTCTAAGTTTAATTGATGTTCACCATTATTCAAGTATCTGAAGGTATGTTCCCCAATTACAGTAGTGGAAGCTCCCATGTCAACTTCCATTCTTGCAGGTTAGCCATTTACTTTCACTGTGACAAAAATTTGGCTCTGTCTTTCCAACTTCTAGATTAAATGATTAAATGTTTGAATTTGTTGTTTCAGGCTCTTCTACATTGTAGATTTCATTGGGCTTCTCCTTTTGTTTACAAGCCTGCTTGAATCTTTCCTTGCATTGCCTCATCATATGTCCATTTCTATGAAAATCGTAGCATTCAATTTTTTTAACCTGCCAATTGCTGAAAGACTGATTGTTTCCACTTCTATTAAAATTATTCTTCAATTTCGATGCTAAGTTATGTTTCTTTATTCATTGGCTAGCAGGGGCTGTTTCCCACTTCTCAGTGGAGCCTCGCTTTTTCGTGCCTCTTTTGGCTGGGGTTTCCCACCCAGTGTGGAGGATGGCGCCATTTTGCGCATCCTGTATTGCTTTTGAACCTCTTACAGTGCTTTCCATGACCACGCTATCTCTAGCACCTTCCTGAAATCCAGATTCACTTTGGATAATAATCTTTTCCGAATAGGTCCTCTTTCACACCACACACTAAATGATCTCTGAGCATGTCGTTCAGAGTCGTACCAAACTCACAATGTTCCATTAGCTGCTTCAAATTTGCCATGTAGCATGCAATTGTCTCACCCGAGGCTCTATTTCATGAATTAAACCTGGACCTCTGCATTGTGACTGAGGGCTTGGGTTGGAAGTGACCCTTCACGAGGTCCACCAATTCATCGAAATTCTTTGAATCTGGGGCACTGGGTGCCGTCAAACTTTGAATAAGATTGTAGGTTTTGCTCCCACAAGTACTCAAGAAGATCGCTTACCTCTTTTCTTCCCCCGAAATCTCGTTCCCTTGAAAAAAGAATATGAGGTATTCTATGCATTGAGACCAGTCGACTGTGGATGGTTCAAAAGGATCAAATTGTGGCATTTTTAAAGGGGATAACTTCTTCAGTTCTAACAGAGCTTGCTACTTACAATCACTGGGTGAGGTATAGTGCTGAATTCTTTCTAACTTGATTTCTTCTTTCCAATCCTGTTTTATCCTCTTCGCCAGTTTGTTGTATGGTGACCTAGTTGTGCTATTAATGACTGAGTTGATCGGCAGACACTTCTTGGGTGGAAACTTTAAGTTTATTTACAATATACTCAGCAACAACTACAAATGTGCTTTCAACTCCAATTCTAACTCTACACTGGCTGCAGAGGTAGCCTGCTCTCCTATTGGTTACTGTAGATCATATGATCTTGCCTAACAAGTATTATTCTTAAAGGTGCATTGCACACTAAATAAAACCATAATTACTACACTTGGCATTTATAAATGAGGTTATTTTCAATTTAAAATGAGAAAATATTTATCACTCAATTCAAAATGTAATGTTTCTGTTAACATTGTGCTAATTTACTGGAAGGTTTTGCCATTTTTAAACTTTTTTGCTCAGCAGGCGGGCACATGCCCGACCCACTCAAGCGTGAAAAAACACGTGTTGATATCGGCCAAGAGTCTTGATGTCAACGCACACTCTCGTGATATTTCACTTGACAGACACTGGTGGGAGGTGGAGGCATGCCAGCCGTTAATTAAGAGGCCAGTTAAGGCCCTTGACACACCAATTGTCGGCGATTTTGTGCAGCCCATGTGATTTTTCAGCCATTGCACTGGCAAAATGGGCAGGCGGGCAGGCCACAATTTGCAAAAGCTCATCCATGGGCAGGATAAGAAGGGTCAGTGACATTGTCAATGTGAGGAATGTGGAGTTTTGGAGATCGTGTGCTGCTGGTTATTTATGCGAACTAGACAGCTTCATCTCGCTTCAGAGCTTCATTCTGAGCATTTCTAGGCTTTGATTCAGGACTCATTGTTATCTTCCAGGCACCCTGAGGATTCAGACTATGTGGGCCCTTCCAGGTATCAGACAGCCTTCCATAACCCTGGTGATGGAGATTGTGGTCTCCGCTGGGGAGGCACCTCCTCGGAAGAAGAAGTGAGCGGCAGAAGGGAGAGCGGGCCAGGTGTCCCAATGCAGGTTCCGGGGGAGCGACCTGTGGGAGGAGAGGCGCAGGCACACGAGGGAAAAGGCCAGCAGGAAACCCAAGGTGGAAGGGTCTGCAGAAGATGGCATTATCCCGCTGCCAGGGTTGACAGGTGGTGATGCAGCTACCTCAATATGTCTGAGGTGCAATGCCAAAGGAGGCTCTGTCTCTCAAGGGAGACCGTGACCTCCATTTTCCAGATGCTTTGGCCTGAGATCAGCTCCAACTGTGCAGGAGGACACCCCATGCCTGTGGCACTGAAGGTCACAGTGGCCCTCAACTTCTATACCTCCGGCTCTTTCCAGGGCTCTGTGAGGGATCTTTGTGGAGTCTCCCAATCAACTGTCCACAGTTGAGTCAAACAGGTGACAGAAGCTCTGTTCAGGCGGGTGCTGACATTTATTCATTTCCACTCGGATGAAGCCAGCCAAGCTGAGCAAGCCAGAGGCTTTGCAGTGATTGCTGGATTCCCCCGTGCCCAGAATGCAATAGACCATGTGGCCATCAAGGTGCCAGCAGTGAACTGGGTGCCTTCATCAACAGGAAGGGATTCCACTCCATAATCACAAGATGCAGATTCAGTAAGTCTGTGCAAGATACCCTGGCAGCTCCCATGATGCTTATACCCTGAAACACTCCCAGGTGCCGAGGCTCTTCAGTGCTCCAGCCGAACTGGATGGATGGCTGCTGGGTGACAAGGGCTATCCCCTGAAAAGGTGGCTCATGACGCCACTGCCACTCAAGATCAGAGGCCGCGCAGTGGTACAACAGGAGCCACGCCTCCACAAGGGCAGAGATAGAGAGGGCCATTGGTCTTCTCAAGATGGGCTTCCGATGCCTGGGGGCGGACTGCAGTACCCACCAGAGTGGGTGTCACTAATAATGGTAGGATGCTGCACTCTCCACAATCTAGCATTGGCAAAGGGGCACCCAGTGGAGCAAGATGTTGACACAGCTGCACGGGCAACAGATGATGAATCCAGTAGTGAGTCTGAGGATGAGCACAATGAGGAGAACGTTGAGTGTGTGGACGCAGACATGGGTAACCTCCAGGGAGCAGGGACACTTTGATCCAACACTCCATCAGCTAGGCTGCCAAATGAGACCACCACCACATGCCAGGGCTGCAGCCTCCATCATCAATCGCAGAGAGGAACATTTCCTTGGCCACCAACATACACCCTGTGTCTGTGCAATAAAGTTTCAGGAGACACACGTGCATCATTACATAATGGCCTCCCCTGCACCTACAGAACAAATGAAGCATACTAAGGCCAACAGCACAAAATAAAATCTAATTCAATGTTACATGTGACACACTGCTGAACTAAACATTTAACCGGTATTGTTTATCACTCTACTAAAAAACTCAAAGCAAAATGGGAGAACAAAATATCACCTGTGATAAGCCCATCTTGTGCTTAAATTGCTTTGAATTTGCAGGTGGTACATCTAGGTTCTGCCCCTCACTGGCATCTGCATTAGAAGCAGTCTGCTAACTCTGCTGTCTTATTGGCCTTGATGACCTTGGCGGTCGTCCTCTGGCCAGTGGAGCCTGTGCTGGCCCTGTATGGGCCAGTGCCAGTCGCTGCAGCTTCATCAGATGCCACGGTCACTGGCAGAGGAGCTGAGGGTCTGCTGTCATCATCTGAAGCATCCTGAGAGGAGCCCACAGAGACAACAGATAGTTCATGCACTAATGTGAGGTCGCTCTGGACCTCCCTGCTCACCACTGATGGACAGGCATCGAGCTGGGGTACTGGGTGCCCCATTCATCTCTCACATAGATAGTGACTACCTGAAGTCATTGCTGGTGCATGGCCTTGCAGGTCCGAGTGCATCCTCAGGGACCTCTGATTCAGTCCCTGGAGCAGCCTCTCCATGAGAGTTGTCACCCTCTCCATGGTGAACGCATTCCTCTCGGCCATGAGGGTCAACACAGTGGTCATGCTCCGCAGGGACTGCTCCCAAATGGACACCAGGGCATGCATTCCCTCATGTATCTCTGCCAGATCCTCCCGCACAATCCACTGGACTTCCAGCATCTACTGCCTAATGGACGATTCCAGAGGCTCATTATCATCATTGTCCTGGTCTCCTGCAGTCCTCCGACTGCCAGCGCCCTGGGCACTCTGCCTCTGCCTGCACTTCAAGCGAGTGTGAAGTGCCCTCACCGCTGTGCACTGAGATACTAGACGGTGATCTAATGCCGTTCTGTGCATCAGGGTGATCTCCTCAGAGCATTCTGCAACTCGGATGACTGGTCTCACTATGTTGAACGCCTCACATTCTTCTTCCAAGTGGATGACATTACAGGGGAGGAAAAGAAGCGTGTGATCCTTCTGTCCATGTGTGGGAGTAAGACACACAGACTAATTTGGAACCTGCTGGCACCCAATGCCCCAGACTTGAAAAGTTTTGATCATTTAGTGAACCTTGTAAAGATTCGTTACCAGCCCAAGCTGTCGGTGACAATGCAACGGTTTAAATTTATCTCAAGAAACAGAGCTGCAAGGGAGACAGTTGCTAGTTATGTTGCAAGTCTGAAGCAATTAACTGAATATTGTGAGTTTGGTACATCCGTCAATGATATGCTTAGAGATCATTTGGTGTACAGTATAAACGACAAATTAAAAGGTTTAACATAGCAGCAAAAACGTCGTATAACAGTAATAGAAATGGAAGCAGATAACGCTGGACTAAATCTCAGTTTAAGATCGAATATTTCTTCTGCCATTGTAATGGGCACCTCATGAGACATTGTAACCCCTGCCCCTTCAATTCCTCTCTCCTCACCATCCAAAGGCCCAAACACTCCTTTCAAGTGAAGCAGCATTTCACTTGCATTTCCCCCAACTTAGTCTACTGTATTCGTTGCTCCCAATGTGGTCTCCTCTACATTGGAGAGACCAAACGTAAACTGGGTGACCACTTTGTAGAACACCTGCGTTCTGTCTGCAAGAATGACCCAAACCTCCCTGTCGCTTGCCATTTTAACACTCCACCCTGCTCTCTTGCCCACATGTCTTTCCTTGGTTTGCTGCATTGTTCCAGTGAAGCCCAACGCAAACTGGAGGAACAACACCTCATCTTCCGACTAGGCACTTTACAGCCTTCCGGACTGAATATTGAATTCAACAACTTTAGGTCTTGAGCTCCCTCCTCCATCCCCATCCCCTTTCTGTTTCTTCCCCCTTCCTTTTGTTTTTTCCAATAAATTATATAGATTTTTCTTTTCCCACCTATTTCCATTATTTTTAAATATTTTTAAATCTTTTATGCTCCCCCCACCCCCACTAGAGCTATACCTTGAGTGCCCTACCACCCATTCTTAATTAGCACATTCGTTTAGATAATATCACCAACTTTAACACCTATGTGTTCTTTTGTTCTGTTGTCTGTGACATCGTTTGATGATCTGCTTCTATCTATCACTGCTTGTTTGTCCCTACAGCCACACCAACCCCCTCCACTTCTCTCCCCCAACCCAAACCACCCCCCCCCCCCCCCACCGCCCCCCCCACACACACACACACACACACACACACCTTAAACCAACTTATATTTCACCCCTTTCTTGGATCCACTCAAGTTCTGTTGAAGGGTCATGAGGACTCGAAACGTCAACTCTTTTCTTTTCCGCCGATGCTGCCAGACCTGCTGAGTTTTTCCAGGTAATTTTGTTTTTGTTTTGGATTTCCAGCATCCACAGTTTTTTTGTTTTTATCATTGTCAAGACAGGGTCAGACAGACTTCCAGACAAAAGCAAAAACTCCATGAGATAAACAATGTTGAAAAGTTTGACATAATAGATGCTGATAATTCTTTGCTATATAAATTATAGGTAGGAAGAATGGAGCCTTTCTATGTAACCATGAATGAGAAGCCTATCAGAATGGAGGTGGATACTGGTGCAGCCACTATGGTGATTGGTGAGCAAACTTTCAAATACCCGAATCATGGACAACATAAGCTAAATTTATAAGAAACTGATGAAAAATTAAAAACCTACACAGGACAAGACATACAAGTCAAGGGTATATGTAAAGTCACAGTACATTATGGTGGTCAAACAGAGAAATTACCCTTGATGGTACTAGCAGACAAAGGACCTAGTCTCCTTGGATGAAACTGGCTGAAATAAATTAAATTGGAGAGCGCTGAAATCTTCCAACTGAGAACTAATGGGTGATCACAGCTACAACAAAAATATGCCTCAGTTTTCAAGGAAGAATGTGGAAAAATTGAGGGGCTACAAGCAAAAATTCATGTAGATCCAAAGGCAACATGAAGATTTATGAAGACCAGACCAGTGCCTTATGCAATGCGGGTAAAGGTAGACACTGAACTGGGCAGATTAGAAAAATTGGGAGCGATACAACCAGTACAACTTTCAGAGTGGGCAGCTCCAATTGTACCGGTTCTAAAACCTGACCAAAGCATTAGGATATATGGGGACTATGAATTAACAGTTAACAAGGTGGCAAAATTGGATGGACATCCTATACCTAAGAATGGCAAGTGGAAAGGCCTACACAAAGTTAGATATGAGTCATGCCTACCAGCAGTTGGAAGTAGAGAAGGCATCCATAAATACATACAAGGGATTGTTTCAATGCAACTGCTTATCATTTGGCGTATCTCCTGCTTGTGCCATATTCCAAAGAACCCTGAAAAATTTATGACAAGGATTGCCCCATATTGTAGTTTATTTGGATGATGTTCTCATGACTGGACTCACCGAAAAGGAACACTTGAAGAACTTGGAAGAGTTCTGAAACATTTTTCGCAGGTTGGAGTGAGATTGAAGAAAGAATGGTGCACATTCCAGGCAAAAGAGATAACTTCCCTCTGTCAGAAGCTCGATTCACAAGGCCTACATCCAGTTGAAGTAAAAGTGAAAGTCACTAAAAAAAGCCCCAGCGCCAAAGAATACATCCGAACTGAAATCATTTTTGGGGATGATCAATTACTATGGACGTTTTCTGTCTAATTTATCGACAGAACTGGCACCACTGTATTACTTGCTCAAGAAAAACCAGAGGTGGTCATAGCAAACACCACAAGAAGAAGCTTCCACAAAAGTGAAAAAGTTGCTACAATCTTCTACACTGCTAGCACGCTTTGACCCAAAGGAAGAGTTGATAATAACATGCGATGCATCACCTTATGGAGTGGAAGCAGTGCTTTCCCATTGAATAGATGATGGATCAGAATGACCTATAGGATATGTGTCGAGAACACTCTGTACAGCAGAGAAAAAGTACTCACAAATTGAAAAAGAAGGCCAGGCAATCATTTTTGGTGTTAAAAAATTTCATCAATATTTACACGGTCGTTAGTTTACTATCATAACGGACCACAAACCATTATTAGGACTATTCAGTGAAGATATGGTTAAACCCCCTATAGCCTCGGCAAGAGTACAAAGATGGGCGTCGATCTTGGCAGCGTACGAGTATACTTTTATTCATAGACCCAGAAGTCAAATTACAAATGCAGATGCATTCAGTCGTTTACCCTTGCCGGTAAAAGATGAGGATGTTCCAATGCCTCAGGAATTCATTTTGTTGTTGAACTTCCTTGACTCACCACCGATATGTGCTAAACAAATTAAAGATTGGACGAACCGAGACCCAATCTTATCCAAAGTGAGAAATTAAGTTCTTTCTGATTGGTCAAAAACACAAGAGTCAGGTGAAATGAAACCGTATTTCCAAAGAAGATTTGAGATAACCAGCCAAGAAGGTATATTATTGTGGAGAGCTCGGGTGATTGTTCCTCCAAAGGGATGAAAGCCATTGTTATCTGAACTTCACAGTGCACATCCCGGAATTTCCAAAATGAAGGCAATGTATGTGGTGGCCGGGAGTGGATGGACAAATAGAAAACTTAATGAGAAGTTGTATACAGTATCAACAACTGCAAAAATCTGCAACAGCTCCATTACACCCCTGGGAGTGACCAGGAAGGCCATGGGTATGTGTACATATCGACTATGTGGAACCATAGAACCTAGAAAAGTTACAGCACAGAAGGAGGCCATCTGGCCCATCTTGTCCATGCCAGCCCGAGGACACCCAGGTGCCCTATCTAATCCCACCTTCCTGCACCCGGCCCATAGCCCTGCAGCTTACAGCACTTAAGGTGCAGATCCAGGTACTTTTTAAAAGAGTTTAGAGTTTCTGCCTCTACCACCGACTTGGACAGTGAATTCCAGACACCCACTACCCTCTGCGTAAAAAGGTTCTTCCTCATGTTCCCCCCTACACCTTCTACCACTTATCTTGAATCTATGTTCCCTGGTTCTAGAATTCTCCATCAAGGGAAACAATTTTATCCTGTCCACTCTATCTATCCCCCTCATAATTTTGGACACCTCAATCAAGTCACCTCTCAGCCTTCTTTATTCTAAGGAAAATAACCCCAACCTATCCAATCTTTCCTCGTAGCTACACTTTTCTAACCCTGGCAACATTCTTGTAAACCTCCTCTGCAGTCTCTCCAGAGCTATTACATTCTTCCTGTAATGTGGTGACCAGAACTGCACACAATACTCCAGTTGTGGCCTCACCAGTGTTTTATACAATTCCAACATTATATTCTTACTTTTATATTCTATACCTCTGCCAGTGAAGGAGAGCATTCCATATGCCTCCTTTACAACCTTGTCTACTTGAACTGCTGTCTTCAGGGACCTGTGTACTTGTACGCCAAGATCTCTCACTTCAGTTACCCCTCTTAGTATATTCCCATTTACTGTGTGATCCCTGCAACTGTTTGACCTCCCTAAATGTATGACCTCACACTTCTCTATGTTAAAATCCATCTGCCACTTTACCGCCCACTCCACCAACCCATCTATATTGTTTTGGAGATTATGGCTATCCTCTACACTATCCACTACTCGGCCAATCTTTGTGACATCTGCAAATTTCCCAATTGTGCCCCCCACGTTCACGTCGAAAACGTTAATATATAACACAAACTGCAAGGGTCCCAACACCGAGCCCTGTGGAACACCACTTGAGACAACTTTCCATTCGCAAGGGCATCCATTGACCATTACCCTTTGTTTCCTGTTACAAAGCCAACTGTTTATCCAGTTTGCCACATTACCCTGAATCCCATGGCTTTTACTTTCCTGACCAATCTGCCTTGTTAAATGCCTTGCTAAAATCCATGTACACAACATCCACTGCACTACCTTCATCAACCCTTCTTGTCACTTCCTCAAAGAAGGAACAATGTTATGGGAACAATGTTTCTACTTACGATAGATGCTCATTCAAAATGGATGGACATATACAAGGTGAGGTCACACAATTCTTCAGCAACATTAGACAAGCTACGACAAAGTTCCGGTATAAATGGATCATCTGAAGTGCTAGTATCAGATAATGGAACAGTATTCACAAGTGCTGAATTTAACTGATTCACAAGCCTTAAAGGTATTGTTCATGTGAAGACATCTCCATACCATCCTTCTTCAAACGGACTCACCGTAAGAGCAGTTCAGACGTTCAAATCTAGTATAAAGGAATTATCTGGAAATTCAATAGAGACTATATTGGCACATCTTCTTTTCCCCTATAGAACAACCTCTCATACAACAACAGGTGCCACACCTGCAGAATTGTTGATAAAACCCCATCTCGAATTGAGACTAAGCCTAATCATGACAAACTTGGTAGGGGGAGGTAGAAGGTAGGCAGGGAAATCAGAAAATAGGGCATGATCATCACAGTAGGGACAGAACATTTAAGGTAGGAGAGAAGATATTTGTGAAAAATTTTAGAAAAGGACCAGCATGGTTGTCCGGTGAAATAAGTGTTGTAACAGGACTGCTTTCTTACCACGTGAAAGTCGAAACTTGAACAATAAAGAGACGTGGATCACATACAAAAAGTAGAAGTGATTCCACCAGTGTTCGAGACTGAATCAACATTTCCTGTTGAAAGAACTCAGCCATGTACAAATGTATTTGAAGGGCTGACTATACCTGAAAGAGTCAAAGGAACAAATTTACAGGTACCTGCTGTAGAACCTGAAACTCAGACGACTTCAGTAACGGAAACTCCAAAGCAAACTTCAGAAGCTGTAGAACTAAGATGTTCTACACGCATAAGGAAACCCCCAGGGAGACTGACTTTGTAAATAATTGATCTGTGTAAATAACTTGAAATATTGAAAAATTGTAAAATGTATTTTTAAGTAAAGGTGGGGGTGTGATAATCTGATGTGTAATATACCTCTCAGAACTGCCTGTCCAATCAGAGGGTCAACAGCGCGGCAGCCTTGGCAGCGTCACTGATAGAGGGTCAGTTAATCAGGACTGCAGGGAGAAGAAAAGGTGTTGTAATCTGATAGGTAATATACCTTTAAGACAAGTATTTTGATGTAAGGTCACATGATCTTAATACCCAATAGCAGAGTAGCACAGGCTACCTCTCTGTGAGAGAGTCTTGAGTTAGTCACTGATGAGTGAAGACAGAGTTTTATGCTGTAAGCACATAAGTGTAGCTGCTGAGTTTAGTTTGTAAAGAAACAGCATGTATTTATTCTAACAATGATCTCCTGATGTTCTCTGTCTCATTACCAACTTGGCCACTGCAATTTAAGCGTACAACTCAGATCCTTTAGCCCAACAAACCTAAGGGCACTGGATCCAACAACAGGGCAGTTCCATGTTGAGGCACCCTCGAAGGGTAGGCCATCAGATCTGCAGGAATAGGCCATTCAGCCTGTCAAGCCTGCTTTGCTGTTCAATAAGACCATGGCTGGTCTGACTGTGGCCTTGAATCCACTTTCCTGTTTATCCCCGATAACCCTTAACTCCCTTGTCAATCAAAGGCTATTTTTTTTTAGTGTGCTGGGCAGGCCCAAGCGATCGGAAGGGTAAATCCTCGAGCAGGAGCATCAGAGCCGTGGGTGCAACCATTGCTGCCGGGGGACCCTTCGGTGGACCATGGAGTGGTCATAAAGGAAGGATCACCCTCCCCCCACCACCCCACCCAACCCCACCCCCACTTCCCTTCACCACCACCACCAACACTTCTCTCCCCCCCCCCCCCCAGCCAGGGACAAATTGCAAGGTCTCCTCAGTTTACCTGGTGGTCTTCCCAGACAGTGGGGGCCATTCTGATGCCAATCAAATGCTGGCAGTGCAGGAAGTGGCCCATAATTGGTCACTTAATTGAATTAATTAGCTACCCACCTCAGGTCATCAGGTGTCTCCGTTGCTACTTTCCCATTTTTGGATATGTGTCATGGATGCAGGAAGATGTAGGGCTTCCTTCTCAACACTATTTGGTTACATTTTACCAACGATCTCAACTCCTAGCCCATCTCCAGAGGGCAGCTAAAACTCCGATTCTTGTTTTTAAGCATCTCAGTCTCTGCTAGTTTTTTTTTCCACAAGTATTATACTTAAATTATACATAACAGATGTCAGCAAAAGATGGTCGGGCAGATGCAGCTGATGTTATGTCTAGATGTGATTAATTGAGGTTGCTTCCTAAGTTTGCTGACTGTGTCAGCTGTCATGTGTGTACAGCAGTGTGAAGTCCTATTATACTGAGGGAGAATGTTCCATTGTATTCTGTGGGCCATCATTCAAACATTCTACTTGGAGCTGGTCGCAGTTATTACAGGGATAAAAACAGAAAATGCTGGAAAAACTCAGCAGGTCTGGCAGCATCTTTGGAGAGAGAAACAGAGTTAACGTTTCGAGTCCGTATGACTCTTCTTCAGATGCTGTTATTACAATATCTGATTTACATGCCAAAGTTCCTTCATTTTTTTGAAGTTACAATAGCTGGAGTTTAGTGCGACCAGGCAGGGTTATGGGGATGGAAGCAGAAGGGGGGGTGACAGAGGCCCTCCCATCTCGATCTTTGCTCTTGCCATGATCATGTATTATCTGGCCAATTAGCAGCTGGCTGGTGGTGTTGCCAATGAATTGGTGTGCAGGGGCAGGAGAGTTGTCATTACTGGGGATGGACCATCACCTGGAAGAGGGTTCTGGCGGCCTGTTTAAAGGGAAGCCAACAACCGACATAGCTCTTAGGCTTGGAATATCATAACTGTTCAATGCCCCGCATCTCCATGAAGGAACTTTGAGCTCAAATTAGCATTGCAATCCAACATCCAGCCGACTGGGACCACTGCCACTTGGGAATAACTGCACCCCCTCTTCATCCTGGGAACACCCTTCAGGATCCTTAGACCACCTCCCCACCTGAAATGCTTCACCCTTCAATTTCCAGTCACCACACAGGCCCCCCCTAACCCCAACACCCCCCACTAGGCACATGGTAGCCCATTGGAAAGACCTTAAAGCCTGTGGAATCTGCTTGTGGGAATGGTGGAAATAAGAGCCCAGGGCGCCCCCTAGTTCAGTGATTACTTGCTGTATGTCCCTTTCCAGGCTACTCAGGCAAGGTACTTCTCTTGAGATTGAAGGAGATCTCTCTAACGAACCAAGCAAGCCCGGATAGAGAGAGCCTGGATGGAGGGAATCAGCAGCAGTAGGGATGTTCGGAGAACCTAGATCCAGTGCCGCAAGTGGGTAGATGACCTTCTCGATTCCGCAAGGACGCATAACAAAGTTGTCTCCTTCAGTTGACAGCAAATAGGAGGGTGTGCGGGTGTGGATGCTGAGGAGTGGGAGTCCACCAGACGGCTAAGCTGACCAGTGCAAGAATGCAGCCAAGTGCCAGACTGATACATGCATGCCCCAGAGGCTGCAGCAAGCATGCAGGGTGATTATGTGTTGTGGCCTTTATAGTCTAGCCTATGAAACTTATATGTCTGCACAGAAGAATATGGTGCAGAATGCCAGAGAGAGAGAGAGCACGGCCTGATGGCCAAATTGGCACCCTAACACGTATGGAGGAAGAGACGCTGCAGCTGGCTGGCCACAAGAGAGGCTACCCCGTCACAGACGGTGGAGCTCTTATTGAAGAGGGGATTTTCTCAGGAAATGGGTGCGGAAGGAGCAACAGATAAGCATGAAGCATGGTTGCGCCTTCCAAGTAGCAGAGATGTGGCCAAGCTGTAGCCAAATCTGTGGCCCTCCGTCTGAAGGATCACATAAGTCTGATCTTTCTGTTTCCTCCTGCAGGCAAATCACCACTAAAGCTGCACAGCTACAAGGAAACACGAATTCTTCCCTTGTCCCCACCTCTGTCAATGCAACCAGTTCCTGTCAAGTTTGGGACCCTTGTCTTTCACAAGTGATCGCATGCGCACTACTGCAAATTTTCCAAAGTCAAACTGAGAAACACTGTACGGAATCGTCGGCATTAGACATGTTCAGTGATGTGATCGGGCAATATGGCGAGAAGGCCAAAAATCAGAATCATGACATCGTGCAACCAGTTCGCGATTGTCTGCTCAGCCCGTCGATGGCGGGCTGCGTTTCCCACCATCGGACATCGGCAATCTCATTGTAAGACATCAGCATATCATTATAAGGTTAGCCTGGCAGACACATCCAGCCCTGTGGGATCGTTCGCACACGTCAGCATGATTGCACACCAACATGTTTCACAACCATAAATAAAAGACATGCACGTGGCAGGCTGCACTTTGAGGGGAACTCGGAGGTGAGTGCACAGTAACGCTGTGGAGCGCTTGCGAGGGAAGCCTTTTGGACATCAAGGTTGAGGTGTGTTGGGGGTGGGGGGGGGGTGCAGGCAAAGGCTTCCCTGATGTTGAGATGACTTTGAGGGGGTGGGGGGGCAAAGGCTGGCTTGCAGTTAAAGGTAGCGCATAAGCACATGCGGGGTGGAGGGGTGATGGGCAAGGGAATTAGCCACACATTAGGGATACCTTGTATAAAAAGACCAATCCGCTGCAGCTGAGACAGTTCCGGTGAAGCCACATTGATATGATTGGAGTCAGGCTTCTAGATTATCTGTCCACTCAAGCAACACAGAGGCATCAAAGTGCCATCAAGTGCTCCAAAGCTTTTCAGCCCTTGGGCACAGGCTGCAAACTAGTGAGCATTTTTGTTGGACTGCAGAACAGTTGGATACCTGGGCAGGTTGTACAATCTCCTTGCTAAAGCTGGCCATGGAGCAGTCACTGGTGGAGGTGCTCACAGCCCCTTGCAATGTCATCATCCCAGTTTGGACCAGTCTCCCCCATGGTTCAAGCTAACAGTGCAGCCTTGCAGTGCGGGTTAGCCGAGAGCAGAGCATGCAGTCTAATGCACAAAGCTGCTGTCAATCGGTCAGGTGGAGTGGGGCAGAGGAGGGTGGGGTCTCGGGCAGCCATGCAGTGCACCAATCTCTCACCATCCAAGTGGTGGCCAGCACTCTCTGGGATGCATTAAGGGGCCTTCAGACTTAACCAAGGGAGAGATTCCTAGTACACCCTTCCAAAGCATGTGTCTCTCTTTTTCATCCTTCAGGAGGAGTACATCAGGTGCTAGGAGCCTGGTGAACTAGCCCATTGCATACAGAGAGTGAATACGATGGAGAAGAGAGGGATTGAGGCTACCTGGCTGCATAGAGGGTGAAGCAGCATCCTCTGGATGAAGTGGTGGCTGGGGCTCCCACCAACGCCACCGAAGAGCCACAGCGAGCCGACTCTGGTCAGCGTCTAGCTAGCCGCAGGGTCTATAGACGCCACCTTTCATTCCTGCAAATGGCCGAGAACCATATCACCGAAGACTGCACGTCCAGAGAACTGGTTGAACATATCTGCCAGCTACTGCAGGACATGGAGGGCATCCACTGCCAGTGGCTGTGAAAGTGACAGCGGTGCTCAATTTCTTCACCAGTGGCTCCTTTCAGGGCTCCACGGGTGACCTCTGCGGGATATCACAAGCCTCCATCCACAACTGCATCCATGAGGTCACAGATGTCATCCAATGAGGAGGCCGTTGACGGTGGTGGTGAGGTGGTCCTCAAAGGCGATGATGACGCTGATGAGGCCCTCGCACTGGCCAGACGAGGCAGGCGCACTCGGGAAGCCCTCATAGCTGCTAGATTTGTGGAGGATGAGAACTTACAGTGAGGAGACACCATAAGATTCTTACATTGCAGCTGTGAACATTTGATTCCAGTCTGGCTTATGGCAATTCATTGCAGGAGGACACTCCATAGATTTTCACATTGCTTCTGTGAATGTCTGACTTCTGTCTGGCCGAGAGCAGCACGCTTGCACTCTGTGATCAGGTTCATAACATGGAGAAGCAGCTGTGAAATGTTAAAGGCATCTGATCCTTTGTCCGCCTTCAGCACTTGATCCCATCAGGAGCACAGCGTCACTGGTCACAGATGCTGATGAGATGGGGGTTCAGCCCCGCCTTAAAGGTGCTGAGAGCAGATAGAGAAAATGATGGAACTCTGTGACGCCTGCCCACTGTATTCTGGCAGCAATGACAAGCACCATCAAGGTTCAAACATCAGTAATGTGTCCAGGGAGTGTGAGGCCAGAGCATCACTTTGGTCTGAAGGCTGCACAAAGCACAGGGAAGAGGCCCTGGACTGACATACCTGCTTTTATCTTGTGCAGAAAGGTTTCACATCTGAGTGACATGAACACTGCTCATCAGAACCAGGAGCCAGAGGCAGGGAGATATTCTTGGGAGTTTATTGACAATAGTGAACAGTATGTACAAGTGATTAACATCCTTGCCCAGGCTGTGCAACTACATCTTCTTAACCTTCCTAACCCTGCCGCTACGTCTTTGTTGTCCCTGGGCATCCACAGTGGAGGAGGAGGCAGCCTGCCTATTGCTACTCCCTGTCTGTGATGAACTTGACAGGTGTCCTCTGGAGGGCCGAGAAATGGAGGGCCCTATCCTGCTTTTGGAGACCTGTTGTGTGGCAGTGGCACCCTCCTCGACCTGTGGAGCTGGAGCTGTTGGGGTAACAGGAAGAGGTGATTCGGATGGGCTGGACATTCCTGAAGTCACCTGGGTGGAGATCCCAGGATTGCACCTGCTGATCCTCCTCTTTATGGGTGCCCAAGGGTCCCTGGCTGACTCTTTGAGGAGCACAGGGAAGAGGCCCTGTGAGATCAAGCGGCCCCACATCTCTCTCACATACACACTGTTGGAGGCCCACTATGGCATCAGCGAAGAAGTTCAGCCCATGGAGCAGTGCAGGAGTGACGTCCTGGACCAAGGTCTACATGGCGGCTGTCATCCTACCAGTGTTGACTTTGGTGCGTTGGCATGTCGTGCTATCACCTCAGCCTGAAGGCGGACGGATTCCTCCATTGTGCCCTGCAATCTGAAGAGTACAGCAGACATGCTTTCCTGATGTTCCGGAGCTTGCCTTTGCAGCTCCAGCAACTGTGACATGACCAAGTCCAGAGGCTCGTCATCTGACTTGGACTCAGCAAATTTCAGGCCTCCAGCAGTCCTCTGAGTGCCAGACAACAGGGAATTCCCTACTGTCACCTGCTGTGGATCAGAAAGTATGATGTGCTCACCAGATTATGATCCTGAGTCTAGTCTAAAGCTAGTTCCCACCAAGGTTGTGTCTCTGCGCTAGTGGAGGGTGTAGGTGAGTGCTGCGATGGGACTTCAAGGAGGGGGCCTCCAGGTTCCTCTTCAGAGGTTTTTTTGGTGCTTCATTGGCGGCCCTGGGTCGTGGACTCCGTCGGCTGTTTGGTACATGTGACTGCAAAAGCAAAGGGAGATAATGTAGCCTGTGAAACAGGACACATCATTCACAGCATGGTTGTCTGATGGATATTGCTCTGCTGGATCCTCACTTGGTAGAGCACCACCGACCTCACCGTCAGCACAGGAACGGTCCAGATCTTCACAGCCATCTGGATGGCTCTGTTTTCAAAGTCCGTGAGGACCTTGATTTCAGGTATCCCTCTATCGGTCTGCAGTCTCTCCCTCTTGTGTGCCAGCTTGTCCTGCATAAATAGAGATGAAGAGAGTGTAAACAGGATGCCTGCCAGGCCAGATGATAAGTACGCCTGGCATGTGTGGGTGGTGAGTGGTCCCATGGACGGGATGAGGACAATGAAGGTGTGGGTGAGAGAGTGAATGGTCATGTCCCTTGAACCAGCCATGAGTGAGGGCCCTGTGGATATGTGATGGGTTTGTGAATGTGTGAGTTGAGAGTGATGAACAGAGGAGATCATTCATCCTCTTGCGGCATTGGGTGGCTGTCCTCTTTTGCAGGGCATTGGTGCTGACCACCACTGCCTCTGCCTCCCAAGCCGAATTTGTGAGGTTGCTGCCCATCCTGTGGCCAGAGCAGAGATAGAGGGCATTAAGGTGGGCCTCTACTGCATCCAAAAGGCGCTAAAGGGATGCGGCATTGAACCCAGAGGCTGCAGTCTTTTTGCCTTTCGGGGCCATGTCTTCTTTGCAGCAGTCGTGGGCTAGAAGCACTGAGAGGTGTGCGCAGGGCTGCTCTTTAAGTATGGCACCCGACATGATGAAGCAGCAAGACGATGGCATGGCGGGTGAATGAGACCCCGCCTGCCCGCCTGGAAACGGCATGTTTCTCGGTAATGCATAATTAATGCAGTGGGTTTGGGACAATATGGCATGATAAGTTGCTATTGTGGCCAACAGGTAAAACATTGTTTTACCCGCCCGCTACCACACTTAGTGCAAATCTGGGACGATTCCACCCATTGAGTGAGATGAAACAAAGTGCAAAGAAAAGGGAGGAATTAAATTTATATCACAACTTCTCAACATCAGGATGTCCCAAAATGCTTCATAGGCAATAGAGTGTCATCAATGTTGCAGCTGCTGCTTTTTGTGGTATTTGGTAAAAGCTAAATGGTTACCACGACACCAGAAGGATCCCTTGCTCTTCAGTGCTGTTTACCTGAGGGGGCAGACATTGCCTTGGTTTAATGTCTCAGCCAAAGACAGCACCTCCCATACAGATTGGCCAGTTCTAATTGGATACATTCCAGGTGACTTGGTAACATGATCTCCAGTATCCAAACTAATCAAGCCCCCATCATAATCTAACAGCCTTTTCTTCTATCTCCAATATTTTTAAAGTTAATAGAAATAATAGTCCAAGGCTAATATATCCATATGGCGTACAATGCCCAGAACTGAACAACATACTCCACTTGGTGTTAACTGGAACTTTATATAAATATAACATAACGGCCATCCCTTCGTATATCAGCCCTCCTGTGGTAAAGGTGAACACATCATTAGCCTTTTCAGATTATTTTTTGGCCTTGTCCAATAAAATTTAAGGATATCGGTACTTGTGATCAATGTTTAAAAATAAGGTGTCACCCATTTAAGACAGAGATAAGGAGAATTTCTTTCTCTCAGAGGGTCATGAGTCTTTAGAACTCTCTTCCTCAAAAGGCGGTGCAAGCGGAGTCTTTGAATATTTTTAAGGCAGTGATAGATAGATAAGCAAAGGGCTGGAGCATTATTGGGGGTAGGCCGAAATTGGAGTTGAGGTTACAGTCAGATCAGCCATGATCTTATTGAATGGCATAGCAGGCTTGAGGGACAGAGTGGCCTATTCCTGCTCCTAATTCATATGTTCGTATGATCCTTAAACCTCTCAGCTGCACTATGTTTTCCAGCTTCTTGCCATGTATGGGCGGAATCGTGCAGTCCCATTGGTGGCAGGTGACAAGGCAGGCATGAGCAGCCACTATGGCGAGAAGGCCGAAAATCAGTTTTACGGCCATCGTGAAACCAGTTTGCAATTGTCCACTTCGTCCATCAATGGTGGGCCGTGTTTCCCACTGCCACACATCCAGAACCTAATTTCAATACTTTGGCATCTTATTATAAGCCCTGCTCAGATTCATCCCCCCAACCCTGGATCGTCCAGGCACATCGGTGTCACAACTGTACATAAGCGATGTACACTTGGTGAGCTGCACTTCGCTCGGGACTTTGAGGTTTGTTTTCCTCCCTTGCTTCAGGCAGCAGTCATGCTCATCAGCACCAGGCTTCAGAGGCAGCACCACTTTGCTTTTATGGGGGCTCATGGGCAGGTCTCTACCTACCAGACCAGCCATAAGGTGGGGGTGGCTTTTGAAGGGCTGCAGGGCTAGTGCTGGCTTAGGAATGGGAGAGAAGTGGCCTCAGGCAAGGGAAGAGGCTAGAGGGCAAGGGCTATATTGGGGAAGGAAGATATCCCAGGTTGTGTGACAGAACACAAGTTGATCTGCACAAATAGCCTCAAGGTGGTGAGGGCTGAGGAGGCAGTCTCCAGAGGAGATGAGGCAGATGGAGATGTAAGGGTGTGTATTGAGAGAGTGAGTGGTGATGTCTCTTGAGCTGGCAGTGAGTAAGATGCTAGTGAATGTGTGATGGGCTTGTGAGTGTGCGAGTTTTGATTGATGAGATGGTTGACTTACCCTGGCGGAACAGATGAGATCATTCAGCCTCCCAAGCTGAAATGGTGAAACTGATGGGTGTCCTGCAGCCAGAGCAGTGTTAGAGGACATCACGGAGGGCCTCCATGGTGTCCAGAAGGCATCCCAGGGCATATACATCACAGAATCAGGGGGCTGCACTTTTCTTGGCTTTTGGGGCCATGTCTCCATTGGAGCAGTCCTGGCTGCAAGCATTGAGAACTGTGCGTGCGGCAGCAGTCTAAATATGGCGCCTGGTGTGAGGAAGCGGCGTGTGGGCAAATTGGAGGCCGCCCAAAAGAGATCTCGCGTGTTTCCCGTGACTGCATAATTTATGAGGCGGCAAGGGGACGATACAGCACTAAAACCTGCCATTGTGGCCAGCAGGTAAAAAGTCTTTTTTCAAGCCCGCTACTGTACTTAACGAAAATCTGGGACAATTCCACACAATGTTTCTTAGATCGAAGGTGGATGACCTCATGTTTCCCCACATTGAACTCTAAATGCCACAGTTTTTTCCACTCAATCTATTAATGCCCCTTTATCTCGTCCCATCTGCAATATTTACAATGCCTTCTAACATGGTATCTTCAACAAACTTAGGTATGAGTCTCTCTATCCCTTCATCCAACTTATTTATAAGTATATTGTAAAGTATATTGAGGCCTCAGTATAGATTTCTGGGGGAAACCATAAGTCACATCCAGCCAATCTGAGCACATATCATCATCCTGCCTCTCTGCTTCCTATCACTTAACCAATTTCCTAACTAAACCAACATTGCCACCAATTCAATGTGTTATCATTTTTGTTAACAGTCTCTTTTGTGGAATCTTGGGTTGAATGCCTTCTGGAAATCCATATAGATAACATCCATAGACATGCTGTTAACGATTATGTGACCGCCTCAAAAAATTAAACTAGATTCATTAAAATTAACCTTGATGAATTCATAAATTTATAAATACTGGCTTTCTCTGATCAGCTCATGTTTATATAAATGGTCAGTCACTGTATTCCTTATAACAGATTCTGGTAACTTCCCAAAACTCATATTAGGCTAATAAGCCCATAAGTTCCTCGTTTATCTGCTCTATCCTTCTGAGGAAGCAAAGTGACATTGTCAGTTTTCCAATCCAAGGGAACAATTCCTGAATTGAGTTTTGGAAAATCATGACTAACATCTTTAATTTCCTCACCTATTTCTTCTAATAAGCTGGTAGAAACTATCAAGTTCTCAAGATTTGTCTGCCTTTAATCTCATTAGTTTCTCCATTACCATTTTTCTTTTATTACATTAAATATAGTCAGTTCCTCCTCTTGATTTATTTTTAGTTCCTCTTGTATCTCCAGTACTTTATTCTTATCCCCTCTGAGGAAACTGATTAAAAAGTAATGATTTCCAATTATAATATCATCAGCGCCTATCATTAAGAGGCCACATTACTCTTGGTCACCCTCTTTTTCATAATACATTTGTAAAAATATTTAGTATTTACCCTTGACATCGCATGCAAACTTTTCTCATATTCCCTTTCTGCGGTTCTCACCACTTTCATTATATCCTTATACTGTTCTTTATATTGTTCCCACACTGCAGAACTTTTACTGTTCTTTCCATTTGCATAAGCACTTATGTGGTTAATATGGAAATCCAGAACTTGCTGTCAGTGATTCTACCTTCTCCACAGAGCATGCAGTTGAAATCCTCTGTGTCTGCAATCAATTAGGAATCACTGAACTGATGAGAACTTATTGTTTTACTCTGTTTTTTCATCAAGTTCCTCTGATCTCTGCATTAATGTTTTTCATTACTTTATCACTGTCATCTGGCAGTTTATAAATAACTTCCCCAAATTCACTTCTAATTCACTTTTTAGTTTTAATGCTATGTACATCAGTATAGTATATAAAACATTCAATTGGAGATTAGACCCTGTTCTGCCTTTATGCCATGATGTTGTTTATAAAATACCTTACTTATCACACTCCCATTTTTAATCACTTCTGCTGTATGTTAATCGGTTATTCTGTTGTTACTTCCTATTTTTATTCTGAACCTGAAGTGTTTATATTACCTTTAACACTATTGATGACCTGGACTTTGCTCTTATCCCACAGAGGATGGTAAATGCTGAGCTGCTCAAATCCCAGAGAGAAACTTGAACAGCTGCCACAACCGTTTTGCAATTTATATTTTTATTTTGAGAAGCATGCCTTAAATTCAGTAGTAATAAGTCCAGCAAGTCTTTGAGGTTTTTTACAAAACTAAATTAAACATTTATCAATAGTAGGAAAGATTTTAAGCACACACACAGATCTACAAATTACTACTATAATTACTCCTAATTCCCCTAATTAATCTGTCTCCAAGTTACACCTCCTTTAAAGCAACAGTAAAACAAAATAGATTTTAATAGACCCAGGGAACGCACACAATACCCTGGACGGTGATATTCACAGTGAGTTTTCTTAGCTTCAGTTCCTGTAGACAACAACTTGATACATATAGGCTGGAGGCTTTTCACTCTTACTAGATCTTAGAATGCCTTCCTCCTTACACATTGCCTCGTCTCCTTTATACATGTTTCTCCCTTTTTAATGTAAATTTCATTGTTACAGTATGTCTTTACAACTTTACTTTTTCCATAATATAAATCTTCCATGATACTCATATTATCAGTAATCTTTGGGAAAAATAAACACATTGTTTGGCTTAGCCTCTGTTGGCTAGGGGTAATGCCTTACCATCTCTTTGAAATTCATAACTCTGGTTTATCTAAAGATGGTAATGTTCTTACATTCTAAAACTTCAGCCATGTTCACGTATTTAGAATTCAAACCTAGCTTCTCTTTTGATAACTCAAAAGCTCCAGGCTACCTCTGAAGAAGAGCTATACAGACTCGAAACATTAACTCTGGTTTTCTATCCACAGATGCTGTTAGACCTGCTGAGTTTTTCCAGCATTTTCTGTTTTTATTTCAGATTTCCAGCATCCGCAGTATTTTGCTTTTAGCTCCAGACTGTCTGCGATTCAATTAAACCACCACCCCCCCCAAACACACATCCACACAGAGAAACTAATCCAAACCCCACTATTAACCTACCTTTACAATAAATCACAATAATCTTATGAAAATTATTATATTTTCATGACATCCCTTTTACTAATATTTGGGCTATTTTTATTACTGCCTGAGCTCTCCCACCCCCTATCTCCGCCTAGCTCCAATTTCATTGTTATTAGAATCTTTCTACAGTCACATTTATCCTTTCAATTCAGATCTTGGTCCCAGCCCAGAAGCCAGTACCAGTGTACAGTTCCTGCCCGTCCAATTACTGGTACCAATATTCGAATGAAATGAAATTCCTGTTCACCATACCAATCCTTTAGCCACATCTTAACTTTCCTAATCTAATTTGCACATAGCTCAGGCAGTAGTCTCAAGATTATTTTATAATTATGGTCCCACTTTTTTTCACAAGTGTAAATATTCTCCATATCCATCCTATCATACCCTTTCATAACCTGCAAGGCCTCAATCAGGTCACATCCCAGCCAGCAAGAGAAAGAATCTTCCTGATATGTATAACCTCTCAGTTTGGGATGATGCTTGTAAACCTTTTCCTGTTAATCCTAGGAAGCAGAATGGAAATGCCTCTGATAACCTTCCCCATGTAAAAAAAAATGAGTAGGCTAACCAAACTAATTATCACCTGTTCCAAGACGATATTCCCAGCAAATATCCCATGTTGCACTCATATCAATAGGATAGTCCTCACCACAATGAGTGTGAACATTTTATTGGCCATCTAAGCTGAGATGATTAACCTCCCTGGCCCTTTACTGCCCTCTATCTCAATGCTGTAGCCTATGACCCTTTAAACTGTATGATTTATTTTTGTTCATTTTTTAAAAACATGTTTCAAACGCACCCAGGATTACAGGTATCTCCAGGACATAAAACGTTTCTCGGACTGCTGTTCCCATCACATTCTGAAATCCACACTCAGTGCCATGCGCTGCAATATGAACACACTCGACCTCTCCCTCCAGCAGCACCGCCGTACCCTTTTTCAAAGCTGTATGTGCCCCCAGTTTAATTTTATTCTTCGACTCATCCGACGCCTCAACAAGAAACTTTTTCTCTTTCTCTCAAGTGCTAAGGAACGCAATCTCCAACAAATCATCAACACCAACACCCATCTAGGACCCTCCACCTCTGCCTGTCCCTCCGTCCCCACCCCATCTTCCAATCCCAGCCCCAGCTGTGTATTCACTATACCCCCTGACCTTCCCCTCTCCAATGCTGAATGTTCAGTGCTCAGCAAAGGACTTAGTTTCATACCCTTGCGCCCTCACCTCAATGAATTTTGGGCTCGGCATGATTCTGAACTCTTCTTCCACCACCTTCGTCTCCGGGCTCACCTTTTTGGGCACGAGTCCTCTCCCCGTTCAATGGATCCTTTCACCCACCTCCAATATTCTCCCTCCACCTGGACCCCTCCCTCTGGATTCTTACCTTCTCTTGATCTTTTCATTGAGAACTGTCAGCGCAACATTAGTCGTCTCAATTTCTCTGCTCCTCTCACCCACACAAATCTCTCTCTCTCTGAATTTACTGCACTCCATTCTCTCAGGTCCAACCCTGACATTGTCATCAAACCTGCTGACAAGGGTGGTGCTGTTGTTGTCTGGCGCACTGACCTCTACCTCGTGGAGGCTGAGCGTCAACTCACAGACACCTCCTCCTACCTCTCCCTGGACCATGACCCCACCACTGAACATCAAGCCATTGTTTCCAGGACTGTCACTGACCTCATCTCCTCTGGGGATCTTCGTCCCACAGCTTCCAAGCTGTTAGTTGCCCAACCTCGGACGGCCCGCTTCTATCTCCTACCCAAAATCCACAAACAGAACTGCCTCGGTAGACCGATCGTCTCAGCTTGCTCCTGCCCCACAGAACTCATTTCTCATTATCTTGACTCCCTTCTCTCTCCCGTTGTCCAGTCCCTTCCCACCTACATCCGTGATTCCTCTGACACCTTACGTCACATCAACAATTTCCAGTTCCCTGGCCCCAACCGCTTCCTCTTCACCATGGACGTCCAATCCCTCTACACCTCCATCCCCCACCAGGATGGTCTGAGGGCCCTCAGCTTCTTCCTCGAACAGAGGCCCGAACAATCCCCATCCACCACTACTCTCCTCCGTCTGGCTGAACTTGTTCTCACACTGAACAATTTCTCCTTCAACTCCTCTCACTTCCTCCAAATAAAAGGTGTGGCTATGGGTACCCGCATGGGCCCCAGCTATGCCTGTCTCTTTATGGGGTATGTGGAACATTCCTTGTTCTAGTCCTGCTCCGGCCCCCTTCCACAACTCTTTCTCCGGTACATCGATGATTACTTCGGTGCTGCTTCATGCTCTCATCGTGACTTGGAAAAATTTATTTGCTTTCAATCTCCACCCCTCCATCATTTTCACGTGGTCCATCTCTGACACTTCCCTTCCCTTCCTTGACCTCTCTGTCTCAATCTCTGGTGATAGACTGTCCACCAATATCCATTACAAACCCACCGACTCCCACAGCTACCTCGACTACAGCTCCTCACACCCCGCTTCCTGTAAGGACTCCATCCCATTCTCTCAGTTCCTTCGCCTCTGTCGCATCTGTTCCGATGATGCTACCTTCAAAAACAGTTCCTCTGACATGTCCTCCTTCTTCCTTAACCGAGGTTTTCCACCCACGGTCGTTGACAGGGCCCTCAACTGTGTCCGGCCCATCTCCCGCGCATCTGCCCTCATGCCTTCTCCTCCCTCCCAGAAACATGATAGAGTCCCCCTTGTCCTCACGTATCACCCCACCAGCCTCAGCATTCAAAGGATCATCCTCCGCCATTTCCGCCAACTCCAGCATGATGCCACCACCAAACACATCTTCCCTTCACCCACCCTATCGGCATTCCATAGGGATCGTTCCCTCCGGGACACCCTGGTCCACTCCTCCATCACCCCCTACTCCTCAACCCCCTCCTATGGCACCACCCCATACCCACGCAAAAGATGCAACACCTGCCCCTTCAATTCCTCTCTCCTCACCGTCCAAGGGCCCAAATACTCCTTTCAAGTGAAGCAGCATTTCACTTGCATTTCCCCCAAATTAGTCTACTGCATTCGTTGCTCCCAATGTGGTCTCCTCTACATTGGAGAAACCAAACGTAAACTGGGCGACCGCTTTGCAGAACACCTGCGGTCTGTCCGCAAGAATGACCCAAACCTCCCTGTCGCTTGCCATTTTAACACTCCACCCTGCTCCCTTGCCCACATGTCTGTCCTTGGCTTGCTGCATTGTTCCAGTGAAGCCCAACGCAAACTGGAGGAACAACACCTCATCTTCCGACTAGGCACTTTACAGCCTTCCGGACTGAATATTGAATTCAACAACTTTAGGTCTTGAGCGCCATCCTCCATCCCCATCCCCTTTCTGTTTCTCCCTTCCTTTTGTTTTTTCCAATAAATTATATAGATTTTTCTTTTCCCACCTATTTCCATTATTTTAAAATATATTTAAAATCTTTTATGCTCCCCCCACCCCCACTAGAGCTATACATTGAGTGCCCTACCATCCATTCTTAATTAGCACATTTGTTTAGATAATATCACCAACTTTAACACCTATGTGTTCTTTTGTTCTGTTGTTTGTGACATCTTTTGATGATCTGCTTCTATCACTGCTTGTTTGTCCCTACAACCACACCAACCCCCTCCACTTCTCTCTCTCTCCCCCCACCCAAACCCCCCCCACCCACCACCGCCACACACCTTAAACCAGCTTATATTTCACCCCTTTCTTGGACTCACTCAAGTTCTGTCGAAGGGTCACGAGGACTCAAAACGTCAACTCTTTTCTTCTCCGCCGATGCTGCCAGACCAGCTGAGCTTTTCCAGGTAATTCTGTTTTTGTTAAGTATAACTTGATTCCAAAACTCTTCAGTGAAAGGTAAGGGATGAAAATATCAAAATGCAGCAACAGTAAGTTTATTCTTATTGGTGTTGTCCCAGGAGAGAAGGTTTAACAGCAGTTGAATCCTCAAAAGATGGGTATAAAACTATTAAAACCATTCTTTTGAGAAAAGTTTTGTGAAACACAAGAAAGAAATAATTATAATTACTTGGGGAATGGTGGGTGGAGCGGGTTGGTGGTGGTTGCAGAGGATGGGAACTCAGAAATTGTTTCTCTGAACAGATGTTTCTCAACAAGCTAGGAGGTGCATTATTTCCTCAGTCCTGTCAAGTACTTTCACTTTTAATCTCTTCTTGGAAATAATTTGGGAATGAATTAGTTTCAAGATTGTGCGCTGGGAATCATAGATACGATTCACATGATGCATCTGAGCTAAACTTCAGAGTTTCTAATGAATGCTCATGCCTCTTTAATTGAATAGGTGACCAGATTGTTTGAGCTCTAGTCAGTTTTGTTGATGGTCTTTTGGTGAATCATGAATAGGGAGGAGTGAGAGGAGCAACACTTCTGTTTGGTGGGACCACAAAGAGAAGAGCAAAGAACAAGGAGACGAAGACAGTCAATTTACAAACAGAGGTACAGGCCTGTGCCTTGCCCTGGAGCAGCAAATTCAGATGCAGGTTATTTTTTGCACTTGGACATTGTCTAGAAAGAAAGGTAATGCCAAAAACAAGTCAGCTAGCCCATGAAAGGAACATGGTTCCTTAATGAGGAGAGTTGGGGAAATTAAGTTAAGGAAATGAAGTCTGTTTACAATTGATACATTGTACATTCATCTACTCTTTGTAAAATTATGGGAGAATATGCACAAATTACCTCAAGTTGAAATTGGGTGTAAAACATCAGTTTTGAATTGGCAGCCCACTTTACAACTTGCTTTACTTTACTTCGCCCATGTAATTAAATACTATGCAGTCTTAAATACAGGGATCTTGGCCCGCTTGCAGGAGAGACCAGCACTGTTGTGCCCAAGAGAACATGTTAAGGCAGAATGTTGTGTATTCACTTCTCACTCCAGAGACTTGAGCCCAAAAATTTTGGGTGATACTCCAAGGCAGCATTGAGGGAGTGCTGCATTGTTGGAGGTGCTGGCTTGGCGATTAGACATTAAACCGAAGTCCAGTCTGACCTCTCAGGTGGACATAAAATATCATGGCCTACTTTGATAAGCAGGAAAGTTAACTCCATGTCTTGGCCAATATTTATCCCTCAATCAACATCACAAAAGACAGGTTATTTGGTCATTATCATATATCTTGCTGAGTGAAAATTTTCTGCCGTATTTCCTACATCACAACAGTTAGTACACTTCAAAAGTATTGTATTGGCTGTAAAGTGCTTTGGAACGTGTTCATAAGTGGAATATGTTTCTCTCCCCCCCACTCAGAATTTCAGATACAAGTTATGAGTGGTGCTATAGAGAGCCTCAAAAGGAACCCTCAAAGATCATCTCAATTGGTCTTTCTGGAAAAAGCTGGCAGATACCCCATGGACTCTTTCACACTGCAATCAAGGATAAAGAAAAATCAGATCCAATGTCAATGTCATGTAACCAGGAAAGAACGCCTCCATTGAAATTCATAAATAAAATTAATCAGGGCCAGTGAATGGATCACATTAACTTTTAAGTATTGGAAAATGCTGCCTCAAAATGGGAAAGAAGTGTTAAGTGCTATTTTATGTTTATACATGTCAATACTTACCTGTTTCTTCTCAACATAGCTGATGTGTCTTGATATCAATTGGGCTGCAAGGAACCACAGGGAAATTTCAATGTAGTACAGACACGTTACATCGGGATAGTTTATATTTAGACCCAAGGACATGTATAATGGGCAGGTAGAATTATCAATCAAGTCAGAATATATGATTTTGTTTTCTGTGGAAACAAAATATCAATTATTGTATTCAGTCTTATCAATCAGACTAAGCATGTAATTTTTTACTGAGTGAAATATTAATTGCAGCACTTACTTAGTCCTAGCTCCTTCCTGCAGGGCTAAATTGTACACACTTATCCCCTGATAGCACCTTTTCCCAAGCAAGCCTCTACAGCATTCACAATTGAGTCATTTCTACTGCTGGCCACAGATGGCTCAAGCACATAAAATAATATCGAGGTTTGGTCAAATTATGTCACATCTACTCTGAACAATTTTAACAGAGCTTTAAATGGGAAAATTAGAACCTGCTGATTATTTAATTTCTAACTGCTCTTGTTCATTCACCCGTGCATTACAAAAAGTCATATGTGAAACAAGTATCTCTTTCTGCAGCCACATTATCAATGAACAATGATCCACCCCAAGCCTTTCCCACAAGTACTGGAAAGCAAAAACTGTGTTAGCTCTTAAATTCCTATAAAAACAAATTATTGATATGAATCAAATATCCTCATTACTTCAGGAAAGGACATTATGGATAATAGACAATTTTAACAGAATGGAATATTCTCAGAAAAGGCTTCAAATGACCTAATGCTTGTATTTGTGCAAAGATTTCTTCCTTTCTTTATTCACTTGAAAAGAAACAATAAAACTCCTCTGGAATTTTACCATAAAACTAAGGACAGGATTTTATGGCCCTGTCACAGCATGTCTCCCCTGGTGGATGTGCCCAGCCATTTAAATCTCCATTCAGTTCGGCGGGACCGTAATATCCCGCTGGGCAGGAGGGTCTGTGAAATCCTGGCCTATGCTGCTAACCTGGGCCCCCAACTGTTTGCCTTTCCAAGCCATAACGTTTCATTGCCCAACATTGGGTAGAATTTTGCCGTCAGCGAGCAGGGGGCGGGTCCCACTCACTGACGCGTAAAATGATGCGGGATGATGTCACCATTATACAATTGCCCATGATGGCTCACAGACCTCAGCCTGAAAAATACACTCCAAAAACCCACCAATGTATTATCAGAGGCAGAGGCGCCGGATCTCATCCCCCATGTCATCACACTAGTCTGCTGGGTGGGTCTGAAAATCAGTAGCCTGCCCGCGCTATGCAAATTGAAGATAAAAGACTAGTTGTGCACATTAAAAAGCCAATAGGCTGCCATAATACTTGCAGAATGGAATAAAATGCTGACTTACACCAGTCTTTGGACAGTGGGCTCGGAAGTCTGAATGCCAGCTGTTTCCAGGTGCGCGGCCTGTGAGCTGCACCAGCGGGTATTATTCAGCCCCTCAAGTGAGGTATCCAGACTAGAGCTGCCTGACATCAGGAATAGACTGATAGCCCCATCAAAAGGGACTTGAGTTCCAACCCCTTTTTAGCAACAACAATAACAACTAATTGTATTTATAAAATGCCTTTAATGTAATTAATGTCCTACAGGGCTTCACAGTGACATAATAAAACAAAATCTGACACCAAGCCACATAAGAAGCTATTAGGGCAAATGACCAAAAGACCATTGGTCAAAGAGGTAGGTTTAAAGAAGTATCTTAAAGAAGGAAAGCAAGGTAGAGAGGTGGAGAGGTGTAAGGAAAGTATTCGAGAGCTTGGGACCTAGGCAACTGAAGGCATGGCTACCAATGGTGGGCTCATTAAAATCGGGAATGCTGAAGAAGCTGGAATTAGAGGAGTGCAGATATATCAGAGGGTTGTGGGGTCAGAGGAGATTACAAAGATAGAGAGGGACCAGGCCATGGAAGGACTTGAAAGGATGAGAATTTGAAATTGAGGCTTCATTGAGCCAAGAGCCAGTACCTGTTATAAGTCAGAGAACATAACGGTGATAGGTGAATGGCATTTGTTACGAGTTAGGATATGGGCAGGCGAGTTTTAGATGACCTCAATTTTATGGAGGGTAGAATGTGGGAGGTCAGTTATTATAGTTAAGTCTGGGGGTAACAAAGGCATGAATGAGGGTTTCAGCAGCAGAACAGCTGATGTAGGGGTGGAGATGGGCTATGTTCTCGAGGTGAAAATAGGCGGTCTTAACAACAGTATGGATATGTGGTCGGAAGATCATCCTATGACACCAAGGTGACAAATGTTCTGGTTTTGTCTCATACAGTTGTCAGAGGAATGGAGATGGTAGCTCAGGAACGGAGTTCTGAGTGGGAATTGAAGACAATGGGCGGAATCGTCCATTCCCGCTGGCACCGGACATGTTTGATGATGTGAGCAGACAATATGGTGAGAAGGCCAAAGATCGTGAAACGACATCGTGAAACCAGTTTGCAATTGTCCACTCAGCCCATCGATGGCAGCTCGCGTTTCCTTCCATTGGACGTCGGGAACTTCATTTTAATACATCAGCATATCATTAGAAAGCTAGCCCGCCGGACTCAGCCTCTCCCAATGGATTGTCCGCCATGTATGCCGATGGGTTTCCCAACAGCATGTAAAAGTTGTGCATTTGGCGGTCTGCACTTTGAGGGGAACTGAAAGCACAGCATGCAGACCAGTGGGCAAATCTGCCACCAATCAATCAGGTGGACTGGGGAGGAGAAGGATGGGGTTTTGGGCAACCATGCAGCGCACTTCCCTGGCCATTCAAGTGGTGGCCAGCACTCTCTGAGATGTGTTAAGGGGGCATGAGACTTAACCAAGAGAGGTTCTGAGTACACACATGCTAACACAGGAGTCTCTCTCTTTCATCCTGCAGGAGGAGTACATCAGTTGTTAGGAGCCTGGTGAATTAGCTGTATGCCTCGTGGCATACAGAGAGTGAAAACAATGGAGAAAAGAGTGACTGTGGTGCCTGGCTGCATAGAGAGAGAAACAGCACCCTCTGGAAGAAGGGGTGGCTGGGGCTTATACACATGCTGCTGAAGAGCCACAGCTCTGTTCTGCGCCTATTTAGACCCAGGGTTCATAAATGCTGCCTTTCATTCCTGCAGATGACTGAGAACCAATGTCATCAAAGACTGCAAATATTTAAAGAACTGGTTGGTCACATCTGCCAGCCACTGCAGGATTTGGTGCCAAATGGGCATGGAGGGCATCCACTGCCAGTAGCCGTGAAAGTGACAGTAGCACTCATTTTCTACACCAGTGATTCCTTTCAGGACTCGACAGGTGACCTCTGTGGGATATCACAAGCCTCCATCCACAAATGCATCCATGAGGTCACAGATGTTATCTTGATGAGGGCACATAACTTTGTGCATTTTGCCCGGGACCAGGAGAGCCTGGATGCAAGAGCAATTGGATTTTCCCAGGTCTCAGGTTTTCCACAGGTGCAGGATACCATCGACTTCACTCACATGGTCCTCAGATCTCCATCGCAACACACGGTCAACTATGTCAACCGCAGGGGATTCCACTCGCTGAATGTGCAGCTGGTGTGCGACCACCACAAATGCATCCTACAGGTGTGCGCACGGTTTTTAGGGAGTGTACATGACTCCTATATTCTCAGTCGGACACAGATCCCTGATGTATTCCAGGGTCTACAGAGGCTACTGCTTAGGACGTGGCTGAGGACACCCATGTGGGAGCCTCAGACTGCAGCAGAGCGAAGGTATAACGAGGCTCATGCTGCAACTCACAAACCATCGGGATGCTGAAAATGACCAGTCTGGTGGAGCCCTGCAACATAGTCCGCAGAGAGTATCATGCATTGTTGTCACCTGCTGCGCCCTTTACAACCTAGCACTGCAACGGAGGGAGGAGCTGGCTGAGGAGGAGGTGCAGGAGCTGGAGGTCTCCTCTGATGAGGAAGAGGTTGATGGTGATGAGGATGAGGAGGCTCTTGAAGGCAGCGATGATGAGGATGAGGCCTTCACACTGGCAAGTCGAGGCAGGCATGCTCTGGAGGCCCTCATAGCTTCTAGATTTGTGGAGGGTGATGTGACATGCAGTGAGGGGACACCATGCGATCCTTACATTGCAGCTATGAACGTTTGACTCCAGTCCAGCGTATGGCAGCACTCATACCCTCTGTGATAATGCTTCTGTCATGGGCATGCAGTGGAGGCCCAATAGTCGCTCGATTGCAGGAGGATGATGATGACATGCAGTGAGAACACTCCATAGATCTTCACATAGCCTCTGAGAATGTCTGACTCCTTTTTGGCTGAGAGCACATTGCTTGTGCTCTGTGATCAGTGTCATATCATAGAGACGCAGCTATGAAACTTGAAAATCATTTGATTCTTTATCTGCCTTCAGCACCTGACCCCTTAAGGAGCACAGCATCACTGGTCACAGATGCTGAAGAGATGGGGGCCAGTCCCACTTTAAAGGTGCTGAGAGCACACAGAGAGTATGAGAGAACTCTGTGACACCTGCCAGTGACATTCTGGCAGCAATGACAAGCACCATTGAGGTGCAGGCATCAGTAACGTGTCCAGGGAGTGTGAGGCCGGACCATCACTTTGGTCTGAAGGCTGCACAAAGCACAGGGAAGAGGCCCTGGGCAGAGACACCTGCCTTTATCTTGTGCAGAAAGGTTTCACATCTGAGTGACATGAACACTGCTCATCAGAACAAGGAGCAGAGGCAGAGAGGCATTCTTGGGAGATTATTGACAGGAGTGAACATTGCATACAAGTGATTAACGTCCATGTCCAGGCTGCGCAACTGCATTTTCTTAACCTTCCTAACCCTGCTGCTCTTGGTGCTCCCCGGACAACTACAGCGGAGGTGGAGGTAGCCTGCTGACTGCTACACCCTGTCTGTGATTACCTTCATGGGCGTCTTCTGGAGGGCTAAGACATGGAGGACCCTGGCCTGTTTTCGGGGCCCTGCTGTGTGGCAGTGGCACCCTCCTCAGCCTGTGGAGCTGGAGCTGCTGAAGAGGGGATTCTGATGGGCCAGACACTCCCGAAGTCACATGGATGAATGGCCCCAAGGGGGTACACCTGCTGATCCTCCTCTCTATAAGTGCCCAAGGTCCCCTGATTTCCATGAGGTAGCTGGAGTAAGATCGGGCTGCCCCACATTCCTCTCACAAAGACACTGTTGGAAGCCAACTATGGCATCAGTCATGGAAATCAGCCTGCGCAACAGTGCAGGAGCAACATTGTGGACCAAGTTCTGCATGGTGGCCACCATCCTACCAGTGTTGACTTCAGTGCATTAACATTCCAACACTATCACCTCAGCCTGAAGACAGACGGACTCCTCCATCATGCCTTGCAATCTGAGAAGTGCAGCAGACATCCATTCCTATTGCTCCCAAGCTTTCCTTTACAGATACATCAACTGAGACATGACCGAGTCCAGAGGCTCATTATCTGACTTGCGCTCAGGAAATTTCTGTCCTCCAGCAGTCCTCCCAGTGCCTGACACCAGGGAAATCTCTGCCTCTACCTGCTGTGGATCAGAAAGAATGATGTGCTCACCAGGTTGTGATCCCGAGGCTATTCTAAAGCTACGTCCCACCAAGGTGTGTGGCTCTGCATTGGTGGAGAGTGGGTAAACGCTGTGATGGGACTTCAAGAAGGGTGCCTTCAGATTCTTCTTCAGAGGTTTCTTTGGGGCTTGATTGGAAGCCTTGGGTTGTGGACTCAGTCGGCTGTTTGGCAGATGTGCCTGTGAAAGCAAGGGAAGATAATTAGTGCATGGCAATGGCCTATGAAAGAGGACACATCACTCACAGCATGGTTTTCTGATGGATGTTGCACTGCTGGATCCTCACTTGGTAGAGCAGCGCCGACCTCACCGTCAGTACAGGAACGGCCCCAGTCCTCACCGGCCAGCTGGATGGCTGTTTTCAAAGCCCATGAGGACCTTGATTTCAGGCAGTCCTCCACCTGTCTGCAACCTCTCCCTCTTGTTTTGTGCCAGCTTGTCCTGCACGAATACAGATGGAGAGAGTGTAAGCAGGACACCTGCCAGGCCAGATGATAAGTATGCCTGAGAGGTCCCACAGACGGGATGAGGGCAATGAAGGTGTATGTAAGAGAGTGAATGGTGATGGCCCTTGAACTGGCAGTGAGTGAGGGCCCTGTGGATGTGTGATGGGTTTGTAAGTATGTGAGTTGAGAGTGATGAGAAGAGTGACTTACCCTGGCGGAACGGAGATCATTCATCCTCTTGCAGCACTGGGTGGCTGTCCTCTTTTGCAGGGCATTGGCTGTGACCACCACTGCCACCGCCTCCCAAGCCAGAAAAGTGATGTTGCTGCCCATCCTGCGGCCAGAGTGAGGGTAAAGGACATCACGGTGGGCCTCCGCTGCGTCCAAAAGGCGGCCGAGGGACACATAAGTAAACCTGGGAACTGCAGTCTTAGTTCTGTTGAGGGGTCATGAGGAGTCGAAACGTCAACTTTGTTCTTCTCCGCCGATGCTGCCAGACCTGCTGAGTTTTTCCAGGTATTTCTGTTTTTGTTTCTTCTTTGCAGCAGTTGTGGGCTGGAAGCACTGAGAGGTGTGCGCACGGCTGCGCTTTAAATATGGCGCCCAGCATGATGAAGCGGCAAGATGATGGCGTGGTGGGCGAATGGGTGCCCGCCGCCCGCCCCCCCCCCCCCCCCCCCCCATGGAAACGATGTGTTTCCCAGGAATGCATAATTAATGCGGCGGCTTTGGGATGATACAGCGTGACAAACCACTATTGCGACCAGCAGGTAAAACATCGTTTTGTCCACTCGCTACCGCACTTAGTGCAAATCTGGGACGATTCTGCCCAATGGCTTCAGTGTTCCCAACATTTCATTGGAGGAAATTTCTGTTCCTCCAGTACTGGATGTTGGATAAGCAGTCTGACAACTTAGAGACAGTAGAGAAGTCGAGAGATTTGGGGGTAAGGTATAGATGAGTGTCATCAATGTACATGCCGAAATTTTCAGACAATGTCGCAGAGGGACAGCATATCAGTGAGAAATGGGAGGGGTTCAAGGACACATCTGGCGGGGACAGCAGCGGTTACTGTTCAGGAACGGGAAGAAAAGCCATTGATGGCGATTCTCTGGCTACAATTAGATAGATAAGAATGGGACCAGGCGAGTGCAGCCCCAGCTAACTGGATGACAGTGGAAAGTCATTGGAGGAGGATAGGGTAATCGACTCTGTCGAAGGCTGCAGGCAGGTCACAGTCACCAGGAATATCATTTGTAACTTGGATAAAAGCTGTTTTGGTACTGAAACAGGGACAGAAGCCTGATTGGAAGGATTCAAACATGGATTTCCGAGCATCAACGATCAACCAGCCACACAGTTCATGCTGATGACAGAAGGGGTGACTCAAAGCCAAATGGCCAGCTTGGGAGGAAAACACAGCAGTGCCTGGGAACTGGGACAATGAGAGGAACAGCCAAACCAACACCATAAGAGAACCCCAGAGGCGAAAGGGGTAGATCTGGAGGCACAGCAAATAAACCCATCTTGAGCCTCCAGAACCCCCAGAGCTCCAATTCTGAGTCCCTAGACCTGCGAGCGGCAGTGCCTGCCCAGAACAATCAGATCCAAATTCCAAACACACCCCCTCACCCTGGCTTGGAGCCTCCAAGATCCTCATTCCACATGGAAATATGGAATGCTCCAGTCTGAATTAGCTGAAATTATAATATTAATTCTTCACTAGAGTTTTTAAGTTTTAACTGCTTCAGGGCTTTTTATTGCATTTCAAATTTTAACAATTGAACTTTTAAATTCAAACAGGAAGAAGAGAGTAGGGATAAATGAATCATTTTCAATTTGGCAAGATGTACCATGGGGATTAGTGCTGGGGCCTCAAATCTTCCCAATCTGTATCAATGACTTGGATGAAGGAACCAAATGTATGGTTGCTAAATTTGCTGTTGACACAAAGGTAGATAGGAAAGTAAGTTGCGAAGAGGAGATACAAAGGGATATAGATAGGTTAAGCGGGCAAAAATTTGGCCGAGTATGTTGTGGGAAAATGTGAACTTGTCCACTTTGACAGGAAGAATAGAAAAATAAATGAGAGAGTATTCTGAACTCTGAGGTACAGAGGAATCTAAGTGTCCTGGTACATGATTCAGGAAAAGTTAGTATGTAGGTACAGCAAGTGATTAAGAAAGCAAATGGAATGTTGTCATTTATTGCAAGGGGAATGGAATATAAAAGTAGGGAAGTTTTGCTACAGTTGTACAGGGCATTGGTTAGACCGTATCTGAAGTACTTGTGTACAGTTCTGGTCTCCTTACTTAAGAAAGGATTTAATTGCATTCGAAGCAATTCAGAGAAGGTTCACTCAACTAATACCTATGTTGAAGAGGTTACGTTACGAGGAAAGGTTAGACAGGTTGGGCCTTTATCCACTGGAACTTAGGAGATCGAGGGGTGATCTTATTGAAACATATAAGATCCTGAGGGGACTTGACAATGTGGATGTTGAAAGAGTGTTTCACTTTTTGGGAGAGACTAGGACTAGAACACACAGTTTAAAAATAAGGGGCATCCCATTTAAGAAGGAGATGAGGAGAATTTTTTCTTTCAGAGGGTCATTAACCTATGGAATTCTCTTCCCCAGGGAGTGGCGTTCATTGAATATTTTTAACGCTGAGTTATATAGATTCTTGATTGGCAAGGGAGTCCAAGGCTGTAGGGAGAAGGCAGGAAAGCAGGGTTAAGGCCACATCAGTCAGTCATGATCTTATCAAATGGCAGAGCAGGCTTGAGGGGCCGAATGGCCTACGACTGGTGCTAATTTGTGTGTTAATATGTTCAAATGTAAATTCGCTGGATTCATAATAATTCATTATAGTTTGTAATTTCTCCGTGACTGTTAATGCATTTTAACTTGAATAAGCGAACTGTATTAACATTGATTCATTATTGATCACTAGTGTTCTTATTCACAGTGTTTAATCTGGACATTTTAATATGTGTCTTTTGGTTGAATCCAAGCAATTAACAAGCTACAAGAACAAAACAAGCTTCTCCCCTTTGTCCTTCTTGTGTCTTCTTGGTTTTACCAGTTTGAACCTATGCTCTTGCCGGGGAAACTTGGCCACCACAAAAAAATTATCGTGTGATTCATTTTTTGAAAAAGGTCCCACTCCAGTCCAGGGTGTGGATTACAATGCTAGAAATGACCGTACCATTTATATCCTCAGTGCTTGCAATAAAAGTAAAACGAGAACAAGGCCTTAAGTACAGTTCTGCCCTATTTTTGGGCTGCCTCTGTGATAAATTACCACTCTTAATCCTTGCTAACTTGCTAGCTGGAGACATTTATGTTAATCACAGGCCAAATAAACAACAGGCGGAAGTGTCCCAGATTTGCATTAAGTGCTGTAGCAGGCAGGAAAAAGGACATTTTACTTGCCGAATACCATGGCGGCTTTTCACACCACTTTATCCCAATCCCTCCTCACTAATAATGCATTCCCGGGAAACAAACCATTTCAATGGCTCTCATTTCAGGCTCTCATTCGCCTGCCATACCATCAGCTCACCACTTGATCACACCGGGCACCATATTTAAAGCACAGCCACGCTAACACCTCTCAGTGCTTGCAGACAAGGACTGCTGCAAAGATGACATCGCCCTGAAAGGCAAGAAGACGAAGACCTCAGTTAATAACACATCCCTTGAGTGCCTTTTGGACACAGTGGAGGCCCGCTGTGATGTCATCTACCCCAGCTCTGGCTACAGGAGGGGTAGCAAAATCCGGCATGGTAGGCATTGACAGCGGCGGTCAGCACTAATGCCCTACAAAAGAGGACAGCCACCCAGTTCCAAAAAAGGATGACTGATCTCCTCCATTCCACCAGAGTAAGTGCTCTTCTCATCACCCTCAACTCAGACATTCATAAACCCATCACACAAACACAGGGATCTCACTGCCACTTCAAGGGTCATCACTATTCACTCTATCATGCACACCTTCATTGGCCTCAGCCCATCCAGAGGACCACCCACACATGCCCGGCATACTTATCATCTGGCCTGGCAGGCATCCTGCTTACACTCCCTCCTGCTCTATTCGTGCAGGACAAGCTGGCACACAACAAGAAGGAGAGGTCGCAGACTGGTGGAAGAATGCTTGAAATCAAGGTCTTCACGGACTTGGAAAATAGAGCCATCCAGCTGTCGGGGAGGATCTGGGCCATTCCTGTGCTGAGGGTGAGGTCGGTGGTGCTCTACAAAATGAAGATCCAGCAGTGCAATATCCATCAGACAACCACACTGTGCGTGATGTGTCCTGTTTCACGGGCCACTGCCATGCACTAATTATTTCTCCTTGCTTTCACAGGCACATCTGGGAAACAGCCAACGGAGTCCATGACCCTGGGCCTCCAATGAAGCCCCAAAGAAACCTCTGAAAAGGAATCTGAAGGTACCTTCATTGAAGACACATCATAGCGCTCACCCACACCCTCCACCAGTGCAGGGACACACACCTCGGTGGGACCTCGCATTAGAATAGCCTCGGGATCACAATCTGGTGATCCACACCAGGCAGCAGCAGGGATTTCCCAGGTGTCCAGCACTTGAAGGATTGCTGAAGGCCAGAAATCTGCTGAGTCCCAGTCAGGTGATGAGCCTCTAGACTCGATCATGTCTCAGTTGCTAGTGCTGTAAAGACAAGCCTGGAATCATCAGAAGGGATGTCCGCTGCACTCCTCAGATTGCAGGGCACGATGGAGCAGTCCATCTGCCTTCAGGCTGAGGTGATAGCGCCGGCATGCCAATGCATCGAGATCAACACTGGTAGGATAGTGGCTGCTATGGAGACCTTGTCCAGAACATTGGTCCTGCAGTGCTGCATAGGCAGAACTCCATCACTGGCACCATAGTTGGCCCTCAGCAGAATGTATGTGAGAGGGGTGTGAGACAGCTTGGTCTCATTCCCGCTACTGCTTATCCTCAAGGAGTCAGTCAGAGGACATCAGGCACCCATAGGGAGGAGGATCAGCAGGGGCACACCCTGGGGTCATCACCCAGGTGGCTCTGGGAGTGTCTGTCTCATTCGAATCCCCTCTTCCTGTGACCCCAACAGCTCCAGCTCCACTGGCCGAGGAGGGTGCCACTGCCACACAGCAGAACCCCAAAAGCAGGCTGGGGACCTCCAGGTCTTGGCCCTCCAGAGAACACCCGCCAAGGAGTAGTAGTCAACAGGCTACTTCCACCTCTACTGTGGATGTCAGGGGACACCAAGATGTAGCAGCAGTGTTAGGAAGACGTAACTCTTTCAAGTACAAACCCTTTTCCATCTGTTTCAGATGAAGTTACATTGTTTCATAGTTTGCCATTGTGAGATTTGAACCCTTGATAATCTTTTAAATGAAAACCAAATCAACAAAATTGGGATAAATCAGGCACAGCCCCTAATTCAGGTCAGCTGTAAAACCAAGAACAAAGTTTAAAGGAAACTTACAAACTTTAAATCAAAATGTGATTAAAGGGGTCAACAAAACACCCCAGTCCCCGCGGTGCCCACCGAGCACGGAAGGCCTCGAGAGTGCCAGCAGACACCGCGTGCTCCTTCTCCAGGGACATCCGGCAGCGAACGTAGCCGCGGAAGAGGGACAAACAATCGGGCGGGACTCCCCCGTCGATCGCCCGCTGCCTGGACCTGTTAATGGCCAACTTGGCCAGGCCCAGGAGCAGGTTCACGAGGAGGTCCTCCTCCTTCCCGACCCCCTTCCGCACCGGGTGCCCATAGATCAGGAGCGTGGGGCTGAAGTGCAAACAAAACATCAATAAAAGGTTTTTCAAATAACTAAAAAGGGAGTGCAGCCTACAACACCCTATGTATACATGGTCCACGGACTCCACAAGACCGCAAAAAGGGCATGTGTCCTGAGAGTCCGTGAACCTATGCATCCTCTTATTATAAGGGACTGCTGCATGCAACACCCTCCAACCCAGGTCCCCGATAGAAAGGGGGAGGACACCTCCGTAGAGGGCCTCCCATCGAGGGCCTCCGCCGCCGGACGGCAACAAGCCACGCCAGGGCGTGTCCGGTCGACGGACAAGGGCGAGAAAATGGAAGGTGTGCAGCAGCAGTCCATACAAAAAGCCCCTCTTTGCCGTGCCAAAAGGCACAGAGGGCATGTCCCCGAGGCGGCTCATATTGCGGGGCACCAGCACCCGAGGGAGGGTTCGGGGCTTGGGGCCAATGTGGAATTCCGTCCGAACAGGGGAACGCTCAGACGGAAGACCACCGCGCACCTGGGCCACCTCAAGACCCAAAATAACGTCGGGTCCGAGCACGACCGTTCTCAGGTCTTGGATGGCATCGGCTGCGACCTGGACACTCACAGACGCGCGTCGCGCCAACTCCTGCGGGAGCATCCAGCCCAGTCCTCCACCACCCAGCACGTCCCCGATCCTGGTCACCCCTGCGGCCACAGCCCTCCTCTCCGCCAACCACTGAAAAGGACGGAGGGGCGGATTCCTGAGCAGCGGCTCTCTGACGATAGCCGCTACTCCTGACGGGGGAGAGCTGCGTCGCGAGGCGACCACTTTCCAGACTTTGATCAGGTCCTGGTAAAAGACGGGCAACGCCTGCAAGGAGCCACCGAGGCCCAGCTGTTCTATAAACAGGAGCTGCACGTCATAATTCAGGCCGTGCACCTGACGGAAGAAATACGTCATCAGGGCACACCATCTAGGAGGAGGCTCGACGTAGAGGTATCGCTGCAGGGTCTGAAGGCGGAAAGTCGCCACCTGTGTGCGTAGGCACACTAGCGCCTGACCACCCTCCCTAAGCGGGAGACTCAGAACCTCGGCAGCGACCCAGTGCAATCTTTTGTCCCAGAAGAAGTCGACTAACAATCTCTGGATTCTTGTGACAAAGTCCGGGGGAGGGGTCAAAGTGACCAGCCGATACCACAACATGGCGGCGATCAGCTGGTTTATGACCAGAACTCGACCTCGGTAAGATAGCACTCGGAGCAGTCCTGTCCAGCGCCGCAGGCGAGCGGTGACTTTCGTCTCCAGTTCCTGCCAGTTTGCCGGCCAGGATTCCTCAGCGGGGCAGAGATGGACCCCCAGGTAGAGGAGGCTGGTCCTGCTCCAGGTGAAAGGCCTGAGCTCCTCGGGTAGGGGATCCATCTGCCACTGACCGACCAGGAGTCCAGAACATTTACCCCAGTTGATCCTGGCAGAAGAAGCGGCAGAGTAGACCTCCTGGCACTCGCGCATCCTCCGCAGGTCAGCCTGGTCACTAAACATAAGGAGCACGTCATCAGCGTAAGCCGAAAGGACCACCCCGATGCCCGGCCCGCGCAGAACCAATCCCGACAACCTCCTCCGCAAGAGGCGCAGGAAAGGCTCCACGCAAATAGAATACAACTGGCCAGACAGGGGGCAGCCCTGACGTACCCCTCTCCCAAAGCGAAGGGGCGCCGTCAGGGACCCGTTAACCTTCACTAGACACTCCGCGGCGGTGTACAGAAGTCGGATCCGGGCGACAAAATGCGTCCCGAACCCGAAAGCTCGCAGAGTTCCGAGTAAGTATTCGTGATCCACCCTGTCGAACGCCTTCTCCTGATCGAGAGACAGGAATGCGCTCGACAGACCAGCCTTCTGGGAATGGTGGATGATGTCCCGGACCAGATGGATGTTATCATAAATGGTTCGGTCCGGGACGGTGTAGGACTGGTCAGGGTGGATCATGTGGTCCAGCACGGTGCCGAGCCGAGAAGACATGGCTCGGGCGAAGATTTTGTAGTCCGTGCTGAGGAGGGAGACCGGGCACCAGTTTTTAAGAAGGCGGAGATCCCCCTTCTTCGGCAGCAGGGCAATCACGGCCCTGCGCCACGAAAGGGGCATCTCCCCGGTAGCAATGCTCTCCCCCAGGACCCCCGCGAAGTCACTCCCCAAGACGTCCCAGAACGCCCTGAAGAACTCCACGGTCAGCCCGTCTAGTCCCGGGGTTTTGCCCCTAGAAAGACCGTCGAGTGCGCCGGTCAGCTCCCCCAGACTTATAGGGGAGTCGAGCTTTCCGGCGCACTCCGGGCCGACCTGCGGCAGGTCCTCCCACAAAACTCTGCAAGCTTCCTCACTGGACGGATCCGGAGAGAAAAGGGCAGTGTAGTAATCTCGGGCAATGGCCCTGATGCCCTCCGGATCCGAGACAAGTGATCCGTCGTCGGCCAGCAGCGTAAAGAGCTGCTTACGGACCCCGTGCCTTTTTTCCAGTGAGTAGAAGAAGGGAGAGCCACGGTCCATCTCCTTAAGGAAACAGATCCGCGACCTCACGAACGCGCCCCGAGACCCGACCAGTTGCAGGTCCCGCAGCGCGCCCTTCCTCTCATCGTACACCGACCGCAGGGCCGGGTCCGCGTCGGGCTGACGGAGACGTGCCTCCAGGTTGAGCACCTCCTTCTCCAACTCCTCGACCCTGGATTTGCGTCTCTTTGTCGACCCCTTCGCGTACTCTTGACAGAAAACTCGGACGTGAGTCTTGCCCACGTCCCACCATAGCCTCAAGGAGGGGAAGCCTCCCCGCTTCCTTCTCCAGCCGGCCCAGAAGCGACGGAACGAGTCCAGGAACCGCTGGTCTTCCAACAACAGGTTATTAAAATGCCAGTACGCGGACCCCGTCCGAGCGCAGAACGAAGTGAGCTCCGCCCACACCAGACGGTGGTCCGTGCACGGAACCTGCTGTATAGAAGCAGCCGGAACGCAGGACACGTACGCCTTCGAAACGTAAAGGCGGTCGAGTCTGGACGCTCCGACTCCAGGTGACACAAAGGTGAACACGCTGGAGTCAGGATGGAGATTTCGCCAGACGTCCACTAAGTCGAAGGACCTGACCAGGTCCCGCAACTTACTCACACCTCGCGTGCAGTGCGGGGTACCGTGACGGTCCCGGACCCCGAGGGTGCAATTGAAATCCCCCCCGAGGACGATGCACTCGCCAGCGTCGATGGAGCCAAGATGAGTGGACACTTCTTCAAAGGAGCTCGCTTGCTGCTGCGTGCCCAGGGGAGCGTACACATTCACAAAGTGAAGCACCGCCCCCCCCAGACGCACAGTCAGGTGCAGCAACCGGCCTGGCACCGGCTCCTTGACCCCCAAGATCTCCGGCTGAAAATGCGGGGCCAACAAGATAGCCACCCCGCCAGAATTGGAGGCTAGGTGACTCATGTAGACCCCCCCCTCGCCACTCCAGGAGCCACGTGGCTTCGTCTCCCGGAACGGTATGGGTTTCTTGCAGGAAGCACAACGCATACTTCCCGTCCCTGAGGACCGAGAAGTTCTGGAACCTGCGCTGTGCGGCCCTGCTGCCGCGGATGTTGAGGCTGGCTATAGTGGTCTTCATTGTCAAAGGTACATCAAACCTTCACCTTAAGTCATTAAAAAGAAGAAGAGGACTTTTTAGTCCTTCCTCTCCTTCAGGAGCCCAGCGAGAAACGTTTGGACCCTCCGCCTCGCGCTCCTATCCAACTCGGGAGACTTGAGAGCCTCGCGAGTGGACCAGAACACCAGCGGAAACGAATGCCACCGGTCCAAGGCCAACTGAACCCTGTCTCGGCGACCGCGGTGCCCCGACAAAAAGTCCCGGAGTTCCCTTGGGGGGATGAGGGGGGAGTCAGTAGAGGGCACCAGGGGATCCACCGCCTCGCTTGAGAGCGACTCCGCGTAATTCCCAACGCTCACCACCGACACCTCGTCCTCCTCCGGGTCGTCGCCTCCAGCTTCCGACCCCTCCCCCACATTGAGTACAGGGGCTGAGTCGGAGCTGCCAGCTGGCTCTATCTGTGCCTCGATCCCACCCCCAGGATCAAGGCCAGAGGAGTCCTCTCTGGTCTCCTCTAAACTTTTTGGGCCAGAGGGCAGCGGCAGTTCTGATGCCCGCTCTCCTCCCGGCACCGGGTCGTCCGGGGAGCTCAGGACAAGCTCCTGACCTAAACATAGGACGCCCGGTGTCAAGGTTTGGGAGGGAGCGGGAAGGCCCTCCTTTTCGCCGCCACCCAATGACGCATTTATATTTTTTAAATTTTCAAAGTTGCAGTCCCCCGACGAGCCAGAAGGTACCTCAGGGGTGTTAAGTGCACTGGAGATGGACACCACCTCAAGGGAGGTGCCCTCAGTGACCCCCGAGGGGTCCTGTTCAGGGGACTGCAGCAGACTGGTAGGGGGAACAGTGGTAGGGGTAGGAGTTTCGGGTTCCCCCAGAGGGCAGGGCGAGGTTTTACTGGGTGGAGATGCCACCACCTCTTCATCAGGGGAAGGGACACGCCCAACTTCTTCAGTTTGGGCGTCGCCCACTTCCTCCTCCGAAGCGTGACGTCTCTTCCGGGTCAGGCTGGGGGCTAGGGAGACCTCCATTTCCGAGGCCCCCTCCTCCTTGTCCAGCCCTCCCGGACACTCCACCCTCTGGGTCTTTGATGTTTGTTTCCCCGGCTCGGGGTCCCGCGTCTTTTCCCCGCCGGCCCCGGGAGCACGCGCAGGGACGACGCCGGGCCCAGCACTTGGCGCCTTAGCGCCCACGGACCCGGGAGCACACGCGGACACGACGCCGGGGCCGGATGATGTTTTTTCCCCCGAGCCGGTTTTTCCATGCGTTTGGGGGGTTTGGGGCGTTTCAGGGGCCGCCTCCAAATTTCGGGTCTTCCTCCGCGCCTTCTTACGGCGCGGGGGCTCTCCCCCCGCCTCACCGGCAGCCGAGATGGCAGCTGCTGCCGGGGTCGCTTCCCCTTGCGGGGAGGGAGATGGAGTGGTGGCGGGGGGAGGAGGGGCGGTGCCAGCCGCGGCCGCTTGGGTGGGGCTCGTGGCCTTGGAGGCGGGGCAGTTCTTTCTTACGTGCCCCACCTCCTTACAGGCATGGCACCGCACACCCTCCGCGGTCCAGAAGACCCGATAGGCGGTCCCCTCAAAATTAACAGAGAAGGCCCCCTCCAGGCACTCCTCCCGGGCCAAGCGGACGAAAACTTGGCGCCGGAAGGAGTACACGTGGCGGAGGGCCGAGTCTTTGAGGCCGAGCGGGACTGGCGCAACCCCTGACCTGACCTCCCCCAGCTTATTAAGGTGGGGGAGGAGGAGCCCACATGGTATAAAGGGCGGGACATTTGAAATAACAATCTTCTGGGCGGTGGCCTCAAGGGGATCCACCGCCAGAAAAGTCCCGCCCACAGTGAGCCCCTTCTGCAGGGCGAGCTGCACCGCCCGCTCGGACCTCAAGAAAAAGATGGCCCTCCCATACATCTTTGAGGCCGCGACAATGGCTGAGGGGCCGACAACCCCAGCCATAGCCTTAACGCAGGCCTCAATAGTCATCTCAGGGTGAGCGTAGCATTTTACCCCGAGGGCCCTGGTGAGGAGGCGGAATGGCGACAGGGCAGCGGGAGCAGCAGGAGCTGCAGAAGCAACCACCCCCGCATAAGTCTTTTTTGTAGGCCCTGCCACCGGTGACAAAGCCGCCTCCACATTAGCCCTCGAGGGCCCGGCCACAGGAGATGTTGAACTGGCTTTAAGGCCAGAGCCACGCCCACCCTGGGAAGGATTGGCCATTTTTTTTTTTAAATTATATATATTTTTTAATATATATATTTTTTTTTTAAATATACAATGTTCCTCCCTAGGGAGGGAGGTAGTAATAACCTCCCCCTTTTGTACAGGAGAGGAGAGGAGGGAGAGGAGTGAAGGACGGGGAGGCACAGGAGGGAAAAGGGAAGAGTCCAGGTGGGTGTCTCCAGTGAAAGGTGGATGTTGGGTGGGGTGTGATGATCTTCTTGCAGGGGGAGGCGATGTCTTCACCAGCCACCGCTGGCCTTACTGGGAAAGGGCTGGGTGGGGCGGGGGGGGGTAGCAGAAGGGTGGTTTTAACCACACACCCCCCTCTCTTTCTTCCCCAAACCTTCCTGCAGTCTTCTTTCCTCCCCCTACAAAACACAGTCCTTTATTGCCCCCACCTTACACAAGCAATAATGTTGGACACCCACCTAGGATGTTGTTTTTAGACACAGTTCTGGCCTCCTGGCCTTCCTGTCCTGTAGCTGTTCTTCTTCTCTCCCTCTCTCTCCTTTTGCTCCACACGGGCAGGTCCAGCAGCAGCAGCAAACACCTTCAAGTGCAGGTCCAGCAGCAGCAGCAAACACCCTCAAGTGCAGGTCCAGCAGCAGCAGCAGCAGCAAACACCCTCAAGTGCAGGGGCAGCAGCAGCACACAGCAGAAGCAACAACCCCAAAGGCAGCAGCAGAAACAGTTGAAACACTGAGGAGCAGCAAACACCAACACCACACACCTTCTCTCCTCAGTATCAGGAAACAAACTGAATCCACAATTACCTCCACGAGATCATTAAGAAAATGAACTCTTGATCTTGGGGTTAACAAACCCAGTACCATAACCACTTGGCTATTTAGGCCAAGCTTAGGTTGAGAAGATGTAACTCTTTTGAGTTAAAACCAATAAAACCAAATTAACAAAATTGGGATAAATCAAGCACAGCCCCTAATTCAGGTCAGCTGTCAAACCAAGAACAAAGTTTAAAGGAAACTTACAAACTTTAAATCAAAATGTGATTAAAGGGGTCAACAAAACACCCCAGTCCCCGTGGTGCCCACCGGGCACAGAAGGCCTCGAGAGTGCCAGCAGACACCGCATGCTCCTTCTCCAGGGACATCCGGCCGCGAACGTAGTCGCGGAAGAGGGATAAACAATCGGGTGGGACTCCCCCTTCGATCACCCGCTGCCTGGACCTGTTAATGGCCAACTTGGCCAGGCCCAGGAGCAGGTTCACGAGGAGGTCCTCCTCCTTCCCGACCCCCTTCCGCACCGGGTGCCCATAGATCAGGAGCGTGGGGCTGAAGTGCAAATAAAACATCAATAAAAGGTTTTTTTAAATAACTAAAAAGGGAGTGCAGCCTACAACACCCTATATATGCATGGTCCACGGACTCCACAAGACCGCAAAAAGGACATGTGTCCTGAGAGTCCGTGAACCGATGCATTCTCCTATTATAGGGGACTGCTGCATGCAGCACCCTCCAACCCAGGTCCCCGATAGAAAGGGGGAGGATACCTCCGTAGGGGGACTCCCATCGGGGGCCTCCGCCGCCGGACGGCAACAAGGCACGCCAGGGCGTGTCCGGTCGACGGACAAGGGCGAGAAAATGGAAGGTGTGCAGCAGCAGTCCGTACAAAAAGCTCCTCTTTGCCATGCCAAAAGGCACAGAGGGCATGTCCCCGAGGCGGCTCATATTGCGGGGCACCAGCACCCGAGGGAGGGTTCAGGGCTTGGGGCCAATGTGGAATTCCGTCTGAAAGGGGAACGCTCAGACGGAAGACCACCGCGCACCTGGGCCACCTCAAGACCTAAAATTACATCGGGTCCGAGCACGACCATTCTCAGGTCTTGGATGGCATCGGCTGCGACCTGGACACTCACAGACGCGCGACGCGTCAGCTCCTGCAGGAGCATCCAGCCCAGTCCTCCGCCACCCAGCACGTCCCCGATCCTGGTCACCCCTGCGGCCACAGCCCTCCTCTCCGCCAACCACTGAAAAGGACGGAGGGGCGGATTCCTGAGCAGCGGCTCTCTGACAATAGCCGCTACTCCTGACGGGGGAGAGCTGCGTCACGAGGCGACCATGTTCCAGACTTTGATCAGGTCCTGGTAAAAGACGGGCAACGCCTGCAAGGAGCCACCGAGGCCCCTCTGTTCTATAAACAGGAGCTGCACGTCATAATTCAGGCCGTGCACCTGATGGAAGAAATACGTCATCAGGGCACACAAGATGTAGCAGCAGGGTTAGGAAGATGTAACTCTTTCGAGTACAAACCCATTTCCATCTGTTTCAGATGAAGTTACATTGTTTCTTAGTTTGCCATTGTGAGCTTTGAACTCTTGATCTTGGGGTTACAAACCCAGTACCATAACCACTTGGCTATTTAGGCCAAGCTTAGGTTAAGAAGATGTAACTCTTTCTAGTACAAACCCATTTCCATCTGTTTCAGATGAAGTTATATTGTTTCATAGTTTGCCATTGTGAGATTTGAACTCTGGATCTTGGGGGTTACAAACCCAGTACCATAACCACTTGGCTATTTAGGCCAAGCTTAGATTAAGAAGATGTGGTTGTACAGCCTGGGCACGGGTGTTAATCACTTGTACGTACTCTTCACTATTGTCAATAAACTCCCAAGAACGTCTCCCTGCCAATGTCTTCTTGTTCTGATGAGCAGTGTTCATGTCACTCAGATGTGAAACCTTTCTGCACAAGATAAAGGCAGGTGTCTCAGTCCAAGGACTCTTCCCTTTGCTTTATGCAGCCTTCAGACCAAAGTGATGGTGCAGCCTCACACTCCCTGGACATATTTGTGATGCCCGCACCTCGATGGTTTTTGTCATTGCTGCCAGAATGTCATGGGCAGGTGTCACAAAGTTCTCTCATTCTCTCTGTGTGCTCACAGCACCTTCAAGGTGGGGCTGGCCCCCATCTCGTCAACATCTGTGACTGGTGATGCTGTGCTTCTGAAGGAGTCAGGTGCTGAAGGCTGACACAGCAACATGAAAATTGAAGTTTCACAGCTGTGTCTCCATGATTTGACCCTGATCGCAGAGCACATGTGAACTGCCCTTGGCCAGACAGGATTCAGACATTCACAGAAGCAATGTGAACATCTATGGAGTGTCCTCACTGCATGTTATCATCATCCTCCTGCAATTGAGTGAATATTAGGGACTCCACTGCGTCTCCATGACAGGAGACTTATCATAGAGGATATGTGAGCTGCCATTAGCCAGACTGGAGTCAAACATTCACAGATGCAATTGAGGATCTATGGTGTCTCCTCACTGCATATCGTCATCATCCACCACAATTCCAGCAGCTATTAAGGCCTCCTCCACTTGCCTTGTTTGGCCAGTGGAAGGGCCTCATCACCCACATCATCGCCTTCAAGGACCTACTCACCCTTATCACCATCGACATCCTCCTCTTTGGAGGAGACACCCAGCTTCTCCACCTCTTCCTCAGGCAGCCTCTCTCCCCATTACAGCACCAGATTGTAAAGGGCACAGCAGACAATGATGGTGCATGACACCCTCTGTGGAAAATATTGCAGGGCTCCACCAGACCGGTCCAGAGACTGGAACCTCATTTTCAGTTTTATGAGCATTTTCAGTTATATGACCATCAGATGAAATACTGTCACATCACATGACACACATAGATGCTCTATGGCTATGTCATGCTTGTGGTAGTTTGAATACGTAGACTCTTGGATTCAACTCAGGAAATAGGAATAGATTTGATTTCTAATCACGATCCTACAAGCCAAATGTAGCCAGCCAAGGTGCAAGCAAGGAAATTGACACCAATGCTTTTAAAATTAACTGAAGATGGGTAGGTGAATTTAAGTGGATCCAAAGTGAAGCAATGGAAGAAGCAGAAAAGACAAGTTACTCCACTAACACTCAAAAGATAGATGGTCACATGTAACCAGACCTGCCCAAGGCCAGCAATCTTTCCATACCAGCCACAACAAAAACAAAGACACAGGAAAGACCACAGCTACTCAAAATCATTTAAATTAAACCCTATAAAGATTGTTAATATAAATTGCAATGGTATTTAAGAGGAAGTAGCATAATTGGAATTACTCATCAGCCAAGAAAAACTATTATCATCGGAACTGAATCAAAACATGGTGAAAATATTCACACTGCAGAAATATTTATGGAAGGTTTCACAGTATATCATATGGACAGAATTACCTGGAAAAACTCAGCAGGTCTGGCAGCATCGGCGGAGAAGAAAAGAGTTGACGTTTCGAGTCCTCATGACCCTTCAACAGAACTGAGTGAATATTAGAATAGGGGTGAAATATAAGCTGGTTTAAGGTGGGGGGGGGGGGAGAGAAGTGGCGGGGGGGTGGGATGGTGTGGTTGTAGGGACAAGCAAGCAGTGATAGGAGCAGATAATCAAAAGATGTCACAGTCAAAGGAACAAAGAAGTGTTGAAGGTGGTGTTATTATCTAAACGAATGTGCTAATTAAGAATGGATGGCAGGGCACTCAAGGTACAGCTCTAGTGGGGGTGGGGTGGAAAGACTAGCAGGGCATACAAGATTTAAAAATAATGGAAATAGGTGGGAAAAGAAAAATCTATATAAATTATTGGAAAAAACAAATGGAAGGAGGAAGAAACGGAAAGGGGGTGGGGATGGAGGAGGGAGTTCAAGATCTAAAGTTGTTGAATTCAACATTCAGTCCAGAAGGCTGTAAAGTGCCTAGTCGGAAGATGAGGTGCTGTTCCTCCAGTTTGCGTTGGGCTTCACTGGAACAATGCAGCAAGCCAAGGACAGACATGTGGGCAAGAGAGCAGGGTGGAGTGTTAAAATGGCAAGCGACAGGGAGGTTTGGGTCTTTCCTGCGGACAGACCACAGGTCTGTTTTTGTTTTGGATTTCCAGCATCCGCAGCTTTTTGTTTTTATCATATGTACAGATCTACTAAAGGTGAAGGAGTCTTTATTGCAGCAAAGAACTCAATTTCCAGTGTCGCACACACAATTTTTCCTCAACAGACACAGAGTTAGTATGATACATATTGATCCCCAGGGGGGAGACATTTTTGTTGGAGTTTACTATCGGAAACCCAGCAGCCCAAATGACCTAGATGCTAGCCTAACAACAATTTACAATATATCATCACCCTCATCATATTAAGTGGGAGTTTTAGTATCTCCAATCTTTCTTGGAATCAAGATGGCCACCAGCGCGCAACAAATCCACTTCAGGAAAAGATAATACATATAGTAAATGACCACTTATTAACACAGATGGTCAACTTTACAACTAGGAGACACACTAATAGAACTGAGAATATATTGAATCTTCTTTTCATTGCGCATCCTGCTTTGATAAGACTTGTCAGGCCCCATTCTGAGATAAGTGATGATTCAGCAGTATTGGGTGAGTATTGTGTCAAGGTATCACTGCACTGAAAGCCAACAAGGAAAGTGCTGTAGTGGCAGGGTTTTAATATTGATGCCTTTAAGAGCCAAGCTGCACAGACAGCAAAGCAGTTTCTCAACAACTCTCCTGAGGCCACCTCAGTGGACAAGAGCTTGAAGGTGTTTGCTGAATCTACACATTCTCAATCTACACATTCCTCACAAAATCTACCCTGGAAAGAGGAGTACTCCATGGTTTACAGTCTATCTCAAAAAGAAAGTTGACTAGGAGGAAAAACTCTACAACCACGCTAAAAACTCTTGGTGGAATAAGAATCCTTTAAAGAAAGAGGAAGTCTGGATTAAGTTTGAACAGGACCAAACGATGGTTAATAGGGAGGTTTGAAATGCTAAGCAGAAATATGACATTGAATCGGTTAGGACAGAAAACCCCAGGAAATTTTGTGCGTATACTAGATCAAAATGAGAGGATAATACCGGAATACCAATTCTGCATTTGGGAATAATTTACTACAGGATAACAAGAAAAAAGCTGAAGATCTAAGTTCACACTTTCAGATTGTCTTCAAGGATGGAATCAGAGCACTCAAGTACAAATCTATCATAAAAGAAAATGCCTGATGTTATAATTATATCAAAAGGTGTTGAGAAACTCCTCTATAACACTGATCTATCTAAGGCTGCGGTGCTAATGACATCCCAAACCACGCACTTAAAACTGCAGCAAATGAGTTTGCATCAATGTTACAGTACATTTTTCAACAACAAATAAACACAGGTGAACTAGCCATCAACTAGCTAAGGCTAATGTCACTGCAGTTTATAAGAAAGAACCCCCTACCAATCTAGCAAACTACCAGCCTTTTTTGCTTACTAGAGTTTGCTGTAAATTATTAGAACGCCTCATTGATAGTCAGCTAATGAGACGTCTTGAAGGGCAAAATATCCTTATTGACAAACAGCATGCCTTTCATTAAACTAGATTAACAGAATCACAACTCATCCTTACCATCCATGATTTGACCTATAACCTTGACAACCACAACACCACTGATCTAGCTTTTTTAGATTTTTCCAAGGCTTTCAACCATGTAACACATGCAAAGCTACTGGACAAACTAGATCACTACGAAATCCGAGAGAACACTAAGCAATGGATAAAAATACTTCTTCCCAAATGGCAACAAAAAGTCACAGTGAATAGGAAAGCCTCTAATTGGAAACCAGTTTCAAGTGGCATGTCCCAAGGTATCATTCTGGGCCCACACTTGTTTCTCCTCTTCATAAATGACATTCAGGATGGAATATCAAGGCAGACCAGACTCTTTGCAGGTGAGTGCATAGTCTACAGAGCGATTATTGATGCAGTCGATGAAGTTACCCTCTGGGAAGATCTAAATCATCTCGTCAAATGGTCCAATATATGGGGAATGAAACTCAGTGTGGAGAAATGAAACACCACGCAAATCAGCAAAACTCGATATCCATCAGTACTCACCTGCACAATGCATGATTCCCCGCTTGAAGTTACTAAAGAATGTTGTTATTTAGGAATCCACATCCAAAATAATTTAAAGTGGAATGTACAAACTCAATACGTAGCCTCCAAGGCATCCAAAATGCTTGGGTCCTTGAAACAGTACTTGCACCACTCTTCAACTACTGTGAAGTAAATGCTGTACTAGTCACAAGTCAGACCACACCTAGATTACAGCGATGGCCACTTGGGACTCATAAACTGCTAATACCATTACCCTCCTTGAGAGAGTTCAATGCCTGGCAGCTCAGTTTGTGAGCAATTACTCACAAGGTACTAGTGTCTCCCAGCTGATCATGTCACTAGACTGACACAGTCTCCAAAACCGGAGAAAAGTTGACATGCCTCAATAAGATGTTGAATGAATAATTAAATATTTCTAAGAAGGCCAAAAAGGATCGAGTTCAAAACCAATGGCTCCAACTGTATGCAGTCCAATTTGCTTCCTTTGCTAACTCCTTTCCACAATAACAATTAAGGACTGGAACAACTTTTTACAAACGTTAGTGTCCGTGCCTTCTAAGGACTCGTTTAAGGAAAATGTGCTGAACTTTTTTAATGAATGGAACCATCGTCAAAACTCATTGTGAAAATTCCCTAGTGGAGGGAAACCCTACCAAGTACCAAGTTTCAGGAAAGATGAGCATGAATTTGAGAGGTGTCAACATGTTCAAGGACTTCTGAGAGGAAAGAGAGGTTGGAGGTGGTGTGGTAGTTTGTAAGGAAGGAGGGGTCAAGGGTTGATTTTTAAGGAGATGGGTGACGACAACAGGTTTGAAAGAGAGAGGGACAGAACCTGAGGAGAGAGAACCATTAATAATATCAATTTATGTGGGAGACAGCAAGGGAAGTTGGGTGATCAGCAGTTTGGTGGGTATAGGGTAGAGAGACCAGGAGGTAAGTCTCATGGACAGGGAGACCGCAAGAGGGAAGATGGGAGAGAACCTAAAGAAAGATACAAATTCAAGGCCTGGACAGGGAGGAAGCCTGAGAGGAAGTTTGGCCTGATGGGCTAGGTGAAGGAATGTAAGTAGCAGTGGCATTGCCTCAGAGAGATTGTCTCAGAGAGCTTGTCTCAAACTTGGTGGCAAAGAAATCCATGAGCTCCTCATGCTTGTTGTTGAAGGTAAGTGTGGAGAAGAGAGGGGAGAGCGATTTAAGGCATTGGTTTGCAATAGTGAAAAGAAACCGGGGCTACCTTTGCATTAAAGAATGATTCTGGAATAGTAAGCAATTTTCATGAATGAGAGCAGAGCCTGATAGTGCTTTACATGGTCGAGCCAGACATGGTGATGAACGGTTAAACTAGTTGTCCCTGCATCCATTCCAATCTAGCAAATAAAATTACCAAAACAATGAGGGTGATTGCTTCCCTGCTAGTAATGTCTTTGTGTCCCAAGTCCACCTACAACTCAACGGCCAGGATATTTCGAATGGCAGGGTTTCTCTTCACGCCATCCGAAGAGTCGGCAGGGATGACTCTCCCTGCCCCGCAGCCATTTTAGACTTGAATGAACATCAATTGGCTGCAGGTGGGACTTCCACCCCTCACTCAGTGGGGGCATCCCGCTTTGGAGATATGCTGGCCAATCTGATTGGCCAGCAACTCTCCAGTCTCTGCAGCGACAGGAGCTGCAGTGGACAGAAGACAACATGCATGAAGACGCCTGAGCCTAAGTCCCGAGACTGGATGGGAAGTTAAGTTTGCAGGGTCCCAGAGCAGGGAGGGTAGGGAAGGCTGGAGGGGTGGGGGGGTGTGGTGGTTGTCGGGGTGGCATGGATTGGGGTGTTGGGCGAAAGGTCGGGTGGGAGGACGTCGGGGGAGGTGGAAAATGGGCCATTGAGGTGTTGGAGGCAAGGCCAGAGGAGAGGGAGGTCCAGCTGCCACTGGACCTTAAGTAGTGGGCAGCAGGGGGGGCACCTGAAGTCAAAAGGAGTCTTCCGCACACTTCCCGCCCAAGGCCCCAGCCTGATCATTTTTGGACTTCCCCCAAGCCCAGGAAATCCTCCTGCCAGCCTAAAAGTTGAAGCTAGGTGAGAAACGGCCCTCAAAGGGGCTCAGCTGGGGCAAGGGTGGGTGGCTCGTCCAAGGACTTGCCTTCCCCCAGCATAAACTCGCTGTGAGGTTGGGGCAGGCAGGAACCCAGGGGGAAGATCGTTCCTTCTATTTCATGCTACCCCCAACACTCCGCCCCACCTAAAAACCCACCAGCTGAGCAGCGTGAAATTCAGACCAATAATTTGCACTTCCTGCATCGTGGTATTGTAAATTTGAGCCATAACACCAATTTACATTTACCACTTTAACATAGTAAAATGTCCCAGAGCAAAAGTAAAATTAACCCTTAGCCAAAAAAAGGTAGTATTAGGCAGTGTGACCAAAATGTTGGTCAAAGCGATGGGTTTTTAGAACTGAATTGAGGGTTGAGGGAGATGAAGAGAGACAATCAGGTTTAGAGAGTGAATTAGAGACTTTGAGGGAGGTAGATACAAAACCAACAGGACCCAGAGAAGTGGACAGTACAGGGGCTAAGGAATGGCAACTGTAGGTCAGAAAGATGTTACTGAGCTAGGAAGGGATAAGGCTATGAAGGGACTTAACAGAAGGGTGACAAATTTAAATTTGAGACATTGGGCGGAATAGCCCCAGATCTGCATGAAGTACGGTGGTGGCGAATAAAACGTTTTACCTGCCGGCCACAGTGGTGGGTTTTCACACCATTTCATCCCAAACCCTCCACATTAATTATGCATTCTTGGGAATCACGCCATTCCATGGTGGGCGGGCTCTCATTCGCCCACCACGCCATCACCTCACTGCTTCATCACGCTGGGCATATATTTAAAGTCCAGCTGCATGCACACATCTCAGTGCTTCTAGCCCAGGTCTACTGCAGGGAAGATGTCCATGAAAGGCAAAAAGACGACAGCCCCCAGGTTTAGTGACACATCACTGGAATGCCTTTTGGACGCCATGGAGGCCTGCCGCAATCTCCTCTACCCTTGCTCTGGCCACAGGATGGGCAGCGGCATGACCAACCAGGCTTGGGAGCCAGTGAGAGTGGTGATCAGTGCCAATGCCGTACAGAAGAGGTTGGCCAACCAGTGCAAATAATAGGATGGATTATCTCACCTGTGCAGCCAGGGTATGGAAACCATCTCATCACTCTAAATTCACACTCTAGCCCATCACACATTCACTGGCATCTCATTCATTGCCAACTCAAGGGACATCACCACCCAATCTCACACACACATCCTCACATGTCCATCTGGCCTCAGCTCCTCTGGAAGTTCGACATCCCTCACCACATTGAGGCCATTTGCACAGAGCAACATGTGCCCCCACATTCACCCTGGGTTACCCTCCTTCCCCAGTACAGCCCTTTTCCTGCAGCCTCTTCCCTTGCCTGAAGCCACTTCTCCTTCTTCGCTAAGCCTGCCCTAACCCTGCAGCCATTGAAAAGCCACCCATATATGACTGATCTACTTGGTAGAGACCTGCCGTGAACCCCCCTAAAAGTGATGTGGTACTGTCTGTGAAGCCTGGCACAGATGACTGTGAGTGCTGACTGAAGCAAGGTAGGCAAACAAAGCTTGAAGTCCTGAGCAAAATGCAGCCTGCAAGGTGCATGTCACTTATATGCTGCTGTGAGATATGGGCATGTTTTCCCACCAACATGGGCAGACGATCCAGTAGCGACAGATCTATTCCAGTGGACGGGCCACTAATGATACACTGATGTATTACAATGAGATCCCCGATGTCCTATGGTGGAGAATGCGGGCTGTCATTGGCGGGCTGAGCGGATGATCGCAAACTGGTTTCATGCCATCATGAAACCGATCACACCACATTGTCCGCTCATGCCACTGAACACACCTAACGCCAGCGGGCACGGAAAATCCCGGCCATTGTGCCAGAGAGTTTAACATAGGTCAGCAAGAACAGATGTGATGGGTCCATATGACATAGTATAGGAGACAATATAGGCAGCAGAATTTGGATTGAACTGAGGGTTTTGAAGGGTGGAGGTCAAGAGACATTAGAGTAATCAAACTGCTAAAAAGTCTAAAAGCACGAAAGTCTAAACTGCACGAACCACCCGGCATCGACCTAGGCACCGGAAACAACAACAGCAAACTCAGCCCTGTTGATCCTGCAAAATCCTCCTTATTAATGTCTGGGGGCTAGGAAGAGCTGTCTCACAGACTAGTCAAGCCTGACATAGTCATACTCACTGCAACACACCTTATATTATTGCCATCCTTGGGTATGTCCTGTGGTGGTGGCACAGTGGTATACAATCAGGAGAGAGTTCTCCTCGGAGCCCTCAATATCAACTCAGGACCCTAAGAGGTCAAACATGAGCAAGGAAACCTCCTGCTGATTACCATGTACCGCGCAACCACCTCCCTCAGGCCTCCCATCCCACCACCAACCTCCACACCTCAGCTGATGAATCAGTAAACTTCTGTTCAACACCACTTAGATGAAGCACTGAGCATGGTAAGGAAGCAAAGTGTACACTGGGTGAAGGACTTCAATGTCCATTACCAAGAGTAGCTTGGTGGCAACACGACTGACTCAACTGGCTGAGTCCTAAAGGACATAGTTGCTAAAGGGTCTGCGTCAGATGGTAAGGAAGCAAAAAGGGCGAAAAATATACTTGATCTCATCCTCACAAACCTGCCTGCCAAAGATGCACCTGTTCATGACAGTTCTTGTGGAGATGAAGTCCCGTCTTCACATTGAGGATACCCTCCATCATGTTGTGTGGCAATACCACCGTGCTAAATGGGATAGATTTCGAACCGATCTAGCAACCATGAGGTCCTGTGGGCCATCAGCAGCAGAATTGTACTCAACCACAATCTGTAACCTCATGGCCTGGCATATCCCCCACTCCACCATTACCACCAAGCCAGAGGATCAATCCTGGCTCAGAGTGCAGGAGGGCATGCCAGGAGCAGCACCAGGCATACCTAAAAATGAGGTGTCAACCTGGTGAAGGTACAGCAGAGGATACTTGCATGCCAAACAGCAAAAGCAGCAAGTGATAGAGATAAGCACTTCCACAATCAACGGATCAGGCCAAAGCTCTACAGTCCAACCACATCCAGTCGTGAGTGATGGTGGACAATTAAACAACTCACTGGAGGTGGAGGCTCCACAAATATCCCCATCCTGATTGATGGGAGAGCCCAGCACATCAGTACAAAAGATAAGGCTGAACTGTTCACAACAATCTTCATCCAGAAGTGCTGAGTGGATGATCCATCTTGGCCTCCAACGGAGGACCCCAGCATCACAGATGCCAGTCTTCAGCCAATTCAATTCACTCCACGTGATATCACAAAATGGCTAATGGCACTGGATACTGCAAAGGCTATGGGCCCTGACAATATTCCAGTAATAGTACTTAAGAATTGCGCTCTGGAACTTGCCATGCCCCTAGGCAAGGTATTCTAGCGCAGCTACAACACTGGCATCTACCCAGCAATGTGGAAAATTGCCCAGGCATGTCTGGTACACAAAAAAAGGGCAGTTCCAACCCGGCTAATTACTACCCTGCCAGTCTACTCTCCATCATCAGTAAAGGGTGGAAGGAGTCATCAACAGTGTATCAAGCGGCACTTGCTAGGCAATAACCAGCTCACTGATACCTCAGTTTGAGTTCCGCCAGGGTCACTCAGCTACTGACCTCAATACAGCCATGGTTCAAACATGGACAAAAGAGCTGAACTCCCGAGGTGAGGTGAGAGTGACTGCCTTTGACATCAAGGCAGCATTTCACTGAGTGTGGCCCTAGCAAAACTGGAGTCAATAGGAATCAGGGGAACAACTCTCCGCTGGTTGGAGTCGTACCTAGCACAAAGGAAGATTTATAGTGAGATGAGACATAGCGGTATTGTCACTGGACTGGTATTGGCAATGCTGTGGGGACCTGGGCTTGAATCCCACCACGACAGATGGTGGAATTTGAATTCAATGAAAATCTGGAATTAAAGTGTCTAATGATGGCCATGAAACCATTTTCGTAAATTAGGGATGGACAATAAATGCTGGCCTAGCCAGTGACACCCACATCCCAAAAATGGATAACATAAGTAAACTGTTTATTCACCCACTGGGACATTTTCTTTGATGCACAGATTTTTTCTGTGTTTAGTGGCAGGAGTATAGAGGCTTTCTGACCCCTGTGCTCTAAGACACCACCACTAATAAGCTGGACTCTACTTCAGTCGCTGGGGTTTCTTTAGCAGATTTTAAGTCGAAATGACAACAATCATGACCCTTACGCTTACACATCAGTGAAATTGCCATACAGCAGAGCTTCATGCTGACATGGGAGAGCACAAAGCAGATGTTAAATTAGCAAGAGTCTTTAAAGATTATCCTTCAAGTGAAGAATGCTACAGTGGTAACACTGTCTCCTATTAAAAGAAAGACAACATTGTTAGATAACAAAAAGAAACAAGGATGGATAAATAGATTTTAGATTTCCAGCATCCGCAGTATTTCGCTTTTTTTTAATGGATAAATAGAAAAAGGACATAGTCATTAACAGATGAAATGTGTCCAAAGCAGAAACGATTAATAAAACAAAGAATAAACTAATACAGAAGAGATACAAGAATAGAAGGAAGGAATGCTGAAAGAATTGATATTATTCTTAGGTGAGAAAACATGCTACGCTTATAAATTAAAGTTTATTCTAATAGTCAACAGTGGGGATGTAACTATGTGCTTTTGAGGTCGGGGAAAGCAGCAGCCAGTGGGGAAGGATGAAGTAGTTTGATTAGAGAAATTTATTAAGTCAGTCTGATTAGGATCGACATTTCTTTCCCAGTTTAAATAGCTTCAATGATTCATTGTAGCATCTGAAGACCAAACAAGGAAACAGACATACTATCTCAGTCTGAAGGAAAAGATATCTAATGAAAAGTAAATCGAACAATCACTTCATTATATTTTGAGAATAAGACTGAAAATGAAAGAGAAAACATTCAACATTTATGAGACTGGAGAAGTTCTGACTAGAGGAAGGTCAAGTGGTAAGATATTTAAGCATAGAGTTCTTACTCAGAGGTGAGAATCCAGTCTTTGGCGAGTTTGAATTCACCTTCGTCTTGGGTACAAGGGGGCCCTTGGTGAAATAGGTTCAGGCAGCATGGGCCCAGGATCTGGTGGGCATGTGTAAAGCTGCCCTAGTTCTGCTGTATACTGGCATTCTTGCTCAGAGTTACTGAGCCGAATTCGTGGAGTGGTAAACGGACAAAAAATATTCTGGTCATGAAGGGGTCTTTCAAGTTTGAGTGAAAACATTTTGGTGTAAATTTGCATCACCACTGATGGACCTGGCAGAGTGGACCACTCACCCATCAATGAAATTAAAATCAGACAGCTTCAACAATGGCCAGGCGATCCGCTCCACTGGCTTACTGCTGTTATGGTTGTTTGGGTTGTGAAATGTACCCGGTCTGATGTCACATCTGACTTGCCGTAGTAACGTGACTCTGCCAAGAAGGCAAAGTCACTGTGGACTGCCATTTCTATTCAGCTCAATAAAGCCTCTCACAAAGACAGACACTGATGTCCTTATGCATGAAACATGGTGTCAGAAAGTAGAGAAAAACAGATTTTTCGACCCTGGAAATTAAGCAGAGGAGACACTGAGAACTCAGGAGCGCAGAAAGGTTCAAATCTTCAAAAAAGCCGCTGAACTAAAGGACAAAGAGAAAAGTTGCAAGTACAATACCAGCTACAGATAAGACACAGCTAAGAAAGGCACACAGAAAAGTTCAAAGCTGCAGGCAGCTGCTGCAAAAGTCAAAGGAAAGTAGAAACGAAAGGACAAAAGGAACACAAAGGTTGCAAATAAATTACTGATTGAGTAAAATGGCTGCAGTAAATTTTCCACTTCCATCTCCAGTCAAACTGAATGGTGATACGTGGCAAAACTAGCAGTTTTTCCACTTACAATGGCGGAACTATTAGATTGCAACAGACTTAATTAAAAAGCTGGAACCGGTAAGAGTAGCCACACTTTCAACACTGCTGGGGAGGGACTGCTACAAAGTGTATACCATCCTAAGTCTAACTGACAAGCAGAGAAAACAGACATCAGTGATTTTGGATGTATTGAATGCACATTTTGTACGCCGAGTGAATGCTACCTATGAACAATCTGTACTCAACATTAGAGTCCAGGGTGAAAACAAGACCATTGAATGGTACGTGACTGCAATAATGCAGCTGGCAGCATCATGTGAATCCAGACAGCTAAAAGATGACCTGAGTAAAGATAGATTAATGTCTTAGGCGTGAGATACCCCTCGATGAGAAACTGATGCTCAAGAAAGCGATAGATGTGTGTTGAAATGCGGAAGCTGTGAACTGTCGGCTCGAGTATATGTATGGCAGAGCAGACCAGGAGATACATTATGCTGAAAGACATTCCAGGCTGAAAACGTGGAGCAATCGCAGACAAAGGGCAGGATGCAAATAGTGTGAATAACATCATACAAAGGAAAATAAGGAATTTTGCCACAACTTGCCAAGGCAAAGATGTTTACTACCCTGGATGTAAAGGATGGTTACTGGCAAGTGAAGCTGGATGAAAGCAGCAGCTCTCTGATGACATTCTGGATGTCTTTTGGGAGATACAGATGGTTGTGCATGCTGATTGGCATTTCCACGGTGTTACAGAAGTATAATAATTTTCATAACATTTTTCTGCTTTATTGTGAAATAGGTTTATGAGTGTAAGTACAGGTGGTTCTGTGAGATTTAATTACATTTTGAGTCAAGTAGACTGCAAGGTTGAAATCATCAAAAGAAGCTAGGTGTAGAAATGTGCTTGACATGCTAATGAGTAAACATGGATGCTGACTTAGCATGTAAGGTGTGAAGGGAATTTCCATTTTTAGATAAGGGAAGGGATTGTTTGGATTTCAAACGGATGTTAGTCTGTTTATAACTAGCCAGATAAGCAAGGCTAAGGAATGTGTTTATTTTTTCCCAAAGGTTACTGACAATACTGACAACATGAATTTTTTTTTATATATTACAAGGAAGATATAGTTTCAAAGACATATGGAACAATAAAATTTATATATTAAAGAGAGAGAAACATATATAAAGGAGAATGTGAGGAGGGGGCCATATAAGATCTAGAAACAACCTTCAAGAAGCCTCCAGCCATTTGTGCATAAGTCTGCTGTGTAAAGTAACTGAAGTTAGGGAAAACCATTTGGAATTCCACTGTCAATTGGATACGGTGTTAACTTACTGGTTTTGTTTTTAAATCTAACATCTATTTTGGATGGTTGCCTTAAATGGGGTGTATAACTGGGAATCAGGTTAATTAAGAATTTTAGGAGTTGTTATATTAGTAAGCAATTATAGCCTTATATATGTGCTTGAAATCTTTTATTTGGTTAATAAATATTTTAATTACATCTTAAAAATCCCCAAATGCCTTAGGGGACTCTTTACTTCTGAAATTGGTGCACACATCTTCTTGTAATAAATACAAGTTACAAAACCATTGCGATAGCGCGGCCAAGTTTCCCTTGTGGATTTGGTCCACCTGGCACACATCATCTGCCATGTCATAACACATGGCTCCAGAAGAAGATCAAAGCAGACAACATGAGATAGTCAGTTATCTTTCTGCAGTACAAGCCATAGTGGATGATCTACCAGGCTATGGATATGGAGTCACAATGGAAGAAACCATAGCAGACCATGGTCGGAATTTAATACAACTGTAGGACAGAGCTGGCCAGATGAATCTGAAACTGAACAAGAACAAATTACATAAAAGCAAAATACTGCGGATGCTGGAAAACTGAAACAAAAACAAAAATTGCTGGAAAAACTCAGCAGGTCTGACAGCATCTGTGGAGAGAAAGACAGAGTTAACATTTCAAGTCCGTGTCATATGGACTCAAAGCGTTAACTCTGTCTTTCTCAAGAACAAATTGCAACTGAAGATGCCTGAAGTCATGAAGACATCTTGCAGTGTGATGCCAGTGAGATGGGTCTGGGAGCAACCCTAAAGCAGCAAGGGCAACCAGTCAATTTGCATCTAGGGCATAAATACAAACATAATGATGCTACACTCAGATTGAGAAAGAGTACCTGGCTATTGTTTTTGCGAACATTTTCATCAATAGCTGCTTGGGCTAGACAAAGTAACAGTGGAGTCTGACTACAAGCCTATTCGAAGCTTTTTTCGCAAACCGCTACTATCTGTTCCAAAGTGACTGCAAAGAATATTACTTTGTTTACAAAAATATCATCTGGACGTGACATACAAACAAGGAAAACTGATTTACATTGCAGACGTGCTGTCGAGTGCAGCGCTCTCCATGAAGAAAGTTGAGGAGGCTACAACAGAATGTGACATCTTCCAGATTCAATGTGAAACAGCAGCTCAACATGATCTGGAAGCCATCAACCCAGCAGAGGCATTGAATCTGACCTTGCTCAAATCAAGTGAATGATCCAACAAGATGCAACTCTCCAAGCACTATAAGAAGCAGTTATGAAAAAATGGCCTGAAAGCATCAAGGACATCCCATGGTCACACAAGCCTATTGAGCATACTGAGATGAATTGACAGCCCAAGGTGGTATCTTGTACAAGGGAATAGAATCATCATTCCTAAGGAGATGAGAGGAGAGATGTTGAAGTGTATCCGTGCAAACCATCAAGGAATTGAATCGACTCTGAGAAAGGCAAGCAATGTGCTTAACTAGCCAAACATGAGCAAAGAAATTAAAGACTACATTGGCCAGTGTGGTGCGTGCAACAAGTACCAAGCTAAACAAGCTAGAGAGCCGTTGATGACGCATGATATTTCAGACAGATGATGGATGAAGCTGGGAGTAGACCTTTTCACTTTGGCAGGAATTGATTATCTTGTTACTGTAGACCACTATTCTGACTACAGGAGTTAGACCAGCTGACTTCAACGATGATGACAATAGGAATAGTAGAAGGCCTGAAAGCCCATTTCAGTGGGTATGGATTTCCAGACATTGTGATGGGTGACAATAGGCCTCAGTTCACAAGTGAAGAATTCAGCCGATTCGCAAAGGATTGGGAAACTCAGCCCTACACATCGTCTCCACACTATCTCGAGTCAAATGGAAAGGCTGAGGTGGTAGTGAAAATCGCCACAGGACTCATCAAGGAATTGAGCAAACCTTGGACAGATGTATACAAGGCAACCCTCCATTGGAGAAAAGCACCAACTGAAGTTATGGAAAGTAGTCCTGTCCAAAGACTAATGTCATGCCACACCCAAACTACTCTTCCAATAGCAAAAAAGAAACTACTGAAACCAGAAGTGGTAGCAGACATGGGTGAAAAGATCAAGGGGAAATGACAGAAATACAAATTTCAGTTGGACAAGACTACCAAACCATTGCCAGAGTTGAATATTGGAGTGCCAGTCAAGGTGCAAACCTTCAAAGCTCTCAGCAGGAGTCAGCCCACATAGAAACTTGGCACATGCTTGGAGAAATTGTCACCTTGATCGTACGCAGTGAAGTGAATGACCAAATGTACCAGCGTAACCACAGGCATATCAGAACAACAGTGAAGCTGTCCCTTCACAGCAATTGGGGGGTCAGAGAGAAGGGATCTCATTGGCTGTACTGAGTACAGGACTACCATCAGTCCCAGAGGTCCATGAGTCCCCAACAACCACAATGGGATATCAGTAGTCACCAAGGCAATAAGGGCCACGGGAACAACACTTTCTATACAAAGACCATCAACCAGATGAACAGCCAATGTCAACGTACACCGATTCCATTAAGAGACCTGCATGATTTAAAGACTATGGCCGGAATCTTCCAACCCCCTTGCAGCGGGGCCAGCGAGCCATTGAAATCTCCGTTCACATCGGTGGGACCAGAGGATCCCGCTGGCAATGCGTGTGTGGAGACTGACTAGTAGAACAAACATTTGTGAATGTATGAGAACAATGGGTGTATAGTGGGTAACTTGGGTAACCCACAGTCACGCAGGATCATGCATGCAAATATGTCGTTTGTTCGCCATGAAAAGGAGGATGTTTGTATCTTTTGTTCAATATGGAAAGGAGAATTGTTTGGATTGCGAAATGTAACCAGTCTGATGTCTTGCTGTGGTCATGTGACTCTGCCATGAAGCAAAGTCACTGTAGGCTGCTGTTTCTATTCAGTTCAATAAAGCCTCTCACAGAGACAGACACCGATGAAGACTACTGTCCTTATACATGAAGCAGTGCTGAAGGTGGATAATTTATCCCATCAATAAGAGCAAAGGAGAAGGACCTATTAAGGATGCTTGGCAAGACCTGGTGACAAACAGTCACACCTTTTCTGTGGCCCTCACCCACCAAAGCATAATATTCACACAGCCACATAGACACACAGACACACACACACACACACACATATGCATATGCACACAGACACACACATGGAAAGACAATAACAGACAGACAGATGGGCACACAGACAGGCAGAGGCACACACAGAGACACTGACAGACAGACACTAAAACACAGACATATAAACACATATACACAGACAGAAACACAGGCACACAGACATACACACACACGCAAATGCACACTGACACGTACACACAGATGCACTTACACACAGACACAGACACACTGACAGACAGACCCACACACGGACAGGCAGAGACACACACACACACACACAGACACTGAAAGACACTGACAGACAGACACTAAAAACCGACACATACATGCAGACAGAGGCACGCATACACACACACATAAAAGTTACTCCTAGTGTGTATATCAAAGGAAAATTGAATGTGCACAATTTGGTACGAAATAGCTGCTATATATAAGTTGAATGAGACAGAAACTGCTTGAGGAAACTGTGAGAACAATTTGTCAGTTATGCTAAATCAGAACCAGCTTGCTTAACATCTGATTTATATTAATAAATGCAACTATTCTTATGGACAGATGCTCATTGTTCTTAGTAAAATTGTTCCTGAGACTTGTGGAGCTGTGGGACAAAGGTTTCCAGGATTAATATAGTCCCAGTCGAGACCTCTAGAACAATTTGTTTTGAATATTCACAGATTGTAATAATCTCAGACACAAACAAGTCATCCAACAGTTTAATTTCTTTCTCCTTTTGCCAATGATCTCTCTTCCACTCCTTGCTTGAAGCAATGAATGGTTTGCTGGAGTACGTTGGTCTCTAACAATCTCGCCAAGCAACTACTTCATAGGTACAAGTCAACACAATGAGTGATAGTCTGTTATTTGACAGTTTTGGTTGGGGGGAGGGGTGTGGTGTAGGGGGTGAAGTATGAAGTAAAATCACACCAGAACATAATCCTGATCTCATCTGACGCTTGATGCCACTGTTGACTATCCAGTTGTAGCCAAAGGATCTCCAGTAAAGACTTCCTGCCCCTGCAGTTTGGAGCCACATACCCTCAAGGGCCTAACCTTGGCCCCGTACTCCAATGTCCATACTGCCCTGCCGGAGCCATAATTCGAACCTGCATGCCGATTTCACTTCCTCTGTCTCTGTTTGGTCAGCCTAAGTGTCAAATATCCAGTCTTGGATGAGTTGTAATTTCCTCAATTTAAACATTGGGAAGACCAAAGTCATATCATTACTGAAACCTGACAATTGCTGCAATCACAACTCCAGCTTCAGAGCAGGGCAGAATCCCACAGCCGGTGCTATGAAGTGACCATGGTGAAGTTCTTTGACTTAAACACAGGCTTATTCTGCCAGGCTTTCCAATGCACCAAACATTTCGCTGTGTACACCCATCAGCCTTGTTCTGTAGCTTGGCCCATTGAATTTCTCATCTGAGTCGTCTGCAACAGAACATGTGTGGGCATCACCCTCCTGTGAGCTAGCACCTGTGCTTTCACTTCCACCTGTCCTGGTTACAGTTCCGTGAATCTCACAGTGAGAACCAGTGTCTCACCATATGCAGATCCTGCCTCTAATCAGTCCTCCAAAATCTGTGCTGGTACCTCCAAGTGTCAAATCAACTGACAGTGCACCTTCATCATCACCCTCTTCTTGTTATTCCTGTATGGCCTGTGTATCTGAAAGAGAAGAGGCACAAGGGTAAGGCTGTAATGAAGTGATGAAAGAAGTGGTGATGGGGAGTGGGGGAGCAAGAGGGACAAGCTTGCACCATCTATAGATTGTAAATCAGAAGAAGTGTGGAAAGGCAATGGCCCCTCCGACAATGACCAGAACCATCTCCTCCATTGGGGTTAGGGCATTCAGATCCATCTGTCCCCCTTTGGTTAGTTCCTGTTGCATTCGGATGTCGCCTACTTTCTTGTATAAGAAAGAGGGAGGTACCTCGATGAATTTTGTGCCATACTGTCACGCGATGTGACTGATATGGATGAATAGCTGGAAGTGTGTCTGAGGTGTGATTTTGAGGATTGCAACAGTGCTAAGTGTACAAGGGTGAGATGAAGCTATGAATGAATGTTAGGTATGAGTCCTGATTAATTGAGATTGTTAGTAGAGGCATGGAGCCGGATTTTCACAGAGTTGGAACAACTCCAGTCATTTAAAAATGACAAGTGGGATCCGATTCCTGGACTCCTGCCCCACTCCAGGCACCAGCAATTCTTGTTAGCAGAGGATAAGGGTGCGGATAAGGAGCTCATACCCTGCAATCATGACCTGGCCGGCTCCATTGCTCAGGTAGGCATCACCTGGTGCCTGCAATTTTCATGGAGTCGGGCCAGTTTCTCTGTGGCTCATGATTAACAGCCTTTCCAAGGAGTCATGAACCATGGTCTGGATACGGAAACAATTTGAAAGGTAAGTTTAAAAGTTCTTACCCATGACGCCCAGTTACTCCCAATGGCCCCTCATACTCTCCATGTCAACTCAATGCCAACCCATGCCCTTTCACCCAGTATGCACCAGGTATATAACCAATGAGCTATACAATGGAAATGACAAGTGTGGAGCTGCTGAGTAAAGAAAACACTCATTCAGAAATGTTCTTTGAAACAAAACTGCTCTTCCTACCGCCCCAAAAAAGTGTTAATCGGACAGACCATTAATGTATTGATAACAGAGATCTTCAAACACTTCTACAGCTAAGAGAAAAAAATATTGTGAATGCTGAAATCAAAACAGAAAGTGCTGGAAAAACTCTGCAGTTCTGGAGCATCTTTGGAGAGAGAAACAGAGTTAACAGGCAGAATTTTTAGCTCAGCGTGCAGGCACCCACCCGACACACTCAAGCGTAACACAGGATGCGATGATGTCGGGCAAGAATCCCGACGTCATCACGCAATATTTCGGTTGGTGGGTGCGCACTAAAATCAGAAGCGCACCCGCCAACAATTACGAGGCCTATTAAGCCCATTACCAGTGCAATTAACTGAGATTTTTTGCTACCCATCCAACCTTACAGTTAGCGGGCGGGCAAATCAGCCAGGCAGCCTTTGCATTTTTCAGGAAACCTCATCCAAGAGTGGGATGAGGTTTCTGTCATTAAATTAGAAAAATAAAAATGTTTGGACAGAATTTTCATGTTGTATATGTTCAGGTGACATGTGTCTGATGTGTGGCCATTTTGTCCCGGTTTTTAAAATCTTTATTTTTTTTTGTATTTAAATTTTTCGGCTCCCTGAGGCAGTTCTCTGCCTTCAGGGAGCTTTCATTCTGCGCTCCCCCATGCCCACCCTCAGCACTCACCCTCCTCCCGCCCCCCCAACACAGGCAGCGTTGATCGTATCAGTGCGTGCTTTACGCTGGCTGGCTGTTAATTGGCTGCCGAGCTGAAAATTCAGGTCAAAGTGTGAGTCCAGTATCACTTTCTTCAGAACTGAGATTTCCGTTCTGAGAACTCAGTTCCGAAGATAAATCATATTTGACTCGAAATGCTAACTCTGTTTCTCTCTTCACAGTTGCTGCCACATCTAATGAGTTTTTTTCCAACAATTTTTGTTTTTATTTCACAACTCTTAACTTTGCCCAAAGAAACATTGAGACATTGACAAAAGCAATCACAGAAAGATTAACTTATTATAATGATTTAAAGATATCAATCAAGCAAAGTCAACAATTCACCTCACTTGTCAAAACAGAATGTCTGCTGAGTTTATGCTTTTATCTGTCTGGGCTCTCAGCCAAGCATGCATAAAGAGGACAGGCCATCTTGGTTTCCATCCATCCTCATCGTATAGAGAGTATAAGGGGCCATGGAGAATGGCTGGGGGCATGAGTTGGCATCGAGTTTGAATGTAGAGCATGAGGGGGCACGAGGAGTGGTTGGGGCATCGGTTGGCATTGAGATGGCATAGGAATAATGAGGGGCATGGGAAATGGCTGGGGAGAAGAGTTTGCATTGAGTTTACATGGAGGATATAAGGGGCCATGAGGAGTGGGTGGGGGTAGGATGAGGGATGAGGGGTAACTGCTTCTATAGCAGCTAGGACATAGTCCCAGAGAACAAAGACAGGGCTTCTAACCAGTTTGCCTCAGCACTTGCCTGCCCCCATGGCAACCTAAGATCTGTGTCTGGGGTCAGCGGGTCCAACTCCATCCAGCACCTGCCTCCCTGCACCGACAGGCTAAGTGAATGGGCAAGAATGTGGTAGATGGAATATAATGTGAATAAGCGTGAAGTTATTCACTTTGGTAGAAAAAACAGAAAGGCAGAGTATTTCTTAAATGGTAAGAGGTTGGAAAGTGTTGATGCCGAAAGGGATTTGTGTGTGTTAGTGCAGGAGCCACTAAAACCTAACATGCAGCACGCAATTAGGAAGGCAAATGCTATGCTCGACTTCATCACAAGGAGATTTGAGTACAGGAGTAAAGATGTCTTACTGCAATTGCATAGACCCTTGATGAGACCTCACCTGGAGTACTGTGTACAGTTTTGGTCTCTTTATCAAAGGAAGGATGCGCTTACCATAGCTGGAGTGCAACTGAGTTTCACCAGCCTAATCACTGGGATGGCGGGATTGTCTTACAAGGAGAAATTGAGGAAAGAGGCCTGTATTCTCAGGTGTTTCAAAGAATGAGAGGTGACCTCATTGAAACTTCCAAAATTATTATAAGGCGAGACAGGGTAGATGTGGATAGAATGTTTCACCTTGCTGGTGACTCTAGAAACAGGGGAAACAGTTTCAGAATAAGGGGCAGGCCATTTAAGATTGAGATGAGGAAGAATTTCTTCACTCAGAGGATGGTGAATCCTTGGAAATCTCTATCCCAGAGGGGTGATGAAGCTCAGTCAATAGATTTCTGGACACTAATGACATCAAGGGATATGGGGATAATGTGGGAAATTGGGGTTGAAGTATATGTAGCCATGATCTAGTTGAATGTTAGAGCAGGCTCAACAGGCCAAATAGCCTACTCCTGCTCCTATGTTCCAATATAAAGTTGTGCAATTCGGGGTCCTTTCAACTGAGGCAGGTGTGCTGAGTGAGGAGATTTTCCTACTGGAACTATTCACCTCGGTAGGGAAAATCCAGCTCAGGGTGTGATTATGGTGAATTGTGCTGTTCCTGAGGCCAGTGATGCAGTTGGTAGGATATGACATTTGAAGATGCAGCCACTGAACTTGATCACTCTTATGAGGTCATTAAACTTCTTGCAGTCCTGCTGCATCTAGGCGCCTGGGACTAGATTACCCCATCATTGATCTCCATGGGGTATCTGCTCCCACTGCCTTTCGACAGTGGGCCTAGACAGTCTCCTTGCTCCTACAGATACAGGACATCTCTCCTCCATTCCACATCCGCTGCCAAGATCTCCACCTCACAGTAGGAAGGTCAGAGTGCCTGCTCTCTATCAAATTCAGTTATTCTTCTGTTTATTCTAGGTCAATTTTAGCTCGCAGAGGATTCCCAGCACTTGCTTCAGCCACAAGGCCTCTTCCCTTTAAGATGTGCAAGCTAGCTCTAAGTAGTACTGGCAAGTGTCCATTTTGGGTTCCCTGCTGATCCGTGTCAATCAACAGTGCAGTTAGCATTGGCTACATGCAGAAATGATGTCAATATGCAAGCAGCATGAAGAGGCTTTATTGCCTGCATCACATAGAGGAGGTGTTGGGTAACTGTGCAGACCCCTGCCCGTTTTTGGGATCTATCTAATTTACTTCCTCTGTGGTTCCTCCATCTCTGGCTTCTCGTACGTTCACCTTTGGCAACCGTGTTTGTTGACTTCCAAATACTGTGTCAATCCCTCCCTAAAGCTCTTTGCCTCTCTTGTCCTTTAAAAGCCTCCTTAAAGCCTGCCTTAACTATCCATTAATACCACCTCCTTTGTTTTAGTGTCAATATTTGTCTGATTAAATGGCTGTGAAGTATGTTGGGCCATGTTTCAGCATCAAAGGGACAACATGGATGCACGTACTTGTTTTTGTACCAGGCTAAGAGAAGCAGGTACTGGGTCGTATTCAGGGAACACTCATGCAGTTCAGGCATTCATAGCTTCTTTTGCCTCTACTAATGCCTCACCAAATATATCAAAAATTGCAGAAATAGGCAGATGCAAAGAGCCTTGTGATGCCTCAATTTTATTGGGTGGGGTGGGATTGATTTGAAAATAATGAAGGGGTAGGAATGAGGTCCCAAACTTGCAGGTAGCAGATAGAAAGGGGTTGTGGCAGGGTAACAACTTGGGAACAGACGGGAGCAGGTTGGAAAATTCCTGGGAGGGACCCAAAACCTGTGTGGTAGCAAGACAAAAAATATCCTGATCCTTAAAAGAGCATCGCTGTAACCTATATAATCATATCCAAAAGACCACCAGCAAAGTCTCAGCCAATCCCCGACCCCATTCATGGCAGAGTTATCCAGTTACCTCTGGAGACCCACCACCCTCCCCCATCAATAAGTACACCTTTGCCCCCGACCCCCTATTCTCAGAGGTCACTGGGACATAATACGGATACATGGCATCAGATTTGACTTGTAGAAGCTCCACTGTCTCTGTGTTGTCAATGTGCTTGTCAACATCCAGTCCTGGATGAGCTGCAATCAGTAAAAAAAAATCAAAAACGAGCAGAGTGTTTTATGGAACCAAGCCAAGCTTACATATCCTCATCTCGAAGGGAGGGGGCTGGAGTAACGATCTGTTTGGGGGTGTTAGAGGTCAGAGATCCATCGCGGATATGATACTCATTTCACGGAAGAGGTGGCAGTGAGCATCATTTCCTTAAGCCTTAGGACTTCTTTGTCACGAGGAACTTTAGTAACTTCAACACAGAAACCATGTACTTGCTCTCTCTGACCCTTTCTTGCAGTCTCATAGAACCAGCAAAATTACCAACATGGAAGGAGGCCATTTGGCCCATCACATCCACGTCGGCTGACAAGTAGCCATCCAGCCTAATCCCACTTTCCAGTTCTTAGTCTGTAGCCTTGTATATGACAGCACTTCAAGTGCATAGCCAAGTAATTTTTAAATTTTATGAGGGTCTCTTCAGATGTGTGCCACTCTTTCATTTATTAGCCTCACGATACCAGAGAGGTCAGGGATGAAAGTGACATTTGGCAGCGGGGAGCAGCAGTCAGCCCTGATTCCTTAGCCTGCAAACTCACATCTTTGGAGTCCTGCTCTGAAAAAGATGCTGGATCAGGCCATGCAACTATGGCACAGTGCAATGCCATCCTCAGCAACAAAATCAAAGAAACATTTGACAAAATGTTGTGTCACCTATAACAGGCGGTAACATCATCTGCTGTGTCCCCCAGCAAAGTTGTGTGACTAGTCAAAGTTGGATCATTGAGCTAGGATGTTTTGTCTGTTGGCCCTCAGGCCTTTGGGTGACTGGAGAAAATGTTGCAAAGAGGCAGATTTGCAAGCTTTAAGACAACATGTCTCAGGGTTTGTAGCATTTAACTATTATCATCAAACCCATCCTCCCCAGTGGCCAGTAGGTACTCATACCCAGGACCCGTGAAGTAATGAAACTTCAATCCAGCTTCATAATGTCCTGCTCCCTTGATGACAACTCTTCTTGTTTTTCTGCCATTCCCCTCAGATGCCTATTCGCATGGGTGGCAGGAGACAGACCGGGTTGTGCATGTACCTGCAGGGGTGAAGGAGTCTCAGGACACAGGGGCCCTGCAAAGGGGACACCTCAGCACTAGAAGGTTCATACTACCACAGCACAGCCAAGCACCTCTGACAACTCTAGGCCTACAGGCCTAGAGGATTTTTTTTTTTGCAAAAATATACTTTATTCATAAATCTTCAAAAACATTTCGAACATTTTAAATCACCATTACAAAAATACAAACAGGGTCAACTTTTACAAACTGAAACACAAGGTGTATCAGAAAAAACAATGAATATTTCAATCATTGGCAGATATACGTTTTAATCTGTACAGACTGAGGGGCTCTTTACAGTTCCCAGCCCCCCAGTGCACTGTGGCAGAAAGGTCTTAGGTAGCGACCCTTCCCCATTGCGCCTTTGCGGCGGCTGCCCCAAGCTTAACTGTGTCCCTCAGCACGTAGTCCTGGACCTTGGAAAGTGCTAGTCTGCTACACTCGGTCGGGGACAACTCTTTGTGCTGGAAAACCAACAAGTTTCGGACAGACCAAAGAGCGTCTTTCACCGAGTTGATGATCCTCCAGCTGCAGTTGATGTTTGTCTCGGTGTGTGACCCTGGGAACAGACCGTAGAGCACAGAGTCCTCTGTCACAGAACTGCTCGGGATGAACCTCGACAGCAACCACTGCATCCCTCTCCAGACCTTCTTTGCAAAGACACAATCTACAAGGAGGTGAACAATGGTCTCTTCCCCACCACAGCCTCCTCGAGGGCAACGTGCAGAGGGGGTGAGACTCCTGGCGTGTAGGAAGGATCTTACAGGGAGGGCCTTTCTCACCACCAGCCAAGCTACATCTTGGTGTTTGTTGGAAAGTTCTGGTGATGAGGCATTCTGCCAAATGACTTTGTCAGTCTGCTCAGGGAACCATCCCACAGGATCCACCCTCTCCTTTTCCCTCAGGGCCTTTAAGATGTTACGTGCCGACCACTGCCTGACGGACTTGTGGTCGAAGGTGTTTCTCTGCATAAATTTTCCCACGAGGGACAGGTGGTACAGCACGGTCCAACTACTTGGAGCATTCCGCGGCAGTGTGACCAGACCTATCCTTTGCAACACCGGGGACAGGTAGAACCTCAGCATGTAGTGACACTTGGTGTTTGCATACTGAGGGTCTACGCACCGCTTGATGCAACCGCACACAAAGGTGGCCATCAGTATGAGGGTGATGTTGGGCACGTTTTTTCCCCCTTTACCTAGAGGCTTGTACATCGTGTCCCTGCGGACACGATCCATTTGCGACCTCCAGATAAAGTGGAAAATGGCTCGGGTGATTGCCACCACACAGGAGTGTGGAATGGGCCAGACCTGCGCCACGTACAGCAACAGCGAGAGTGCCTCACACCTGATGACCAGGTTCTTACCCGCAATGGAGAGGGAGCGTCGCTCCCACATGCCCAGTTTCCTTTTCATCATAGACACTCACTCCTTCCAGTTTCTAACGCATGCCCTGGTCCCTCAGAACCATATCCCCAGCACCTTCAGTCCATCAGCCCTGACAGTGAAGGGGACAAAGGATCGGTCAGCCCAGTTCCCAAAGAACATGGCCTCGCTCTTCCCACGATTTACCTTGGCTCCCGAGGCCAGTTCGAACCGGTCGCAGATGTGGATAAGTCTGTGCACCGACAGCGGATCAGAGCAGAAGATGGCGACATCGTCCATGTACAGGGAGGCTTTGATCTGAGTGCCTCCACTACCTGGGATTGTCACTCCTCTTATGCCCGGATCCTTCCTGATGGACTCAGCAAAGGGTTCTATGCAACACATGAAAAGAACAGGCGAGAGAGGGCAGCCCTGCCTGACTCCAGATTTAATAGGAAAGCTATCTGATTCCCACCCATTGATTGAGACTGCACTACTGATGTTAGTGTAGAGCAGTTGGATCCAATTGCGAATTCCCTCCCCAAACCCCATTTTGGAGAGCACATCCACCATGTAGGTGTGCGATATTCTGTCAAAGGCCTTCTCCTGATCCAGGCTGATGAGGCAGGTATCCACACCCCTGTCCTGTACGTAGGCAATCGTATCCCTGAGCAGCATGAGGCTGTCAGAGATCTTCCTGCCCAGCACAGTGCAGGTCTGGTCAGGGTGGATCACCAATTCCAGAGCGGATTTGACCTGATTTGCGATGACCTTGGACAGAATTTTATAGTCCACATTCAACAGTGAAATGGGTCGCCAATTTATAATTTCCTCCCTTTCCCCCTTGTGCTTGTAGATGAGGGTGATAATGCCTTTCCTCATGGATTCTGACATACTGCCGGCCAGGAGCATACTCTCGTACACTTCTAGCAGGTCTGGGCCGATCCAGTCCCACAGAGCCGAATACAACTCCGCCGGCAAGCCGTCGCTTCTGGGAGTTTTACTCTTCTCGAAGGACTCAAGGGCCTCAGTCAGTTCGTCAGGAGTTAGCGCTTTGTCCAGACTCTCCCGTGTACTGTCATCTAAGACCTCCGTGATAGAGGACAGGAAGGACTGGGAGGCCGTGCTGTCTGTGGGCTTTACGTCATACAATCCGGCATAGAAGGATTTGCTAATCCTCAAAATGTCAGATTGCAATGACTAAACTGAGCCGTCTTCTTCCTTCAGGCTGCTGATCACAGAGCTCTCTCTGTGTACCTTTTGGAAGAAGAAACGTGAGCACGTCTCATCCTGCTCTACAGAGCGGACTCTGGAACGGAAGATGATCTTGGAGGCCTCCGAGGCAAAGAGCAAGGCTTGCTGGCTCTTCACCTCTTGGAGTTCCTCCTTGATATCGATCCCCATCGACCGCAGCCAGAGCAGATTCTGCATGTTTTTCTGGAGTCGGGACATTTCCCTCTGTCCCTTTCTAGCTTTCTGGGTGCCTTTGAGGACAAAAAACCTCTTGATGTTTCCCTTGATCGCTTCCCACCAGTGTGTCAGGGACTCACAGTGGGGTTTCATGGTTCTCCAACCTTTGTAATCCCTCTTGAGCTCCTCAATGTTCTCTGGGGTCAGCAGTTGCACGTTTAGCTTCCATACACCCCTGCCAACCCTCTGGTCCTTCTCTAAGTGGCAGTCAGCCAGTAGGAGGCAGTGGTCAGAGAAGAACACCGGCTTGACGTTGGTGGATCTGACTGCAAATGCGCGGGACACAAACAGGAAGTCTATCCTGGAACAGACGGACCCGTCAGGCCGCGACCAGGTGTATCTATGCTGCGCTCCATCTGCAGGGTTGCTGAAGATGTCGTGCAGATTGGCATCCTTTACTGTTTCCATCAGGGATCTGGATGTAGCGTCCAATCTGCTGTCGGCCCTGCCGGATCGTCCAGCCGCATCGATGATGCAGTTGAAGTCACCGCCCAGGATGACCGGCGTGGAGGTTGCCAGCAGCTGTGGGAGCCACTGAAAAACCTCCAGCCGCTCAGCCCCTTGTGACGGGGCGTAGACGTTAATTAACCGGAGTGGAGCATTCTTATAGATTACATCTGCTACGAGGAGGCGCCTGCCCACCACCTCCTTAACCTGGGAGATGGTGAAGCTGCCTCCCCGCAGCAGAATACCCAGGCTGGAGGAACGAGAGTCGTTTCCTCCCGACCAGATCGATGGCCCATGGGACCACCATCGTGACCATTGCCTGTAGGAGCTGAGGTGCGGTATCGCACACTCCTGTAGAAACAGCAGGTCAGCTTTGACCTTGGCAAGGTAGTCCAAGGTCGCAACACATCATGTAGTAGATTTAATGCTACGCACATTTATGGATACAATCTTTACACCCATTTTAAAGCAGTTAGTCGCTTACCAAACCTGTTGTCTCTGAGAGTTCCTTCATGCCCGTGGTGGGCTCAAATTGCTTCACTTGGGATGGGCTGAGGAAAGCGTCCTGAACCTCCCCATTGGAGATGTTCTGCTCGGGTGGCATCTGGGGGTCCGTGCAGAGAGCGGGGTTTGAAATGTCCTCTGTTGGAGAAGCGTCTCCAATCCTCTCCCCCTCTGGGGCGTTGCTGCTCCCGGCTTCCCGGTGCTGGGGTGCGCTGAGCGCCTCACTGCTCCCAGATTCCTGGGGTTGTGGTGCACTGGCCTCTTTGGGTTGTGGGCCAAGTTGGGGTACACTGGTCTCCTCATTGTCACCAATGTTCTGGAGCTTGGGTGACTCGTCCTCCAACTCCCTTGCGTTTTGCCGCTTCTTCTGTTGGCGCCGCCCTGGCCCTTCTTCGTCCGAAGAGCTGCTGCTCTTGTTATCCGTGTCGGATAGGAGACGCCTCTTGACTCTTGTCTGGGAAGTGGCTTGGTTTCTTTTTAGCCCCTTCTTCCTTTTGGCTCTCTTCACCAGCTGCCACTCCCCCTGCTGCTTTCCCACTGCTGCCTCCTCCTCCTCCGTTGATTCGCTCTCCTGAGGAGTGGGAGGTTCAGGGGGTAGTGCTGTTGGTTGGCTGTCTGCTGCCTCAAATTTTTCCTCCACCTTGTCTTTCTCTGTGTCCTCCTTTGTCCCGATGTTTTCCCTGGGGGCCTTGGTGGTTGGTGTGACATGAGGCATTTCTTCTGCTTCCCCCTCGTTGGCTTTAGCTGCCTGTGCATAAGTACGGCAACGTTTGGGACAGGTCTTGTAGAGGTGACTTGCCTCACCACACAGGTTGCAGCACTTAGCCTGTTTACAATCTTTTGTCTGGTGCCCTTCCTTTTTGCAGTTCTTGCAGAGGACAGCACTGCAATTGGCCGCCACATGACCAGACTTGCCACATGAGCGACAAAGTTTGGGTTGCCCAGCGTAGACAAGGTAACCACGGCTTTCCCCGATAGCGAATCTGGAAGGGGGGTGGAAAACGGGTCCCTTACCGTTGGTCTTGAGCGTTACCTTAACCTGGCATTTACATGTCCAGATCCCCAAATTATCTTTAACTTCAGTGCAGCTCCCAACCTTATCGAAGTACCTGGTAAGGAAGGTGAGCACGTCAGCGACAGGGACATAGGGGTTGTACAGATGCACCGTCGCAACCTGTTCACGATGCAACGGTAGAACAAAGAGCGGCTCCGCCGTCAGGATCTTCATTTCTGGCAGGTCTTTCTTTTCCTCAAACACCTTCAGGAGTTTGACACAAGCTGCCACATGCTTGAAGGTCACATCAAAGAAACCAGCGCTGGGGAAATCCTGTAGGCAGTAGATGTCCGCAGCCTCAAAACCACACAGCTTGAATAAGATCCTCTTTGTGAAGAAGGTCCTATCCATTCCTGTTCCTTGCTCACTACCCTTCACCATGACTCGGATGGTGTTAGGTACCCCATGGTAAGGGGTTTGACTGGTTATAGCCATTGCTCTTTCCCTGGCAGAAACACGATGAAGGTCTCTCCCCTGCCAGGTAAGAGGATACAGGCCTAGAGGATAGGTTTAAGAAGAGCATGGGGAGGCACCAGAGGTAGGTTCGGTTGTAATACAAAGCACTTACTATAAATACATACATGCACAGTAAAACCACAGTGATAAAAAAAAGCTTCAGAACATTGAACTTTGTGCAGTGAGGGAATGTTCAGGGATCAGTTTGTACTAATTCTTTCTACTTACTGGATACTTTCTTACTAAATTTTTGCGTCTTTATGCAGACCTATCTAAGACATCAGAGAGGCATAATTTGGATGCAAAATACTTCTCTGCTTTATAGTAGCCTGGCAGAATCCTTTGTGAATCTGGGGACTTTACAGCCTTCCGGACTGAATATTGAATTCAACAATTTTAGGTCGTGAGCTCCCTCCCCCATCCCCACCCCCTTTCTGTTTCCCCCTTCCTTTTTTTTTCCCAATAAGTTATAAAGATTTTCCTTTTCCCACCTATTTCCATTATAAAAAAAACCCCACTAGAGCTATACCTTGAGTGCCCTACCATCCATTCTTAATTAGCACATTCGTTTAGATAATATCACCAACTTTAACTTTAACACCTATGTGTTCTATTGTACTATTGTCGTTGACATCTTTTGATGATCTGCTTCTATCACTGCTTGTTTGTCCCCACAACCACACCCCCCCCTCCACCTCTCTGTCTCTCTATCTCTCCGCCCCCCACACACACACCTTAAACCAGCTTATATTTCAGCTCTTTCCTGGACTCGAACTCAAGTTCTGTCAAAGGGTCATGAGGACTCGAAACGTCAACTCTTTTCTTCTCCGCCGATGCTGCCAGACCTGCTGAGTTTTTCCAGGTAATTCTGTTTTTGTTTTTGATAAAAGGATCGCCTGCCTCTTCTCCTCCCCTGATTGGCCAAAAAGAAAAACGTGAGGCATTCAGTATAATGTGACCAGTCATCGATAGTCTGAACAAATGGTTCAATGCGACCAAATTGTGGCCTACTGGAGGGAAATAACTTTGACGACTATGGTGAGGGCTTACAATTGAAATGTATGTACAATTGGCCTGCAAGGTACGGTTGATTCTTTAGATGAGTTTTCGTGGCTTTCCTTGGTGTCGTCAACTGGTTGTGTTTTGCATCGTCGTCAGTTGTTATGTTTCACTACACGGTCGCTTTGCTCATGAACCGGTTGCACAATTATCTGTCAGCAGGTGAGTCAATTAAAATATACTGCAGACACAGAGACCAATTTGAAATGAAGCACATGCTATTTATTCACATAGGCAACAGAGCATTAACATGATAAGTGCTTCCCCAACTAGACCCTACTCTAGACTAACATTAACATGGTAGCCCGTGCTACACAGCTATTGGGTCTTACAGTCACATGGTCAATCTGCTGACATTCTCTTAAAGGTGTATTACACCTCAGATTACCACAGAATGGTACAGAGCATTGTGCAATCCACAGCTGAGAAAAGATTTTTATAATTGTTTCAGTTGAAGGTGATGTTTCAAAGCTTATGGACCTTCAAAGCCTCTGAACTTAGCCTCTGGTAACATGCCATGTAAGCAAACTGACTCTGTTCTGCAAGTTTAAACTGTCAGGTGCAATTTTGGTAAAACTGCTGGAAGTTTTGGATAATCAACTTCAGCGCTCACTATCTTATCATTTGGATACACATGCCATTTTTGAGGCGAGTACATCATCTGCCAGCAGCCAATTCCACTAGGATTTAGTGAAAATTTTACATCTGGTATAACTCTGATACATCTGGCATATACTCCAATTCTAGATGCTGGAACTGATAAGCACTTTTGACACAAGGAAAATCAGAATTTCAACTCTGCATTTTCAGTCTTTAGCATGTTTGTTTTAACACAGCCCACGTTTAATAGTTAACCCCTACACTGGAACGTATGATGCCCGCCATGTTCTCCCATCACATCAGGTGGTGGAAAATACAGCACTTCTGGATCAATATACTGGAGAAGCAGAAAGATGTGTCTAGCATACTGAAGTGATTAAATGGTAATTAAACACTCATACAATTGCAATTCCAAAGTTTTTCCAGCTTCCCTTTGCAAGTTCTTAAACAGCCAATCTCTTATGGTAAATGTGCAAAATGTTTCAAACAGAACTTTATCCACCCCTTCCTATGTAAACTGAAGCAGTCTCTGGGTTGTGAGAATGTTTTTCCTTTGAAGTCTAAGCAGCATCCTTGAAGATGGTCAGCATCCGCAGTTTTTGCTTTTATCCTTGAAGATGGTGTTGCCCTGCAGCATGATTGCACTGTCCCATAAAAATGAGACAAAGCTAAACTACACTTAATAATAAATCTTGATTTTCTTAGCTAACATGGAAACAAAGGATGCTCTGCATCCTGTAGAAAACCCACAGCTGCTCGAACCCCTGTATGGCTGATCATAGGATCATACAGCACAGAAGAAGCCATTCCATCCATCTTTCACATGCTGGCGCTTTGTAAAAGCTATCCAGTTAGTTCCGTTCCCCTATTCTTTCTGCAAAAGCCTGCATTTTTTCCAATCCTATATCAGATCTTTCCCTGCATGGATGGGGCACTTTTCAAGCATTGTCAGTGCAGAATAACTGACTGTAGTAAGTTCATATACACAGGGACATTCCGCAAGCTCCTGGTTTCAACAACTGGATATTTACTTCGAAAGCCAATCCAACCTCACAGTAACTTAGATCTGTGCTGGTCAAGTTATGTATGATAAAACAGATTTATATTCATACATTCCAAATAATATTATTGTTTGAAGGAGTTTGCTTTTGTGGGGAGAGGGGTCTTTCTAGGACAGGTAGCTTGATCTTATCTGTGATTTTTACATTAAATGCCTTTAGGCGAATTCTAACATCTAAAGACCCTGCAACATCTTGTGATGTATATCAGACAGTAAAAATAACCTTGGGCTTTTTTTTACAATATTCCCAGTTGTTAACAAGGGGGCATGTCACACAATGTTATAGTATACTGTAATTATAATGGAGCTAGCTACACTGAATAATGATAACTTACAAGGTTTCATCATATCTCCCCAGTGAGATTTTTTTGTGACTGGGAGAATAGAATTGAAAGTCTTCGCTTGCATCTACCAGATTTATTGTGGCTTGATTCAACTATTTGAAATGCAGACGTCAGAAGGAAATTGGTGCAACTAGCCCCCACATTGAAATTTGAGTTACACTGATTAGGTAACATCGACAGCTGAATATGTCTGCACGATGCATTTTAGGAGATAAGAAATAACTTGGATTTTTATGGCACCTTTTGTGACTGGGAGAATAGAATTGAAAGTTTTCGCTTGCATCTGCCAGATTTATTGTGGCTTGATTCAACTATTTGAAACGCAGACGTCAGGAGGAAATTGGTGCCACTAGGCTCCATGTTGAAATTTGAGTTACACTGATTAGGTAACATCGACAGCTGAATATGTCTGCACAATGCATTTTGGAGATAAGAAATAATTTGGATTTTTATAGCACCTTTCATGACAACTCAAAGCACTGTCTGGCCAATGAAGTACATCAGCATCACCTAGGAAACGCAGCATCCAATTTGTGAATAGCAAGGTCTCAAAAATAGCAATGTTATAATAATGTGTTTTGCTATCGTGAATTGAGTGATAAATGTTGGCTAGGATGTCAGAGCAACTCCCTTGCTCACCTTCAAGGTGCCATGGGATCTTTTACCTCCACCTGAGAAGGCAGATGGTGCCTTGGTTTAACATCTCATCTGAAAGGCAGCACTTTCAACAGTGCAGCACTCTCTTGTTGCTGTACTGAAATGCCAGCCTTATCTGTTCAAGTTTCTGAAGTGGCACTTGAGCCCTCAGCCTTGTGGTGCAGAGAATAGCTACCACAGATCTATGGCTAACATGACTATTGAGCTTGCAATTACCTTGTTGTCCTCAGTAAGAAAACAGATAATGTTCAGATTTTAACACTTGAATATTTTGTATGATACATCGAGAATGTTGAATGAGAACTATCTAATGTAAAATCTACACAGCGTTGTTTATTTTTCAATCCTTGAATCAGGTTGCTGAAGGAAGTAGACAGTTGCTTACCCTGGTTTCTGAGGTCCCAGGTGCACTGTTCCCCTCACTGCATTGTTAGCTCACACTTTCAACAATCTGTTGTGCCAAAAATTTAAAAACCTAAATGAGAAAGGGCAAATCAAACTAACAGCAAATTCTGTTAGCTGCCTTGCTTCAGTAATTTAGCGTTCACTGTGTTGCAGCAACAATGGTGTAGTGTGTGCTTGCCCCAAGTTATCCAGGAAGGTACAGAACAGAAGACCTCTTAGTCCATCTTGTTGATCCCAAAGTTCATGCTCGGATATTAGGAAAGACCAGATTCAATACAGTATGTAACAGTCAACCAGCAGAGGCTGATTGCCTGCAAATGAATTTAATGGTCATTTTACAGTTCAATTTGATGAAACAATGGGTGGAACCATCCCAGATTTGCAGTAGCAGGCAGGAAAAAAGGCATTTTACCCTCTGGCTGCAATGGTGTCTTTTCACGCCATATCACCCCCAATCCCACCTTATTAATTATGTATTCCCAGGAAACACACTGGGTCGCTGGCAGGATGTCCTCTGATTCACCCATCCCGTCGTCACCTCATCCCTTCAGTAAACTGGACGCCACATCTAAAGGCTGCCCCTACAAAGAGCTAGCACTCTTCAAGGGATAGGAAGCTGCTGTGAACTGATGGCTGCCAAAAGGGCTGCATGCTGCATCCAGATTTAGCAACGCCTCCCTTGATGCCCACTGGATGCAGTGGAGGCCTGCCTCAAAGTCCTCTAGCCCACTCTGGGCGAAGGCCAGCAAGGAAGGTCGCCAATCCAGCATGGGAGGCAGTGGCAGTGGTGGTCAGTGCCAATTCCTTGCAAAAGAGTACAGCCACACAGTGCCACACAGGATGAATGGATTCATCTGTTCTACCAGGGTAAGTCACTCTTCTCATCACTTTCCACTCACACACTCACAATCCCATAACACATCCACAGGGTTCTCATGCCTCAAGGGACAACACCACTAATTCTCACACAGGCCCTCACATCTCCATCAGGCTCATACAGTCTGGTCCTCATCCCGTCCATGACTCTGCTCATAACACAAACTTTCCAGGCAGTGCCATGTGTCGTGCTCACACTCTCTCCATCTGTCTTCATGCAGGAGAAGCTGGCTCAAAGCAGCAGAGAGGTCCCAGACCAAGGATGGAGTGGCTCACATTAGGCCATGCGCCCATTTTGAGGAGTGTGCCATCACGCTGACTGGGGAGGACGTGGACCATGCCTGCAACCATAGTGAGGTCTTCAGCGAATACCACATGCACTGCATAATCCCTCTCTCAACGCACCTTTGAGTGCTCTCTCTCTCTCCTGCTTTTGACTCTGCTTCCACGAACTAATCATCTCTATTTTGGTTTACTTTCCTTTACTCAGGGAGCTCTGCCAAGTAACCGATACCCTCAGCTAGCCAGTCCCTTAGCTCCATCCAGGTATTCACCTTCAGCCAAGAGAAGGCCTGCTCCTTGAAGAGCTGGAAATAAGCAGCCTGGAAGACCCGTCACAGCACTTATCCATACCCTTCACCAACGCAAATACACACCTCAGCAGGAACTAGATCTGGAGCAGACTAGTGTCCACAACCTGGTGGTCATTGCACGGACACATGCCCGCAGCTGGAGGAGGCAGGTTCAGCCGAGCTTCCCAGCATTCAGGGGACTGCTGGGGAAGGGACATCTGTGAGATCAGAGTCAGATGGCGAGCCTCTGGATTTGGCCTTTCATTGTGGAGAATCAGCAGCAGGCATGGGAACATCATGCAGAACTGTTGGAAGCCCTTATCAGAGTGGCACACAGGTCAGAGGAGTGCGTCCACCTGCTCTCTGATGAAAAAAAAACAAAAACAGAATTACCTGGAAAAACTCAGCAGGTCTGGCAGCATCGGCGGAGAAGAAAAGAGTTGACGTTTCGAGTCCTCATGACCCTTCGACAGAACTTGAGTTCGAGTCTTGCTTCTTGTATATGGTACACACTGCAGCCAATGTGCACTGGTGGTGGAGGGAGAGAATGATTAAGTTGGAGGATGGGATGCCAGTCAAGCAGGCTGTTATTCCTGAACTGTGTCGAGGTTCTTGAGCATTGTGGGAGCTGCACTCACCCAGGAAAGTGTGAAATATTCCTTCACAATTCCGACTTGTGCCTTGTTGATGGTGGACAGGCTTTGGGAAGTCAAGGGGTGACTTACTCTCCTCCAGATCCCTAGCCTCTTACCTGCTCTTGTAGCTACAGCTTTAATATAGTTGGTCCAGCTCAGTTAATGGTCAATAGTAACATCCACCCCTGGATGTTGACAGTAGGGGACTTAGCGATGGTAACACTGTTGAATGTCAAATGGCAGCGGTTTGTTTCTCTTTTTCTCTTTTGTTGGAGATGGTCATTGTCTAGCATTTGTGTGGCACAAATGTTACTTGCCACTTATCAAGCCTGAATGTTTCCCAGGCTTGCACAAATGCTTTAGCATCTGAGGAGTTGCAGATGGGGAGTTTTCCTCCTGAGTTCCATTGACTTCAATTTTGCCAGGACTCCTGGATGCCACACTTGGTCAAATTCTGCCTTGATGTCAAGAGCAGCCACTCTCGCCTCACCCCTGGAATTCAATTCTTTTGTCCATGTTTACACCAAGGCTGTAAAGAGTTCAGGAGCCCGTAACCCTGGCGGAACCCAAACTGAGCATCAGTGAGCAGGTTATTGCTGATTAAGTGTGCTTGAGAGCACGGTCAACTGCATCTTCCATCACTTTGCCAATATCAAGAATAGACTGATGGGGTGGTAGTTGGCCAGATTGGATTTGTCCTGCTGTTTGTGGACAGGTCATACCTGAACAGTGTTCCACATTGTCGGGTAGATGCCAATGTTGTAGCTTTACTGGACCAGCTTGGCTAGGCGAGCGGCAATTTTGGGGCACAAGTCTTCAGTACTATTGCCGGGATGTTGTCAGGGCTCATAGCCTTTGCAGTATACAGTGCCATCAGTTGTTTCTTGGTATCACATGGAGTGAATCAAATTGGCTGACTGGGGCTGGGGATCTCAGGAAGAGATTGAAATGGGTCATCCACTTTGCACTTCTGGCTGAAAATAGTTGCAAATGCTTCAGCTTTGTCTTTTGCATTGATGTGCTGGCCCTTCTACCATTGCGGATGGGGATATTTGTGGAGTCTCTTCCTCTAGTTTGTTGTTTAATTATCCACCACTATTCACGACTGGATGTGACAGGACTGCAGAGTTTGCATTCTATCCATTGGTTGTGGAATCACTTAGCTCTGTCTATCGCATGCTGCTTATACTGTTTGGTGCGCAAGTAGTCCTGTGCTGTAGCTTCACCAGGTTGACATCTCATGTTTAGGTATGCTTGGTGCTGCTCTTGCATGTTCTCCTGCACCCTTCATTGAAGCAGGGTTGATCCCATGGCTTGATGTTAATGGTAGAGTGAGGGACATGCCAGGCCATGAGGTTACAGATTGTGGTTGAGTACAATTCTGCTGCTGCTAATGGCCCACAGTGCCTCATGGATGCCCAGTTTTGAGTAGCAAGATCTGTTCTGAATCTATCCCTTTAGAATGATGGTAGTGCCACATAACACAATGGAGGGTATGCTCAGTGTGAAGACGAGGCTTCGTCTCCACAAGGAACGTGCGGTGTTCACTCCTATCAAAATGTCATGGATGGATGAATGTGTGATAGGTGTATTGGAGAGGATGAGGCCTAGTAGGTTGTTCCCTCACCACCTGCCGCAGACCGAGACCAGCAGCTATGTCCTTAAGGACTCGGACTATTTGGTCCATAGTACTGCTACCAAGTTCAGGAGTACCCCACTCAGAGTACATTCTGTGCCCTTGCCACCCTTAGTGCTTACTGCAAAGGGTGTTCAACATGGAGGAGTACTGATTCATCAGCTGGGGGAGGGTGATGGGTGGTAATCAGATATCCTTGTCCATGTTTGACCTGATGCCAGAAGTCCAGAGACAATGCTGAGGACTCCTAGGCCAATTCCCTCCCAACTGTATACCAATGTATCCACCTCTGGTTGCTCTGTCCTGTCCTGTCAGTGGGATAGGACATAACCAGGAATGGTGATGATGGTGTCTGGGACATAGGTTGTAACATTTGATTCTGTGAGTATGACTAGGATAGGCTGTTGCTTGACTAATCTGTGGGACAGCTCTCCCAATTTTGGCACAGGCCTCCAGGTGTTAGTAAGAAGGGCTTTGCAGGTTCAATAGGGCTGGGTGTGCTGTAGTTGTTTCTGGTGCCTAAGTTAATGCCAGTTGGTCCATTTGGTTTTATTCCTTTTTGACTTTACTTTGGTGGTTTAGTACAACTGAATGGGTTGTGAGGCCTTTTCAGAGGGCAGTTAGGAGTCAACTACATTGCTGTGAGTCTGGAATCACATGTAGGCCAGACCAGGTAAGGATGACAGATTTCCTTCCTAAAGGATATCAGTGAACCAGACGGGTTCTAATGACAACTGATGATAGTTTAATGGTACCATTACTGTGACTAGCTTTCAATTCCAGATTTTTATGAATTCAATTTATTTACAAAGTAGATAGTGGTGCATTGATACCATGAAATGACATTGACTTGATAGAAACATGACTGCAGGCAGGGATGAGAAATTATCATACTGATAGACAAGAGAAAGCCTTGAGAAGATGTTAGGTGATGGATTGGCATTATTGTGAAGGGATGATGTAACTGCTACCCAAAGAGTGGAAAAACCAGCTGAAGAAGAGACAGCAAAAGAAATTTGGATAGAAATTATTAATGTTACAGAGACAGAATAAAAATCAGCAAATCAGTGCCAGTGCAAGATGAGTTATCCAGGCAGTGATGGCATATAGGAGACTACAGGGAATCATCACGTGATAGTCCAGTGGGAATTCAGAAACCCTCAGGCTAAACTGCAAAGATCCAGTGAGGGATGAGAAGAATACAACTATTTTTATAGAGGAAATAAATTATAAACACATAAATTATGGTGCCATGCCAGAAGTTAATTTTAATATAACTGTGAATCCAATGTTACTAATGACCTGCAAATGAGTGAATAGTGGTAGTAAGAGGTATGGAGAAGAATTAAGTGAAGAGGGCATAGAAAATAAAATGGTAGGACTGAAAAAAAATTATGGATTACTTTAAGGAATGTGGAAAAACACTAGGGCCAACATCTGCTTTTAGTGCACTCCTGTTGTAAATCCAAAGAGTTGGGACCCAGACAAGGTCAGTGCTAAGGTCGCCAGTGGGATGATCTTGATAAGTTGTGCCAAAATCAAAGGACCATGGACCTTTAGTGCGATTATGTCCCTGTGAGGAAAAAGCAGATAAATTGCAAAATCTAGACATTGTTATCTATTTGACCAGATGAAAAAAATACGATCAGAGAAAATTATTATTTTGAAAACTATACAGAACAAAAATGAATCATGAATGGGAGCCATACAACAGCCAGTTAAAGATATCTAAAATGTAAAAGAGGAAAGGGATAAGAAGACACTAGAAAGGTAAACTGCTAACAAGAAGAGTGAAAATAAATTCTCTGTCCTTGTATAATCTATATGCTAATCTTTACAGTATCAGCAACTCTAGGGATTTCCAATCTTCCTGAGATGACCATTATCAGCTCATTTAAGATGCTGAAACAAACACTAACATTCTTGCACTGAAAAAATTAAGTAGCAGGAGTGGCTTCATTGCTGCAAGATTAACTCCATGTAATCAAACTCAGCACTTGAACAATAAGGCAACAAAAAGAGCTTGCACTGATTTTTGAAGGATAGGTCATGTCTTATATTGAGTTAAATCATGTCTATGGCTCAAGGACAGGCTATCTGGCCCAACTAGCCTATGCCAGTGTCCATTGCTACACACAAGCTTTCTCCTACCCCTGTTCATCTATTTACCTATTTTAATTGTGTTTATATCTTTTTGATCTCTTTCTACAATGTCATGTTCACCTTGTTAGTCTATCTGGGAAACACTGAGGCAAAGTAACCATTCAATATATCTGCCATATTTTTTATTTTTCATTCATGGGGTGTGGGAGTCACTGGCAGGGCCAACATTTATTGTCTATAACTAATTGCACTTGAGAAGGTGACAGTGAGCTGCCTCCTTGAACCACAGCAGGCCATGGCATTCCGCTGTCATTACCTGTGTGCTTGTGCATCCCTCAGTGATCCTAATAGAATTTTTTGAGGTCAATAATAGTGGATAGGGGAGAGTCTATAGATGTTTTCGACATGGACTTCCAGAAGGGACTTGATAAGAATCCACATAATAGATCATTAGCAAACATGAGTTTGCACAGTAGGAGGTACTTGCTGACACGGCTTGGTTAGGAGGTCGAAAGTTGGGTTAAAGGGCTCCTTCCACGTATATTAAAAATCTGTCTGATAGCACGTCTGGCCGTTAATAGAGTGTACTAGAATTTGCTGTTTGTAAGCCATCTCCCATATGTTCCCACTAGGCTTTGCAAGTGGTAGAAAACAAAAAACAGGAAACCATTTTAAAGCTTGAAAGTAACCATTTATTGTCTGAAATCATGAAAACGATGTGAAGTGTGAACTTTTAAAGTTTTGTGAGGTAATTTTTAATAGAGAAAAACATGTAACAGGTATTTATTAAAGCAGCTGTATGTTTATTTCTTGCTCCAGACACAGACTTCCATAAACTCTTATCACTGTCTAAAAATTCTCCTCTGGTTTGGCTTTATTCTCAATGTGCAAGCCTAGGTTGAGATGTTGACAACCCTTATAATCCCAACCCTACAACATTCCACTGGAGAAAAGAAATATACAGCCACACTGGACTGGGACAGCTGAGATAGAGCATAGAGGAGTAAATACAAAGGCACACAGAGAGAAAGAAAGAGAGGAACAATTGACGGAGAGCAAGGTGGAATGGAATCCGAAGTTAGGGAAGCAAGGAATACAGGAGGTAATGAGAGGGAAAACAAATAATGAAATGAAGAATCACCACAGTGAAGAGAAACAAATTCAGAAGAAAAGCAGAAGGAAGAGAGAGAGAAAGAGAGCATGAAAATCCTAGGGAGAGCGCAGGAGAGTTGACTGAAGTTTGCATTAAATATTAAGGCAACTTTGAAAGGAAACTAAAAGGATAAGAAATAAAAATGCTGGAAAATCTCAGCAGGTCTGGCAGCATTAGTGGAGAGGGAAACAGAGTTGCCATTTCGAGTCCGTATGACTCTTCTTCAGAGCTAAAGAGAAGTAGAAATGTGATGGATTTTATACTGCTTAAGAGGGGATGGAGCAAAATGGAGGGTCAGGAAGAGGTGGGAGCTCTGGAGAGATTGACAAAGATGCCATGGACACAGACAGTGTTAGTGATAGTGTTAAAGAACAAAGAAGATGCTGGGGGTAGCATGAAGGTAAGAGCAGAATGTGCTAATAGCAGAACAAGGGTCAGTGCTCTGTGAAAGCACTACATAGAAACAAATGACAGATGGCCCTCTGGAGAGGGGGAGCGGTGGTGGGGGGTTGTTTCAGATTTCCAGCATCCACAATATTTTTCTTTGATCTAAAAGGATACAAGTTTAGTTTCAAATTGGCTGTAGTATCAAGCTTTATAAAGTGGTCAAAATATGTTGCTGAATTCTTTTGTAAAAGGGCTGTGTTCAGGAAAAACCTTTTAATGTCCAGTCTGCCAGAGAAATGTTAAAATTAGAACAAATGGCCCCAAAATTTAAAGGACAGAATTTCCCTTTTAAATCTGCTGCCTGCTCTTGGTTTTAAACTTCACTTAATGCAAATCCATTCCAGAAACAGCTTAACTCACACCCACTGACATCTGGTAGGACATTTCAGAAACTAGGGTGCAAAGCTACACAGTAGTTTGAGAGCATTACAAGAGCGGAGGGATTTGATGGGCAGGTTAATTAGTTGATGAGTAGCTGAGCGAGTCTTTTCTCTGACAATTAGACCAATGATATCACAAGATCAACAAAGTACAGCTCTTCCTTTCTCTATCTTTGCATTGCACCTGATCAATCTCTCGTCTGCCTTCAAAGCAATAAGAATAGCAATTCAGAAACCACTCCTGCATCATGTTCTTCACTACTAATCATAAGAGCTCACCTTTCATCACATTGCTAACACAGCTCACCCGCTCTTTACTACCTTTACTGCTTCCATTAACGGCCTGCTCCTTATGTGGTGTCAATTGCAGAATCTGCAACTCCTGCATGGCTCTTTTCTTATGATTCTATGACACACACTCAAACATTTAATTCCCATTCAACACCTCCCTGTTCTCCTAGCACAGAGGTCTGCAACCAGCAGCTCCAGAGCAGCATGTGGCTCTTTAGCATCCCAGTTGCGGCTCCTAACCTTTTCCAACTCGATCACGTTATCATGAAAAAAGCCTAAAAAAAATTAAGTCAAGAAAAGTAAGAGCTGTGTTTTTACTGTAGGCATAAATGCTAATCATTATGCTGCACTATATGGTATCAAGTAATTAGTTTAACAAAAAACATCATTGTGCTCTAAATAAACCTGTTTGAGTGGTATAGCTACACCATGCTTATAGATTACAGCTGGAATTTTCTGCCCCTGTTGGCAGCGGGCATGTTTGCTGGCATGAGCGGACAATATGACAAGAAGGCCAAATTCAGTTTTACGCCGTTTTGATGCCAGTTTGCGACCGTCCACTGTGACCATCAATAACGGGCCGCATTTCCCGCTGTCCAACGTTGGGAATTTAATTTTAATGCATTTGCATCCCATTACTGTGTCTGCATGCCAGAATCATCCCCCCACGTCAACATTACCTCCCACGTCGGCATGATTCCAGAATGGCGTGATTTATGACTGCCTTTAAAAGGCGTGCACCTGGGGAGCTGAACTTCAAGGGGAACTCGGAGGTGAGTGCACACAACCTTGCACAGCGCTCACAAGGATCGCCTGTAGGACATCAAGGAAGAGGTGCTGCGCATTCAAGGGTGGGGGTGGTGGCACCGGCAACTCACTTTTTCGTGGCTGGTTTTCAGTGTGGTGCTGGGGCAAGGGCTCCAGCGGGGTGGAAGGCAGCACAGACTGAAGGAAGTACATAAGCATATACTGGGGTAGGTGGGGTAGGTGGGTGTTGAGGGAAGCAGCCACACACTTTGAAAAACTTGCCAAAAGTGAGCATTCTTCTTCAGCTGAGACCATTCAGCAGCAGCTCAATTGATATGCTTGGGGTCAGGCCTCTGAAACATTTTTGCCCACATAAGAGATGCAAAAGCATGAATGTGCCACCAAATGCTCCAAAACGTTTCACCTCTCGGGCACAGACTGTAAATTAATGTGCGTTTTAGGGGGCTTCAGGACAATTGGATGACTAGGCAAGCTATAGAATTCCCTTGCAAAAGCTGCCATGGAGCAGTCACTGGTGGAGATGCTCAGAGTCTCTTGCATTGAAGTTTTGGACCTGTATCAAGCTAACAGGACAGCCTTGCAGTGTGGGTTAGGAGAATGCCTACGCCTGAGCTGAGAGTGCAGCAGGCAGTTCAGTGGCCAAAACTGCTGCCAATTGGTCAAGTGGAGTCAGGTGGAGGTGCACTGAGTTTCAGACAATCATGAAACAAACTACACACTGACCATCGAAGTGATGGCCAGCACTCTCTGGCATATGTGAAGGGGACTTGAGACACAGCCAGAGCCAGAGGCTTAACCAAGAGAGGTTCTTACAGCACCTCATTACTGTGCCCGCATGCCAGAACACCCACGCATCTCTCTCTTTGATCCTGCAGGAGGAGAACATCAGGATCATAAAGCCTGGTGATCTAGTGGTATGCCTCATGGCTTACAGGGAGCAGAGAAGAAGGAGAAGAGTGCAACAGAGGTGCATGGCTCGCCAAAGGGAGGAGCACCACCCTCAAGATGAAGGTGCTGCAAGACCTCCTGCAAATGCAGCTGAAGATCCACAGTGAGCCGTCACTGGTAGGTGACTCACTAGACCCAGCATCTATAGACACCGCTTGTCATTCCTGCAGATGACTGAGAACCAGTGTCACCGAAGGCTGCAGATGTCTGGGGAACTGGGTTGGTCACATATGCCACCTGCTGCAGGATTTAGTACCATGAGGACTTGGAACGTATCCACTGCTGGTGGCCGTGAAAGTGACCGCTGCGCTCAATTTTTACGCCAATGGCTCCTTCCAGGGCTCTACAGGTGACTGTACAGGATCTCGCATGCTTCCACACACAAGTGTATCAGGAGGTCACAGATGCCATCTTCGTGAAGGCACAGGACTTTGTGCATTTCGACCAGGATCAAGCAAGCCAAAAAGCAAGAGAATTGGGCTTTGTGGTGATCTCTGGTTTTCCACAGGTGCAGGCTGTCATTGACTGCACTTACATAGCGCTTAGATCTCCAGGGCAACAAGCAGTTCAGTATGTGAACCGCAAGAGCTTCTACTCACTGAATGTTCAGTTGGGTCTCAGTGGATGCTTGCCACTGACCTCACCATTGCCACAGGAACGGTTCACATCCTCTCCAGCCAGCTCAGTGCTGGAGTGCTGGAAACAGAGTGAGCACCTTGATGTCTGGCACTCCGCCCCTGGTCTGGGACCTCTCCCATTGATTGTGTACAATTTTGTCCTGCTTAAAGCAGATGGAGAGAGCATGAGCAGGGCACATGACAGGGCAAAGGAGAAGGATGCCAGGCGTGCGTGTGTGCTGAATAGAGTCACGGACAGGATAAGGAGGTGATCTCCGGAGGAGTTGAGGCCAGATGGAGATGTGGGGGTGTGTGGGAGAGGGTACGTGGTGATGTCCCTTGAGCCGGTAGTGAGTGAAATGCCAGCTAATGTGTGATAGGCTTGTGAGTGAATGAGTTGAGATTGACGAGATGGTTGACTTCCCTGGCAGCATGGATGAGATCATGCATCCTTTATCTGCACTGGATGCTCAACGACTTGTGTCCGCCTCCCAAGCCAGAGTGATGAGACTGATGGGCCTCCTACTGCCATGGAGGGAGTAGAGGACATCGCAGCAGGACTCCATGGTGTCCTAAAGGCATTCCAGGGATGTGTCATTGAATTGGGGGACTGCACTCTTCTTGGCCTTTGGGGCCATGTCTTCACTGGAGCAGTCCTGGGCTTCAAGCATTGAGAACTGTGTGCGCGGCTACAGTTTAAATATGGCGCACGGTGTGAGGAAGCGGCGTGGTAATGGCATGACGGAGAAATCGGAGGCTGCCCACCAGTGAGACGTGTTTCCTGTAACTGCATAATTTGTGAGCCAGGAAGGGGATGATACGGTGCAAAGATCTGCCATTGCAGAGGATAAAACATCGTTTATCACGCCCGCTACCGTGCTTAGTGCAAATCTGGGATGATTCCGCCCTTTGCCTTTGAATTGAGGAACAGGTTTTATGGTAGGACCATTATTGTTTCTAATGTAGTCAAGACAATAAATTATTCCAAGTGTGTTTTTAGAAGTTTTTTATCAAGAGCATAAATAGCCAAAAAAATTGACATAATTTTAAACAACTTAAAGTTTGTTTTGAAGATGACTCTACTGACAGAATTATAATAAAAAGTCAAAAACTTATATTTCAGAGTTTGGTTTATTTTAATTTTCATTTTTTTATTGGTACATAAATTTAATACTTGTTTGATTTATTATATATGAAAATTTTACTTTCTACCAGAGACACTTGGCAATTTCTGACCAGTGTTTGGTTTAGAAATGCTGAATTTTTACCTTGTGCTCCCAACAGTTTTATTTGAGGCAATTTTTTTTAACAAGGCTCTTCAAGGTAAAAACAAGCTGCTGATCCCTGTCTACTGTAGTAATTATGGTTTTGTTTAGTGTGTAATAGACCTTTAAGAATAATACTTGTTAGGGAAGATCACATGATCTGTAGTAACTAATAGGGGAATAGCGTGGGCTGCCTCAGCAGTCAGTGTGGAGGTAGAGTTGGAGTTGAAAGCATGCCCGTAGTTGCTGCTGAGTATTTTGTAAATAAACTTAATGTTTCCACTCAAGAAGTGTCTGCAGATCAACTCCATCATCTCAGCTATTCTTACAACACCTACCATCCTCCTTCTCTCTCTCGGCTTATGCATGCGTCCACTTGCCTTCGCAGTAATCACTCAACTTTCTCCTCCCTCCTTCTGCAGGAGGAGACAGCACAGTTCAGGAGAGAAAGAAATAAGGTGGGTTGGGGCAGCCCCCACCATGGCCCTCACGCAAGTGGAAATCAATGAGACAGCAAGAGCAACAGCATTAGAGATGGAGAGGCAGGTGGCTTCTATGAGCAGCATTACAGCTTATCACATGTACCCCGTCATGTGCCACATGCAATTGCATATTCAATTAACTTCAAAATTTCAAGCAATATTGTCCAACCTTCAACGTGCTACTGTTCAGAAATGCATCACAGTTCTACTTTGCAATTTATCTTAGAGTGTGTGGCCACTGCAGACAGAGCCTCACCACAGACATCTGGAACATAGGAACAGGAGTAGGCCATTCAGCCTGTCGAGCCTGCTCCACCATTCAATTAGATCATGGCTGATCATTTGCCTCAACGCTATTTTCTCACACTATCCCCATATTCCTTGATGTCATTAGTCCCCAGAAATCTATTGATTTCTGTTCTGAACATGCTCAATGACTGAAGTTCCACAGCCCTCTGGGACAGAGAATTCCAAAGATTCACCACCCTCTAGTTGAAGAAATTCCTCCTCATCTCAGTCTTAAATGGCCTACCCCTTATCCTGAAATTATGTCCCCTGGTTTTAGATTCACCAGCCAGGGGAAACATCTTATCTACATTCAGCCTGTCACGCCCTGTAAGAATTTGGTAAGTTTCAATGAGATCACCCCTCATTCTTTGAAACTCTAGGGAATACTGACCTTGTCTCCTCAATCGCTCCTCATAAGACAACCCCACATCCCAGGGATTAATCTGGTGAACCTCCGTTGCACTCCCTTTATGGCAAGTATCTCCCTCCTTAGATAAGGAGACCAAAACTGTACACAAAATTCCAGATGTGGTCTCACCAAGGCTCTATGCAACTGCAGCAAGACATCTTTACTCCTGTGCTCAAATCCCCTTGCAACGAAGGCCAACATACCATTTGCCCTCCAAATTGTTTGCTACACCTGCAAGCTAACTTACAGTGACTTAGGATCAAGGACACACAGGTCGCTTTGGACGTCCACACTTCCCTACCTCACCATTTAAGAAATATTCTGCCTTCCTGTTTTTTACTACCAAAGTGAATAACTTCACACTTATTCACATTAAAGTTCAATGTTCTAGCTCAGCCTTTGAAGTTTCAATGAAAGTTCAAATGCTGCCATCCAGACTTTGGGGCTCCAAAATCAGCTCCACCATGGAGAGATTGCGACATCAAATGGATAGACTGATGGACCACATAGACAGAGACTTAAGGCATTAGACAGCTCTCCCTCTGATTAGAATGATGAGTCACACCCTCACAGGAGTTCACAGTGGCAGTACAAGTCATGGAGCAGAAGGTTAACTGAGTTTGGAGTGTATCCGCTTAAGTGCATGTAAGCATATAAGTATGGTTCATGGGTTGCAGACAATTTTCCACCTGGGGCTATAAGAACATAGGAAATTGGAGCAGGGGTAGGCCATATGGCTAAAAATCTTAAATCTTAAAATCTCAACGTCTGAGCACTCACAGCCCTCTAGGGTAGAGAATTCCAAAGATTCACAACCCTCTGAATGATGAAATGTCTCCTTATCTCACTTCTAAATGGCTGACCCGTTATTCTGAGACTATGACCCCCTAGTTCTAAACTCTGCAGCAGAGGAAACAAGGAGGAGTCAAAAGAGAAGGTCAAGAGGTAACCCTAGGTGGCATCAGCTGTGTTTAATTTAGTAGTCACTGCCCCTCTTGTCTACTTATTATCATTTCTTGTTGCCAAGTCAAGTAGGGAAGCTAATCAGTTATAAGTTCTATGTTTTTGATGATAGTTTAATAGAATTTAATTTAAAATACAGAAATCATGAATAATTTGGTTGAAAGTAATTTATTTTAGTAAACCTCTGATCAATGTATTGAAAAACACGTATATCAATTTGCAAGCATTAAGCATGATTAGTGAACAAATTTATTTCTCACAGATTTGTTTTTAGTAATATTGTGTTTTAATGGTCTGCTCTTAATAAATAACCAATCAGGATGACACCAGGTAGTTATTAGGTAATAACAATTGACCCAATTGTAATGATCCATTCACAGGATTAAAGTCTCACGCTGCACACTTTGGATAATAAACTGAGCTTATGTTTTAAAAGGCAATTCATAAAACATATTTGTTATTAAGTGAAATGTAAAACATAAAAGCTTGACAAAAATAAGATGCCCAGAACAAGATAAGTTTGTAATTAACCATCTGTCCTTCAAAACAGTTTTGCCAGCTGAAAAAATGTTTTTTTTTAAATGTTTGAAGAACAAAATCCTGCTTTACTCTCACACTTTGACCTAAAAATTCAAATGAACATTCCACTTTGCCTGCATTCTTTCGTTAGTGAATTGAACACAAATAAAAGCCTGCCATTGCAGAAAAATTAAAATGCTATTTTGGAACCTTTTAACCCTTTAATTCCTTTGGAACCAGGTTTGCAGATAAACATAATTGTATTCAGAAATGCAATTCATAACGCGACAAAATAGATGTAAATTTGTGCCTTGGACATGGCTGACACTGACAATGCCATATTCATCACTAATCTCTAGTTATTGAAAAAGGTAGGGATGGGCTACTATCTTGAACTGCTGCACGGCCTCCAAATACAGCAGGAACAGTCAGTATTTGATCGTCAATCTAGGTGTAATGAGTTGTCAAAATGGATGACAAATGTAGAGACAAATAAACTGAGGGATCAGTAAGATCAATTGTTCGTCCTTTGAGGTGAAGATGGCCATGTCCATCATCTTAGATGTTTGTATAATTCTGGTGGGAAACCACCAATGAGAAAAACTGTCAAGAAAAACAGCTCCGAATGAAGCGTCAGCAGACAATGGGCCAAGGACTTTGCCTCCGGTCAGAGCACACATGACAATTCCCTGGGTCTTGATGGACGTCATCCGAGAGTCTTAAAAGAAGGGGCTATTAAAGATAGCTGATGCATTGGTTATAATTTTCCAAAATTCCCTGGATTCAGGGAAGAGACTGTAGTAAAGTAGGGAAACATTCCCAAGGGGGAGAAAAATAATAAAAGCCAGAGCTCCCTAGATGACAAAAGAGATAAAAAGTAAGGTGAAGCAGAAAAAGGGTGCATTTGACAGATATAAAGCTTACAAGTGAGAACCAGGCTGAATATAGAAAGTTCAGACATATGAACATATGAATTCAGAGCAGGAGTAGGTCACTTGGCCCTTCGAGCCTGCTCCACCATTCAATAAGATCATAGCTGATAAGACTGTAACTTCCTGCCTACCAATGATAACCTTTCACCCTCTTGTTTATCAAGAATTTATCTACCTCTGCCTTGAAAACATTCAAAGACATTGCTTTCACTGCCTTTTGAGGGGGTTCCAAAGACTCACTACCTCTGAGAGAAAACATTTCTTTACATCTCTGTCTTAAATGGATGACCTCTTATTTTTGACAGGTGACCTCTTGTTCTAGATTATCCCACAAGAGGAAACATCCTTTCTATATGTCAAGACCCCTCAGGTTCTTATATGTTTCAATTAAGTTGCCTCTTACACTCCTAAACTCCAGTGGATACAAGCCTAGCCCATCCAATCTTTCTTCGAAAAATAACCCACCCATTCCTGGTATTAGTTTAGTAAACTTTCCCTGAACTGCTTCTAATGCATTTATATCCTTCCTTAAATAAGGAGACCAATACAGTGCAGAGTACTCCAGATGTGGTCTCACCAGAGTCCTGTACAACTGAAGTATAATCTTACTACTTTTATATTCAATTCCTCACAATAAACAATAACATTCTATTAGCTTTCCTAATTACTTGTTGTACCTGCATACTAGCCTTTTGCAATTCATGCACTAGGACAACCAGACTCCTCTATATCTCAGAGCTCTGCAGTCTTCCACTATTCAGATAATATGCTTCTTTTTTATTCTTCCTGCCAAAATGGACAGTTTCACATTTGCCCACATTATGCTCCATTTGCCAGATGTTTGCCCACTACTAACCTATCTATGTCATTTTGTAGCCTCCTTATGTCCTCTTCACAACTTACTCTCTTACCTATCTTCGTATCATCAGCAAATTTAGCAAATATACCATTTGTCCCTTCATCCAAGTCATTTAAATAAATTGTAAAAAGTTGAGGTCCCTGCACTGATCCTTGTGGCACACCACTCATTATATCCTGCTAACTAGCAAAAGACCCATTTATGGCTACCCCCTGTTTCTTGTTAACTAGCCAATCTTCTATCCATACCAATATGTTACCACCTACACCATTAGCTTTTATTTTCCGCAATACCCTTTGATATGGCACCTTATAAAATGCCTTCTGGAAATCTTAGTACATCCACCTTTATCCGCAGCACGTGTGACTCCTTCAAAGAACTCCAATAAATTGGTTAAACATGATTTTATTTTCACAAAATCATGTTGACTCTGCCTGAATACCTTGAATTTTTTAAGTGCCCTGTTATAACATATAGCTATAATTGCTTCTAACATTTATCCAATGACAAATGTTGAGCTAATTGGCCTACAGTTTCCTGCTTCTGTTTCCCTCCTTTTTTGAATAAAGAGTTACATTTGCTAGTTTCCTATCTAATGGCACCTTCCCCAAATCCAGGGGATTTTGGAAAATTATAACCAGTTATAACCAATGCATCAGATATCTCACTAGCCACCTCTTTTAAGACTCTAGGATGAACACCATCAAGATCCAGGAAATTATCAGCCCACAGCTCCAACAATTTGCTAAGTACCACTTCCCTGGTGATTGTAATTTTCCTGAGTTCCTCCCTCCCTTCCAACTCCTAACTTGCAGCTATTTCTGGGATGTTACTTGTATCCTCTATAGTGAAGACCGGTGCAAAATACCTGTTCAATTCATCTGCCATCTCTTTGTTTTCCATTATTAATTACCCAGACTCACTTTCTATAGGACCAACATTCACTCTGTTAATTCTTTTCTCATTGAAGTATCTATAGAAACTCTTACAATTCGAATTTATATTTCTAGCTAGCTTTCTCTTGTGCTCTAATTTTTCCCTCCTTAGCAATCTTTTTGTCATTCTTTGCTGTTCTTTATATCCTGCCTAATCTTATGACCTGCCACCAATCTTGCCACAATAATAAGCTTTTTTTTAAGTTTGATACTGGGCAGAGCAGTCCCAGATTTGCACTAAGTGCAGTAGCGGGCAGGTAAAGTGACATTTTACCTGCCGACCGCAATGGTGGCTTTTCATGCCGTATCTTCCCAAAACCAACGCGTTAATTATACATTCCCGGGAAACATGGTGGGCAGGCTCTCATTCACCCACCACACCATCACCTCGCCACTTCATCACGCTGGGTGCCGTGGATAAAGTGCAGCTGCGCACACACGTCTCACTGCTTCCAGCCCACGACTGCTCCAAAGAAGACATTGCCTGAAAGGCAAAAAGACTGCAGCACCCAGGTTCATTTACGCATCCCTCAAGCGCCTTTTGGATGCATTGGAGGCTCACTGTGATGTCCTCTACCCCAGCTCTGGCCACAGGATGGGCAGCAACATCAGCAATCCGCCTTAGGAGGAGGTGCCAGCAGTGATCAATGCCAATGCCCTGCGAAAGAGGACAGCCAGTGCTGCAAGAGGATGAATGATCTCTTCCATTCTGCCAGGGTAAGTCTCTCTACTCATCACTCTCAACTCACACTCACAAACCCATCACACATCCACAGGGCCCTCACTCACTGTCACTTCAAGGGACATCACCATTCACTCTCTCACAAACACCTTCATTGTCCTCATCCTGCCCATGGGACCACTCACTACCCACACATGTCAGGAAAACGTATCATCAGGCCTGGGAGGTATTCTGTTTACACTATCTCCATCTCTATTCATGCAGGACAAGCTGGCACACAACGAGAGGGACAGATAGCAGACTGATGGAGTACCTGAAATTAAGGTCCTCACGGACTTTGAAAATAGAGTCGTCCAGCTGGCCGGCAAGAATATCGACCATTCCTGTGCTGACAGTGAAGTCGGCGGTGCTCTACCAAGTGAGGATCCAGCAGTGCAACATCCATCAGAGAACCATGCTGTGAGTGATGTGTCCTGTTTCACAGGCCACTGCCACAGACTAATTATTTCTCCTTGCTCCCACAGGCACATCTACCAAACAGCTGACGAAGTCCACAACCCAGGGTCTCCAATCAAGCCCCAAAGAAACCTCTGAAAAGGAATCTGAAAGCACCATCCTTGAAGTCCCGTTACAGTTCTCATCCATACCCTCCAACAGCGCAGAGACACAAACCTCAGTGGGACCTAACTTTAGAGTAGTCTTGAGATCACAATCTGGTGAGCACATTTTACTTTCTGATCTACAGCAGGGGGTGACAGGGATGTGCCAGGTGTCCGGCAGGCCTGCTGGAGGCCGGAAATTTGCTGAGTCTGAGTCAGATGATGAGCCTCTGGACTCAGTCATGTCACAGTTGCTGGAGCTGCAAAGGCAAGCTCGGGAACATCAGGAAGGAATGTCCGCTGCACTCCCCAGATTGCAAGGTACGATGGAGGAGTCTGTTGTCTTCAGGCTGAGGTGATAGTGCCTGCATGCCAACGCACCGATGTCAACACTGGTAGGATAGCGGTCACCATGGAGGCCTTGGTTCAGGATGTCACTTTAGCACTGCTGCACGGGTTGAACTCCATCACCAATGCCATAGTTGGCTTCCAACAATGTGTATGTGAGTGGAGTTGGGGGCAGCCCAATCTCACTCCAGCTACCCCTCTCCTCAAGGAGTCAGCCAGGGGCCCTTGGGCACCCATTGGGAGGAGGATCAGCAGGTGTACCCCCTTGGGCCATCCATCCAGGTGACTCCAGGAGTGTCCAACCCATCCGAATCTCCTCATCCTGTGACCCCAGCAGCTCCAGCTCCATAGGCTGAAGAGGGTGCCACTGCCACACAGCAGGACCTTGAAAGCAGGCCGGGGCCCTCCAGGTCTCGGCCCTTCAGAGGACACCCACCAAGGTCATCATAGACAGGGCATAGCAATCGGCAGGCTACCTCCACCTCCGCTGTGGATGTCCGGAGAGCAGGGTTAGGAAAGTTAAGAAGATGTAGCTGCTGTCACAAAGCTATTAATGAATCTAATGTTATTGGACATTATTTTCTTTTAAATAGTCTTTAGTCTGTGGGTATGTCTGTGTGTGATTTAATTGGATTAAAGCCAGCTAGTCTGGGTGCTTTGATGTAAAGTAGTTTGAGATATAAACACAGAGGTAGAGGACATTTGCATTTTGTTGAATAGAGCATTCAAAGATTGGAAGTGAAATCTTGCACCTAGCTCAGGGACACCAATTAATGTTTATGTTACTAATAAAATTGGTATTATAAAAGGTTTTTTTGTTGAAAGAGGTGGAGCTCTAAGGGCCTGATGATACAATGAGAGTTTATGTTCAAGGAGATGTTCTGGGTATAACAGAAGGGAGTTTTGTGTGTGCAGAGCAGAGGCATGTAACATCAAAGTAGCTGTAAGCCTACAACTGCCTGCAAGGAAGCAAAGTGAAAGGAACCTCATTTTGAATTTGTAAGGTGAAAATGCTTTGCCTCGTGTCTGCTTAAAATCTATGGGTTGTTGTTGCCTTAGTGGAGATTAGTTTGGGAATTTGTTAAAAAGTTTTGATAGCAGTAATTTGTATGTGTATATGTGTAACATGTGTAAATTAATAAATGTCTCATGTTTGATATAAAAACCTCTCAAGAACTGGTGGTCTTATTCCTGAATTTAGAGCTGCAGCTCAAAACATACCCACTTGAAAATATATGTTATGACATTTGATTAAAGTTTCCCTCCGGGATTTTAAATAACAGCCTTTACCACTGTGTCATAACAGTTGCACAGCCTGGGCATTGGTGTTAATCACTTGTACATAATGTTCACTATTGTCAATAAACTCCCAAAAATGTCTCACTGGCTATGGCCCCTTGTTCTGATGAGCAGTGTTTGCATCACTCAGATGTGAAATCTTTCTGCGCAAGATAAAGGCAGGTGTCTCAGTCCAGGGGCTCTTCCCTGTGCTTTGTGCAGCATTCAGACCAAAGTGATGGTCCAACCTCACACTCCCTAGACACATTACTTATGCCTGCACCTTGACAGTGCTTGTCATTGCTGCCGGAATGTCGTGGGCAGACATCACAGAGTTCCGTCAGCACCTCTGTGTGTTCTCAGCACCTTTAAGGTGGGGCTGGCCCCCATCTCTTCAGTATCTGTGACCAGTGGCATTGCACTCCTGAAGGGATCAGGTGTTGAAGGAAGACCAAGGATCAGATGCTTTTAAAGTTTCATGGCTGCACCTCTATGTTATGACCCTGATCACATAGCACTAGCAAGCTGTGTTATGACTGATACAGTTATTTAAAAATCTCAAAGGGAAACTTTAAACAACTGTCATAACCTATCATTTTAAGTGCTATGTTTGAGATGCGACTCTAAATTCAGGAATCAGACCACCAGTTATCGAGGTTTTACGTTAAACTAAATGAAACATTTTATTAATTTACACAGGTTAAAATAGATATACACATGGCTACAAATTACTATCATAACATTTAACAAATTCCCAAACTAATCTCCATTAAGGCAACAGCAGCCCATAGACTTAACCAGACACCAGACAAAGCATTTTCACCTTACAAATTCAAAATGAGGTTCTTTTCACTTTGGTTCCTTTGGAGACAGTTGGAGGCTTGCAGCTGCCTTTTGATCTCATATTGCCTCTACTCTGCACACACAACACTGCAGATGTTATACCTACCACTGTCCATTGAATGTAAATTCTCATTGTATCACCAACCTCTGAACTAAGCCTCTCTAACAATAAAACTCCTTTCATGATACCATTTTTATTAGTAATATAAACACATTGCTGGTATCTGCTAGACAGATGTCAGTTTTCACCCCACTTCTTGAATGCTTTATTCAAAAAATGCAAATGCAAACTATCTCTGTTACATATCAAAACTAGTACACATCAAAGCACCCAGACTAGCTGGCTTTAATCCAATGAAAATGTACCCATAAGCTAAACCTCTATTTTAAAAGAAAAATATTTTCCAATAATATATAAACACATAAATAGCTTCATGACAGCTGTCCTCGGCCAGACAGGAGTCAGACATTCTCAGGGGCTATGTGAAGATCTATGCAGTGTCCTCACTGCATGTTGTCATCATCCTCCTAAAATTGAGAGACTATTAGGGCCTCCCCTGCATCTCCATGACAGGAGCCTTATCACAGAGGATATGTGCACTGCCCGTTAAGTTAGGCTGATGTCAAAATATCACAGAAGCAATGTGAGGATCTGATGGTGTCTCCTTACTGCATGTCGTCATGATCCTTCACAAATCTAGCAGCTTTGAGGCCCTCCCGAGCGCACCTGCCTCCTCTGGCCAGCATCGTCGTCACTTTCGAGGACCTCCTCACCCTCATCACCATCGACCTCCTCCTCATCGGAGGAGACCACCAGCTCCTGAACCCCCTCCTCAGCCAGCTCCTCTCCCCGTTGCAGCGCCAGGTTGTGAAGGGCGCAGCAGGCAACGATGATGCATGACACCCTCTGTGGAATATAGTGCAGGGCTCCACCGAACCGGCCCAGGCACCGGAACCTCATTTTCAGCATCCTGATGGTCTGCTCCACCAAGTTATGAATTGCAGCAAGAGCCTCGTTATAACTTCACTCTGCTGCAGTCTGAGGCTGCCGCACGGGTGTCATCAGCCATGTCCTTTGCAGATAGCTCGTCCCCGAGCAGCCATCCCTGCAGCCTCTGTTGACCCTGGAAGATGCAGGGGTCTGTGACCAACTAAGAATGTAGGAGTTGTGAACACTCCCTGGAAACCATGCACAGACCTGCAGGATGTGTTTGTAATGGTCGCACACCAGCTGCACATTCAGCAAATTGAATCCCTTGCGGTTGACCGGATGACATAGTTGATCACGTGTTGTGATGGAGATCTGAGTGCCACATGAGTGCAGTCGATGGCGCCCTGCACCTGTGGGAAACCTGAGATCAGGGCAAATCCAATTGCTCTTGCATCCTGGCTTTCCTGATCCCGGGCAAAATGCACAAAGTTATGTTCTCTTGTGAAGATGTCATCCATGGCCTCATGGATACATTTGTGGGTGGAAGCTTGTGATATCCCACAGAGGTCACCTGTGGAGCCATGAAAGGAGCCACTGGCGTAAAAATTGAGTTCCGCTGTCACTTTCATGGCCACTGGCAGTGGATGCCCTCCATGTGCACATGGCACCAAATCCTACAGTAGCTGGCAGATGTGACCAACCAGTTCCCTTGACATGCGCAGTTTTAGCGACATTGGTTCTCGGTTACCTGCAGGAGTGAAAGGCGGCACCTATAGACCCTGAGTCTAGCTAGGCGCCGACAAGCGACGACTCGCTGTGGCTCTTCAGCGGCGTGTGCAGGAGCCCCAGCTGACCCTTCTTCCAGAGGGTGCTGTTCCCCCCTCTGCGCTGTCAGGTGCCTCAATTGTTCTCTTTTCCATCATCTTCGCTCACTGTACACCACGCAGCATACAGCTAGATTTTTTTATTCATCCACGGGATGTGGGCTTCGCTGGCTGGGCCAGTATTTATTTCCCACCCCTTGTTGCCCTTGAGAAGGTGGTGGTGAGCTGCCTTCTTGAACTGCTGCAGTCCATGTGGAGTAGGTACACCCACAGTATTGTTAGGAAGGTACGTCCAGGATTTTGACCCAGTGAGAGTGAAGGAACAGCAATATATTTCCAAGTCAGGATGGTGAGTGTCTTGGAGGGGAACTTCCAGGTGGTGGTGTTCCTATCTATTTGTTACCCTTGTCCTTCTAGATGGTAGTGGTCGTGGGTTTGGAAGGTGCTGTCTAAGGAGCCTTGGTGAATTCCTGTGGTGCATCTTGTAGATGGTACACACTGCTGCTACTGTGCGACAGTGCTGGAATGAGTGAATGTTTGTGGATGAGCTGCCAATCAAGCGGGCTGCTTTGTCCTGGATTGTGTAAAGCTTCTTGAGTGTTGTGGGAGATGCACTTATCCAGGCAAGTGGGGTGTATTCCATTACACTCCTAACTTGTGCCTTGTACATGATGGATAAGCTTTGGAGAGTCAGGAGGTGAGTTACACGTTGCAGGATTCCTAGCCTCATTCCTGCTCTTGTAACCACAGTATTTATATGGCTGGACCAATTTAGTTTCTGGTCAATGGTAACCACTAGGATGTTGATTGTGGGGGATTCAGTGAGGGTAATGCTATCGAACATCAAGGGGCAATGATTGGATTCTCTCTTGTTGGAGATGGTCACTGCCTGACACTTGTGTGGCGCAAATGTTACTTGCCACTTGTCAGCCCAAGCCTGGATATTGTCGAAGTCTTGCTGCAGTTGGGCATGGACTGCTTCAGTATCTGAGAAGTCACAAGTGGTGCTGAACACTGTGCAATCATCAGCAAGCCACTTCTGACCTGACGATGGAAGGAAGGCCATTGATGAAGCAGCTGAAGATGATTGAGCCGAGGACACTACCCTGAGGAAATCTAGTAGTGATGTCCTGGAGCTGAAATGACTGACCTCCAACAACCACAACCATCTCCCTTTGTGCTAGGTATGACTCCAACTAGCGGTGGGGTTTTCCGCTTGATTCCCATTGACTCCAGTTTTGCTAGGGCCCCTTGATGCCACACTCGGTGAAATGCTGTCTTGATGTCAAGGGCAGTCACTCTCATCTAACCTCTGGAGTTCAGCTCTTTTGTCCATGTTTGAACCAAGGCTGTAATGAGGTCAGGAGCTGAGTAGCCCTGGCGGAACCCAAACGTTGCATCAGTGAGCAGGTTATTGCTAAGCAAGTGCTGCTTGATAGCACTGTTGATGACCCCTTCCATTACTTTACTGATGATCGAGAGTAGACTGATTGGGCAGTAATTGGCTGGGTTGGATTTGTCCTGCCTTTCGTGTACAGGACATACATGGGCAATCTTCCACATAGCCGGGTAGATACCATTGTTGTACCTGTACTGGAACAGCTTGACCAGGGGTGTGGCAAGTTCTGGAGCACAAGTCTCCAATACGATTGCCAGAATATAATCAAGGCCCACAGCCTTTGCAGTATCCGGCCTTCAGCTGTTTCTTGATATCAAGTGGAGTGAATCAAATTGGTTGAAGCCTGGCATCTGTGATGCTGGGGACCTCCGGAGGAAGCCGAGATAGATAATCCACTCAGCACTTCTGGCTGAAGATTGTTGTGCATGCTTCAACCTTATCTTTTGCACTGATGTGCTGGGCTCCTCCATCATTGAGGATGGAGATATTTGTGGAGCTTCCTCCTCCAGTGAGTTGTTTAATTGTCCACCACCATTCATTATTGGATGTGGCAGGACTGCAGAGCTTAGATCTGATCCCTTGGTTGTGGAATCGCTTAGCTCTATCACTTGCTGCTTATGCTGTTTGGCATAAGTCCTATGTGATAGCTTCACCAGGTTGACACCGCATTTTTAGGTATGCTGCTCCTGGCATGCCCTCCTGCACTCTTCATTAAACCAGGGTTGATCCCCTTGCCTGATGATAATGGTAGATTGGGGGATATGCTGGGCCATGAAGTTACAGATTGTGTTCGAGTACAATTCTGCTGCTGTTGATGGCCCAAAGCGTCTCTTGAATGCCCACTCATGAGCTGCTAGATCTGTTCGAAACCTATCCCATTTAGTATGGTGGTAATGCCACACATGTTTGATGGAGGGCATCCTCAATGTGAAAGCAGGACTTTGTCTCCACATTGACTGTGCAGCTGTCACTCCTACCAATACTGTAATGGACAGGTGCATCTGTGGCAGGCAGTTTGGCGAGGATGAGATCAAGTATGTTTTTCCTTCTTGTTGGTTCCTTCACCACCTGCCACAGACCCAGTCTAGCAGCTATGTCATTTAGGCCTCGGCCAGCTCAGTCGGTGCTATGGAGCCACTCTTGCTAATGGACATTCTGTGCGCTTGCCACCCTCAGTGCTTCCTCCAAGTGGTGTTCAACATGAAGGAGCACTGATTCAGCAGCTGAGGGAGGGCGGTATGTGGTAATCAGCAGGAGGTTTCCTCGCCCATGGTTGGCCTGAATTCATGGGATCCAGAATCGATGTTGAGGAATTCATGGGGTCCGGAGTCGCTGTTGAGGACTCCCAGAACAATTCCCTCCTGGTTATATACCACTGAGCCGCCACCTCTGCTGGGTCTGTCCTGCCGGTGGGACAGGACATACACAGGGATGGTGATGATGGCGTCTGGGACATTATCTGTAAGGTATGATTCCATGAGGATGACTATGTCAGGCTGTTGCTTGACTAGTCTGTGAGACAGTTCTCCCAATTTTGGCACTAGCCCCCAGATGTTAGTCAGGAGGACTTTGCAGGGTTGACAGGGCTGCGATTGCCATTGTCGTTTCCGGTGCCTTGCCTAGGATCCATGATTCTGTTGTACTCCTCATGCAGGATGAAAGAGAGAGACCTGTGGATTAGCATGGGTGTTCTAAGAACCTCCTTTGGTTAGGTCTGAAGTCCCCTTAACATCCCGGAGAGTGCTGGCCACCATTTGGATGGCCAGAGAATAGTGCACTGCATTGGCTATCCGATACCCTGCCTTCTGCCGCCCCATGACCAATTGGCGGCAGCTTGACCCATTGGACTGCATGCTGTGCTCTCAGCTCAGGCGCAGGCATTCTCCTAGCCCACACTGCAAGGCTGCACTGTTAACTTGAACTGGGAGACTGGTCCAAACCGGGTTGATGACATCGCAAGGGGCTACGAACACCTCCACCAGTGACTGCTCCACGGCCAGCTTTAGCAAGGAGATTATACAATGTGCCCAGTTGTCGAACTGTTCTGCAGTGCACTAAAATGCTCATTAGTTTGCAGTCTGTGCCCGAGGGGTGAAAAGGTCTGGAGCATTTTGTGGCACTTTCATGCCTCTGTGTTGCTTGAGTGGTCAGATAAGCTAGAGGCCCGACTCCATGTGGCTGCGCCTGAGCTGTCTCAGCTGCAGAGGAATGGTCACTTTATATAAGGTGTCCCCAATGTGTGGCCACTTTCCTCGCCCACCAACCCCCTACCCTGCATATGCTCGAACGCTGCCTTCAACTTCAGGGCTGCCTTTGCCCACTCCGCCCCACCCCCACCCCTCACCAAAGTTGCCTCAACCGGAGGGCAACCTTTGACCCCGCAGCCCCAATGCGCCTCGCCCTTGAAGTGCTACAAGCATCCCTCATGAGCATCCGCAACATTACTGTGCACTCACCTCAAATTGCAGCCTGCCAAGTGCATGCCTTTTATGTGCTGTTGTGAAACACGTCAGAGAGTAATCGCGCCAATGTGAGTGGACATTCGGTGGTTGGTGGGGACGGGGGATGCATCCGGCACTCTAGCCTTATAATAATAATTTGATGATGTATTACAACAAGGTCCCAACGTCCAATGGTGGAAAGCGTGGCTCACCATCAATGGGCTGAGTGGACAATCGCAAACTGGTTTCATGACATTGTGAAACCAATTTTTGGCCTTCTTGCCATACTGTCTGCTCACGTCACCGAGCACATCTGACGTCAACGGGCACGGAAAATTCCACCGACGGTCTTTAACTTTTTTACATTAAAAAGTGAGTTCTTTCCTTGGAATTTTTCTTTCTCGTTTAAATGTATCCATTATGTGTATTCTGAAATATCCCTTTAAATGTTTGCCACTGATTCTCTGTTGACCTATCCCTTAATCTCATTTGCCAGTTCACTTTCGCTAGCTCTGCTTTCATCCGCACATAACTGCCCTTATTTAAGCTTAAACCTTAGACCCACTCTTCTCTCCCTCACACTAAATGTAAAATTCAATCGTATTATGATGGCTGTTACCCAGGGGTGTCTTCACTATGAGGTTAACAGTTAATCCTATTTCGTTGCACAACACCAGGTCTAGTATAGCCTGCTCTCTGGTTGTCTAGAGGATATGCTGTTCTAAGAAACTATCACAAAAACATTCTATGAACTCTTCACCTAGGCTATCTTTGCACATCTGATTTTTCCAGTCTATGTGTAGATTAAAATCTCCCATGATTATTGCTCCCATTATCTCTTCCTTTATGCTCTGTCCTATCATTTTGGTTACGGTCAGGGTACAGTACTCCCAGAAGTAATTCCTTGCCTTTATCATTTCTCATCTCAAACCGTATCGCTTCTACATGCTGGTTTCCTGAACTTAGGTCATCCCCCTCCAATGCACTCATACCATCATTAATTAGCAGAGCCACCCCTCCACCTTTCCCTAGCTTCCTATCCTTCGGAATAGTCAGGTACCCTTCAATACTCAGGTCCCAATCTATGTCATCCTGTAGCCATGCCTCTGTAATGGATATCAGAACGGACTTAACTATTTCTATTTGAGCTATCAGTTCATTTGTTTTGTTTTGAATACTCTGTGCATTCAGATACAGAGCCTTTAGTTTTGTCCTTACCATTTTTATAACCTTTAGCCTTGACTGCTGTTTTATGCTTAGATTTGTACTGTCTATCCCTTCCTATCACAGTTTGTTTATTATTTCCCATTTTAATACCTTTCTCTCTTGCCTTGTCTCTACTCATTGGTTTGCCACATCTTCCCATATTTGATCGCTTGACCCCACTATTCAGTTTAAAACCCTACCTACTTCCCTAGTTATGCAGCTCATGAGGACAGCAGCCCCAGCACGGTTCAGCTGTCCCAACGGTACAGAACCCACTTTCCCCGATACTGGTGCCAGTGCTCCACGAACCAGAACCCACTTCTCCCACACCAGCCTTTGACCCACGCATTCATTTCTCTAATCTTATTTGTCCTATGCCAATTTGCACGTGGCTCACGTAATACTACAGATATTATTACCTTTGAGGTGTGCTTCTTAATTTGGTGCCTAGCTGCTCATACTGACTGTACGGAGCCTCCTTCCTCATCCTTCCTATGTCGTTGGTACCTACATGGACCATGACCACTAGATTCTGCCCCTCCCACTGCAAGTCCCTCTCCAACCCTGAACAAATGTCCCAAACCCTACCACCAGGAAAGCAACATAGCTGTCTGGACTCTTGCTCCTTGCTACAGGGAACATTGCCAATCCCCCTAGCTATGCTGTCCCCTACTACCTCTACATTCCTTTGTGCTCCCCCCACTTGAATGGCTTGTTGTACCACAAGCAGTGTAATGTAAGGTCACATGATCTTAATATCCAATAGCAGAGTAGTTTGGGCCACCTCTCTATGTGCAGAGTCTTGAGTTAGTCACTGATGGGTGAATATTTCATTCATTTTGAGGGAGAAATGAGTGCGTCCAAGACTGGTATTTAAACTTAAATAAGGGCAGTTATAAGGGCATGAAGGCAGAGAAAGCTAACGTGAACTGGCAGATGATGTTAAGGGATAGGTCAATAGAGGTTCAGTGGCAGACATTTAAAGGGATATTTCAGAATACACAGAATATATATATTCCTATGAAAAAGAAAAATTCCAAGGGGAGGGCTCACCATCCGTGGCTAACTAAAAAAATTAAAGACAGTATCAAACTTAAGGAAAAAGTATATAATTACGCAAAGACGGATGGCAGGTCAGAAGATTGGAAAGAATATAAAGAACAGCAAAGAATGACAAAAAGATTAAGGAGGAGGGGAAAATTAGAGTACGAGAGAAAGCTAGCTAGTAATATAAAGACAGATAGTAAAAGTTTCTATAGATATTTAAATAAGAAAAGAGTTAACAAGGTGAGCGTTGGTCCTACACAAAGTGCATCACGGGAATTGATAATGGAAATTAGTAGATGGCGGATGAATCAAACAGGTATTTGCTTTGGTCTTCACTACAAAGGACACAAGTAACACCCCGGAAGTAGCTGGAAATCAGGAAATGGGCGGCAGGAAGAAACCTGGGAAAATTACAATCACCAGGGAAGTGGTATTGAGCAAATTGTTGGGCCTGCGGGCTGACAAATTCCCAGATCCAGATGGACTTCATCTAATGTTATGAAAGAAGTGGCCAGTGAGATAGTTGATGCGTTTGTTTTAATTTTCCAAAATTCCTGAGATTCGGGGAAGGTTCCATTAGATTGGAGAATAACAAATGTAACTCCTTTATTCAAAAAAAGGAGAGAAACAGAAAGCAGGAAACTATAAGCCAGTTAGCCTAACATCTGTCATCAGGAAAATATTAGAAACTATTATTAAAGATGTTATGGCAGGACACTTAGAAAATTCAAGGCAACCAGGCAGAGTCAACATGGTTTTGCGAAAGGGAAATCATGTTTAACCAATTTATTGGAGTTCTTTGAGGAGTCACATGTGCTATGGATAAAGGGGAATCAATGGATGTACTTGGATTTCCAGAAATGAAATCATCACCTATCACAGCATCTTTACAGTGCAGAAGAAGGCTATTCGGCTCATTGCGTCTGCACTGGCTCTCTGAAAGAACATTCCACCTAGCCCCACTCCCCTGCCTTATCCCCGTAACCCTGCACATTATCTCTTTTCAGGTAGCAATCCTATTCCCTTTTGAATACTTTGATCAAACCTGCCTCCACCACCCTTTCAGGAAATTTGTTCCAGATCCAACCACCCCTCTGAGTGAAAAAAAAATTCCTCACATCATATTTACTCCTTTTGCCAATGATTTTGAATCTGTGCCCTCTAGTTCTTGATGTACTCTTGAGTGGGAACAGTTTCTCACTATTTAACCTGTCCATACCCATCAGGATCTTGAATACCCCTGTCAAATCTCCTCTCAGTCTCCCTTTCTCCAAGGAAAAAAGTCCCAACCTCTCCAATCTATCCTCATAGCTACCTAATTACCTCTGTAATTAATTATATCTTAAGTAACACCTTAGATTCAAATCAACTCACAGTTTCTTTGTTTTAAATTGACAACTTGAAGATTTCAACAACAATAACTTCTTCAGCATTATTCATATAGAAAAAGGTCCCAAGGAACTTCACGGAGGCGCAAATTAAGAATGTACACCAAGCCAAAGAATATCATGGAGCACTACACACACTTACCTTCTCCCAATTCTAAGGCTAATAACACGAGGCAATAGAAACCCTAGGGGCAAAGAAAAATGCTCACCGTAGACACGGCTGAAAAGTCACATAGAATCTGAGAATGGTTACAGGACCAGAGGAAGCCAATCGGCCTGTTATGTCCATGCCTGCTCTCTGGAAATGCAATTCAGCTGGTCCCATTCCCCTGCCTTTTTCCCCACAGCTTTGCAATTTTTCTTCTCTTCAGATAATTATCTAATACCCTTTTGAGAGCCACAACTGAATCAGCCTGAATCTGCTGTCCTTACCTGGTCTGGTCCAGATCCACAATAATGTGGTTGACTCTTAAATGCCTTCTGAACAAGGGCAGTTGGGGATGGGCAATAAATGCTGGCCCTAGCCAGTGATGCCCACATCCTGTGAACGAATAAAAAAAATTTGATAAGATGCCACATCAAAGGTTATTGTGGGAAATAAAAGCTCATGGTATGGGGGTAACATTTTGGCATGGATAGAAGATTGGCCAGCCAACAGGAAGCAGAGAGTTAGCATAAATGGGTCTTTTTCTGGTTGACGAGTGGTGTGCCACAGGGATCAGTGCAGGGGCCTCAACTTTTTATAATTTATGTAAATGATTTGGATGAAGGGACGGTTGCCAAATTTTCTGATGACACAAAGCTACGTAGGAAAGTAAATTGTGAAGAGGACATAAGGAGGCTACAAATGTACATGGATAGGCTAAGTGAATGGGCAAAGATCTGGCAAATAGAGTGTGACATGGGCAAATGTGAAATCGATCATTTTGACAGGAAGAATAAAAAAGAAGCTTATTATCTAAATGGTGAGAGATTGCAGAGCTCAGAGATTCAGAGGGATCTGGGTGTCCTAGTGCATGAATCACAAAAGGGTGGTATGCAGGTATAGCAAGTAATTAGGAAAGCTAATAGAATGTTATCATTTATTGTGAGGGGAATCGATTACAAAAGTAGGAAGGTTATAGGAAGGTTATGCTTCAGTTGTACAGGGCACCGCATCTGGAGAATTGTGTACAGTACTGGTCTCCTTATTCAAGGAAAGATGTAAATGCGTTAGAAGCAGTTCAGAGAAGATTTACTAAACTAACACCAGGGATATGTGGGTTGTCTTATAAGGAAAGGTTGGACAGATTAGGCTTGTATCCACTGGAATTTAGAAGAGTAAGAGGCAACCTTACTGAAAACTTTAAAATCTTAAGGGGTCTTGATAGGGTGGATGTGGAGAGGATGTTTCCTCTTGTGGAAGAATATAGATCTAGGGGTCAGTGTTTAAAAATAAGGGTCGTTTATTTAAGACAGAGGTGACGACGATTTCTTTTCTCTGAGAGGGTCGTGATTCTTTGGAACTCTCTTCCTCAAAAGTTGGTGGAATATTTTTTGAATATTTTTAAGGCAGAGCTAGATAGATTCTTGATTAACAAGGGGGTGAAACGTTATCGGGGGGGTTGGCAGCAATGTGGGGTTGAGTTTACAATTGGATCAGCCATGATCATGTTGAATGGCAGTGCAGGCTCAAGGGGCCGAGTGGCCTATTCCTGCTCCTAATTTGTATGTAGAGGCCATGGTTGAGGTACTACATGAGCACTTTGCATCTATCTTTACCAAAGAAGAATTACTGCAGAAGTCAAAGTTAAAGAGTAATTGCTGAGACACTGGATGGGCTAACAATTGATAAAGTGAAGGCATTAGAAAGGTTGGTTGTACTTAAAGTTGTTAGATCATCAGGATCAGATGGGATGCATCCAAGGATGCTGAGAAAAGGATGCAAATTGCAGAAGTATTGACCATAATCTTCCAATTCTTCTCAGATATAGGGTGGTGCCAGAGAACAGGGGAATTGCAAATATAAGGATAAACCAACAACTACATGTCAGATGGTTTAATCTCAATAGTGGGAAGTCTTTTCGAAGCAATAATCCAGAATTTGGACAAGGGTGGATTAATTAAAGACAGTACAGATTAGTTAAATGCAAATCATGTTTAACTAACTGATTGAGTTTTTTAATGAGGTACCAGATGGTGGATATGATTAGGGGAGTCAGGAGGTGAGTTATTCACCTCAAAAGTCCAAGCCTCTGACCTGTTCTTGTAACCACAGTATTTATATGGTTGGCCCAGGTCAGTCTATGGACAATGGTAACCTCCAGGATGTTGATAGTAGGAGATTCAGTGACGGTAATGCCATTGAATATCGAGGGGGGGAGGGGGAAGGGGGTAGTTAGATTCTCTCTTGCTGGAGATGGTCATTGCCTGGCACTTGTGTGGTGCAAATGTTACTTGCCACTTATCAGCCCAAGTCTGAATGTTGTCCAGCTCTTGCTGCACATTGGCAAGCACTGTTTCAGTATCTGAGGAGTTGTGAATGGTACTAAACATTGTGCAATCATCAGCAAACAGCCCCAATCTGACCGTATGATGCAGAGATGGTCATTGATAAAGCAGCTCAAGATGGTTGGGCCTAGGACATTATCCTGAGGAACTCCTGCTGCAATGTCCTACAATTGAGATGATTGGCCTCCAGCAAAAACAACCATCTTCCTTTGTGTTGAGTATGACTTCAACTAAAGGCGTCTTCCCCCTGTTTCCCATTGACTTCCCATTCATATTGGCTGAGTGACAAGAAACAGGGAGTGGTTGTGAACAGTTATTTTGCAGACTGGAAAAAGATGGAGTTGATCGATATCAGTGACCTGGGCTTTGGTGTCTGGGCATATTTCAGAATTTACAGATCACACAAAACTTTGGATGTACTGTGAACTGTAGGGAGAATAGTGATAGGCTTCAAGAGGACACTGCTGTGAAATGGGTAGGTGCTTGGCGGACAAAATTTACTGTGAAATTGTTAAAGATTGGTAACAGGAGAGAGAACAGGAACAGGGAGAGAGACCAGTAAAAGGGAGAGAGGCCAGTAAAAGGATGAGAGATCTGTAACAGGGAGAGAGATCAGTAACGAGAGAGATCAGTAACAGGGAGAGAGATCGGTAACGAGAGAGATCAGTAACAGGGAGAGAGATCAGTAACGAGAGAGATCAGTAACAGGGAGAGAGATCAGTAACAAGGGAGATCAGTAACAGGGAGAGAGATCAGTAACGAGGGAGATCAGTAATGAGAGAGATCAGTAACAGGGAGAGAGATCAGTGACAGGGAGAGTGATCAGTAATGAGAGAGATCAGTAATGAGAGAGATCAGTAACAGGGAGAGAGATCAGTAACGAGGGAGATCAGTAACAGGAGAGAGATCAGTAACAGGAGAGAGATCAGGATCAGGGAAAGAGATCAATAACAGGAGAGAGATGAGGAACAGGGAGAGAGATCAGGTTTAGGGAGAGAGAGATCAGGAATAGGGAGAGAGATCAGTAACGAGAGAGATCAGTAACGGAGAGAGATCAGTAACGAGAGAGTTCAGTAACAGGGAGAGAGATCAGTAACAGGGAGAGAGATCAGTAACGAGAGGAATCAGTAACAGGGAGAGAGATCAGTAACGAGAGAGATCAGTAACAGGGAGAGAGATCAGTAACAGGGAGAGAGATCAGTAACGAGAGGAATCAGTAACATCAGAGAGAGATCAGTAACAGGGAGAGTGTTGAGTAACAACAAGAGATCAGCAACAGGAAGGAGATCAGGAACAGAAGAGAGATCAGCATAGGGAGAGAGAAACCAGTAACAGGGGCAGAATATTCAGTGTCCACTGGCATCAAGCGTGTTCAGTAGCGTGAGGAGACAATATGGTGAGAAGACCAAAAATCAGTTTCACGACGTTGTGAAACCAGTCTGCAATCGTCCGCTTTGCCTGTCAATGGCGGGCCACACATCTTGCCGTCGGACATCAGAACCATCATTGTAATATATCTGTACGTCATTCTAAGCCCAGTCCACTGGAATCAACCCCAACACTGGATCGTCCGAGCACAATCAAACCGACGTGTTTCACAACAGCATATATAAGGCTTACATTTTATGGCCTGCACTTTGTGGGGAACTAAGAGGTGAGTGCGTGGTAAAGTTGCCAGGGTCACCTGTTGGAATTCAAGTTGGAGGCGACTTAGGGGGCCGAGGGTGAGGGACAAGGCCTGCATTGCGGCTAAGGCGAGTTGGGGGGACAAGGGCTGGACTGCAGTTGATGGTAGTGCACAAGCACGTGCAGGATGTGGGGAAGGGAAGCAGTCACGCATTAGGGAAACCTTGTATAAAGTGACCATTCCTCCCTGGTTGAAACAGTTCAGATGCAGCCACATATATGTGCTTGGAGTCAGGCCTCTAGCTTATCTGCCCACTCATGCAACGCAGAGGCATCAAAGTGCACAAAGTGCTCCTGACCTTTTCACCCCATTAAGCACAGACTACAAACGAATAAGCATTATAATGGATGGCAGAACAGTTGAACGACTGGGCACATTATACAATCTCCTTGCTAAAGCTGGTCATGGAGCAGTCACTGATAGAGGTGCTCACAGCCCCTCGCAATGTCATCGTTAAGGTTTTGGACCAGTCTCCCCCGTGGTTCAAGCTAACAGTGCGGGTTAGGCGAATACCTGCGCCTGAGCTGAGAGCACAGCATGCAGTCCAGTGGTCAAAGCTGCCGCCAATCGGTCAGGTGGAGTGGGGCGGAGGAAGTTGGGGTTTCAGGCAGCCATGTAGCGCACTAATCTCTGGCCATCCAAGCTAACCCATGCGTCTCTCTTTTTCATCCTGCAAGAGGAATACATCAGGATCATGCCTTGTGGCATACAGAGAGAGAAGACAACGGAGAAGAGAGCGACAGAGGCACCTGGCTGCACAGAGGGAGGAGCAGCACTCTCAGGAAGAAGGGACAGCTGGGGCTTCCTCTCTTGCCACTAAAGAGCCACAGTGTGCCATCACTGGTCAGTGCCTAGCTGGACCCAGGGTTTATAGATGCCGCCTTTCATTCCTGCACATGACCGAGAATCAGTGTTGCCGAAGACTGTGCATGTCAAGGGAAATGGTTGGTCACATCTGCCAGCTGCTGCAGGATTTGGCACCACACATGGAAGGCATTCACTGCCAGTGGCCATGAAAGTGACCACGGCGCTCAATTTTTACACCAATGGCTCTTTTCAGGGCTCTGGAGGTGACCTCTGTGGGATAATGCAAGCCTTCACTCACAAATGCATCCATGAGGTCACGGATCACGAAGGCACACAACTTTGTGCATTTCGAGTGGGATCAGGAGAGCCAGGATGCAAGAGCGCTGGGATTTGCCCAGATCTCAGGTTTCCCACAGGTGCAGGGTGCCATCGACTGCACACAGATTTCTGATTTCAGATCTCTGTGGCAACAAGCGGTCAATTACGTCAACTGCAAGGGCTTCCATTCGCTGAATGTGCAGCTGGTGTGTGACCACCACAAACGCATCGTGCAGGGAGTGTCCATGACTCCTACATCCTTGGCAGGTCTCAAGTCCCTGATGTCTTCCAGGGTCCAGAGAGGCTGCAGTGTTGGCTCCTCAGGTACAAGGGCTACCTACAGAGGACATGGTTGATGACACCTGTGCAGCAGCCTCAGACTGCAGCAGAGCTCGTGCTGCAACTCGCACCTTGGTGGAGCAGACCGTCGGGATACTGAAAATGAGGTTCCAGTGCCTGGACCAGTCTAGTTGAGCCCTGCAATATAGGCCACAAGCATCATCGACACCTGCTATGCCCTTTACAACCTGGTCCTGCAACAAGAGGAAATGGCTAAGGAAAAGATGCAGGAGCTGCACATCTCCTCCGATGAGGAGGATGTTGACAGGGATGAGGGTGAGGAGGTCCTCAAAGGCAACAATGAAGGCTATCTCACTGGCCAGACAAGGCAGGCACACTTCGGGAGGCCCTCATACCTGTTAGATTTGTGGAGGATGATAATGACATGCACCGAGGAGACACCACAGATCCTCACATTGTATCGGAGAATGTTTGACTCCAGTCTGGCTGACTGCAGCGCACATACCCTCTGTGAAAGGCTCCTGTCATGGGGACACAGTGGAGGCCCTAATAGTCACTTGATTCAAGGAGGATGGTGACAACGTGCAGTGAGGACACTCCATTGATCTTCGCATTGCCTCTGTGAATGTCTGACTCCTGTCTGGCTGAGGGCAGCTTGCTTGCACTTTGTGATAAAGTTCAGCCTTTAGCACCTGACCCCTTCAGGAGCACAGTGTCACTGGTCACGGGTGCTGACAAGATGGCAGCCAGCCCCACCTTAAAGGTGCTGGGAGAATGATGGAACTCTGTGATACCTGCCCATGACATTCTGGCAGCAATGACAAGCACCGTCATAGTGCAGGCATCAGTAATGTGTCCAGTGAGTGTGAAGCCTCGGTATCACAACCTGGTGAGCACGTCACACTGTCTGATCCACACCAGGCAGTGGCAAGGACTTCCCAGGTCTCCGGCACTTTAAGGATTGCTGGAGACCAGAAATCTATTGAGTCCGAGTCAGATGACGCGCCTCTGAGCTCAGTCATGCCTCAGTTGCTGGAGCTGCAAAGACAAGCCCGGAATCATTAGGAAGGGATGTCTGCTGCACTCCTCAGGGCACGACGGAGCAGTCTGTTTGCCTTCAGGCTGAGGTGATAGTGCTGGCATGGCAATGCACTGGGGTCAACACTGGTAAGATGGCAGCCGCCATGGAGACCTTGGTCCAGGACATTGGTCCTGCACTGCTGCCTGAGCTGAACTCCGTTCCTGAGGCCACAGCTGGCCTCCAAAACTATGCTCAAAAGAGGGGTTTGGGGTAGCTTAATCTCATTTCAGCTTCCCCTTCTCCTCAAGAAGTCAGCCAGGGGCTCTCGGGCACCCACAGGGAGGAGGATCAGCAGTTCGATATCCCTGGGCCATCCACCCAGGTGACTCCGGGAATGACCAGCTCATCCAAATCCCCTCTTCCTGTGACCCCAGCAGCTCCAGCTCCTCTGGCCAAGAGGGTGCCACTGCCACACAGCAGGACCCCAAAAGCAGGCCAGGACCATCCAGGTCTCAGCCCTCCAGAGGACTCCCACCAAGGTCATCACAGACAGGACATAGCAGTCAGTAGACTGCCTCCACCTCCGCACACAGACGTAGTGGCAGGGTTAGGAAGGTTAGGATGTATTTGCACAATCTGGGCACGGGTGTTAATCACTTGTACCTAATGTTCACTATTGTCAATAAACTCCCAAGAATGTCTCCCTGCCTATGGCTCCTTGTTCTGATGTCACTCAGATATGAAACCTTGGTTCCTGCATAGGATAAAGGCAGGTGTCTTAGTCCAGGGCCTATTCCCTGTGCTTTGTGCAGCCTTGAGACCAAAGTGAACATCCGGCCTCACGCTCACCGGACATATTACTGATGTCTGCACCTCGATGATGAGATCAGTAAGAGGGAGAAAGATCATTAACAGGGAGAGAGATCAGGAACAGGAAGAGAGATCAGAAGTAGGTAGAGCAGTGGTCCCATCAGGGTTCTGAGTGTGGCCCATGAGACATTTTGTAACCTTTGCTCATACGCAGAGTTGCCAGATTCCGTTGGTTTCCATCTGCATTTATTTTTTCTTATCGGTATTACTAAAGTGATGCCATGCAAAGCAAGGGCATGTGGTGAGATGCGTGCTGATTGTATACAACATTGACCATGAGAGCTGTACGCTCCCTCTGTGTCTAATTAAAGTGCTATCACGGTTCAATCAGCATGCCTATAAATCCTTATTTATGTGTCATGGATAGTGCACATGCCCGAATTCAACTTGCGACCCACTGAGATGAATGAGGGCCACTCATGCGGCCCACTCACTAGCCTAGATTGCCCATTACTGAGGTAGAGAGATCCAAAACAGGGAGAGAGACCAATAACAGGGAGAGAGATCAGGAACAGGGAGAGGGATCAGTAACAGAAGGGAGAGGAGGAACAGGGAACGAGATGAGATGAGGGATCAGAAAGACATAGAGAGATCAGTAACAGAGACAGAGATCAGTAGCAGGGAGAGGGATTAGTAACAGCGGCGAGATCAGAACAGGGAGAGATCAGTAATGGGGAGATCAGGAATAGGGAAGAAATCAGTAACAGGGAGAGATCAGTAACAGGGGGAGGGAGATCAGTAACAGGGAGAGAGATCTGTAACAAGGAGAGAGATCAGTAACAGGGAGAGAGATTAGTGGATCAGTAATGAAGAGAGATGAGTAGATCAGTTACAGGGAGAGAGATCAGTAATGGGCAGAGCTGCCCCCTAAGGTACAGTGAATCGAGGTGCCCACCGCGGGCCCTGAGCTTTGTGGGACCTTGTGCTTCGACATCATAGATTCAGATGTAAGACAGCCTGTGGTACATACCAGCTCATTTGCAGTCTGTCACACTCTAAGCTGAAAATGAGTGTTTACTGATGGATATAAGCGAATAAACGAAGTAGGTATCCCCTCTCCAAAACACATAAAAGAGTAGGAGAGAAAGCAGATTAAAGCCATATGAACTGGGATAAATCCCTGCCAAGGCAGTGGGCCAGGCGACTGGAAACAAGATGCGGGCTCAGCACCATCCGTCACCCTTGGAGAAGGCAGTACTCTCCTCTGCAGTAGCAGTGGAGCAGCTTTAATTCCAACTCTCATTCACTGCAGACGGGCAAGATGAACTATTCCAAACTAGTTAACATCTTTAAAGCCAGCAAAAAGCACGTAGCATCCGACCTGCAGGGTACATCATACACTTGCTGTGTTTATTTTCTGTCCCAGGCAACTGAAACCCTTCACTTATTTTATTTTTCTTCCAGTACACATTTGCAACTAACATTTGCTTAACGTTGGAAGATGGGCAGTCTTTTCTTTAAAAAAAAATCTATTTATTTATTGCTTCGTGTTTGGAATTTTTAAAACATAGTTGAACATAGTGATTCTCCTCATTCTGACGTTTACGCTGGAATTTTCCAGACCACCACCCCCACCTGCCTGGTGTGGCGGATTCACCCATGGTGGGGCCAGCAAGCCATCGAAATCTCCATTCACACCAGTGGGACCGGAAGATCCGGCCAGTTTGAGGGCTGGAAAATTCTGGCCTTAAAGGGTGCGTTAGTAACCAAATTATAATGGAATCCCAGAGAGATCATGGATTTCTCCTTAACAAAAGGAGAGTCAAAAATGATGTGCAGCCTTGGCAGCGAGGTGCAGTTTTGTGTGCGACAGTTATCACAGTCAATAGTGCAGTACGAGCTTGTAGTGAGTAGCTGGGACGCTGCAGGTACTCCTTTTCATACACATGCTCAGTGGCCCAGCCATCAGGGGAAACTTGTTTAAAGGAGTTACCAGTGTGATTTGCATCAGGAACCACGCTGCCAAGGGGCAACCCTGGTAAAAGGGAGCGAGAGATCAGAAACAAGGAGAGAGATCAGTAACAGGGAGAGATATCAGTAACGGGGAGAGAGGGATCAGTACCAGAACAGAGAGATCAGTAACAGGAGAGAGATCAGTAAAAGGGAGAGATGAGTAGCAGGAGAGAGAGATGAGTAGCAGGACAGAGATATCAGTAACAGGGAGAGAGACCAACAAGAGGAGAGAGCGAGACATCAGTAACAGGAGAGAGAGTGAGAGAGAGAAAGATCAGTAAAGCTGAGAGAGATAACTGACAAGGAGAGAGATCAGTAACAGGAGAGGGTGATCAGTAACAGGGGAGAGAGATCAGTGCGGGAGAGATATCAGTACCGGGGAGAGAGAGAGAGATCAGTAACAGGGAGAGAGATCAGTAACAGGGAGAGATCAGTAACAGGGCGTGAGATCAGTAACAGGGAGAGAGACCAACAACAGGAGGGAGTGAGAGATCAATAACAGGAGTGAGAGAGAGAGAGATAGAGAGAAAGAGAGAGATCCGTAACACGGTTAGAGATCAGTAAGGCAGAGAGAACTGACAGGGAGAGAGATCAGTAACAGGAGAGAGAGATCAGTAACAAGCAGAGATCAGGAACAGGGAAAAGAATCATTAACAGGGAGACAGATCAAGAACAGGAAGAGAGATCAGAAGTAGGTAGTGCAGTGGTGGGCAACCTGCACCCATCAGGATTCTGAGTGTGGCCCACGAGACATTTTTTGACCTTTGCCCATGCGCAGAATTGCCAGATCTGCATTTTTTCTCACCAGCATTACTAAAGTGACACGCATGCAAAGCATGGGCACGTGAAGTGAGGTGCATGCTGATTGTACACAACATTGTGAGAGCCATGTACTTCCTCTCCATACAATTAAACGCTGCTACGGTTCAATTGGCATGCCCCACAAGTCTTTATTCATGGTGTCATGATTAGTGCAAAAGCTCCAATTCAATCTTGCAGCCCACTGAGTTGAAGGAGGGCCACTCGTGCAGCCCACTCATTAGCCTAGGGCCCCCATCTCTGAGTTAGAGACCAGAAACAGGGAGAGAGACCTGTAAGAAGGAGAGGCATCAGGAGCAGAGCGAGAGACCAGTAACAGGGAGAGAGACCAGGAACAGGGAGAGAGATTGGGATCGGGTACATAGATCAGGAACAGGGAGATAGATTGGGAACAGGGAGAGGGATTGAGAACAGGGAGAGGGGTCAGTAACAGGAGAGGTAGGAGAGGTGGAACAGGGAGAGAAATGAGGAACATGGAGAGAGATAAGCAGAGAAGTCAGTAACAGAGAGTGAGACCAAAAACAGGGAGAGAGATCTGTAACAGGGAGAGAGATCAGTAGCAGGGAGAGAGATTAGTAACAAGGAGAGTGTTTAGTAACAGGGAGAGGGATTAGCAACAGCAGTAAGATCAGGAACAGGGAGAGATATCAGTAACAGGGAGAGAGATCAGAAACAGGGAGAGAGATCAGTAGGAGATCAGTAATAGAGAGAAAGATCAATAACAGGGAGAGAGATCAGTAATCAGTAGATCAGTAACAGGGAGACAGGTCAGTGGATCAGCACCATCCATCACCCTTGGAGACGGCAGTACTCTCCTCGACGGCAGCAGTGGAGCGGCTTTAATTCCAATTCTCATTCACCACAGACGGGCAAGATGAACTATTCCAACTGGTTAACGTCTTTAAAGCCAGCAAATAGCACGTAGCATCCGACCTGCAGGGTACATCATACACTTGCTGTGTTTATTTTTGGTCCCAGGAGATTGAAACCCTTCGCATCTTATTTTATTTTTCTTCCAGTACAGATTTGCAAATAACCTTTGCTAAACGTTGGAAATGGACAGTCTTTTCTTTAAAAAAAGTCAATTTATTGCATCGCGTTGGTAATTTTTTTTTTAAAAGAGCTGAACGTTGTGATTCTCTTCACTCTTGATGTTTACCTGGAATTTTCCAGCCTACGCACCCACTCCCCAACCCGTGTGGCGAGCCATAAAAATCTCCATTCACACCGATGGGAACGGAAGATCCCACCACTGTGAGGGGCTGGGAAATCCTGGCCTTAAAGATTCCTCTAGTTGGGGTGTGGGGTGTGTTAGTAAACATGTTATAATGGAATCCCATAGAGCTCATGGATTTCTCTTTAACAAAAAGAGAGCCAACAATTATATTTAGCGTTGGCAGCAAGTGCAGTTTTGCGTGCAACACAGTTATCACAGTCAATAGTGCAATACACGCTTGTAACCGAGTAGCTGGGAGGCTGCTGGTGCTCCTTTTCACACACATGCTCAGTAGCCCAGCCGAAAACTTGATTAAAGAAGTTACCGGGGGCCCACACAGTGTGATTTGCATCAGTAACTGCGCTGCCAAGGGACGGCCCTGTAAAAGGGAGAGAGAGATCAGAAACAGGGAGAGAGGTCAGAATCAGGGAGAGAGATCAGAAACAGGGAGAGAGATCAGAAACAGGGAGAGAGATCAGAAACAGGGAGAGAGATCAGAAACAGGGAGAGAGATCAGAAACAGAGAGAGAGATCAGAAACAGAGAGAGAGATCAGAAACAGGGAGAGAGATCAGAAACAGGGAGAAAGATCAGAAACAGGGAGAAAGATCAGAAACAGGGAGAGAGATCAGTAAGGGGGAGAGAATGAGTAACAGGGAGAGAGATCAGTAACAGGGAGAGAGATCAGTAACAGGAGAGAGAGATCAATAACAGGAGAGAGAGATCAGTAACAAGGGAGATCAGTAACAGGGAGAAAAATCAGTAACATGGAGAGATCAGTAATGGGGGAGAGATCAGTAAAAGGAAAGAGGGTTCAGTAACAGAGAGAATGAGAACGGTAACATGGAGAGATCAGTAACAGGGTGAAAGATCAGTGAGAGGGAGAGAGATCAGTGAGACGGCGAGAGATCAGTAACCAGGGGAGTGAGATCAGTAACAGGGGAGAGATCAGTAACAGGAGAGAGATCAGTAACAGGAGAGAGATCAGTAACAGGAGAGAGATCAGTAATAGGAGGAGTGAGATCAGTAATAGGAGTGAGATCAGTAACAGGGGGAGTGAGATCAGTAACAGGGAGAGATAAATCAATAACAGGGAGAGAGATCAAGTAACAGGAGAGAGAGATCAGAAACTGGGGGAGAGAGATCAGTCACAGGAGAGAGATCAGTAACACGGGGAGAGATCGGTAACAGGGAGAGAGAGATCAATAACAGGAGGGAAATCAGTAACAGGGAGAGTGATCAGAAACTGGGGGAGAGAGATCAGTAAAAGGAGAGAGATCAGTAGCAGGGAAAGTGAGGTCAGGAATGGGGGAGAGATCAGTAACAGGGGGAGAGATCAGTAACGGGGAGAGATCAGTAACGGGGGAGAGATCAGTAACGGGGGAGACATCAGTAACGGGGGAGAGATCAGTAACAGGGGAGAGATCAGTAACAGGGGACAGGTCAGTAACAGGGACAGTGAGATCAGTAACAGGGACAGTGAGATCAGTAACAGGGACAGTGAGATCAGTAACAGAAGAGACAGGTCAGAAACAAGGGGAGAGAGCTCAGTAACAACACGAGAGATCAGTAGCAGGGAAAGCGACATCCATAATGGGGAAGAGATCAGTAACACGGAAAGAGATCAGCAACAGGTGAGTGATCAGTAACAGGGAGAGAGATCAGTAACAGGGAGAGAGATCAGTAACAGGGAGAGAGATCGGTAACAGGAAGAAAGAGGTCAGTAGCAGGAGAGTGATCAGTAACAGGGAGGGAGATCAGTAACAGGAGAGGGCAATCAGAAACAGGGGGAGAGCCATCAGTGACAGAAGAGGGGTCAGTAACAGGGAAAGTGAGATCAGTAACAGGGAGAGTGAGATCAGCAACAGAAGAGAGAGATCAGAAACGGGGGGAGAGAGATCAGTTAAAGGAGAGAAATCAGTAACAGAGTGAGTGAGATCATTAATGGGGAAGAGATCAAGTAACAGGAAAGAGAGATCAGGAATAGGATGAGAGAGATCAGTCACATGAGGGAGATCAGGAACAGGGTACGAGATCGGGAACAGGAAGAAAAAGATCAGTAACGGGGAGAGATCAGTAACAGGAGCAGAGATCAGTAACAGAGAGAGAGATCAGTAACAGGAGAGAGTGATCAGTAACAGGAGAGAGTGATCAGTAACAGGAGAGAGTGATCAGTAACAGGGAGATAGAGATCAAGTAACAGGAGAAAGAGATCAGATATGGGAGGAGAGAGATCAGTCACAGGAGAGAGATCAGTAACAGGGAGAGATCAGAGACAGGAAGAAACAGATCACTAACGCGGAGAGAGATCAGTAACAGGAGGGAGAAATCAGTAACGGGGGAGATAGATCAGTAACAGGGAGGGAGATCAGTGACAATGGGAGTGAGATCAGTAAGAGGTGGAGAGATCATTAACAGGGGGAGAGATCAGTAACAGAGGGAGAGGTCAGTAACAGAGGGAGAGGTCAGTAACAGAGGGAGAGGTCAGTAACAGAGGGAGAGATCAGTAATGGGAAGAGAAAAGACACAAGAGGGAGAAATCAGTAACGGGGGAGATCAGTAACAGGGAGGGAGATCAGTAACAATGGGAGTAAGATCAGTAAGAGGTGGAGAGATTATTAACAGGGGGAGAGGTCAGTAACAGGAAAGATCAGAAACGGGGGAGAGAAATCAGAAACGGGGAGAGAGATCAGAAACAGGGGAGAGAGATCAGAAACGGGGAGAGAGATCAGAAACAGGGGAGAGAGATCAGAAACAGGGGAGAGAGATCAGAAATAGGGGAGAGAGATCAGAAATAGGGGAGAGAGATCAGAAACAGGGGAGAGAGATCAGAAACAGGGGGAGAGAGATCAGAAACAGGGGGAGAGAGATCAGTCATGGGAGAGAGATCAGTCATGGGAGAGAGATCAGTCATGGGAGAGAGATCAGTCATGGGAGAGAGATCAGTCATGGGAGAGAGATCAGTCATGGGAGAGAGATCGGTAACAGGGAGAGAGATCAGTAACAAGGAGAGAGATCGGTAACAGGGAGAGATCGGTAACAGGGAGAGAGATTGGTAACAGGGAGAGAGATCGGTAACAGGGAGAGAGATCGGTAACAGGGAGAGTGATCAGTAACAGGGAGAGTGATCAGTAACAGTGAGGGAGATCAATAACAGGAGAGGGCGATCAGAAACGGGGGAGAGCAATCAGTGACAGATGAGAGGTCAGTAACAGGGAAAGTGAGATCAGTAACAGCAGAGAGAGGTCAAAAACAGGGGGAGAGAGACCAGTTAAAGGAGAGAAATCAGTAACAGGGAGAGTGAGATCAGTAACGGGGGAAGAGATCAGGACCAGAATAAGAGAGATCAGTCTCATGAGAGAGATCAGGAACAGGAGAGAGATCGGGAACAGGAAGAAAGAGATCAGGAACGGGGAGAGATCAGTAACGGGGCAGAGATTAGTAACAGGGGCAGAGATCAGTAACAGGGAGGGAGATCAGTAACAGGAAGTGAGATCAGTAAAAGGAGAGAGATCAGTAAAAGGAGAGAGAGATCAAGTAACAGGGGAGAGAGATCAAGTAACAGGGGAGGGAGATCAAGTAACAGGGGAGGGAGATCAAGTAACAGGGGAGGGAGATCAAGTAACGGGGAGGGAGATCAAGTAACAGGGGAGAGATCAGTAACAGGGGGAGGGAGATCAGTAATAGGAAGGAGAGGTCAGAAACAGGGAGAGAGATAGGGCACAGGAAGAAAGAGATCAGTAACAAGGAGAGAGATCAGTAAAAGGGAGAGTGATCAGTAACAGGGAGGGAGATTAGTAACAGGAGAGAGTGATCTGAAACAGGGGGAGAGAGATCAGTAACAGGGAGAGAAATCTGAAACAGGGAGAGAGATCAGTAACAGGGAGAGAGATCAGTAACAGGGAGAGGGAGATCAGTAGCTGGGGACAGAGATCAAGCAACAGGAGAGAGATCAGTAACAGGATAAGGCGATCAGGAACAGAAGAGAGATCAGTAACAGGAGAGACAGATCAAGCAACAGAAGAGAGATCAGTAACAGGATAAGGCGATCAGGAACAGAAGAGAGATCAGTAACAGGAGAGACAGATCAAGCAACAGAAGAGAGATCAGTAACAGAAGTGAGATCAGTAACAGGAGAGGGAGATCTGAAACGGGGAGAGAAGTCAGTAACAGGAGTGAGATCAGTAACAGGGGAGAGCTCTGCAACAGGGAGAGAGAGATCAGTAACAGGGGAAGATCAGTAACAGGAGTGAGATCAGTAACAGGGGAGAGCTCTGCAACAGGGAGGGAGATCTCAGTAACAGGGACAGATCAAGAAACAGGGGAAGATCAGTAACAGGGACAGAGATTAGTAACAGGGAGAGTGATCAGTAACGGGAGGTAGAGAGATTAGGTAATGGGTGATCAGTTGGGATCTCTGTGAGAAGCTGATCTGAGTGAAGCCGGGAGGGTGGATCCCTGAGGCGTGGGGGCCGCGCTCTTCGCTCTCTCAGTCACCCAGGAGGGGAGCGGGTTCCGCGGCCGGTGTGTGTCCCTCCCCTGGGCTACCTCCCCTCCCCTCTCTCCTCCGCCTTCCCCCCCCCCCCCCCCCCCTCCTCACTGCCGCCCCCTCCGGGGCCCGGCCGGCGCTGATGGGATGAAGGTCGCGGCGGAGTCTGGGCGGACAGCAGCCGGAGGTAAGGCGCCAGCGGCGGCGGTCGGGCAGCACGGGCGCGGTGCAAGTGAGCGGGAAAGGCCGAGGCTGCCGGCGCGGCCTAGGCTCCGAGGCGGCAGGAGGTTTGGCCTCGGGAGGAGGGGGTGCGGAGGAGGAGGAGGAGGGGGGGGGGCGGAGAGCCGGATTCAGGGCCGACCTTGGGCCCGCGGCCACCCTGATCCTCCGGGGGTGGGGTGAGGTGAGTGCGCGAGGGGGGTGGGGTGGGGTGAGGTGAGTGGGCGCGAGGGGGGTGGGGTGGGGTGAGGTGAGTGGGCGCGAGGGGGGTGGGGTGAGGTGAGTGGGCGCGAGGGGGGCCTTGCAGGAGTGGCTCGTGCAGCTGCCGGGCGCCCTGGAAGTTTCTGGAATGCGGCGCGGAGTCGGGGCAAGGGGGTGGAGGGGGGCGCCGAGCTGCGGGTGGGGGCTTGGCTCACCCTCCCCGGGGCATGGGCATGGGCATGGGCGGGCGGGCGGTGGCTGGTGGGTAACAGTCCCCACGTAGCGGCTTCGCTCTCCTCTCCCGGGCTCCCGAAGCCAGGCTCCGGGGAACAAGTTTGTGAAAGTGGCCCCAAAGTCACCCCCGCCACCGGGACCAGGACCGGGTGGAGCCTCACCTGGCCGGGCCTCCTGTCCTCGCCTTTACCTCTTTGTCTGGACAGAAGTTGTGAAAACTCCCCCCCCCCCCGGAGTATCTCCCCAAACTGGGGCTGCTGATCCCTCCTCATCTTCAATGTTCACCTTCTAATATTGAGGAAATTGGGAAGAGAAATTCTCCTCTTAAATATTTTCATGGTACGTCAGGAATCTCTGCCTTTCTCTCTCTCTACCCCCCCCCCCCCCCTTTCCCTTTGGTCAGGTCATTTCTTATTTTCATTCCTTATGTTGAGGAGTTTTCTTCCATCATTAACATAACTGGTGATTTTCTTTTTTTTTGCAAGGGGTTTTTGGGTCCAGTGAAATGACTGTGACTGACTTTCCAGCAATGACAAGCTTGTGGGATTCAGCAGCATTCTTTGAACTGAGGGAAAAAAAATGTCTTGTTTCATACCTTTCTCTTTGTGAAGTGAACTTGAACAGCCAAAACAAAAGTCAGTTTGGACCGCATGTTCTCTATTTTATAAAGGTATCAGTCTGACCCTGTGTCTTTTTGATGTTACAATTTATTTTCAGAAGTTTTGAAGTACTTTCCAGAGTACTGTTTAAGAAAAAAAATACTGGAATTAATACAAACAACCCTTTTCTATCTTCTCTTCCTCCACCCTGTTTCCAGCCCAGGTGTAGTGACTCAGATCATAAATCTGTTGCAGTGTACCTGCCACACTGAGTCGAAATTTTATAGGAATACAGGCAGAGTTGTCTCAGCTTGTTTCTGTTCTAAACAGCAATCCTAGCAAATGTTGAGAGCTTATTAGCTAGACAAAGGTTTAGTTTATTTTATGTTCTTTCTGTGTGGTATCATCATATCTGTCTTTTAGCGAGTTCAACTTTAATAATGTTATACCAGATTTTTTGAAAATGATCGTTTCTCTTAAAATAGTTCGTGTTTTGGACCATTCCTGGTTGCATATTGATGGAATAATTGCTGGGTTAGGAATTGTTTAAGAGTTGGTAGAGGCAAGGAAATTGAAGTAGACAAATAAACGCTTTATTAAGGTTGTTTGCTCATGGCATTTTCAGGGTGGTTGTGTTGTAGTTTACAAGTTTAGGTATTAGTACAAATCTGCAATCTATAATGTTTAGAATAATCATTACAGAGTTAACAATACACAGGTAGTGTTCAGTGAAATAATGTATGCTGATTTTTAGTTATCCCTCAGAATTTGCGTTGTGAATCTAGACTTAGTTTTGCATAAGAGTGTGTCATTTTTTAAAATGGGTAAACATATGGTTTACTTGAACATGCTGGATGCTTGATAATCACAAGTTAAAAACATTTTTGTGCACTAATATAGGAGGAATCTTGATTATTTTCCCCTCAGAACTCCCTTATAACAGATAATGGTGGGAGACCCCATGTATCTTAATTTCAATGTAAAACTGTACAGGTGATGAAAAGAAAAATTCAAAACAAACCTTTTTCCCTCAAACTAATTAACCCTTAGTTTTGAGATCTGCATGCGAATAGAAAACTGTATGTACAATGAACCATTTTGGCTCTGTGCATGTGTTATAGTTTATTTTTCGCACACATACAAAGATTTAACCATTAAACAGTTCAACATCTCCAGTCACTTTTGTATTGGTGCTGACTTTGTTTCTATTCTCTGGGTTGACTCTTAACATTTGGTGACAAAATTCAGCTTTTTTATCAGGACTTTCAAATCAGATGATCCAGTTTTTCATGGGTCTTTTAGTTCTGCAAGGATAAGGAAATCAGATTTAATGCTGTAAAGTGTAAGGAGCCAGTTAACATATGCTAGTTTTCCAGAATCTGAAGGAAGTAGCACAGCATGAAAGTAACTTTAAGGTTTTGATTCTAATTTCCCCGAAATTCTTGTATGACATTGTATTATTGCATAAGCTCTGACAGTCATTGTTGTGCAGTAATAATCTAGCAAAGTTGTGAAATAGGTGTATATTCTAGCCAGTCTTCTCTTTAAGTGTACTTTTATACTTCAGTTCTCAGTCTGAGCATGGGAGTAACCACATCCTTAAAACGTGTAAAACAATTCTCATGTTACATAGTGCTCAGGGGTCCCTAAGAAGCCCCCCCGAACAGTACTGGTATATGAAATCAGGTTTGATGCCCCACAAGAGTTGTACTCCCAAGATGTCTGACCCAAATAGTGCAATAATAACTTTTATGAGCAGAATTCTGTATTGCTTTGCTTTGGAATCATGTTGAAAATTGACTCGAGTTATACCATCATTTTTGCATAGCTTTAAAGTGGAAGAATTTCAACAGCAATGCTAAAATAATTGTAAAATTGCAGACTAAATCATTTATTTTGCTGCTGTGATTAATTGTCGTTATTACTTTAAAATATCCTAGCCACTGATTCCAGCTCCCTCTGGAGACTGATGCTGAACCAGACTCTCCCCAACCTCTTTGTGCCGTATTTGACCCCAAGATGAGCTTCTGACTACATACCTATTCCATCACCAAGACCGCCTAGTTTCACCTCCGTAACATTGCCTTACTCTGCCCCACCTTAGTTCATCTGCTGCTGAAGCCCACATACAGAGCTTAGTTACCTCTAGACTACACTATTTCAGTGTTCTCCCATTTATCCTACATGACCTTGAGCTCATCCAAAACTAATCCCCACCAAGTACTGTTCCCCTATTACCCCTGTGCTTGGTGACCTACATTGTCTCCTGGCCTAGCAAGACATTGATTTTAAAACTTTCATCCTTGTTTTCAAATCCCTCCCAAGCTCCTTAACCTGTTCCAGACCTACACCACTTCAAGATCTCTGCACTCTGCCAATGCTGGCCTCTTGAATTCCTGGTTTTAATCAATCCACCATTAGTGGCCATGCTCTAAACTCTGGAGTTTCCTCCCTAAACCTCTGTGCATCTCTGTGCTCCCTTAAGAACTTCCATGAAGCCTACTGCTTTGATTAAGTTTTTTGTCATCTGTCCTAATATCTCTATATGTGGCTTGATGTGAGGTTTTGTCTAATAATAGCTGCTATGAAACACCTTGGAATATTTTGCTATATTAAAGATGCTATATAAATTCAGATTAGAAGTATGTTACTATATTGGCCAGAGTTGTCTGTTCTGGAGCTTTATTTAGGCGTAAAACAAGATAGCGAAGCCTGTTGGTAGCAAGTCAATAAAATAGCCAATTATAGATCTGTCCACTGTTATATAGACAGATGCACAGCCAATTGGCAGACAGGAAGGCCTCATTGTAAGTAACCTGACATGAGAAGAAAGGGACTTGCATTTGTGTAGTGCCCTTCACATCTTTGTAAGATCTCAAAGTGCTTCACTGTCAATGTATTACTCTGGTCACTGTTATTTTTGTAGTTAAACATGGTGTAGTCTGCACCCCGTGCAATCCACAAATGCCCACGATCTTTATTTGATTGTGTTGGTTGAGGGAGGACCCTGAGAAAACTGCCTGAATTCTAAATATAAGCATGCAAGCTTTTTAGTTCACTGGAAAAGTCAGTTGTGGCTTCAGTTCACTGACTTATTTGAAAGACAGCAACTATGCAAGAATATCATAATGTAGTAAAGGTTCTAGTATTGGGCTGACTAGAGGTCATGAGTTTATATTTTATCATTGGCAAGTTGGGAAATTGAATTTATCAATTTTCTATTTCTCATAAAACCCCAACAGGTTTACTGATGTTCTTCAGGGAAGTGAAACTGTCATGTGTAACTAGTCCAACTTTTGTGGTTGACTCTGAATGCCCACTCATGTATGGAACCACCTGGCTGTACAAAAGATTCGCCTTCTCTAAGGCACCAAGGGATGAGCAATGAATGCAGCCTAGGTGCCCACACCCAAGAACAAATAAAAATAAATGCAGCCCTATTGGAGTACTCAACTGATGTGTCATCATGGATTATGTGCTCAGATTCTGTCATGGACCTTGAACTGCCAACTCCCTGATTCAGAGGGCTTGAACTGGATTTGTATATTAGGTGGTCTTCATTGGATTTTGGAAGAAGCTTGGGAGTCTACTGTTCATTGAGCAGTCCCAGAATTTGTGAAGCTGCCTGACCTTGAAGGGTGGGCAGGGTTGAGGTTGAGAAGTCCATTTCTCTGAGTACCGCATGAACTCCAACTATGGCTGAGCATCAAATGAAAACAGAAAATGCTGGAAATACCTGGCAGGTCTGGCAACTGCTCTGAAGAGAGAAACAAAGTTAACGTTTCAGATCGATGACCTTTTGACAAATGCTGCCAGGCTTGATGAGTTTTTCCAGCATGCTCTGCTTTTATTTCAGATTTCCAGCATACGTAGGATTTTGCTTTTGCATGGCCGTGCATCACTAGTTTCAATTGGCCAGTAGCTCACAGAAACCTTCCTTATATTTATTGAAGGGGCGTTAGCTTGCGACCCATTTGAAGGAGGCTCATTGGTTAAAGCATAAGTGCTTCAGCCTACCTGTGGTAGGAGTTTCTTGTCCTACTGATGGTAGACCAAGTGTATATCGGATTTGGTTTAGTGAATGGTGAGATTTCAACATTGTCCGGGAATATCTGTCCAGAAGGCCTGACAGTAGCATTGTGCCACAATATATATTAATGTGTACATTTTTGTCTTCAATTCATCCAACACTCCTCTGTGTTGGGGAAAATGTTTAACACTTATAAGAGAATGAAGCATATATGATACAAGATTTTGTGTTGGCCCTCTTAATCTGATGCGATTTGCGATTATAAAAACCTGCATCTATCCTCCTTTGGTAGGGGGTTGTTCATGTTGCAATTCTTTATGCATTCATGTTTTCTGACGCTATGAAGGACTTTATGGCCTTCAGAAGTTCTGGATGAACTGTTCCGTTGAGGGTCAGTTTGCAATTGGAGAATTTGGGGAAAATGGCCAATTCTTTGAGTGTAGTATTGGATCTGGTGATAACCCTGTTGTGCAGTGTGCAATTAGTGAACAAACTGCTGGGAACACTTTTGATGTTCTTCTTGTTCTATATGCTGAAACTGATTGCAGAGTCATCACCAATAAATTTTTAACATACGGATCAGCCTCACCTCATTACAGTATAACAGCCTCTCCAATGCTGGGAAAATCTCTACTTACTAAGATACTGTATGTTTCTGTGGGTTTTGTAGGGTGCTACCTGCCTCTACACCAAGCCAGAAGTTTTGAGTGGAGGCTTTTTGTTTAGGCAGTGATTCTGTGGAGTTGTTCAACGTCTTGTAATGTCTGTAGTTGGGCAGACTCAGTTAACTAAGATTCTTTTTAGCTCTGCAGCAGCATATTTGAAAAAAAGCATTATAAATAGGGAGAGGTTAGTGAAAAATCTAGAATAAACCTTGACTTGAGGGCAAGGAGTTCCAAATTGAAAAACTTTATTTGAAGAAGCTGCTATTGAAATAGACTGCAGGTACAATTGAATGTTGGCTACCAACGCTCAATATAGCGTTGTGGTTTTCCATTATATAAGCTATTTGTATCCATATTAGTTCGAGCTGAAATGTCTATAATGAATGGTTTTGAGTAAACAGTTAAGGTAGTCAACCCACTTGGAAAATTTGATGTCTTAAAGAATGTTGCTTTATACAATGGACCAAATCTTTCTGGAGCAAAGCAACTCACAGTGCATGCTATTAGTTGGCCTTTTTTCTGTACTCCTCAGCTCAGTTTATTTTCTTTGGCATAACTTGCTGGCATTGTGAGCTGATATGGTAGTACCTGGGACCCTACTGAACAGTGGGACAATCTGGCTAACCAATGAAATTTAAAGGTTAAGAAAGAAACAGGAAAATCAGAAGGAAGGGTGAATTAGAGTGAATTCATGTATAGAAAGTAAAATGGAGAGAGAGAAAGGACAACAGTTTGACAGAGAAAAAATACAGAGAAGTAAGATTTCAAAAACTTCAGTCCTTAGCAACAATTGACTACATGCAAGGATGAGACTGAGCACTTAAAATTCTTTTAATTCTGCACCGGGGAAGTTGATTGGCATTGCATTAACAATTATCATGCTGCTAGCAGACCTAACTTTCTGGGGTTTGTTTAATAGCCGATTAATGTACAAATCCAGTGAGGCCTTTTAAAGAACAGGGAGGCAGGATGCTGTTTCTGCAAAGTAATTAGTAGAGTGGTGTAAATTGACCAGCAGATTCTCGAGATTCACAATTCATGGTAATCCCTTAATCCCCTGAACATGCTGATTTGTGCATGAATTATGGCATTACAATTAATTCAGTTCTTCCCGTATTATTTATGTGACATCTTTTATGCGACCATGTGGCAGATCAAGTGATGTGTCCTGTAAGGCCATAAATTTTAGACATGGCAAACATTGAACACTTGCTGGTCAGATGCAGTTTCACTTCCATACAGTGAACATTCAGAGTAAAATTCACTTAGTATTAGGAGTCTTGTGGCATTGCTGCAGTGGAGTACAGTTTGATTTTCCCTATGCCACTCTAGCATGCTGCAGTAGAGAGGAAGCAAATAGAGGAACAAGTACTTTTCTTTTTTGGCTGGGAATATTGGAGAAAAATTAACTTAATTAAGTTAGTGCCCAATTAGCTACCTCAGAGCAGCATTGAAGAAGGACTTGGTGCAAGAGGTAGAGGCCAGTGCAAAATGGAGGGGCATATATGCAAAGCTGTTTTTTTTTAAATCTTAGGAAAGGGTGAGAGAGAACTGCTGAAATCCCTGTCTCCTTCTGAATAATCCATGATCAGTGAATTTTTGAGCGAAAGTCTTGTGTGTGGTTTTTTTAACCCCCGAGTGTGCATTTTGTGGTTTTAAAACAAAGAAAGATGATTGTTTATTTGAGCACTCACCCCAAGATATAATGCTATGGCACCCACCTGCACAATTCCGCATACAAACACACCAGAGGAAAGTACAGTTGAAGAAAATAGTGTACTTTCACAAGCTATTAAAAAAGGGAATAGTTGATAATTCACTTTGTTGCATTGCTGTGGAGAAGGTACATTGCAGGCCTGAGTAGAAGCTCTCCTTCACTCTTAAAGTGTGCTTTCAGTGAATTCACCAGCTAAAGTTATATGCTAAAGTTATTTGCAGGACTTTTTGGAGGTCACAAAGTCAGCTTCTTGTAGTTTGATTACCAGGAAGTCAGTTTGCTGTTTTGGTGGACCTGAAATGAAACAGGATTGAAGAACTTAAATGACGTTGTACTTTTCAGATCTTTCTCAAGCATAGATATTGCAGCCTTTTCCCTATCTCTGTCTTTCTGCAGACAGTATTTAAAGATTAAGAGGGACAAACGTGGTTGCCTCTACTATGTGACTTCTCACAATTGTGGTTTATTGACGAAATATGGTGGTGTTTTTAGATTGAGCCACATCCTGCTTTATTGTTCCTGGATTACTGATCCAATGATTAGATACATCCATCTTGGTGAGTTAAGACAATTTCTTTCTAAAGATCAGGAATGTCTTCTGATGATTTTTAGGATATGTATAGTGAACACTTTTTCATTAGGAATATACCTTTTTTATCGTGGTGAGACAGTGAATACACAGACCAGGTCATCTGACCTACAGCAGCCATCTTTTGTGGCACATATTGTCCATTTTAAAAGAAAAGTTAATGCAAAAGATTCCACATTGAATAAAGTTTGTATTTTAAAAGTTATGACTATGTGTCTTTACTGGGCATGACAAAAAAAACGATGAAACAAGAGACCGAATATTGCTAAATGTTTGCCTTGCTCAGTCCCTGAGTATGATACCTGTACAACTCAAGGAGCTATGATCCATTATAGTCATTGAATCCAAAACTCACTTGCTTTGTGGCTGAACTTTATGGTTATAGAAATAGCACGTCACACTCAGCAATTTCTTCTGACTGGGATGAGCTTTTCCATGGGCATTTTTTTGGCAGCCTATTCTTTTTGATTATTGAATACAATATTATAATAAGTATTATAAGACAATAAATTATAAATGTCTAGCAAGCAATTGCCCTTTTACCTCTGGGAGGTGGAATTGAAACCAGCCCACATTGATAGAATGAATATCTTCTTCTTTGCCTTAAGACTCTTAGGTGAAACAAATTTGGGTAGTTTCAATTCAGTTCACAGCATAAATCGACAGTCTCACATGTAGATTCAGTAAGGATGACTTGCTGGATTATCAGTTAATATTGATAGTGTTTCGGAGGAGGAATGGATAAGGTGTAGTTGGAAATTGTTTGGATTCATGTATAACCCCATCTAATAAAACAATTGATATGCATTAAGATTGATTCAGCAATCAAGACATTATAACAGTGTCTGCAAGTATAAATTTGTCATGTATTGGGATTTGCAGTGTCGGAGAAAACATGATGCATAATGGCTCTCCCTAACCCAAGAAGCCATTTTTAAAAATGCCAATAATGTGGAACATACTAAAGGAGATGGGTAAGGTTTTACAATGGCTTTATTGAAAATAGGATACCTCCCTCACTACATCTTGGTACAAATATACACAAGACCTGAATTCCAGAGGTGAATTTGGTGCCACTGCCCTTGATGCCAAGGCAGCATGTGACTGAATTGGCACCACTAGTAAAACTCAAACCATTAGTAAAACTCTCCCATGGTTTGAGTAATACCTAAAACAAAGGTTGTGGTTGTAAAAGACCAATTATAAGAAGGCCAGTATATCACTGCAGGGCTGCCGCAGAACCACATCTTAAGCCCAAATAGCTTTAGCTGCTTCATCAGTGGCCTTCCCTCCATCATAAGTTCAGGAGTGTGTCAGCTCACTTATGAGTGTAGTGTTCAGCTCCATTAACATTCCTTTAGCTAATAAAGCAGTTATTACTCAAAATTCATTCATGGGATGTGGGCATTGCTGGCTAAGCCAGCATTTATTGCCCATCCCTAATTGCCCTTGAGAAGGGGTTGGTGATATGCTGCCTTGAACCGCTGCTGTCTGTGTGGTGTAGGCACACCCATAGTGCTGTGAGGGAGGGTGTTCCAGGATTTTGACCCAGCGACGGCAAAGGAACGGTGATATATTTCCAAGTCAGGATGGTGACACTGACTTGCATTACCATGGCAAGATCCCCCCCATCAATATTCTGAGGCCACTATTGGCCAGAAATTCAACTAGTCTAGCCACGTAAATGCTGCAGTCACTTGAGCAGGGTACACTTGAGTTAAGTAGCTCCCCAAAGCTTCTCCCCGCATCTGCTACGCCTGTGATGAGATACTGTCCTCTTGGCTGGATGAGTGCAGCGGCAACAGCACTTGAAGCTCAGTATCATTCAGGATGAAGCAGTTTACTTGCTTGGCACCTTGTCACTTGTCTAATCACCCACCCCTTTACCATTGGTGTACCATGGCTGCAGTGCTGACAAAGCTTCTTTGACAGAACCATCCAAATCCATCATCTTAAGCAACTCCAAAACAAGAAGTGGTTAGGAATGATATGTTACGTTTAATTTTTTGAGCATATTTTTTCAAGTTATCCATGTCTCCTCTATGGCCGTGGGCAACCTGCAAACTGCATTATTTTTCAGCATGCTTAATCTTTAAAGGTGCTATACTTAAGCAGCCATGATTACCATGAGGTAGTTAATTAGTTTGTTTTGGATGTTGGCAACTGGAATGGCTCTGAAACAGGTCTCCATGGTGCTGTAAGATTTTCCCACAAACTGGCATGTAACTGTTTTTGACTTGCTTGCTGAACCTGTGATTGTAGTGTAATTGCAAATTCATTGTGGTTCATGTTTGCATGCCCAACAGTTAATGTGCGGTGATTCATATCATTGTATTGCAACATGTAGTTTGGGATGATGAGGCATGATTAGTAATTTTTGATGGAGGCAGCCTAATATGCCTGAACTGAAGAAATTGGCTCCTGGTGTAATTGGGAGCATCCTTGATTTAGGCGCCAGAAGCTGACGATCCCTGATTGCTAACTGTGAGAAATATTGCATTAGGCACAAAGTGACGAAAATGTGGCAGCACTTCATCTTTCAAAGGCCTCTACTGTGCAAGTACAGGTTTTGTTTGAGAATAGCCTGATTTACCCAACACTGATGCCACTACAGGCTTGAAATTGGATTTGTGTCCATGACAGGAGAGGTGATGTCGTAGTGGTATTGTCACTGAACTAGTAATCCAGAGACCCAGAGTAATGCTCTGGGGTTCAAATCCTGCCACAACAGATTGTGGAATTTGAATTCAATAAAATCTGGAATTAAAAGTCTAATGATGACCATGAAACCATTGTCGATTGTTGTAAAAATCCATCTGGTGACTCTTAAATGCTCTTTGAACTGGCCTAGCAAGCGACTCAGTTGTATCAAACCATGACAAACTCTTGAGGAAGGAATGAAACTAGACAGACCACCTGGCATTGACCTAGGCACCGGAAACAACAACGACAAACAGCCCTGTCAACCCTGCAAAGTCCTCCTTACTAACATCTGGGGGCTAATGCCAAAATTGGGAGAGCTGTCTCACAGACTGGTCATCCTCATGGAATCATATCTTACAGATAATGTCCCGGCAGGACAGACCCAGTAGAGGTTACGGCGCGGTGGTGTACAGTCGGGGTGAGTTGCCCAGGGAGTCCTCAACATCAGCTCCAGGCTCCATGAAGTCTCATGGCATCAGGTCAAATATGGGCAAGGAAACCTCCTGCTGATTGCCACATACCACCCTCCCTCAGCTGTTGAATCAGTGCTGCTCCATGTTGAAAAACTACTTGGAGGAAGCACTGAGGGCACAGAATGTACTCCGGTTGGGGGACTTCAATATCCATTATCAAGAGTGGCTTGGTAGACCAAGCTGGCCAAGTCCTAAAGGACATAGCTGCTAGACTGGTTCTGCAGCAGGTGGTGAAGGAAACAACAAGAGAGAAAAAACATATGTGACCTTATCTTCACCAACCTGCCTGCCACAGATGCATTTGTCCAGGATACTATCAGTAGGAATGACCACTGCACAGACGTTGTGGAGACGAAGTATACCTTCACATTGAGGGTACCACCGTGCTAAATTGTTTTGAACAGATCTAGCACCTCAAGACTGGGCACCCATGAGGCGGTGTGGGCCATCAGCAGTAGCAGAATTGTACTCGAACACAACCTCATGGCCTGGCATATCCCTCACTCTACCATTACCATCAAGCCAGGGGATCAGCCCTGGTTCAACGAAGATTGGAGGGCATATCAGGAGCAGCATCAGGCAGACCAAAAATTGAGGTGTCAACCTGGTGAAGCTACAACACAGGATTACTTGCGTACCAAACGGCATAAGCAGCACATGATGGACAGAGCTAAGTGATCCCACAACCAATGGAACAGATCTAAGCTCTACAGACCTGCCACATCCAGTCGTGAATGGTGGTGGACAATTAACTCACTGGAGGAGGAGGCGACTCCACAAATATCCCTATCCTCAATGATGGAGGAGCCCAGCACATCAGTGCAAAAGGTAAGGCATTTGCTGCAATCTTCAGCTAGAAGTGCCAAGTGAATGATCCATCTTGGCCTCCTCCGGCAGTCCCCAGCATCACACATGCCAGTCTTCAGCCAATCCAATTTACTCCAAGTGATATCAAGAAAAGGCTGAAGGCATTGGATAGTGGAAAGGCTATGGGCCCTGACAATATTCCAGCAATAGTACTCAAGACATGCTCCAAAACTTGCCGCGCCTCTAGCCCGGCTGTTGCAACACTGGCATCTACCTGGCAAAGTGGAAAATTGCTCTGGTATGTCCTGTACACAAAGCAGGACAAATCCAACCCAGCCAATTACTGCCCCACCAGTCTATTCTCGATCATCAGTAAAGTAGTGGAAGGGGCTATCAACGGTGCTATCAAGCGGCACTTGCTTAGCAATGACTTGCTCACTGACGCCCAGTTTGGGTTCCGCCAGGGCCACTCAGCTCTTGACCTCATTACAGCCTTGGTTTAAATATGGACAAAAGAGCTGAATTCCCGAGGTGGGCTGAGAGTGACTGCCCTTGGCATTAAGGCTGCATTTGACCCAGTGTGGCATCAAGGAGCCCGAACATAACTGGAGTCAGCTGGGATCAGGTGGAAAACTCTCCAGTTGTTGGAGTCATATCTAGCACAAAGGAAGATGGTTATAGTTGTTGGAGTCAGTGATCTCAGCTCCAGGGCATTACTGCAAGAGTTCTTCAGGATAATGTCCTAGGCCCAACCATCTTCAGCTGCTTCATCAGTGACCTTCCTCTCATCATAAGATCAGAAGTGGGGATGTTCGCTGATGATTGCACAATGTTCAGCACCATTCACGACTTCTCAGACACTGAAGCAGTCCATGTCCAAATGCAGCAAGACCTGGACAATATCTAGGCTTGGGGTGACAAGTGGCAAGTAACATTTGCACCACCTAAGTGCCAGGCAATGACCATGTCCAACAAGAGAGAATCTAACCATCGCCCCTTGATGTTCAATGGCATTACCATCACTGAAACCCCCACTATCAATATCCTGGGGGGGGTTACCATTGACCAGAATCTGAACTGGACTAGCCATACAAATGCTGTGGCTACAAGAGCAGGTCAGAGGCTAGGGATCCTGTGACGTGTAACTCACCTCCTAACTCCCCAAAGCCTGTCCACCATCTACAAAGCACAAGTCAGGAGTGTGATGGAATATTCCCCACTTGCCTGGATGAGTGCAGCTCCCACAACACTCAAACAGTTTGACACGGTCCAGGACAAAACAGCCTACTTGATTGGCACCAGATCCACAAACATTCACTCCAACCACCAACGACGTACAGGAGTAGCAGTGTGTGCCATCTACAAGATGTACTGCAGGAATTCACCAAGGCTCCAATCAACTTCCAAACCCATGACCACTACCATCTAGCAGGACAAGGGCAGCAGATAAGTGGGAACACCATCTGAAAAATCCCCTCCAAGCCACTCACCATCCTGACTTGGAAATATATCACCACTCCTTCACTGTCATTGGGTCAAAATCCTGGAATTCCCTTCCTAACAGCATTGTGGGTATACATACACTACATGGATTGCAGTGGTTCAAGAAGGTGACTCACCACCACCTTCTCAAGGGAAACTAGGGATGGGCAATAAATGCTGGCCCAGTCAGTGAAGCCCACATCCCATGAATGAATAAAAAAAAGACCGCCCACACAATGTTTTCCTGACCTCAGCCAAGAGGAGTGTTGTTCCCCCAGAGAACTAAAGAAATCGGATAGGAAGATGCCTTATATTCTCTGGCACCAATCCTGTTGGCTAGATAAAAGATACCTTTACAGAGGCCCACCCTGCTGCACCTCACCCTCACCCCCAGATCCTTTTGGTCACGGGATACAGCATGGCTTTGAAGAAGCACAAAGCTAAAGGCAGAGAAAGAAATTACAATAAACGCATAGAGGAGACATAAGTGCATGCCATGGTTGCAATGTTTTGGGTTCCTTTTGTTAACTCTTACCACAAACTTGAGACTGGAAGTCATGTTTTTGAGTCACATCTCCCTTTGCATTTTTATGAACAATGTTTTATTTTGTGTTTTTCCTTTCTGCCTTCCTTACCATGTATGATCCCTGGCTGACAAGCCAATCAGTGGACCCAGTCTTCAGTCTACTGCTCTCCATAATGCATCTGAAGCTGCATAATTGGACAACCCCAAGTAATTCTCCTCTCCCTTCCCTTGGTGGTTAATTGTCTGGCCTCCACTTCTGCCTCCCCATACTCTTGGCCCTCTAAACAGGGTTCTTATCTAAACTGTAGGATTTATGCCAGAGAATCTGAAGCATCTTCTTATCTGACTACTTTGGTTCCTGAGATCAGGAAGTCATTGCGTGGGCAATCATGGACACAAATCTAATTTCAAGCTTGTAATAATGGCATGGCTTGTTGGAGTTTTTGGGCACGACAACTGTTTGATCAGAAATGCATGGCTTTAACTTTATCCACGAGCTTCCAGGCAACCTAATTGCAAACCTCCATATCTACTGACATTTACAGTCACATCATTGGCTACTTTCAGTTATTCAGGAGAATATTTAGAAGTTACAGGAATGTCTTGTGAATGCAAAACTAAGTTAAGAGTTATGTTGGCAAGGCTGATTAAAGGGAGGACTTATGTAGAACAAAACTCTAGTTGTCTCCCTGCCCCATTTTAAATACTTAAAGGGGAGAGGAGAGAGTGAGAGTACTCCAAATAGGATAATTATGTATGACAAACTTTGACAATTTGCACTGATATAAGACTTTTTAACCTAGTTAAACTTTCAAGGTGCCTTAGAGGAGCATAATCAGACAAAAATATTGACATCAAGTCAAAAGAGACATTAAAACAGGTTGAGCAAAAGGTTGATCAAAGAAGTAGATTTTAAGGAGTGTTGTAAAGGAGGAGAGAGCATTGGTGACATTTAGGAAGAGATTTGCAGTGCTTAGGACCAAGATAGCTGAGGCATTCAGCTTAGTATGAGACTGAAGAAGTTAAGGATGCATAGGAGGCCAAGATTGGAGGAAGGCGGAGTTCTTGGAGGGTTTAGAGATCAACAAAGCTTCAGACGTAGGAAGAGGTAAAGCTTTGGAAGGATTTGAACACAAAGGTGAGAATTTTTAACTGCAAACATTGGAGGGGAACAAACCCAGGGACTCGGTGCACATTAGAATATGGATGGCAGAGTTTTGGATAAGCTCAAGTTTATGGAAGATGGAAGGTCAGCTGGGGAGAGCATTGGAATAATTGAGTCTGGAGGTAACAGAAGTTTAGATGAGAGTTTCAACAGTGGGTAGGCTAAGGCCGGGATGGAGGTGGGCAACATTTAGGTGTGGAAATAGGTGATGTTAATGATGGAATGAAGATGGGTTGGAAGCTCAGTTCAGGATTAAATAGGATGCCAAGATTGCAAATAGGCTGGTTCACCTGAGACTGTAGCCAGGGAAGGGGTGGACTTGGTGTGGAGGGAAAAGAGTTAGTGGTAGGAGTTGGGGGCAATGGCTTCGGGCTTGCCACTATTTAATTGGAGGAAATTTTGGTTCATCTGATATTGGATATCAAACAGCCTGACACCACACAGCTAATGGTGAAGTCAAGAGAGGAGGTGGCGTGATCGAGCTAGATGTCATCAGCATACGTATGGAATTTGTTGCGTTTTCGGTTGATGTTGCTGAGGGGTAGCATGTTGACGAGAAATAGGAAAGGGCCATGGATAAATCTTTCTGGCGTTCCAGAGATATTGATGTGAGGCTGGGAAGATTTGTCATTGCAGGAGAATCCCTGGCTATGACTGAACAGATGAGACTGAAACCCACATGAGGGCAGTCCCACTCAGCTAGAGAATGGAAGAGGATGGTATAGTCAACTGTGTTGTCATAGTCACAAACAGTGCCATTGTTTGCCTTTAATAAGTACTATTTCAGTGCTGTAACAAGTGGGAACCTAATTGAAGAGGTTCAAAATGGAGTTCTGGAAAGAAACACAAATTTGACATAACTTGTTAAAATTATTTATAAGTAGCACTTTATGGTAACTGTTTACTGGTAATTGTTGATTACGTCACAGTCTGTATTTTGCAGGTCTTGTTCATATATTGGTGTGCAAAGGGGCACCCTTTAAAGTTAATGCTTTTTTTTAAAAAGAGAAATTACGCAACGTTTCTTTTAGTAAGTGTGATACAATTGTGGAATAGATTGTCAGTCAGAGTGGTGGAGTAGAAAGCCTTAGCCAGTCTTAAAATAACTATTGGACTTCCTATTAGTAAAGGGGATGTGTGGTTCTTACTCCTGAATCACAGTAAGGAAACTGATGAGATGGGCTTGGAAGCATTGGCTCGATGGATCAATGGTATTCTGCTGCCCACGTCAATGTGCTGCTACATATCTGACAGCTTGCAATTAGTCTCGGGTATCATATTGTTTGCTTTAAAAAAAATATAGATCTGAAAATGAGTACTTCCATTATATATTGGTGCCTTGTTGGCATCTATTGATATTGGTATATGTCAAAACTGATGTACATTCTCCCAGCTCGAAAGTGATTTACAACTGCAGAAATCCACATTTCACTCTTCAGTAATGAAATTTGAAGGACTTCACAAAGTACATATGACTAATTGAAGCAGAGTACTTATTCAGGATTGATTTTTTTTTAACGTTACTAGATTGACAATGCTGGACAACACGTCATATTATATCATCTGTTTCCTCTGCTTTATCAAATTCCACTTAAACTGCAGCAAAGTCAGGCTTCATGGACATCATGCTGTGGCAAATGTTATATCAATTATTAGACCTGCAATCCACACTATCCATTTGGTTTACTCGTCCTCCTCCATGGTATTCATTCACTTGCATGCAGGAGGTCTGGAATGACATGATGCACTTTTCTCAAGTGTATTATTTTATTTGGCTTGCTCATGTACAAAATATGAAAATGAAATGGAGGGAAATTGAAGTTACCCTGGCAACATACACAATGGTCCTTATCACATTCCATGACCTCAATTTTGGAATTGCATCAATTTGATGTTTCAATATGGGTCAAAATCATGTCTTGCAAGTTGACCTGTTGATTGATGGCAAAAGTTACATCAAGTCTTTAGCACAAAGACAGTCTATTCAAGCCACCTGGTCTGTTCCAGCACTCATGCTCCATACCAACTTCTCCCCATCCCTCTTCATCTAACTCTATCAGCATAGCCTTCTATTCCATTCTCCTTCACATACTTACATGGCTTTCCTTAAGTGTATCTATGCTATTTGCCTCAAATAGTCTTTATGATAATAAGAATTCCACATTCTTGCTACTCTTTGGGTATCCCTTATTGGATTTATTAATTATTTTATATTTACGGCCAATAGTTTTGGTCCGCCTCGCAAGTGGAAACATTTTCTCCATGTTTATCCTATTAAACCCTTTCAGCATTTTAAAGACTGACTACCCTTTAGCCTGTCTTCTCGGGACTCAGAAACTTCCGCCCACAATATTGGATGAGGACAAATGAGATGAACCCTTTACCGACCCTTGAAACAGGCCTTAGACCATTAGTAATTAGCAAATAATGGGCACCTGTATCAGGTCCCAACTCGCAACATCTTCCCCAGATCTCTGCTCTCCCACTCCCACAATTCTAATCATTGTTCTTCTATCTCCCTCATCATATGGTGCAGAGGCCCAACCTTGCAGCACCTAATTGAATAGCTCTTATGGCTGGTTCCATTAAGTTTCTAGTCAATGGTAATCCCCAGCATGTTAATAGTGAGGAATACAGCGTTAGTAATGCTGTTGAACGTCAAGGAGAAATGGTTAGATTCTCTCTTTTTGATGATGACCATTAGCTGAATGTTGGCTTGCTGCTTGTGGGCACAGACTGCTTCAGTATCTGAGGAGTTATGAATGGTATTGAATGTTATGCAATCATCATACATCCCCAAATTACACAAACACCTGCAATTACAGGTTTAGGTCTGCAGACATTCTGAAAGCAGACAGGATCAGTGATTTAAAAAGGAAATTGGTTAGTCGCTTGAGGGAAATAATTTGCAGGGCAATGGGGCCAGAGTAGAGACGCTGTCTACAGAAAGCTAGCATGGCCATTTAAAACAGACGAGAATTTTTTTTTGAGGGCCATGAGTCTTTGCAACTTTCTCCCTCAACAGGCAGTGGATGCAGAGTCTTTGAATATTTTTAAGGCAGAGATGGATAGATATTTGATAAGCAAAGGAATTAAAGGTTATCAGGGTAGGCAGGAATATGGAGTTGAGGTTACAATCAGATCAGCCATGATCTTATTGAGTGGCAGAGCGGGCTCGAGGGGCCGAGTGGCCAACTTCTCAACTCGTATGTTTGTATGTTTCAAAGAATCAGCACAGGTATAATGGGCCGAACCTTTGCCCCCTGTGCTGTTTGATTCAATGTTTCAATGCTACAGTATTCAATAACTCTACCCTCTTTCCTTTGCATTTTCAACACAATGTTCTTTGCACCTAATGTAGCCTGAAAGCTGAAAAAGTTACATTCCCTTCATTTTGAAATGCTCTATGTGCAGGTGTCGAGTGTTATGGTGCTGCATGCCACTAAATGGCAATCCACGGGTTAATGCTTGGGACTCTGAGACAAATTAGCACATCAGTTGAGGTTGATGTATGAAGCAAAGGCTCATCAAAAGGAGAGAAAGTGCCTTAAGAGGAGAGTTCTACTTTGAACTAAAAAAGTTGCACTTAAACACAAATGTTAGAACATGGCCAGGATTTCCCAGTTGGCGAGCAGGGGGCAGGGCCTGCTCGCTGACCTGTAAAACGATGTGGGATGACGTTGGGCGGAACTCCCGACATCACCCCGCCTCATTTCAATTTTCAGGTCGGTGGGGGCTCAGCCAAATCAGCTGTGTGCTCACCAACCTGTCAATGGCCTATTGAGGCCATTGACAAAGTAATTAAAATAATTAGTGGACCTGCCCATCCAACCTTAAGGTTGGCGAGCAGGCCAGGAGCCCCAGCAGGCATTGAAAAAAGCATGAAACCTCATCCACGAGCGGGATGAGGTTTCATGTAGGTTTTTAAAAATTTAAAGGAGTGTATTTAAAAGTGATGGACATGTCCCAACTCATGTGATAGTGTCACATGCGGGGACATGGCAGGGAAAATTTTTTCGGTTTTTAAGATTTTTTATTGTTGAGCCGATCGCCCTGAGGCAGCACCCAGCCTCAGGGAGATGAGTGCTCTTAGCTTAGGGAATTCCCCCGCCCGTGAGGGAGCGCATAGCGCTTCCTTGCAGACGTCACGCTGGGCGGGCCTTAATTGGCCCACCCACGCACAATGATGGCGCCAATTGGAAGTGCGCCGACTCCTGAACTCTTTCCTCCCCCCACCCCCAAAATGGGGGGAAAATTCTGCCCCATGTTGCAGACATGGCTGTCCATAGTAAAACCTGCCTCACTCTCATTCCTTGTTGTTCGTACTTTTTTCCCCCTTTATCCTTCACTTCCATTTTGCTTTTTAATGTACATATAATTAGTTTGATGTTTTGGGTTTTGTTCACCTGACCCCCCTTGTGTTTCACTGCACAGGGCAAGGGCTACTTCTTTCACCATTGCTGTGGTATCTTTATTTTGTTTTAGCTGTAAGAATTTTCTGCAAGTAGTTAACAAGGTAATCATTTTTACTTTACACTGAGAAGTTTTCAAGTTCATGTAAACTGTTTGTGGTAAATAATAAATCAGCTTAGTAGTGACTTTGGACCTCATCCAATCATTATTTGTATTTGGCAACCTTTGGACTATGCTTCAATTACATTGCAATTTTTTGATGTGCAGACTAATGTTGGGACTGCAGACTGTAATCCTGTACGTGTTAATGCTGACTGGCTGGCAACTCTGGTTTTTTTTACATAGCCTGTATAATTTGGCATCAAGTGTACGAAGCATTGATGTATAATACATGTTAGACAACTGTTTCTGAGTGGGGGCCACATTATATTTGTGTTTTGTTGAGAATGCTAAAATTCAATCCCTGATAAATCTCACAGCAGTGGGCTTTGGCTTGGATCCACTTGTGGAAACAAGGTGCTTGTTGCCCACATCGTGAGTATGCCTTGTACAATTTTGTTCGAGAACAATTTCACCAGTATGTAGTTTCCAGTCATACACTGACTTTTTCAGACCATTTTTCTAGGTAACCGTTTGTTCGCTGAGCCACTGGCTCCTGGTCGAGTAACATCTTAATGTTAAAATTTTCATCCATGTTTTCAATACCCTCCATGGCTTCATCCATCACTATATTTGGAACCTCCTTCAGCTCTACAATCCCCTGAGATCTCCAAGATCTTCCAATTCTGGCCTCTTGAATGTCTCTGATTTTCATCACTATCATTGGCATCTGTGCCTTCAGCTGCTCAGGCCATAAGCTTTGGAATTCCCTGTCTAAATTTTTCCCTTCTCTACTTCTCTTTCCTAGTTTTAAGATACTTTTTAAAACCTACTTCATTGCAAATTTTTACTCACATCACCTAATGACCTAATCAATTTTTTTTGATAGTCCTCCTGTGACATGCCTTAGAATGCCTTAACACACCACTTAAATGCAAGTTGTTGTTGTGAGATAACTGTTTACTTGATGTTTTGATGACTTGGGATATGTTTACACTCAATTTGTGCATCCATACAGCATGCATTTGAAAGGTGAGCAATTTGAAGAAAAATGTTTTGTAGCTTTAAGAAAGAGAAATGCATTGGCTGACTTTTCTTGCTGAGGCGTTTGAATGATATTGAATAAGTTTCTGCATTTAACACGTTATTTTCCCTGTACTAGTAGGATTTGAGTTGTAGAAAATAGAAGCATCTAGAAGTCTGCAACCCTTAGGCTGAAGTTTTAAAATAATTTTGTTTTCATTTTTCTCCATTACTTTCATATAGTATCATCATTCCCATGATATAATATAATTACACCACCTGGAGTTGGGGATGGTTGCTACATGCTTTTCAGTAAATGAAATTTGAACATTAGTGAGGAAGAATTAAGGAAAAGCCATTTGACCCATGTAACCAATACTCGTTTTACACTGTTTCACCTACATTTTCATAATCTGAGTAAATATAAGAACAGGAGTAGGTCTTTCAGACTCTCGAGCCTGTTCTGCCATTCAGTTCGATTATGGCTGACCTGTGTCTTAACTCCATCTACCTGCTTTGGTTCCATAAACCTTAATACCCTTGTCTACAAAAACATATTAATTAGGGCCTAGCTCTAATTTTAAGGCTCTGCTGCGTTGCTCTGAATTTCCCCAGCAGAGGAAATGATTTCTTTCTATCCTATCCAATAAAGTCCTTTAATCATCTTAAGCATTTCAATTCGTTGATCCCTTAATCTTCTGTATTCAAGAGAATATAAGTCAAGTCTGTGGAACCAGTCTTCACAATTTAACCCATTTAGGCTGGTATCATTCTGGCTTGGCTGTAATCCTGTAGCTGTTATACCTAGTACCTACTTCTGACAGGATATTCCTGTTGGAAGCTGTTCTGTTTTGTGCAGCTTAATCAAAGGTGATTCAGGATGTGTTGAAATTGAGAACGTACTTTAGCAGAAAACTGAGCCTAAGATCCTATCCAAAGAGTTATGAAAGAGTAAATTTTACATGTGTTTCCAGTAAGCAATAAGAGTGGCTCCTATTTATGTATGGGAACTCAAAGTTTGATCTTGACTTTCTTTTGAATAGAAGTAGTACATAATATAAATAAGTTCGTCATAAACATGGAATCATATATGAATGAGAAAAATGAGTCCAGGGTTGCTGTAGTGTGACTCAGTCATTTTGAAAGATGATATATTACTTGAAAGTATCACCTTTGGAGAGAAACTTCTGCTCTTGCAACAGGTTTAAAAATCTTGACACTAAATCTCAGCTATGTGGACAAGCAGCTTGAATATCGACAAAAGGAGAAAACAATTGAGACTTTCTATTGTGTTTCATGACTAATTTTGGCATTTAGCAACATGTAGAGATTTGCACACTTGAGTTGGAAGTTGTGCTTTTGTGGCTGGATGTGTGAATCTTTGTGCTTAGGTTATAAACCTTCATTCTAATAGTAGGTGCTCAACTTGATGGAAAACGAAAGATGATTGTTCAAAAAGAATTTAAGATATTCATTTATTTTCTTTCTGTACCCCACTCTGCTTCTAGCCCCCCAACCTGCACCACCTTCCAGTAACTGTTACTTTTAGGCTAATTTTGATTTGTAGTCTTCTTTAATTTGATTGGTTTCCATTCCTTCTTGCTCTTTGCTAATCCATAATTTCCCTTGTTAGTCAATTAGGATTGTTGATGCTTTACAGATTTGCAAAAATATGACATTAGAAGAATGATATGATGGATAAAATGGAAAGTAGATATCTTTGATCTAGAAATTCCAGGACGGTTCTCCCGAATTGCTGCCGTAACTTTGGAGGAGATTGGTGAAAGAGGCGAAAATGGGCGTCTCTCTAGGGTTTACAGTGGTCTCCTGCTGAAGTTTGTAGGGAGGCTAGTGGTTGCCTTGTGGAGTTTGTGCTACCATCTGTAACATACAGTAAACTATTCATCATCATAATAACCAGTTTATAGCAAGTTTTTTTTAATTATATCTAGTTATAAAGGCTCGACAAAAATATTGTCAGAATTTCTTTCTGAAATTTGTCATGCAAAATTAAGAAAAATATATTTATTCTCTTTTTTTCATTTGTAGCTCTTGTGGAAGGGGTTAGGAGTGTGTATGTAAACATACAAATTAGAAGCAGGAGTAGGCCATTTGGTCCCTCAAGCCTGCCCTACCATTGACTAAGATCGTGGTTGATCTGATTGTGGCCACAACTCAACATTCCGCCTACACCTGATGATAGCCTTTGACTCCCTTGTTATTCAAGAATCTCTCTATCTCTGCCTTAAAAATATTCAGTGACCCTGTCTCCACCGCTCTCAGGGGAAGAGAGTTCCAAAGAATCACAACCCTCTGTGAGAAAAATTGTCTTATCATCTCCATCTTAAATGTCTGGTTTATTTCTCTCTCTGAAGGTCTCTTATCTCTTTCCTCAATCTCTAAACTCTCTGAAGCTGAAGTTCAAGCTTTCACATCTCTATCTTTTGCAATCTTTTCTTTTCCTTTTCTTGCTCCTCTTTCCCATGCAAGCTTCTTTATTTCTATTTCTTTTAATCTGTCCTTTTCTTTTTCAAGTTTTTTGTTTCTCTTTTTTCTTTTTCTTCTCATTTAAGTCTTTTCAGTTCCATTCCTTGTTTGAGCTTCTTCATCTGCAACTGAAGCCTTAACACCTCTAGCTTTGACACTAGTTTCAGCTGTCTCCTCCTTTAACTTTAAATGCTGAGTAAGTACTTTAACCATATCAACTTTATGAAATTATGCTTTTATTTCCACCTGCACTTTATCTGCTAACACTCTCAGCTGAATTTTAGTTAGAGATTTCAAATACTCCACATCTTCCACTCCCAGAAAAGTCTTAGCAATTGCCAAAGCCATTTTGCAGTCCAACCACAAAACTCCTGAGTTTAGTACTCTCCTCGTACTAGATTCCTTTAAATTCACAAATCCCAATTCAACCAAGGAATTCGAAATCCCGCAAAGAGCCCCCAAATTTGCTATGGCCACAGCCGATGTTATTTGCTGAGCAAGCCAAATTCCAGAGGGAAACTTGTCTTACTGACCAAAACCTTTTTTGTATTTTGAAAATGAGGGAAAGAACGACTGATCCCAGAAGCTTAGAATCCCAGTAACACTTTTAGGATTTTAAGCTTGAAAGATTTATTCATAAGAAAAAAAAGCGTAAGCACATAAATTTAAAGTTACACAGATAAAACAGTTTACAAACCCCCCCCCCAAAAAAAAAAACCACTTAGTCAGAACATACAAATAAACTACATGGCAACAGCTCCCTTATAGACTTTTAACCACAAAAATCCAGTAATATTACCCAAGGCAAAAACTGCTGTCACTTTTGTAAAGGTATACTGCATGACTTCTCCCTCTCTTCCGCTCTGCTGTGGAAATCCAAAAGATAGGTTCAGAAACAAATACTTCTCTGGCTTGAAAACTCAATACAAAAACAGAATTACCTGGAAAAACTCAGCAGGTCTGGCAGCATCGGCGGAGAAGAAAAGAGTTGACGTTTCGAGTCCTCATGACCCTTCGACAGTTTTGTTTTGGATTTCCAGCATCCGCAGTTTTTTTGTTTTTATCTCTGTGTTTAATTGAAAACTCAATGGCTGCTTCAAATTCACAACTTTCACACCGCCTCCCAGCACAGATTTGATCTCAGGACATCTCACCCCTACAGCCACACAAGTTAACTAAACATCTTCCCTTAAATATCTTTTTCCCCTTTCATCTTAGATTCCATTGTTCTCAAACACCTCTTTTAACTCAACTTATCCAAATATTAAAATCTTTAATGTTTTCCTATTGCCTCCACTTTCAGTTCAAATAAAATTCCATTGTTTACTTATGAAATCTTTGTAAGTTGTAGAATTTCCTTGTCACCTCTGAACCCCCCTTTGAAATTCAACAGCTGGAAAGTCAAGTTCCTACTTATCTCATATTACACATTATACTCAACCTATTTACACTTGTAAATCCAACCTCACCAACCTCTCATTACAAATGCATGAACCTAACACCTTTACCTTTTCATCTCTCAGTTCCCACAGACAAACTTCTTTACTAACCTTCCCTCTCCCCCACCCAGTTTAATTAATCATGGACACACACACACACACACACACACACACACACACACACACACAGCCACACAGCCACCTTTACAGAATACCACCACGTTCCCAAAACTATTTTAAAAATCCATCTTCACAGTAAGGGGACCAAAACTATACATGGCACTCCAGATGTGGTCTAACCAACTCACTGTACAACTGTAGCAAAACATCCCTACTTTTATATTCCATTCCCCTTGCAATAAATGACAACATTCCAATTGCTTTCCTAATAACTTGTACCTGTACATAACTTTTCCAGATTCATGTACCAGGACATTCAGATCCCGATGTACCAGAACACTCAGATTCCTGTGTACCTCCGAGTTCTTCAATCTATCTCCATTTAAATAATATGCTGCTTTTCTATTCTTCCTGCCAAAGTGGATAAGTTCACATTTTCCCACAATATAAGCAATCTGCTAAATTTATGCCCACTCACTTAATCTATCTCTGTCTCTTTGCGTGATTCTTATATCCTCTTCACAACTTATTTTCTGATCAGTGTACCTTCAGCAAACTTAGCAACTATACATTTGGTTCCTTCAAGTTATTGATATAGATTGTAAATAGTTGAGGTAGCAGCACTGATCCCTATGACACTCCACTCGTTACATCTTGCCAACCCGAAAATAACACATTTATGCTTGTTCTGTTTCCTGCTAGCTGTTTTTTTTATATTCTGTCCAACCTTCAGACCTGCCACTAATCTTTGTTGAATTGTACCCTTTTTCTTTCAATTTGATAGGACCTTTAACTTTATTAAGGCTGGTCTGTCCTAGAGTCCTTTTTTCTTACTGGTTTGCTGAGTGTTATAGAAACATAGAAATAGGAGCAGGAGTAGGCCATTCAGCCCTTCGAGCCTGCTCCACCATTCATTGTGATCATGGCTGATCATCCAACTCAATATCCTGCTCCCGCTTTCTCCCTATATCCTTTGATCCCTTTCGCTCCAAGAGCTATATCTAACTCCTTCTTGAAAACATACAATGTTTTGGCCTCAACTACTTTCTGTGGTAGTGAATTCCACAGGCTCACCACTCTCTGGGTGAAGAAATTTCTTCTCATCTCAGTTCTAAATGGTACACCCCGTATCCTCAGACTATGGCCCCTGGTTCTGGACTCCCCCACCATCGGGAGCATCCTTCCTGCATCTACCAGTCTAGTCCTGTTAGAATTTTATAGGTTTCTAGGAGATACCCCCCTCATTCTTCTGAACTCCAGCGAATATAATCCTAACCGACTCAATCTCTCCTCATATGTCAGTCCCGCCATCCCAGGAATCAGTCTGGTAAACCTTTGCTGCATTCCCGCTATAGCAAGTACATCCTTCCTCAGATAAGGAGACCAGAATTGCGCACAATATTCCAAGTGTGGTCTCACCAAGGCCCTGTATAATTGCAGCAAGACATCCCTGCTCCTGTACTCAAATCCTCTGGCTATGAAGGCCAACATACCATTTAAGTTCAAAACACTAGTCTTAGACCCACTCTTTTCTCCCTCAAACTGTATGTGAAATTCAATCATGTTATGATCACTGCTACCTCTAGGGGTGTCTTTACAATGAAGTCATTAATTAATCCTGCCTCATTGCACATTACAAGATCTAGATTAGTTGCCTCGAGGACATGCTATACCAAAAACAGTCTAAGAAATCAGATTTCAGGCTACCTTTGCCAATCTGATTCATGCAATCGATAACTAGATTAAAATCACGCATGATTATTGCCATACCTTTCTCACAAGCACCATTATTTCTTCCTGTATACCCTGTCTTACAGTGTAGTTACTGTTAGGTGGCCTATAAACTACTCCTGCAAGTAACTTCTTACCTTTGCTATTTCTTATCTGCACCCAAACTGATTCTACATCTTGAACTTTAGAACTAAGGCCATCTGTCTCTATTGTACTAATGCCATCTTTAATTAGCAAAGCCACTCCCCCTTTTCCTACTCCATCTGCCAAATTTTTGCCCACTCACTTAAACTATACGTGTTTCTTTGCAGATTCCTTATGTCCTCTTCACAACTTACTTTCCTACCTATATTTATGTCATTAGCAAATTTGCCAACCATATGTTCAGTCCCTTCATCCAAGCCGTTGATATAAGTTATAAATACTTGAGGCCCCAGCATTGATCCCTCTGGCACTCCACTCATTACATCTTAACCCGTATAAGACCCATTCATCCCTGCTCTTTGCCTCCTGTTAGCTAACCGATCCTCTATCCATGCTAATATGTTACCCCCTACACCATGAGCTCTGATTTTGCATAGTAACATTTGATGTGTCAAATGTCTTCTGGAAATTTAAGTACAGCACACCCACAGGCTCCCCTTTATCCTCAGAGGACTCCAATAAATTAATCAAATATGATTTCCCTTTCACAAAACCATGTTGACTCTGCTTGATTGCATCGAGATTTTCTAAATGCCCCACTATAATGGCTCTGTCTCTACCTATACCTCCTGACAAACAGCTAGGAATTGGAGCACCGTGGCAGCCTTCCGCCCCATAGATGATGGTTTGCACAGTGGTGTTTGACTGTGTTAATCCTGTCTCCCATGTTGTGTTAAGGCTCTGCAAAGAAACTGGAGTGTAATCTCCAAGGTGCAAGCTTGGGCATAATTTTTGGAGACCCTAGGATACCCCAATATCAGGGTCCATCTCTTGACCTCCCTAGTTGAATCCAAAGGAATGCAAAGCACTATGTTTAGGACTGGCTTGGCTGTAGGAGTTGCCAGAAAGATGACATTTAGAACATCAGCCGGCCTTCCGGCTCTGCTTCAGATTTTTTTGTCATGGTTTACTCCCTTTGTTTTCAACTCTCCACAAGGCAATGGAGCTATTCGCCTATAGCTGGGAGTTTGGTTCATGAGTGCTAGGGTGTGTCCACATATCTGTCGGCCTGCACACTGCATGTCTAAGGGCCAAGTCTCCTCGAGTTCCTCTGAAACTTAGCCTACTTCCGCCAGGGACCCAGTTTATAAGTTGCCACGAGGGACAGCTGAAGACTTATTGGTGGAGAGGTTATGTACTGATAGGGAGAGACTTACAGTTAACACAGAGAACTTCAAATTCCATGCTTTTTTTTTTCAAATCATTCACCAAATCTATAAGTTAGGGGTGGAAAAGACAAAATTCACTAATCTAGTACAGAGCAATTTTACTTTCTCCTCTGTTGCATACATTTTTCAGAGTGATACTTTTCATATTAGGATTTGTGATGTGCTACAGAAAAAAATGTCTGCTTTCAAGGTCCAGTATGCTTCCATTGCTTTCTCTTTGCTGGTAACGGCAGAATGGAATAAACAATTTATGCAACTTGACTATTGCAGCATGTTGTGGTGCTCCGCCGTTGTGGTTTTTCTTTTAATTGGGCTTTAGAAGTGAAACTTGCTTGCCTATTAACTGTTCCAGTGATGCCTTGGGCTAAACTTCTGTGCAGCAAACAAAACTCCTTTACATGCTTTATAAACATTATGAATTATTTAAAAAAAATCCCTCTAGTCTAGAGATCAAACAATTTTGTATCATCTTTTTGAATGAGCCAAGTATGGTGCTGTATTATTCAAACCTCCACTCCATGTTCCCTCAAACTAGGCTATGATTCGTATTTGTGTAGGAAAAGTGTGGCAGTTCATTTTGGAGACATGTATCGAAAATAATGGCTATGACTGAAATGCTGTTCAGTTTAATATTTTCAAGTTGCTGATTGCCAGTGGAAGAATGACAAGATTGATGATTTACAGTGCTAATTCTTTCCTTTAATTTTACATTTGTCATTGTCAGAGCCGCTAGTAATTGCTGAAACATGTTTGTGAATTGGCAGTGAATAGCGCTCAGGGTAAAAAATCAAGTACTCTGGCAAAGAGCATACTTTTGATTATTTATCACCGATCCAGTCCTCGGGATGTTTCAAAGTGGCAATGCCAACAGTCCCAATGGTGTGGCTTTCCAGAGTTCTTTTTCAGCTGACCAACCAATAAAACCCAGGTTTACAGTTTGGCCACTTCTGAAAAGACATCCAGCACTTTAGCATCTCCGAGCTATTCACACAGCTTTCCAGGTTTTAGTCAGCTCTTGCAGTACCTCCACTGTCTCCTTTCCTGCCAAACAAGAAAATTTACCTCTTCCTGAGAGTAATTTGCTGCTTCTCCTTTCAAGAATTCTGTGCTGCTCTTTTTGCCTTTGTCTGGTGTCTCTTTGTGTCTGCATCAGTGTGCTGATCATCCAGCTCCTCTGCTTGTAGCTCTCCTTTGTGTCAGCAGTTCTCCTGTGTCTGCCAGCCATTCGGCTTCTTTCTTAACTTCCTTCCCGTTAGTTATGTTTCCAGGTCAAGGGTGGTCAGGCCACAAAGACCAGAATTTATTATCCAAGAAAATTACGGTTGATCTATTTACAATTGATGCAAAACTCTTAAAAGTCATTTTCAACCGTTCTTTAAAAGGTCTGTGGAATCTGTAATTGTATTAAAGAAATTAAAAATTTTCTGGGTCAAAGGTTGTCACATAATAAGTACAATTGCAATGTTTTCATGGCATTTTCTTTTCATTAAAATAACTGCTAAAAACATCAATATAAATGTCTGTCTTTAAGCTTATTATTATTGGCTTTCTGTGCGAAATTAGCACTTTTATCAATTGTGAATGGTGGTGGGAGGAGGTTTGCATTGCTTAATTGGTAGTGGAGTTCAAAAGGTTTAATTTTGTCATGTAGACTTTCATCCTTATACTGATTATGTCAAAATGGCAATCTGCATGCGATACAAAATCAAATCTTGTTTTAAAAAATAGTCATATTGCAGAATTAATTAAGCAATCAAACTATGGTCGATCTCCTTTGGTGCTTACATTAACTCTAGTGTTTGATTGATAAATTTATTTTCTAATGCCATTGGTTGCTGCCACCTTATAGAATCAGAGATCCTTATAGAACACAAGGAGGCCATTCAGCCCATTTTACCTTTTTCCATCAAAACCCTTCATAATTTTGAACACCTCTATCCAATCTCACCTTAACCATCTCTATTGTAATGAGAACATTCCCAGCTTCCCTAGCCTGCCCACATATCTGAAGACCCTTATTCCTGGTACCATTCTCATAAATCTCCCCTGTACCACCTTTGTGCTTCTCTTTACTGTAGTATCAAAAATTGGACAGAATACTCCCAGAGATTTTACCAATGATTTATAGAGGTTTAACTTTGCTTTAGTGCTCTATGCCTCTGTACAGCCCAGGACCCTATTTTTTTTTAATAGCCTTATTAACTTGTTCTTCCACATACTACGATTTGTGCACATATATTCCTAGACCTCTGCTCCCACACACCCTTTTACAGTTGTATCATTTAAGTTTATATTGCCGTTCTTTATTCGTCCTTCCAAAGTGCATCATGTCACAGTTTTCTGCATTAAATTGCACCTGACAAGTGTCTACCCACTTCAGTCCATGTACTCTTGATGCCTGTCACCATCTCCATCTCACTATTTACTACATTTAAGTTTTATCTTTTTATATTGCAATAACATTTCCACGATCTGCAAAAGTGGGATATTTACTCCACATTGTGTCACCTCATTGAGATTTGTGATGTTTAATTTGTTGATGAGTTCATGTGGTGTAAACATTTAATGATTCCTCAGGTGTGTCATCAGCAACACAAATGAAAACCAAAATACAAATGTTAGTCTGTCTATGCCTTAGCTTAATGATTTAACATTTGCTAAATCATTATTAGTGCTCATAAAGCTGGTATTGTGTTCCTTCTAAAAATTCATACTCCGTATCGTGCTGAAAGTGTTGAGAATTGAGTACTTTGTTCTTTACATCCTGTGTGTGATAATTACTAATTGAGTCTTACATTCCCACTCTTTTGGTTACGGAGAATCTGAATTGTTATTTGCTCTTAGTACAATATGTAGATGGTGTGTTGAAATGGCTTATATCACTTTATTATCGGGAATTCCATTTAGATGGCTGTAAAATCCTTGTTCAGTTAAGCAGAAAAACACTCAGAACCACATAAAAAAGTAAGTACATTAAGCCTGAAAAAATGGCAATATGTAAAAACAATGAACCAAATATTTTCATGGTGTGGTTAGTGAGGGTCTAAATTCATTGCTAATGAAAAGCATTCGAATACAATTCACTTGTCAGAGTAATGTTTATAACAATTTTAACCTCATTGGGAATTTTACGTTTGTAAAGGACCATTGTTCAGATGTCGTTGAAGTTTGAAAATTTTAAATTGAGTAAATATTTGAATCTGAAATTGAATATTGAAATTGAATATCTAAGTATTTGAAGTAAATATTGAGCAGTGTGTCTTGGGCAAGGGGAGAGCCAAAGCATTGTTGTACAACAGTAATCTAGTTACCAGCAGTCAAGGTGAACTCAGGAGGAAGAACCTGCTTGGTCAATCTCCACAACTTTTTTAAAGTTGACAACCCAAGCGGCCTGTGACACACCTTGAATTCCAAAATCTCTGTTTAAAGTTCCACATAAATGGCCATAAAATTTGAAGCCTTAGGGGTTCAGGTTGAACTCTATGAATGGGTAAAAATAATAACTATCGTTCATTAGAAGAGCTATGTTGGAGTGCAGGAAAGTACTGAGTACGATGTCTCCAGGGTTGCCAACACTCCAGGATTGTCCAGGAGAATTGAGGAATTAAAGATTAACCTCCTAGATACAGCTATAAACAACCTACAACCTGAGAGAAAAATTAAGGGTGGTTGTGGGGGTAGGTAGTATCAAAAAGATCATTTTGCCTTTGAATGCTTTCATTTATTATCGAAAATATTAAGATTGTGTGGTTGGGTGGGGGGTGGGGTGCGTGGGCAGTGGTGCGGGTGAAGCCTAGTTGACTGATAGTCAGGAATCATCCAGTTGTGCAATGAAGAGCATGTTGGCTTCCTGATTGATATGGGTCGGCACTGAGCCACAAGGTTGGATTTGAATGGTGACCAGTGGCAGGAGAGCATGTGCAATGTGGTTGAAGGCTGGAGCTCAGATGATTAAACCTCCAGGAATATGTGCAGCCAGAGCTGACAGGCCCAGTTGCCTCAGGGCACGACGCTGGGACCACTGACTGCTGTTTTTAATTTGCTGAAATGATATGCATTCAGAAACTCAAGGTAAAGTGGCAGTTTTGCAGATGGTACCAAACTAGCAGGACTGCTGGAATCAAAAGAGAGAGCTCAGAAGTTACAGAATGAGTTAAAAAGAAAAGAAAGATTTGCATTTGTATAGCGCCATTCACCACCACTGGATGTCCTGAAGCGTTTATATCCAGTGACGTATTTTTTGCATTGTAGTCACTGGACAAAATATGCAAGTAGACAGATCAATGGAATGAAATTGAGTGTAGATAATTGTAAAGTATATTCATGTAGCAAAATAGGCACTGAATATACTTGAAAATGTTGAAATAGCTAAGGTTGATGCTGAAAGAGACCCAACTTAGATTTATATTCTGCCTTTTACAACTTCAGGGCATCCCAAATCACTTTCCAGCCAATGAAGTCAGAGGAAGTAATTATCAAACTTACCTTTGCTCTGGTTGGACCGCACCTTAAATGCTCCGTCTAGTTTCGTTGCCAAGAAACAATACAGACATTCAAATCCTGGAGGAAGTGCAGAGAAGAATTACAAAACTGGTGGGGAAAGTTGGAGAAACTTGAGCAATTCTGCTTAGAAAGAATGCACCTGAGAGGTAAATTTTATATCGAGATCTACAATGTTGTTAAGGGCGTGAAGACATTAATCCAGAATATGACTACTTTCAGACTTCGGGAATAGAACTAGGTACGTGAGTTCATACCAGTCAAAGGTAATTTGAGGATATATCAGGAAGGTAGAAAAACAGGCCCAGATTGCCCAATGTTTATCAAAGGCAAAAACCTGGAAATCATTTAAGAAACAATTGGATGTGGTAATGGAATTGATATTAGCACATCTTTGGATGGAAGAATTAAGATGGACTGAATAGCCTCCATGTAAAATTATTTTGTATTTATTGATGACTGGATTTGTGTGTTGTCACAAGCGAAATCACTGTAACATTCTGAATTAAAACCACTGCAAGAAGTGCATTGGAGTCAATGATTGCAATAAATTTGAAGTGTTATATGTGAATAGAGGTTAGAAATGTGACTGCTTGCATCAGTAACTTTAAAAATAGAAGAAAATAAGGAATTAAGGCTCATATACAGTGACTTAATAGCAGCAATATTCCAGTTCACTTTACTGTTGACATTGCACACATTTTCTTTAACAGGTTGACTGTGTAAAAAAAAGTGTCACGGTTACCGCTTTAGCATATTGCTGGGAGTTGCCACCAAGCAGGAGAATTTTTTTCCCCATTTTTGTTTCTTGTGACTGCCTAACGTGCACTTGTGCTCCCTACTGATCATGTGTTTGAAAGGCAGATCTTATTTTGACTAGGCCTACAGCTGACTTCACTGTCAAAAGGTGAGGTAAATGTTTAAAATTGCTTGTTTCTATATCACATGTCACAGTTTACATGGAGATGAAGAACTGGTGACTCTCAAAAGGCTTTTTTTCATGTTTTTTTTGTTTCATCTTCTGCCCTTGTTCTCTCCTTCAAATGTCATGTTCTAGTCGGTCAACATTTTCTACATTGATATAACTAGTACTTTTACATATATGTAACAAAGTTGTTGTTCAGGACAGTTCTAAGTTGTATGAAGGAGATATTGTTTGACTATAAATTGCAGTATGTAGCATTTTGAACTTCCCAGTGTCATTGAATTCTGGAAAATCTCATGACTACAGTGTGAGTCAGCTTATATGGGAACTGAAGCTAGTGACTCTGACCACAGTTGGGCTGCATTTGTTTTCCATCTGTGGTATATTGTGGAACTCTGACCCAAATAGGAATGTAGACTAACAAGATCAACTGTGGAGTTAAAATTGCAGCATAACATGCTTGCTGATTTAGTTCTGCTGAAGAGATATAGCTGAATAATTGGCAGCTCACTATATTTACAGGGAGACTTTCTTGTGGAGGGTTCTAGCATGCAGCAGACACTGTTAACAAGGAAAGACTGAAATAGTTTACAGCTACTCTTGTACCTTGATGATTCACCTGTAAGTCTATGTTGGTTGATTTTGACCTTTATTCATCTTGTGAGCCTGTTGCTCAACTACAGAATCATATTGGTCATTTTGTGATGTATTTATATAGTAAGAATGCCTTCATTACTATTGAAGGTGTTTTTTGAAAGTAACAAAATGGTTTAACCTGTACAACAATATATGGTGTCAAATTTTGTTGCAATATTTCTTGGGTTATTGAAGTTTTGGAAGTGTCATTCTAATGAATCTGAATCAGTGCCAACTTTCATAAGTAACTTTTAACATTCAAGTGTTTGGGTTCCCTTTCCAAGTGATTGAATTATTTGACTTTTTTTTCGGTCAAAGCATTAATTTTGTGGAGAGGAATCTGTGCTGACATTATCATAGGACCATAGCATACTTAACAGATTGAATGTAAGAAGGCAAAACCTGGAAGTGACTGTGCAGTACTGCATACACTTTGTGTAATATGGCGTGACAGTGCCAAGCATCATTAGATGACAGTATTTCATTCTTGCCGGTTTGAATTTGAGGTAGTAACGTGGACTTTGGTTGACAAACGGGATTTACTGTATTTCTATTTACAATACTTACATAGATTAATCCAAAGGGAAAGGTTTGTGGGGCACAATGGCCTTCTTCTGTCCCCATGTCTTTTTATGTTTATTGTAACAATCTTATTATGGTGCATCAAATGCTACCGTATAATGTAGTAACCAAAGAAAATCATTAAAACTCAAATTGAGGGGGGAAACATGGGAGCATGAATATTTCCATCCAGCTTTTTAAAAAGAAGGCAAGTTAGCAAAGGCAGATGTTACGTTGCTGCCAAAACAAAATGTGAACATTTCCGATGGCACCAGTGTTCCTCTATAGCAGTTTTACTAAGTGTATGACTAATTAGCAATCTACTTCATTTTGTTCCTAAGATAATTTCCGGTTTTCATCTCAATCACAACTTCTGTGTTTGGATCTTTTCAATTCAGATCTTTTATTTTGTGCATATTTAGTTAACATAGCAACTGTGGGTAATATGTTGTTCATCAACAGGAAGAGGTTGATCTAAATTGCTGGCTTTGCTGCTACCCATAAGAAAAACCTTGATATAAACACATCAACATTTATGATGCCATATGTATTAACAATGTTTTTTTGTAAATGTTGAGCACCTGGCATGTCTAGGGCAATAAATGGCTATGTTGGATTGGTTGTTGCTATGATTGTACTAGGAACAATGTGGTTCAATATGTTGAAGCAATTCATTGGCACTTTTTGTCTACCACGGTTCCAGCTCTCCCAACTACTGAGGGGGCCAGACAGGAATACTCAACTGCCACCCCATCTTGTCCATTTTATGCGGTATATAACACATTTTGGAAGGAGTAAGATCTTTTATGACTGGCAAGATTGATCATATTTACAATTTTTACAATAATTTTAACGTGACTTTAAAAAAAATTGCAAGTATTGATATAATAATCCTAGTTTGTTGGCTTGTACAAGAATACTTCATTAGCCGTCATAATTCAGGTTTGAAATTTTCTGTGCTACAAGACATTTGATTTCAGAACTGGTTGGCTCCCTCACCATAGTGGCTGACACTGGCATCACTGGCAATGACTGTCTCTAACAGCAAAGGGCCAGCCACATCCCCCTGACTTTTAATAACAAAATCATTGCCTAGTTCCCATATGAGGGTCACCATTGACAAAAAACCTAATGGGACCAACCGTATCAACTCCCTGGCTACAGGAGCAAAACAAATTGTGTATTCGCTAAGGAATGCTTCATACTCCTCAATATCTGTCCCAAGATCTACACGGCTCAATTCAGGGGATGGTATGACGCTTGCAGCTGCTCCCATCAATGAGTGGTAACAGCACTCAAAAAGCTTGACACCACACCCAGGGAAGTTGACTTAATGGGCACCTTTGTCACTGAACTCCAATTTACCTCATCTGTACACTGTAGCTGCAGCATGACTGTATCAGATGCACTGCAGCAACTCAAACGTGAGCTTTGTAATCTCCACAGACCTATGCCACTGGGGAAGCAAAAATCAGTAAGATCTTTGGAATTTCACCGCCTCCAAATTTCCTTCCAGATCATGTCCCTGAAGGGAAAAAAAAAACCCATTTGAAGAACAAAGAAAAGTACAGCACAGGAACAGGCCCTTCGGCCTTCCAAGCCTGCGCCGATCATATTGCCTGTCAACTAAAACATTTTGCATTTCCGTGGTCTGTATCCCTCTATTCCCATCCTATTCATGTATTTGTCAAGCTGCCTCTTAAACACCACTATCGTACGTGCTTCCACCACTTCCTCTGGCAGCGAATTCCAGACACTCACAACCCTCTGCGTAAAAAAAACTTGCCCCGCACATCACCTTTATAGTTTTCTCCTCTCACCTTAAATCTATGTCCCCTAGTAATGAACTCTTCCATCCTGGGAAAAAGCTTCTGACTATCTACTCTGTCCATGCCACTCATAATTTTGTAAACTTCTATCAAGTCGCCCTTCAATCTCTGTCACTCTAGTGAGAACAATCCGAGTTTCTCCAGCCTCTCCTCATAATTAATAACCTCCAGACCAAGCAGCACCCTGGTAAACCTCCTCTGCAGCCTCTCCAACCCCTCCATATCCTTCTGGTAATGTGGTGACCAGAATTGCATGCAATATTCCAAGTGTGGCCTAACCAAGGTTCTGTACAGCTGCAGCATGACTTCCCAGCTTTTATACTCAATACCCCTGCCAATGAAGGCAAGCATGCCATATGCCTTCCTGACCACCTTGTCCACCTGCGTTGCCACTTTCAGTGACCTGTGGACCTGTACACCCAGATCCCTCTGCCCGTCGATGCACTTAAGGGTTCTGCCATTTACTGTGTAATTCCTGCCTGTATTAAACCTTCCAAAATGCATTACCTCGCATTTGTCCGGATTAAACTCCATCTGCCATTTCTCCGCCCAAGTCTCCAACTGATCTATATCCCGTTGTATCCTTTGACAATCCTCTTCACAATCTGCAACTCCTCCAACCTTGGTGTCATCTGCAAACTTACTAATTAGCTCAGTTACATTTCCTCCAAATCATTTATGTATACCACAAACAGCAAAGGTCCCAGCACTGATCCCTGCGGAGCTCCACTAGTCACAGCTCTCCATTCAGAAAGCACCCTTCCACAGCTACCCTCTGTCTTCTATGACCAAGCCAGTTCTGTATCCATCCTGCCAGCTCACCTCTGATCCCGTGCGACTTTACCTTCTGTACCAGTCTGCCATCAGGGACCTTGTCAAAGGCCATACTGAAATCCATGTATATAACATCCACTGTCCTTCCATCGTCGATCATCTTTGTCACTTCCTCGAAAAACTCGATCAAGTTAGTGAGACACGACCTCCCCTTCACAAAACCATGCTGCCTCTCACTAATACGCCCATTTGCTTCCAAATGGTGGTAAATCCTGTCACAAAGAAATTTCTCCAATAATTTCCCTACCACTGACGTAAGGCTCACCGGCCTGTAATTTCCTGGATTATCCCTGCCACCCTTCTTAAACAATGGAACAACATTGGCCATTCTCCAGTCCTCTGGGACCTCACCCGTAGCCAGTGAGGATACAAAGATTTCTGTCAAGGCCCCAGCAATCTCCTCACTTGCCTCCCTCAGTACTCTGGGGTAGATCCCGGCTGGCCCTGGGGACTTATCCACCTTAATATTCTTCAAGACGCCTAATACCTCCTCTTTTTTGATCTCAACATGATCCAGGCTATCTACACACTCTTCCCTCGACAAATCGACTGCTAAGTCCTTCTCTTTGGTGAATACTGATGAGAAGTATTCACTCAGTATCTCTCCCATTTCTTCTAGCTCCACATGCAGATTCCCACCTCTATCCCTGAGTGGGCCCACCCTTTCCCTGGCTACCCTCTTGCCCTTTATATATGTATAAAAGGTCTTGGGATTTTCCTTAGTCCTGGTTGCCTATGACTTTTCATAACCTCTTTTAGCCCTCCTGACTCCTTGCTTAAGTTTCTTCCTACTTTCTTTGTATTCTCCACAGGCGTCATCTGTTCCCAGCCTTCTAGCCCTCACGAATGCTTCCCTTTTCTTTTTGACTAATTTCACAATATCCTTCATTATCCAAGGTTCCTGAAACTTGCCATGCTTATCCTTCATCCTAGCAGGAACATGCTGGTCCTGAATTCTTATCAACTGACGTTTGAAAGCCCCCCACATGTCAGTTGTTCATTTGCCCTCAAACATTTGCCTCCAGTCTAGATTCCTCAGTTCCTGCCTAATATTGTTATAATTAGCCTTCCCCCAATTAAGCACCTTAACCCGAGGACTCCTGTTTTCCTTATCCACCAGTACCTTGAAACTTACTGAATTATGGTCACTTTTCCCGAAATGCTCTCCTACTGAAACTTCGACCACCTGGCCAGGTTCATTCCCTAATACCAGGTCCAGTATTGCCCCTTCCCTAGTTGGACTATCTACATATTGTCTCAGGAAGCCCTCCTGGATGCACCTTACAAATTCTGCACCATCCAAACCCCTAGCACTAAACGATTCCCAGTCAATATAGGGAAAGTTAAAATCACCCACCACAACATCCCTATTGCTCTTACATCTTTCCAAAATTGGCCTACATAACTGTTCCTCAATCTCCTGCCGGCAATTGGGAGGCCTATAGTAAACCCCCAACACTGTAACTGCACCCTTCCTATTCCGGAGCTCTACCCGTTTTGCCTTGCTGCATGAGCCCAACGAGGTGTCCTCCTGTCATACAGCTGTGATATTCCCCTTAACCAGCAGTGCAACTCCCCCACCTCTTCTACATCCCTCTCTATCCTGCCTGAAACATCTAAATCCTGGAACATTTATCTGTCAATCCTGGCCATCCTTCAACCAAGTCTCTGTAATAGCAATAACATCATAGTCCCAAGTACTAATCCAAGCTCTAAGCTCATCTGCCTTGCCTGTTATACTCCTCGCATTGAAACAAAGACATTTCCGACCTCCAGTCCCACTGTGTTCAGTAATTTCTCCCTGCCTGCCCTTCCTCTTAGTCCTACTGGCCATATTCACTGGTTCCCTTTATTTCACCTGCTGACCTATTGCTCTGGTTCCCACCCCCCGCCATACTAGTTTAAACCCTCCCAAGTGACACTAGCAAACCTCGCAGCCAGGATGTTGGTGCCCCTCCAGTTTAGATGCAACCCGTCCTTCTTGTACAGGTCCCACCTGCCCCGGAAGAGATCCAAATGATCCAGATATCGGAAAGCCTCCCTTCTACACCATCTGTTCAGCCACATGTTCAGCTGCACTATCTTCCTATTTCTAGCCTCACTGGCACGTGGCACAGGGGGTAATCCTGAGATTACAACCCTAGAGGTCCTGTTTTCCTTAGCTTACGTAATAAATAGTCGTTTGGTAGTACAGAACTTGAGTCTTGCTTGAAAAAAAGACGTCGAAGCTTTTCACCTTGCATTCGTCGGGACATTTCAAGAATACCGATATAAGGGGGAAACAACAATCTATACTGTATGTGAAGAGAGTGTTAATTGGTTGGCAAGTGGCGTTGCCATGGAGAATGCACCAGTATGGTGACTGACAGTTAACTGCTAAGCATTGTTTGAAATTTAAACCAGGCAGCTTGACCCTAATTGGTCCCCATGTCCATGTGCCCTTTCTCCTTAGATAAAAACAAAATACCGCAGATGCTGGAAATTTGAAAGAATGCAGTAAGTGTTGGAAAAACTCAGGTCTGGCCGCATCTTTGGAGAGAGAAACAGAGTTAATGTTAATGTTTCTAGTCTGTATGACCTCTTCAGAACTAAAAAGAAGTAGAAATATGATGAATTTTATACTGTTTGAGGGAGTCGAGCAGTTGGAGCAAAATAGAATGTCAGGGATAGGTGGGAGCTAAGGAGAAATTTGACAAAGATGTCATGGACACAGGACAAAGAGAGTGTTAATGGTAGTGTTAAAGGCTGAAGAAGGTGCTGATATTGGCATAAAGGTAAGATAGCAGAATGTGTTAATAGCAGAACAAGGTTCAGCGCTCTGTGAAAGTGAAACATAAGAACAAGTTGCAGATGCCCTGTGGGTGGAGGAGGGTGTTGGGGCAAAAAGATTAAAAGAAAGAATGAATAAATAAATACAAATTTTAAAAAATTGAATTAAATAAGAGGTAAAGACAGAGGAAAGAGTTCATGGTCTGAAATTGTTGCACTCAATGTTAAGTCCGGAAGGCAAAAAAAGGTGAGGTGTTGTTCCTCCAGTTTGCATTGGATTTCACTGGAACATTGCAACAGGCCAAGGTCAGGCATGTGGGCATGGGAGCAGGATGGTGTGTTAAAATGGCAAGCAACAGAAAGGTCTGGGTCATGCTTGCGGACTGAGTGGAGGTATTCCACAAAGCAGTCATGCGTCTGGCTTGGTCTCCCCAATGTGGAAAAGATCGCTATGGAAGCAGCAAATTCGGTAGACCAAATTGAAGGAGGTGCAAGTGAAGTGCTGCTTCACCTGAAAGGCATGTTTGGGGTCTTGGATGGTGAGGAGGTAAAGGGGCAGATGCTCCACCTTCTGTGATTGCATGGAAGGTGCAGTGAGAAGGGGATGAGGAGATGGGGGTGATGGAGGAGTGGTCCAGGGTGTCACAGAGGCAACAGTCCCTATGGAATGCTGATGGTGGGGGGAGGGGAGTGGGGTGAGGGAAAGATGCATTTGGTGGAGGTATGATGCTAGAATTGACAGATGTTACAATCCTGTGGGTTCAATCCCCACTCCAGGAGTTGATCACAACAATCACAAAACCAACATTGTAGTGCAGCACCGAGGAAGTGCTGTGCTGTGCTGTGCTGTGGAGGTGCTGTCTTTCAAATGGAACATTAAACTGAGAGCCCCTCTGCCTTATCAGTTGGATGCGAAAGGTCCTCAGGACAACTACTTTGAAGAGCAGTGGAGTTATCACTGTTTTCCTATCTAACATTTCTCATCAGTCACAAAAATAGATTATCTGGTTATTATCACATTACTGTTTTTGGGAGCTTGCTGTGTGCAAATGGCTGCCACCTTTCCTAAATCAACTTCAAACATACTTTCATTGGTTGTAAAAGGCTTTGGGATGTCTGGTGTTTGCGAAAGGTGCTGTACAAATGCAAGTCTTTTTGTAATGAATTATGTGAAGAGGATGGGTTGACAACATTGTGGGGGGTGACTGTGAGGGATGTATGTGAGATGGCAATAAGATGAGTATGCGTGTTGGTCATGCTTGTTCAGGTGGGGATGTGCAGAGGTACCTGGAGAGAGAGGAATGAATGGCAACACAGTGTGTTGGTCTGAGGAGTGCTGTGCAGGAGAAGGTTGGGAAAATCAGAATAAGGGAGTTTGCACATGAAGTTGACATGCCACTCGCCTTTCCTGCCCTCATGAGGTTATTGAACTTCTTATGGCACTGAATCCAAATTTGAGGGATCACATTCCTGCTCACTTCCTCAGCCACTTTCACCCACACCCGCTTGGTTTGAGAGGCTGGCCTCTTCTTCCCATCCGCGAGAAGCAGCACTTCTTTGTTGACCTTCAGAGCTCACAGCAGGATCTTCAGGGAAGAGTCAGAGAACCAGGGGTATGGTGGGGGGTGGGGTTGGTGCTGGTGGTTTGGTGCAGACTAAGGGGGGCAGCCTTCTCACGTAGCATTTCATTCTCCTAGTTGATGAAGCCTCAGGAATCAATCTGAAATGAAGTCCATCTGACCAATATTAAAATTCCTTTAAATAGAAATCCCTACGTTAGCAGGTGAGGGTTGGCATCGTGCCCACACTCTGTGATTGATTGGGAAGCCTGGAATTGGGATGCTAATGCCCTGGCTGAGTTAAATAGCAACAGCAAAGTCTGGTCCAGCAACAGTTGGGTTCCTGGCCTGCTGCCGGAAACCTCCTACCAGCTGCAAGTGGGTCAGGTTAGTTAAAACTGTGCACCAAGAGGGAAAGAAAAGTTGGATGAAGAGCGAAAGGGAAAAAAAGAGACAAAATATTAAAAATTAACTTAAAATTTGGCATTTCTAAAGTCTCCAGTAGTAAAATATGAAGCGATGAGGCTGCACACTTGTAATTGTTCATTCTCCATGTTAGAGAGGCTGACTGCGAGTCATTAATAGTTATCACGTTGTTGAAAGGGTGCTTAGAATAAAGGGACAAGACTTAAATTTTTGTGGTGAGTTTTGTTTGTATCAAAGGCACCCATGAAGCAACATTTACTCTGTTAACTGTTGAAATGCCTGTCAATGATGAGGCAGACAGCAAGATGCTATTTTCATGATACTGGTGGTGGTGCAACTTGGACAGAAACATTTTGATTTCTGTGTTTAGCTATGCCCTCGGCTGAATTTGGTGTGGCATTTGTGCATAAGTAACAGTGTTATATTGACCGCAAAGTATGGACTAGAATTTGCCTCAAAAACCTCAAAAGTTGAATGGAAAATTTTGTTTGTTCAAACTTCTACCAGATGCATTAGTGCCAAGTATTATAACTATAGTCGTTTGGTAGTACAGAACTTGAATATTGCTGGAAAGAGAGACATGTCGAAATTTCAAAGCTTTTCATCTTGCACTCATCAGGGCACTCTGCAAGAATACCAATATAAGGGGAAAATAACAATTTAAATCTGCAGCTGCATATAATAATTTCCTTATATGTTTTATTGGGCTCCATCCTGCACTCAAATTCAGCTTTGAAATGGAACAGTCAAATGAACTCCCCTTCCCTGACGTACTAGTTGAGAAATCTGCCAGGGGATTCTCTACCAAGGTCTACCATAAGCCTGCCTTCACTGGTCAATATACACGTTGGGATTCTTACAGTTCCACAGGCTATAAGATTGGTCTCATCAGCAACCTTGTAAATAGGGCCCGAGCCATTTGCTCACTATGCGAGTTTAATACTGAAATAGGGTGTATCAAAAGCATCCGGTGGGATAATGGCTACCTTGATCAGATCATTTCGCGCCGTATATCACGCAAACTCGCAAGTGGGCCCAAGGCTATCACTTTCGGCCCTGAAAAGTGCTCAGTCTACCTCAGGTTATCCTGGAAAGGCAAAGTATCTCAAATGTTTGAGCAACAGGTGAAGCTGTTTCACGCGGCTACTGTGCAATAGAAACATAAGTGTTATTTGTTACTAACAGGATGCTACCGTCAAGCCAAAAAGAACTTCTGCCTATCACACAAATGAGTAATGTGGTATATGAACTTCAGTGCCAGTGTGGTGCTAGGTTCTACATCCCAAAGATGGCAGATCGTATCAAACAGCACGTCCCAGCTGCTGTTCGCAATGGGCAAAAAAAAGTACAGACCGTACCCAACCAGCCCGTGCTTGCAAAACTCAAAACACAGTGTCCGACATTAGATGTGGTTCTGCAATTGGACAACATTTGCTAAATAATCCTCAGTGTGCTAAGAAATACACTGATAATTTAAGATTGTCAGTCACGCTAACAGTGTGGTGCATTTGCGTGTACTGGAAACTACATATATTAATGCATAGGGCCTTGTTCTTTGCAGGCAGACAGAACATGTATACACATTGCATCTGTTTCAGCTAAACAAAATAAGTGACAGCCATTCCCTGACTCATTCCTCAGGGCAATGCCTTGACCAATCAGGGTCAAGCTGCCTGGTTTAAATTTCAAACACTGCTTGGCAGTTAACTGTCAATCACCATCACTGGTGCATTCACCATGGCAACATCTCTACCAATTAGAGTCCACTTGCCAACTAATCAGCACATAGTTATTTAATTGAAAGTATTACAAGTTAATGTTGTGACTATCAGAAGGTGTTTGATAAAATGCCACAATTGACTTGCTAGCTAAATTGAAAGCAATGGAATTGATGAGGCAGTGGCAGCATGGATACAAAACAGACTAAAGGGCAAAAACTATACAGTTGTGGTGAACAGTTGTTTATCAGATTTTGGGGTGTATACAACCAGGGTTCGGTGTTTGGACTACTGTTCTTTTTGATATATGTCAATGACCTGAATTTTGGTATAGGGACGTCATTTCAATATTTCCAGTTGACACAAAACTAGAAAATATAGTGAACAATGAGGAGAATAGTGGCAAACTTCAGGAAGAAATGGACAGATGTGTGTCAGATTAAATTAATGCAGGGAAGGTGAGAGGTGCATTTTGGAAGGAAAATCAGGAAACATAATAAAAGTGTAATGGTACAATTTTAAAGAAGGTTCAGGAACAGAGACTTAAGTTCGCATAGACAAATGTGGCAGAACAAGTTGATGAGAAGCATGCAGGACCTTTGACTTCATAAACAGAGAAATTAATACAGAAGTAAGGAAGTTATATTAAACTTTTATATATCGTTGTTTGGGCCTGCATGTAGATAATTGTGTCCAATTCTGGCTAATGTACTTCAGGAAAGATGTTTGGTCCATGGAGCAGGTGCAAATGAGATTTACCAGAAGGTGTTAAAGCAGGTTGTCAAAATGATTGAAAAGGCATACAGGATCCTGGGCATTATACATAGAGGTGTAGAGTACAAATGCAGGAAGTTATGATGAACTTCTATAAAGCACTGGTTCAGCCTGGGGTTTTGTGCCCAATTCTGGACAGAAAGTATGTGAAGGCTTTAGAGAGGGTGCAGCAAAGTCTTGCAAGGACATTGCTGAAAAGAGAGATATAGCTTTTCAGTTTGCATAGCTTTTCATCTTGCACTCAACAGGACAAGCACAAGAATGCCAAACTTCAAACAATTGCAACAATTTATATTACAGGAGAAAAGGGTGCTGATTGGCTACAAGCCGACTCTGGATGAGGAGTTGCTATGGAGAAAGCAACAGGAAGCTATAGACTCTCCATGCTTCTGGATAATTCAAAAAAAGGCGAACATATTCCTTTTGTTTGCAGAGAAAAGCTCCCCGTGTATCAATGTATATTGCTCTAGCAAGCATTAATGAACCACATTACGAGCTTGAGTGATTTTCTTAAATTGGTTGTTAGTGTAACTATTTGCACACTTGGGACTGGAATCACATCTAACAGCAAAAATTTTGTTGTTGGTTTTGCAAACGCGAGCTGGTTGAGTACGCTCTGTATTCTGCCTATTATGAACAGCCCGAGGAACAGTTTGATTTGATCAGCCAATCTTTGAGACTTAGGGGCTACATACCTGACATCTCACTAGCACTGAAAATTCATACAAGACATATAATTCCATGGCAATGCGTCAGCAAATCTTGGATTTGTCCTGATGAATGCAGGACGAAAAGTTGAAAATATTTTAAGTTCTGCACTACCAATCAACTATTTACAAGAATGGTTCCAGGAATGAGGCAGTTCAGTTATGTGGATAGACAGGAGAAGTTGTGGTTGTTCTCCTTAGAGAAGATAAGGTTGAGCAGAGATTTGATAGAGATTTTCAAAATCTTGAGTAGGCAGAGAGAAACTGTTTGTGTTGGCAGAAGGGCTGAGAACCAGAAGACACTAATTCATGGTGGTTGGCAACAGAACCAAAAGCAACATGAGGAAAAACTTTTAACGCAGCAAGCAGTTAGGATCTGGAATGTACTGCCTGAGAATGTGATGGTGGCAGATTCAATCATGGCTTTCAAAACGGAATTGGATAAGTTCCTGAAGAGAGAAAATTTGCAGGGCTATGGGTAAAGGGCTGAGTTGTGGGATGAGCTGAGTTGCTCTTACAGAGAATAGGCATGTACACAAGGGGTCACATCTCCTCCTGTGCTGAAGCCATTCGATGATTCTATGAGAAACTATAGTTACGTGGAAAGACTAGAAAAGCTTAAGTTGTCCTCCATAGAGCTGAGAAGGTTAAGGGGAGTGTTAATGGACGTATCTAAGATTTTGACGGAATAGCTAGGGAAAAACATTTTATGTTGGCAGGAGGATCACAGATATAACAGATTTTGGAAAATTATCAACAAATCCACCTGAGAAATTAGGCAAAACCATTGTACTCAGTGAGTTATGATCTGGAATTCACCACTTCAAAGCGTGGTGAAAGCAAATTCAGTACTAATTTACAAAATGGAATTGGATATATACTTGAAAAGGAGCAATTTGCAGAGGGATGAGTAAAGAGCATAGCACAGACATAATAGGCCCAAATGGGCTCCTTCTATGGCGTATGATTCTATGATTGTCAGCCAGTGCAGGACGGCTTCTCTACCTGTTGCCCACAAAGCTTCATCAGCATCTGACAGTTGAAATAAAAAGAAATATGTTACATTATGAGAACAAAAACTTGGTAATTACTCTGCTCCAAGCTTCACTTGAGATTAAGTCCAAGGGAACCCTACTTGTTTTTCTTTCTTACTCTGGTATGATGCATTTGTATAAGGATCTTGGGGAGGGGTTGGCAGGGGGGGAAATAAGAATGATTGCTGATTTGACAGCCTTTAAAGGCAAAGAAAGAACTTGCGTTTATATAGTGCCTTTCATGACCTTAAATAATTTCCAGCCAATTAAGTACTTTTGAAGTGCAATTGCAGCTTTAATGGAGAAAATGAGGCAACCAATTTACACACAGCAAGGCCCCATAAACAGCAATGTGATAATGACTTGATAATCTGTTTAAATTATGTTGGCCGATGGATAAATATTGACATGGACACCAGCAGAACTCCACTGCCCTTCTTTGAAATAGTACCATGAGGTCTTTTACGTCCCACCCGAGGGTAGATGGAGGTCCAGTTTAATGACTCATCAGTAAGACTGCTGGTACAGCATTCTCTGAGCATTGCACTGGTCTGTCAGCCTAGATTTTGTGCTCAAGTATCTGGAGCAACACTTGAATTCACTACTTTCTGACTCAGCGGTGAGAGTGCTATCAAGTGAGCTATAACTGACACGTGCAGTTCGTTTTTTGTTGCAAAGCTTCTTTGCTGTTTGATCTGTTGCAAACAGGAGCTTTTCTGGGTGTAACTTCCGTTTACTGATTCACTTTCATGTGCTATCACCTCATGTGAAAACAACTTGGGTAAAGCTTCAGGATGAGGCTTTGGGGAAGAACCACTTTACTGTCATAGATCCTGCCAGTACCATAAAGGTACAGTGCGCCAGTTCATTTTTATTTGAAAATTCACTTACACTATATTCAAAGAATATGGTAGATGCACCTTTGATAGATAAAGGCAATTGAAGAAAATCATTTCCTAACAGGGCAAACTGGAACAACTTAGTGTCTTTTTTTATATAATAGAGAGCTGGATAAATAATACAAAATTTGTAAGTTAGACAGTTGAATTTTTTGTTTTAAATGATGGATGAATGTACACTTTTTCTAAAGGGCAATTGTGTATTTGCAACATATGCAGAGAAAAGGAGTTTTTAAGCAATAAGCAATTTTTATTTAATCTCAAACTTGGGTGACTAATGGGAAGGAAGAGGTTATTGATCAGCCACAATTTGGTGAATGTGAAGACTTAAAAAAATGGACATTATCAAATGTTTCTGCTCATTTGTATGAACTACTCACTCCTCAAGTAGCCACATAACTGCTCAATCCATAGCAGATGCATTTGAAGGGACCCGTAATACCACCAATGAAGCTAATATGAATCACAGTTACTAGCAGAGGTAATATGTGGCTGAATATATTCACAGTAATTTCCTGTTTTTGACAAACGTCTTAAGTTCTGAGACAGGATATAGTTCTGAAACCTTTCCTGGCACGTGTGCAGTGACAGCTTTCTGCCTCAAAACATGAGAGAGCGCATTCTGTGTGGCAAAAGGGAGGAAATTTTTGTGATTTTTTTGCATTAAATTGACATACGTTAGCCCAAGGAATGAGATAATGTATTCCAATTTGAGCACACAAGGTCAGATTTTAACCCCAAACCCAGCGAGAATTCAGTTTATTTGTGCCGTGCAATTCTATCAGGCAGTGTCGAAGGCCCTTGTATCGGGCCTTCAAAGCTTGATGTCCAATACTGTCAATTGAACTCTGATACAAATTTATTCCTGGGCTGTGCGACTCTTGCAGAGTGCCGAATGTGCCAGGAAGGCTAGCACTGAATGGTTCAAAGGCCACAAGAGGCTCAGCTTGAATGTGATTTTTTTTCTTTACTGGTTTCTTTCCTGGCCAGGAGGAGGAGAAAAAAAGAAAAAAACAATTCTACCTAGGCCTGCCTCCTTTACCCCTCCACACAAAACCTCTCCGGCCTTCCCATGACCCCATGATCACCTCTTGATGCCCCACCCCAGCCTTCAGAGGTCTGCAATCTCATTTCCACCTGCTGGTCTCTGCATTATTAACACGGATCAGGTTGAAGTCAGCATTTGAAGGAGGCCTGGGAATTGTTGTGGCCACTTCAGCTCCTGCACTACACACATTTAAATTTTGCACTACAGTATCTGCACTGCCCAGTCAAGCGGGGCTCCTGCTTTTCCTACTGCAATAGTGCATCTTAACTCTACCAGAAACTTGTTTACGACTGGCTAGACTCCTTTCACATTAGAATCTCAGAACTAACACAGAGAATATGATTTTGGACTGAATTATTACAAAACTTGTCACATCAAATTCAGAAGTAGCTAATGTCAGAAGCATTGCATAACAATTCAGTTCCTGAGGTCTGCATTTTATTGGGCATTGCTTGGGAAAAATATAAACAAAAAGCTATGCAGCAGATTTTTTTAGAAAAAGCTTATTTCTTTGCAGTCACATTTCTAAAGGTATAGCATTTCATCTATGTTTGGTGAAAAGCATCACTACATATGTTGCTTTTTTTGGAAAAAAGGCAACAATCACATGGTGCAACAACATTGTCCTCAGTACATTCTACACAAATTATGAAACCTCTGCAAATTTGTTATCACATAACATAATGAAACCCAACACCTTGGCCACATGAGCAGGGGAGATGATAGGTATTCTGCAGTCTTGTCCCCTGGTCCCTCAAAATTTCTCCACCACCTACTACAAGACAAAAATCAGAGATGTGATAGAAAACTGACTACTGACCTGGTAGGTGCAGCTACATCTACACTCGAAACTCAGCACCACTCAGCAGTGCAAGAACATGGCAGGTGGAGCATAATGTGGAGAACTGTGACATTATCCACTTCAGTAGAAAAATAGAAAAGCAGACCATTTTTTAAAAGGTCAGAGGACTAGTGAATGTTAATATACAGAGTTATTTGTGTGTCCTTGTACACAAATCGCAAAGTTAACATGCAGATACAACAAACAATTAGGAAGACAAATACTATATAAACCTTGAATTTTTCATCCTCCTTGCAACAAGAGAAAACAAATCTTGCTGGAATTACATAAGTTTTTGCTGATATGAGACTTGATGTGGTCTCACCATAAGCCCCTGGTCTGGACTGTGATGTTGAGGTGAGCTCAACAAGTTGCTGATGTGCTTCCTATGGATGGTACATGTTACACCATAGGTTTCCAATGATGAAAGATGTATATAATTAGCCCAGCGGGAAGAGCGCTAATCAAAAAGATTGCTCTGTCATAAGGGCTTTAAAAAAAAAGCCAGCCGCAGTTTTAATTTTGTAAAAATCTAATTTTGCAAGTGACGCTAGGAACATAGTACTTATTTAATTAAAATGTTTCTCTCGTCCCTTGCTTTGAGGGGAGGGAAAGAAGAAAATTGTGCTGATCATCTAATTTACATAATTGTTCAGCTGGTTTCCACCCACATATTGTACACATCTGCTCTAGGGAATAATTTGGAACTTTCCAACTTGCACTGTAGGACTTACACAGGGAATGAACTAATTTCTTTTTTTCCCTCACTCTCCACTGTAGTGCATTACTGTATATACTCATGTAAAAGTCAAATTTTTGAGACCAACCTTTTTGACCAAAGGTCATAGGGTTGACTTTTAATGTATTGTCAGGTATGCTTGAAGTGAAATCCATAAAAGACTATCGCAATGCAATAAATTAAAAACTAACTGGACTAAATAATTCATACTAATTGTCTCATAAATTTTATAACATTACAAATTATATGCATTTCATATCAATTATCTAACATTTATTTGTATATCGATAAATATTTTAGTGCCTATTTATACATATACAATGAAATTGAATCATTAACAGCTCTAGGATTATACTTTGCTTCTGAAATGTCGGTACCTTGATCCCTGAAAAACCAGGGTCGACTTTCACATGAGGTACATGAAAAATTACTATTTTTTAGGCGAAAAGTCAAGGGGTTGCCTTTTACATGAGGTCAACTTTTACACAGGCAAACACGGTAGCTCCACTGGTCCACAGTTCCTTATCTATATCTATTGGTTTCTCACCTAGGTGGCATGATTGTAAGTTGTGCCTGAATTTGGTCTCACACCTGATATCCACCTGTGCTTTCTAGCAAAGATCTCTAGACAGTGGTGAGGAGCAGAAACTCGATCCCTTCCTCTTTGTTAGTCCATGAGTTACGAAACCACTGCAGTGTCTCAACTCCTGCCCTAGCTGAGACCAGTTAAATAATTGGAGACTTGGTATCATACGTGGACGAGATGATACCTTTATCCAGTGAGTCACTGAAAACTTGGTTCTGCTGCTTTAACGTAGATCCCTGGTTTACAGAGGTCCTTGTAGAATAACAGTTCATACAACCCATAAACTTCTAGGAAGGGTTGAGAAGGAGGTCCTGCAGACACTGATCCTATCCAAGTGACACAATGTACTCACTATCTGTGAGGATAAGGAAAAAGACTGCAGAGAGGACAGCCACAATGCAGACCAGGCACCGTAGCTCAGGAGACTGTTAGGAGTGGGAAAGAACAGAATAGAAATGTGGTAGCAATTGGGGGCCCTATAATCATGAAGGGTGTTGGCCAGGCCACTCAATGCCAGGGAGAGAAACTTGGAAGGGGAAGGCGTAAATCCAGTTGTCGTGGTACATATTGGAACAAATGACTTAGGAAGGAACAGAGAAGTGGTCCGGCTGAAAGAATATCAGGGTTAGACTCTAAATTAAAAAGCAGAACCTCAGGGGCAATAATCTCTGGATTATTACCCTAGCCATGTGCTAATTGGCACAGGAGCAGACCGATAATGAGAACTAACACGTGGCTAAAAGGCTGGTGCGAGGGAGAGAGGCATTCCTTTTCATGGGACAGTGGCACCAGTTCTAGTTCAGGAAGGCGCATTATCAATGGGATGGGCTCCGCTTGAACCAAGATAGGACTCGTCCTAGAGGAAAGGGTAAATGGGGAGGTAGCGAAGGGTTTAAATTATTAAATTTGGTTTGGCAGCAGGGGGTGAGGAGGTGTGGTGGAATCTACAAAAAATGAAACAGCCCAAATGTAAACAAAGCACAGCAGGAAAACATTAGAAAAAGTAAAGGATGATGGCAAGAGAATAAGTATAGAATGGTAGTCTAAAAAGATGGTTAAACAAAGTGAGAGAAAATCCAATTAAAAATGAGCTAAAATGTCTGAACAGAAATGCACACACTGTCTGTAATAAAACAGGGGCTGGAGGCAATCATGTTTAGAGGAACCAGACATGGTAGGGATTACTGAGACATGGCTACAGAAAAATCAAGTCTCTGAATTAGACATTGCAGGGCATAACATTTAGAAAAGATACAGAGATGCAAAGAGTAACTAAGAAATTTAATCTTCAAGGAACTTTCAGAAGTACAATGTTTTAAAGGCACATCAATAAAAATGAGCATAAAATTGAATAAAAATGTAATTAGCATCGGACCATTAATGGACAGACAGGGTAATGCCATAGTTAATGATAGATGATAGAAACGTTAAATATTTATTTTGCTGCATGGACAAAAGAGCTGAACTCCTGAGATGAGGCGAAAGTGACTGCCCTTGACGTCAAGGCCACATTTAACCGAGTGTGGCATCAAGGAGCCCTAGCAAAACTGGAGTCAATGGGAATCAGGGGGAAAACTCTCCACTGGTTAGAGACATATGTAGCAGTAAGGAACATGGTTGTGGTTGTTGGAGGTCAGTCATCTCAGCTCCAGGACATCGCTGCAGGCGTTCCTCACGGTAGTGGCCTCAGCCCAACCATATTCAGCTGCTTCATCAATGACCTTCCTTCCATCATAAGGCCAGAAGTGGGGATGTTGACTGATAATGTTCAGCATCTTTTGTGACTCCTCAGATACTGAAGCAGTCCATGTCCAAATGCAGCAAGACCTGAACAATATCCAGGCTTGCACTGACAAGTGGCAAGTAATATTCATGCCAAAAAAGTGCCAGGCAATGACCAGGTCCAACAAAAGAGAATCTAACCATTGCCCCTTGATGTTTAATGGCATTACTATCACTGAATCCCCCGCTATCAACACCCTGCGGGTTACCCTTGACCAGAAACTGAACTGGACTAGCCATATCAATGCTATGGCTACAAGAGAAGGTCAGAGTCTAAGAATCCTGTGATGTGTAACTCATCTCCTGACTCCCCAAAACCTGTCTACCATCTCCAAGGCACAAGTCAGGAGTGTGATGGAATACTCCCCACTTGCCTGGATGAGTGCATCTCCCACAACACTCAGAAGCTTGATACCATCCAGGACAAAGCAGCCACTTGATTGGCACCATATCCACAAACATTCACTCCCGTCACCACCAACGCAAAGTTGCAGCAGTGTGTACCATCTACAAGATGCACGGCAGGAATTCACCAAGGCTCCTTAGACAGTACCTTCCAAACCCAGGACCACTACCATCTAGAAGGACAAGGGCAGCAGATAGATGGGAACACCACCACCAGGACGTTACACTCCAAGATGCTCATCATCCTGACTTGGAAATATATCGCTGTTCCTTCACTGTCTCTGGGTCAAAGTCCTGGAATTTCCTCCCTAACAGCACTGTGAGTGTACCTACACTCCATGGACTGCAGTGGTTCATGAAGGCAGCTCACCACCACCTTCTCAAGCGTAACTAGGGATGGGCAATAAATGCTGGCCCAGCCAGCGAAGTCCACGTCCTGTGAATGAATATAAAAAAGAGATAGAACAGGTATGCATAACATTGAATGATGAGACGAGTAACAAAATAAGTGCATTTAAAATTTAAAAAGATATATTGATTAAACTAAAGAATCTCAAAAGAGGATAAAGCCCCTAGTTTTATTGAACCCATGTATTTTAAAGGAATCTAAGGAAGAGATAGAGACATTACCGTTCACATGTAATAATTTGCTAGAAAATGCATAGTCGCAAAGCACAGGTCGATAGCCAATGTAATTCCTATATTTAAGAAGGGGGACAGAACATGCCCAGGGAATTATAAACCAGGCTATAGACCAGTCAGCTTCAGATTAATAGGTGGAAAAATATTAGATTCCTTACCAAAAGAGAAAATAGAAGAACATCTAGAAATAAGAAATATTGTAATAAATGTTAGCATGAATTTCAGAAGGGAAAATCTTGTTCAACCAACATTATTGAATTTTTTGAGAAAGTAGCAGAGAGGGAAGATAATGGTAATGCAGTAGACATCATTTAACTGGATTTTCAAAAGGGCTATATAAGGTGCTCAAAAGTAGACTAATCAACCAGGTCTGAGAATGTGGGGCCAGGACAAGTGGCAGAATGGGTTGCTAGCTAGTTTCAAGACAGAAAGCAGCGTGGGAATAAAGGGTAGCTATTCAAAGTAGCAGAATGTGGGAAGTGGTGTTCCATAATGATCAATGCTGGGATCACTGCTGTTCACAATTTACATTAATGATTTGGACTTTGGTATCAAAAACACAATTTCTAAATTTGTGGATAGCACCAGGGGGGTTGTAGCCAGTTCTGAGGAAGATGGCAACAACTTACAGGAGGGCATTAATAAACGTACAGAATGGGCAAAGAATTGAGACATGAAAATATAGATAAATATGAGGTAGTAAATTTTCATAGAAGAATAGGGAGGTCACTTAGAAGTTGGGAGGTGCAAGTCTAGATGGGGTAGAGGAGCAAAGGAATTTCAGAGTACAAATACATCAATCATTAAAAGTTTGTGCCATAGGTTAACAAGATCATTGTTTTTAAAAAAGCAACCAAGCACTAGATTTTATTTCAAGAGGGATAGAGTTGAAAAGTAGGGAAGTTATACGAAACCTGTATTGAACCTTGGTTAGAGCTCACTTAGAGTACTGTGTGCAGTTCTGGTTGACAGATTTTTAAAAAAGGATGTAGAGGCGCTGGAGAGAAGCTTTACAATGAAGATACCAGAAATGCGTGTACATACATACCAGGAAAGGATTGACAGGCTGGGTCTCGTCTCTTGAAAAAGAAAGGCTGAGACCTAATAGAGGTCTTTAAAATTATGAAAGGTTTTGAGAGAGGTCACAATATAAGATAGTCACCAAGGAGTCCAGTAGTGAAATAAGGGGAAGTTTCTTTACCAAAAGAGTGGTGAGAAAGTGGAACTCGCAATCACAGGAAGTGTTTGAAGTGAATAGCATGGGTGCAAATAAGGGGAAACTAGACAAGCATGGGAGGGAGAAGGGAATCGATGGGAGTAAGCTCAAGTGAACTGGTTGGGCTGAGTGCTCTGTTTCTATGTCATACATCCTGTGTATTGAATCTACATTTCTTTTGCTCAAATTAATCTCTTCATGGGTCCTTGTTCTGTTTAATATCTTGAGTTTAGTCATGGCTCAGATTCACCCTACAACGGAACAAATGGAATTGCTAATTCTGATCCAGATGGTATTATATTTAGTAATACATTTGATAATATAAACAAAAATTTCTCCAGGATGAGGAGGTTTGTAGATATTTGGTCAAGTTGTGAAATATGAAGTGCTAGAGGAAACAATGAATGCAGGATTCTCAGTTTTTAAGCATTATGCTAATGGGGTATCAATTATAAGCCATGCTATTAATACTTTAGGTCAGAAGTTCAAAGCAGCATACTGTATTTTGCTTCATCTGTTCGTTTGTACCTTAAATGTTCAAGGCCATGTAGGATATGAAGTTTTTGACTTTAAAGCCAAATGCAACATTGTGGAAAATTTATGCCCTGGAGTATCTTGGTGATGCGCCGATATCTAGATCTTTGATCCTCATCTAGGACTAGCTGTTTGTGATTCTCACTGCTTTATTTCTTGATCCATGTCGGAAGGCTTGATTATATTGTAAATCTAGGCTCAGAATTAATTACTGGGAATACCCCACCATTAAGGATTACTATGAGGCTGTTTTTGAGGAAAAAGTCAGTTTGGTAAGTTGCAAGGGGCACTTTTTAAACAATAGCTACTTGAAAAATTTGGGAATGGAAATGTCAACTGATTAAACCTCATGATGTATTCTGAAATGTATTGGGATTTTTCATGTGCCCCATTCCACCAGGAAGTAACCAGTGAATGTTTGGCTTTGGTTCTCATTCATATATATTTATATAAAATATATACATAGAGAGAGAAAGAAAGTTGACATATGTATGATATATAAACTGAAGCTATTTAATAACCTGCGAGAAAAATCTGTCTAGTTATTCCTCCACTTCTAGCTATTGATATATTGCATTCTGTAGAGCCCGTAGAAGGCTTGGTTTGTCCCAAACTAAGAGCACAGTCGGGGTTCAGCTGAATTAAGTGTTTCTGAATTTGTGGCTATGTGACCCTTACCATCTCTTTTTTTTGAAGGATGGCAATTCACATATTAATGTTGATTTGGATGAACTGTACACATGTAGCACTACCCCCATCCTGTCTGCCCTAAGCCAGGGTAATGCATTTGGGTTTCTGTGTAAACAAGGCTTTGCTTTCTATGCTTTCTTAGTGTCAACTCTTCTGTATTCTGCAGACTTCTTGACTCAACTGCAGAAAAAGGATTCCTTTACAGACTTAATTTTCAGTCACCGCTAAACCTATTTTTAAAAATTGAGTAAGTTTGCGGTGGTAGGTAAGTTAATTTAGGTGTAACGATGCCGTAAGGATGCTAAGTCACTTTGCTAAATCACTCCAATCCAATGCTGGCAAAATTTCCAACATTTGAATAAGTTCTTATGCAGTCTCTGAATGCAACAAATGATGCACCTTTGAGATGAAGGTCACAGCAGCATGTTTCCTAGCATGTAGCAGCTCTAGTCATATCACTGCTTCCCATTCAGTTCACTGAAAAATGGCAGGGGTTGGGGGTGTTGGGGAGGGTGGAGGGGGGAGGTGGCGGCAGGCAGCTGTCAGATTCGCTTTGTAGCCCCTGTAAGCAGAATTTGGATGGCGGACAATGGATGGCTAACAAAAGCTAATGTGCTGTTTTGTGAGCTTCGTGAAAATCAAAATATGTATTATTGTGAATTTAAAAATCTAGCCTTGCATGTTTTTTGTCTTGGCACCTTACTTGCCAAATCTTTTGTAACCCATTGTTGAATGAGCTTGATAAGGATTGAGAAGATCGGTCAGGTTTGACAAAGGCACTTTCTTAATGATGTTACAGTTTGGCCTTCGTTTACCTGATTACTGTGTTGAATCTGGCAAATGGTGTTTCTTTGGAACTTGCAAATTTTAATTTTTGTTTTTGTCTCTATCTGCACCGAACACACTGCAACGGGATCAATGCAGACATTTTTTTTTTTAATCTTTTCAGGCAAATTGAGGTTTATCATGCTGGCAACCTATTCACTTTCTCTTGGCTGATCTCTCTTGTGGCATCTCTATTGTCTGAGCAGCAGAGGACTCAGCGTTTAAGAAATTATGTTTTGCGCACCCTCATCTTTTTGTTAGTAAAAATGCTCACGTCTTTTGCTAACTGGCTGCGTTTTGCAGTTGTAATGGTGAAGTTTACTCTTAAGCGATTAAATTTAAGCAATGCAGTTAGATGGAAGGAGAGAGAACCTGATTTCTTGTTAGTCACCTATGATCCAAATCAGTTTTAACAATTGTTCAAAGCACCTTAGTCAAAGCTGACAAACCATGACAAAAATCACATTAGTTGGTTACCAGGCTTTTTCAGTATCATGAAGTGGGGGGGGGGGGGGGGAAATTAAAGCCATTTTTAAGTTTTTTGAGAACTTTCCTTTTTATATATTCTAAGTGGTTTACATCTATCAAAAGAGGTATAAGTTAGCTTTGAACAGTGTCGCATTTTAGTATTAGGAATACACTTAACACTTTGAAATGTATATAATTTGTTCTTTGTACCTTAAAATATATGCATTTAAAAGTTGAAAAGTTATATCATTTGTGTGCCTTTGCAGGAGATGGACATCTTGGTGTTTAACTGTGTTTTGAACAAAGAAAAGCACTTCGGCTAGATTGGTCCAAAGAGCATCATTGGAGCCATTGCTGTGTGAAAGGACTTGCACACCCTTTCCAGGATGAAGAAAATCAGCCTTAAAACGATCAAAAAATCCTTTAACTTGAACAAAGGCAAAGACGAAAATGAATTTGCTGTTGTACAGCAGCCGTCACTGGTCAATGATTTTGGGAAAGAGGACTCTCTCTTTAGTTGTTATGGGAAAGATTTGGCTGGTAATGATCTAAACAAAGCAGATGAGGATGACAAAGGACCAAAAAATAAGGCAAAAGGCGAAGGCTTGATGGGCACGCTGAAAAGGAGGCTTTCTGCAAAGCAGAAACAAAAAGCTAAAGGGAATGCACCTTCTGTCAGCTTAGTGGAAGATGATCGATTTTCCTCCTCTTCAACTCCAACGAGCATTAATGATTTAAAAGCTCAAAGACCCTTAAGATCCACGTCACTCCGTGGCCACCATTACAGTCCTACACCTTGGCCTTTGCGATCAGCCAGCTCAGAAGAAACCTGCATTAAGATGGAGGTTAAGGTCAAAGCATTAGTCCACAATAATAGCCCAAACCAGGCATTAAATGGCGTTCGTAAGGAGTTCCACGATATGCAAACAGATCATGTGTTTCAGGAACAGAACAACACAATCAAAGAAATTGAGCCCCAAAATGGCCATTCTCACCTGAATATTGATGAATCTTGTCATGTTCCCGTGGTTATTGGGTTAATGCCTCAGAACTACATTCAGTACACAATGCCTTTAGAGGAGGGAATGTTTCCTATGGAAGGGTCCCGTACCTGTTGTCTTGACAATCCATTGCCGATGGAAGTTGCATCAGTGCCATCCCATGTATGTAATAGCACGCTACAGACAGATGAAGGCCATATGGTCCCAGATTTAGTGGTTGCTTCTGATATATTCTTGGACCCACCTGTAAATGGTCTATTGATTGGTACAACAGGTGTCATCTTGCAGAACTCCAGTTCCAACCATGTCGATATCCCTCCACTATCTCCACTCCTACCTCCGATTCCCAATCAAATGCAGTTGACATTTCCTGGTTTTGGTGGTACAGCGGCCCATGTAGCAGAAAGAGTCCGTCACCATTTGAACTTTGACCCAAATTCTGCTCCTGGAGTAGGGAGAGTTTATGACTCTGTACAAAATAATGGTCCAATGGTAGTCACAAGTCTCACAGAAGAGCTGAAAAAACTTGCAAGGCAAGGATGGTACTGGGGCCCCATAACGCGGTGGGAGGCAGAGGAGAAGCTTGCCAATGTGCCTGATGGTTCTTTTCTTGTACGTGATAGTTCTGATGACCGTTATCTTTTAAGCCTGAGTTTTCGTTCACAAGGCAAGACTCTTCACACTAGAATAGAACACTCGAATGGAAGGTTTAGCTTTTATGAACAGCCTGATGTAGAGGGACACACATCGATTGTAGAGCTGATTGAGCATTCAATTAAGGACTCTGAAAACGGCGCATTTTGCTATTCTAGGTCTCGCCTACCTGGCTCTGCAACTTATCCTGTAAGACTAACAAACCCAGTCTCCCGGTTCATGCAAGTGCGGTCACTACAGTATCTGTGCCGTTTTGTTATTCGTCAGTATACTCGAATAGACTTAATTCAAAAACTGCCTCTGCCAAACAAAATGAAGGATTATTTGCAGGAGAAACACTACTGAAAAGTTTTGAAGTCTTGCAGATTGCACTTTTGGAACTGGAATGCATTGGAATATTTTTTTTAAATATAATTTATCAAAAATTAGCTTAAAAAATCCTTGTTTAGGTGCTCCTTCATTTTGCAATCACAGGCCTCTGTTCTCTTTCTCTCTTCCCTCCCCACTCCACCATGCACCCAGCAGATGTTGACCATTGTCTATTTGCCAAATAAAGACAGCACATTTTTCATGTTGAGCTATAACACTATTTTCTCAGTCACCTGCGAAAGAGTGCTGGGCCCAATCCATGCCCAATCTTTATAAGTTTTCCACTGTTAACTGCAGGTTTCTATACCTGCCTTCTGAATCTACATTAAAGACACAGTCCCTCAATAATGGCCATATTGTACACACTGCTTCTGTGCAGGTTGGCCCTACTCAAAAGCAAGTGACTTCCCAGTATCAGTGTGTACCAAATGAGATAACATCTGGGCAATTTATCATCTTTAAAGTCAAGCTATGATTTGTTTTTAATTGAAAGCAAAAACACTTAATGGAGTAAAATAAACAAGACAATGTGTTCAGCGCAGTAGATGGTACACAGGGCACACAGACCCATGTATCATTTTGTGTTTAATTGGCTAAGTGTGTTGGCATTATCAGCAGCTGACAACCTGAAGTGTTATACCTTGTGCCACTTTTCCCGCATACAAATTACTGTATTTCTGACAAACCTTCCTTAAACAGACCTGTGCATGAGTCCAAAATTTCTGCCTCTTTTATTTGATTGGAATTGTTTTTCCTTAAAATCCTGCTGTTGTTTTAAGATAGAATTTGCTATCTTTGTTCTTTTGTACTACTTGTGTCAGCATTTTGAGTTTGATTTGAAAGATAGTTTCCAAATGCCATTTTATTATAGAGCACAACATAGATTTATTTTCAAATGTCTGGTTTGCACATGCGGTTCTTATGCCAGTTTGTGCTTGTTTGCCCATGGACCAATTTTGTAAAGGGCCATCATGCCAGTATTTTGAGTAATGGTTTAAAATACAGTGGGAGACCACATTGAATACAGTAAATATTGAAGAGTATTGTCCCTGGTTTTAAAGGGAACTAATGAGCTTTATTTGCGTATTTCAATTTGTTTTCTTTTATAAAACAAAAGGTTGTAGGAAATCAACATTAATTTCTATGAGGTAATACGGAATGACATTTTATGGATTTGTTTGTTTTTCTATTGAGTCATATGAATTGTAATTTGGATATCATGATTGAGGACTTTGAACAACTACTCAATGTCTCTGTATCCTTGTAACCACCAGGTAAAAGATTGGTTAATCATACCAGTGAGATAAATTGGATGTTTTTTGTGATTTTTTTTAAAATCAGTTGGAATATTATTACTGTAGTTCATTTGTATTTCAATAGACCAACTGACTGAAATTTAGCAATAATTTCTTTCTTTTCCTCCTTCTGTTGAAGTACTTTGTGCACTTTTAGGTTGTGTTTGGTTTCACATTTTCCTGTATTGCCATATAGAAAACTTCTGTAAGTGTACAGGCAAAACTGTTCCTATAAAATCATTTGTAATATGCCAATTATAAGTGTGCATTGTCATTCGTAGCTGTGCACAACACCTTGTTCCAGTTTAGTCCAGCACAAACACTGAGAGTCACATGAATGTTAAACTTTGACTCTTTGCCATATTCAGGCACCAGCAAATTGGAAAATACAAGCTTTAAGCAAACCACTTTAAAGGTAGTTATTTTATTCTATAGGTTTATTTTTTGAAGATTCTTCATTTAAACAGTTTTTATATACTGAGTAATGCATGCAGTATTCCCTGGCCAACAGGTACATATTCAATGGTCTCTGACATACATATTAGCACTCTCCCTTTTAGAGAAGTTCTGTAAATACAACCATTTTAGTTGGACAGCTGATGCCCATAAATTCTGTTACAAAGTTGATGGCACAAAATGCTTAGTGCTGAATGACATGCAGCTTCGATTTGAGCATTAATAATTTTAAAATGTTTTATTCTTGAAGTTTGCATTTTTATTCAGTGTTAAGGTGGCAAACTTTCAATTTAAGCCTCTCAAGAGCCTCTCGAGCTCTTCCATGTTCTGGTGCTGTGGCAAATTTGATAGATGCCCTATTAGATTTGTTTGTCCACAGTATGTTGAAAGTGCAGTGCCTATTGCTCCATGTACACATGAAGAAAAATCATGATTCTAATCATCAGTCGTAATTTAATTTTACAAAAATATTGATGTTCTGGTGGCTAATGCTGCATTAGGGCAACCATGCTGGAGAGGCTAAGGGGAGGGATTTGAGGTGACCACTTCAAGCCATAACTAAATATACCAGAAGCATTCCTTTGTCAGATTGCCCCTCAACCCCCTACTTGACACAGAATCTGCAATTACTAGAAGGTCTGTTTTGCACTAGTGCAAGTAAACTGAGCTCTCATGCAAAGGAAAATTACTGTCATTTCAGGAAGGGGAAGAAAGAATCTTTATTAAACAAAGATTTTATCCTACTGTTTTATAATGGCATTATCCCTACATCCTAATACAATGTTGAAGTAAATGTATAAATGCTCCTTTATATAATCCAAGAAAGTAAACCAAAATTGCCTTTCCCCTCAAAAATCCATGATCCTGCATAGCAGAAAAACTCCCACTAGTATCCATGATACATTTTTTTTTATCAGTTCTTTCTTGTTTGACTCGTCACATTTCTTGCAACTGATCTAACATCTCCGCTCTGTATCTACCCTGATATAAAGAAGGAAAGTTGCCTCGGAAATATCATATGCAGGGAGAGCAGGACAATGTCTCATTCTTCATCCTTGGGTGAATTGCTGCACCAGGTGGCGATAAAGGGTATGAGCCATGTCTACAACTTTTTGATTTCAACATGAGCAGGAATCTCCAGTCTTGTCCTGGACTTCTATTGTTCTAGTGGAATTCTACAAGTACATGTAGAAAATTATTTTTACAAATCATCTTAGCATGTCAATAGGACATGTACTTTGTGAATGATTTACAACAAAAGAAATGTCCAATTCATAATTATTTGTGTTTTTTGTTTACATTATTTTGAGTATCCATTTTAAACTGCTTAGTAGTTTGGCACATTTGCAACGTAGTAGTGAGCCTGTGATTTTAAAAAAAATACGGACCATGAAATTCCTGTTCAAAACAGAAAGTGGAATAAATGTTTGTTTTGCTCTGTATTTAATGGCCTGTTAACAAAATGGCCGAATGCCCGAACATTCTGACAGTTTGATTTTAATTACAAAGTACCACACTGATATGGTGTTTCCCAATCCATTGGAGCTTGGGCAGCCTATAGTTCCCTTTGTTTTCTCCATGGCAACATCTCGGTCAATCAGAGTCGACTTGCTAACCAATCAGCACCCTTTTCTTTTAATCTAAGCTGTTGTGATCGTTTGAAATTTGACATTCTGCATTTATCCTGCTGAGTGCAAGACGGCAAGCTTAAGCAACATGTCTCTCAGCAATATTTGATATGTTTTACTGCTCTCAGCTGGCAGTTCAGACTCTAGTTTTTGTTCTACAGTGGGCTACTGTAATGGTTGCAAGGAAAATCACCGTTTGTTTCTGACATTTTCATCATTGTCAGAATAAGCAGCAATTTGAAGATTTCTGCTTCATTACGAGGGCGTGGGGGTTGGTGGGGGGGTGGTGTGGGGGGCTGCAGTTTACCCTTTTTCTCCTGGTGATATTGTTGGGCTAACTGCCGCAACTCAGCAAAGCTCCTTCAGCACCTTCCAAATCCACAAACTCTACCACCTAGAAGGACAAGGGCAGCAGATGCATAGGAATGCCACCACCTGCAAAGCTCCCTCCAAGCCCCACACCATTCTGACTTGGAACTATATCACTGTTCCTTCACTGTCGCTGGGTCAAAATCCTGGAGCTCCCTCCCTAACAGCACTGTGTGTACACCTACACAATAGGGACTGCAGGGGTCTGAGAAGCCAACTCAGCACCACCTTCTCAAGGGCAGTTAGGGCTGGGCAATAAATGTTGGCCTTGCCAGTGATACCCACATCCTGTAAAAATAAATAAATAAATTGTTGCCAGGATAGATTCATTTATTTCATAGTTGACATAAGGAGTAAAATGAATGACTTTATCATTTTCACTCTTTACTGAATAGGGGCTTGAAAGACTCCTGACTTTTCCATGTGATACATGTTCGCTGACTGGTCAGATTTCACTCCAAATGATTAGGTTAGGTGAACTTTGCAAGTCTTCATTTTGAATTGCTGCCGTAGGTAATAATAACCTTTGATCCCTCAGAGATGGAGAAGAATGTCACCGTAACAAGAACAAAACATGTACCTGTTAAGTGTTTTTGTAAATGACTGTTTCAAGTTGCAATATTGGATGACTTTTAAAGCGTAATGTTTAAGATGATGTATTCATAGATAGGATGTGGATAATTACAAAGTGAATGATAAATATTGATTATGACTGACTGCTTAGTTCATAATTATCTTAAACATCTGTCTATATGTGGTCTGAGAAACAAAAATGTCTGGCCTCCTGTAACTGAGGGTCCTGTGAAGTGCTACATTTCCAGATGTTGAAAGATTCCATTTTTTGGATAATCCCTATATCTTTGGTCTCAGAAACTAGCACTGGTGCGATATTTATACTGTCTTTTAAATATAGTGAAAACACATCTTCCTTTTTTTTGGTCATTTTAATGTGGTGAATACCCATAGGTGCTTCCCAGAGGGGAAAGCAGCCAGCAATACAATACAAGTTAGGAGAGCTGAAAAAATAGGTTTTCAAGCTTTTAAAGGGAGAAGGAAGTAACAAAGCACGGGGCTTAAGGAAGTTCCAGAAAGATGTAGGCTCTGCCACCCACGTTGAAATGACAGGGCGAGGAGTTGCACGAGACCAGAGTCTAAAGACTGAAAGACATGGACTGGGATATGGGTTTGGAGGAGAGTGCAGAGGCAGGAAGGCCCAAGGTTCAGGATTCTGATTTCAGCACACTAAGACACATAGTTGGCAGTATGGTTAAGTCATTGCAGCTGTAACCCCAGCTAAATTCAAAAATGTAGCGTGGTTCAAAGGAAGTCTTTTCACTCGCTGCAGGACCATTTTTACATAATTTTTTATGGAAATATAGAATCCACATCCTATTGGGTAAAAGATGCATGCACCTTTGTGGTACACAGATGGACAACCCAGAATCTGGGGAAAGCTGAATACACTGAGGTATGAAGCTAGGTCTCTCTTTCATTGCTATAGAACAATACTGCAAAACTATCTTTTCATCATGAAATCATGAAGTGAGTAGCAGCATTTTATTTCATTATGCTTTGAAAAGCCTTACATCTGGCTCTGTCAATGGAAAAAAAACCCTGGAAAAACTGACAATGTTTATCTCCAGTGGTAGTTATATCTTTACTTGACACTGTTTGAATTTTTTAGTGTCAAATGTCATGTACAGTTAGCTGCTAAAGCAATAGCTAATTGGTACGACGATAGTTAAGCAAGAAATCTGCTTGAACCTTATGTATTTACAGTTTTGGGCCAGGGAGCATTGCTGTGCAGCACTCTTTTTAGCCACTGTGCCCTCTACCGGCAGCCATGTAGCTGTGGATAAGCACACAAAGCTAAAGGATTCAAATAATTAAAAACCTATTAAGAGTATTCAGCTTAACTAAAGTTTCCTATCCTCCTCCTTCAACCCAATGGATCCTTTTTCTCATTCTCCTGTTGAGAACTGCCCTAGACCTTAAACTCTTAAACCAAGATGAGTGAATGTTCAAATGAAATAGCAAGTGAACCTCCCTTCTGTCCCATACTGAGAGTGAAATGAGGATTGGTTGGAAAGGAAGGTTAGCAACCCACCATAAGAATCCTGAGGGATATTAATTTGGGACAATTATATGAAATTTCTGATCTCCTGCCCTTACCCACATTTTCCCATTTAATATTGAAGCCTTTGCTTCTCAACAACATCGCGCTCCCATCATCTACCCCTCTCCTCCCCTCCTTTCTTTTATTTCCCTCCCTCTTGCCTCTTCTGCTCTCCCCTCATCGATCGCCCCCCCAGATGGGAGATTAGCTGTTGGGCAACACCTTGTCCCAAAACTTCCTACCATGTTGGGACCTAACATATAGGTCAGCGCAACTTCCACATGTCCCCATCTCATGAAACTTGGTGCCCCCTTTCCTTCTCGGGTTATTTCCTTCCCCCTATCCTTTTCTCTCCTCATCCCTTTTCCTCCCCCTAACCCTTCTTGCCACTTGCTTCCTCTTACCCACTCAGACCTTCCTGTCCTCCCTCTTTTTAAACTGCCTCCTTCCCTCCTGCCCTGCATGGATCCAGTCATTCCCACCCTTCAAACATTGCTTGCCCTGAATATTGCATTTGGTGTTGACAACCTGCCTCCCACGTCATGGGAGACCAATTATTTTTTTTAAACAAACAGGTGCCCCAGTTGCAAGCAGAATAAATTTGTTGCAGGCTATTGTAATTCCTGTCCTATCTTAAATTTGTAATCTGACTTCTTCCCTTCCTTCCTTATCCCAAGAGAAAATAAAGCAAACCAGTAATGTTGTCTTGGCTATTGAACACACCTTTGAGGAGTCCAGCTGATGAAAGAGAAACCAGCCTGGGTTGGATGTCAGGTCTTTCTATCAGGTGGCAATACAGTCATTGGCAAAGATCTTAATTCTTTGATACTCACAGTGGAGTTGAAGGAAATGTGAGGTAGAAAAGATGGTAAAGTTATGCGAGAAAAAAAATCAAGTGAAAGTATTAAATATTCTTTAACAGTGCCCGTGAAATTCAAACCGTTTACCTCATTCCTAACTTTGTTATTTCAACTTTCCAATTCTGGCTAGTTTCCCAGAGGTTTGCATTGCTGAGTCATTACAAAGTGAGAACATGTGCACTGGCATCTGCCCAAATGAATACTTGTATCAGTTCTTCAGACGCAACCTCCCCAATTGCTTTTATAACATGCTCATGTTGACTGGAGTCTAAGGACTTGAGGAATCATAAGATAAGTTGTTCTTTTACTAATTTACCCTGCTGCCAAAATCGAAATTTTAATCCATGGGAGTGTGTGTTTTTTTTTCTCTCATATTGCATACAGGACCAAAACTACTGTTCCATCTATCTGTTTAAGTCCAGAAATGTTTGTGAAGTAGTGTGTGTACAACTGGGCTGAGTTTTGACCAAGTAAGTTTTTGAAGTTATCCATGTGTTGCTACAATAGCTAATCAGGCTCTCGGTGAGGGTATTCATGGCATTAACAGAAATGAAGATAATATTAGCTAATCTCAGCATGGCAAAGTAGATGCTACAACATGAAGGACATTTATATTTGCTTTCTGTGGGATTTTATAAAATAAAGTTTTGATGAAGTGCATTCCTGAACAATATATCTTTTTTCTCATTTATTTGTTTTGGGGTTATGGGTTTATTGCCAATCGCCAGTTGCCCTAAAGAATCAACTGTTTCTGGTGGGATTAGAATTCCAGAGCTAAGTCAAACTGGGTAGGAGTGGTCACTGATTCCAAATCCCCACTCCAGCATTTGTCTTAGCTTGAATTAGACCATTTACAACATTGCATAGTATTCAGTTGTGAGTTGAATTTCATATGCTGTATTCTTTACATCAAAGATTTTCACCTCTATAGCATTTCCCCCCTCTGTCCCTGCATCGGTCCCTTTGAAGCTGATCCATGTCTCTTTCATCTTCAGAATGAAGAACTCTAATTTTCTCTTTGCTGCCTTCCCAATCTCCAATTTATTCCAAAATATTGCACCAATCATGCCCCATACTAATCCCACATGCTTGTCACCCCTATTCTCACTAACTTCCCATCCCCCATACATAGAAGTTTAAGATCCTAAACTGTAGATCCTTCCATGTCCAGGAGAATGAATGATCATCTCCGATCCGCCAGGGTAAGTCACTCTTCACATCACACTCAATTCATCACTCTCACACTTACAGTCACATTACATGTTCACAGGGATCTCACTACCAGTTCAAGGGACATCACCATTCACTCTCTCATGCACACCTTCATCTGCCCTGCAGATCATGTCCTCATCCCATCCTTGGCACTGCTCACCATCCACAAATGCCAGGCATCCATATCATCTGGCCTGGCAGACTTCCTGCTTATACTCTTTCCTGTATTCATGCAGGACAAGCTGGCAAACAACAAAAGGGAGATGTTGCAGTCTGGTGGAGAAATGCCTGACATCAAGGTCCTCACAGACTTTGAAAATAGAATCATCCAGCTGTCCAGCGACATTCTGTGCTGACGGTGAGGTCGATGGTGCTCAACGAAATGAGGATCCAGCAGTGCAACATCCATCAGAGAAGCATGCTGTGAGTCACTTCCCCTGTTCCACAGTCCCCTGCCATGCACTAGTTATCTCTCCTTGCTTTCGCAGTGTGCACCCACATCCTCCACCAGTGCAGACACACACCTCGATGGGATCAAGCTCTAGAGTTGCCTCAGAGAGATAATCTGGTGAGCACGTCACACTGATCCACAGCAGTGCCTTAGTTGCTGGAGCTGCAAAGGCAAGCTCAGAAACATCAGGAAGAGATGTCCACTGCACTCCTCAGATTGCAAGGCACAATGGAGGAGTCCGTCCACCTTCATTCTAAGGTGATAGCGCCGGCAAGCCAATACACCAAGGTCAATCCTGATAAGATGGCGGCTCCCAAGGAGACCTTGGCACAAGACATCAGTCCCGCACTGCTGCGCCGGGTGAACTCCATCACCAATGCCGTAATTGGCTTCCAACAATGTCATTGCGAGGGGGGAGCAGGACAGCTTGATCTCACTCCAGCTTCCCCTTCACCTCAAGGAGTCAGCCAGGAGCCCTTGGACACCCATAGGGAAGAGGATCAGCAGGTGCACACCCCAAGGCTATCTATCCAGGTGAATCCGGGAGCATCCAGCCCTTCTGAATCGCCACCTCCTGTGACCTCAGCATCCCCAGCTCCACAGGCCGAGGAGGGTGCCACTGCCACACAGCAGGATCCTGAAAGGAGGCTGGGGCCCTCCAGGTCTCGGGCCTCCAGAGGACACCTGTCAAGGTCATCGCAGACATGGTGCAGCAGGCTGCTCCACCTCCACTTTGGATGTCGGGGAGCACCAAGCATAGTGGTAGGGTTAGGAAGGTTAAGGAAATGTAGTTTCACCTCGTGAGCATGGATTTTAATCACATATATAATGTTAAATTTATTCAGCCTCCCAGCATCCACTGCACTCTGAGGTAGTGAATTCCACAGATTCACGACCCTTTGAGAAAAGTAATTCCTCCTCTTCTCTGATTTAAGTCCCTTAGCCTAAAACTATGGCCTCTCATTCTAGAATGCCCACAAGGGAAAGCATCCACTCCACGTCTACTTTGTCTATCCCCTTTAGCATCTTATTTACCTCAATTAGATTTCCTCTCCTCTTTCTAAACTCTAGTGAGTATAGGCCTAAACTACTCAATCTTTCCTCATAAGACAAGCCCAGCATCTTTGGAATCAATCTAGTGAACCTCCTCTGAACCACCTCCAATGCAACTACATCCTTCCTCAAGTAAGGGGACCAAAACTGTGCTCAGTACTCCAGGTGCGGTCTCGCCAATGCCTTGTACAGTTGCAACCACATTTCCCTATTTTTACACTCTCTTTAGCAATAAATGCCAAAATTCCATTTGCCTTCCTTATTACCTGCTGTACCTGCAGACTAGCTTTCAGCGATTCATGCAGAAGGACACCCAGATCCCTCTGCACTGAAGCACTCTGAAGTTTCTCTCCATTTAAATAATAAGTCGCCTTTTTATTCATTCAACCAAAATGGATAACCTTACACTTATCCACGTTAAACTCCATCTGTCAAATTTTGGCCCATTCACCTAACCTGTACATATTCATTTGTAAATTTCTTATTTCTTCATTGCAACTTACTTTCCCACCTATTTTGGTGTCATCTGCAAATTTAGCTATAGTACCTTCTATCTCTGAATCCAAGTCATTAATATAGATTGTAAATAGTTGGGGCTCAAGGACTGAACCCTGTGGCACCCCATTAGTTACAGATTGCCATCCAGAACAAGACCCATTTTTCCCAACTCTCTGCTTTCTTTTGGGTAACAAATCCTCTATCCAAGCTAATATATTACCCCTAACTCTGTGTGATCTTATCTTGTGTATTAATATTTTGTGTGGCACCTTGTCAAAGGCCTTCTGGAAGTCCAGATATACTACATCTACAGGATCCCCACTATCCACTTTGCTTGTCACATCTTCAAGGAACTCTAGCAAATTGGTCAAACATGATTTATTCTTCATAAAACCATGCTGACTCTGATGGATTGCATTTTGACTTTCCAAATGCCCCATTACTAGTTCCTTAATAATGGATTCCAACAATTTCCCAATGACAGACATTAAACTAACTGGTCTATAGTTTCCTACTTTCTGCCTCCCCCCCCTTCCCCCTTTTTGAACAAGGGCATTATACTAGCATTTTTCCAATCCACTGGAACCTTCCCAGAATCCAGGGAATTTTGGAATATCATAGTCAATGCATCCACTATCTCCACTGTCTCCTGCTGAGATATGGCCTCCTGCTGAGAGCCTTCCTCTCTCCCTCCCTCCTCCCTCTTTGAGCAGTCTGTTCTCCACTGTGTTGTCTCTGCTTAAGCTCCCATTCATGCTGCATGCCAAGTAGGATGATAACTGCAAAATCCATGACTGGGAGCAAGTGGTCTGAGCAGAAACCTTTAGGTGATAACCAAAGGCTTCACCACATGCCATCTTACTCTCTGTAGCAATAGAAACCTCCAAGTGCTTCTAACTGGTAAAAAAAAACACTCAACAACCAACCTGAAAGCAGTTGATGGTTCCTTTAAATAGCCCTGTTAGGCACCTTTGTTCTGCAGTGTGAGGTTAAGAAAGAATGTTAATTGGAGTGTTGAGGTCAAAAATGGCATCACTGGAGTCAAATCAGAATTGCACATCATGTTCTGACTACTCTCCATTCTTTGTATGCTCCTAGCCTCCATGCTCACCAAAATGACATATGGTAGCCTGCACTCGAAGAATGCACGCATGGCGCAGATGCCATTTTGCACCCAAAACTTGCACCTGTAGTGCAGAGAAAATGGCCACTATAGTTTAAGGGTATTAGGGCAGAGCAAGGGTTAATGTGGGACTGGGGATCAGTACTGCCTGCTATGATGGAGAGAGTCACATGCTGGTAGACTGTGTCACAGAGTGTAGCAGAAGCCATCATGGAGACAGCACCCATGCAGGGTGCACCTTGGAGATGTAGTTATGAGTTGTTAATAAACAGTTTATGTTCAACGATAAAAGCCTCCAGACCTCTGAGACATCAAACAATGTTACAACAGCCACTACAGAGCTGATTTTTGCAACATATAGGTGTGATGGCGGTGATGATATGGACCAGAGGAATGAAGCCTGAAGGCTTCATAGCAAGTATAAGCTAGTCTGTAGCATTCATGCTCCACTTGTCAAAGTTTCAGAATAACATTGGCAGGGAATGTTGCCATGATTAACTGCAGTTTTTCGTAGTCTTATAGGAATGTTCTTTTGGTGCACACAATATATATGTCATGAGGAAATTATCTAAAATATCTTTTCACAGCTAATGAGAAAAGGAGATGCTGATGCAAGGAGGAAAGCTTTTTCAGCTGGTCAAAGCCTGTGGGTATGAGCAACAGTACAACACTCAGCACGGGAATTATGTTATACTGCCAAAGGAAATAGAAGTGTCATGAGTCGATTATCAAAAATTTCTTTATTCAACTTCTGCAAGATCAGTTAATGTCATAGATTGGTAGGTTGATGATTTACACCTCAAACAGAATCTCTTGTAAAAGAAATGTGTTGATGACGTTCGCTCAGAGAGGGGGAAAACATCATTGAACTGCTGCATAAACTTGGATTTCAAGATGACAGAAAATCTACCAGTCTGGCTAATGTTCTGCACTATAAAATGCCACCTACAAAAGAATGTACTTTATAAAATAATTTAGCTCCTTCTGTAAATATAAACAAAAATAAAACAACCTACTTTTTGCACAGAAATATAGCTGTTACTTTATTAAATTATTATTTTTTTCATTCATGGAATGTGGGCCTCACTGGCTAGCCCAGCATTTATTGTCTGTCCCTAATTGACCTTGAGAAGGTGGTGGAGAGCTGCCTCCTGGAACCACTGCGTCCATGTGGTGTAGGTACACCCACAGTTCTGTTAGGGAGGGAGTTCCATGGTTTTGACCCGGTGACAGTGAAGGAATGGCAACGTATTTCCAAGTCAGGATGGTGAGTGGCTTAGAGGGGGACTTCCAGATAGTGATGTTCCCATGTGTCTAATGCCCTTGTCCTACTAGAAGGTGGCAGTCGCTGGACTAGTAATACAAAGACCCAGGGTATTGCAGTGGGGACCTGGGTTTGAATCCCACCATGGCAGATGGTGGAATTTGAATTCAATAAAAATATCGAATTTAAAAAGTCTAATGATGACCAAGAAACCATTGTCGATTGTTGTAAATGCCCATCTGGTTCACTAATGTTCTTTAGGGGAGGAAATTTGCTGTCCTTCCCAGGTCTGGCCTACATGTGTTTCCAGACCTACAGCAATGTGGCTGACGCTTAAATGCCCCCTGAAATGGCTTATTAAACCTCTACAAAGTCTCAAAAAACCAGACAGGCCACTCACATCGACCTAGGCACCGCAAACAACAATGGCAATCTTGGTCCTGTTGAACCAGTCCTGCTTACTAACACCTTAGGGCTAGTGCCAAAATTGGGAGAGAGCTCTCACAGACGAATCAAGCAACAGCTTAACATAAGTCATTCCGACGGAATCATACCTTACAGATAATGTCCCAGACTCCACCATCACCATCCCTGGGTATGTCCTGTCCCACCGGCAGGATAGACCCAGCAGAGGTGGCGGCACAGCGGTATACAGTCGGGACAAAGTTGCCCTTGATGTGCTCAACATCAACTTTGGACTCCATGAAGTCTCATGGCAGCAGGTCAAACATGGGCAATGAAACCTCCTGCTGATTACCACATACTGCCCTCCCTCAGCTGATGAATCACTGCTCCTCTATGTTGTACACCACTTGAAGAAAGCACTGAGTGTGGCAAGGGCACAGAATGTACTCTGGGTGGGGACTTCAATGTCCATCACCAAGAGTGGCTTGGTAGTACCACAAATGACCGAGCTGGCCGAGTCCTATATGACTTAGCTGCTAAACTCGGTCTGCAGCAGGTGGTGAGGGAACCAACGAGTAATAAACATACTGACCTCAAATAGTTGACCTCATCCTCACCAACCTGCCTGCCGCAGATGCATCGGTCCATGACAGAATCAGTAGGAGTGACCACTGCACAGTTGTGATGACGATGTTTTGCCTTCACATTGAGGATACTCTCCATCGTATTGTGTGGCTACCACCATGCTAAATGGGATAGATTTCAAAGAGATCTATCAACTCAAGACTGGGCATCCATGAGGCACTGTGGGCCAGCAGCAGCAGCAGAATTGTACTCAAACACAATCTCTAACTTCATGGCCTGGCATATCTCCCACGCTACAATTACCATCAAGCCAAGGGATCAACCCTGGTTCAATGAAGAGTGCAGGAAGGCATGCCAGGAGCAGCACCAGGCATACCTAAAAATGAGGTGTCAACCTGGTGAAGCTATAACACAGGACTACTTGCATGCCAAACAGCATAAGCAGCAAGTGACAGACAGAGCAAAGCAATCTCAACCAACGGATCAGACCTAAGCTCTGCTGTCCTGCCACATCCAATTGTGAAAGTGGACAATTAAACAACTCACTGGAGGAGGAGAATCCATAAATATCCCCATCATCAATGATGGAGGAGCCCAGCACATCAGTGCAAACAATATAGGGCTGAAGCATTTACTACAATCCCAGAGGTCCCCAGCATCACAGATGCCAGTCTTCAGCCAATTCAATTCACTCCACGAGAAATGGCTGAAGGCACTGGATAATGCACAGGCTGTGGGCCCTGACAATATTCTGGCAATAGTACTGAAGACTTGTGCTCCAGAACTTGCCGTGCCCCAAGCCAAGCTGTTCCAGTAAAGCTACAATACTGGCATCTACCTGGCAATATGGAAAATTGCCCAGTTATGTCCTGTACACAAAAAGCAGGACAAATCCAATCCGGCCAATTACCACCCCATCAGTCTACTCTCGATCATCAGTAAAGTAATGGAAGGGGTCATTAACAGTGCTATCAAGCGGCACTTGCTTAGCAATAACCTGCTCACTGGTGCCCAGTTTGGGTTCCACCAGGGCCACTCAGCTCCTGACATCATTACAGCCTTGGTTCAAACATGGACAAAAGAGCTGAACTCCAGAGGTGAGGTGAGAGTGACTGATCTTGACATCAAGGCCACATTTGACCGAGTGTGGCATCAAGGAGCCCTAGCAAAACTGGAGTCAATGGGAATTGGGGAAAACCCCACCACCAGTTGGAGTCATACCTAGCACAAAGGAAGATGGTTGGGGTTGTTGGAGGTCAGTCATCTCAGCTCTAGGACATCACTGCAGGAGTTCCTCAGGGTAGTGTCCTCAACCCAACCATCTTCAGCTACTTCATCAATGGCCTTCCTTCCATCATAAGGTCAGAAGTAAGGATGGTGACTCCTCAGGTACTGAAGCAGTCCATGTCCAAAACAACAATTCCTGGACAATATATAGGCTTGGACTGACAAGTGGCAAGTAACATTCGTGCCACACAAGTGCCAGGCAATGAACAAGTGAGAATCCAACCGTCACCCCTTGACGTTTAATGACATTACCATGAATCCCCTACTACCAATATCCTGGGGCTTACCATTGACCAGAAACTGAATTGGACTAGCTATATCAATACTATGGCTACAAGAGCAGGTCAGAGTCTAAGAATCCTGTGACATGTAACTCACCTCCTAACTCCCCAAAGCCTGTCCACTATCTACAAGGCACAAGTCAGGAGTGTGATGAAATACTCTCCCCTTACCTGGATGAGCGCAGCTCCCACAACCCTCAAGAAGCTTGACACCTTCCAGAACAAAGCAGCCCATTTGATTGGCACCACATCCACAAACATTCACTCCCTCCACCACTGACACACAGTAGCAGCAGTGTGTACCATCTGCGAGATGCATTGCAGGAATTCACCAAGGTTCCTTAGACAGCACCTTCCAAACTCACGATCGCTACCATCTAGAAGGACAAGGACAGCAGATAGATGGGAACACCAACAGCCGGAAGTTCCCCTCCAAGTCACTCACCATCCTGACTTGGAAATATATCGCCATTCCTTCGCTGTCTCTGGGTCAACATCCTGGAACTCCCTTCCTAACAGCACTGTGGGTGTTCAAGAACACAGCTCACCACCACCTTCTCAAGGGCTACTAGGGTTGGGCAATAAATGCTGGCTCAGCCAGCTAAGCCCACATCCCATGAATGAATTAAAAAAAGGAGGCTTGATGAGTTCCTGCAGTATATCTTGCACATGATACACATTGCTGCCACTGTATATCAACAGTGGAGGGAGTGAATGTTTGTGGATGCAGTGCCAATCAAGCAGGTCCTGAATGGTGTTGAGCTTCTTGAGTGTTGTTGGAGCTGCATTCATCCAGGCAAGTGGAGAGTATGCCATCAAACTCCTGGCTTGTGCCTTGTTAGATGGTGGACAGACTTTGAGGAATCAGCAGGTGAATTACTCATCACAGAATTCCTAGCCTCTGACTTGCTCTTGTAGCCACAGTATTTATATGGTTGGTCAAATTCAGTTTCTAGTCAATGGTAACCCTCAGGATGTTGATAGTTGAGGATTCAGCGATGGTAATGCCATTGAATGTCATGGGGTTAGATTCTCTCTTGTTGGAGATGATCATTACCTGACACTTTTGTGGCACGAAAGTTGTTTGCCACTTGTCAGCCCAAGCCTGGATATTGTCCTGATCTTGCTGCATTTGGACATGGGCTGTTTCAGTATCTGAGGAATCGTGAATGGTACTGAACATTGTGCAATCATCAGTGAACATCCCCACGTCTGACCTTATGATGGAAGGAAGGTCATTGATGAAGCAGCTGAAGATGATTGGGCCAAGAACACTATCCTGAGGAACTCCTGCAGTGATGTCCTGGAACAGAAATGATTGATCTCCAACAACCACAACCATCTTCCTTTTTTGGTAGGTATTACTCCAACCAGTGAAGAGCTTTCCTCCCAGTTCCTACTGACTCCAGTTTTTCTAGGACTTCTTGATGCCACACTTGGTCAAATGCTGGCTTGATGTTAAGGGCAGTCACTCTCACGTGATCCCTGGAGTTCAGCTTTTTCATCCATATTTGAACCAAGACTGTAATGATGTCAGGAGCTGAATGATCCTTGCAGAACCCAATTACCAGTCAGTGAGAGGGTTTTTGCTAAGCAAGTGCCACTTGATAGCACTATTGATGTCCCCTTCCATCGCTTTACTGATGAGCAAGATTGGATTGATGGGTGGTAATTGGCTGGGTTGGATTTGTCTTGCTTTTGTGTCCAGGACATACCTGGGTAATTTTCCACATTGCTGGGCAGATACAGTGTTGTAGCTGTACTGGAACAGCTTGACGAGGGGCACGGCAAGTGGAGTACAAGTCTTCAGTGCTATTGCCAGAATACCATCAGGGCCCATGGCCTTTGCAATATTCATTGCTTTCATCATACCCTGATATCACATGGAGTGGATTGAATTGATGGCAGGCAGCATTTGCAAAATACTAGAATGTATTCACATCTAACACTTAGATTTATGTTCTTCCAATAGAAGAAGAAGAATATTCTGCATGTGTTCATTTTGGTACACAAAGTACTTGGCTGGACCATTGACCAATGATCTATCCCTGTGGAAACAGATATAATTGTGAAAAGGAGAACATCAAAATCAACGCTGTTTCAAGTAGTCATTGATAACTGTATTTTAGTGTTTCTTCCCCCATGTTTGAACTAAATTTGTTTTTGTTAAAGGTGATTTCCTTATTAATGGATATGTTTAATAAATATGCCCTTTTAAAAAATGCATCTCCAGTAAATACAGCTGTTAACCTTGAGGAAATTAGCAGTGACATTTCTGACCAACGAGGTACAGATTTCAAACCCATTTAGTCATGTTGAGTTGGTTTTGTTTCAAAAAGCAACACACAGGCTCCTGATGGCTTGCTCATTGAATGAACAAGCCATACAAAGCAAGCTTGTTCCCAGTCTATGCTGCGCTATCTAATCTCAGATTAGAGGATCTAGAATTTAATTAACTACCCATGAGTTAAATATAATAGATACATATGTATATATTGGCAAATGAGAACAAGTTCAGCAATCATTGAATAGCCTTAAGATGTTTCTTGCTGAGGCTTACAAAAGAATAAGGGCTGACTGTGCATTACTCAGTGCTTCACCAAGGAAGCAATGAATTTAGGAGGTGAAGGGATTTGTGGAAATGAAAATTATTTTTTAACAAATGGCCTTGCTCAAAAGTAGATCACATTTTTTTAAGAACAGAATTAGTGCTTGTCACTAATTAGGAGCGAAGGTTCAGGAATCAGGACAAGTCAGTAAGTGGATTGTTTCGTGCTATCATTCATGCTACAATTACTGCTTGATTATTCCTTTACCTTTTTACTTAATATTTGTGCAAGGGACACCCAGCTTCACTTGCTGCACAACTCTTAAGATATAAAAATTCGTTTCTCTGCTGGGCGCTGCACACAATTTCCATTCTCATGTTTTCACTTCTAGGCTTTCCTGCAAGTTAAAGTTCTTTGTGGCTATCTTTGTTAAAAATATGAACCTCAAAAGAGTATAGGAACTGCCCAATGTTTATATCTGCCCCAAATGTTATGTTCTACAATTGGTATTTGAGTATTAGTATGGGAGAAGATTAAGGTAGGTGCATTTATAATATGATTGGTATGAGACTATCACTCGGAGGTCTCTTTAAATATTTGTTCATAGGATGTGAGAAGCACTGGGAAAGCCACATTTATTACCCATCCCTCGTTCCCCTGTGGAGGTGATGGAGGATCACCTTGAATCACTTGTGTTCATTCAGTAGGGGATTCCCAAGACATTCACTCAGTGATATGAAGGATGGCAGTGTGTGTCCAGATATGTAACTTTGAGGAGAATTTGGAGTTGATAGTGTTCCCATGATGTTCTTGCCCTTTTGGGTGGTAGAGGTTGCAGTGCTGGGAAGTGGTCAAGAATTAAACTTGGCAAGTTATTGCAGTATTTTTTTTTATTCATTCATGGGATGTGGGCTTCGCTGCCTGGGCCAGCATTTGTTGCCCATCCCTAGATGCCCTTGAGAAGGTAGTGGTGAGCTGCCTTCTTGAACCACTGCAGTCCATCTGGTGTAGCTACACCCACCGTGCTGTTAGGAAGGGAGTTCCAGGATTTTGACTCAGCGGCAGTGAATGAATGGCAATATATTTCCAAGTTAGGATAGTGAGTGACTTGGAGGGGAACTTCCAGGTGGTAGTGTTCCCATTTAGCTGCTGCCCTTGTCCTTCTAGGTAGCAGTGCTCATGGGTTTGGAAGGCGTTGTCAAAGGAGCCTTGGTGAATTCCTGCAGTGCATCCCGTCCACTCACCACCTGCTGCAGACTCAGTCTAGCAACTATGTCATTTAGGACTCAGCCAGATCGGTGCTACCGAACCACTCTCAGTGATGGACATTGAAGTCCCCCACCCAACGTACATTCTATGCCCTTGCCACCCTCTGTGCTCTCTCCAAGTAATGTTCAACATGGAGGAGCACTGATTCATCAGCTGAGGGAGGATAGTAGGTGGTAATCAGCAGGAGGTTTCCTGCCATGAGACTTCATGGGGTCTGGAGTCAATGTTGAGGGTTCCCAGGGCAACTCCCTCCTGACTGTACACAATTTTGCCACCACCTCTGCTGGGTCCGTCCTGCCGGTGGGACAGGACATATCCAGAGATGGTGATGGTGGTGTCTGGGACATTATCTGTGAGGTTAGATTCCATGAGGATAACTATGCCAGGCTATTGCTTGACTGGAACAAAAACAGAATTACCTGGAAAAACTCAGCAGGTCTGGCAGCATCGGCAGAGAAGAAAAGAGTTGACGTTTCGAGTCCTCATGACCCTTCAACAGAAGGTTCTGTCGAAGGGTCATGAGGACTCGAAACGTCAAATCTTTTCTTCTCCGCTGATGCTGCCAGACCTGCTGAGTTTTTCCAGGTAATTCTGTTTTTGTTTTGGATTTCCAGCATCCGCAGTTTTTTGTTTTATTGCTTGACTGGTCTGTGAGACAGCTCTGCCAGTTCTGGCACTATACAGTCAAAAGCGCTGTAATTGCCACTGCCAGGTTTTATTCCTTTTTTGTGTCTTTGTACCATTTTGTTACAACTGAGTGGCTTGCTAAGCCATTTCAGAGTCAACATGTCAGCCAGACCAGGTAAGGACAACAGATTTCCTTCTCTAAAGCGGCATTAGTGAACCAGATGGGTTTTTACAACAATCATGGTCATCATTGGACTTTTAATTACTTTTGAATTCAAATTCCACTATTTGCTGTTGCAGGATTCGAACCCAGGTCCCCAAAGGATTACCCTGTGTCTCTGGATCACTAGCCCAGCGACAACACCACTATGTCATTGCCTTCCCATATGTTAATACCTATATAAATACTTGTATAGGAAAGGGTGGATTGCTATGTCTTGGCTCCTTGAGCAAATTATAGCTGCACTCATCCAAGTGAATCATCCCTACTACATTCCTGTATTGTGACTTGTCGATGATGGAGAGGCATTAAGGATGAGGGGGTTGTCCTGACAGGCTGAGTAAATTGAGCCTCTTTTCTCTGGAATTTAGAAGGATGAGAACTGATCTCATTGAAACAGACAAGATTCTGAAGCAACTTGACAGGCTAGGTGCTGAGAGATTGCTTCCGCTATTGGGGAATCTAAAACACAGGGGCACAGTCTCAGGATAAGGGGCCGATCATTTTGGACCGAGATTAGAAATTACTTCACTCAAAGGCTTGTGAATTTTTGGAATTCTCTATCCTAGCGGGTTGTGAATACTCCCATCATTGAATATATTTAAGACTGGGATTTGGTCTCTCAGGTAATCAAGGGACATGTGGAATGGACAGCAAAATGGACTTGAAGCCCAAGATCAGCCATGATTGGAGCATTTGTAATATAATAATAATACTCCTGCTCCTATTTCTTGTATTCTCGTAAAGAGGTCAGAAGGTGAGTCACTCATCAGAGTATCCAGACTCTGCCTTCTTCTTGGAACCACAATGCTCATATGATTGATTCAGTTAAGTATCTGGTCAATGGTGACCTACAGCTTTTTTTTAATCATGGGGGACTTAGTGATTTTGGTACTGTTGAATATTCCGAGGGGGTGGTTGAGCCTTTTGTTAGTGGTGGTCATTGCCTGGCACTTAGCATAAATGTTACTTGCCACTTGTCAGCCTGGATGGCATCCATTTCCCGTTGTGGAATGGAGCTGAACACTGCAGAATTGTCAGCAAGTAGACCAATTCCTGACTTGGGCTGACATTGCCTGAGATTTATCTTATCCAATCCAATCGGCCTGTCTTTTATTTCTCTTGGTGTTCTCTTTTGTAGCAGTTGCTTTCTATGGAGACATTAGAAGATAGGTGTATTGCATTTTGGGACACAGGAGCTACATGTAGGTGGGATGGATAAGGGTGGCAGATTCTCTTCCCTGAAGGTTTTCACAACAATCTAGCAGCTGTCATGGTAATTTTCCATTTACCAGATTTATTGAATTCAATTTCATAATCTGCCACAAAAAGACTGGAACTCATGATTTCTGGGTTGTTTATTCAGTCCTGGAACCATTAGGCTGCTGAATCCTGGACTCACTTTAATGTGAGGTCAGAAAAGTATTTTTGTGCTTGTTTTTTTAATGATAAGAATACCACGATGAGTGTAATGAGCCTATGTGTGGCTGCAATCTTGAAGCACTCATATGTATTTGCAATCACTTAAAATAGTATAAAGCACATTGATCTAGCAAGCATAACCCTGAACCCCGATTGAAGGCATTGTTGTTCATAAAAATCATGATGAATGTATTTGATTCGCTTATCCCATTGGATAAAAAGTGTGCTGACATTGTGTTAACAAAAGCGTTAACATATATTAAAATATTACAGGCACAGAACTTATTATATTATGAATTTAGTGAGCTCCTGACACTACTGATTGTCCAATGCTACCAGATGACCTTAGATATTTTGCCATAATTACCTCTTCTTCTGCAATCCCAAACGCTTTACCTATTCGGCCTTGCTCTTTCTTTTTCTTTATTTCTCTTTGCCTCTTTCTCTCTCCCTCTTTCCCTTGTGTTTGCATCTCTTTTCCTCTCTACACACTCCAAGTACCCTGACACAATCTTACTGATCCAAAAGCAACACAGCCCATTGTGAGTGCAGTATAGCTTCTCACTCTACGCCACCTGTGACTGAGCCCATCAACCAACTCCTCACCTGACTAAGCTTTCATTGCCAGATCCAATCCCCTACCTCAGCTTATTTGCTGCTGAAATCCTCATTTATGCCTTTGTCACCTCTGGACTTGACTATTCCAATACTCTCCTGGCTGGCCTCCCATCTTGCAGCCTATATAAACTCGAGGCCTTCCAAAACACTGCTGTCCATATCTTAACTCACACCAAGAGCAGGATTTTGGGTTTTGGATTGGGACCTCAACATCAGGATCAAAAGGGGGTCATGACACTGCACTGTGCGGTAAACAATCACCTGGCAGTGATTTTTCCAGAATTAGCCAATTAGTGGTCAGAGAAGGGGTCCACCATCCATTTAAGGACAATGGGTGGGCTCTCGAAGCTGGAGGACCAATAGGCCCATCTCATGCTTTCGGATGATGGTGCTGAGGTGTGACACATAGATGAGAAATAGGAGGGGGGCCAAGGATAGATCCTCAAGGGATACTGGACGTAATGGTGCTGGAACAGGAAGAGAAGCCATTACAAGTGTTTCTCTGGCTACAGTTTGGAACCAGATGAGAACAGTCTCACTCAGCTAGGTGACAGTGGAGAGGTGTTGGAGCTGGGGGTGTGGTCAGCTGTGCCAGAAGCTGCAGGCAGGTCGAGAAGGATGAGGAGGGATAGTTTACCTTTGTCACAGTCACACAGGATGTCATTTGTGATTTTGAAAAAATATGTTTTGGTTCTGTGGCAAAGTTGGAAACATGATTGGAGCGATTTAAACCTGGAGTTTAGAGTACAGGTTTGGAATGCAACAGCACATTTAAGGATTTTGGGAAGATAAGGAAGTTTGGAGATAGGGTGGCAGTTTGCAAAAGTAGTGGGACCAAACTTTGTTTTTTTTGAGTGTAGGGTTGATGACAATAGATTTAAAGGTGGACAGAGTACCTGAAGAGAGAGAACCATTAACACAGGAACTAGGAGGGAAAGTTGGGTGCTCAGAGGCTTAATGGGAATGGGGTTGAGGGAACTGGAGGTGGCTCTTATAGGCAAGATGAGCTTGGAGAGGACTTGCGGAGAAATAAGAGAGAAACTGGAGAAAGGTGTGAGATGCCAGGCACTTGCTGAACAATACCACGGGAGCTCAGGTGTAAATGATTGAATCACAGAGGTGTTTCTGCATCCCTTTGAAAGGGAACACTGCACTTACTGCCATTTCAGCCATTCAAACTTCATGTCAAAAGGCCAATGTTTTCTAAATGTTGGGTTGATTTCGTCCCAAAACAACATTCAGCCAAAAGCAAAAGGAACTGCTTCTTATCCTGAGGTCACAGTACACAATTTAATTCTTTAGGTTTTCCTTGTGTTGATTTATTTTGCAGCTGATGCAAAGGTGAGATACGAAAGCCAAGGAACTGCAAGCAGATTTGGATGCTTTGATAAGACACTGATTTAGAGGGGAAAAAAAACTGTCTAGCAGTTTTAAGGAAAAAGATTGTCTGAATATTTTACTACAGATGCTTCCTGTAAGAAAGGGCAAGACTAACTCAGGAGCCCATTTTGTGGATTTCAATTGACTGATTCAAAGCTTAGGTGTGACAATAACGCTGCCAATAGTAAGCTGTAAGATCTATATCTACTGGGTACAGGTTATACTCTTAACTAATTGGAAAAGATTACCAATAGATTTGAAATGCAGAAGTATTCTTGAGCACTTGCATGTGCAATAGTTTTATATTAACGATAGCTTTATAATGTTCACTTGAAATGTTTAATGATTGTTCATTCTCTATTAATTCCAATTTCAAATTTCAATGGCATCCTAAACCCCCACTATTTACAAGGTAGATGTGGGGCATGTACAAGGATATCCTGGCAGGACTGGGGACTTTGTGAATTTAAGGCAGGAATTCATTCCATGGTTTCTTCCATTTCCTGGCCAAATTGAAAAATTACAAAAAAAAACAGTGGCAAAGGGATGCTGGTAGGGACACCAGGGGATGGCCCCTAGCTGGCAAGCACAATCATGGGACAGGTTTCAGCTGGATTGGAGGCAAGGGTTAGCAATCTTGATAACAATGTAGGCTTCAGCTGGCTGGGGGAGAGGTTTCGAAATTGCAGGGTAGGTTTTATTTGGGTGGGGGTGGGGCTGGTCCAGGCTGCAGATTGGAGCTGGGCGGTGGGCAGGTATCGCCAACGATCTTGGCAGAGGATAGAGAGAGACCCTTGATCAGCGGTAGAGAGGTTGAGGCCGGGGTGAGGAGGGGGTGTTCTCCTAGCTCCTCCTGGCTCACAGAAGTGCTACAAAAAGCATTTACCTTTTGGATTCAACAACTCTGGCCTCCATTTTACTGCCAGGTTTCCTGAGCCCTCAGAAACATGGTTGGCAGCTGGTTAAATTTAAATCAGACTTCCAATTACACTGCCAGAAAGTGATTTAAAATTGATAATGAAGTGTCTAGACTCTCGAAAACAGGACAGACACAGGCCACACATCCCATCACCGTGGGAACAGCAATGGATCATATTGCCAGTTCGTCAGGATTTAATGCACAACTGACCTCCTCCCACCCATCATGGATAGGGTTAATACGTGCTTGAAGCTCAATTAGCATTATTTTAGATAAGAGATTGGCTGATTGGTCACTGATTTTCCTCACTCCTTTCCCCCACATGCAAATTAGCAGAGAGTGCCATGTTCATGGGGTACATTGCACATGTGGAGGATATACTTGTCCAAACTTCCAGCCTCCGGGCAGTAAGATAGCCAAATGTCCTGTGTGGCAGGTTTTTCCTCTGGTAGGCCTTTGAGTTGAGAGCAAGAATTGAAACTACATTCGCAAGTGTAAGAAAGAAAGAACTTACATTTATATTATTCCTTTTAAGACCTCAGCAAATCTATTGTTTACAATCTATAGCAATGACTTAGATGAAGGGACCAAATATATAGTTGCTAAATTTGCTGATGATACAAAGATAATAAAGTAATTATTTAATGATTGTTGATTCTCCATTAATTACAATTTCAAATTTCAATTGTGTTCTAAAGCCCCTCTATTTACAAATGGGGCTATGTTCAAGGATGTCCTGACAGGACTGGGGACCTGGGGATATTAAGACAGGAATTCATTCCATGGGCAGGATTTTCCTGTCGGCGAGGGGGGGCGGGGCCCGCTTGCCAACGCATAAAATGATGCACAGTGACATCGGGCAGAACTCCTGAAGTCACTGCACTCCAGTTAAATTTTCAGGTAGGCGGGGGCTCAGCAAAATCAGCTGTGTGCCTGCCAACCTGTCAATGGCCAATTGGGGCCATTGACAGAGTAATTAAACTAATTAACGGACCTGTCCGTCCAAACTTAAGGTTGGCGGGCAGGCCAGGAGCCCTGGCGGGAATTAGAAAAAGCATGAAACCTCATCCACAGGCGGGATGAAGTTTCATGTAGGGTTTAAAAAATTTAGAGTTTCTTTAAGAATTATGGACATTTCCCAACTCATGTGACAGTGTCACATAAGGGGACATGTCAGGGAATTTATTCTTTCTTTTTTTAATACTTTTAGCAGCACTTAGCCTCAGGGAGATGAGTGTGCTCTTTCGTCACACTGTACGGGCTTTAATTGGCCCGCCCACGTAAAATGGCGCCGTGCCCCGATGGGGGGCACTGATCGGAGGCGTGTCTGTGCGCACCCACAGTCCAACTTCCCCCCCAACGGGGGGAAAATCCTTCCTCGTGTTTTCCTCCATTTACTGAACGAATTGAAAAATTGCAGGAAAACCTGTAGCAAGAGGACATAAAGAGTATGCAAAGGGATAAGGATAGGTTAAGTGAGTGGGCAAAAATTTAGCGGATGGAGTATATTGTGGGAAAATGTGAACTTGTCCACTTTGGTAGGAAGAATAGAAAAGCAGCATATTATTTAAATTGAGAGAGATTGCAGAACTCTGAGGTGCAGAGGGATCTGAGTGTCCTGGTATATGAATCAGGAAAAGTTAGTATGCAGGTTCAGCAAATAATTAGGAAGGCAAATGGAATGTTGTCATTTATTGCAAAGGGAATGGAATATAAAAGTGGGGAAGTTTTGCTAAAGTTGTACAGGACATTGGTGAGACCACATTTGGAGGACTGTGTCCACTTTTGGTCTCCTTATTTAAGAAAAGACATAATTACATTAGAATCATTACAGAGAAGGTTCACCTGATTGATCCCTGGATTATCTTATGAGAAAAGGTTGGACAGGTTGGGCCTATATGCATTGGAGTTCAGAAGAATGAGAGGCGATCTTATTCAAACACACAAAATCCTGAGGGGACTTGGCAGGGTGGATGCTAAAAGGATGTTCCCCCTTGTGGAAGAGACTAAAATTAGGGGAGACATTTTAAAAATAAGGGGCCTCCCATATAAACCTGAAAGGATAAGATTTCTTTCACTCTCAGAGGGTTGTAAGCCTGTGGAATTCTCTTCCCCAGTGAGCAGTGGAGATAGGGCCATTGAATATTGACTAACAAGGGAGTCAAAGCTATAGGGATTAGGCAGGAAAGTGGAGTTGAGGCCACAATCAGATCAGCCATGGTCTTATCATATGGCAAAGCTGAATGGCCTACTCCTGCTCCTAATTGGTATGTTTGTATTGAGCTCAAATGTCTGGGATGGGTATATTGAGTCCACAACTTCCTCACTAAGGTGACAGTGCAGTTGCTGAAGCACAGGCCTGAAGCTGTGAACTCATGGTGGCTCACCTTCTGACTAGAAAGTCCAAATGAATGTTGGTGATGCCAGGTGCGGAAAAAGAAAAAGGTTTTTAGCAGCCAGTGCTTTATTATTGACATTTTGGAGCCTTTTTAAAAAGTAGAGCTAACATTGTGTGAAAGAGAATAAAACAACATAAGGCTTGGTTGTTAAAGGTGATCGGTTGAGCATCGAATTTGTGAGTAATGTAGTTCTGGCTCTGAACCAGATTTCTTGTACAGTGACAGTTGGGTGTCTTGAACAAGAAAATGAGACTGAGGGTTGTTATCTAATGGTTCCATGACCAGAAATTTGTTCATGTTGCTAGTTAAATTGAGATTTTTTGTTCAAACTTGCATTTGAAATGAATGGTCAAATGCCAGACGATCACTCAAGACATGAGGCAGTCTTTATCTGTTTATCTGTTTTTTGCTGGAGAATGAGTTTTGCCAACTTTAAGCCAGACCATAAAGCAGGGTGTTGCTACAATAGAACATCCATCTCTGGGACAGAACAATACAGCTTCTCAACTAGCTCCACCTACCAATGGTGGTTACTGAAATGTTTGTGGGTCAGATGTTCTGGCTCTTCAAGCTGGAATCAAGGACATGGTCTCAATGCCTAGTAGACCTTGGTTTGTCAGGGATTTGAGCTGCATTTGGAACATTGGCTCCAGTGATTTGAGTGGATCCGGTGAGGTGGAGGAGAAAAGAAATGGAGTTAGGGGCAAAGATGAGAAGGGGCGGTGATGAAGGAACATTGGAAGATAGCACTCTTGTTGCATTCCACACATTGAACAAGGATGGCTAATTTTTGTTTCCTCATCTTCTTTTCCTACTTCAGTAAACAAGAATCGTCTATGACCAAAAACCATCAAAGGTCTATTTAAAATTCCACTTTCATTGCAGTCTAAGGTCAAATTGAGGCAAGTTTACTTGGAATGATTGATTGTAAAAATATAAGATACAAGTTACAGGAAAAGATACAACAGAGAATAGCATACTGATCATCAGATTCTGGTCTTTACGTTTTCAAGGTTACATACAAACATCCGAACAAGGAGCAGGAGTGGGCCATTTGGCCCTCTGAGCCTGCTCCACCATTTAATAAGATCATGGCTGATCTGATAGTAACCTCAAATCTGCATCCCACCTATCCCCGATAACCTATCACCCCCTTGCTTACCAAGAATCTACCCACCTCTGCCTTAAAAATATTCAAAGACTCTGTTCCACTGCCTTTTCAGGAAGAGAGTTCCAAAGACTCATGACCCTCAGAACAAATTTTGCCTCATCTTTTTAAGTGTTCAAAGTTTAACAGTTTGTTCAATGTGCGGATGAGATATGGCATTGGACGATTCTTGAATCTTATTGTTTTTCATCTTAATTCAGTTAGTTGTTTTGAATTATGTAGCTGGTAGCCACTGGTAGCAAGTAATGAAGTTTGGAGGTTGGCAATGATCTTGCAAAAGAGCAGCAGAGTTTGTTCTGTCTGTCCCCAAGTGTCTCCAGACTGCATTCGTGTAAGGCATCTAAATAACTATGGTGGTTAGGGCCAAGAATGACTTTGTAGGCCCTTTTCCGAACACTTTCAATAGCTTAAAATTGCTGCTTAAAGGAAACAGGACAAAGAGGGAAAAGAACTCAAGGAATAGGGTTGGTTAAAGTTAGAATGAGATTTGAAGTGGAAGCCATGGAGAGACAGAGACACTTCATATGTAATGACACTTGAGTCGTTCTTCAGATTTAAAGGCTGCTGATTCTAACTACTTCTTTATACACATTATGCAACCAACTATCAGGAAAATAGGTTGCACTGTACTCGGGTTGATGAATGGCTGACTTTATAATTGTGTGACAGCGGTGGGTTATTGTACATCAGATCAGGTAAGATCTATGTGCCTTATACCCCAAACCAGGGACAAATGTAAGGTCTTTGATTTCATGTATATAAAGAAGTAGTTAAACTCAACATCCACTAAACCTGAAGAATGACTCTGGCATCATTGTCTGTGGGAGAAACTCTCGATGGCTTCCACTTCATATCTCATTCTAACTTTATCCCAGTCCTTGAGTCCTTTTCCCTCCTTGCCCTGATTCTTTAAGTGCATGCCATCTATCACTTGCCTTTGACTATCAGGGAACTTAATCACATTGGGGAATGAGAGGGTCTCATACAACTGATTTTTCTAAATCATATTTCCAAATTCTCCTGGGATGAATGTTTGCGCTGTGGCAGAAATATACATTGAGGAAGAATCCAAGTAAGTGAGACAAATAAATGAATCAGCCTATTGAAGATCATGTCCAAGATAAACAAACCATTCCATTTATGCTGAAGAGATTGAACCCACCCTCAACCCCAAAATCAAACCCATTACTGTTTTCCTTTCTGCCCTTGAGTCTCAAACATAAATTTAATTTAGCTGTTAAATAAGATCCACCAACTTCTGTCTGAAATTCAAATCTGTGTTTAATTTAAGTTTTTCAGTGGAGGAATTAGGGGAATTTCTTTGCACACACACTGCTGGGAATGTGGAATCAGCTGTGGAATGGAGCGGTTGAAGCAGATAACATTGATGTATTGAAGAGGAGGTTTGATGTGCCAATGAGGGAGAAAGAAATTGTGATTTGGGTGTAGAGTGGGAGTAGCAAATTAGAATGAGAAGCGACTTGTGTGGGGAATAAACATTGACATGGACCAGAGGAACTGAGACACAAGAACAATGGTCCCAGTACTTGAGGGGAAGGGGTCAACAGCAGGGGAACACGCTTAAATGAATCAGGACAAAGAAAGAAAAGGACTTAAGGAATGGGTTAAAGTTAGAATGAGATTTGAAATGAAAGTCACAGAGAGCCTCTCCCCACACATACTGACTGTTGGCTCATTCTTCAGTGTAAAATGCTGCTGGGTTCACCCACTTCTTTGTACATATGAAATAAAAGATTTTACTTCTGGGTGGGAAACCCAGAAGGATAGGTTTCCTGGACATACATAACAGCAAGACATATTTCACATGTTTCTTGCCCGACATCCAGCCTGATAGACAGGAGCTGAGAACAGGTAGGGAGAGAGAGAGCTATCAGTTGGATAGGGATCGATTCAGGGTGACCAACTACAATGAAATAAAATATGGGACACTTCAACCAGGTAGGGATGGGGGCATAGTGCTGATGACCCTGAGAGTGGGGGGCTGAGAGTGACATAGATCATGGTCAGGGGAGAGCACGAAGGTGGGGTATGTTCATGGGGGTGGGAGTCGGCAATTGTGAAGCTGAAAATAGATAAACTTGTTGGTTCTGGAGAAAACGTTTCTGCTACTCGTAGCCCACTGATCTGGCCCGTCTTAGCTTTTACTACGTCCCAGGAAACCTAACAAATTGGGTTCAAAGTAAAAAGCTTGTTAAAATGGGGGACTTCTTAACGACTGACTCACCTCCGCAGAGCTGATTGGTTGCCCACTGGCTTTTCCACCTCTATTAAAACCGCAAGTAAGCAGTTTGAGACAATGTTTGAATTTTTTCTCAAACTCAGGTGTTCTTGTGACTCAAGTTAATCCCAATGGTGTTTGTATTTGCTGTTTCCTAAATTTATTTTCAGCTGATGCTTCCCTGAAGTTAGAAGTAGGATAGATAAGAGAATTTTTTATGACTTTTAAGTTAAATCACAAGGATTCTTTTAATCAAGTGGCAAGACATGGCACTTATTCAAGATTCCTTGGCTTTCATTCCCATATCACCATATGCTATTCTGTCTTCTCCAATCCTCAGTTTCCTTATGCATGTTGAGCAATCCAACTTGTGCTCATGATGCAGAATCAACCGTTTGACAATTAAGATAATGATTTTTCGATGATCCATTTATTGCAAATAAAGGGTGTTGGTTGTGCAACTATGTTAAGTTGGTCATTTGAGAAGCACTTTGATTTGACTGCCTATTTCTCTCGGCTGCATCATCTAATGTTGCCTCTGAATTTTCAATCTCTTTGTTTCAGTTGCATGAGGTTATGCAGTTTTTATTAAGTCGGGGATAATGGAGTTGACTTTCTTCCAGATTCTACATTGTCAAGTTTTCCTGGAACCGAAGGAAATAAACAGCCTGCCCTTAACGCAAAAGCAGAATGCAGCGGATGTTAGAAATCGTAAATGAAAAAAAAACTGAAAATGCTGGAAATGCTCAGCGGTTCAGGGAACAACTTTGGAGAGAGAATTAGAGTTAACAGGCAGAATTGTCAATTCGGCTGGAATGGCAACGCCCGAAAATTGGCATCGAGGAGCCACGTGCCGGCTTGCTGGCATGTTCCCGCCTCCAGGCCATTTTAATTCAGGGATGAGTGAAGGGTTTCTAACCTCCTACCCGAGAATGGCAGGTGCCCCACCTTCCCACCTTCTGGGAAGGCTCTCTGGCCACTAATTGGCCATCCCTACAGAAATAGCTTCAGTTGTTTGATAGCAATGCGGCGCAGGATTGGACCCAGATTTTCACTCAACTTCGGGGTCCTAACCCCAAAACAAACGTCCAGCTCAGCTGCATAACCTTTTAGCAGTCTGCCCAAATATAAAAGGCTGAAATATAGCTATCAGGTGGACCTGCCTGAAACAGGCATTTGACCAATTTTTATATGTATATTCAAGATCCTTTCCCAAAATTGGACTGCCCTGAATGCAACCTGTGCTGAGCCTACTGATTTCTGGATACCTGACCTGTAGTCTATAAAGGGACTGCTGGAGGCTGTTACCAGAGAGTAACAGGGGTTGTCCTCCCAGCTTTATAGCCATCCAGAAAGCCAATGCCTGGCCCTGCTTGGCATCATCCCAATCGTTTCAGCACCCTACCATCTGGCTTTTAACACTCACTGTCCCTCCTTGGTCTCCTCTTCCATCCTCCAGCCCCCACACCTCCCACTGTCTTTCCTAAAAACTGCCTGCATTTATATCTGCTCAACTAGTAGGCTGCCAGGGCATGCACAGCAGGCATTCTTAGCTTGCCAGCCTACGAATTTTGATCAGGAATCAGTCGCTGCACCAAGTTTGTGTTCATCGCCTGCCGCTATCTAATTTCACCCCGAGTAAAGTCAGTGTGACAGGAATTGGGTGATACTTTCCAATGAACACCATTGTGCCATATCAGTAAGATGTGAGTTTTAGCTTTCTGCCTATTACCTGTTGCTGAAGGGAGAAGACGAGTTGTACACAACCACATAAAATTAGCAGAATGGAGAAATGAAGTTCCCTGAAAAGTCAGACTGAAACTGAGACCAACATACAGACAGAATGGAAAACAAATGTTTAAAATTTTAGGACATGTTGAGGATAATGCCAGAGCTTCCCTCATACAACACCATCAGGATTGGTATACTTTATATCATATAGTTTTAATTAAAGCTAAAAAAAACAGTTTGTTGGCAGCCTTTCATAAAACCAAGGGTCAAAATTGGTTGCTATGACTCATTTCCTCAGTGAGAATCAACTGTTGTAGCCAGAACTTTCATTCACAAATTGGTCCACCAGTAAAACCTAAAGATGTGGGTTGGTGTGTATCCAAGACTTGCACAATCCAAGAAAAGCGATGAGTCATCTTCCCCTAGTGCATTCATTGCATTGAACTTTCAAGTCAATTGTGATAACGCTGGAAATAAAAAGTGGACCAACTCAAGAGATGATTCTCATTTTGAACTTAGATATTTTTATGTAGTCGTACAATAAAAAGTTTCAGCATGTTCCTACAAGTGTCTGTAATGAGGAGTTTAACGATTCCACTGCTTCTGCTACTACTTTGGTTGTGTCAGCATCACAGACTAACATCTGTATTCTGCCAACATTATTTTATGAATGTGGTTAACAATATAATAATGACCAGGTAATTTATTTTTGTGATGTTGATTGAGGGCTAGACATTGGACACCGGGATCACTTCCCCTGCTCTTCTTTGAAATTGAGCCACGAGATATTTTGCATCCAACTGAGCAGGCAGCTGGGACCTCGGTTTAGCACCTCATCTGAAAGAGGGCACCTCTGGCAATGCAGCGATCCCTCAGTACTGCATTGGATCGTCAACCTTGATTTTATAAGCTCAAACCCTTTGGCTGCAATTGGAGATTATTTTTGTAATTTTGTAAATGAAAACCAATCTGAAGTACCTTTTTGAATCAGTAATGATTTTGGACTTGGACCCTAAAAACAACAAATTTCTGAATCTGAAATTTAATGCAGTGAATTGGAGAATTCTGTATGTGAACAGCCTGACATAGTGTAGTAATCTGATGTGTAATATATCTTTAAGACGAATGTTGTAATGGAAGATCACATAATCTTGGTATCCAATAGCAGAGTAGTGTGGACTACCTCTGTAGTCAGTAGTCTTTAGTTAGAGTCTGAAGTGTAGAGACAGAGTTTGAGTTGTAAGCACACAAGAGTATCTGCTGAGATCCTTTTGTAAATAAACAGAATGTGTTTCTTCTAAGAATGGTCTATTGATCTTCCCTGTCTATGGTACCAACTCACTTATCCCGAAACAAGCGTGCAACCCAGTTCCTCAAGTCCCAACAAACCAGGGTTTGGATCCAACGCATAGTCATTCTCATTGAATCATACCTTACAGCCAATGTCCCAGACTCCTCCATTACCATCCCTGGGTATGTCCTGTCCCACCAGCAGGACAGAGCCAACTGAGCTAGTAACAAAATAATATTTAGTCCAGAGGGAGTAGCCTGGGTAGTCCTTAACATTGACTCCTGACCCCATGAAATCTTACAGGAAAGGAAACCTATCAATTAACACGTACTGCCCTCTCTAAGATGATGCTGAGCACCATCATCTTTGCACTTGAGGATTTGGAAGAAGCATTGAAGGTAGCAAGGTCACAGAATGTAACCTGGTTGGGACATTTCATATCTGTCAATAAGAATGTCTCAGTCCACTGAGTGAGCTAGCCAAATCCTGAAGGACATAGCTGCCAGGCCAATTATACTCCCTCACACCTTGCTTTCTGTAACAACTCTATTCCATCCTCCCAGTTTCTCTGTCTCCATTGCATCTGTTCTGATTATGTAACTTTCCACATCGGCACTTCTGAAATGTCTTCCATTTTCCTCAACCAAAGAATCCACCCAATACCCCCATGTGGGTGACAGGGTCCTCAACCGTGTCCGACCGTTCTTCCGACCTGCTGCTCCCTCCCCTTCCTCTCAGCACCATGATAGAGTTCCCCTTGTCCTCAACTTCCACCTCACCAGCCTCGGTATCACCTTCCACCTCACCATCCTCCATATTCAACAGATCATGCTCCACCATTTTTGCCACCTCCATCATGATACTACCACCAAACACATCTTTCCATTCCCTCCCCTGCCAACATTCCAAAGGGACCATTCCCTCCGTGACATCCTGGTCCACTCATCAATCACTCCCAACACCATGAAACATTTCCACGCACATGCAGGAGGTGCAACACCTACTCTTTTTACCTCCCTACTGTCAAAGGCCCCAAGCACTCCTTCCAGGTGAAACAGCAATTTACACAAACTTGTTTAATTTGGTAAAATGTATTCATTGCTCATGCTGTGGTCTCCTCCACATTGGGAGCATTCATTGCCCATCCCTAATTGCCCTTGTTCAAAGACCATTTAAGAGTCACCCACATTGCTTTGTGGCTACTATTACCTATTTTGTTACCAGCTCAGTTGGCTCTGTCCTGCTAGTGGGACAGGACATACCCAGGGATGGTAATGTCAACCCCATTGCTATGGATCTAGAGTCACACGTAGGCCAGACCAGGTAAGGCTTTCAGATTTTCCTCCCTACAGGACATTAGTGAATCAGATGCATTTTTATAACAATCGGCAATGGCTCCATAGTCCAGATTTGAATTCCAGATTTTTTTATTGATTTCAAGTTCCACTATCTATTATGGTGGGATTCAAACCCAGGCCCAGAACATTACCCTCGTCTTCTGGAATCCTAGTCAATGACAATACTACTGTGCCACCGCCTCCCCACAAATGGACTGATAAATGGCAAGTAGCATTCATGCCACACAGGTTTCAGTCAATGCCCAGCTCCAACAATAGAAAGTATAATGACTTACCCTTGACAATGGCATTACCATGAGCAAATCCCCTATCATCAATATCCTGAGGGTTAGCATTGACCAGAAACTTAACATAAATCTCACAGGCTAGGAATTATGCAACAAGCAACTCACCTCCTGTCTCCCCAAAGCCTGTCCATCACCTACAAGGCACAAGTCCAAAGTGTGATGGAATATTCTCCACTTGCCTAGATAAGCCTAGCTCTAAAAGCACTCAAGAAGCTAGACAATGACCAGAACAAAGTAACCCACTTAATCGACATTCCATCAACTACCTTAAACATTCACTTCCCCCATCTCTAGTGCAACATGGTTGCAGTGCATACCATCTACAAAGTGCACTGCAGCAGCTTGCCAAGACATCTTCAACAGTACCTCCCAACCCACGCCCGCTACCACCTAGAAGGACAAGGACAGGAGATGCATGAGAACACCACCACCAGCATGTTTTTCCCTAAGTCATACATGATCCTGACATGGAAACATACTGAGGTTCTTTAATCATTACTAGAACAAAATCTTGGCATTTCCTACATAAGAGTGCTGGGGGTGTGCCCACTCTATACGGACTGCAGCGGTTCAATAAGGTAGCTCACAACCACCTCCGCAGTAGAAACCAGGAATGGGCAATAAGTTCTGGCCTTGTCAGTGACACCTACGATTTGTAATGACTACAAAAAAAATTGTTTCTAACTGATTTGAAGACAATACCTACAGATACTGCAAATCGACTCCATTATCTGTCAGGGCATGCAATTAAATCAAGTCTCTGCAGAACATTAGAACTATAGAACAATATAGCACAAAAAGGGCCCATTCTGCATGGGGGGGCATGTGGGTCAAGTTATCCAATTAGTCCTACTCTCCTGTTTTTCCCATACCCATGTAATTTTTTCCCATCTAGCATTTATACAATTTCCTTTTGTAAGTTACAGTTGAATCTTTTTCCACCTTTCAGGCAGTGTGTCCCAGATCGCAACTTGCTTCATAAAAGAAAATGTTTCCTCATCTTGCGTCTGGATCTTTTTGCCATTCAAAGCCATTCATGGTTTTGAATGCCTCGATCAAATCTCCTCTTAGCCCTTCTCAGTTCTAATGAGAATAACCACAGCTTTTCCAGTCTTATCATACAAATAAGGTCTTCCATCGCAAGCAATCTAATAAATCTATTCTGCACCTTCTCCGAGACCTTGACACCCTTCCTCAAGTGTGATGCTCAGGAACAACAGACATCAGTTGAAGCTGAACCAGTGTTATATAAAGGCTCAGCATAGCTTAATTGCTTTTGTGTTGTTAGCTTCTATTTACAAAGCCAAAGATCCCATATGCTTTTTCAACAACCTGTCCTTGTCCTTCAAAGATTTGAGTACATGTACCTCCAAGTGCCTCTGTTCCAGTAGCCCCTTTAAAAGCTCTGAAAATGGCATTTTCATGGATGGGGAAAAAAGCAGAAATGAAGGTAATAACTGAGACAGTAGAGATTTAAGGTGGAATTTTCCGGCCCCATTGGCACTGGGCGTCATGGTGGGCGGGGTTGGGGACAATATGGCGAGAAGGCCAAAAATTGGCTTCAGACCAGCATGAAAGCACAGCAGGGATGATCCGATGGTATCTGCTTTGGCAGAACACCAATCTCGCTGAAAGCAGTCGTGAACCCAATTTGCATCCCAGTAATGGTAAGCAAAGTAGGGCCCAACCGGAATTGTCAGGGATGGGGTGAGGTTGGGAGGGGGGAACAGAGTATGGGGGAAATGTGTGGACTGGAGGGAGAATGCGGCAAGTGGGGAGGAAAGTGTAAGGGAGGGGATTTGGAGGACAGAAGGGATTTGGAAGGGGGAAGGTGTCCGGTGGGGGAGGAAAGAGTTTGGAGGGGGGATGGTCTCCAGGGAGAGGAGGGAGTAAGATGTCCAGGGGTGAAGAGGAAGTAAGAGTGGAGGTGAGAGTAAGGGGGAAGGTGGGAGTAAGGGGTGGGGGGTGTGCAGGTAAACATGGAAGGGAGGGGTCGATGGAGTCAATGACTGCCTCCTGGGGAGCAAACAAAGGTGGGCATGGTAGGAGGGAATGGTGAGAATGAAAGGGGGCAGAGGGAGCCGGTAGGGTGGGAGGGTGAAGGTGTGTCGTTAGCGGTACAGGTGATGGCAAGGGTGGCTGGTGGGGACTCAGAGGCAGACAGGGACCCTGGAGTGGGAAGGAGGAGGTAGGGGAGGTCAATGTGGAGGGGGTTGGGATTCTCAGGAAGGTAGTTAATGTACACGTTCACCTGGACAGCTTGGAAAGACAAGGATTCAGGTTGGTAGGTGATGCCAGAGTAGTCGACAGTGATGAGGGAAAGGACATGGGTGACTGGGGGAAGGGAAAGGACTGGGGAGCTGATCAGAAACTTAACGATTGCCATGTTTTTCAAATCGAAAGTGAGAGGAGCCTTGTGTTGGATGGGAACAGGTGCTGCATGGGAGTGTGATCAGTGGGTGGGCACAGATGCAGGTCAGCTCAGATGGACAACTGAAAGAGAACACCAGCATGCAGCATTGAAAATGCTTGGAACAGTATGAGTGTGATGGAGGAAGGCTCCATGTGCATGGGAGAATACTTGCACAAGGCTCCAAAAGTCATTGCCACACATACACTTCTCCCACCAGAATCACTTGAGGTCTGGCTGTGTGCAGCTGAACTGCTAGTGGTGGGGTGGGTTGCACAGGGAGGAGTTGTGAAACCTGCAAATGAAGCTGAAAGACAATATTAGAAATTATTCAGTGAAAGTTAATATATTTTCAGATTATAAATTGACAAAATATGTTCACCTGTGTAACCACTTCTGATCAGAATTTCTTAACTTTTCTAGGCCCACCACTTCTTCTAGGTGCTGCCCTGACATCCGCAGCAGGGGTGGTGACAGCTGTGCAATGGTTGGCCCCGTTGCCTCTGATGACTCCGGCATGCATCCTCTGGAAAGCTGAGGCCTTGGAGGCCCTGGCTTGCTTTGGCTGCTCTCCTGTGGGCCAGCTGCTTTCTCTGCAGTGATGGAGGATGAGGTCGAGGGGGTTATAGGCAAAGGGAACTTGGAGGGAGCGGATGACCCAGAGGTGTCCAGCTGCCGCTCCTCCTCCCTTCGGGTGCCCGAGACCCCTGACCTGACTCCTTGAGGAGAAGGAGCACCTGGAGGGACATTGTCATGTCCTGCTTCCCTCTTGCATTGCAGCTGAAGGAATTCACCCATGGACACCGTGATGGAGTGCAGGTCCACACGCATCGCCACATTCTGCTGGACCGGGGTCTCCATGGTGTCCGTCATCCTTCCCATGGAGACCTTTGTGTGCACACATGTCAACACCCCTTCAGCAGAGAGCAGGCGTACGCATTCCTCCAACTTGTGTGCAACTCTTTTGAGGGCTTCCAACAGCTCTGCGTGATGTTCCCCTACTTTATGCTGATTCTGCATGATGAGTTGGAAGGCCAAATCCGGAGGCTCATCATATGACTTGACCTCTTCCCCAGCAGTTCTCTGAGTGCCAAGGAGCTCAGCTGAATCTGCTTCCTCCTGTTGGAGATACAGGTCGTGCAGTGACCATCAGATTGTGAACCCGAGCCTGCTCTAGGTCTAGGTCCCACCGAGGTGTGTGTCTTTGCACTGGTGGAGAGTATGAGTAAACGCTGTGATGGGTCTTCCAGGCTGTTTATTTCCAGCTCTTCAATGGAGGAGGTGTCCTGTTCACTGGAGGTGAGGACCTGGATGGAGCTGAGGGACTGTCTGGCTTTGGGTGTCGGTCGCTTGGCAGAGTTCCCTGTGAACCAAAATAGAGATAATTAGTGCATGGCCGCAGAGTGAAAAGCAGGAGTGTACCTGGACTGCAGCAGTTCAAGAAGGCAGCTCACCACTACCTTCTCAAGGGCAACTAGGGATAGGCAATAAGTGCTGACCCAGCCAGCGAAGCCCACATCCCATGAATGAATATAAAACAAAAAGGAGAGAGAGCACTCACAGTTGCTTTGAGAGAGGGATGATGTGGTGCATGATCTTCATGTGGGCGTTTGCCAACAACCGCACCCTTCCCGCAGGCACGGTCCATTTCCTCACCAGTCAGTTTGATGGCATGCTCCTCACAGTGACCTAATGTGGGCCACTCCACCCCCGACCTGAGACCTCTCCCTGCTGATGTGAGCCAGCTTCTCCTGCATGAAAATTGATGGAGAGGGTGTGAGCAGGACACAAGAAATTGCATGGAATGTTTGTGTGGTGAGCCGAGCCATGGGCGGGATAAGGACGCAAGCTCAAGAGGATATGAGCCTGATGGAGATGTGAGGGTGTGTGTGTGAGTTGGTGGTGTTGTGCCTTGAAGTGAGAGATCCCTGTGGATGTGTGATGGGTTTGTGAGTGTGTGAGTTGAGAGTGATGAGGTAGTTGCCTTATCCTGGCAGAACGGATGAGAGCATTCTTGCTCATCCTGCACCGGATGGCTGACCTCCTCTGTGCTCCAGTGATGCTGACCGCCATTGCCACCGCCTCCCCGGCTGGATTGGTGATTCCAGTTGACCTCCTACAGCCAGAGTGGGTGTAGAGGACATCACAGCAGCCTTCCATTGCGTCCAGCAGGGCCCTAAAGAGGAAGCTATTTTCCTTGTTTTTGGGGCCACCTACCTCCTGGAACAGTCCTGGTCTGTACACATGAAGTAGGCATGCACTCTGGTGCACTTCAAATATGGCGCCCGGAGCGAGGAAGCGCTGAGGTCATAGTGTGGTGGGCAAATCCGAGTCCGCCCGCCAGCGTTTCGGAGTGTTTCCCAAGAATAGATTATTAATGAGGTGGGACATGCCGGGAACAGCACGATACGGTGCGAAAACCTGCCATTGCGGTCAGTGGGTAAAATTACTTATTTTCCCACTCGCTACCGCACTTAGGGCAGAATCATCCCAGATTTGCACTGAGTCTCTTTTTTTTCCTCATCGTACTTTTATTGATGAAACAGGAAAGGTGGCCAAACTAAGGCTTACAAGGGAAATTAGGGATAGTATTAGATGCAAGGAAGAGGCATACAAATTGGCCAGAAAAAAACAACAGACCTGAGGATTGGGAGAAGTAAAGGAGGACCAAGGGATTGATTAAGAAGGAGAAAATAGAATACGAGAGTAAGCATGCGGGGAACATAAAAATTGACTGTAAAAGTTTCTATAGGTATGTGAAGAGAAAAAGATTGGTGAAGACAAATGTAGGTCCCTTACAGTCAGAAACAGGGGAATTTATAATGGGGAACAAAGAAATGGCTGACCAACTAAATACATACTTTTGTTCTGTCTTCACAAAGGAGGACAAACATAACATACTAGAAACACAGGGTTTAGTGAGAGGGAGGAACTGAAAGAAATCAGTATTAGTAGGGAAATTGTGTTGGGGAAATTGATGTGATTGAAGGCCGATAAATCCCTGAGGCCTGATAATCTACATCCTAGAGAACTTAGGGAAGTGGCTCTAGAAATAATGGATCCATTGGTGGTCATCTTCCGAGATTCTATAGACTCTGGAACAGTTCCTACAGATTGGAGGGTAGCTAATGTAACCCCACCATTTAAAAAGGGAGGCAGAGAGAAAATGGAATTATAGACCAGTCAGTCTGACGTCGATAGTGGGGAAAATTCTAGAGTCTATTATAAAAGATTTAATAGCTGAGCACATGGAAAACAGTGGCAGAATCTAACAGAGTCAGCATGGATTTATGAAAGGGAAATCATGCTTGACAAATCTACTGGAATTTTTCAAGGATGTAACTAATAGAGTTGATGAAGGGAGCCAGTGAATGTGGTTTATTTGGACTTTCAGAAGGCTTTTGACAAAGTCTCACATAAGAGATTGGCGTGTAAATTAAAGTGCAGGGGATTGGGGGTAGTGCATTGAGATGGATAGAAAAGTGGTTGGCAAGCAGGAAACAAAGAGTAGGAATAAACAGGTCTTTTTCTGAATGGCTAGTGGGGTACCGCAGGGATCGGTGCTGGGACCCCAGTTATTCACAATATATATTAATGATTTAGATGAAGGAATTAAATGTAATATCTCCAAATTTGCAGATGACACAAAGCTGGATGGGAGGGTGAGCTGCGAGGAGGATGCAAAGATGCTTCAGTGTGATTTGGACAAGCTGAGCGAGTGGGCAAATGCATGGCAGATGCAGTATAATGTGGATAAATGTGAGGTTATACATTTTGGTAGCAAAAACAGGAAGGCAGATTATTATCTGAATGGCTATAAATTGAGAGAGGGGAATGTGCAACATGACCTGGGTGTCCTTGTACACCAGTTGCTGAAGGTAAGTATGCAGGCGGTAAAGAAGGCAAATGGGCAAATGGTCTGTTAGCCTTCATAACCAGAGGATTCAAGTACAGGAACAGGGATGTCTTGCTGCAATTGTACAGGGCCTTGGTGAGACCACACTTGGAATATTGTGTGCAGTTTTGGTCTCCTTATCTGAGGAATGATGTACTTGTTATAGAGGGAGTGCAGCAAAGGTTTACCAGTCTGATTCCTGGGATGGCGGGACTGACATATGAGGAGAGATTGAGTCGATTAGGATTATATTCGCTGGAGTTAAGAAAAATGAGGGGAGATCTCATAGAAACCTGTAAAATTCTAACAGGACTAGACAGGGTAGACGCAGGAAGGATGCTCCCAATGGTGGGGGAGTCCAGAACCAGGGATCACAGTCTGAGGATATGGGGTAGACCATTTAGGACTGAGATGAGGAGAAATTTCTTCACCCAGAGAGTGGTGAGCCTGTGGAATTCGTTACCACAGAAAGTAGTTGAGACCAAAACATTGTATGTTTTCAAGGAGTTAAATATAGTTCTTGGGGCAAAAGTGATCAAAGGGTATGGGGAGAAAGCGGGAGCAGGTTATTGAGTTGGATGATCAGCCATGATCATATTGAATGTCGGAGCAGGCTTGAAGGGCCGAATGGCCTACTCCTGCTCTTAGTTTCTATATTTCTATGTTTCTGATTAAAAGCAATATGCATTTTTACTCTAGAATCAACCAAAGGGGCCAAAAAACAAACTTGATAAGGTTACATAATATTTGTAATGAAAGAATGCAAAAAAACCCTTTTGAGCTACAATTTAATTTGTCCACTAATTTTACTGAAAAAACAGGTGTGAATATGAAGCAGCAAGGATTGCTTTGCATTCACCTCTCTTTCACAAATTTTAATTTGAGGAAAATATAGCTCAATTTATTGCATACAAATAATTTATTTAGTTGCAAATGTGTTTTTTATAGCTGTAGTGGGTGCATAAATTGCTGCACAACAGAATTGTGTCCATATTTCATGGTACTGCTTGTTTATTGATCTCTTTATGATATGAATTAATAAAATATACAACAAAATTAGAATGTACAACAAACCCTGGTGAATTTGGTGATATATTAATCTATTTTCTTCACAGTTTTTACTGTGGTCTAGCTTAACAAAATCTAGCGTATTCCTAGATTTGCTTTTTAATTATTTTACTTCATTTCAAAAATGAATTAGGGCTTTGTTTCTTAATTCAACCCCAAGTTGTTTGTCTGCAACCAAATGTAGGCGAAGGTGGTGTTCAAGTTTCACTTCCATGTTCTCAAACACAAGGTCTTGTATCGTATTCCACTTTAAAGATTGACATGATCCCGGACTGGCAACGTCATTCATCACACCATCTACTCAAGTCTGCATTATCAAAAGCCTTGACAAGCCTCCGCTGGCGCTGTCGATCCCATAATGTATCATTCCAATCTTAGCAGCACAATGTTTCCAAAATGTGTTACTATGTTTTCTTCCCTGACAAATTACAGCTTTATAAACTGTGGGACCACACCTATAGAATTACAGCCCCTCTGACTCACACACAACTCTTACAAACAGCCAGCTTATTGAACCAATTTGAACTTCGAACCAATATTGCTCAATGCTCCATGACCAAGCTGGGTGTTGGAAAATTACCACTAATCTGCTGATTGAAAGCACTAGTGCCTCCCAAGGTGAGTTAATATAGATAACACGGTTTCCATCCACACCCAAGTCAAACTACCCATTTCACTAGATTTTTGAATCTTGTCCTGGGCTTTTCAGTTGATATTATCTCTAGTTAGTAAACATGGTTGCCAACATCGAGTAGAATAAACTGGGAGGGTGTCCTGGGCCAGAGTTGTTTCACCCCTCCCAAGGAAGGATATTCTCTGATGTCTGCACAGTGTTCAGTGCCATTCACAACTCCTCAGATACTGTAGCAGAAGTGTCCATATGCAACAAAGCCTGGACAATTATCAGGTTTGGACTGATACGTGACAAATAATACTCGCGCCACACATTGTCGCTGGACTGGTATTCCAGAGACCCAGGGTAATGCTCTGGGGACCAGGGTTCAAATCCCACCACGGCAGATGGTAAAATTTGAATTCAATAAAAATCTGGAATTAAAAGTCTGATGGTGACAGTGAAACCATTGTCGATTGCCATAAAAGCCCATCTGGTTCACTAATGTCCTTTAGGGAAGGAAACCTGCCGTCCTTACCTGATCTGGCCTACATATGACTCCAAACCCACAGCAATGTGGTTGACTCTTAAAATGCCCTCTAAACAAGGACAATTATGGGTGGGCAATAAATGCTGGCCTTGCCAGTGATGCCCACATCCTATGAATGTATTAAAAAAAACACATGCCAGACAATAACTATTTCCAACACAAGAGAATCTAACCATTTTCCCTTGACATACAACTGTATTATCGTTATTGAATGTCCCACCATAAATATCCTGGGGGTTACCATTGACCAGAAATTGAATTGGACTGGCGTATAAATATTGTGGCTATATGAGCAGGTCAGTGGCTGGGGATTCTGAGGTCAGTAACTCACCTCCTGACTCCCCAAGCCTGTTCACCATCTACAAGGCACAAGTCAGGAGTGTGATGGAATGCCCTCCACATGCCTGGATGAGTGCAGCTCCAACAACACTCAAGAAACCAACACCATCCAGGACAAAGCAGCCCGCTTGATTGGTACACTATCCACAACCTTAAACATTCACTCCCACCATTACTGATGCACAGGGGCAGCAGTGTGTACCATCTGCAAGATGCACTGCAGCAATTCGCCAAAGCTCCTTCAACAAACCTACCTAGAAGGGCAAGGGCAGCAGATGCTTGGGAACACCACCAGCTGGAAGTTCCTTTCCAAGTCACACACCAACCTGATGTGGAACAATATTGCTATTCCTTCACTGACACTGGGTCAAAATCTGGAGCTCCCTTCCTGACAGAACTGTAAGTGTATGTACACCAGTTAGATGACAGCAGATCAAGAAAGCAGCTCATCATCACCTTCTGAAGGGCAATTAGGAATGGATAACAAATGCTGGCCTTGGCAGTGATTGCCAAATCCCACAAAATAATAAAAAAATTTTGGACTAAGTTATGCTTAAATTCTTCATTACAAATTGGACCACCGTTGGCTTGGTGCTTACTCCATCCTCCCCTATTAGTTAACACTAATCAGAAAACAATTCTAACTGACTTTTAATCATCTTTCCTCCTCATCCTCCCTTCTTCAGCCCTCTGCCAGTACACTTACTCAGCCTAAAGGACTTAGTTCCTCTATGGGCTTCTGGCAGCATTTTTTCAAAGGGGCTTGGAGGGAACTTCCAGGTGGTGGTGTTCCCATCTATCTGCTGCCCTTGTCCTTCTAGATGGTAGTTGTCGTGGGTTTGGAAGGTGCTGTCGAAGGAGCCTTAGTGAGTTTCTGCAGTGCATCTCATAGATGGTACACACTGCTGCTACCGTGCGTTGGTGGTGGAGGGAGTGAATGTTTGTGGATGTGGTGCCAATCAAGTGGGCTGCTTAGTCCTGGATGGCATCGAGCTTCTTGAGTGTTGCTGGAGTTGCAGTCATCCAGGTAAATGGAGAGTATTCCATTGCATTCCTGAATTGTGCCTTGTAGATGGTGGACAGGCTTCGGGGAGTCAGGAGGTGAATTACTCGTCACAGGATTCCTAGCCTCTGACCTGCTCTTGCAGCCACAGTATTTATATGGCTAGTCCAGTTCAATTTCTGGTCAATGGTAACACCCAGGATGTTGATGGTGGGGGATTCAGTAATGGTAATGCCATTGAACATCAAACGGCGATGGTTAGATTCTCTCTTGTTGGAGATGATCATTGTCTGGCACTTGTGTGGCATGAATGTTATTTGCCACTTGTCAGCCCAAGCCTGGATGCTGCCCAGGTCTTTCTGCATTTGGACATGGACTGCTTCAGCATCTGAGAAGTCATGAATGGTACTGAACATCATGCAATCATCAGCGAACATCCCCATTTCTCACCTTATGATGGAAGGAAGGTGATTGATTGATTGATGAAGCCGCTGAAGATGGTTGGACCTAGGACACTACCCTGAGGAAATCCTGCAGTGATGACCTGGAACTGAGATCAGCCATCTTCCTTTGCACTAAGTATGACGCCAATCAGTGGAGAGTGTTCCCCCTGATTCCCATTGACTGCAGTTTTGCTCGGGCTCCTTGATGCCACACTCAGTCAAACGCAGCCTTGATGTCAAGGGCAGTCACTCTCAACTCACCCCAGGAGTTCAGCTCTTTTGTCCATGTTTGAACCAAGGCTGTAACGAGGTCAGGAGCTGAGTGGCCCTGGTGGAACCCAAACTTTATCTTGGCAGAATGAACTTTGTGAAACAGACTAAATATCTGTAGGCCACTCCATGACACAAAACAAACAAGCTTGTGTTTTGAATTCAGAATATATATCATGCCGAAGGATTGAATGGCATGATGAACAATATCTCAAAAATGAGGAGCTAAAGAGTAGGGTTACCCTTTTAAGAATGAAAACCAAAAAAAAATTCTCAATACAATGGGACCTGAAGGCTGTCAATTTAAGTCAACTTCTCCAAATACCTGAATTTTGTCCAGTTCACTGTAGTTTCAGACACCAGGGTCCCAAGAAAAACAAGAAGCAGCGTACCTGCATGGTTATTTTAATTTGCTACTTTATTAGCTCCTATTTTCATGGCAATTATTTTCATATCTGTAAGATTATTATTTGGCAGGTGCCTCTTGTTAACTTCCAGTTTTCCCCTTTCCCTCTTTTCTTTAATGGATGCAATTTTTAAAAAATTCATTCATGGGATGTGTGCTGGGCCAGCATTTATTGCCCATTCCTCATTGCCCTTGAGAAGGTGGTGGTGAGCTGCATTCTTGAACCGCTGCAGTCTATGTAGTGTAGGTACACCCACAGTGCTGTTAGGAAGGGAGTTCCAGGATTTTGACCCAGCGACAGTGAAGGAATGGCGACATATTTCCAAATCAGGATGGTGAGTGGCCTAGAGGAGAAACTCCAGGTGGTGGTGTTCCCATCTAGCTGCTGCCCTTGTCCTAGATGGTAGTGGTCATGGGTTTGGAAGTTGCTGTCTAAGGGACCTTGTTGAATTCCTGCAGTGCATCTTATGGATGGTAGACACTGCTGCTACTGTGCATTGGTAGTGGAAGGAATGAATGTTTATGGATGTGATGCCAATCAAGCGGGCTGCTTTGTCCTGGACTGTGTCAAATTCCTTGAGCATTGAGGGAGCTGCACTCATCCAGGCAAGTGGGAGTATTCCAACATACTCTTGACTTGTGCCTTGTAGACGCTGGACAGGCTTTGGGGAGTCAAGAGGTGAGTTATGTGTTGCAGGATTCCTAGCATCTGACCTGCTCTTGTAGCCACAGTATTTATATGGCTAGTCCAGTTCAGTTTCTGATCAATGGTAACCCCCAGGATGTTGAAAATGGGTGATTCAATGATGGCAATGCCATTGAATGTCAATGAGTTGGGTATGACTCCAACCAGTGGAGAGTTTCCCCCTAATTCCCATTGACTCCAGTTTTGCTAGGGCTCCTTGGTGCCACATTTGGTCAAACGCTGCCTTGATGTCAAGGGCAGTCACTCTCACCTCACCTCGGGAGTTCAGCTCTTTTCTCCATGTTTGAACCAAGGCTGTAATGAGGTCAGAAGTTGAGTGGCTCTGGTCGAACCCAAACAGCCAGTGAGCAAGTTATTGCTAAGCAAGTGCCACTTGATAGCACTGTTGATGACACCTTTTATTACTTTACTGATGATTGAGAGTAGACTGATGGGGCGGTAACTGGCAGGGTTGGATTTGTCCTGCTTTGTGTACAGGACATACCTGGGCAATTTTCCACATAGCTGGGTACATGCCAGTGTTGTAGCTGTACTGGAACAGCTTGGCTAGGGGCACGGCAAGTTCTGGAGCACAAGTCGTCAGTACTATTGTCGGAATATTGTCAGGGACCATATCCTTTGCCATATCTAGTGCCTTCAGCTGTTTCTTGATATCACGTGGAATGAATCGAATTGGCTGCAGACTGGCATCTGTGATGCTGGGGACCTCCGGAGGAGGTCAAGATGGATCATCCACTCAGCAAGATTGTAGCGAATGCTTCAGCCTTATCTTTTGCACTGATATGCTGGGCTCCCCCTTCATTGAGGATGGGGATGTTTGTGGAGTCTCCTCCTCCAGTGAGTTGTTTAATTGTTCACTAACATTCCCGACTGGATGTGGCAGGACTGCAGAGCTTAGATCTGATCCATTGGTTGTGAGATCGCTTAGCTCTGTCTATCACTTGCTACTTATGCTGTCTGGCATGCAAGCAGTCCTGTTTTATACCTTCACCAGGTTGACACCTCAATTTTAGGTATACCTGGTGCAGCTCCTGGCATGTCCTCCTGCATTCTTCATTGAACCAGGGTGGATGTTAATGATGGAGTGGGAGATATGCTGGGCCATGAAGTTACAGATTGTGTTTGAGTACAATTCTGCTGCTGCTGATGGCCTACAGCACCTCCTGGATGACCAGTCTTGGGTTGCTAGATCTGTTCGAAATCTATCCCATTTAGCATGGTGGTAGTGCCACACAACACATTATTTCTGATTCCTAATTAAGCCTCGTCTTGACACTGGGAAGGTGGCATTGAGATCTAGCCAAATCCTATCCTCATTCCAAATTACACACAAGTCCATTTCCAATCAGCTAGTTGCTGCATAGTTATCAAGTGAGACCCTTAACTGATTTCCCCATGCACCATTCTCCCAAGCCCATGCAAACTGAGACCAATTAGAGTGCCCCTTTTTACCTCGGTTAACAGCAGATGGTTCAGCACAGACTAGAATCTGGGACTTTAGCAAACTCTATGGCATACCTATGTCTATTAGTTCTATTTGTAGGTATAATTTTTTCACATAGAATTTACAGCACAGAAAGAGACTATTCAGCTTCATTGGTCAGTCTTTACACTTCACATGAATCTCTTCCCACTCCATACATCCTCCCACTCCCAACTTGGTCTAATCCCCCCTCTTCTCTCATGTATGCATCAAAACTTCTCTTAACGTCAATGCTATCTGCTTGAACCATTTCATGTCACAGCAGATGTTCCATTTTCAGCACTCACTATGTAAGGAAATTCCCTTGAATTCTTGATCTGTTGGTGACTATCTTTTAATTATACCCCTTATTCTGGACTAATCAGCAAAGGGAAACAGTTTTTGATATCCCTCCTGTCAGGGCTCATCCTTTAATTTCTTCTTTTGCTTACTCTTTTCTGATAGTTGCACCCTGTCAATTTTGGTAACATTCCTATTAAATTCTTTCTGCACTTTCTTCAGTGGTTTAATATCCTTTGGTAGTATGGAGACTAGGACCGTACACAATACTTCAAATGTGGTCTAACAAAATTCTATATAAATCTCACATTACATCCCTGCCATTGTATTTTATTTCTCTAGAAATTTCTGCTTCATTTTAAAAAAAAGCCTTCTCTTTTATTTAAACTGCTGGTGGTCTGACATTAAGCTCTGTGTTCCTCAGTGGTACTCAGGGTGCGGGGGTGCAGAGATCTTTTTTGTGTTTTTCTTGATGATCTCAAGAGACTTGTGAATTGGCTTGTACTTATTAGGTTCAGGCTTTGTTTTCATGAATATCCAAATCCTAGAGCTGCCAAGGCCAACAGCTGCACATTCATTACCCTGCACAGTGTATTATAACTAGGTTTCTGATGCAGGACAAAAGAAATAGGAGAGAAGGCTAGTTCATTAGGATCTTGTCTGCGATAGAACGCATGTAATTACTTCTATTCTATACTTCACATATCTCATTTGTTGTGAGAAAATTCTGCTAAGTTTCAGCTTGCTTCTCTGCTTTCTCAGATTATTATCTCTCAACCCACATTATTCCCCTTTGACAGTTTGTTTTTTGTGACATGACTTTTATGTGTCTCAGCCGCACTCGAACCACAGAGTTCGATTTGATCACAGAATTATACAGAATAGTACATGGCTGTTTGGCCCATCATGCCTGTGCCAGCTCTTTGAAAGATCTATCCAATTAGTCCCTGCAATAACTTGATGGAGCAGCAGGTTTGGTAAAGAAAAGGCTAAACTTTATTTAGGAGGCATGTAGAGATGCTTGCACACTAGACGCAATCTCTCCATCAGAAGCCTCACCCTCAGGATTACAACAAAAAGCTTATTGGTTGAAGCCCCGTAATCACATCGCATGATGAGCGATTGATAGGAGGGAGGAACAATACGTCTTGTTACCACACTTCCTCACCCTTTAAGTTTCTTACACATGCAATAGAAAAAAACATGTCAGAAAAACCAGCAACCGTTTGTACAGTCTCTGGCGATTACAAATCAAGTCTCTGAGGAGCACAGTGGAGGCAGTTAGAGCTCTACTGAATGATGTTCTTGAACAGAATGAATGGGATCTGGAGCTGCACTAGGAAATACATCGTCAGAACCAGGTAGTTCTGTATTTAGCAACTTGTTAGTCTGGAATATCAACTCTAGGACATCAAATACCTCAGAAGTTGACAGCAAAATATCAATCACAGGTTGATCTTCCATTTGTTGGGATGTTTCTCTCGTCCTAATATGTGTTTACGAAAAATTCTAACTTTGACTTGCACTCAAAAAGATAATGGACCAGTCTCTAAAATGATGGCTCATGGATTCCGACAAGGTCCACTTCCAAAATTATGCACAGACATAGCGTCGCCTGCATGGAATGTACGAGCCTTGCTGTGTAGATCATGGTTCAATTTTTGATTATTCTGACTCTGTGTCACCTTCCCCTCTAGATTTGCGAACACCAAATGTAAACACATATGCAAATGGAATTTCATCACTATCTCTGATGGTGTTGAGCCCATAGTAATGTGTGGTGTTGTACAGTAACTTGAAAAGACTCCAGAGTACCTCCGAATAACTTCTTCATACCTGCCTTAAAAGTCTGGACAGCTCTTTCAGCAAGACTATTGGATAAAGAAGAATGCCAGAGAGCGGTCTTTATGTGCAGGATACCATTCAGGTCCCTGAATTTCTGACATTCCATGCTGGTGAAAGCTGCTCCATTATCAGAAACAATAACCAGGTAAACCATGTATACTGAGGGAATGACTCAGCTTTTCAATAGTTGCAGCTGTAGTTGGTGTTTTTACTTCGTAGACACCAAGCCATTTTGAATGTGTGTCAATGATTAATAGGAAAATGGTGCCTAGAAACAGTCCCACATAGTCAATATGCAGTCTAACCCAAGGATGACCAGGCGAAGAGAAGCTGAAATGCTTAGCTTCTGGTGTTGCTGGCAAAGGGAACAGTGTTTAACCCTGCTCTCGATGTCACTGCCTATTCCTGGCCACCAGAAGTAGCTATGTGCTACCATCTTCATCTTCGATATGCCTGGGTGTGCACTGTGGAGCTCTGCCAAGAGTCACTCTCTATCCTGTGTGATGGGACCACGATTCTTGAACCCCACAGCAAAATTCCGTCTTGACAACTCATTTCAGTGTTTCTGGAATAAAATGGTTGTAAGTCATCAGGCACAAGTGTTCTTGGCCATCCTTGTAAAACAAAGTCTTTGACTTTTGACACTGGGTCTCTGTTCATCCAATTCTTGATCTGTTTGGCACATACAGGTGATGAATCCAAGAAATTTAACAATAACACCAACTCTTGTGGAACAGGTGTATCGACAAAACTACCTGGTAACAGAAGATGACTAGTGCATCTGCATTAGCTATATGTGAGCCAGGGCAGTACATGAATCTGTACTCATAAGCTGATAGTATCAAATCCCAACATTGGATTCTCGCTGAAGCTATATGTGAAATAGCTTTGTCTTCGCTGAACAAACCTGTCAGTGGCTTATTGTCAGACACAATTGTAAAATATCACCCCTGTATGTATTGCTGAAACTTCTTGGCACCAAATATAGCCAAGTAGCCCATTTCAGCTTGGGAAATTGTTCTTGAAACGTAGCCAATGAGTCTTTCTGATCTGTCCTCCATTTGATATGATAGAACACATAACTATAAGGAGAAGCATCACACATCAGCACTAGATCTTTAGATGGCTCATAACGTACCAACAAGCACAATGAATGAAGCGGTTTCTTCACTGTTACAAAGGCTTCTTCTTGCTGTGAACCCCATGACCAGCGGTGGTTCTTCCTCAACAACAAATGTAGTGGTGCCAATACATTGGATAGATTAGGTAAAAAACAGCAATAGGTATGATTAATTACCTAAGAAAGATTTAAGCTCTGTCACAATAGAGTGTGAAGGTGCATCTTTAATTATTTGGATCTTGTCTTCAACGGGTTCAACCCCATTGCGCCCACTCTGTGACCTAGGTAGGTTACCTCCAATGCTTGAAATGTGCATTTTTCTTGCTTCAAACGCACACCTGCTTCCATAAATCTTCTCAACACTTCCTCAAGGCTGGCTAAATATTCAACTTCAGTCAGTCCAGTGATGAGAACGTCATCTAAGCAGACAACCTCACATGAAAGTCCCTGCAGGAGACTCTCCTTGGTTCACTGAAAAATAGCACATGCTGATGAAATTCAAGAGGTAATCGAGTGTACTGCTGGAGGCCTTTATGAGTATTAATTGTCACGTATTCTCTTGATGTGTTATCCAATTCCAATTGTTGATAGGCATGACTCATGTCTAGTTTTGTATACGACTTGCCTCCTGCTAACCAGATGTATAAGTCATCAATTCTAGGAATTGCTGACTTATCAGGGTATTTGTCTAACTTTGCTACTTTGTTGACTGTCAGTTTATAGTCACCGCATGTACATATAGTCTGGTCTGGCTTGATGACTGGGACTATGGATGCGACCCACTCAGAAAACTGGACAGGCTGAATTATTCTCAAGTTTGCCAACCTGGTTTGCATAACTCTGCTTCCACCTTTTCAGTGAGTAAGTCACTGGTCTGGCCTTGAAGAAATGTGGTGTTGACTGGGGATCGACGTGTGTAGTGATTGTGGGTAAAACCTTTCCTATTGCTTTTAGGGGCCACATGATTGTACTGACGAATCAGCCCTAAGTGTAGGTAATCTTAGGGGGCGGAGCTTTCTCATCATGGACCTGGTTCAAGCATGTAGCTTCTTCAAGAACTCTGTAAATAAAGTTATCTGTTTCAAGTAAGGAACCTGTCAGGTACACCAAGGTTATTACAATTGGCAACCAGAATAAATAGCCCCGACGCTGCACCTCACCTCGTGAATGTGAGTACATCAATTCTTAAGGAAAGAAAGAAAAGTATACTCACCAGTCATGCCACTCTTTGGCAGGATGGACCCTTATGACTTGTCCACGGAAGACTGGAGCCAGTACATAGAGCTCCTGGGTTTTTATTTTGTGGCGAATGAAATAACAGTGGAAGAGAAGCAGAAAGCAATTCGTTTAAGTGTCTGTGGGACCAAGTTATATAACCTCATCCAATGTCTGAAGGCCCCGAATGAGCCCAATTCTAAATTGTTTAATGAGCTGGTCAACCTCATGAAGACACATTTTCAGCTGATGCCATTGGTAATTATGCAAAGATTTAAGTTCAAATCCAGAGTAAGGAACCCGGGTGAGTCAATCACAATTTATATTGCGAAGTTAAAACAGTTGACTGAGCAATGCGACTTCGGAGAACACTCAATGACATGTTGTGAGATCGTTTGGTGTGTGGCATACATGACAACACTATTCAGCACCGTTGACTTGCAGAAGTTAATATTGATCTGAAGCACACCATGGAGCTAGCGCTAGCAATGGAGAGTGCTGAGAGGGACTTGCAGAATGTGCAAACATGTGGTCGTTCTTCATTTGGCACAGGAACCTACCACCGGGTATGAAAACCAGAGAGAGCCACGAAGCAGGAGACAGTCTCTACTGTTGAAAAAATGAAAAGACATCCTGGAGGCATCTCACCAGTGATTCAGAAATTAATTTATTACCTGTGTAGGGGTAACCATGTGCCGGAAAGCTGCAGATTTAAAGAGGCCACTACTGTCGCAAAAAAGGGCATGTAATAAAGCAATGCAGGACGAAATCAAGACAGCCAATCAGGCAGCAGACCAAGATGGTTGAAGTGCACAATAAAACTGAACCAGAAGCTGCTGATACAGATATCTATTCCCTATACAATGTCAAAGCAGTAAAAACTGAACCAATCACCATCACACTTCAAGTGAACGGGAAGCTTCTGGCCATGGAGGTAGACACAGGAGCATCAACCACAGTGGTGGGAGAACATACATTTAAATACCTAAGTGAAGGTACCCAGCCACTGAGTCTGAAGCAAAACACATCTCAGCTGAAGACATTCACTGGAGAGGAGATACAGCTGAAAGGCATCATCACTGTACTTGTATCCTACAAGCAACAGACAGCCCAGCTTCCAGTGATCATTGTAACAGATCAAGGACCTAGTCTTCAGGACCGTGGTTGGTTACAAAAAATTAAGCTTAACGAGTCAGAAATTTTTCAAGTTAGAACAGGAGGGAGGAATTCCTGAACTGTTAAGGAAGTATAACAGTGTATTTCATGATGAATTGGGAAAAATGGAAGGCCTACAAGCAAAAAAATGTAGACTTGGAGGCAACATCCTGGTTCTTTAAGGCCAGACCTGAGCCTTACACCCTAAAGGAGAAGGTGGATGCAGAATTGTGCTGCTTAGAGAAGCTAGGCATAATCCAACCAGTCCAATTTTCAGAATGGGCAGTGCCCATAGTCCCTGTGATCAAATCAGATCAAACTATTTGCATTTGCGGAGGCTACAAATTAACTGTAAACAAGGCTGCTAAATTAGATAGATATCTTATCCCAAGGATTGAAGATTTGTACACTAAGCTAGCTGAAGGAAAATCCTACTCCAAAATGGACATGAGCCATGGATACCAACAGCTAGAGTGGGACAGCACACCTAGAGGGCATGTAACCATTAACATGCACAAGGGCCATACCAATATACACACCTACCCTTTGGTCTCTCATCAGCCTATGCAATCTTCCAAAGGATCATGGAAAGCCTATTGCAAGGCCTTCCCCCGAGTAGTAGTATGCCTGGATGACATCCTGATCACAAGATCAATGGAAGCCAAACATTTGGCCAACCTAGAAGAAGTTTTAAGAAGATTTTTGGAAGCTGGTGTCTGATAGAAGAAAGAGAAATTTACATCCCAAGTGACTGAGGTCACTTAATTGGGTCATCAAGTTGATGCCTAGGGATTGCATCCAGTAGAGGAGAAAGTTAGGGCAATCAAGGAGGTGCTCTCTCCTACTAATGTCACTGAACTCAAGTCTTTTTTGGGCTTGATAAATTAATATGGGCAATTCTTGCCAAACTTGTCAACAGTGTTAACCCCTTAACACCCATTATTGAAAAAGAAGAATTGACGGTCATGGAAGATGCAACAAGAAGAAACCTTTGTAAAAGTCAAGAAGCTATTACATTCATCATGTCTACTAGTACATTGTGACCCATCAAAAGAAATAATATGAGCTTGTGATGCATCTCCCTACAGTGTGAGAGCAGTGTTGTCACATCGGATGGAAGATGGTTCCAAAAGGCCAGTCGGCTTTGCCAATCGGCCAGGCAGCCTTTGGATTTTTTGCATAGTCTCATCCATAGGCAGGATGAGGCTTCAATCAATGATTTAAAAAAATATATATTCAAACTAATTTCCAACATGTCCCTGCTCATGTGACAGAGTCACATGAGGGGACACGTTTTTAACATTTTTAAATTCTTTATTTTTTATTTTAAAAATCTTCAGCTCCCTGAGGCAGTTCTGTTGACAGGATGAAATCTTGTTGTGAGGATCAAGAGTTTCCATCCTTTCACAAGGAAGAGAACCACTCTTGACAGAGCTGCATAGTGCGCATCCAGCCATTTTGAAGAGGAAGATGCTTGCACGAAGCTATGTCTGGTGGCCAGGTATAAACAGTGATCTAGAAAACATGGCTAAACACTATCTCCGGTGTCAGAAACAACAGAAGTTGCCCCTTTCAGTTCCACTGCATCGGTTGGAGTAGCCTGATCGACCCTGGGTTAGGCTACGTATAAGCTATGTATCAGTTTTTATGAAGGGTCATGCGGACTCGAAACGTTAACTGTATTCCTCTCCGCAGATGCTGTCAGACCTGCTGAGTTTTTCCAGCTATTTTTGTTTTTGTTTCAGATTTCCAGCATCTGCAGTATTTTGCTTTTATATAAGCTATGTAGGTCCATTTTTAGGTACTATGTTTTTATTGATCATCAATGCGCACTCTAAGTGAATGGATGTGTATAAAGTTAGATTACCAATATCGTGTGCAACTATCGAAAAGCTGCGCCAATGTTTTAGTTTTCATGGCCTACCAGAAGTCATTGTTTTGGATAATGGTACCTCCTTCACTAGTACAGAATTCCAGAGATTTATGAGTTTAAGTGGAATTAAGCATATTAAAACAGCACCATATCATCCCAATGGGTTAGTAGAAAGAGCAGTGTAAAACAGGAATGAAGAAGTTATCCAAAGGAATGTTAGAAACTCGAATTTCACATTTTCTTCTCAACTATCAAAGGACTCCTCATGCAACTATGGGTTCAATGCTGCCTGAAATACTGATGAAATGCTGCCTTCGTACAAGGTTAAGTCTGGTGTTTCCAAACTTAGAGGGGAAAGTAGAGAAGAACCAGAGTAGTCAGAAAGTGAATCATGAAATTCACAGCAAAGCTCAAAAATTTACTGTGGGAGAGACAGTTTTCATGTGAAATTTTGGAGATGGACGTGTTTGGGTTCCTTACAATTGTTTCTGAAGCTAGACCTTTGTCATCCCAAGCGGAAGTGGAAGACCGCATTGTTTGAAAACATGTGCATCATCTAAGGAGTACAGAGCCATTTCAACAACCAGTTATTCCACCAGTAATTGATGTCAAACCTTCAATCCCCAAGGGCCAGATCGACCTAGAATAGACATACCTGATGTCTCTGTTGAATTAAATAATCCTGAACTGCTATTGTCTAAGGATGTTCCTGATGTTGCAGTTCCTGATCATGTTGATCCAGTGGGAAAATCTCAAGTCGTAGTGCTATGTCGTTCGAACCGAATTTGAAAACCACCTCAGAGACTTAATCTATAATTGCATGACCTGTGTATATATATATATGTTGTAGATTAAAATGTTTTGTAAATAAGAAATGTAAAAAAATTAAAGGGGGAGGAATGTAGTGATTAGGGGTAAAACCTTTCCTACTGTTTTAAGTGATGAATCAGCCCTAAGTGTGAGTAACCTTAGGGGCGAGCTTTCCAGTCATGGACCTAGTTCGAGCATGTGGCTTCTTTAAGAGCTCTGTAAATAAAGTTATCTGTTTCAAAAAGAAACCTGTCCAGTACACCAAGTTTATTACAATGTGCATTTTAGCTTGCATGCCCTTCAGTTTTCTCAATTTGTCTTTAAAAAGTGTCACATTTCTTCAAGAGTTCTGTAATTCTATCAGACTTCAAATGGAATATTTCTGACCAGTCAAGTTTTATTTTCTGCAACTAATCTCAACCCAAAAGATTGGGCCCCATCCCGTTTATGATTATCACAGACTGTTGGGCTGTCTTTTGTTTGTAGCAGACTGGGACAGCAGCAATGCCTTTGACCTGAATGGATTCTCCAGTGTAAGTTCTCAGCTTGCAGATGTCCGTTCCAATGTCAATGGCTGACTCCCTTCACTGAGATACTTGAACATGTGCTCCCCAACAACAGTATTTGAAGCACTGATATCCACCTCCATCTGCACTTGTTCGCCATTCACTTGCACTGTCACTGTAATGGGCTCAGGTTTAACAGCAGTCACATGATACCAAGAGTATACATCAGTAGTAGCAGACTCAGCCTTTGCTCTATCAGTTAGCTCAATCAGATTTGTTTGCTGTTTTGCTGTTTTCCTATCCTTTGTTCTGCACTGGCTAACCAGGTATCCTTTCCTGTGGCAATAATTGCATTCTGCCTCTTTGAATCTATAAATATCTGCTCCGTGATTTCCTCCACATATGTAGCAAATGTGTATCTTGTTACCTGACGTGTTACCACTAGGCTTCCTAAGTCATCATGTAATGTGTATAGAATGATGTTTAAAATCTGCTGTTCTGTTTTTTGTGCCACGCTCAGTGGCAGGTTCCAGCCCAACATGAAGTACGGCGCCATTATTCACATGCTGCAAAGCCTGCGAGTCTTTTGCGGCACTTTCCATAGCAAGAGAAAGTTCAGGGCACACTTAAAATAAAAGTCAAATTCAGCTAGCAAGCAGCGCTGGATGGCATTGGCCTTGACTCCACATACAAGTCTGTCCCACAACATATCATCCAAGGCATCCCCAAACTCATAGTATTCGGTTAACTGTTTCAGATTCACAGCAAAGGTAGCAATTTACTCTCCCAGAGCACAAACTCTTGGACAATCACAGATGGTTTGGGCAGTTTCACGAGTTCCACTAACTCGCTGTACAATTTAGAACTGCCCGTTCAGGGCAGTCAGGTTTCGAGTCAGGTTACACGTTTTGCTTCCACATGCACTCAGTGGGATAGCTTTACATTTCTCTTCAGCAATAATCTCGTTCGCAACAAAACAGAACCTGGGTCTCTCGACACACTGACTCAGGTCTTCAATGTTAGCATTGTATGAATCGACTCTTCCAAACAGCGGCATGACTGGTAAGTATTGTTCAACTTTGTTTCACTCACATCAACCAGGATGAAGTGCGCAGCAGAAGTCAGTTTTATCCTCGTTGCCAAATGTGATAACTTGATGGGAGCAGCAGGTTTGGTGAAAAAAAGGCTAAACTTTATTTAGGAGGTATTTAGAGCTGCTTGCACACTAGATGTGATCTCTCCGTCGAAAGACCCACTCACAGGATTACCCACACAATAAGCTTATTGGTCGAAGCCCCCATAATTGCATCACATGGTGAGTGATTGACAGGAGGGAGGGACAATACATCTAGTTACGACAGTCCCATTCTGCTTGATCTTATCCCATAAACCCGAACATTTCTCTTTTTCAAGTATATATCCAGTTCATTGTTTAAAGTTACTACTGAATCTATTTCCGCTACCCTTTCAGGCAGTGCATTTTTGGTGAAACAGCTGGCGCTTAAAAGAAAATTCTCCTCTGGAAATTTTGGCAATTACCTTAAGTCCGTGTCTTTTCATTATTGCCCCTTCTGCTAATGGAAACAGTTTCCCCCTATCTACTCTATCAAAAGTCTTACTCTATAACTCCCAAAGGAACACAGCTCTCACATGCTGTTCACAGTTAGTTCAGCTGTGACTTCCTGCAGTCTTCTGGGTTCTCCTCTGTACACTGCCACACAAAATGACCTCTTCCAGCTTCCTTTGTACAGTTCAGCAGCACAAAAATGGCTGTTATGTTGATTTTCATTGTAATTGTTTCAAACAAGCAAGGAAGCTCATTATGTCGAGGTCCATTGAAATCCCTTGATGATCATCTTCTCTTCGAAGCCAAAGGGGTTTTCACACCTTTCAGATGGTTCAATGGACATCCCTGGAGGAGTCTTTGCATTTTAATGACTCTTTGTAGCCAGCTCTAGAAATAAGAGAGTCTGACAAAGTTTGAACAAACACAGAAACATATCATGTTGTGTGTCAATACTTCCATTTTGAAGAAGACTTTTGAACTCAACTAAAGGTTTGAAAACAGAAATATACCTTTAACACAATTGCCCCTAATATATAAACAGAATTACCTGGAAAAACTCAGCAGGTCTGGCAGCATCAGCAGAGAAGAAAAGAGTTGACGTTTCACGTCCTCATGATCCTTCAGCAGAGTTCTGTTGAAGGGTCATGAGGACTCGAAACGTCAACTCTTTTCTTCTCTGCCGATGCTGCCAGACCTGCTGAGTTTTTCCAGGTAATTCTGTTTTTGTTTTGGATTTCCAGCATCCGCAGTTTTTTGTTTTTATATATTTTTATGCCCTTAAAAATGTTTGTTATGCTTAGAACTTTTATAACTTATAACTTGTAGAACAGATATTCATCCAGCTCCTCATTTAAGAGAGTTATTGGAACAAATGTTGCATTCAGCTAATACATAATCATCTACCAGTTTTCAATGCATAAAATTAATTTTATAAACCCTTGACGTACAGTAGTTTGAAATTTGTTTATTCCCACTATTTCCTCTTTACTGTTAGCTGTGCTATAAGACTATCTAGTAATACTGTTATGTTGTTCTCATGATAGTGCTCAATAATATAATTGTAAAGGAGAACGTTAAATCTTTTCAAAAATTGACTCCAACTTTGATTATTTTAGCTGATAACTCAATAAAATTGTCACAGCAATGGTAATATATATTGCTAGAAGAAAAGTAAAAAAGCAAAATTCAAGCAGAAGAGTCTTTCATTAATATATTGCAGTTAGATATATCCCAATCGTGTTCTGTGAGGCTTCAGGACCTTTAACGTAATTTTGAAATGTATAATCCATTAAATAATTGAGATCAGAAGATATTCATAAATGTTTTGTGAGCTTATCATAGAATCATTGAATTATACTGCACAGAAGGAAGCCATTCAACCCCATTGCACCTGTATCAGCTCTTTGGCAGCGATTTGCCCTACTCCACTGCTCTTTCCCCAGAATCCTGCCGATTTTTTCCCTTCAAGTATTTATTGTTATGACAGGTCCCCCGGGCGAGGTCACTGAATTTGTTGATCCTGGATGAGATACCCCAAATTGTTAACTTCTTGAACAGGGTACCAATTTTGTTATGCTTCCAGGTGAGGAGGAATTAGCTGGTCCCCCTTCTTTATGCAACCCCCTTAGTTGGTTGCAACAAGGCTAATTTAAAAAGGATCCCTTCCCTTGTTTAAAAGGAGCCAATTTAACATGGCTTTCTTGAGTCAAAGAACGAGTAAGTTTATTTGTTTCTAAAAACCTGAGAAAGATAATAAAAATGCAACATACATACACACAAGTCAGAAATGAGAAGTTGAGTCCAAAAATAAAAGTTAAAAAAGATATACGAATCAGTCTTTGGCTTGTCCGTGAGGAGTAGATGGCAAAACGTTGCAGTCATTAAGTTGGGTGATTCTGGTGGAGCTGACTTTGGCAGTTGAGCAGTTGATTTCGAGACATTTGCTTCTGCAGGTTAGCTGAAGGAGTTGTCCTGTTTCCTTTTTGGCTGTGGCTTTGCTGACTTGCCTCCAGCAATCAGAGAGAGAGAGACTTTTACCTGCAAGCTGCAGGAATGCCTAGTTGCTGTTCTTCTGCTGTGGCCCTCACAGCACACACTAGCATGCTAGAACTAGAAAACACAGATCAGGTTTGCAGCTAGCTTTTTAACCCATTTTCTTGGGTATTCCTGTAAGGGAAAAAAACAGACATGTCTTTCACCCAGAATCTACTTTCTTTCAACTCAGACCATTTCCACATTCTGAGATATCACTCAACAGGAGATAGTTTCTGCTGAGATATGGTAATCAGTTTCCATTGTATCTGCAAGCACAAGAGGTTAAAGTTTACTCTTTTGCATTGTATTTCTACCTTCCAAGAGTCCCTGTCTGAAGTAGGCCTTGGCACCTTTTTATGCGCAAGATTCCATGTTCTCTCTGGTGCTACCCGATCAAGTATAATCCACATAGGAATTTTCCAGAAAGTGGTTACTTTACATTCTCAGCCAGATTTTGCTTGTAGGTCTTTTTAAAAAAACACGTCTTCCTCAAAAACATTAAATATTCCAGTAAGTAATTCAAAGCTGTGATCCCCTGTTGTGACATTTTATTGTTCTTTTTTAGTTCTGCTTCTATTGTCCTTCCAGGTAATGCATTCAGATCACAAAAACTTGCTTCATAAAGAAATATTTCCTCATGCCACATCCGGTATGAAGTGGTTTATAACCTTAATCCTTTATGGGGCTATTCTAGGTCCAGAGCATTTCTCTGGTATTTGCTCTCACTCAAGTTTAAGCTAGCCAGATCTCACAGACACATGTTTGGTTCTGAAAAACTGAGTTATGTCTCCCTTAGGGAAAGGAATCAGCAAAGAATATTAGCTTCTTCGAGTTAGCTGTCATTAATAAACGTCAGCTAGCTTATAAATACCCCAGTTATTATAAGGGTCTCGGGGGAGGGTATCTCTTCAATAATGTATCTCCCCACTTGCGAGTATACAGAGAGGTGTCTTTGGAGTTGTATACAGAATACTATGTGAGACGATATATTTCCTAACTTAATTAAAAATTTATTAAAGAACCGAACGTGCAATACTCTTTAAGTGACTGAGTGCATTGCAACATCAAAGGTTATTAAAAGATGGAAAACATAATCTTATTTCTAATATAGAATCCAAAAGTTCAACTCCTACAAAGTTACTGCAAAATATCTTAGAATATCTATCAAAATCGAAAGTAAAGTGTTACCTTAAATTCCCCAAGGAGCACACTGCCTGCTCAGCAAGATTTTCTCAATTAAGAGCAGAAGTACCTAACTATGCAGCTGGCATCTTTACTGTGAGAAGCATTGTTGAGGATTCCAATACTTTTGAATTTTCAATGGTAAAGTTCCTAATTTTACACTGTTTCTAACCTGATTAGCTCATCTTCTGCAAACGTAGGCATTACCTCTCTGTATAGGATCATCCCTTTTTCATTAGCCTTATAAGGCTATATCATTCACTATTATTAGTAAAATTCTAAATTATTTAATTGTTGAGAATTCTCCTATCATGAAGTTGTGAGCTTTTATCTGGTCAAAAATGATTGAAATGTCTTACAGGAACAATACCTTAACTTCTGTTTATTTGCTTCATAATTTTAAAATTTGTATCTTATATTTAAAAAGGTTTTTAATTTTTATAAGGAACGTTTTTTTTCCTGTCTAGTTCAACCAAAGGCTATTTAGTTCTTTATCTCCTTGGTTCAGCCAGGAGCTACATTCTTACAGCGTGTCTTTTCTTGTAAAGGTGATGCTTAATGTTCAATTTCTGTGATAATTTTTCTATGAATTGTTTATGGTTCACAAGACATCAGTGATACCTAGTCCTATCTAGTAGCAGCTTTTAATGAATTATTTTTTCAAACTTATATCATTGAAGCTTCCAGGTTACAGATAAACTGGACATGCTTTACATCACAACAAGATGTTAATGTCGATTCATACCCCTTAACATTCCTTTTGCTAAAAGGTATATTATCAGGATTACAAAATTAAATCTGCATATTTTGTTTTTTCTCATAATAGTGTGTACTAGATACCTTATGTTCAAAGAGCTATTAAAGATATTCCAAAGCCATAGATAGATTTTAGATAATGGACATGTGTTTTAAATCTGCATTGTGTGTACCAGAGATATCGTGACGAAAACTTTAACCCTTTTCTGCTTTTTAAAAGAGTGATCTTTTATTTGTATTAGGATGACAATTCATTTGTAAAAAGGCAATTTTTATTCCTAAAATGTAATATCCTAATTATATTGAAATTCTACTTAAATATCCATATGCCACTTAATTATATCTATATTTCACCTAATTATACCTATATTCCTTCACAGATACTCTCCCCTTAACATTGTCTGCTCTAAGAAGAACAAACAAAGCTTCCCCAGTCTCTCCACACAACTGATATCATATAGTTAATCTCTTCTGCATCCTCTCTAAGGCCTTGACATCATTCCTAAAGTGCGGTGTCCAAAATTGAATACAATGCTCCAACTGTAGCCTAACCAGTGTTTTCTAAACGTTCAGCGTAACATTCTAACTTTTGTATTTATGCCCCATTAATGGTGTTTTGAAGGCATTAATAGGCACATTTTAAAATGTTTTACAATACCAAGAAACTGGCCACGGTACACAGCCATCTGTTTGGCTCTTTGAAAGCTTTGGCAGATGTCAGAGTTGTCATTCATTTTTTGCAGCACAGGTCAGCTATCTGTTAGGCTGTTTGAAAGCTATGACTGTTGTATGCGCTTTTGGTTGGGGGCCAGGAGGGTAAAGGGGTTGAGGGGGAGGGTGAGGGGGGGCTCTACACTGAACTGAAGCACTGGGTCAATGCATATGGATCTACCTTGGCATCAGTCAGCCTAGCGGCAAGCCCGACTCCAGGCCGCCCCACCTTCCAGGAGATGCAACTCCCACCTGCTGGCACTACCGGGATGAAGGCAGGATTGGGACGTTGGAAAAATTCCTGACTTCCAATTCCCACCTCTATGATGAAAGTCCAGCCTCTTGTCTTCTTTAACCTTTATGGCCAGTGCTTTGCATTTTTTGATTAAGGTAAACTGTTGCATATCTCACAGGCTTTCTTATTTGTTTTACCAACCTTACTTCATGCACTGTGTCTAGTTAATGGGCAGCTTTTAGTACTCACAAAACCTTTAGTAATGTTCAGTTAACCCTTGAATAGCAAATCAAGAGGAATTTGGAGTCTCATAGAAGAGGAGCTTTGGTCCCCAATATGGACATCTCTGCCTTCAATAAGCATCTTAAATTCCACAGACAATGGTATCAGTTTGTCCTTTCTTTTAAATCACTGGCTAGGCCAGTATTTATTGCCCATCCCTAATTGCCCTTGAGAAAGTGGTGGTGAGCCATCTTATTGAACTACTTTAGTCCATGTCAAGTAAGAAAACCCACATTACTGTTAGGAAGGGAGTTCCAGGATGTTGAACAAGCAACAGTGAAGGAATGGCAATATAGTTTAAAGTTAGGGTGATGTGTGACTTGGAGGGGAACTTGCAGATGGTGGTGTTCCCATGTATCTGCAGCCTTTGTCCTTCTAGGTGGCAAAGGTTTTGGGTTTGGAAGGTGTTGTCGAAAGAACCTTGGTGAATTGCTACAGTGCATCTTGTACATAGTACACACTGCACTGCATGTTCGTGCTAGGAGTTAATGTGGTGAATGGCATGTCAACCAGGCTGCTTTCCTGGATGCTCTCAAGCTTCTGTAAACTTGCAGAAAATGTTACTGTAAAATATAATAGTTGATGTTCGTGTGTGTAACTCAGTTGGGACAGCCTGATAAGCTGTTGAGAGACTGGCAAAAAAATAAGACAAATTGTTCTTAATGTGCATGTAATGCTGGTTTGTCCTTCCATATAGTTTTCATATCGTTACATCCTGCACTTAACTGTCTGTTCTTGCAAAACATTCTGTCCTGGGAGACTTAGGGCTACATTGCTCGTGGACTAATGCACTGAATATGACCTGCCCAGCTCTAAACCCCCTGGGAAAAATCATTTCCCATAAAGCTGTACAAAGCTATGCTACTGCCAAATGTTTTCTGTCCCAAGTCCTGTAATTTTAACTCACAGCAAAATTTACTGATGTTATACTTTTCACTATTCTTGGTGTCAATCAAGTATAACAGAACTACAGTGATCCTCATTAAGAAAGATGTTACTGAGCATTTTGCTGGGTGGTATAAAACTATAAAAGCCTTTTCAGTGTTGCTGAAATACTAAAGCATATAACTGGACAGCATGCATAAAGAATTATGCACATTCTGCAGTTTTCCCTGATTTCCCTTTGTGGGTCAAGGAGAAACTTGAAGAACCTTTATGTAGACACTAAGTAAATGAATTTTATAGGTTCAATGTTGAGGAAAGATTGAAAGAATTTGTATTTATATGGCATCTTTCACAATCTCTGGACATCCTACAGCATTTTACAGCCAAAAATGTCACTGTTGTAGAACATGAAACACAGTAGCCAATTTGCAATGAAATAACCAGGTCATTTGTTTTAAGTGTTGGCAGAGATATAGACATTGGTCAGGGGACTGGTAGAACTCCCTGGCTCTTCTTCAAATAGTGCCACGGGATATTTTCCTTTTACTGGAAAGAAAGAGAAAGAGACTGTTTAACATGCCGTCAGAAGGACAGTACCTCTGAAAGTATATACTCAGTACTATAGTGAAGTGTGAGCCCAGGTTATATGTTCAAGTCTCTGGAGTGTAACTTGAATGCAGGAACGTCCATCTCAAAGTCGAGAGTGCTACCTCTGAGCCAATGTTGACACCTGAACAGATTTTCTGCAGTCTGTAATTGGGACAAGTTTGAGGAGCCAAATGGCTTTTTCTCGGTCTATGCTTTATGGTTTTATAGATTTCAGTAGTGGATGATTCTAATCCTACCCACCCGCTAGACACAGGACTGTTAAAATCACCTGAGATACTTAGCTGCCCTTAAGCTACTGATAATGACAGGTTTGTATTCGAATTTGGGCAAGGGCTTCCAGCTAAAATAAATGGGGTAATTTTTATCATATGCGTATTGGGTCCCAATGATGTCATTTGGAGGCCTGAGTGGGAAATGGCCATGAGTTCCAAGCTAAAAATGAGCACAAGAGTGGATCAGGCAGAGGAGGCCTTAAAATTTAAGTTTGTGGGGCCAGGGTTCCTGCAAGGCAGTACAGCAGATGATCCCACACATTTGCCTGCTCAGCTGGTGGCTTCCACACAGCGCAGATTTGCACCGCTTCCTGGCATGGTTGGGAACTCTTCCAAACAACAGTCAAATGTTTGTTTGATCTCTTCACACACACTTTTTCCCTTTGGGGAATAGCAGGGAAGTTCTGGAAGGATTGTCAGGTAGACAATCAACATGTTTGAGTCACTTCACAGCCACTCCTTTCATAGCTGACAAATACAGGAGCAAGACCTGAACCCAGAGCTTCTGCCTCAGAGTGGCAGAGGCACTACCTACTGAGCCACCAGACCCCCACAGTCAGAGCTCAACCAACGGTAATGGGCATTTGCTGGGAGCCCTTTCCTCTCCAACCCCACACATTAAAGGGTCTGAGGAGGTTGGACTGAAAGCTGAAGAGAACACAAGTTTAAATTAAAAGCTTTTTACTTGCCCACTGGATCTCCAGGCCTTGGGCCCTTGAACCCAAGAGAGGATAAAGCCAGGAAATTCATCCTCATGGAATGTATCATGAATAGTTAAAGACATTGGGCTTAAAAATGTTAAGTTAAATGAGGTCCATAAGTTAAAAGACCTTTTGCCTGGGTAATGCTGCAATGGGTGAATTTTGAACTGACACCAAAGACTGGGCTATCAAAATCTGGATGACTATAAATAATAAAAAGTTTTCAGAATCTGAGCAAGGCTTTCATTGATAATTAAATAATGCAATTTGGAATCTTGGACTCTTGCAAAGTGCCCCAACAAGCAGTACAAATAATTAGTAGGAAACAAGTTCATAATGTGCGATTTGGCACACAATGAAGTCTCATCTTGATCAAGGCAAATCATCTCTAGGGAGCTGAAGGTTGAAATGTGACCTGATAGAGATCTTTGAGATTGTGAAGAGGTTTGATAGGGGTAGACATAAGTAAAGTGATGTGGAAGTGCCCCACCTCAGCTCATTTGATGTTGAAGCCCTTGTCCATGCCTTTCATACCTCTAGACTTGACTATTACAACCTACTCCTGGCCAGCCTCATACATACTATCCTCAACAAATTTTGAGGTCATCCAAAACTCTGCAGCCCATTTCCTTTCTTACACCAAGTTCCGTTCACCCATCAATCAGTCCAGTGCTTGCTGACGTACACCAGCTCCTGGTTAAGCAGCACCTCAGTTTTAAAATTCTCACTCTTGTTTTCAAATTCCTCACCCCCACCACCACCACCCCCCACAACCACACCACCCCCCCCAACCCCCCCACCTGCCCCATGACCTCACCTTTCTCTACCTCTGTAATCTCTTCCAGTCCCACAAATCTGTGAGATCACCCTTTAATTCTGGCCTCTTGAGCATCGCCGATTTTAATCCCTCTTCCATTAGTCACCATGCCTTCAGCTGCCGAGGCCCCAAGCTCTGGAATTCCCTTCTTTAACCTCTCCGCCTCTCTACTCCTCTATCCTTTTTTAAGACGTTCTGTAAAAACTACCTTCTTAACCAAGCTTTTGTTCACCTGTCCTAATCTTGCTTCATGGGGCTTGGTGTCAAATTTTGCTTTATAGTGCCCTTGGGAAGCACCTCGAGACATTTGATTGCAATAAAGGCAGTATATAAATACAAATTATTGTTGTTGTTCCACTCTCGTTTTATGCCCAATTTTTCTTGCTGCACAGTTGGTACATTTAATCAGCGGTCAGACAATTGAATAAGGGATCTTCTCTCTAGCTCGGTTATGAAAAATGGCCACTTCAGGGTAACAGTTTGAAGGACAGCTAGAATTGATAGATTGAACCTGAGCAGGAATAAGCAGCTTCAGGAGAGAAGGGGAAAACACCTCAGTTATTAGAAACTGTTGGGGGTAGTTATCCTGACTTTTACCTCTCTGGAAACCCTTGCTCTTTGGATGCAATGGTCATAAAAGAGGTTGTAGGTCCATTTCATGGGGCCTCTGGGTCCATTTTCCACTGTCCAGAGTTCTCCTAGGAATGGATAAGGAGACGGCCTAAGGTTGCAAAAAGCCCTGGCACAATGTACTCACATAAATGAGATGAAGGGGATCATTCCCTGGCAAAGAATCATGTGGACATTGTGACACCTCAAGAAGCAGGTAATGGGCCTATGCTGGGAGCCCTTTCCTCTCCAACCCCACACATTAAAGGGTCTGAGGAGGTCGGACTGAAAGCTGAAGAGAACACAAGTTTAAATTAAAAGCTTTTTACTTGCCCACTGGATCTCCAGGCCTTGGGCCCTTGAACCCAAGAGGGGGGTTAGGATAAAGCCAAGAAATTCATCCTCATGGAATTTATCATGAATAGTTAAGGACATTGGGCTTAAAAAGTAATGTACCTAACCCAGAAAACAACAGCAACTTGTGGTTATGTAGCACCCTTAATGTAGTAAAACATCCTAAGGCACTGCAGAGGAGTATTGCCAGACAAAATCTGGCATTGTTACATAAAGTGATGTTATGCACATATTGAAAGGCACTAACAATGTTGTATCTTACTGAGGAGTGTCCCCTCTACAGACTAAGTGGTGGGCTAATCACCTTAAACTGAGCAAATAAGGAGGCTATGCCTTGGCTTCTGGGGTTTGCAATCGCTAAATAAGTAAATAAAGTGATATTAAGATAAGTGACCTCAATGAGGTAGGTTTGAAGGATTTAAAGTAGGAGAGAGAGGTAAAAGTGATGGGTAAGTTTAAGGAGGGAATTCCAGCACTTCAGCAGCTCTAAGTACGACTGGCAATGACGGAGCGATTATAACCGGGAACGCTCAAGTGGCGAGAACTGGTGCAGCACAGAGTTTTTAGAGGACTGTAATCCTGAAAGAGGTTATCAACAGCGAGATACAAGGCCATGGAGGGATTTGAATACAAGGGTGCAAAGTTTGCAATCATCCATTGCTGGATTAATACAGGTCAACAAGCACAGGGATAATGGTTGAATGGAACTAGGGTGGAGCTGTCCCAGATTTGCACTAAGTGCAGTAGCAGACAGGAAAGAGAATGTTTTACCCACTGGCCGCAATGGCGGCTTTTCATGCTGTATTGTCCTGACCCCGTCTCCTTAATCATGCATTCCTGGGAAACATACCGTTTCGATGTCGGGCAGCCTTTGATTCACCCGCCTTGCTGTTACATCACCACATCTTTATGCCAGGTGACATATTTAAAGTGCAGGTATGAGCACACCTCTCAGTTCTTAACGCTCCGAAAGGAAAGAAGAGCAGCCTCCTGATTTAGTGATGCGTCCCTGGAATGCCTTTTGGATGCCGTGGTGGTCCACTGCAATGTGTTTTACCACCGCTCTGGGCGAAGACCAGCAAGCAATGTCACTAATCCAGCATGGGAGGCGGTGGCAGAGGTGGTCAGTGCCAGTGCCCTGCAAAAGGGGACAGCAACCCTGTGCCGCAAGAGGATGAATGGTCTTATCCGTTCCACCAGTGTAGGTCACTCTTCTCATCACTGTCAAATCACACATTCACAAAACCATCACACATCCACAGGGATCTCACATGTCAAGGGACAACACAACAGTGGATCCCAAGAAAAGGAATTTGTGGAATGTCTACGAGATGGCTTTTTGGAGCAGCTTGTGGTGGAGCCCACTAGGGAACAGGCAATTCTAGATTTAGTGATGTGTAATGAGGCATGGGTAATAAGGGAGGTTAAGGTGAAGGAACCCTTAGGAGGAAGTGACCATAATTTCCAATTTGAGAGGAAAAAGCTGGAATCAGATGTAACGGTATTACAGTTGAATAAAGGCAACTACAGAGGCATGAGGGAGGAGCTGGCCAGAATTGACTGGGAGATGAGCCTAGCAGGAAAGACAGTGGAACAGCAATGGCAGGAGTTTCTGGGAGTAATTTGGGAGACACAGCAAAAATTCATCCCTAGGAAGAAGAAGCAAACTAAAGGGAGGTTGAGACAACCATGGCTAACAAGGGAAGTCAGGGACAGCATAAAAGCTAAAGAGAAAGCATACAATGCGGCTAACAGCAGTGGGAAACCAGGGGATTGGGAAGCCTACAAAGACCAACAGAGGACAACTAAATAAGAAATAAGGAGGGAGAAGATTAAATATGAGGGTAAACTAGGCGGTAATATAAAAGAAGATTGCAAGAGTTTTTTTTAGATATATAAAGGGTAAGAGAGAGGGAGAAGTGGATGGACATTGAGCCGCTGGAAGATGACGCTGGAGAAGTATTAGTGGGGAACAAAGAAATGGCGGAGGAACTGAATAGGTACTTTGCGTCAGTCTTCATGGTGGAAAACACGAGTAACATCCCCAAAGTTCAAGAGAGTCGGTTTGGGGGGTGGTGGCGGGGGGGGGGGGGGTGAAGAAGAGGTGAGTATGATGACCATTACCAAGGAGAAGGTGCTAGGAAAACTGAAAGGTCTGAAGGTGGATAAATCACCTGGACCAGATGGATTATATCCCAGAGTTCTGAAGGAGATAGCTGAAGAGATAGTGGAGGTGTTAGTGGTGATCTTTCAAGAAACACTCAAGTCAGAGAGGGTCCTAGAGGACTGGAAAATCGTTAAAGGAACCCCCCTGTTTAAGAAGGGAGTGAGGCAAAAGACAGGAAATTACAGGCTGATTAGCCTGACCTCGGTCGTTGATATGATTTTAGATTCCATTATTAAGGATGAGATTTCAGAATACTTGGAAGTGCATGGTAAAATAGGGCAAAGTCAGCATGGTTTCATCAAGGGGAGGTCATGCCTGACAAATCTGTTAGAATTCTTTGAGGAGATAATGAGTAGGTTAGACAAAGGACAGCCAATGGATGTTATCTAGTTGTACTTCCAGAAGGCCTTTGACAAGGTGCGGGACAGGAGGCTGCTCAGTAAGATAAGATCCCATGGTGTTAGAGGCAAGGTACTAGCATGGATAGAAGATTGACTGTCTGGCAGGAGGCAGAGAGTAGGGATAAGGGGGTCCTTCTCAGGATGGTGGCCGGTGACTAGTGGAGTTCCGCAGGGGTCAGTGTTGGGACCACAACTTTTCACTTTATACATTAATGATCTAGATGAAGGAACTGAGGGCATCCTGGCTAAGTCTGCAGATGATACAAAGATAGGTGGAGGGACAGGCAGTATTGAGGAAGTGGGGAGGCTGCAGAAGGATTTGGACAGGTTAGGAGAATGGGCAAAGAAGTGGCAGATGGAATAAAACATGGGGAAGTGTGAGGTCATGCACTTTGGTAGGAAGAATAGAGGCATAGACTATTTTCTAAATGGGGAGAGAATTCAGAAATCTGGAGTGCAAAGGGACTTGGGAGTCCTAGTCCAGAATTCTCTTAAGGTTAACTTGCAGGTTGAGTTGGTAGTTAGGAAGGCTAAATGCAATATTGGCATTTATTTTGAGAGGACGAGAATATAAAGGCAGGGATGTGCTGCTGAGGCTTTATAAGGCTCTGGCAGACCACATTTAGAATATTGTGAGCAGTTTTGGGCCCCGTATCTCAGGAAGGATGTTCTGGCCCTAGAGAGGGTCCAGAGGAGGTTCACGAGAACGATCCCAGGAATGAAAAGCTTAACATATGAGGAATGTTTGAGGACTCTGGGTCTATACTCGATGGAGTTTAGAAGGATGAGGGGGGATCTGATTGAAACTTACAGAGTACTGAAAGGCCTGGATAGAGTGGACATGGGGAAGATGTTTCCATTAGTAGGAGAGACTAGGACCCGAGTAAGACAGCCTCAGAGTAAAGGGAAGACCTTTTAAAACAGAGATGAGGAGAAACTTCTTTAGCCAGAGAGTGGTGAATCAATGGAATTCATTGCCACAGAAGGCTGTGGAGGCCAGGTCATTGAGTGTATTTAAGACCAAGATAGATAGGTTCTTGATTGGTAAGGGGATCAAAGGTTACGGGGAGAAGGCGGGAGAATGGGGTTGAGAAACTTATCAGCCATGATTGAATGGCGGAGCAGACTTGATGGGCCGAATGGCTTAATTTCTGCTCCAATGGTCTTATGGTCTTATGGTCTAACACCACTAACACTCACACACAACCTCACATCTCCATCAGTCTCATATCCTCTGGAGCTCACATCCTCATCCCATTCATGGCTCCGCTCACCACATAAATATTCCATGCGGTGCTCTGTGTCCTGCTTAATTTCTCGCCATCTGCTTTCATGCAGGAGAAGCTGGCTTAAAGCAGCAGGGAGAGGCCACAGATCGCGGGTGGAGCGGCCCACATTAGGCCACTCACTCACTTTGAAGAACGTGCCATCGTGCTGACTGGTGAGTGTGTAGGCCATGCTGCTCACTGGCGAGGACATGGACTGTGCTTGTGGTGATGGTGAGGTTAGCAGCGAAAGTGAGATCAGCAGTGAACACCCACGTGAGGATCCTGCACCACATCATCCCTCTTTCACCGCAACTGTGAGTGCTCTCTCTCCTGCTTTGACTCTGCTGCCATGCACTAATCATCTCTACTTTGGTTCACAAGGAGCTCTGCCAAGTGACCGACACCCTCAGCTAGCCAGTCCCTCAGCTGCATCCATGTCCTCACCTCCAGGCAAGAGGATTCCTCCTCCATTGAACAGTTGGAAATAAGTTGACTGGAAGACCCATACTCTCCACAAACCTCTGTGGGGCCTAGACCTAGAGCAGGCTCGGGGACACAATCTGGTGATCACGGCACAGACACGTATCCACAGCAGGAGGAGGCAAGTTCAGCCGAACTCCCCAGCACTCAGAGGGCTGCTGGGGAAGAGGCATCTTTGAGGTCCGAGTCAGATGACAAGTCTTTGGATTCAGCCTTCCAATGTATCGTGGAGAGTCAGCAGAAGGCAGGGGAACATTATACATTTTGGAAGCCCTCAACCGAGTGGCATGCGAGTCAGAGGAGTGCATCAGCCTGCTCCCTGATGAAGTGGTGCCTGCTTGTGCATGTATGGAGGTTTCCATGGGAAGGATGGAGACCCTGGTCCATCAGAATGCGAAGATGCGCGCATCTTGGTAGCCATGGGTGAGTCCCTGCAGTAGCAAAGTGAGAGGGAAACGGGGCATTTTGGCATCCCTCCAGGTGCTCCTTCCCCTCAAGGAGGCAGGCCGGGGCCCTCGGGCACCCGAAGGGAGGAAGACTGGCAGCTGGACACCCCTGGGTCATCCACTCAGGGATCTCAGAGGCTGTCCACTCCCTCCGAGTTTCCTTTGCCTGTGACTCCCTCAACCTTGTCCTTAGTCACTGCAGAGGGAGCAGCAGGCCCATTGGGGGACAGCCAAAGCAAGCCGATGCCCCCAAGGCTTCAGCTGTCCAGCGGACCCACGCTAAATTCATCAGAGGCAACAGGGACAACCTTTGCACAGGCTGCCTCTAGCCCTGCTGCAAATATCAGGGCAGCACCGAGAAGTGTAAGGCCTAGAAAAGTTAAGAAATTCTGATCACCGTAGGTTGCATGGATGAACACATTTTGCCACTTTATAATCTGAAAATATATTCACTTTCACTGAATAACGTGTGATGGTGTCTTTCACTGACAGGCTTCGGAAGTCAGCCCCCTGTATCCCCCCTGCCCCAACCCCCACTAGCAGTTCAGCTGCATACAGCTAGCCCACAAGTGATTCTAGAAGAAGTATATGTGTGTGTGTGTGTGTGTGTGTGTGGCAGGGCCTTTCGGAGCCTCATGCAAGCACTCTCCCATGCACACGGATCCTTCCTTCCCCCATCACACTCATCTTAATGTCCAGATCATTTTCGATGCTGCCTACTGGGGTTCTCTTTCAGTTATCCATCTGAGCTGACCTGCATCTCCACCCACCCAGTGATCGCACTCCCATGCAGCCCCTGTTCCCACCCACCATGAGTCTCGTTTCACTTACGAATTTGCAAACTTGGTGCATCTAACATTTTTCTTCAGGTCCCCCTTCCTTTCCCTTCCCCCAGTCACCCATGTCCCTTCCCCTGTCACTGTTGACTGCCCTGGCATCACCTTCCACCTCCCCAGCGTCACCTACCAGCCACCACACCTTTCTGTTGTGGATGTCCAGGTGAACGTGCACATTTTCTACCTTCCTGAAAATCCAGCCTCCATCCAAATAACCTCCCCGACCTCCTCCTTCTCACTCCCAGGACCTATGTCTGCCTCTGAGTCCCAACCAAGCACCCTCGTCATCTCTTCTACCACTACCCTTCACACCCTCACCCTCCCACCCTACCACCTCACTCTGCCCTTTGCCATTCTAACCATTCCTCCCTACCACACCCATCCTCAGTTCACTCCCCAGGAGGCAGTCATCAGCTCCACAGAGCCCTCCCTTGCATGTTCACTGGACATCCCCCCTTTTACGTTTATGGTTATCAGGTTTGCTTTTCCGGGCAAACGCTAGCTGTGTCCTTGATATTAACACATTAGTTGGTGCTTGAAACAATATAGGCAGAGAGGCCGATTAACTGAACAAACACTGGTGATTTATTGGAACTAAGAACAGGACACTAGTACCTTGTGTGCTTCTTCAATCACCTCCAGTTCTAGACTTACAGTTACCCAAGAAGCAATTGGACAATACAGTCTCATTGTCAGTTAACAACATTCTCTTAAAGGTACATAGCACTCCACTTTACCACATCCCGCCCCCTTTACTTGAAAGTACAATTGACAAGCTTCACAACATCCCAACTCTTTACATGAATAACTATTTACAAGTCAAGTCTCTGAGGAGACTGCCTTGGACTTGTCGAGCATCGTAGCTTAACAGCCTCGGCTAGTTTTTCTGAGATCCCCCTCTCAGGGGTCAACTGTCCACCAGACTCTTCGGTGGAAGTGGGCAACTTTGTGTCTTTGTCCCTCTCGAGTCCAACAGGCCCCATCAGTACTTCCAAATCGTGTGACATTTCTTCCATGTGCGGTTCAGACTCCAACGCAAATGGTCACAGCATTCCTTCTTGTGGGACTGTCTCTCTTCTCCGGAGATGATCCACGTTTCGTCTAATTATTTGGCTGTTTACTGATACGTTATAGGAGAGAGGTCCTGTCATGGCACTCACTTTGCAAAATAGTCATTGGGCCCATCTCCAAAGTTCTTTGCAAGAACTGTGTCTCCTACTGTGAAATTCCTTTCATGATTATGGCCACCATACCTAGCCTTCTGGCCTCTTGGCTTCTCTCCACCCTCCCCGCCTAAATTCAGCCTGATAAGAGTTAGATGAGTGCAGAGACGTCTTTTCATTAGTAATTCAGCGGGGTCAATACTAGTAGTCATGTGTGGCGTCATCTGGTATGCGAACAAGAAACGTGACAATCTGGTGCTGATGGAATCCCCATCCAGCTTTTTCATCCTGGACATAAAAGTTTTGACCGCCCGCTCAGCAAAACCATTAGAGGCAGGGTGGTAAGGTGGGGTTTTGATATGAGTTATTCCATTGAGGGTTGTAAACCTGGGGAACTCCCTGCTGGTAAATGCAGTTCCATTGTCTGACACAAGCACCTCTGGTAACCCATGCACTGCAAACTCTGTTTGTCTATGGTGGCAGCAGACGCAGGTGACTGGAATTCGTAGACATCCATCCACTTGGTGTGGGCATCTATGGGTAAAAGGAACATTGCGCCCAAGAAGGGCCCCACATAGTCGATGAGGAGGCGCACCCCTGGCCACCACGACCATTTCCAGGGGTGCAATGGAGCTAAGGAGGGGTAGCTTTTGGACCTGCTGGCATTGAAGACAACTTTTGACTCAGGTTTTGATGTCTGCGTCCATCGCTGGCTACCACAAGTAGCTGTACATGAGCATCTTTACCCTAGTAATGCCAGGGTGAGCACTATGTAATTCAGCCAGTAATGGTCTTCACCCTCTCGGGGGCACAATAATCCTTACTCCCCAGAGCAATATGCCGTCTTGGCAGGTGAGCTCATATCTGTGATTGAAATGGGCTTCATGTCATCAGACTTTAGCTCCCCTGACCATCCATTCAAGACCTGCTCCCAGACATGTGATAAAAATGGATCTCAGTTTGTCCACTTACGGGTTTGTTTGGCCTGGACAGGGGAGGAATCCAAAAAATTTAGCCCCAAGACAAGTTCCTGGGGAATTGGAACCTTCACGTTGATATCTGGCAGGGGGAGACGGTTCAGTGCATCAGCATGTGCAATCTGGCTTCCCCATCGATGAATAAAAGTGTATTTGTAAGCAGCCAATATCAGTGCCCACCTCTGGGTGTGAGCAGATATGATGGGTGGTATCGTGTTATCCTCTCCAAATAATCCCAGATATAATGTGAAAATGGCAACCCTCGAGGTATTGATGGAATTTCCAAACACAACAGACAAGCCCCCCTTCTCAATTTGAGAGCACTGAGCATACGAGATGAAAAACCACTGGGTTGTTCGGAGCCATCCGCCATCCGATGTGAAAGTACAGCCCCTACTCCATAAGGCGGTACATCGCAACTTAAGACCAATTCTTTCTTTTGTCAAGTGGACCAGTAGGGCCAATGATCTTAACAATTGCTTTACCTTCGGAAATGCATCCTCGTGCAGAGCTTGTCAAATCCATTTATGGTTTGTCTTAAGCAATGTGTATAATGGGGCCAGTATGGTTGATAGATTTGGGAAAAATCGCCAACAGTGGCCTAAGAAGTCCTTTAGCTCTGTAGTGTTCCTTGGTGCAGGTGCCTCACGAACAGCCCACCCTTTCCTTCCATGTGATGCAGGCCCTGTGCCTCAACCTTATGGCCCAAGTAAATTACCTCTTTGGCTTGGAAAAGACATTTTTCTTGCTTCAAGTGCCTCTGCCCCACTTGTGAGAAACATTTCAGCACCTCCTCCAAATTAGCTAGGTGTCCTTCATTAGTTCATCCAGTGACTAAGACATCATCCAGATAAGCAAAGACATGGGGCAGTCCCTGAAGCAGATTTTCCGTGGTACGCTGGAAAATAGCACACGCTGATGAGACCCTTAAGGTTAGTCGAGTATATTGATACAACCCTCGATGTGTATTGATGGACACGAGTTCCCTAGAGCCTTCTTCCAACTCTACCTGCTGGTAGGCATGGCTCACGTTGAGTTTTGAATCTGTGATGGTACGTTTTTGATTGCTGAAGAAATAACTATGTGTGGCTGCGCATGGTGCTGAGTGCACTGTCACGCTGGAAGCTCCCAGTGCATGACGAAAAGCCCTTGGACCAACAGATGTTACATGACATCTGTTTATGAAATTTCTATTGGATTGGAGCCCCATAGGGCAGCAGCTGATGTCTGCTGTAATATTTTTTGTCTGAACTCACTTAAAATGCTGAATAAAATGGCAAAAGGGAAGATGCAATGTTTTGGCCTTGACTCAATCACTTTACAACTTTGCCCTACGGGCTAACAATAAATATTCCTGGGTGATTTTAATAAAAATGAGTTACAAATTAGTTCTTCTGAATGATCATGTTGTTCATATTTAAACAAGTATGGATGACTAGACTCACCCCCGTAACTTTGTCCACAAAAACATCATTGAAGCCAAGGTTACATGGGACACTGACCCTCTTATTATGTATTCTTCTGACAAATGTTTCCCAAGTTTGAAGCAGTGCACCTGCAGCTTCCAAACAACCAAGACTACTGCTCATTTTTCCTTCAGCTGACTTTGAAGCCTATGCTCAGAAACGGCAACATAGCTTGTTCCTACAACGAGGAGAGGCCAATTCACCCCCATGTGCATCAATTGTGTCCCATACCTCTGCATCATTAAGGTCTCCTGTTCCTCCATAACGATAGCAACCAGCCCCCTCAAGGACTCCTTCTACTATCATAATTGATATTCATGCCTGTACTTTCCCTCTTTCTGTTTAACCTTGGTGATATGCAACGGCTTACTTTGACAAAGCATTTGCTTTCTCTGTTTTTACTCTGGCCTTGAGATCTGTGTCTCCCTAAGGGCTAGCTGCCTTTCTCAATGACCTTTGTTCATCCTGACATCCCAAATCATCTGTGGTGCAGTTTGTGTTCACTGGAATGAAGTTATTACTGTAGCTTACAGCTGAGGACCTGCCCAGGACCCAGATTAGCTCATTTCCAGTATATTATAGCCACTCTTGTACTTTATGGTTGTTCATACACTTAGTGTAAGTCTAATTCAGCATTGTCTCAACTCAAAGCTGTAGCAACATGCTTGTTAGTGTAGGTGAAACAAAAATGTTGGACATCTGAAATTAAAACTGAAAGAGAATATACTGTGTCGCAACGTGTGAAGGAATGCAACTATAAATACAGAGTTATAAGATAATCCAGATTTAAATACGGAGTTGTAAGATTAAAATAGTGATTCCCCTATGAGGTAGTGATTAAAACTTTAAGGCAGAGTTCATCTGCTGGACAAGGTTTAAAAGTTTATAAACATGCCTGGGCACAATTATGTGCTCGAGGACAACAACATCCTGTGGCATAGAATATGATATATCCTCTAACACAAGGCAGTTCTGAAAAAACAGGAGTTAGCCTCTACATTACCTCAAAAAGACATTGGTAAGTTGTAAGATAACACAATCTAACAATGGAAAACCTTAAGGATGACCCTAAATAATCAGCTGAATCCTGGGGCAGGATTTTCCAGCCATGCCCACTACTGGGATCATCCAGTCTCACCGAAAGTCAATGGATTTTTGGTTGGGCCATCAAATCTTTCAAGCAGATCCCAAAAAATCCAAGGCCTAGAAACTGAGTGTAGTGACCACTATCTGCACCTCTCAGTATCCTGTTTACTTGATGGTTGTTGATAAAAACAAAGGATGGTGTCCATAACAAGTACTCAACATGCTTCCTGCTGGTTTAGTTCTTTTTTGGTATCAATATTGAACCACACAGTAGGATTTTAGATTCATTGAATTCACTCCAGCATCTCCCAAGGTAAAGGCATAGCTGCTGTGGTGTAGAAATGATAGTTCTCCCTTAATTGGTCGGCTCAGTAGCTTTTGACTTGGGAATTTATAGTAAATACGATTTTAAATATTGATGGATATCTTAAATATCTCTCTGTAACATTAATAAGACATGGATTCTCTAGTAGAATAAAATTATACTTACTTTTCCTAGAGCTGTTAATGTTGTGATTACCATCAAAAATAAATTACATGTTCAGTTCCTCCGTAAACTTTTAAATAATTTAGAAAGTATATTGTCTCACATTGTCTCCAGTATCCAAACACGAGAACCTATGTACACTGTTCCGTAGAGAGGTACATTGTTGAAAAGAGATGTCCAGACCCTTATAATATCCTGGATGTTATAGTCAAGCTAAAACTTGTTAAAAAGGCTATCTGGAGGACAGTAATATTCTCTGGTAACTCCTTTCCTTCGGGGAGAGTTAGATCAGTTCTTCAGACCCATTTAAGTGTCTGTGAGGCCTGTCTTTCCGAACCTTAAGTGAGAGTGATCATCTGAAGAGTATGCCTGATCTGGAATAGTCCCAAAAGGTGCACATCAGTCAACTTCTGCAAATTGAAAGATAAGTTAACATTGTTGGAGAGCGGTATGGAGGAAATTGTCTGCCTGTCTGACTGTTCCAGTTGTAATACTAAAACAGGAAACACTTCTATTTAAGTAAGCCCTTCATGTTATTGAAATGCCTGAAAGCGTTTCACAAAATGTTTGGTTCCTTTTTTTAAAGAATGCAGTACCTGTTTAATTTGCAGAAGAAAATAATTTACCTTGATCTTTCAGATGCTAATTGACCTGCTGTGGACTTCAGTCATTTTCTTCATTTCCTTTTTTTGTGGCTATTATCAACATTACAACTAAATGAAATAATCTTGTCAACTATAAAAGCATAACATTAACTTTGCGAAGGAGCTTCTTAACCAGTTAAAAAACACATTAGACTGAGATGCACAGAGTCCTGTGAATATTGCTTGAACATGCTCACATCTGTTAAAGTTGCCTGCATGGGTTTCAGGAAAACTTTACTGGCACAGAATTTGCCAAAAAAATAACATCATATGAATGATGCACTCCGTTATTAACGTGCAAATCAGCTAGAAACTTGTAGCGAGGAAGAAACACCCCATGAATTCACTAAGGGGAGAATCCCCCCCCACCTTACCCCTGGGCGGGGGCAGGCGCAGACTCAATCAACGCCCCCGATCAGGTCCGCGCTGCCAATTAAGGCCCATCCCAGCGTGACGCGCACTGAGCACTCCCTGTGCGGGCCGAGGGCAGGGTGGGGGTTCCCTGAGTTGGGGCCTGCGTGCAAAAGAGTGCAGAAATCTCCCTGAGGCACAGAGGTGCCTCCTCAGGGAGATTATTTTAAGTTTTAAAAATCTAAGTAAAGCAAAGAAAAAATTTTAAGACGTGTCCCCTCATGTAACAGTGTCACATGAGCTGGGACATGTCAATGAATTTAAAAAAAAATTTTATTCAATTTTTAAACACGTCATGAAACCTCATCCCGCCCGTGGATGAGATTCCATGAAAAATGCAAAGGCCGCCTGGGCTCTTCGCCTGCTCCCTGCCAACCTTAAGGTTGAACGGGCTGCTCACTTTATTAGTTTAATTAGTTTTTAAATGGCGTTAATAGGCCTTTGACAGTTCAATGGGTGCACAGCCAACTCAGCTGCGCACCCACGAACTGAAAATCTAAATGACGCGCAGTGACGTCAGGACACATCTTACGCCTCAGCAAGCATGCCCTACCCCCACTTGCTGAACCAAAAATTCTGGGCTAAAAGTTGCTGGACATTTTCTGCCATCTGCGGTTAACTTTCTAAAAACAACCTTACTGTTAACCTTTTAATGTCTTCCATGACATTGCTGCATTTGCACATTAGCTGCTCATTAAACTTGTGTCACGAACACTGGATACAAGATGGTTGTGTTTTAAAATGTCTCTTCTAACTTAAAATGAGACAGAGAATTCCAGAAGTGCCCTCGATATTGTGAAGCAAATTTAGTCAAGTATTTTGTACATAAACCAAAGAGAGTCTTTTTCTAAAGAATGGCATATGGTATTGCAGAAATATGGTTGCAGCATTCAGTAAGTTAACTGAGATTACTGCAATATGAAACTTCTAAGCTTTCATGGTTTCACTTGAAATTATAAAAAAAATCTAATGCACAGTGCAATATGATACTAAGTTTAGTCAAAGTTTTGTGTATTGAAAATATTGAATGTTTTCATCTATTGTCCGTTGCATCTTCAACTGTAAACCAATGAACCTATGGCAGTTGGTATCAGTCACTGTTCTCCTGTTTTTTTCTCCTGTTTTTCTCCAGTTTAAAATAGATTAAGCTAAAGAAAGGTAAGGGTTCTAGTATTTATTTAAAGTACATAAATAATTTAACCTTTTTTTACTGTATTTCACTTAAAGTAAGGTGTTTTTTTCCAACTAGAGGCATGGCAGGGCAGCTCAGTCCTGTGTTTTGTACCACCTGCAGCATTTGGGAAGTCCTAGACACTCCTTGTGCTCTGACTGACCATGTGTGCAGGAAGTGCCACCACCTGCAGCTACTTGAGCTCCGAGTTTCAGAGCTTGAGTGGCAGCTGGAGGCACTGAAGTGCATCTGTGAGGCTGAGAGTTTCATGGATAGCATGTTTTTAGACGTGGTCACTCCACAGCTGACAGACGTGCAGACAGAGAGGGAATGGGTGACCATCAGTCGGAAGAAAGGTGTCAGGCAGGTAGTCAGGAAATCCCCAGGGTGCATCTCGTTCGAGAACCATTTTTGTGTTGGAAAACGGTAAGAGGTGTACGGTCCCTCTGGGGAGTGCAGCCACGCTTGTGGCAGTGTGAGTGGCTCAGCTGCATGGTGGGGAGGAAAAAGAGGGGAAGAGCAATAGTGGTGGGAAACTCGATAGTAAGGAGAACAGACAGGCGTTTCTGTGGCTGTAGACGTGATTCCAGGATGGTATGTTGCCTTCCTGGTGCTAGGGTCAAGGATGTCACTGAATGGCTGCAGGGCATTCTACAGGTGGAGGGAAAACAGACAGAGATCGTGGCACATATTGGTACCAACGACAGAGGTAGAAAGAAGGATGAGGTCCTGCTTGCAGAATTTAGGGAGCAAGGAAGTAGATTAAAAAGCAGAACCTCAAAGGTAGTAATCTCTGGATTACTTCCAGTCTGGTGCCATGCGCCAGTAAGTATAGAAATAGGAGGTTAGTCCAGATGAATGCGTGGCTGGAGAGATGGTGCAGGAGGGAGGCCTTTGGATTTCTGGGACATTGGGACAGTTTCTGGGGGTGGTGGGACCTGTACAAGGCAGATGGGTTGAACCTGAACCAGAATGGGACTAACATCCTTGCGGGGAGGTTTGTTAGTGCTGTTGGAGAGGATTTAAACTAACTTGGCAGGGGGATGGGATCCTGAGAGGAGTTCAGCAGTGGGAGATGCACAGCCAAAATTAGGAGAGAGAGCAAGTGAGTCTGGAAGGCATAGAAACTATAGGCCTGTTAAGGCACAAGGGAGCATGGCAAGGTTGGATGGTATTTATTTTAATGCAAGGAGTCTGACGAATAAGGCAGATGAGTTGAGGGCACAAATTAAGACATGGAAGTATGATGTCTTTGCTGTCACAGAGACATGGTTGAGAGAGGGGGTGGATTGGCAGCTCAATATTCCAGGATACAGGGTCTTCAGGCGAGACAGGGAAGGAGGTAAAAGAGGAGAGGGTATCGCAATATTGATCAAGGAATCAATTACAGCATTAAGGAGGGATGACATCTTAGAAGGTTCCTCAAATGAAGCCATATGGGTAGAAATGAAAAACAAAAAAAGAGCAATCACATTGCTGGGAGTGTACGATAGGCCCCCAAACAATCAGAGCGAAATAGAAGAGCAGATACATAGGCAAATTTCAAAGAAGTGTAAACATAATAGGGTAGTAATAGTGGGGAATTTCAACTTCCCCAACATTAACTGGGTTAGTCATAGTGTGATAGGTTTAGAGGGAGCAGAATTCTTAAAATGCATTCAGGAGAACTTTTTAAGCCAGTACTTCGAAGGTCCTACAAGAGAGGGGGGCGGTCCTGGACTTAATTTTAGGGAATGAAGCCGGGCCAGTGGTAGAGTTATCAGTGGGGGAGCATTTTGCAGATAGTGATCATAACTCCGTTAGATTCAAGGTTGTTATGAAAAGGACAAGGATGGGCCAGAAATCAGAGTTCTAAATTGGGGGAAGGCTGATTTTAATAAGATCAGATATGATTTGGCCACAGTGGACTGGGAGCAGCTACCTTTAGGTAAATCTGCGTCAGAGCAGTGGGACTCATTCAAGAAGGAAATAGGGAGAGCACAGGGCCAAAATATTCCAGTAAAGACAAAGGGTGGGACCAACAAGTCCAGGGAACCCTGGATGTCGAGGGATATACAGGATTGGATAAAGAGAAAAAGGGAGGCTTATGGCAGATACTGAAGGCTTAAAACAGCGGAAGCCCAATGCGGGGTATAGAACGTGTAGGGGGGAACGTAAAAAAGAAATTAGGAGAGCAAAAAGGGGGCATGAGAAAGCATTGGCAGGTAAAATAAAGGAAAATCCAAAGTTATTTTAAAGTACATTAAGAGTAAGAGGCCCATTAAGGACCATAGTGGTAAGTTGTGTGTGGAGCCGGAAGACGTGGGTAGGGTTTTAAATGAATACTTTGTGTTGATGTTCACAAGTGAGAGGGATTATGTGGGTATGGAAATCAGGCAGAAGGACTGTCATATAATTAAAGAAATTAGCATAGAAAGGGAGGAGGTTCTAAGTGGTCTGGCAGGCTTAAATCTCCCGGCCTGGATGAAATGTATCCCAGGCTGTTGAGGGAAGCAAGGGAAGAGATAGCAGGGGCGCTGGCAATTTTCAATACCTCTCTGGCCACAGGAGAGGTGCCAGAGGACTGGATGACAGCCAGTGTGGTACAGTTATTCAAGAAGGGATAAACAAGGGAACTACAGGCCAGTCAGCGTAACCTCAGTGGTGGAGAAACTGTTGGAAGCAGTTCTGAGGGATACAATTAATCTACACTTGGAGAGACAGAGATTAATCAAAGACAATCAGCATGGTTTTGTTAAGGGGAGGTCATGTCTGACCAATTTTGATTGAATTTTTTGAAGAGGTGACCAGGTGTGAGGGCAATGCACTTGACGTAGTCTACTTGGACTTCTGCAAGACTTTTGGTAAGTTCCCGCGTGGGAGACGGATAATGAAGGTAAGACTCCATGGGATGCAAGGTGATTTGGCAAATTGGATCCAGAATTGGCTGAGTGACAGGAAGCAAAGGGTGATGGTGGAGGGGTGCTTTTGTAACTGGATGCCTGTGTCCAGTGGAATTCCACAGGGATAGGTGTTGGGTCCCTTGCTGTTCATGGTACATATAAGCGATTTAGGCTTGAATGTAGGAGGGTTGATCAGTAAGTTCGTGGATGACACGAAAATTGGTGGGGTGGTAAATGATGAGGAGGATAGCCTTAGATTACAGGAGGATATAGATGGGCAGGTCAGATGGGCTAATCAGTGGCAAATGAGATTTAATCCAGATAGGTGTGAGGTGATGCACCTGGGCAGGACAAACAAGGCACGGGAATACACAATGAATGCTAGGACCCTGGGAAGTACCAAGGATCAGAGGGAACTTGGTGTGCATGTCCACTGGTCCCTTAAGGTAGCGGGACAGGTAGATCAGGTGGTTAAGAAGGCATATGGGACACTTGCCTTTATTAGTTGAGGCAAAGAATATAAGACCAAGGAGGTTATGCTGGAACTGTATAAAACGTTGCTTAGGTCACAGCTAGAGTATTGTATGCAGTTCTGGAATGCGCATTATAGGAAGGACGTGATTGCACCAGAGAGAGTGCAGAGGAGATTTACCAGGATGCTGCCTGGGCTGAAGAGTTTTAGTTGTGAGGAGAGATTGGATAGACTGGGGTTATTTTCCCTTAAGGAAAGGAGATTGAGAGGGGGCATGATTGAGGTGTATAAAATTATGAGGGGCATAGATAGGGTGGACAAGAAGGAACTTTTCCCCTTGGTGGAGGGTTCAATAGCCAGGGGGCATAGATTTAAGATAAGCGGCAGGAGGTTTATAGGGGATGTGAGGAAGAATTTTTTCACCTAGAGGGTGTGGGAATCTGGAACTCACTGCCTGAAAGGGTGGTAGAGGCAGAAACCCTCAACATTTAAGAAGCATTTGGATGTGTACTTGTGATGCCATGGCATACAAGGCTATGGGCCTAGTGCTGGGAAATGGGATTAGAATAGTTAGGTACTTGTTTGATCAGCACAGACTCAATGGGCCGAAGGGCCTTTTACTGTGCTGCTTACCTCTCTGACTCTATGAGCTAGGTGATATGCCTATGTGACCTGAGTGCCGTTGGGGGGTGGGGGGTGGGGGTGGGGGGGGGGGGGGGTGGGGGGTGCGATCAAACAGAATCCTATTGAAAGCAAGAGACAGTTTTTACACCTAGACACAATAACTCACAGAAAAGGTCACAAAGAGAGAACAAAGCAACTATTGTTATACGGAGAAGCAAAGCAGCTATTGCTATGAAGAGCAGATGAAACAATGGCAGCAATGAAGGGAGATGCTCGTGAGAGTTTGTTTTCTTTTTGAAAGGAAGGACAAAACAGATTGGACTTTTGGATTTTTGGAAATTTATGGAACCAGGAGTCGCTGAAGCGGGCCTTGTGGTGAAAACCAGATCTCGAGGCTTCAGCCTGAGTTGAATGACTTTCGAAGGATACTTGAAGCTTTGATCTGGTGTGGCAGGGAGAAGTGAGCCTGCTGGCAAGCTAGCAGTAATTTTGGGCTTGTTCTCTCAATGCTACACATCTGACAGAAGTGCAGTGCACAGCAAAAGGGCTTGTAAGAAGTATCTCAATTGAGTTAGTTACTTCATGCAAAAGTATCTTTTTAATTCAGTATATTAATTGGCTTTTAAGTAATATGTGGTCTACTTGAACCTTGAGGAGGAAAAGAGTGATCCCGTTAGCATCAAATAAAGTTGGCTAGACTTCAACTACAAATGAAATCACCCGAATTCATGAAAGGAAGAGAAATATAAAAGCTTGAACTAGAGTTCCGAAAAGGAGAGATAAAAAAAATCTTGAATTAGAATTTTAGTTTGTTTGTTACAGTAAAAGTCTTAAAATGTGAGATCTTGTCCTTTGCTAATATCTGTTGGTCATTGGGAAATTAATCTCTTTTTGAAGTTATCGGTCTCGACTGGGATTGTAACAAATTGAGGGCTCTTGCAGAATCAAAACCCAAACGCTGTAAAAAAGGTACACTGGAATTTTCCAAAGTTAAAACAAATAAGATTTCATATATAAGTTTGCTGTATTCAATGAGAAGTCAACATGACTACTTTCAATGCTCAGGCATTTCTAGAGAGAGAAGGCCTGTCTGTTAATGTCTTGTGACAGTTAACAAGGTTAATTTTAAAGCTGTGACACAGAAATTAGGGATTGACTTAAAATTGGGGCTACAAAAAGCAGAGATTTTTTCAGAATTGGCTCAACACTTGAGGAGGAAAAGGGCGATGCCATTAGCATCACGTAGAGTTAGCTACTTCAATCACCTGAATTTATGAGAGAAAGAGAAATACGAAAGCTTGAATTAGAGTTCCAAAAAGGAGAGATAAAAAAAATCTTGAATCCAAATTCCAAAGAGAAAAAGAAACGGAAAAGCTTGAATTTCAAGAGAGAAAAGCAAGCAAGAGCATTCGAATTGGACAGGGAAAGGCTTCAGTTACACAAATGGTTGGGGGGAGGGCGGGGAAGGTTGGGGAGGCAGCAAAACTTGAGGACGACCCACACTTAACTCCTGGTTTTGATTTCGAAATGAATATTTGCTTAGTGCCTAACTTAAGTGAGAAAGAATTTCAAATGTATTATGTAAAGCAGACCTGAGAACTCGACTCATTCCTGGGAGGAAGGAGCTGTCTGACGATGAAAGGTGGAACAGATTGGGCCTATATCAATTCGAGTTTAGAAGAATGGGATGTGATCTTATTGAAACAAAAAAGATCCTGAGGGGACCATGTGAGGAGGGGTAAGAATTGACGCGCCCCCCCCCCACCTCCCCTTCCAACACCCTACCACTCCAAGTTTGATTGTAACAAGGTTTTTTTTGTGAATTCAGAGGTGATGTGCTTTGCCAATACTGCACGAGTCCCACCATGTATGCTTTCAGATTATAAAGAATTAGTCAACAGGTTCTCTGAATTTAAACAAAGAACAAGATAAAAACCCGCAGTTTTTTGTTTTTATCTCTTTGTTTAATTGACTGCCACTCCTCTTCAAGGAATGCCTACCTTGAAGAAGTTTTGTTCCTCTCTGTGACAAGATTTCCGTATCTCTCACTCAGTTCTGTCGAAGGGTCATGAGGACTCGAAACGTCAACTCTTTTCTTCTCCGCCGATGCTGCCAGACCTGCTGAGTTTTTCCAGGTAATTCTGCTTTTGTTTAAGAACAAGATAAGTCTATTGACATTACTTCCCGAATTTAAAAAAACTGGGTAAATCACAAACACCGTTAAAAAAAACTGGGTAAATCACAGCCACCATTCACACATCTCACACAAAAGAGGACAGGATTAAAGAATTTTTATAGTTCGTGAGGAAGATAGACAAACAGAAGAATATATGGTTAACTGTCCTTTGGCTGGTCACAATGCGGTGACTCCACATTGTGACCGGTTATTTCAACAAAAGCATTTAAAGTAGCCATCGATGCTAGTGACCCCAGTGTAGGGGCTGTCACACTCCTGGAGGATGAATCAGGCTTGGACACTGGTCGGGTATTTCTCCAAGAATTTGAACAAACACCTCGGGCTCCTTCCCCACTGGACCTGCTTTGTGACACTCTAGCCTGAGAAATGGAAATAGAAAAGGCACGTAAGGCTTCTAGCTTCGAATGGTCTCGCATTCATATGTCTGCTTACATACACGAACCTTCTTTAATCATCAATACATAATGGGCCTAAACTTCCTTGGAGTGGCGGTCAGAGTCAGGTTGCCTCTCCACTCCTAGTTTTTTACCTTAAATTTTTTTCGATCTTATCTTGCCTGATCTTCTGACCCAGGCCGGGTAGTGCAGCACAGCCTCGGGGCCTAGCGTCGAGGGCAGCTCTGACGAAGGCAAGGAGACCACAGCCCTTTTTATGGCACTAGCTGCTGTAAACCAGGTAGGTTTAAACGTCCAGCCAAGTTTAAAGCTCCTTGACAGCCAGGGAGAAGCTAAGTGTAGAAGGTAGGTGGGTAGGATTTGGGTTGGGGGGGGGTGGGATGCAGATTTGGTGGGGCAATGTTGGGTCGGGTCTCGGGGGGGGGGATGGGGAACGCATCGGGTTGGGTCGGGCCTGGGGCTGTGCAGGGACGGGTCGGTGGGGAGTCGGGTCACGCTCAGGAGCAGGGAGACGGGTCAGGTCCAGTCAGCCTTGGGGAAGTGGGGGTGAGAGTTTGGTCTGGTGGAGGAGAGAGGGCGTTGAGTTGGGCCAGGTGGGGAGGGGGAAAAGAGTCCCCGTGGGGGTGGATGTTCCAACCCGTAGGTTGGGGAGTTCCCGTCAGGAGTTGTAGTCACTTGCTGGTGGGCGGAGTCCGTGGGGGAGATAGTCATTGGGGGGGGGTGGGGAGAGACCCATGGAGGGGGCAGTCAGGGAGGTGGGAGAGGCACCTGATGGGTTGGGAGTGGGGTGGGGTTGTCCCATGGTGGGTGTAGCTGGAAGATCAGGGGAGTCGCCTGCGAGTTTGGAGGGTTGGGCATGTGCTGTGGGGGGAAGTAGTCTGGGGAGTTGCAGGGGAGACCCCTTCGGGATCGAGGCTGGGCGAATCTCCTTGCTGGGGGAGTGTAGTCAGGGGATGGAGGGAGTCCCCTGGGTGTTCAGGTGTGTGGGGGGAGTCCCGTAGGGGGTCGGTCTAGGTCTGCACAATAGTTACCCAGAAGGTAGAAGAGGTTTTAATTCTTCAAACTTTTTCTGGGTAACTATTGATGTAACACAGGCAGAACACAGGCATTTGATAAGGTACCACATCAAAGATTATTACAGAAAATAAAAGCGCTTGAAGTGCTTAGTAACATATTAGCATGGATAGAAGATTGGCTGGCTGGCAGAAAGCAGAGAGTATGCATAAATGGGTTGTTTTCTAGTTGGCAGATTGATACCAGGAATCAGTGGGTTGTCTTATGAGGAAAAGTCAGACAGACTGGGCTTGTTTCCACTGGAGTTTAGGAGAGTGAGGGGTGATTTGATTGAAGTAAATAGGATCCTGAACAGCCTTGATAAGGTGGATGTCAAAGGGATGTTTCCTTTTGTGGGTGAATCCAGAACTAGGGGGCACTGTTTTAAAATTAGAGGTCACCCTTTTAGGACAGAGACAAGGAGACATATTTTCTCTCAGACGGTTATGCGTCTTTGGAATTCTCTGCCTCAGAAGGTGGTGGAGGCAGGGTCATTGAATATTTTTAAGGCAGAGGTAGATAGATTCTTGTTAGGCAATGAAATCAAAGGTTATCAAGGGTTAGATGGAAATGTGGAAATCGAAACACAAGAAGATCAGACATGATCTTATTGAATGCCAGGGCAGGCTTGAGGGGTCGAATGGCCTACTCCTGTTCCTATTTCTTATGTTCTTACTGTTCCTATTTCTTAAGTTTGTGATTTAAATCACATTTTCGGATGGTTCCCAGTACAGGTCAATTGCCCAGAGGAAGTTTGCATTTCTGGGCAATTGCCATGCAAACCTTACCTGGGAACTGGCGGAAGGGTTCCTCAGTGCATCATTGGGGTAACCCCCCAGTACAAGTTACGGCCCGATGTTGCGGAGAGTGGAGCAATGGAAGGTGGCCTGACTTTTGTTCCTGTCACTCCCAAATGTCATGTTGTGCTTCCGATCTCAAACCACCCTGCTGGCCTGCTCCCTCTGAGTCACACTGTTCTGCCATGGTGGCGTCCAGCTGTGAGTATCCTGCAAGGCACAATTGCATGGCCACACCCTGAGAGCTGGGTGGAAAGAGGTAGGTGGAAGGGCAAAGGACAGTGGCAAATGTGGTGTGTATCAGTCATCGCCTCAGTCATTATAGTAACCTGAGACAATCAAGAATATCGTGAGCAGCTGATGGTGCCAAGATGCTGCCATCTCCATGACTGTGTCTTGTGAAGCATTTTCATCCTGAACTTGTTAGAGTGGCTGCTTCATTACAATGTGAATAGTCAGCAACAATGACTATATTTTCCTGTGGAAAGCCCATGATGGGCCACCTCTTCCTGAGTCAACAACCAGTGAGACAACTGCTACAGTTAGTACTCCCCTGACTGTTGATTGATGCCTCCTCCAAGCCACAGCAGCACTTCCATCCTCTTCCTGCTTCACAGCAGGAGTTCCTTATTGGCCCACATTTTAAACCCCAACCGAGATGCCTAAAAGTTGCTGGACCCACCTACTCGTCTCCACTACTTCCAGGGTTGGCGGGCTAGACGCTTGTTCTCCCCGGAGTGAAAATCTGACCATATGGGGAAGTTTCTCCCAAGTCAGGTTTGGGGAGTCAGGAATTTTCCTGACACAGGAGTGAAAATTCCCAATTCAGTAACTCATTGAAAAGGACAGCTGGTGTTTGCGACACAGTGAGAGAGAGAGGGAGAGAGACAGAGCAACTACTGCTGTGTGGAGAAACAATGCAGCTACTCTTTTGAAGAGTAAAGAAGTACTTACTGTTTTGTGGTAACAACCAGGCAGGAAGCTTATGGGGGGCTTGTTTTCTGTTTATAAGGAAGGGGACAGATAAGATGGGGCTTTTGAGATTTAAAGAATAAAGAGTTGCCAAGGTCAGCCTTCCTGGTGAAAGTCAGATCTGGAAAACTCAGGCTGAGTGGAACAACTTTCAAAGGACACTAGGAGTTTCGAGCTAGCACAGTTGGAGGCTAGGGGATAACTTTGGACAGGGTAATGGTTGGCTGTACTCTCAGTCAAGCATATAAAATGAAGCTTGGCTGAAAGCCCAGAAATTCATAACTCGGAAGAAACACCTGAGCCCCAGAGAAAACATTGCTTGATTGACAGCTCTGGGTCTCTAATCTCTGCTGCCAGTTTCACAAAGTTTATTTGCACAAAATTAAGAGGTATCAAGGGCTTGCAGTTTCTCTTATTGACACTTTAAAAGGGTCTGAATGATTGACACTTTTATTGGACTGTAGTGAAAAGACTTTTTTAACATAGTGGAAAGAAATGAATTACTTTTTTAAAGCTTTTTTTACACATTATATTGTGACAATAGGGTTCAATGTTTCTCCATAGTGCATAGTGGGTTAATGGTCATGGAAGTGACACATGGGGCATGAGGAACTGTGGGGTGGGTGGAGGGACATAGCTTGGCATAGGGGTCAGGAAGGGCCATGGGGGTTGGTTGGGGGGCACAAGGATAAGATTTTGAAGGTGTCATGTCCCTAAGATATGAAAGAGATCATAAACTGTTAAAACAAACCTTACATTTTTGCTTACATAAAAAGTGGGCTTTGCTGAACCAAAAGATGGCTGCTACAGGTCACATGGTTCACAAGTTGGCTACAGTATCTGGAAATTTCCAACAGCAGTTGCAGGACAAACGTTCAAAATTCATCCTTATGGAATCTCACATCTCTCATTGTGAGGACACATTACAATGAATGAAACCAGGGACCAGCCTGGTTCTATAAAAAGGGAGAGCCACTGAAACCTGTTATACCTGCAGAGCTGCTAATAGCCACCATCTATCGCCTAAGGGGAACAATGGATTTTGACCAGAGGCATAGAAACTGCTTGTTAACCTGCAACTGACTCATTCATGGGCAACATCACATGACCTAAGCTTCTGGCCTTTGGCAAGTTTTACTATTATATGTCTAGACTCACAACTCAGTCAGCTGTTTAACCTCCAGCCTGCAAACATCAAAGCATGGCTCCAGGGTGACCAACAGCCTGCAATATAAGTCTAAGCTGCTTCAAAGCTGTTTCTCTGGGAGATTCCTGCCATCACCTGCTGAGAAGAACAAGTCTCTGTACACCAACCTCACTCACTGTGTCGCCATCAACTCCTGTTCCAGCTAGCTGAACTCACCTGAATTGCAACTCCTCCATTTGGACTCTGACTTTCTGGACTCTGGCAATCACATGAACTGATATCCATACCTATTGTTCTTTCTCTCTTTCTCTCTCAAGTTACTCATAGTTGAAAAAAACTCCTCCTTCCTATCTTATTGTGTGCTTGTGTGTGTGCATGAAGTTGCGACCATTCTCCTGGGGTTGAATGCTTCTGATTTAACCTAAAGAGAGTTTGCTGCGAGTCATTTTAAAATCTACGTTACAAGCCAGGATTGGGGGAAAGACGTCACAGCCATTTTCAAAAAATTAAAACACTTCTGCCTATGGACAGATAGCAAGAAAATAAAGGAGTTCCGTTTTGCCTCGCTCCTCTGTCGGTAACAAAGTATTTCAATGCAGTATGCGATGAAATGGAGAGTTCTCAAGAATGGATCCATGCTAAATTTGGTCTAACATTCTTGGTTAGTTCAGAAGATTTTGAGAAGAAGCAAGGCACTGAGGAGAAGAGAGAAAGGTAAAGAAGAAGACCTGTTTGAACATGTCGCCTGTCTTGCCTGATCTGGACTATTACTCAACACTGGTCGCAGTCATATATTTTTGTTGTATAACAAATGCATATCCCATCTTAATCTCTGATTAAACTCAACTTACTCACCATGTTGGTTGTGGTTGATCCCGTGTTTCAAGGAGTTGAAAAGTTAACAGTTCCTAGTCTGCCATGCTGTGAATGCACACTATCCTGATGTGCATTGCTCAACTGGCTGATGTGATGCCAGGATACCAAACTTGGCCCATGCAGTTCCTGAAAACGGATTTGTCAACAACCAAGCATATCAAACAGTCTGAAGCTGCAAAATGGGCCCTACTAGTGTTCCATAAAGTGCCAGAAAACCAAATTGTAGGCAAGGCCATTTCTGAGAACTTCTGCTATTGTAGACTGTGTGGATCTATTGGAGGTGCTGTGGTGAGTTCCTGGATTTTCCAGTGTTGCTAGGTCCTCACAGCGCTGGCAGAGGAGCAACTGGCCTGTTCACACAAAGACTGTAATAGTTGCGGGGGCAGTAGTGGCAGTGCCTCTGTGACAGCATGACAGGGAGATGGGGCAGAGGCTGAGGAGAGGGCAAGCCCTGGCAATGCTGTCTGCCAAGTTGACACCAAACTCCTCCATAATCTTTGACAGTGACAAGAGGCTGCCTGGCAGGCCAGCCCAATGCACTGAGCATCCTGGCGTGCATTTTTTTTTATTCATTCACGGGATGTGGGCTTCGTTGGCTGGGCCAACATTTATTGCCCATCCCTAGTTGCCCTTGAGAGCTGCCTTCCTGAACCACTGCAGTCCACGTCCATTCAGCAGTCTCCTTTATGCTGCCCCATCAAGGTCCTCATCTGAATCCTCCGCAACAGAACTTGACCTCACTCTCCGGTATGCTGGCAAACAAACCTTCCTTTTCCCCTGGCCTGGCTGAAGCCTACTTGCACCTGGGCAATTCGCCAAGTGCTGATTACAACTCCATCTTAGCCCCCCAAGCCACATCCAGTGCCAATATCTGACCTGGTGGCTGCGGGTGTCAGATCAAGTGATGGGGCCTCTTCACCAGTGTGGTCTATATTGCTCCCTCTCTTCCTGCTGGGACTGCAATGGCTGTTCTTGAGGTCTGAAAGCAGGGCCTCAGAAAAGGAAGGTTGGCGTGAGGGAAATGGGATAGGGTAGGAAGCATGACAGCTGGGGGCGCCCGACAAACTGTCAAAGGCCTGTCAAGGCCATTAATAAACTAATTAACCTAATTGTCAAGGGCTGCCCGTCCAACCTTAAGGTTGCCAGACAGGCGAAGAGCCCAAATGGCCTTCGCATTTTTTATGAAACCTCATCCATGGGCAGGATGAGGTTTCATGAAGGGTGTATTAAATTAATAAATATTTTTTAAACATTTGATAAACATGCCCCAGTTCATGTGACGCTGTCACATGAGGGGACATGTCTAAATGATTTTTAACTTTTTTTATTTTGATGTTTCAAATTGAATATAATCTCCCTGAGGCAGCTCCGTGCTTGCACAAACGAGCGCAGACCCTGACTCTCCCTCCTCCCCCCACCCGCACAGGTAGTGCTGAGCGCTTCCAGCTGTGCGTCATGCTGGGTGGGCCTTAGTTGGACTGCCCACGTAAAATGGCAGCACACAGCCTACCGCGGGCAACGATCGGCTCCGCACCGGCTCCCGACCGGCCCGCCCGACGGGGAGAAAATTCTCCCCATGGTTACGCCATTTGTAGCTTGCTCACCATGCTATTTAACAGCTAGTGGATGAACTGGGAGTTGAGAGCAGGCATAAAGCAGGAACATACCATCATCCTCAATGTTCTCAGCAACGCTGGATGCCACTAGCTCTGGCACTAGCCACATGATGCTGAGAGCAAGCTCCTCCATGGGGCTCCCACCAGACTGCTTGGCTCCCTTCTATTTTGCCACCTTGTCCTGCAAGAGAGGTGGTGGAATGTCAGTGATTGTGTCGCACGCTGTTTGATTGATGTTCCTGTTATAGCTGAATAGCTGGTGGTACATTGGAGGCACTGAGGTGTGGATGTGAGGCTGGCAGCATTGTTAGGTGTGTGAGGCTGAGGTGGAGTAACTGGATGGTAGAAACAAGTCCTGAGTGCCAGGGAGTGATGAAGGTTGAACCATGAGGGTGTGGTGCATTAAGCAGGGCGGAAAGTTAGTGAACCGGTCAGTAGGTGTTATCATGTGAAAATGTATTCACCGACAGTCACTCCTCGTGGCATGGCTGCCAGGTCCTCAGATCCAGATGGCAGGAATTGAACTCCCTGGAAATTTCTTCCCACTTCCTTCTGAGGTCCTGGTTCCCCCAGGGGACCATCATACTTCCCCAGCCCCACCATTACTACCTCTAGTGCCACATCTGTCAACCCAGAACCCTCCCTCTGCCCTAGTGGTCAAATTTCCATCTAAATTTCCATTTAAATTCTGCCAGCATTACACAATGCAGCTTCCCTTTCAGAGGGACAGGGTGCCTTTAAGAACAGCAGGCTGGCTGCACCATGTGATATATGCAGAATGTTATTCAGCCGCCTTGCTGAGTGCAGAAGCAGCTCAGAGCACAAAGAAGAAAAAATCAGCAGGGGACCTCCTCAGCCACACCTGGCAATTATGCAGATGAGTTGGGTGCACCAAATTTGCTTGCCGCTCACTTCAATCAGAACTGGCAAGCCACAAATCATGACCCAAACAGGGCCATCTGAATATTGGTCATTATTGGAGTCATTTTAATCCTGTTAGTTTATTGGCATATTTACCAGTTTGAATGTGACGTTCAGTGTTTGTGATTAATTCATCGCAAAAATTGGGAGTTAACTTTACGAGATGGCAAAGGAAATTGAAATTGCCAAAACAAATAAGCAATATTAAGAATATTGTAGTCAAATAGTTGATTCAGACTCAAAGTGTGGACTCATTGGTCCACCTACTGGTTTCACTTTGTAATGCAACTAGTTTCAGTTTGGAATTTCTGTACATGGCACTTTTACTTGGATGTTCTATGCATTGCTTTGAGTGCAAAATCTTTCTCTCTGTTAATCACTGATTGAAGATAATTATTCTGAAGTAATACTCAAATATCTATTTTTATCTACCAGAATCGCATGCACTTAATAGAAACAACATTTGAGTTATCAGGCCAACTTAATGCCATCTGAAATAAAAACAGGAAACGCTGGGAGAAACTCAATAGGTCTGGCAGCATCTGTGGAGAGAGAAGCACAGTTAACAAAACATTCTGAGTGCATATGACTCTTCTTCAGAGCTAAAGAGAGGTAGAAATGTGATGGGCTTTATGCTGCTGAAGAGAGGGGGTGGAGCAGGTACAGCAAAATAAAAGTTCAGGGATAGGTTGTGTTGTATATGGTAGCAGCATGCCATTGTGATATAAAGATGTTTGGCAGAGCAGGGGTTAATGTGGGACTGAGGAATAGTACCGTCAACAGTATGATGTATAGAGTCACATGGTAATGGTCACATGGAAGTAGGGTCTGGAAGGAGCCATCATGGAGGCAGCACCCATGCATGGCAGTACCTGGGATATGTACATATTAAGTTCAACAATAAATGGTTTTTGTTTAAACATGCAAGTCGCAAGGTCAATTAGTGAGAGACCAAACAAAGCTTTACAACAGGGTTGGAGCTCAGAAGAGATTAAAAGACAAAGATGTCATGGGTACATGATTGTGTTAGAGACTAAGGCAGGTAATGATTGTGTTAGAGACTAAGGCAGGTGCTAATGTGGCATAATGGTCAGTTGGAGAATGTGTTAATAGCAGAATAATGCCAATGCCAACAATAGCAAGATAATGCCACCTGAAACAGGCTAAATGTGCTGGATTTGTAGATCTAGGTTGGATGTAATAAAACATGAACTTTTAGGTTTTAGTCTGCCAAATAAGATATTTGTTTTGTTTGTTTTCAGCATTAAATGTGTTTAAATCAGGACGATTTTTTTAATTCTTTCACGGGATGTGGGCATAACTGACTAGGTCAACATTTTTATTCACCATTCTCGATTGCCCTCGGGAAGGTTGTCATGAGCCAGCTTCTTGAACCACTTCAGTCCATGTGGTGTAGGTACACCCACAATGCTATTAGGGATGGAGTTCCAGGATTTTGACCTAGTCACAGTGAAGGAACAGTGATATAGTTCCAAGTCAAGACAATGTGTGGCTTGGAGGGGAACTTGCAGCTGGTGGTGTTCCTATGCATCGACTGCCCTTGTCCTTCTAGGTGATAGAGGTTTCAGGTTTGGAAGGTGCTGTTGAAGGAGCCTTGGTAAGTTGCTGCTGTGCATCCTGTAGTATGGTACACATTGCAGGCACTGTGCGTTAGTGGAGGGAATGAATACTTATTGTGGTGGATGGGATGCCAATCAAGCGGGCTACTTTGTCCTGAATGATATCGAGCTTCTTGAGTGTTGTGGGAGCTGCACTTGACTAGGCAAGTGGAGAGTATTCCATCACACTCCTGTCTTGTGCCTTGAAGATGGTGGAGAGGCTTTGGGGAGTCAGGAAGTGGGTTACCCTCTGCAGAATTGCCAGCCTCTGACCTGCTCTTGTAGCCACACTATTTATATGGCTGGTGCAGTTAAGCTTCTGATCACTGATAACCCCCAGAATGTTGATAGTAGGGGGTTCAGCGATGGTAATGCCATTAATTGTCAAAGGGAGATAATTGGATTCTCTCTTATTGGAGATAGTCGTTGCCTGGCATTTGTGTGGTGCAAATTTTATTTGCCACTTTTCAGCCCATGCCTGAATGTTGTCCAGTCTTGCTGCATGGGCACAGACAGCTTCAGTATCTGAGAAGTCATGAATGGTGCTGAACATTGTACAATCATTAACGAAAATCCCCACTTTTGGCCTTACGTTGGAGGGAAGGTCATTGATGAAGCAGCTGAAGATGGTTGGGCCCAGGACACTGCCCTGAGGAACTCCTGCACTGACATCTGGGACTGTTAGTCATTGATTCAAAATAATTATTCTGAAGTAATGCTCAAATTCTATTTTTATCTACCTGAATGGACTTAAGAGAAGCAATTTTAGCATTATCAGTGGCCAATATGATGCCATCATAAACAGGCTAAATGTGTTGCAGATGTGGATCCAGTTCAGCTATAATAGGGCATGAACTTTTCATGTTTTACTCCGCTAAATTAGAGAGATGAACATTTTTTTTTGTTTTCAACACAAAACATGGTTAAATCAGAGCAAAAATAAAATGTAGCCCTAATGATCTCCCATTTTAGAATTTTCAGTTCCCAATATGTCAGGTACATATTCATTTTTCATTTATACATGTATCTAGTTGATAGCAAAACTCAATGAAGATTGTGGTGCTTTTGGGCTATATTTAAATTTTATATAAGTCAATGATGACAGGTTTTAAATCAAATATTTAAATGAGGTAATAAGTATCTCCTTCTTAAAGGGATACCGCTAATAAGCTGTAACAAAAAAAAACTTCAAAGGAGACTTCAAACAAGTGAACAAGGTATTCAGTAAGCGCATACTTCCAACATACCATGTTAAGTCAATGTTATTACAATTACGCAGCTCTTCCTTGAGGATTTTCCCTGCCTGGTTGATGCTCTGTAACTACACAGTTGAAAGAAGAAATATTTTTATTAAGAGCTTCCAACTAACTGAGGTGTCTTCAGGTCAATACATATCCAAAAACCTGCTCTGAAAGCTCTGCTAACATTTTTACTTCTGCAACAAATTTCACCACAGCAACTGAGAGATTCCACAACATTCTAAAACAATCAGCAATATTCTAACTAAAACAACCCACAGTATCATTTTTTAAAAATGTCAATTATCTCCCAGTGGTAACAGATCCTTATAAAAAAGTCCCTGGATTCAGGTCCAGATCTGCAGCTTTGCCAAAAATTAACCAGTTCTTCCTTGGGCTGTACCCCACCTGAGTACCACGTTTTGCTGAGATCTGTCCATCAGCTTTTGAGATATAGGGTCAGATTTTCACTACTGTGGCAAAATTTCCCAACTCGGCAGACCTACCTCGATATAAAGGGATCTATCAAACACAATTTTCATGACCAAGTAGGGCCAGAGGTGGCCACAGAGAGCAAGTGGCAAGGTGGGCTGGTAGAAGTGAGATGAAAGTATTTGTCAGCTGATATCACTAACTATACAGGATAAAATATATCTAACAATTACTTTCTACCTTTTTAATTCTGTGTAAGGCTAGTCTTTCCACCCTACGGACCATAAATGGGTGTAAAATCTACCACACATAGGGCATTACTGCAAATAACATAAATAACTAGTCCAGAAAAGAAAACTTTGCCACAGTTTCCTTGTTGGGCCCTACATCTCCAAATAAGGTATCCAGTCAGACACCAAAAGCAACTGTCTTTGGGCAGTGCAATACTCATCCACTGACATTTCTAAAAAATAAATGTCCAGCAGAAATTTGAGAAGCCTAAGATGAAAGTAATCAGCAGTAACACAGGCCCCCCTTGTATTTCTAGCACATTGTCATGTTAAACAATGAAGTTTTAAACTTTCTGAAAATAAGATAATGGTTTATGTTGTCTTTTGTTTGTTAAATGATATTTTATCAGGTGAGAATAAAAGGAAACCCTTGTCCTCCATCTTCCCTTTGCCATATAATTTGCTGATAGCTCATCATTTTCCCTCTGTCCTGAACAGTGTCCACATTGGGTGTATTGTCCTCACGTGCAACAGTCTCACAGCATGGACACACAAAAACCAGAAGATCGTGAGAATGGTGATTTTTGGTAAAATTAGATATTATTGGCAAAGTGCTTTATTTGATAAAAATCAGATTGTGGGCACAGAGTTTATATGTGAGCAAATATTTGGGAGGGGGATGTAAAGTGTGGCAGAGGGTCAAAATTGTTCGTTTGCTGGTTTCCAATGCCAATTGGGTGTGGGGAATGATTTCAAAATCAAAAGAGATCGGCCTGATCAAAATTGAATTTCTGGCCTTAGGTGAATGCAATCCTTCAAATCCATGCAGCTGCTTGTAGCCGTCAGCTAAGTGCTGGGGTGGTGGGGGTGGGGGAACGGAATGGGGTGATAGTTTATTGAACGTGGGTAGTGGTCCTGGGATTTGCATAGCGCCCGTGCTCCTTCTTGCCTCATATGATAATGTTTTAAAGAAGAAAGCTGTCCCTTTTTGGTGGTGATTACTCAACAGGCTGCATCTACTCTAGGAAAGCCTCGGCAGAGCAGGCCCACTCAGGATAGACCAATATGGTATCAGTCCTAGAACAAGAACTTGACTCCTGATTAACACATTCAAGGGGCCTAACTGCTTGTTTAAGGCGACGACCAAAGAGGCCTCAAAAACTACATGACCAAACCGGGTGTACTTTGTGGGCAGAATTTTATGGCCCCATTTCAGCGGGGACAGGGCTGTAAAATGTGACAAACCATTATTAAACCCCATTGACTTCAGCGAGAATGTAAAATCCCGCTGCTGTAAAATTCTGCCCTGTGTATGGGACTTAGTACTGCAAAATTGCTCCACTTTGCTCCAATTATGTGCCTCGTAAATGAGCACAATGAGGACCAATTTCCTCTTGGAATTCAAACAAAAACCTATATTGTGAAAGCAAAATACTGCAGATACTGGAAATCGGAAATAGAAACAGAAAATGCTGGAAAAACTCAACAGATCTGGCAGCATTTGCAGAAAGAGAAACAGGGTTAACGGCCAGCATTTTGCCTTCGACGGGCGGGCAGCCGATTGCTGCCGCTGAAATGGGCCACACCGCTATTTTCCATGGGCGGGCCAATTAACGCCAGTCCAGTGGGTTAGCGACTCCCTGTGGAGAACGGGAAAATAGTCGTGGGTCTGGTGGCTTCAGACTGCCGGTTCCAATGGGGAGCCAGCAGTCTGTTTATAGAGTGGCCAGGCAGCCTCCTTGAGGCAGTGCACCATGGCCGCTCGGGGAGCGAGAGAGGCAGCTGTGGTTCCACAGGAACATGAGGAGGAGGAGGGGGTCAGGCTGCAGGAGAGGCCAGCGGGGGTGGGGGGGGTGCCCACTGTGCCCCTCGATTCTCCGATGCATACCTTGCTGTCCTCCTCCAAAAGGTTTCCAGCCATGGGGATGTATTGTATCCGGATGATGGGATGAGGAGGGCCCCCCATGTCACCAGCCAGGCGAGGGAGGAAGTTGGTGATGCTGTGAGTGCCCATGATGATGTGCAGCGCACTGGCACCCAGTGCCACAAGAGATTCAATAATTTGCTGCCTCTGGAAGGGTGAGTACCATATCTGTCTTGGCCATTTGACCCAGAAGGCAGCCTTAGCCTTTGAGTCCCCCCCACCTCCACACATTTTGCTGTCGTTACTGCATTGGGCATTTGGCGCACGCTGGGTGGGCAAACGGGTACTGACCATGCTTACATCAACCTTAGTGATTGAGGAGAAGATGGGTTCTCCCCCCAGCATATGTTGGTGTTTGTCGCATTTAAGTAGTCTGGGGGCAACCTGCAGGGGAGGCAGCTGGACACATACTCACAACTCCAACACATGTCATATTGATGGTGATGAGATGGTGGAAGGGGAGCCTCAAGGTGTCATGGCCAAGAGCCATCTGCTGTCCTCGGCGCCGCACCTAGCTGCGCCTCCTTGCCATGGGCACTAAGACCCGTGTGCTATTCAAAGTGATGGACGACGAATGTGTCCAAGGGGACCGTTGGGGGAGGGGGTTGGGACCAGCCATACTATCTTCTGGGGACTGATCACCAGTAGTGTGGACAGGAGCCGCTGGAGGCCTCAGATGGGCCTCTGTGGTTGGGGCGCAGCGTGCGTGAGCAGAGTACATGAGCGATCAGCTCCAATAAATCCTCTTCCCTGTTCTGCAGGCAAAAACTGAACACAATCAGCTGGAGCACCAGGGGACTGGAGGTGGGCACACCCTGCTCCAGTGCCTCACCACATTTCAGGAGGGGGCCATGGAGCTGGGGAGGAGGCAGGAGGCCAGGGCAGCCAGGGGCAGCGAGGCTGGGGTCCAGCGGCCAGGTATTTGAGGTCCACAGTCCCATCCGCTCTGTCTGCCCACCATCCAAACCACTGATGGCTGCTGCAATCATTAATGCTGCAACATTGCTCCTTCACAGACTGAGACACTCTGACGTGTGGGTCATACACAAAGGTCCCTCGTCCCCTTGAGGATTCGTGTCTCCACCATCTTCCAAAGTCACCTTATCCCATTTGTGACCACAATCACCATGGTCTAACATGCCATGGCATAACTGCTGCATAGCCAAAAACCTATTGCATCTGAGGTGGTTTGGAACCTCCAGCACCCTTTCAGCCAGTGCCCCCCACATTACTCTGTCCAAAAGGTCCTCAGCACATCAGCTGTGAACCTCATGGCACTCAACTTAAATAAATGCCACCACGTTACTCATCCCCGTGCCAAGGGGAAATGTTGCCTTCTGCCCACCCGGTCTATGCCCCTCCTAATGGTATGAAGGTCAATAATGTGACCTCTCAATCTCCTGTGACCCATGGCAAATGTTGCAAGTGTTTGCGATGTTTCCTCAGCCCCACAACTATCCAGGCCAGCATGCATCCAGGTCAGGAACCTCTGCACTCTCCCCACTCGAATGGTACATAACAGGCCATGTGGCATTCCTGAGCCTGTCTGTAGGCGCGTCTAATGTTTGGGCCTCCTCTTGACTCTTTTCCACCCAACCAATGTTCATCTCCTTAGGGTCTTGAAGGGTGAGCGACTTATGAGGCTGGGGGGAAAGGGATGAAAAGTTTAACTGGCTGTATGCTAACTGATGCGCTGTCCTTGTTGTTAATTTCAGCATCACTACCACTTCAGGCTTCCTCCACTGAGAGATTGGCGACCATCATGGAGAGGGGGTTCAATAGGATGGAAAATTTTCTGATTGGGTTATGCTCTGACCTACAAGCCCTCACAGCGGTACTGGCCACGGGTGGTCATTCCCAATGTGGGAGATGCTGTGGGCACCAAGCGTCGGCGCTCGGTGCCCATGCATCTGCAGTGAGCAGGGAGGTCCAATGGGACCTCATATCAGCACAGCAGCTGCCTGTCGTCGCTGCAAGCTCCTCTCAGGGCGCACCGGATGAGGGCAGCAGCTCCTCCACCCTTCTGCCAGTCAACGTTGCATCCATTGAGGCTGCGACAACTGGGGAGGTGCCAATTCTAGAACTGGCCACTCCCTCCCAGGCGGGGCCAGCACAAGCTCCACGGACCAGAGGACGGCCACCAAGGTCATCGAGGCCAACAGGACAGCAGAGTCAGCAGGCTGTCTCACAAGCCACTCCAACAAATGGGGAGGCACCTAGACGTAGCACCCACAAACGAAAGCATAGGCACTCAACAGGTATGTCACTGGTGATTTTGTGTTGGCCTTAGAATAGGGAACAAAATACTTATGTTTGCAATGGAGAAGTCTCTGTTATACTTTGGACATAATAAAGTGCACTTTTCTGACCATGGCTGAGGGTGTTTCCTTTGTGCTGCATTTTTCTTTTTCACAGACATATCATGAGTGTTTGAGTGGACATTGATGTTTCTGTACTAAGCCCTCATTTGCAGCTGATAAGGTGGAAGATGTAGCACCTAAGTGCCACGTGTGGAAGCACCAGGCAATGCTGCTCCTGCTGATCCATTTGTGTGGAGCTAGCTGAAGGTTCTTTGGATTAAATTGTCACGGGTGTCCCTGCCTCCTTGGTGTAATTGCAGGTTGGTGTTCTGCCCCTCATCATCACCCTGTGCTTCCTCATCCTCTGAGACACTGCTGGATTCATCATGTGCAGCCTCATCCATGATGTCAAGGTCTTCATCGCCAACTGCCTCCCCCCTTTCCAGCGCAAGATTGTGCAGAGCTCAGCAGACTACCACTATCAGAGAGAAGTGATCTGGGGGTACTGGAGTGCGCCCCCTGAGCGGTCCAGGCAATGAAAGCGCATCTTGAGAAGACCAATGCTTCTCTCCACCACAGTCCTTGTGGTGCCCTGGCTCCTATTGTCACACTCCTCAGCTTCTGTTCTTGGACGGCGGAGAGGCGTCATGAGCCACCTTCTGAGGGGATAGCCCTTGTCACCCAGCAGCCAACCATCCAGCCAAGCCGGAGCACTGAAGAGCCCCAGCATCTGGGAGTGACTGAGGATTTAGGCATCGTGGGAGCTGCCTGGGTACCTTGCACAGACTTGTAGAATCAGCATCCTGTGGTCACACACTATCCGCATGTTCATGGAGTGGAAGCCCTTCTTGTTGACGAAGGCACCGGGCTCACCTGCTGGTACCTTGATGGACACATGTGTACAATCGATGGCACCCTGGACGCGGGGGAAGCCAGCAATGGCCGCAAAGCCTCTGGCTCGCTGTACCTGACTTGTCTGGTCGCAGCAGAAGTGGATGAAAGTCAATACCCGTCTGAACAGAACGTCTGTAACCTGCTTGACACAAGTGTGGACAGCTGATTGGGAGACACCGCAAAGATCACCCACTGAGCCCTGGAAGGAGCCAGAGACCTAGAAGTGGAGGGCAACTGTGACCTTCAGAGCCGCTAGCATGGGGTGTCCACCCGCACAGTTAGGAGATATCTCAGGGTCAATAATCTGATAGATATAGGTGACTATTTCCCTTGAGAGTCGGAGCCTCCTTCAGCACTGCACCTCAGACATATTGAGGTAGTTGCTTCGCTGCCTGTATACCCTGGCAGCAGGATAGTGGCATCTTCTGCGGCCCCTTGCACCTTGGCCTGCCTCTTGGCCCTGCACCCCTTGTGCCTGTGCCTGACCTCCCAAAGGTGGCTCCCCTGGAGGCTGATTGTCCAGTCCTGGCCTACTCCTTATTCTATCCCTCCCTTCCTCCTCAGAGGAGCTGCCTCCAGTGGAGATGTCAGAACCCATATCCCCAGGCTAAATGGAGGCCTCTAGAAAGCTGCAGGCCCGAGAAAGATTACTGTCTGCAGACTGGTTTCAAATTACACAAGAAGCTCTTGGAAATCGATGTGAACTGCTAACAATCACACAGGCAACTTTAAAACACTTTCTGCAATTAAAACCTGGTGGAAAACATGAACAACCCCTCTGAGTCCACATATCCCGACATTGCATGAGTTTTATTTAAAAATCTCTAAGTCCTGGACAATTGGCAAGTTAAGGGCCTTAACGAGACCTTTAATTAATGGCGGGTGTGCGTCCCGCTGCTGAGCGCACCCACCGACCGAAATATGGTGATGCCGCGCGCTGACATCGGGACGCTCGCGCGATGTCACCGCGCAACATTTTAACTGCTGGTGTGTGGGCTCCGCCACCCGCACATCAGCTGCAAAATTCTGCTCCTATGTTTCAAGTCTGCATGACTCTTCTTCTGAATGCTGCCAGACCTGCTGAGTTATTTTTCCAGCGTTTTCTGCTTTTATTTAAGAAACCTATATGAATCTAATTTTATGATTGCTTTTTGTACATAATAGAAAAATTCAGCCTTTGATCCTTATCTTTGCTCCCTACAGAGGATTAAAAGCTCAAAAAACACAAAATTGGCAGATTCTGTGTGCTATCATAGTCAGAATTTGCCATAAGATACACATTTGTTGACTGCATCCATACAACATATTTGTGAAGTCAATCCATATTGGTGAGTTATTAAAGTGGCCTCAAATATAGGAACAATCAGACTGATGAGGAGAGATGCAGACAGGACACCGGAGGAAGAATTTTCCTTCCATCAGGGGGGAAGTGCAGGATCAGGCGTACCTCCAATCGGTACTCCCGATTGTGGGAGCACCGCTATTTTACGTGGGTGGGCCAATTAAGGCCCATCCAGCGTGATGTCCACCAGAAAGCACTATGCGCTCCCTGTGTGGGCAGGGGGAGATTCCTTGAGCCGAAAGTGTGCTCTTTCGCGCATGTGCGTGAAAGAGCGCACTCATTTCCCTGCGGCTAAGTGCTGCCTCAGGGAGATCAGCACCAAATTTTAAAATGGTGAAGGTGCAAAAATAAAATTTCCCCGACATGTCCCCTCATGTGACACTGTCACATGAGTTGGGCCATGTCCATCACTTTAAAGCATACATTTATTAAAATTTTAAAAACCCATCCGTGGAAGAGGTTTCATGTTTTTTCTGAAGCCCGCCAGGGCTCCTGGCCTGCCCGCCAACCTTAAGGTTGGACGGGCAGGTCCATTAATTATCTCAATTACTTTTTAAATGGCCTCAATAGGCTGTTAACAGTTCGGCTGATTTGGCTGCGCCCCCACCGACCTGAAAATTGAAATGATGCGGGTTGACATCGGGAGTTCCGCCAGACGCCATCCTGCGTTATTTTACGCGCCGGTGAGCTGGCCCCACCTCCCCACTCACCGACATAAAGGCCATGGCCCACATCACTGGTTTATTTCAATTCAGAAATGAGTATATTTTGTCTGTTTTAAACAAAATTTGACAGAATTAAGATATATTTACAGCTGACACAGGTTCCTTTAGTTGATGATCATATACTGAAGTTGATACAATTCAAACACATCAGCAGCCAGACATTGATGGAGGGTTTTTAGGGGGTATTTATTGAGCATGACTATTTAAATAACTGTTGTGCACCATACGTTCACATATTTTTTAAGTGGTTTTGAGTACTCAAGTGGCAAGATGGAGACATTTGCTTCTAATTGCATACAGGTGTTTGCTAATGTTCTGTGAAGTGAAGTAATTTTATTGCACACACTAATATCAATCAAACAGTGAGCAGCTAAATGACCTCTAAGCGAAATTGCTGGCCAGATATAATCTGTTCAAAAGAACAATGGATCCATTAAAATAAATCATGACACACACAACAATATGTTGAGCAAATTGGGTGGAAATGAGAACCAATAAAAATAACGCACTGCTGAGATTTTCAAAACTGAACTGCTCTTGACTGAATGACTATGAAATGCCTGAAAAAAGTTAGAAAAAATTTAATGCAGGAAAGCAACCAGGAGTATTTCCAAAAAGCTGGGATCTGTGTGGCCTAAATTCCTTGGCGCCTCAAACAGGGCTTGATTCTGACGTGTTAAGTTCTACCTTGGGCCTCATCAGGCCATCTGCAAGTGCCATCAGTCTCCTGTCAGCAGCCCACAATTGTGTTTGGAGCCAAGGGAGGTGTTCCAACTTCTTCCGCCTCGGCTAAAAACACAATTTCTGTGGCTATGCTGAAGACCTGAAAATACCAGCTAGGGCTAGGAAATCTTTGTAAAGCTTTCAACTAATGTAATTTATTATTCCAACTGGAAAAGAGCACGGGGCCCACATTTCAAAATACATTTCGGACGCAATGATATTAAATTTAGGGCCCCTTTCTCGCTCCCTCTGCATTCCTTTTGGCTTTGTGCCAGGAACTTTAACACGCACGGAACTCTGCACATCAGCCTTCAACTCAAACAATCCCATCTTTTCCCCATTTGAAGCTTAAAGGCTTTCCAGCTGTGCGCTTTACATATTTGTAATTAATGTCGAGAACACGAGCTTTGTGCTGGTCAGTTGCAGAATAAGTGCTTGATATGAGGTGTGAAACCATGGCCAGAATCTCCGGGTCGGCATGTGGGAGCGGGCCCTGCTCACCGACACGTGAAGTGATGCGTGGTGACATTAGCCGTGCATCCCAAAGTCACCGCGCGTCTTTCTGATCCTCAGCTCAGCGGGTGCGCACCAGAGTCGGCTGCGTGCCCGCCGAACTGTCAGAGGCCTATTAAGGCCACTTAAAAACTAATTAAAGTGATTAACTGAGCTGCCCATCCAACCTTAAGGTCGGCGGGGGGGCAGGCGAACAGCCCAGGCGGCTTTCGCATTTATCATGAAACCTCATCCACAGGCGGGATGGTGTTTCATGAAGGTTTTTAAACTTCAGTAAAAATCTTTAATGAGGTTCATAGACATGTCCCAGCTCATGTGACACTGTCATACGAGGGGACATGTCTTAGCATTTTTTTTCAATTCTTTACTTAAATTTTTAAAAATCAGCTCTGCGCCTCAGGAAGGCTTCTGCGCTCTTTCGCCTGCATGCATGAAAGAGCACAGGCCCCAACTCAGCCTACTCCCCCCTTGCCCGTACAGGGAGCGCCCAGGGCTTCTGAGTGCGCGTCAAGCTGGGCGGGCCGTAATCGACCCGCATGGTAAAATACCAACACGCAGCCGATTGCAGGCAACCATCGGCTGCACATCCCATGCCCGCTCCTGCCCAGCACCACCCCCCCCCCCCCCACCCCCCGACAGGGAGAAAATTCTCCCCTCTATGTTCAAGGTGGGATATCACTCCCAATATCAAGTCATGAATTAACCTTGATTTGACTGCAGTTATAATATCATTCCCGCTTCAAGGCAATGCTCATGTCTCTTTAAAGTTATAGAAAACCTGCCAAATAATTCCAACATTTAATTTAGCTCCTGTGTCATCAAAACAGTGCAGCATATTTTTAAACCACTATTATGAATCTTTTAAAAGAGCATCAAAGCAATAAAATGTAAATTTATCAAGAGAAAAAGACTTTTTTTTTACTAATTTTGTCTTGAATTTTGATGACATCCAAACAAAAAAGTTTGCTTCAGAACTAGTAGGACCAGAGTTACAGTGTAGAGGCATGACAGAGATAAAGGTTTGTATGGAAAACACGTGCTCCCATTCGACTTACCACTGGCACCTGGGAAATCCAGAAAGATCTCCTTATGGTAACACTCAAATGTTGATGAGTGCTGATGTGGGAAGTGAAGGGTTACCAGAGTTAATAGAGTTTGACTTGTTTTTCCCTCTCTGGATGTGTTATCTGTGTGTACAGGACACAAATGTGATTCTACGAAGGGACACAAATATGATCATACAAAGGGACACTTCCTCCTGAACCTGCTGTATAAGTGAATCTGCTGTAATTGAAAATTTTTGAGAGACTTCTGTTTGTTGAAGGCTCTCCCCTGCATGCTTGTAATAAAGACTTTCTGGCCTCAGCTTATTCCAGACTCCAAGTGGCTTTTGTCCCATAACAATTACCTATACATTTTCCAAAAACTTAAAAATAACCTGCAGCTGATCAACTAAATATATTAAACAATAAACTAGAATTCTATCAAATTGACCCTGTAGAATCGAACAAAAGCCTCATTGCATTAAAATCAAAAGCGGAAAAAATTAAACCTATGCTACATTAAGGGAAATATATCAAGATGTATAAAAACCTGTGGTGTAATATTATAAGTGCAAATCTTTTAAAAATAAGTCCGGTTTGATGTAACACAAAAGGCACTTGGGGGTAAATAACAGCAACTCAAAGCATTAGGCAAAGAAGTGAAGCAAACAACTGTTAAAAATTGTTCGGCATCCATTCACAAGTCAGTTACTGGGTACAATGCCAGGAGACAATTGAAATCTGTAATGCTGTGGAGGCCTCTGGGCTGGGGTGACTGCCAATCCATGGTTCATGGGTAAAAAATACAGCCCCTAAACCCAGAAATTACTGTTGAGATTATTAGTGAACAAACAAACGTGCACAACATTCCTCTGTCTGCTATGTTAGTGGAGATGTTAACACATTTAAAAACAATCCATAAAATAGCTTATAAACTAATGTCATAGGAATATGTCAAACATTCATTCCCTAATATCACTAACAGCAGTTCTCTTGGCTGCAGATTTAAAAGCTTAATAACCTGCCGAGGATTATCTGCAGTAACCCCAGAGCGACAACCATTTGAAAACCAAGAGCTTAAAGCATGTCAGATCTGTAAGCAGATTGATTTAATACTTACAAGACAAGCACAGATTAATGCAGTTCTCCATAGGAATTAATGTGTAAAATTCAGCCATAAGAAGGTTTTGGGAACTAAGCCCTGGCAGCCAACAAAATCTTGCACTTTTTTCCCACTGTGCTGGTTTAAACTAACAATTCAAAAGGAATTTTCTCCCTGAAAATTGGCTTCATTCAACTTTTCTCGTTGTTTGTATCAACACACATTCAAAGCGCACCTAAATATGTATATACTCAGACAGATACAATGATTTCATTGAAAAACATGTGTGCTCAGAAACTGTTTTTGAGATTCTATCAGTCAGATCAATATGTTTATATGAATTTTCAGTTCTAAGTTATGACTAAATTGTAAATGAAATGAAAATGCCTGATGATTAGCCAACTGTCAATTTAAAGGTGGAAGCTTAACACTGAAGCCCTCGGGGTAAGATGCAGATAAAAAATAGCTATAATAAAATAATAGCAGCAGTAATAAACATCCATCTGGTGGGGGGGAAGGCACACTTAAATGATGGTGACTTGACACTCGTTCTCCAATATAAGGATTGACTGGGACAGATTAATACAGTTCTCGCTAGGATGAAATGTGCAAAATTCTGTACTAAGAAGTTTGAGAAACTTGGCGATGTGAATCTTGTATATTCTTCACACCATGTTGGTCTAAATGAGAAATGCAGAAGAATTTTTTTACCCTGAAAATTGGCTTTATTTGTTGGTTGTACAACTTGCATTCAATGTTATGCACGAAAGCCTCAAAATATCAGTTGCTTCGAAAATGTGAGATGATATTTCCTACGGGCTGAATGTGAAAGACGAACAAGGATCTGTAAAGGTAATTAACTGAAAGGAATTTGAAGGCAAAAAATAAACTTGGTCTGCATCAAAAGATGGCTGACATTAACAGCTGAAACAGATGGCTGAGGAGAGGGCAGAAGGAGGAAGAGGTCAGATTTTTTTCTGTTATTGCAGCTATTTGATACTTCTGAATTCCCAATTGCAAACTAAGTAAGCATAAGATGGAATATTTTGGATATTTTATCAATGTAAATAAAAATTAACCAGATAGAGAGAAATTATTAGAAATTCCAACCCTCAGGAACATTCTTGAATTACGTCAGGTTTTGGGGATGACTAAGCACTTGAGCAGATTTCTGATGGATCTAATATCTGCACCGTCTGTGAATCCCTTAGTTTAGCAATTCTTGTATTTACTCGTTGACAACACCCATGATATATACCCTGTTTGAGTGTGACATTGCTGAGGTGTCAATTTGCAATAGGTGCCACATTTCCCGGAGTGATGTCCATTGCCCAATTTTCTATTGATTGGGCTTATGTTGCTCAGGTTGTTTACCTTCACGTGATTTTTAAGCTCTGATGCAAATTAGAAATTTATCAATGATTTTGACTGTACTGATTAGTCATGAACTATTCGCTCCAGTAAGGGTGGGGGCATATGCTTCGAATAGAGAGCAGCATTGAAGATTTGTTAGTGCCATTAGTCATTTTCATATGGATCTGTTTTCCTCTTCATGTTTTCATGTACATTTTAATTTTGACTTCTCAAAGTGGTTGGTACCAAAGCTCTGTGGAGAAGTGGAGGCATTTTGCTTAAACGCAAAATATTGCAAGTGGAGGTAGTGGTATAGTGGTACTTTTCACTGGGCTATTAGTCTGGGGACTGGGGTTCAAATCCTGCCACAGCAGATGGTGAAATTTGAATTCAATAAAAATCAAGGCCAGAATTTTTCAGTCGGTGTGTGGGGGTGGGCCTGACACGCGATGACGTTGGGCGTGCATCCTGACTGTCAGTGCGATGTTTCGTTCAGCGGGCGCAAGCCAGAGTTGGCTGCGTGCCCACTGATAATTGATAGGCCTGTTAAGGCCATTAACGAAGTAGTAAATGTCAAGTTTATGCTGCCTGTCCAACCTTACGGTTGGCAGGCAGGTGAAAAGGCCAAGCAGCCTTTATGTTTTTTTTAGGAAACCTCATTCACAAGCGGGATGAGGTTTCCTAAAGCTTTTCCTACTTAAATAAAAAGTTTCTATGAAAAATAAAAACACATCCCATCTCATGTCTTTAAAAATTTTTTAAAAACCGCTTCAATCTCCCTGAGACAGCTCTGTGCCTCAGGGAGATTGAAGCGCCCTTTCGCGCATGTGCGCAAAAGAGCGCTGGACCCAGCTCTACCTCCTCCCCTCCCGACCAGGTAGCACTCAGCAGTACCGCTCGCATAAAATAGCAGTGCGGAGCCGATCGAGGACAGCAGTCGGGCCTTGTGACCGTCTCCGTCTGCTCCCGCCAAGCCCACGCAAAGCAGGAAAAATTCAGGCCCTGAAGTTAAATGTCTGATTATGACCATGAAACCATTGCCAACTGTCGCAAAAACTCATCTGGTTCACTAATGTCCTTTAGGAAGGAAATCTGCTGTCCTTACCTGGTCTGGCCTACATGGGACTCCAGACCCACAGCAGCGTGACTGACTCTTAAATGCCCTCTGAACAAGGGCATTTAGGGATGGGCAATAAATGCTGGCCTAGCCAGCAACACCCACATCCCATGAATGAATGAAAGAAAACCTTACAACATTTATCATGAAGGATCTGCTGTGTTGTTATGTCCTTCAATGGTAAGACAGCAACATTTTTACATCTTCTAGTTCAGGTGTCTTTCAGAGGGTGATTTCTGATTTGCTATTTTCTTCTGAAGCCAAAGGAAGGAAAACTTTATGCCATCCTCTGGTTATTTTGCTTTTGTTTATTGGAAAAAGAGCTTTTGAGTGATCGTCTGGCTGTTGTAAGGTCGTGTCAGGCAATAATACTTTTCCACTGGCATCAGATCATAGCTGCAGTATAACAAATTATAGGCAGTGACAGGGACAACTGTGAGGCTTTAGATGTTCTGGGACCATCTGTTTCCATGATTCATTACAGGGAAAAGAAAACAATCTTGTAGTGTCCGAGTGAGTTTGTGAAATTGTTAAATATATGATTGATCATTTCTACTTTGTGTGCTAGTTGGAACTGCTCCGTTTCTATATTGAAGATTGTGGTCAACAGTGCACAAAATACATCATAATTTCTAAGAATTTATACCTAGTGCACCAGGAAGTCATTGTACTTTCGACTTCTGATCAGATTGTTCTGAATAAGAAGCAAGGAATGTAATATATAAAATATATGGGTTGGAGCTTCCTCAAAACTTGTCCAGAAACATCAACATAAATATGACGTAATGCTATTTTAACAGTGAAGGAAATGAAGGACATTTGGGTCACAATGGCTTTTGCATATTTTTATGCTATGTTAGAATTTCCTAGATCTTTCACGCCAATTTTGAGAGACTTCTGCTGCTCAATAACAAAGCTCCATCTGACATGAAAAAATGTAGCACATGCAAATTTTCTCAACTTACTCCAGTTCTGAATAGACTGCTAATTTAGACCTAAAATGTTAGGTGCAATAGGATCTACTAACATATTGTTAGTGTTTTATGGATGTTAAGTGTCTAATACACTTCAGTGAGACCTTCAATGCATTCTCTACATCTTTGAATGTATCTTTATAGCATCAGAAGCATTTGCATTCATAAATGAAAAGCTTGAATGATTATATATTCTTAAGCATGTTGTATCAAATATACAAAAATTATGGCTTGAACTTTAATATTCATGCAGAGAAACAAAGAAAGAACATGGCGCAAATTCACTGCTACCTTCAAGCCCCAATAGGTTATGCTGATTTCCACCTGTTTTATTCCAGCATATTCCAATCAGATTCCCAATAAAATACTGGTACAACTGGTCGGTTACGCATTACTGGAAGTTCTAGATCAATGTGATGTGGGTGACTCCAAGACTGACAATTATTGCCTTCCCCGATTACCCAGAGAAGGTGATGGTAAGCCTTCTTGAATTGTTGCAGCTCCTGTGGTAATGGTGCTTCCCTCAATCAATTGGACTGCTTTGTCATTAGATGATGTCAGGCTTTTTGAGTGCTGTTGCCAAGAGAGTGGTGAGTGGCGGGTATTAAACCTCTGATTTGAGCATTGCAGGCAGAGGTCAGTTGGTAAGCTGCCTGTCAGAGAGTGATAACGTTGCAAAGCCATGCTTTATATCTAAAATGACTTTATGCGTTTACCACTTTATTGAGTTTTAAGAGATACAGCAGCTAAGCTGGTGACCAAAAGTGAGGTGACTTCTGTCATTTCTGCACAAACTCAGAATTGCCTCAGATTTCTAGAAAGTTAAATGCCCTGCTTGGAATGGATACACTTAGACAAAACTACTTTTTTGATTTACACCTCATATTGTGTATGCCCTTAGCAAAACTCAAAATCCATGGAATCCCAGAGGCAATATCTCCAAGCTTGTAACAAAGATAAACCAGTTTATCATAAGCCGGTGAGAACAGCCACTATGCATCCCCATTGTGTACTGATGGCTTCTAACGTTGAATCATTTATGTGGAAAATAAAAGTATTGATCATGTGGTCACATGATCGAAACTGATTCAAGATAACAAATCTTATTACTCCAAGAACTAAGCCAATCTAGAAACAAACAGAAAGTCCCCAGAATCACAGAGTTGTTACGGTGTAGAAGGAGGCCATTCATCCCATCGTATCTGCACTGGCTCTCTGAGCATTTTAACTTAATGCCAGTCTCCTGCCTTTTCCCTGTAACCTTGCACATTGTTTCTATTTAAATAATCATCCAATGCCCTCTTGAATGCCTCAAATGAACCTTCCTCCACCACACTTCCAGGCATTGCATTCTAAACCCTAACTACTCACTGTGTGAAAAAGTTTTTTCTCACCTCACATTTTCTTCTTTTGCAAAACACTTTAAAACTGTGCCCTCTGGTTCTTGATCTGTTTGCGAGTGGGAACAGTTTCTCCCTATCTAATCTGTCCAAATCCCTCATGAGTTTGAAAACTTCTATCAGGTCTTCTCTCAGCCTTCTCCTCTTCAAGGAAAACATTCCCAACTTCTCCAATCTTTCCTCATAACTGAAGTGTCTCATCCCTGGAACCATTCTCGTAAACCTCTTCTGCACTCTGTCCAGTGCATTCACATCCTTCTGGTAGTGTGGCGCCCAGAACTGTATACAAAACTCCAGCTGATGTCTAACCAGTGTCTTATGCAAGTTCATCATAACCTCCCTGTTCTTGTACTCCATGCCCATATTAATGAAGCCTAGAATACAGTATGCTTTAAAAACAGCTCCCTCTACCTGTCCTGCCACCTTTAATGACTTATGTACATATACACCTAGGTCTCTCTGCTCCTGCACATCCTGTAGAATAGTATACTTTGTTTTATACTGTCTCTCCATGTTCTTTGTACCAAAATGTATCACTTCACACTTCTCTGCATTGAACTTCATCTGCCACCTATCTGCCCACTCCACCAATGTGTCAATGTCCTTTTGAAGTTCTACACTGTCCTCCTCAGTTTATAATTCTCCCAAGTTTTGTGTTGTCTGCAAACTTTGAAATTGTCCCCTGCACACCAAAATCTAGATCATTTATATTTATCAGGAAAAGCAAGGGTCCCAATACCGACCCCTAGGGAATTCCACTACAAACCTTCTTCCAGCCTGAAAAATACCCATTAACCATTGCTCTCTGTTTCCTATCCCTCCTATCCTGTCCCCAAGTGGACAGTCTCTCTCCCTCTGCTATTTGAGCAAGCTTGAGCCCTGTCTGCTGTTTGACTATCCACCCACCGCAGGCAGAGATTTTAAAATAGCAACCTAGCAGTAGCTGTCTCTGGAAGAAATTGACCATCAACATCTGTAAACTGCCTCGACCATCATTGATGCCAGTCTGGATCCATTCAAGTTATCAGCTTATAAGATCCTTTTAATTGTAATATTTATTAGACTTTAAAATATCACTTAGTCTATCCTCCCACTTTGTAACCTATTTGCGTATGTGTGTGTTTGTGAACCTGAGTACGTGAAACCAGTTTACAACTGTCTGCTCTGCCCGTCAGTGGCGGGCTGTGTTTCCTGTTGTCAAACGTCAGGAACCTCATTGTAATACATCTGCATATCGTTATAAGCCCAGCTCGCTGGAATCATTCCCCCCACGCTGGATCATCCAGACACATTGGCAGGAAAACACGCCGGTGCAGAACATGTCTTGACAAGTGTCACATGCAAAAATCAGGACTTACCATCAGGGCCTTGCTCACATCGTGGACATCTGAGGAGTAGAAGATGCTGGAGCTCAACAGCAATGGGAAGTCCATCGCATGCTGGGTGGAATCTCATGGACATGGCTCTGCTGTGAAGCAGCGCATGGAAGGTGGAAAGTCACCATTAAGGGTCTGCTCATAACAGATGATCATCGAGGGGGTGGAGAGGAAGGTCCAGCCGTGTTTGGGACTGGGAGATGTACCGGGGGGTGGGGAGGAAGGTCTGGTTTGAATGGGAGGAAGGTGTGTTGGGGGCATGAGGTTGGGAGGGGGGAACAAAAGTGTCAATGGAGGATGAGATTAGGAGTGGAGGAATGAAGGTGTCAGAATGTGAGTTTGGGGTCAGGGGAGAACAAAGGTGTCATTTGGGTGAGGTTTGGATGGGGAGCAAAGGTCTCTGGGGGGAGGTGGTGCTGTAGCGGAAGGGCTACAGGGAGGAGTGAGTAATGGGGGAGAAGATGGCAACTGGGGAGGTAGGTGTAATGGATAGAGTTCGGAGGGAGGAAGGGGTCCAGAGAGGGGAAGGAGTAAAGATGGAGGAAGAAGTAAGGGTGGAAGAAGGAGTTGGGAAGGAGGAATGACTAACAGGGGAGTCTGGGGGGCGGGGGGCAGTCCACGGGAGAGAAGGAGTTTCAGGGAAGGGGAGAGTCCAGGTGTGGGGAAGGAGTCTGGAGTGGGGAAGCAGTCTAGGGGAATGGAAGGAGTTCCAAGAGAGGAAGGAGTTCCAAGAAAGGAAGGAGTCCCAAGAGGGGAAAAAGTCTGGAGGGGAGGATGTCCAGGTGAACTTGCAAGGAAGGGCTCTGTTGAGTCTATGACTGCCTCCTGGGGAGTAAACTGAGGGTGGGCATGGTAGGAGAGAATGACTAAGGGCAGGGTGAGGTGGTAGGGTGAGGGTGTGACAGTATCAGTAGAAGAGACAGCGAGGGTGATTGCCGGGGACTCAGAGGCAGACACGAACCCTGAGGTGAGAAGGAGCAGATCGAGGAGATGAATGTGGATGGGGGTGGGATTTTTGGGAAGAAGTGAACATGCCCGTTCACCTGGACATCCCTAAAAGAAAAGCATTGTGGCTGGTAGGTGACAGTGGGGAGGTGGAAGGTGATTCTGTGGGCGGGAGGGGGGTGGTGTCCGTGACAGTAATTGGGGAAAGGAAATGGATGAATGGTGGAGCGGAAAGAACAGATTACCTGAAGAAAAATGGTAGATGCACCATGCCTGCTAAATTGAAAGTGAAACGAGAGTCGTGGTGGGCGAGAATAGGTGCTGCATTGGAGTGTGATCAGTGGGTGGGCAGAGATGCAGGTCAGCTCAAGTGGACAACTGAAAGTGAACTCCAGAAGTCAACAATCTCAGGACATTGAGATGAGTGTGATGTGGGAAGGATCCACATGCATGGCAGAGCGTTTGCACAAGGCTCTGTCTGCCACACACACAAACTTCTCCCTCCAGAATCACACGTGGGCGTGCCCGCAGCTGAACTGCTAGCTGGGGGGTGGGGGATGCAGGGGGTGGGGGTGGGGGGGGGGGTGGTGGTGGTACTCGTAAAGCCTGTCAATGAAGCTGAAAGAATCATTACATATTATTCAGTGAAAGTGAATATATTTTCAGATTATAAAGTGATGAAATGTGCTCACCCATGCAACCAACAGTGATCAGAATTTCTTAACTTTTCTAGACCTACCACTTCTAGGTGCAGCCCTGAGATCCGCAGTTGGGGTGGAGACAGCCTGTGCAACGGTTGGCCCAGTTGCCTTTGATGACTTTGGCATAGGTCCTCTGTAAAGCAAGGCCTTGAGGGCCCGGCTTGCTTTGGCTGTCCTCCTGTGGGCCATCTGCTCCTTCTGAAGTGACAGAGGATGAGGCTGAGGGGGTCACAGGCAAAGGGGATTCGGAAGGAGAGCACAGCCTCAGTGATTCCTGAGTGAATGACCCAGGGGCCCTCCCTTCAGATGCCCGAGGGCCCCACCTGATTCCTTGACAGGAAGGAGCACCTGGAGGGACGTCTAGGTGCCCCGTTTCCCTCTTGCGTTGCCACTGCAGGAACTCACCCATGGCTACCACAATGGAGTGCAGGCCTGTGCGCATCTACATGTTCTGCTGGACCAGGGTCTTCATAGCGTCCGCCATCCTTACCATGGAGATCTCCATACATGCATATGTGGGCACCACTTCATCTGAGAGTAGGCAGACGCACTCTTCCGACTCGTGTGCCACTCTGTTGCGGGCTTCCAACAGCTCTGGGTGATGTTCCCCTGCCTTCTGCTGATTCTCCACAATACATTGGAAGGCCGAATCCAGAGGCTCGTCACCTGACTTGGACCTTACAGATACCTCTTCCCCAGTAGTCCTCTGAGTGCCAGGGAGCTTGGCTGAATCCGTTTCCTCCTGCTATGGACATGTGTTCATGTGGCGACCACCAGATTATGAACCCGAGCCTGCTCTAGATCTAGTTCCCACTGAGGTGTGTGTTTCTGTGCTGGTGAAGGGTATGCGTAAGCTCTGTGACGGGTATTCCAGGCTGCTTATTTCCACCCCTTCACTGGAGGAGGAGTCCTTTTGGCTGGAGGTGAGGACCTGAATGGAGCTGAGGGACTGGCTGGCTGAGGGTGTTGGTCACTTGGCAGAGCTCCTTGTGAACCAAAGTAGAAATAATTAGTGTATGGCAGCACAGTCAAAGGCAGTAGAGAGAGAGAGCACCCAAAGTTGCGTTGAGAGAGGGATGATGTGGTGCAGGATCCTCACGTGGTGTTCGCTGCCAACCTCATCATTACTGCAGGCACAGTCCACGGCTTCACTGGTCAGCGTGATGGCACACTCCTCAAAATAAGTGAATGGCCTAATGTGGGCCACTCCACCCCTGGTCTGGGATCTCTCCCTGCTGCTGTGAGCCTGCATGAAAACAGATGGAGAGAGTATGAGCAGGACACATGGCACTACCTGGAAAGTTTGTGTGGTGAATGGCGCCATGGACAGGATGAGGATGTGAGTTCCAGAGGATATGAGCCTGATGGAGATGTGAGGGTGTGTGTGAGAATTAGGGGTGTTGTCCCTTGAGGTGTGAGATCCCTGTAGATGTGTGATGGGTTTGTGAGTGTGTGAGTTGAGAGTTATGAGAAGAGTGACTCACCCTGGAGGAACAGATGAGAACATTCATCCTGTGGTGGCACTGGGAGGCTGTCCTCTTTTGCAGGGCATTGGCACTGACCACCGCTGCCACGACCTCCCACGCTGGATTGATGACCTTGCTCGATGGTCTTTGCCCAGAGCGGGGGTAGCGGGCCTCCACTGCGTCCAAAAGGGATGCATCATTGAATTGGGGGCTGCAGTCTTCTTGCCTTTTGGGGCCATGTCTTCTGTGCAGTAGTCCTGCTCTTGAAGCACTAAGACGTGTGCGCGTGGCTGCACTTTAAATATGGCGCCAGGCATGATGAAGCAGCGAGGTGATGGCGTGGCGGGCGATGAGAGCCGGCCTGCCATTGAAATGGCGTGTTTCCCACGAACGCATAATTAATGAGGCGGGATTGGGACGATAGGGCGAGAAAGGCCACCATTGTGGCTGCCGGGTAGAACGTTCTTTTTCCCGCTCGCCACTGCCCTTAGGGCAGATCTCAGATGATTCCGCCCTGTGTGTGCCCTTTACAGTCATAGCACATAAACAGTCAAACACTCACTGAGTTGGCAAGCATGTCCTTTTGAAAAAAAACTTGCTGTGGTCAAACAAGCAGTGTTAAAAGCAGGGAGCCATTCTACCTCTCCTTACCTGATCACAACAATAAGACTGGTCCAGTTGAGATTCTGGTCAGGATGTGGTTGGTAGGGACTCTGTGAATGGTGAAGGTTAAGCAAATGGTGGCTGTATTGAGGTCAATGGGAAGGAAAATCCGGCGGGATATATGCTAGGTGGCACATCACCATCACCCATTTTATGCCCCTACCAAAGCTGAATTTTACCCTCTATGACTCAACAACAAGTTGCATTTGTTTAGCACCATTAACAGAATAAAACAGTTCAGGGCATTTCACAGGGTTGTAACAAAGAAAAAAATTGCCACTGAGCCACATTAAGGAGATTTTTGGGCAGATGATCAAAAGCTTTATCAACAAGATATGTTTTAAGGAATGTCTGAAAGGAGGAAAGAGAAGTGGAGAAGCAGAGGGTTTAGAGAGGGAATTCCAGAGCTTAAGGTCTTGGTAGGTGAAGAAATGGCCACCAATAGTGGAGCCATTAAAATTGGGGATGCTCAAGAGGCCAGAATTAGAGGAGCGCAGATATTTTGGAAGGTTGTGGGGTTGGAGGATTCCTTCAATACTCTAGCATTGAAGACATTATATGTCATCAAATGCAATGCAATTTAAGTATGATAAACCAACCACAGAATGGAGTGACAACCTTGGCCTTCACTCATTTCTGGAATAGAATCACACATCAAATCTGGAAGTTGTCCAATAATTTCTAAAGTTACAGCAACATTGAATTTTATAGCTGATAAATAATTCAATTTAACTGAAGCATTTAGGGGAAACCATTCCCTATTATGAGCCAAGTCAGTTGACCACACAAAAGCCTCATGCCCCATTATCCGATCCATACTCACACTATTCCCTAAGAGAATTGCTCAATACCCATTGGCAAAATGTAATACATGACAGAAATTTCCTGTTAACTGCACGATTTTCATCTTCTCACTCACAAGATGAGATGGAATTTTCCCTGCTAGTCAAATTCATCATTCTGATTTAGAGCAGAGGGTGATAGAATTCTAGATGGAACAGGAATGTAGAATTTCCACTTGGTAGAATGTAAGTAGGAGGATAGGGATTGGAAAGTTAGTGGGGGCTCTTCCTGAAATTGGTGGCTGCTCACTCTTTTTATACACCTATTTTGCCATCGGTATTGTCGGGGCCTTATTATGTATTTATAAGAGTTGGTAAAGAAAGCATTACAAGGTAGCCCTCAATTTCTTATGCTTCCTATAAAAAATTTCTACCCAGTTACATTTATCTATTTAAAATAGGCATTTGAGGTCAGCAAACTTATTTGCTGAAACTTTCATTTATTCAAAGGCTAAATTAAGTCAAAGTATTTGCATTCATAAAGTGGTTTTCATTGCCTCAGGACATATCCCAAAGCACTCAATAGCCAGTGAGGTACTTTTAGAATGTAGTCACGGTTATTATGGGGAAAATGTAACAGCCAATTTGTGCATATTAAGATCCTACATACAGCAGTGCAATAAATGGCCCAACAAGTTTTTTGTTAATACATTGGCTGGGGGATAAATGTTTGAAGAAGTCCATGCAGGAAGCTGGGGAGCTTTAGGTCATCTGCCACATCACTCCAGCCGCACCGCCCCCCCCCCTCCCCCACCGATCCACTTAACCATCCCCAAGCGCCTTGTGGCTGGCTCCCCACCCCACTCAACCACCTCGCTGAGACCCCTGACCCAGGACTTAACTCTGCTCCTCCGTGTGGTGGGGACCGCTGCTAGGACAACAGAGCTGGCAGCCATCCGATTGGCCAGCAACTCTGTAAGGCAGCACTCCCTCCTGGGAAAGGGATAGAAGTTTCGCCCTGAAGCAATGAATGTTGCTCCCCATGTTAAATTGCTGCGGCAGCCGTTGGGACTGTGGAACTAGGGAAGTTTTGCCACAAAACAAGACTACAACATACACAGCCTTTTCTGACTGGGCTCTACACATATTTTCTGAAGAATGCCAGGCACCTCGATAACACCTTCCCGTTCACCAATAGTCCCTTACTCCTTACTGTTCTTACATCGCTAACCATTACAACGTCCCCTTTCCAACAACACAAAACAAACCCAGAAAATGCACATTCCAAATCAATTTAATAAATTCAATCATGGCATGATGCATAGACAAATAAAATAATCACCCTGTGCCTTTCTTTAGTGCCCCTTCAGTATCCCTTTGTCTCTCCTAGTGTTCCTATGAGATTCTTCCCCAGTGGAGACACCATGTGTGTTTCAGACTGCACCATCATGCTGGGGTCCGCAAGTGTCTTGAGGGAGGTGGTCACCCATTCCGTGTTGGGAAAGATAGAGTCCAAGCTTGACGCAAATCAGTGCCAAGCCAGTCTTCCATGCTCCTCAATATTGAGCGCAGGCTTCCTGGCAGGCTTCCCAGTGGATTTCTTTATGTACAAAGTCCTCCACTGAGTCCTCTGTGGCAGAACTAGTCCATTGCTTCACCTTCCGTTGTGCTGGCACTTCCACCATCCTTTCCCCACATCCTGTTTGCAGGTAACTTGTGCCTATTATCTCACCAAGTGCAGAGCCCTCCTCTGTTCCATCCTCTAAAATGCATTCAGTGTCAGTATCTGAGTTGGTGGCTGCGAATGTAAGGTTGAATAACTATGTCACCTTGTCTTCACTATCTTCCTCTTTCTCAGCTGCCTTGGCAGGTTCCAGTTCTTAGGTCAAAACAAAAATACCTGGAAAAACTCAGCAGGTCTGACAGCATCTGCAGAGAGGGATAGTTGACATTTCAAGTCCGTATGACCCTTTATCAGAACTAAGACATATAGAAATGAGATGAAATATAAGCTGGGAGAAGGGGGTGGGACAGGAGAGCTCGATAGAGGGCCAGTGATAGGTGGAGGCCAAGAAGAGACTGCCAAAGATGTCATAGACAAAAGGACAAAGGGGTGTTGATATGGTGATATTATCTAAAGGATGTGCTAATGGGGACATTAAGGGAAGCAAGCTAGTGGCAGATGGCCCTGGTGGGGGTGGAGTGGGGGGAAGGGATCGAAATGAGCTAAAAGGTGGAGATGAAACAATAGATCAAGATAAATTTAAAAATAAGAGGGAAAAGAAAAAATTTAGTTGTAAAAAAATTATAAATTATTGGAAAAAGGGGGATCAGAAAGGGGGTGGGGATGGAGGAGAGAGTTCATGATCTGAAATTGTTGAACTCAATATTAAGTCCGGAAGGCTATAAAGTGCCTAGTCGGAAGATGAGGTGTTGTTCCTCCAGTTGGCATTGAACTGTTTTTGTTTTTGTTCTAGATTTCCAGCATCTGCAGTATTTGGCTTTTATCCAGATCTTAGGTGTCTGAAATGAAAAAGGACAGAGATAGGTCTATGTTGTATTCTTCCTACCAAAAATGTATAATTCCACATTTCTCCACATTATACTCCATCCCACACATTCTTGCCTAATCACCTATCCCTTGTTTATCCCCTTGCAGCCACTTTGCATCCTCCACACAGTTTACTTTTCTACCCAGCTTTGTATCATGAGCAAGCTTTGATATATTACACCCATTCACTCCAAGTCATTGATAGCTAAGGCTATTTACAAGGGAGGGATCCTTGAGGCACTTCTATAGTCGCGTCCCGCCACCCTGAAAATGACCCATTTATTTCCGCTCCCTATTTTTGTGACCATTAGCCAATCCTTAATCAACTGCATATTGATAATTTTGATTAAGTGTGAAGAATCGTTTAATAACATTCTCACCAAGCCCATGATTTCAGGAAACAGTGTTGTTCCACATATTAATGGCACATAGGGCGGAATTGTACTGCCCTGTAACAGTGGGCGAGGCCATAAGATAAGGCGAGCCGTTCCAAAGTCCATTGACTTGGGTGGGAGAGGAGAGCCCCGCTGGCGGGAGGGGCTGTAAAATTTTGCCCGTAAAGCTAAACACTTGATTAGATACACACGGACATCCTGAAAGCACAGAAAACAAAATGGGGGAAATAAAGACTGGATTAAGAAAAAGGACAAAAAAGAAGTAAGAAATATTGATGTAAGACATCTTAGATCTAACATTTTAAAAGTCTCCTAAAACAATTCATAAACTGAAGGGATTAGTCTCCGCCCTTATAATTGCTTACTTTCTGGGCATGAGAGTTTGCTTGGCAGTCATCAACAGTTAAAATAGCACTTTTGCTGATAAATTATTGGACTTAACTTTCTGTGATGCGTTTAATTGGCAATTAATGTACAAATGCAGCAACTTCGTGGAAGTTACAGGAAGACTGAGGGTGAAATCATTCCCCAAAAGCTAATGGCAGAGGGGCACAGATTGATCAGCAACTTGAGGTGATCTGTAACTCATGTGATATCTCTTCCTCGGCATAAGCTGCAGGCCAATTTGCACATTAACTTCTGCATGCACTGTTCAGACAGCATTATCTTTTCAGCAAACCTTGTCTTGGAGCTGACACAAGTGTTGCTGAAAGTCTGCCATCCGATGGATAGCAGTGGTAGTACAGCAATGCTTTCACATGAGGAAATTGCTTTAGGTTCTTACAGCAAGTATGGCAGATAGAGGGAAAAGAGGGAAATAGGATATGAGAGTGAAAAAAGACAAGATTAGGACAAAAAGAGAAAGTGAAAGAGTGAGGGGACTGGGAAATGGTTATTTACAAAACTTTTTTTGTTTTAAAATATTCCATTAGCACATCTGCACGACTATGCTTATTACTGGGTTCCCTGTGGGTCTCAGGGTCGCTATTAATGTTTTCAATTCCACCAGTGTCAAATCTGGTCAGTTTTGAATGCTGGAAATGAGGTAGGTTAAAAAGGGAAAAAAAAACTGCAACTTCCTCACTTACTTTCTGCTTGCACTTGCTCATCTTACAGAGTAAATCCATTCCCAAGCCAAAGGTTGCCAGCAGCCCAAGACTGGATTGCTTTCTTTGAATCTCATCAGTGTCTGGCTCCTTCAGAAATGTTATTTGGTGTCAATAACTTAAAGATTTTCTCCCAGGTGAAATGTTACAGCCCCGTTGTGGTAGAGGCAGGGTAGTAAAATGCAGGGAGCCGTTCAAAAGTCTATTGATTTGGGCAAGACCGGAAAATCCCACCAGCAGCAGGGGCGTAAAATTCCACCACCCCCGTCTTTGAATCATCCATTGGACTGAGACCAACCAAGGATCCCAAGGATACCTGAGCATCCTATTGGTCAGTTTGGCTGCTTCTCATCTATCCCTTACCCCCACCCCCCACCACCTCAATACATGTATATACACCTCAATATTTTCTGTTTCCAGTTTTACATTTAAGCTGCTAGAAGCCTGAGGACTGAAAATGCTAAACCCGTTTCACTCTCCGCAGATGCTCCCTGACCTGCTGGAAGTTTCCAGCTGTTTCTGATCTTGGGCGGAATCATCCCAGATTTGCACTCAGTGCATTAGCAGGCGGGCAAAGCGTTGTTTTACCCGCCGGCCGCAACGGCAGGTTTTCACGCTGTATTGTCCCAAACCTGCCGCATTATTTAAGCATCCCCGGGAAACGTGCCGCTTCCATGGTGGGCGGGCTCTCATTCGCCCCCACGCTATCACCTTCCTGCTTCAGTACGTCAGGCACCATATTTAAAATCCAGTCCCGCGCACACATCTCAGTGCTTCCAGCCCAGAGTTACTGCAGGGAAGATGTCTACAAAAGGCAAAAAAGACTGCAGCCCGCAGGTTTAATGATGTGTCAATGGAAGGCAATTTGGATACCATGGATGCCCGGTGTGATGTCCTCTGCATCCCGCCCTAGCTGCAGGGTGGACAGCAGCATCATCAATCCAGCATGGCAGTGCCAATGCTGTACGGAAGAGGTTGGCCATCCAATGCAGATAGTGGATGAATGATCTCATTCGTGAAGCCAGGGTATGGTAACTATCTCATCACTCTAAACTCACATTCACTGGCATCTCACTCACTGCCAGCTCAAGGGACACCACCACCCATTCTCACACACATGCCCTCAAATGTCCATCTGGCCTCATTTCCTCTGGAGACTGCCTCCTCAGGTATCACCATCTTGAGGCCACTTGCACAGATCAACATTTGCCCTGGCACACACCCTGGGATATCCCCCTTCACCAGTACACCTCTTGTCCTGCAGCGTCTTCCCTTGCCTAAGGCTACTTGTCCCCTTTCCCCAAGCAAGACCTTGCCCTGTATCCATTGAAAAGCCAACCACGTATGGCTGATCCGGTAGGTGCAGACCAACCCGTGAGGCCCCCTAAAAGTGATGTGGTGCTGTCTGTGAAGCCTGGTGCTGATGACTGCGAGTGCTGACCGAAGCAAGGTAGGCAAACAAAACAAAGCTTAAAGTTCTGGGCGAAGTGCATCCCCGCAGGTGCGTGTCACTTATGCGCTGTCGTGAAACACATTGGCGTATTTTCTGGCCGATGTGGGCGGGTGATCCTGTGTGGGCTGGTGGCGGGGGGGTGGGGGGGAGGTGATGGTGGCGGTGGGGGTGCTGAGTCCAGTGGGCTGGCCTTATAATGATACACTGATGTCTGATTACAATGAGGTTCCTGACGTCTGATGGTGGGAAATGTGGCCCGCCGCCCGCGGACTGAGGGGACGATTGCAAACTGATTTCAGGTCACCGTGAAACCAATCGCGCCATATTGTCCGCTCACGCCACCAAACGCACCCGACTCTGGTGGGCACAGAAAATTCCAGCCCTTATTTCATATTTAAGCTGCCGGGCTAAGGCTTTACTGATGGCCCTCCACATTCCCAGTCCTCTGCCAACCACCAGTTTTTAGTTTGCTCTGTGAACTCCAGTCACTGGGGTGCGTTACAGTAGAGGTCTGGTATCCTTTCATTTAAAGTTTCTTTTTCTGCCTTTGGGTCCTTAATCAGCGCAAGAACTGATTCCATTTATTTGGGGTAAAATATAACAGAAGTGTCCAAAGGCACCATTGACAATTGCTGCACCCGTCACAATATCAGCGTAGTGTCTGTCAGGTGATTTAAGGAGAAAATGGGCATAAATATTAACTTGAACATTCAATAATACTGAAGTTTTCCTGTTTTTTTAAACGATTTCCAGGACTCTTATTCACAGCAAAGTAATTCATTTAAAGATCTCCTGCACTTATGGACGGTCTAACACTGAGGCGCCTTAAACAACAGGCAAACACATATAATTTACCATTATTTACCGTCATGGTTAGCTGTGGCTTCATACTGGATATGGGGGTGCTAATCTCAAGGACTCTTTTAAACTGTTCTCTCTCTGAGCTCCCACAGGCTTACCTGGTGGTGACTACATCTCATAGTTCTTGGTGTACTGGCCCCGCTTCTTTGGGTAAAAGGATCTGCCATGTCCTGCTCTGTCCTCTTGGCATCACCAGCCTGCTGAAGGATGGCAGAGGCTCTTCCTCTCACAAGGACGCAAGGTATCACCCTCACTCCCCTAAATTCTTCATTTCCTTTTTTCAGAACGGAGGTCCACTCTCCCTAGTCAGATGTGATATGTCTATATGTTCTAACATGCTTCTTCAGGTTATGGACTTGATGACATTTGCCTCATAATTTGTGCAAAAATGTTTGTTTCACCTGGATCTCTGCCTTTCTCTGGGGCAGGATTTTTCGGGTCATCAGACGGGCCGGCCCCAGAGCGGCCAGGAAACAGCCCGCTGCCCGCAGTCGGCCCCCCGGCCGCGATTTCACGCTGGCTGGCCAATTAACGGCCAACCAGAGTGAAAGGCTCAACGCTGCCGGGGTGAGGGTGGGAGGAAGGCGAGTGTAAAGGTCCTGCGCAGGCGCGGTGGGGGGCAGGGTGGGGGGGGGAGGCGGGGGGAGCACCCACTGAAAGCAGGGAGCTGCCCCAAGGAGCTGAACAACCTTAAAATCAAAAATAAAGATTTTTAAAATATGAAAAAAATGCTCCGACTTGGGACGAGCTCACAGTGACATGAACAGAATCAAAACTCTGCCCAAAATTTATATTCATTTTTTTATTTAATTGTGGGAACCTCGTCCTGCCCCGTGGATGAGGTTTGCTAAAAAAAATCAAAAAGGCCGCCTGGCCGATTTGCTCACCCACCAACCATAAGGTTGGACGGGCAATGAAAAATGTGTTTAAGTCAATTGATTAAGGCCCTTAATAGGCCTCTTAATTGTCGGCGGGCGCGCTGCCGACTCTCGCCCGCACCCACCGAGTGAAATATCGCGCGAGTGCGCGATGATGTCAGGACACCCGCCCGACATCATCGCGCGCTATTTTATGTTCGACCAGGTCTGGCGCGCACCCATCCGCGGGGTGTAAAGTCCTGCCCTGCTATTTCCACTGAGGTTTATGACGGAAGTCATCACATTTACAGTGGACGTTGTTAACCCTTCAATTTAGATGTTGTCACCACACAGCAACAATACGGGGCTTTCCAGATGTTGTCCATCCTGACAGGGACTGACAACAAAAATGACAGAACCAAAGAGGAAACAACCATCCAGGAATTGGAGGGTAAGTCTTTAAAGGGTTCAGACAAGTGATCAGCAAGTCCATTATGAATCTCATTTTTATGACATTTCTGCTTCATAATCAGTTTCCCCCATAAATTATTCTCTATTTTCATGCACAATACACTAATGCATAAATTACAATTTTACAATTACAAATTTTGAAGTTTCTGCTAATTTTTTGATATACATGCAAACAAAAATTAAATAGAAATACGTCCCCAACTGAATTCACACACAAAGTGGGGCTAATCCAATATTGTGCCTGTTAACCTGATCCCATTGTTAGCTACCACCTGTAGAGTACCCTCAGCCGGATGTGCCCAGCACTAGTGTGCACGCTTGTCCAACAGACTAATTGCTTAATATTCTAGTAGCATGGAGTACTCTGAGTTTCCCAACCAAATTCTAAACTCCTATGGATGACCCATTTTCAACCACTGACACTGCTATCTGAAGGCTGGCTCACAGTACACCTCGAAAGGCACATGCTGCAAGTTATGAGGGAATGCATATGTTTCATCAGCACATACAGTCATCAATTAACTAAATTTAAGCCATAAAATTCACAATTGTCCCCAGTTTTTTGTTCATTTGTCTCAACCACATTTCACATCTTAGCTCAAGATGCTCATAGACTTTCTCCCTGTGATAAGATCAGAAGTGGGGAAGTTCGCTGATGATTGCACAATCTTATTACCATTTGCAACTTCTCAGATAATGAAGCAGTCCATTTTCACATGCAGCAAGCATTGGACAATATTCAGTTTTGAGCTAATAAGTGACAAGTAACATTCACACCAGACAAGTGCTAGGGGATGACCATCTCCAACAAGGGGCAACCTAACCATCTGCCCATGTGATTCAACAGCATTACCATCACTGAATCCCTCCACTATCAACATCCTGGGGAGTTACCATCGATGAAAAGTTTAACTGAACCAGTCCCAGCCATATAAATAATGTGACCATAAAAGCAGGTCAGAGGCTGGATACTCTGCAGCTACTATAACTCACCACTTGACTACCAAAGCCTCTCCACCATCTTCAAGGCACAAGTCATGAGTGTGGTAGAATATTTTCCACTTGACTGGAAGAGTGCAGCTCCAACAACACTCAAGAAGCTCAACACCATCCAGGATAAAGCAGCCCACTTGATCAGCACCTGATCTATCTATCACCTTAATAGGGGGTCAGGTAGCTCAGTTGACTGGTTTGTGATGCAGAGTGATGCCAACAGCGTAGGTTCAATTCCTGTACCAGCGGAGATCATCCATGAAGGCCCCACCTTCTCAATTTCACCCCTCGTCTGAGGTGTGGTGACCCTCAGGTTAAACTCACCATCAATCATTAAAGAGAGAGCAGCCTATGGTCCTCTGGATCTATGGCAACTTTCTATCACCTTAAACTTTTACTTCCTCCACCGCTAATGCACAGTGGCAGCAGTGTGTACCATCTGCAAGATGCAGTGCAACAACTTGCCAAGGCTCCTTCAACAGCACTTTCCAAACCTGTGACCTCTACTACCTAGAAGAGCAGGGGCAGCAGATGCATGGGAGCATCAACAACTGCAATTTCCCCTCCAAGCCACAGACCTGATTTGGAATTATATCACCGTTCCTTCACTGTTGCTGGGTCAAAGTCTTGGAATTCATTTTCTAATAGGACTGGGGATGTACCTACAGCACATGGTTCAATGGTTCAAGATGACAGCTCACCACTGCCTTCTCAAACAATTGGGGATGATCAACAAATACTGGCCCTGCCAATGATGTTTATAACTCAAGAACAAGTAAAGAAAAAGACAAAAATGGCTATTGGATTATACTTGATCCTATATCTTCAAAAGAATGATATGCTACTGTTGCTGAAAAAAAAGACATGCACTCATCAGGACAGCTATGCGAGATAAACCAACAGTAAAGAGAACAACAATTTATACTGCATGAGAAGAGAGTGCTGAATGGTTGGCAAGTGGACTCTGATTGGTAGAGGTGCTGCCATGGAAAAAGCAGCAGTTAACTGTTCTCTGCTGCATATGGGATGAGTTACAGATACCAAGCCCACTGAAAAAATACAATGCTATTATACTTTATGCTGCATTACTTCAAGGCAGTCTTATGGCCTAAGAAGCATGAAAATGAAATCATTACTCAAAAATAAAGTTATTTCATACACTGAATGTTCCTATTACCTAATGTTGTTCAGCAAGTATAATAAGTCTTGTACAAATGATATGTAAATGATGTGAAAATACACTGAACAATACAATGCCAATAGTTTGTGATGACTCAGTCAAATTCCATTTATTACATAAGATTCCAGAATTTTTAACTGTGGTTTTGGGAATCACAATCCATGATCTTCCATAGCAATGTACATTTTGCCTTGGACTTGTAGTTTTTGTGTTAATCTATGTATCATGTTAATTGCTGATGGCTGTACTTTCACTTTAAATGTGGGATTGATTATTCTGGATGTCACTGCCATCTGTTCTCCTATATCAGTTGAAATTGCACAACACAGTTGCAAATTGCCCGCAGTCTTGTTCAGGTATGTTCATCATTATAATTATGTGAGCATCAATCTCACTTGGATTCTACCTCGCTGGCATCATGTACTGCCATGAACAAAAATTAACAGTTCATTAAAACAAATGAGACCAGACACCTGCTAATTCAATGGCATTTTGCCTTTCTCATTACCCTATCCTTTTGAAAATACATTAAGTTCATTATTTGTGATTGAGGATGTAGATGTTCTCAATGATCTGCATCCATTAGTTCTTTAGCAAAACTCTGTAATACAAACCAACAGTACGCATCACAACCTTAACTCTCTGCAACCCATACCACGTGAAATTGGTGAAAGAAGGGAGAAATTTCGTGAGAGAGGGAAAAACACTGAAAGACAAAGGGCAGGATTTTTACCTGGTCGGACGGGCATGGCGGGCAGGCCTGGAAGCGGTCACGAAACTGACCGCTGCCCGCGATCGGGCCCTGACTGCGATTTCAAACTCACTGGCCAATTAACGGGCAGCCAGCATGAATGAGCGCTGCCAGGGTGGGGACAGGAGCAGGGTGAGGGCGGAAGTTTGTGCATGCTTGTGGGTGCGTGCACTGAAAGCTCCCTGAACGCACGGAACTGCCTTAGGGGGCTGAAGATTCATAACAGTACAAATAAAGACTTAAAAAATAAGGTGAACATGTCCCCTCATGCGACTCTGTCACATGAGCAGAGACATGTTATAAATGAGATTTAAACATTTTTATCTTAATTTAAATTCCTGTTGGAAACCTCACCCCACCCGTGGATGTGGTTTCATAAAAAATCCAAAGGCCGCTTGGCCTTTTCGCCCACCTGCTGACCGAATGGTTGGACGGGCTGTGAAAAGTCCAATTTAATTTATTGATTAAGGGCCTTAATAGGCCTCTTAACTGTCGTCAGGTACGCTGCTGTCTCTCGTGCGCACCTGCCAAGTGAAATATCACCAGTGCGCGATGATGTCGGGACACTCATCCGATGCACTGTTTTACTTTGGTTCGGGTCGGGAGCCTGCCAGCCCGCCCGATGAGAGAAACATTCTGCCCAATGTGTGCAAATATGAAAGAGAATGAGATACAGAGAGAGAGAGAGAGAGAGTGCACAAAAACATGGAAAATAAAATAATTGAACAGAGAGGGTTTCAAAAGGTGTGAGGATGAAATACATGGAAAGAATCGGAACTCCAGAAATAAAAGCTGATAAATGAACAATTTCCCATTGATATCTATGTCAAGTTTTCATCGGACTATAGGAACAGGAATAGGCCATTTAGCCTTTGCAGCCTGTTCATGCCATTCAATGAGGTCATTACTTATGACCTAGCTCCATATACCTGTCTTTGCCTCATATCCCTTAATACTTCAGGTTAACAAAAATCTCTCAATCCCTATTTTTAAATTAACAATTGAGCGAGCATCAATTGTCGTTTGTCAAAGAGTGTTCCAAACTTCTACAACCCTTTGTGCATCGAAGTGTTTTCTAATTTCACTCATGAAAGGAATGGAAGTTTAAAGTTAGAGCATCTGCAACGTTCTCACCTACTTCCTTTAAAACTCTGGAATAGAAACCATCAGGTGCTGGGGATTTGTTATTCTTTAGTGCCATTATTTTCTTCATTACTGTTATTTGCTTGCATTAATTTTGGTCAGTCCCTATCCCTGATTCAATATTAGTATCCTTGGGATGTCCTGCAAAGTAATTATTCACCACTTCCTTATTTTCATTGACAATATTGCCTTTATCAGTTTTCATGCGGTCCACATTACTCCCAATAGCCAACTTCGTTTTCATAATTGTAAAAATATTTGTGTTGGTTTTGATATTCTGTGCAAGTTCCTCATTATTTTACAGCAGTTGGGGCATTTATAGTATCAACTGTTTAAGATAACTTAGATAAAATGGTCACCAAAGAATGGACATTTCAAAATGCTGTTAATGCCCTGAAGGAATTTGGAAAAATTTCTCTGGCAGTACATACTGAACATATTAGGGCTGAATTTTTGGGCCCTGCCAAGGTTGGGAATGTAGGCTGCCACGGCCCAAAAGTTAAGAGGCTGGCATGCCGACACAGGTTTGGAGCCTGCAATACTAACCGTTCCCTGTGAAGCAGGCAGGCAATTAGGCTCATTCAGAGCCTTGTTAAGAGTAAGTGATGGAGGCATTTTAACTGCCTGGAGGTGGGCACCCAGTGGCAGGCCTGGATGCCAGGGGCATCCCTCCCTGCCTGCCTTGGGTGTGGGTACAACCAAAGGCCACCCGGTAGAGAGGTTCCCCACACACCCACTCCCAACAGTGACGGCCTGGCTGATTTTTTGCATTTTTTTAATTAAAATTTTTAAGAAGTGGCTGAGAGGGCACCTTCTTGAAGCACCCTCTCAGTTAATTACCTTGTACTGCAGCTGGCTGCTCCTCTGAAGCTAGAAGGCCTCAGATTGACCCACCAGTTTGAGCCCACCACCTCCCCCTCCCCTCAACCCCCTCTGCACTTAATTGGACAGGGAAATCCCAGGTCAGTGGCTGGTTTTCCCCGGAGATGGTGTTGTGTTTTCTGGCTCCCACAAGTTTAAACTAATCACATATTTGGACTCAAAATACTGGAGTTTCATCAAACATATTTTTTGTTGCTCTCCATGTGGCTGGTAGACTGATACATTGTTACTCAGCTACTGTGTAACAGTAAACGTGGCATCCTGGATGTACATTTGCGTAACAATTAGTTCCTAGTTCTTTACAAATAATATAACAATATTATAACAACATGCCTCTTTCTTTTAAAAAATGCCTCTATATCAATATAACTATACACCTATATATAATTATATATAACTATAATCATTCATATTTCTATATTATATTTAACCAGAAGAAGATTAACAATTGGCTTTTATAATTAAACTGAACATCTTTAGAGTCTTTTATAATTTGCTTTCTTTTCTCAAATAACATAATTCACAGTATTGCTTAGGAGGTAAAATGCTCTGCCTGTTCTTCTGAGCTAAAGCAGCACATTGTAGTCAGTCTTTGGCATGGCGGTACTTCTCCTCAAGCTCTGTGTTACAATTCTGCAGCATACACTGCTCTTCCAACCACTCCATCTGCCTGTCTTCCACCAGTTTTACAGCTTCCTGCTGTGCCTGCTCTGCTTGGCTTCTGGCATTTCATGCTTCCTCTTTTAAACTCTCCAGCCTCTTCCACAGTTTGTTCTTGGAGTCTCCATATCCTCCAACTGTGATGTATTGTTAAGCTGCATTTTCAGCTCAATGATTTGCTGTCCATTTCATCACGACCCATCACGTTTCTACCTTCCTTCAGTTCTGAAGAAGTCATATTTTACTTACCTATAACTCTGGTCTGAATTTCACTCTTGGCATGCGCGTGCAGTTGCTAGGCCCAGAAGCAGATGTAGAATCCGCTCCCGGGCGAGATCGCATTCTCAACTCGATATCATACTGGGTGGTCAATTAAGGGCGGTGGGGGGGGGTGCGAGGTGAGGGAGGGAATGGTGGGGGCTGCAAACAAAGTGCGATTGTTCTCTTTTTCAGGGAAATCCTTTTTAAAAAAACGTTTTTAATTGTGGAGGGATCTGGTCATATTCTACATCTCCTGCAGGGTCAGTTGGGACACCTCCAATGACATTGTGACCCAGTATCTGTATGCTGGGTCGGGATGAAGGTCTGGGTCATGGGGAGTCTGATGCTCAGAGACCCCCTACCCTCAACTCAACCAACACCCCTCCCACCCCACCCCCACAATACAATTGCAGTGGCAATATGCCAAAAGGCCTTGGATTTTCAAGGCCAGTATCTGTTGTAAACGACAATGTTCCCCATGGTTTGTACAGACTGATCTATTTTGTTAGAACTTTGGCACAGATCTGTAGGTGAACCAGCTTAGTACAATCGAAAGGAAATCTAGCAAAACTCAGAAATATGACGGCAGCAAAATCACAAAAGAATTAAAAGTGCTTGTGCTCCGTGGGCCTTTTATCCCACCCTTGGAACATGATTTGATAAAAACTTGCTGCCCGCCTGCCTGTTTTGCCCCTGCGACCAGCGCAAAATCACCCGGGCAACGTAAAATCTTGGTCGATGGGCTTTTTAATTACCTTAATTGGCCCTTTAGTTGTCGGTGGGCACGACTCCAACTCCCTCGTGTGCTCGCCTACCTTGGTATTGCACGCGTGCACCGCACATGTCACTTTGCGCAATTTTACGTGTGTTCACGTCGGGTGCGCACCCATCCTCGGATCGCAAAATTCAGGCCTCTGTTTCTCTCCCCGCGATGCTGGCAGACCCGCTGAGTGATTCCAGCACTTTCTGTTTTCATTACTGCCATTCTCTCCCTTCTGAAGTTCTTTTTTTGAAGCAATGCTGTTGATGTTTTGACCTGAGGTTCAGGATCTCCCTCTTGGATGCCTCCCCTGCCAACTGTTGAGTTACTATTCCTTTTCAGCATGTCACGTTATGTTCTGTTCAGTTTTTAGTCTTTCCAGGGCCTTTATTCTGTTGATCTAACTTTTCATCTTGGAGTGCTGTAAGTGTCTGGAAGTCCTCTTCTTTAGCCGTCTGAACTTTCCAAATTAGTTCTAATTCCTCCTCTGTTAAGAGCTTGTCGTGCCCTTCAATAGTGGCCCTGAAAATTTCAATATCTAACTGCAATCCATTCATTGGGCTTTGCATGTTCTCTCATAACAATGGAATTTACCCAATCCGTAGGCTCTGTGACTCTGGCACTCACTTTGGGCGGAATTGTCCCAGGTTTGCCCTAAGTGCAGTATTGGGCGTGAAAAAAGATGTTTTACCCACCAGCCGCAATGGCAGGATTTCGTGCCGTTTCATCCCAAACCCGGTGCATCCCGCCTCGTTAATAATGCGTTCGTGGGAGACACACCAGATGGCTGGCAGGTGGGCTCGGATTTGCCTGCTACACCATGACCTCAGTGCTTCCTCACTCAAAGCGCCATCTTTAAGGTGCACCAGACCACATGCCTTCTTCATGGGCAGGATTTTCCCCCTGTCGGGAGGGGGGGAATGTGCAAGAGCGGGTGGGTGAGTTCCCGACCGGCGCTCCTGGTTGGGGGCGCACCGCCATTTTAGGTGGGCGGGCCAGTTAAGGCCCGCCCAGCATGACGTCCACTCGGAAGTGCTGAGCTCTTCCTGTGCAGGCGGGGGTGGGGTGATTCCCTGAGCCGGGAGTGCACTCTTTCGTGCATGTGCGCGAAGGTGCGTGCAGATCTCCCTGAGACTAAGTGCTGCCTCAGGGAGATTGTTGAAAATTTAAAAATTTTTTTAAAAGGGTACAAAAAAATTTTCCTGACGTGTCCTCTCATGTGACACTGTCACATGAGCTGGGACATGTCAATTTCTTTTATTTAAACATTTCATATCCATTTTAAATTTTAAATCCCTTAAGAAACCTCATCCTGCCCGTCGATGAGGTTTCATGTTTTTTCTGAAGGCCGCCTGGGCTCTTCATCTGCCCGGCAACCTTAAGGTTGGATGGGCAGGTCCATTAAGTGTTTTAATTACTTTTTTACAGGACTTAAATGGCCATTGACAGTTCGGTGGGTGCACAGCCAACTCGGCTGCGCACCCACCGAACTAAATATCGAAATGAGGCTGGGTGACAACAGGACGCATGCCTGATGTCACCCTGTGTCATTTTATGCGTTGGCGAGTGGGATCTACCCTGACTGTCATTATTTAGCGATGCCTTTTTGGGGCACCTGCTGGATGTAGTGCAAGGCCACCGCTATGTCCTCTATCCCTGTTCTGGCTGCAGAAGGTCCACCAGCGTCACCAATCCAGCCTGGAAAGCGATGGCAGCGATGGTCAGTGCCACCAGAGCACAGAGGAGGTCAGCCATCCAATGCAGGAAGAGGGTGAATGCTCTCATCTGTTCTGCCAGGTTAAGTCAATCACCTCATCACTCTCAACTCATACACTCAAAAACCCACCACACATCCACAGGGGTCTCACACTGATTTTACACAGAAACTGATTTCTGCCCCTCAGGCCAATTTATACCCACCCCCCCCCGCCCCCAGCCTCCCACCCATCATGACACCCACTGACAATGGTACCAGACAATTCCACCCTCTCTTGTTTCTGATTGGGGTGGTGCTCTTCGAAGGAATGTCACGTCCTTCACCTTACAGTTTACTGAGATAACCTGCAACTCTTTACAACTGCCTCTTAATTGTCAGCAGGCACACTGCCTGATCCAACGAACGTAAAATCCTGCCTATGGTTTCATGTGCAGTGGGAGAGTCTGTAGAGAGCGATATTATCAGCTTGTCCATTCCAATTAAATCTTTTTGGCTTCAGGGTGTGCAACCCCAAATCAGCTGATCTATTAGCCTTTCATCTGTTTCCTTCAATTTACATTTTAAGGCTGCATTTTTCAATCTTGTTCAGAAATTGTCAACAGGCTCTCCTGGTTCTTGCCTCAGGCTTTGAAATTCACATCGGTGGATTTGATGACTTGACTTTGGCTGGATACGTGTGTTGAATTTTTCAAAAATTTTGTCTGTGTTTTTACTGTCATCCTCACTCATCTCCCATCTATTAAACACATTTAATCCTTTCTCTCCTGCCCACAAAAAGATGTAGCTGAGCCTTTCCTCTTTGCAAGTGTCTTTTGGAAAGCTACCGAATGTCAGTCTGCACTTTTGTTTAAACTTCTCAAATGCCTCTACTACATCATCGGTTTCCCAATTCATTAAGGGCTGGAGCTGTGTGTTAATTGCAATGGCAGCCACCATTTTGTTTTCGCATGATTTGCTCAGTTTTTTTCTCTCTCTCTCGCACTAATTGGGGTGGATTTTTCTCAATCTAATTCAACATTAAATCCATTTAAAATGTTTTAGTCTTACTCACAGACACCAACTGGCAACACATAATGTCTTCTGGTTCCTAGAAATTTGAAATAATCAGACCTTTATAATTGAAATGTGGGACCTTCGAGTGTATTTCTTGCTGTTCTCCATATGGCTGGTGGACTGATACATTGGCCCGAATCTTCCAAGCAGCGGCAACGATGAGTTCTGCTGTGCTCGAAGATTACCCCGACCCGACCCCACTGCACCTTCCTTTTGGGATCTTTGGATCCCGGCTGTCAAAGAAATGTGCTGTGCAGTATCCCTTGGGGAAATCTGTTGAAGTGGAGTAGAGTCGGGGAAGACAGGACATGTCCCCTTGTTATGGCATGAGCTGCCATATAAGTTTAAGGGTCCAGTCTTCGAATCTGAGTGAATGGGTGAGTGGATGAAAGTGTGAATGGATAGGTGCGTGAGTGAGTAGGTGGTGGAGTGGGTAGCTGTGTAGGTGAACGATAGGTCGGTTGGGTTGGTGAGGTGGGTGTGTGGGTAGATGGGTGAATGGGTAGATGAGGTGGATAGGTGGGTGAGGTGGGTAATTGGGTAAGTGGGTAAGGTGGGTGGGTGGATGAGATGTAGTCGGGTCAGGGAAGTAGTCAGGTGGTCAAGGGTTAGTTGGGTTGGGGGGATATTTGGGTGTTCGGGAGTAGTTGGGTTGCATCGGGCATAGTTGGGTCAGGTCGGGAGGGGTAGACGGGCAATAGGGGGCTTGTCAAGTCAGGTCAGGTGCATAGTCTGGGTCAGGAGGAGTCAGCAGGGGGGTAATAAGCTGGGGGTGTGGGGGATGTGGAGGCAGCTGTGTAGTTACCCAGGTGTTAGATTAGGTTTTAATCTGTCTAACATTTCCTGAGTAACTATCCAAGTAATGAGGAACCGTCTGAAGTTTCTAACTGAGAGTCAGAGACATTCGCGGTGAGTCCCGGAAAGCAGGGGAATGGCCCATTGAAAATTTAAACTCCCTGAGCAATTCCTACATAGGCCCACGCATCAGACCTCCGCAGGTTCCCAACACACATCTTCAGTTGTATGTCTGGTCTCCGATGATCCAGAGGCCGAAAGATTTGGCCCATGGTTGCTTGGCACCTGACTGCAGTGCAACAGTAGATGCAGCACCCTGAATGTACATTCTCATGACAATTAGTTCCTAACAAATTACAAATAATACAATAATATAACAGGTGGAAACGGACATGGCTCCTGGTTCCTGCCCCTAAAGCGAAAATTCAGCCGATAATTTGGATAAATCTGTTCTGCTTTGTAAATGAAATTGCAATCTTCAAAATCAATGAGTTTGCTCTCTGTACTTCCATAACTCCAAACTATCACTGTAATATTTTAATTTAGAAACATCCAGATCAACCACTGCAAATCATACTTGATGCTCCTTCACTGTAGTATCTTAAATGTTCTGAGCATGTTGAATATTAGGAAAAACAGTCTTGTTAAAAAATGTTAGTTCGAAGAGCCCAAGATTTTAATATTATAAATTTTTATCTATTTTTGATCCACCATATGCATACATTTTATTCATTTATGCATAAAACCACCATTTTAATAGACATGGTAGTTCCTTCCTAATTTACAGTGTTAGCCGGGAGTAGGATATTGTAATAGTCTTTACTGCTATTACTTGGTTGTGTCTTGGCATGTGGATCATAATTATGCAGTGGATGCTGCTTGTGTATAGCAAAGGGAAAGAAGACTCGTTTTGTTTTGTTTTTCCCTTCCGGCAGGCTGTCTTTTCCATCATTTGGTCATTTCTTTTGTCCTCAGCTTTTTTCGCACCCTTCCTGACTGCTTGTCTCCACGCACTCCAGTCAGCAGCGAGGACTTCCCATGCATAGACTCCAATTCCAGTCATCTTAAAGTCTCGCTTGCAGACATCCTTGTATAAGTTTAAGACATCTGAGGATGACTTAAATTATACTGCAATGGATTCCATATATTTCAATGTATTTTGTTCCATTCTCCACAATACTGATGACACTAACAGTCAGAAATCATTTTGTCTTTGACAGATACTCCAACCACGTATTACTGTCAAGGCATATATCAGCTTTACAGTGGCCTTGATACCTTGAACTGCCATGAACTGAGTCATTTAATCATCACATTGTGTTATCTCAAATATCAAATATCTCACAGCCATTAACTCAGATACTCACAATATTACCATTAATACTGCTAATCCAAATTGACACTATCATTAACATTTGAACAAAAGGCATTCACTGGATGTTAAATACCTTTAATCAGTGACTGGAAAATTGAAGTGATGTATTTGTCTTCATTTTGAATTAACCCTGACAAATGGGATACGTGACTCATGTACTAGTCTTCTTCTGGAAAGAATTTCTGTCAAAATGCACAAAAATGTTATTTGCAGCAATATTTAATTTGAGTAACTTGATTTTGTCAGCTTTAATTTGAAAAGTTTAAAATAATTGCTTAAATTCCCAATATTGACCAAAATGAAAAGTGCAAAATTGCAGCTTTAACTATTATGTAGACACCTTCACAATGATATTTTGCCAACAACAAAAACTGGAAAATGGATCAAAGTCTTTTAACCAGTATACCTGAAAATATTACCATGGATATTAGCCAAAACTGTTTCTGGAGCTTCTTTCAAATGAAGCCAAAATAACTAACATAAAAAAAAACCCATAATCTATTTGATTTTCTGAGGTTGTAAAAGGCTCTGCTCCAGTATTTTGTATCAAGGCAGTATCAGTTGAGTCCTTATGAAAGGACACCGTATAAACCATTATTTGTGTTCTCCAGATGACTTAGCAAACAAATCCAATCTCGATTATGGTATTCAGTTGGAAAGACCAAGCAAGTTCCAGGTTCAGTTCCTGACTTGGCCAAAGTTATCTGAATTTAACAGGTTGTTACAGTTGGCACCATTATCCATCATCAAAAATGTACCAACATGCACTTTCTACGATACACATGTAAAGATTTGGATGAAGTAGCAGTAAATTAAGCTCCTGGTGCCTAAACAATCATCTCCAAGCAATAATCAGGCTTAGATAAGGGTAGGAATAAAATACTGTGTGACATCTCACTCATTCTTTCATATAATTTCCAAGTCTCTGTTCATCTGCAATGTTCAATTAAATTGCAATATTTTTTTCATTCTCCCTTGCTTGCTTATCTTTCAATTTTCAAATTTGAGAAAGGTTTTGGATATTTTTCTTTGTTAAAGATGTTATATAAATGCAAATTGTTGTTTCTCTTTACGGATAATGATGGGCTTGTTGTGCGCTCCGCGCATTTTATTTTCTTTGGAGTTATATGAATTGTAATGTGCTTGTGACTAAAGATGCTCTATCGTTGACATCCAATGGTAATGACCAATCTATTAGGTTCTAGTAACTGCAGTGTATTTATTTAGAATGCAAATACAACAAATGATACTGCTTGAATAACATATGTTTGATATATTGTCACTCAGTTAACATATTCATCACTGGCCGCATATTGTTTGTTGACTATTGTAATTTTACTACAGATGGTTAAAGAACTTTATTTTATGTTGAGATACTCTGGTGTACAGTTGCCATCATTAGTGGATATAATGTGCAGTACATAATTCATCTTTATCCCTGTAGTTTTTTTAAAGCTTTAAAATTAGGACCATAGCATTCATTTTCCAAATATGGCAGTGCCAGCTGTTGTTGGTTGTTATATCAGCAGGAATCAGGCAAAGAAATTGCTGGGAAGGACAATACTGTTACCAGACATGGCTCTAAAACCATCATTTCCAATGTCACGCTTGTCTGATTTATGACGGCAACTAGCAGACACAGCTGAACGAACAAGAATTCAAATATAGTCTGGTTGGAACTCTTGAGGCAGCAGTTAAGCAGGAGACACTAAGTAGCCAGTCAGGAACTTAGATAGAAATCAAAGAAAAATAAATGAAGGTCAAAAGTATGTACTGCAGAAATGATGGTTCTGTTAGGGCGGAATCATCCCATATTTAGACCATAAGACATAGGAGCAGAAGTAGGCCATTCAGCCCATCGAGTCCACTCCACCATTCAATGAAATCGTGATTGATTCGATAATCCAAAACTCCACTTTCCCGCCTTTCCCCATAACCCTTGATTTCCTTACTGATTAAAAATCTGTCTATCTCTGCTTTAAATATACTTAACAACCCAGCTTCTACAGCTCTCTGCGGTAAAGAATCCCACAGATTAACTACCCTCTGAGAGAAGAAATTCCTCCTCATCTCTGTTTTAAATGGGCAACCTCTTACTTTGAGATTATGCTAGAGAACCATAGAAAAGTTACAGCACAGAAGGAGGCCATTCAGCCCATCTTGTCCATGCCAGCCCAAGGACACCCAGGTGCCCTTTCTAATCCCACCTTCCTGCACATAGCCCATAGCCCTGCAGCTTACAGCACTTAAGGTGCAGATCCAGGTACTTTAAATGAGTTTAAAGTTTCTGCCTCTACCACCAATTTGAGCAGCGAATTCCAGACACCCACTACTCTCTGCATAAAAAAGTTCTTCCTCACGTCACCCCTACACCTTCTGCCACTTATCTTGAATCTATGTCCCCTGGTTCTAGAATTCTCCATCAAGGGAAACAATTTTATCCTGTCCACTCTATCTATCCCCCTCATAATTTTGGACACCTCAATCAAGTCACCTCTCAGCCTTCTTTGTTCTAAGGAAAATAACCCCAACTATCCAATCTCTCCTCGCAGCTACACTTTTCTAACCCTGGCAACATTCTTGTAAACCTCCTGCACTCTCTCCAGAGCTATTACATTCTTCCTGTAATGTGGTGACCAGAACTGCACACAATACTCCAGTTGTGGCCTCACCAGTGTTTTATACAATTCCAAAATTATACCCTTAATTTTTTGTTCTATACCTCTGCCAATGAAGGAGAGCATTCCATATGCCTTCTGTACAACCTTGTCTACTTGAACTGCTGTCTTCAGGGACCTGTGTACTTGTACGCCAAGATCTCTCACTTCATCTACCCCTCTTAGTATATTCCCATTTATTGTGTAATCCCTGTAACTGTTTGACCTCCCTAAATGTATGACTTCACATTTCTCTATGTTAAAATCCATCTGCCACTTTACCACCCACTCCACCAACCCATCTATATCGTTTTGGAGATAATGGCTATCCTCTACACTATCCACTACTCGGCCAATCTTTGTGTCATCTGCAAATTTCTCAATCGTGCCCCCCACATTCACGTCCAAATCATTAATATATAACACAAACAGCAAGAGCCCAACACTGAGCCCTGTGGAACACTACTTGAGACAACTTTCCATTCGCAAGGGCATCCATCGACCATTACCCTTTGTTTCCTGTTACAAAGCCAACCTTTTATCCAGTTTGCCACATTACCCTGAATCCCATGTGCTTTTACTTTCCTGATCAATCTGCCATGTGGGGCCTTGTCAAATGCCTTGCTAAAATCCATGTACACACCATCCACTGCACTACCTTCATCAACCCTTCTTGTCACTTCCTCAAAGAATTCAATCAAATTTGTGAGGCAAGACCTTCCTTTAACAAATCCATGCTGACCATCCCTGACTAGTCCATGCCTTTCTACATGACAGTTAATCCTATCTCTCAGGATTGATTCGGCTAATTTGCTCACCACCGATGTAAGACTAACTGGCCTATAATTGTTTGGCAATTCCTTTGATCCCTTTTTAAACAATGGAACTATGTTTGCATTTCTCCAGTCCTCCGGTACCTCCCCTGTATCTAGTGAAGATTGGAAAATCATCCTCAGAGCATCTGCTATCTCCTCTCTGACTTCCTTCAGCAGCCTCGAAAACAATCCATCTGGCCCTAGTGACTTATCAACTTTCAAGGATTTCAGCCCTTCGAATACTTCCTCTTGCTTTATGACTATCCCGTCCAATATCTCGCAGTGTTCCTCCTGGACTACTATATCTACATCCTCCCTTTCCTTTGTAAACATGGAGACAAAATATTCATTCAAAACCCTTCCCACAGCCTCTGCGTCTACACACAAGTTTCCATCTTCATCTCTGATGGGTCCCACTTTTTTCTTAACTAACCTTTTAGCATTAATGTATTGGTAAAACATCTTTGGGGTTATCTTTAACTTTACTTGCTAATCTTTTTTCATGCCTTCTCTTTGATTTCCTTATTTCCTTTTTACTGCGTCCCTGCACTTCCTATATTTGTCTAGGCTATCTGCAGTGCTTAGTTCTTTGTGCCTATCGTACGCTTTCTTTTTCTGTTTGATCTTCCCCCGTATTCCTCTAGACAACCAGGGAGGTCTAGATTTAGCAGTACCACTCTTATTTTTGTAGAGGACATGTCACTTTGTACAATTAGGATCTCGCTTTTTAGTGCTTCCCACTGATTTTCCACTGTTTTATCCTCCAGCGGTGCTGTCCAGTCCACCTCAGCCAAATCCCTTTTCATTTCTGCAAAATTTGCCTTCCCCCAGTTCAAGACTTTTACTCCTGCCTTATCTCTGTCCTTTTCCATGGTAATGTTAAATCTAACTGAATTGTGATCACTATCCCTGATATGGTCACCGACTGTCACTTCACCCATTTGCCCTTCTTCATTCCCCAAGACTAAGTCTAGAATTGCATCTCCTCTCGTTGGGTATGTCACTAATTGGTTGAAAAAATTTTCCTGGACACACTGCATGAATTTTTCTCCCTTGGTGTTCCTTATATTGTTTGAATCCCAGTTGATATTAGGATAGTTGAAGTCTCCTACTATTATTGCCCTCTTGTTCTTACAGGCAGAAATTTGCCTACATATTTGTTCTTCTATCTCCCTTTCACTATTTGGGGGTCTGTAGTATACTCCCAGTAGTGTGACTGCCCCCTTTTTATTTCTAAGCTCAATCCATGAAACTTCGTTTGTTGACCCATTTCATATATCATCCCTTCTCACGACTGGAATTGATTCTTTAACCATTAGTGCTACCCACCCGCGCCCCCCACCACCACCCCCCCCTCCCCGCCCCCCACCACTCCCTCCTTTTTTGTCTCCTTCTCTATTGTGCCTGAAGACTCTATAACCAGGGATATTTAGCTGCCAGTTTTGTCCCTCCTTTAGCCAGGTCTCTGTTATAGCAATGACATCCTGCTGCCATGTGCCCACCTGTGCCCTTAACTCATCTACCTTGTTGTAATATTCCTTGCATTGAAATATAAACAGTTTAACCCCATCAATTTCCCTTGCTGGACACTTTTTAAACTTTGCTTCTCCTGTAACTCCATGTCTATCACAACGCCCCTAGCTAATGTTCTACCTCCATTTTTCTGATCTGAATCTGACCTATCTGATCCTACTCCTGGGATCTCATTCCCCTGCCACACTAGTTTAAATACTCCCCAACAGAACTAGCAAAAGCCCCCTCTGGTCCTAGACTCTCCCACAAGCATCTACTCTGTCAAGCCTCCTAAGAACCTTATATGTTTCAGTAAGGTCACCTCTCATTCTTCTAAACTCCAATGTGTACAGGTGCAGCCTACTCAACCTCTCCTCATAAGAAAATCCCTCCATACCCAGAATCAACCTAGTGAACCTGCTCTGGGCTGCCTCCAATGCCAGTATATCTTTCCTTAGATAAGGGGACCAAAATTGTTCACATTATTCTCGGTGTGGTCATAGCAAGACTTTCCTACTTTTATACTCCATTCTTTTTGAAATAAAGGCCAACATTCCATTTGCCTTCCCTATTATCTGTTGAACTTGTATTTTAGCTTTTTGAGATTCATGCACAAGGACTCCCGAACCCCTCTGTGCTGCAGCTTTCTGCAGTCTTTCTCCATTTAAATAATATTCAGCTCCTCTATTCTTCCTGCCAGAGTGCACAACCTCACATTTTCCCACATTGTATTCCATCTGCCACATTTTTGCCCACTCACTTAACCTGTCTATATCCCTCTGTAGACTCTTTGTGTCATCCTCACTACTTGCCTTCCCACCTATTTTTGTATCATTTGCACATTTGGTGATAGTACATTCACTTTCTCATCTAAGATATTAATATGCATAAAATGTGGTAGTGGGCAGAAAAAATAAAGTTTTACCTGTGGGCCGCAATGGCAGGTTTTCGCACTGTGTCGTCCTATTCCCAACGTGTCTCGCCTCAGTAGTAATGTATTCACGGGAAACATGCCAGCTTGCTGGTGGGCGGGCTTGGATTCGCCCACCACGCCGTGACCTTAGCGCTTCCTCGCTCCGGGCACCATATTTAAAGCATACCAGAGCGCAGCTTACTTCATGTCTTCAGACCAGGACTGCTCCAGGTGACTGATGACCCCAAAAGCAAAGACCACGGCAGTCCCAAATTTAGTAGCGTCTCTCTGGGGCACCTGCTGGACACAGTGGAAGGCCGCCGCGATGTCCTTTACTGCCACTCTGGCTGCAGGAGGTCCACCAGAGTCACCAATCCAGCATGGGAGACGGTTGCAGCGGCGGTCAGCACCATCGGAGCACAGAGGAGGTCAGCCATCCAGTGCAGGAAGAGGATGAATGCTCTCATCTGTTCCGCCAGGGTAAGACAACCACCTCATCACTCTCAACTCACAAACTCACAAACCCATTACTCATTTACAGGGATCTCACACCTCAAGAGACAACACCACTAACTCTCACACACACCCTCACATCTCCATCAGACTCATATCCTCGGGAGCTCGCTTCATCATCTTGTCCATGGCTCCGCTCACCACAAAAACATTACGTGCAGTGCCATTTGTCCGGCTCACACTCTCTCCATCTGTTATCAGGCAGGGGAAGCTGGCTCACAACAGCAGGGAGAGGTCCCAGACCAGGGGATGCAGTGGTCCACGTTAGGCCCCTCACTCACTTTGAGGAACGTGCCATCGTGCTGACTGGTGAGGACATGGACCCTGCCTGCAACAATGTTGAGGTCAGCGGCGAACACCCATGTAAGGATCCTGCACCACATCATCCCTCTCTCAATGCAAATGTGAGTGCTCTCTCTCCTGCTTTTGGCGCTGCTGCCATGCACTAGTTATCTCCACTTTGGTTCACAGGGATGCTGCAAAGTGACCAAAGCCCTCAGCCAGCCAGTCTCTCAGCTCCATCCACGTCCTCACCTCCAGCCAAGAGGACACCTTCTCCATTGAAGAGCTGGAGATAAGCAGTCTGGAAGAAATGTCACAGCTCTTAACCACATCCTCCAACAGCGCAGAGACACACACCTCAGTGGGACCTAAATCTAGAGCAGGCTCAGGTTCACAATCTGGTGGTCACAGCACCGACATGTGTCCGCAGCAGGAGGAAGCAGTTTCAGCCAAACTCCCTGGCACTCAGAGGACTGCTGGGGAAGAGGCATCTGTGAGGTCCAAGTCAGATGACGAATCTCTGGGTTAGGCCTTCCAACTCATTCTGGAGAGTCAGCAGAAGGCAGGGAAACATCACGCAGAGCTGTTGAAAGCCCTCAGCAGGCTGACACGCGAGTTGGAGGAGTGTGTCCGCCTGCTCTCTGATGAAGTGGTGCCCACATATGCGCCTATGGAGGTCTCCATGGGAAGGATGGTGGACGCCATAGAGACCCTGGTCCAGCAGAACACGGAGATGTGCGCAGACCTGCACTCCATGGGCGAGTTCCTGCAGTGGTAACGTGAGAGAGAAGTGAGGCACATTGATGCCCCTCCAGGTGCTCCTTCCCCTCAAGGAGTCAGGCCGGGCCATCAGGCACCAGAAAGGAGGAGGAGCGGCAGATGGACACCCCCGGGTCATCCACTCAGGAATCTCAGAGACTGCCCTCTCCGTCCAAATCGTCTCTGCCTGTGACCCCCCCCTCAACCTCATCCTCTGTCACTGCAGAGGGAGCAGCTGGCCCACAGGAGGACAGCCAAAGCAAGCCTGGGCCCTCAAGGCCTCAGTTGTACAAAAGACGCATGTGAAATTCATCAGAGGAAACAGGGCCAACCACAGGGCAGGCTGTCTCCACCCCAACTGCGGATGTCAGGGCAACGCCTAGAAGAAGTGGTAGGCCTAGAAAAGTTCAGAGATTCTGATCACAAGTGGTTGCACGGGTGAACACACTTCATCACTTTATAATCTGAAAATATATTCACTTTCACTGAATAATGTGTAATGGTGTCTTTCAGCTTCATTGACAGGCTTCACGAGTCCTCCCCCTGCACCCCCCCAACCCCAATCCTCCCCCATTAGCAGTTCTGTTGCGCACAGCTGGATCATTTGTGATTCTGGAGGGAGAAGTGTGAGTGTGACAGGGCCTTTTGGAGCCTCGTTCAAACACTTTCCCACGTATGCAGATCATCCATCACACTCATCTCAATGTCCTGAGCATTTTCAATGCTGCCTGCTGGGGTTCTCTTTCAGTTGTCCATCTGAGCTGACCTGCATCTCCACCCACCCACTTTCCTTACTCCCATGCAGCACCTGTGCCCGTCCAACAGGAGGCTCTGCTCACTTTCGATTTTGACAGCCATGGTAGTCGTTAAGGTTCTGATCAGTTAACCCGTCCTTCCCCCTCCTCCAGTCACCCATGTCCTTTCCCCCATCACTGTTGAACCTCTCAGCATCACCATCCAGCTCCCCACTGTCACCTACAAACCCAAACCCTTTTCTTTCTAGGATGTCCAGGTGAACGTGTGCATTTCCTACCTTCCTGAGAATCCCAACACCATCCATATTGACCTCCTAGACCTCCTCCTTCCCACAACTAGGGTCCATATCTGCCTCCCCACCAACCACCCTCACAGTCCATTCTACCGCTACTGTTACATCCTCATCCTCCCACCCTTTTGTCTCATTCTGCACCCTCTCATACTCATCATTCCCTCCTACTACGCCCACCCTCAGTTTGCTCCACAGGAGGCATTGACTCCACATACGCCTCCCTTGCATGTTCACCTGGACATCCCCCGCCCTTACACCTTCCACCCTTATTCCTGCTCCACCCTTACTCTCTTTTCCACCCTTACTCCCTCCTCCCTCCCGAACACCTTGCCTCCTCCGAACTCACTCCTCCCCAGGACATGTTCCTCGCTCTGAACTCCTTCCCCTCTTTGAACTTCTTCCCTCCTCCGAACTCCTTCTCCCAGAACCCCTTCCCTCACACCTTCCTCCCCATTACACCTACCTTCCCACTTGCCGCATTCTCCCCTATTTCACCTTCCTACCCCATAATCCTTCCTCCCCCTCCCAACCTCACCCCGCTGACACCTTTGTTTCTCTCCCCACTAACCTCACCCCTCCGACACCTTCACCTCCCATTTCCAACCTCAGCCCCACTCCCAACCTCACCCCCACTGGTACACCTTCCACTCCCACTCATAGATGGACCTTCGTCTCCCCACCCGCCCTCACCAATCATCCATAGCAACCTATGGCCAAGACTGTGATGTTCCAAAGCAGACCCCAGACATCAACGGAGACCTCCCACCTTCCGTGGGCTGCTTTGTGCCATGTCCATGAGAATGCACCCAACATGCAATGCACGTGTTCCTCCAAGGTCCAGTAGCTTTAGGGCTCCAGCATCTTCTGCTCCTTGAATGTCCGCAATCTGAGCAAGGCCCTAACAGTAAGTCCCAACTTCTGCATGTCACACTTGTCCAGGCGTGTTCTGGGCTGGCTTGTTTTTCAGCTGGCGTAATGGTAAATCTGTGGTGGGGGGATGCAAGGCGAGTTCATGCCGGTCTCCAGCTGTATTGGTGTTCTGCCATGGTGGACACCATTGGATGATCCTGCTGTGCTTTCACACTGGTGTGAAACCAATTTTTGGCCTTCTCACAATATTGTCCTCCCCAGCCCACCATGACACCCGATGCCAACAGGGCCGGAAAATTCCGACCTTTGATTTTGCTATTGGTTTGTCCTACTGCCTAATGCCATAGTTGTTGCAATGTCGGAAGGTTATACTAAAGATCTTGAGACTAGCAGAGTGAATTGATTTAAAGAATATTGTATATGCTATTTGTCAGATGTCCATAGCACATCGTAGCTGGGATGTACTCGGGGTCAACTTATCTGAATATAGAATATAATGCTCCGAAGCAAACATTGCCATCGAAAGAAAATACATGATACCAACCAATGAAGAATGCAAATTAAAGAGAAATAATTAATATTATGTTCAGGTCGGGATACAATGAGATTAATCACATTCCCAGGATGTACTCAGGACCGTTGTTTTAAATCAAATTCTACCTTATTACTCCACACACTTTTTTCATCCCTTGATACCTTGAACTGCTGATTATTCTCCTGTACGCATCAAAGCATCATTATTTGAAGGGGAGGGAAGGCTGCACTGCCAATTCATCCTGTCACTGAAGAAGTGATTCTTCACAAAAGCACAAAACACAGGGGCAAGGACAGAGTCTATAGCTGTGCCTTTTTGTTAACATTTAGGCTTGCATGCCATTTCAGGTAAATACATTTGCTTAATAAGAGTAAGGAATGTTTCCACTATGGATAACGGAACGTATCATGTTCTCTTTGTTGCTGGAGATTAGTGCCGTGAAGAAGAAAGTGCAAACTGAGTGTGAAAATCATTCCAAAGTCATGCAGATTGTAAACACTGAAAAAGACAGGGAGTAAACAGGGAAAATTGAAAAAAAAAGTGCTGGTAAATGAAAAAGGAACTGAGAGTGAATGCAGAATCCAAATGATACTCTCGCCAGGCTTTATTGCTTCCCATTTCTTTTCTCGTTTGCAATCGTGTCTTCAATTTCCCCCAGACCTTTACTTCCAAGGCATCAGCCCTCAAATTTGCCCTCTAATTCTAATTCATTGCCCATATTTGTGTTGGTTCTGCACCAACCCTCACTTCCTGTTTGTCAATATCCTGTAAATTCTAAAATTGGTTTTTACCTCCACTATCCCCTGTTCACCTTAAATGTCATGTTTGCTGGTCTTTGGTTCCACTGGCACAGAATGGCCAAGGTAGTCATTCTCTATGCTTGAGTGTAGAAAGGGTTAATTGATAGATGATTCAAAAATTATGACAACCTAAAAATGAGCAAAAACTGATCAACAGTTTTTTAAAAATCAGGCAATTCGGAAACAGCCTATAAAAAACATCTAGGGGAGAATTTTCCCCAAGTCAGGTGGGCCGGTCAGGATTGGGCGCAGGCGGGCGCAGAGCCGATCGCCACCTGCGATCGGCTTCGTGCCGCCATTTTACGTGGGCAGGCCAAATAAGGCCCGCCCAGCATGACGCACAGCCGGAAGCGCTCTGCGCCACCTGTGCGGGCTGGGGGGGGAGGAGGGAGAGTCGGGGCCCTCGTGAAAGAGCCCAGAAATCTCCTGAGGCAGCTCTGTGCCTCAGGGAGATTAAGTTCATATTGAAATCTTTAGATAAAGAAAAATAAGAATTATTTAGACATGCCCCCTCATGTGACAGTGTCACATGAGCGGGGACATGTTTATGAATTGTTCAAAAAATATTTATAGATTTTATTAAACCTTCAGGAAACTTCATCCCGCCTGTGGATGAGTTTTCCTGAAAAATCCGAAGGCCGTTATCCTTAGGGTTGGACGGGCAGCCCTGTTAATTATCTAACTTAGTACCCTAATGGCCTTAACAGGCCTTTGGCAGTTCGGCGGGTGCGCAGCTGCTTCCAGCGCATGCCTGCTGAACAAAAGGTCTGAATGACGTGCAGTGCATCGAGCTGCTGGGCTCACCCTCGCACACCAACGTGAAAATTCTCCCCCTAATATAGAAAGTATTCAGTGGCAATGTGCTGTGGCAATTTGCAAGTCAGCAAACATGGTCCTGTGAAACACTGGCACAGGGTATTTATCTCTGAGCACCAAAGGCAGCCCTGTTTTTACCACCTGTCTGGCAGTGAGACTGAGGGGCACTTGGGTGAGGACTAGCATTTAAAGAAGTAATACATATTTTGCAACAAACGTATATTTCTTTCAAGCACTAAGACTCCACAGAAAAGGTGGTCCAACTATGGTCAGCAAGAGGAGTTAGACATTGTACTAAATCAATGGAAATGGCTTATAATGTTTCCAAAAAGAATAGTAAGCCTTAGGTAAAAGCAAAATACTGCTGGAATGCTTTTATTTTGTTTTTTTAACAACTTTTTTTTTTATCTTCACTCTTATTTTTAAATTTATTTCGATCTATTGTTTCACCTCAACCTTTTTAGCCCATTTTGATCCCTTCTCCCCACCCACCCACACTAGGGCCATCTGCCACTAGCTTGCTTCCCTTAATGTCCCCATTAGTACAACTTTTAGATAATATCACCACTGTCAACACCCCTTTGTCCTTTTGTCTATGATACCTTTGGCAGTCTCTTCTTGGCCTCCACTATCACTGGCCCCCTATCGAGCTCTCCTGTCCCACTCCCTTCCATTGGCTTATATTTCATCTCATTTCTATATGTCTTAGTTCTGATAAAGGGTCGTACGGACTCGAAACTTCAACTGTATTCCTCTCTGCAGATGTTGTCAGACCGGCTGAGTTTTTCCAGATATTTTTGTTTTTGTTCTAGTAAGCCTTAGGATTGGGACAATTTTAGGATTCAGCAAAGGAAGACCAAGAAATTGATAAAAGTGAAAAGAAAATGTGAGTAGACTAGCACGAGACATAAGAATAATAGATTGCAAACGTTTCATAGATATGCAAATAGGAAGAGATTAGTGAAAATAAACATGGACCCAGTAGAGCCAAAGACTGGTGAAATTATAATGGTGACAGACAAAATTATAATTGGGAATAAGGAAACAACAGAGACATTAAACAAGTACATGGTATCTGCCTGCACGATCAGGGACACAAAAAACATTTTGGAAATAATGGGGAACCAAGGGTCCAGCAAGAATGAGGTACTTAAAGAAATCAGTGCAAGTAAAGAAATAATACTGTGGAAAATAAAGGGACTTAATGGTGACAAATTCCTGGGCCTAAAACCGTGCATCCTGAGGTTTTAAGGGAGATAGCTGAGGAGATGGTGGGTGCGTTGGTTTTGATCTTCCAGAATTCCTTAGATTCTGGAAGAAATCCTGAGGTTTGGAAGATTGCAAACATAATCCTGCTATTTGAGAACGGAGAAAGAGAAAAATCAGGAAGCTATAGGCCAGTTTGTCTAAGATCAGTGGTAGGCAAAATGCTAGAACCTACTTTTAGGGATGTGGTAAATGGACACTTAGAAAACCATAATATGATTAAGCAGAGTGTCTTGTCCATAAGTCATGAAAAAGATCATAAATAGTTTAAATCAAACCTTACTTTTTGCTTTTTTAAAAACTGACTTTGTGGGACCAAAATCATGGTTACTACAGGTCACATGATTTGCAAGTTGGCTACAGTTCTGGAAGCTTCCAACAGTAATTACAAGGACAAAGCTCAACCCTCATCCTTGTGGAATCTCACGCTTATTGTTGTGTGAACCCATCGCAATCAATGAAACAAGGGAGAAGCAGATGGTCTGTCTCCCCATCTTGGACTGATAACAAAGAGAGAGAACCATCAAAACTCATTATACCTGCAAAGGCAATGCCATCATCTTATAGTATTATCACCAGCTTTGAAGGAATTTGGCAACTCCTGCTTTCAGCTGGTTGAACCCACCTGAACTTTAACCCCTACGTAAAGGAACCCTCAGTGGACTCTGACATTCATGTGAATTAATATCCATATCTTCAGTTTTCTTTTGTGTTGATATTCCTTGTTGTAAAGCTCTTTCCTTCTTGTGTGCTTGTGTCTGTGTGTGTGCGTGTGTAGTTGCAACAGCTATCCCCTGTATTTGAATGTATGAATAAACAATACTTCTGATTTAACCCTAAAAAGAGTTTGCTGCGAGTCACTTTCAAGCTGACTTCACCAACAGAGGGTTTAGGAGAAACAGGCCACAGCCTATTTCAAAAATTAAAATAACCCTGCTTACAGACAGATGGCGAGAAAAATAAAGATCACTTTGCCTCTTTCCCCTGTCTGTACCAACAGTTAACTGGATTTATGAAAGGGAAATTATGGTCAGCATTTTCTATTTGGCATGCAGGGGCAGGCATGAAATAACGCGTGGTGACGTTGGGCACGCATCCCGACATCACAGCGCGTCATTCCCCACTTTCATTCAGCGCGCGCACACTGGACTCAGCTGCGCACTGCCACACTATCAAAGACCAGTTAAGGCCATTAACAAACCAATTAAGCAGATTGACAGGGCTGCCCATCCAACCTTAAGGTTGGCAGGCAGATGAAGAGCCCAGGCGGCCTTCGCATTTTTCACAAAACCTCATCCACGGGCAGGATGAGGTTTCATGAAGGGTTTGTTGAATTAATAAATATTACTCAAACATTTCATAAGCATGTCCCAGCCCATGTGATGCTGTTACATGAGGGGACACGTGGAATTGATTTTTCACTTTCTTTATTAAAAATTCTCATTATGAAATTAATCACTCTGAGGCAGGTAGCACTGAGCTAATTGGCCCACCCACGTAAAATGGTGGCGCGCAGCCGATCACGGACAGTGATCAGCTCCACGCCCACTCCCAACTGGCCCTCCCGACAGGAGAAAATTCTTCCCTATGTTTGACAAATCTGTTGGAGATTTTTGAGGATGTAACTAGTAAAATGGATAAGGGGGAGCCAGTGATTGTAGTGTATTTTGATTTACAAAAAGTATTCAATAAGGTGCCACACAAGAGCTATTGCATAACATTAGGACAAATGGGATTGGAGTCAATATGTTAACCTGGATTGAGGATTGGCTAATGGACTGAAAACATAGGGAAGTAATAATCTGGACATTTTTGGATTGGCAGGATGTAACAAGCTATTTACAACCTATATTAATGAGGGTATTGAGTGTAATATATTTCAAGTTTGCTGATGGTGCAAAGTTAGTTGTTGGGAAAATATGTTGTGGGGAGGACACAAGGAGTCTGCAGAGGGATATAGACAGTGTGGATGATTGGGCAAGATCATGGCAGATGATCAAAGTGTGAAGTTATTCACTTTGACAGGAAAATAAAATAAAGCAGAATATTTTTTGGATTGTGAGATTTTGGAAATATTTGTATTAAGAGAGTTTGGGGATCCTCTTATATGCATTATCTAAATAATGTGGCTACAAGATCAGGCAAGAGGCTGGAAGTTTTGATCCAGTGATAGAGACAGAACGGCAATATATTTCCAAGGCAGGTGTGTGGTTTGGTGGTGCAGTTCCCAGGTTCTGTTCCCCTTGTTCCTCTAGGTGGTAGAGGTTGTGAGTTTGGAAGGTGCTATTAAAGGATCCTTGGTGAGTTGCAGCAGTGCATCTTGTAAATGGTACAGGCTACAGCCATGGTCTGCCTTTGGTGCAGGGAATGAATGTATAAAGTAGTGAATGAGGCAAATAACTCACATCCTGACTCCCTAACGCCTGTTCATCATCTACTAGACAATACTCAAGAAACTGGACACCATCCAGAACAAATCAGCCCACTTGATTGGCAGCCCTTCCACCACCTTAAAGTTCCACTTCCTCCAGGCTCCACCACACTCTCCAAGCTCCCACCTACACCCTCCAGGCCCCTGTCTAAACCCTCCAAGGCCCCACCACGCCCTCCAAGCCCCTGCCTATACCCTCCAAGGCCCCGCCTACACCCTCCAAGGCCCCACCTACACCCTCCAAGGCACCCCCCCACACCCTCCAAGCCCCCCCCCCCTGCCTACACCCTCCAAGCAAAAACAGAAAATGCTGGAAAAACTCAGCAGGTCCAACAGCATCTGTTTGTGGAGAGAAAAAAGTTAACATTTCAAGACAAAACAAAAACAGAAACACCTGAAAAAACTCAGCAGGTCTGGCAGCATCGTTCTGTTGAAGGGTCATGAGGACTCGAAACGTCAACTTTGCTCTTCTCCGCCGATGCTGCCAGACCTGCTGAGTTTTTCCAGGTGTTTCTGTTTTTGCTGTGGATTTCCAGCATCCGCAGTTTTTTGATTTTAACCTTTCAAGTCTTTATGACTCTTCATAAGGAACGCCCTCCAAGCCCCGCCCACGCCCTCAAGACGCCACCCCCAATCCCCATGTCCCGCTCACGCTTCAATCTCCGCCCACACGCTCAAGGTCCCGCCCCCAGCTTCCAAGCCCCGCCCTCCCGCCATCCGTCTGCGGAAACCCGCGAGCAACTGCGCGAACGGACTGTTTCCCAGGGACCGGTGGGAGTTGGGAGGAACTACAATTCCCAGAATACAGTTGGTTTGAGGTAAATATTAACAAGGATCAATAACAATTCAATCCCCAATTCAATCAAAATTACAGGCAATTAATCATACCAGCTATGCTTTCAGTTATATTCGTTGCAAAATCATCAGCGTCATTTTTTTCTCCAGGGGACGGTTTGATGAGGTTAATGTTTCACCCGGACCAGATTCCCCGGCGGACCCGGCGCGACGGTTGAATCGAGCGGATCCGGGAGCTGAGAGACGGGGATGGTCATGGAGCTGTCAGCGCTCATCAAGAAACTGGGTACAGAGCGGGCCGGGAACATTAGTGTTATATCAAAAATAGTCCAACAACTGTGGAGTCTCTCTCATATGTATATATATATATATGTAAAATACTGTATCCGGTCTCTATTATAGTGTCTCGGTGGAATGTGAGAGAGACACACACACTCCACCGGGACACTGTAATAGGGAGAATGTCTGTCTGTCTCTCTCTCTCTATTATAGTGTCCCGGTGGAGTGTGTGTGTCTCTATTATAGTGTCTCGGTGGAGTGTGTCTGTGTGTGTGTCTCTGTTATAGTGTCTCGGTGGAGTGTGTCTGTGTGTGTGTCTCTCTCTATTATAGTGTCTCGGTGGAGTGTGTCTGTGTGTCTGTCTCTATTATAGTGTCTCGGTGGAGTGTGTCTGTGTGTGTGTCTCTGTTATAGTGTCTCGGTGGAGTGTGTCTGTGTGTGTGTCTCTCTCTATTATAGTGTCTCGGTGGAGTGTGTCTGTGTGTGTGTCTCTATTATAGTGTCTCGGTGGAGTGTGTGTGTGTGTCTCTATTATAGTGTCTCGGTGGAGTGTGTCTGTGTGTGTGTCTCTATTATAGTGTCTCGGTGGAGTGTGTCTGTGTCTCTATTATAGTGTCTCGGTGGAGTGTATCTATGTGTGTGTCTCTATTGTAGTGTCTCGGTGGAGTGTGTCTGTGTGTGTCTCTCTATTATAGTGTCTCGGTGGAGTGTGTGTGTGTGTGTCTCCCTCTATTAAAGTGTCCCGGTAGAGGGTGTCTGTATGTCTCTCTCTATTATAGTGTCTCGGTGGAGTGTGTCTGTGTGTGTGTCTCTATTATAGTGTCTCGGTGGAGTGTGTCTGTGTGTGTGTCTCTATTATAGTGTCTCGGTGGAGTGTGTCTGTGTCTCTATTATAGTGTCTCGGTGGAGTGTATCTATGTGTGTGTCTCTATTGTAGTGTCTCGGTGGAGTGTGTCTGTGTGTGTCTCTCTATTATAGTGTCTCGGTGGAGTGTGTCTGTGTGTGTCTCCCTCTATTAAAGTGTCCCGGTAGAGGGTGTCTGTATGTCTCTCTCTATTATAGTGTCTCGGTGGAGTGTGTCTGTGTGTGTCTCTCTCTCTCTCTACTATAGTGTATCGGTGGAGTGTGTCTGTGTGTCTCTCTCTCTCTATTATAGTGTCCTGGTGGAGTGTGTCTCTCTCTCTCTATTATAGTGTCTCGGTGGAGTGTGTGTGTGTCTCTATTATAGTGCCCAATGGAGCGTGTCTGTGTGTCTCTCTATTATAGTGTCTCGGTGGAGTGTGTGTATCTCTCTTTAATATAGTGTCCCAGTTGAGTGTATGTGTGTCTCTATTATAGTGTTTTGGTGGAGTGTGTGTGTCTCTCTATTATAATGTCTCAGAGAGGGACACACACTCTACCATCTATTATAGTGCCTTGATGGAGTGTGTGTGTGTCTCTCTCTGCCTATTATAGTGTCCTGGTGGAGTGTGTCTTTCTCTCTATTATAGTGTCTCGGTGGAGTGTGTCTGTGTGTGTGTCTCTATTATAGTGTCTCAGTGGAGTGTGTCTGTGTGTGTGTCTCTATTATAGTGTCTCGGTGGAGTGTGTCTGTGTGTGTGTCTCTCTATTATAGTGTCTCGGTGGAGTGTGTCTGTGTGTGTCTCTCTATTATAGTGTCTCGGTGGAGTGTGTCTGTGTGTGTGTGTGTGTGTCTCTATTATAGTGTCTCGGTGGAGTGTGTCTGTGTGTGTGTCTATTATAGTGTCTCGGTGGAGTGTGTCTGTGTGTGTGTGTCTATTATAGTGTCTTGGTGGAGTGTATCTGTGTGTGTGTCTCTATTATAGTGTCTCGGTGGAGTGTGTCTGTGTGTCTCTCTCTCTCTTATAGTGTCTCGGTGGAGTGTGTCTTTGTGTGTCTCTCTCTCGATTATAGTGTCTTGGTAGTGTGTGTGTCTCTCTCTCTCTTTCTTTATTATAGTGTCCTGGTGGAATGTGTGGTTGTCTGTGTTTTTCTCTATTATAGTGTACCCATGGAGTGTGTATATCTCTCTCTATTATAGTGTCTCGGTGGAGTGTGTGTGTGTGTGTGTCTCTATTATGGTGTCTCGGTGGAGTGTGTGTGTGTCTCTATTATAGTGTCTCGGTGGAGTGTGTCTGTGTGTGTGTCTCTATTGTAGTGTCTCGGTGGAATGTGTCTGTGTGTGTGTCTCTCTATAGTGTCTCGGTGGAGTGTGTCTGTGTGTGTGTGTGTCTCTATTATAGTGTCTCGGTGGAATGTATGTGTGTGTGTCTCTATTATAGTGTCTCGGTGGAGTGTGTCTGTGTGTGTGTGTGTCTCTATTATAGTGTCTCGGTGGAGTGTGTCTGTGTGTGTCTCTCTATTATAGTGTCTCGGTGGAGTGTGTCTGTGTGTGTGTGTCTATTATAGTGTCTCGGTGGAGTGTGTCTGTGTGTGTGTGTCTATTATAGTGTCTTGGTGGAGTGTATCTGTGTGTGTGTCTCTATTATAGTGTCTCGGTGGAGTGTGTCTGTGTGTGTCTCTCTATTATAGTGTCTCGGTGGAGTGTGTCTGTGTGTGTCTCCCTCTATTAAAGTGTCCCGGTAGAGGGTGTCTGTATGTCTCTCTCTATTATAGTGTCTCGGTGGAGTGTGTCTGTGTGTGTGTCTCTATTATAGTGTCTCGGTGGAGTGTGTCTGTGTGTGTGTCTCTATTATAGTGTCTCGGTGGAGTGTGTCTGTGTCTCTATTATAGTGTCTCGGTGGAGTGTATCTATGTGTGTGTCTCTATTGTAGTGTCTCGTTGGAGTGTGTCTGTGTGTGTCTCTCTATTATAGTGTCTCGGTGGAGTGTGTCTGTGTGTGTCTCCCTCTATTAAAGTGTCCCGGTAGAGGGTGTCTGTATGTCTCTCTATTATAGTGTCTCGGTGGAGTGTGTCTGTGTGTGTCTCTCTCTCTCTCTACTATAGTGTATCGGTGGAGTGTGTCTGTGTGTCTCTTTCTCTCTATTATAGTGTCCTGGTGGAGTGTGTCTCTCTCTCTCTATTATAGTGTCTCGGTGGAGTGTGTGTGTGTCTCTATTATAGTGCCCAATGGAGCGTGTCTGTGTGTCTCTCTATTATAGTGTCTCGGTGGAGTGTGTGTATCTCTCTTTAATATAGTGTCCCAGTTGAGTGTATGTGTGTCTCTATTATAGTGTTTTGGTGGAGTGTGTGTGTCTCTCTATTATAATGTCTCGGTAGAGTGTGTGTCCCTCTCTATCTATTATAGTGCCTTGATGGAGTGTGTGTGTGTCTGTCTCTGCCTATTATAGTGTCCTGGTGGAGTGTGTCTTTCTCTCTATTATAGTGTCTCGGTGGAGTGTGTCTGTGTGTGTGTGTGTGTGTCTCTATTATAGTGTCTCGGTGGAGTGTGTCTGTGTGTGTGTGTCTATTATAGTGTCTCGGTGGAGTGTGTCTGTGTGTGTGTGTCTATTATAGTGTCTCGGTGGAGTGTGTCTGTGTGTGTGTGTCTATTATAGTGTCTTGGTGGAGTGTATCTGTGTGTGTGTCTCTATTATAGTGTCTCGGTGGAGTGTGTCTGTGTGTCTCTCTCTCTCTTATAGTGTCTCGGTGGAGTGTGTCTTTGTGTGTCTCTCTCTCGATTATAGTGTCTTGGTAGTGTGTGTGTCTCTCTCTCTCTTTCTTTATTATAGTGTCCTGGTGGAATGTGTGGCTGTCTGTGTTTTTCTCTATTATAGTGTACCCATGGAGTGTGTATATCTCTCTCTATTATAGTGTCTCGGTGGAATGTATGTGTGTGTGTCTCTATTATAGTGTCTCGGTGGAGTGTGTCTGTGTGTGTCTCTCTCTATTATAGTGTCTCGGTGGAGTGTGTCTGTGTGTGTGTGTGTCTCTATTATAGTGTCTCGGTGAAGTGTGCCTGTGTGTGTGTCTCTATTGTAGTGTCTCGGTGGAGTGTGTCTGTGTGTGTCTCTCTCTATTATAGTGTCTCGGTGGAGTGTGTCTGTGTGTGTGAGTATTATAGTCTCGGTGGAGTGTGTGTCTCTATTATAGTGTCTCGGTGGAGTGTGTGTCTCTCTCTATTATAGTGTCTCGGTGGAGTGTGTCTGTGTGTGTGTCTCTATTATAGTGTCTCGGTGGAGTGTGTCTGTGTGTGTGTGTGTGTGTGTGTGTCTCTATTATAGTGTTTCGGTGGAGTGTGTCTGTGTGTGTGTGTGTCTCTATTATAGTGTCTCGGTGGAGTGTGTCTGTGTGTGTGTCTCTATTGTAGTGTCTCGGTGGAATGTGTCTGTGTGTGTGTCTCTCTATAGTGTCTCGGTGGAGTGTGTCTGTGTGTGTGTGTCTCTATTATAGTGTCTCGGTGGAATGTATGTGTGTGTGTCTCTATTATAGTGTCTCGGTGGAGTGTGTCTGTGTGTGTCTCTCTCTATTATAGTGTCTCGGTGGAGTGTGTCTGTGTGTGTGTGTGTGTGTGTGTGTGTCTCTATTATAGTGTTTCGGTGGAGTGTGTCTGTGTGTGTGTCTCTCTATTATAGTGTCTCGGTGGAGTGTCTGTGTGTGTGTGTCTCTCTATTATAGTGTCTCGGTGGAGTGTATCTGTGTGTGTGTCTCTCCATTATAGTGTCTTGGTGGAGTGTGTCTGTGTGTCTCTCTCTACTATAGTGTCTCGGTGGAGTGTGTCTGTATGTCTCTCTCTCTCTCTTAGTGTCTCGGTGGAGTGTGTCTTTGTGTCTCTCTCTCTCGATTATAGTGTCTCGGTGGAGTGTGTGTGTGTCTCTATTATAGTGCCCGATGGAGTGTGTCTGTGTGTCTCTCTCTATTATAGTGTCTCGGTGGAGTGTGTGTCTCTCCCTAATAAAGTAGCTCGGTGGAGTGTGTGTGTGTGTCTCTACTATAGTGCCTTGGTGGAGTGTGTGTCTCTCTATTATAGCGTCTCGGTAGAATGTGTCTGTGTCTCTCTCTCTCTCTATTATAGTGTCCCAGTGGAGTGTGTCTGTGTGTCTCTCTCTCTCTATTATAGTGTCCCAGTGGAGTGTGTGTGTGTGTCTCTCTCTCTCTCTCTCTCTCTCTATTATAGTGTCCCAGTAGTGTGTGTCTGTCTGTGTTTTTCTCTATTATAGTGTACCCATGGAGTGTGTATGTCTCCTTCTATTATAGTGTCCCGGTAAAGTGTGTCGGTATGTCTCTCTCTATTATAGTGTCTCGGTGGAGTGTGTGTGTGTCTCTATTATAGTGCCCAATGGAGCGTGTCTGTGTGTCTCTATTATAGTGTCTCGGTGGAGCGTGTGTATCTCTCTCTAATATAGTGTCTCGGTGGAGTGTGTGTGTGTCTCTATTATAGTGCCCAATGGAGCGTGTCTGTGTGTCTCTCTATTATAGTGTCTCGGTGGAGCGTGTGTATCTCTCTCTAATATAGTGTCTCGGTGGAGTGTGTGTGTGTCTCTATTATAGTGTTTTGGTGGAGTGTGTTTGTCTCTCTATTATAATGTCTCGGTAGAGTGTGTGTCCCTCTCTATCTATTATAGTGTCTTGATGGAGTGTGTGTGTGTCTCTTTCTACCTATTATAGTGTCCCAGTGGAGTGTGTCTTTCTCTCTGTATTATAGTGTCCCGGTGGAGTGTGTCTTTCTCTCTATTATAGTGTCTCGGTGGAGTGTGTCTGTGTGTGTGTGTCTCTCTATTATAGTGTCTCGGTGGAGTGTGTCTGTGTGTGTGTCTCTCTATTATAGTGTCTCGGTGGAGTGTGTCTGTGTGTGTGTGACTCTATTATAGTGTCTCGGTGGAGTGTGTCTGTGTGTGTGTGTCTCTATTATAGTGTCTCGGTGGAGTGTGTCTGTGTGTGTGTGTGTGTGTGTGTCTCTCTATTATAGTGTCTCGGTGGAGTGTGTCTGTGTGTCTCTCTCTCTCCTATAGTGTCTCGGTGGAGTGTGTCTTTGTGTCTCTTTCTCTCGATTTTAGTGTCTCGGTAGTGTGTGTGTCTCTCTCTCTCTCTCTCTTTATTATAGTGTCCTGGTGGAGTGTGTGTCTGTCTGTGTTTTTCTCTATTATAGTGTACCCATGGAGTGTGTATATCTCTCTATTCTAGTATCCCGGTAGAGTGTGTTTGTGTGTGTGTCTCTCTCTCTGTAAGTGTCCTGGTGGCGTGTGTGTGTCTCTGTCTCTTTCTGCCTCCACCTTCCATGAAGTTACAATCACTGTTGCATTGCCACTCCACTGCTATTTTATTAGCTTGTGCCGGTGCTCCGCATTTCTCACCTGGGCTTCCTAACTGACCCTCTTCAGAAATGCGGAGCATAACTGTTCTGGCAATCCTTCTACATTATACAGGGTTGGGGGTTGCTAAGCTATGCCCCCTTGTTAGAGCACTTGGTGCAGTATTTTGGTAAATCTTTGTTAGCTAACACAGTGAAAAGCTTTGGGGCATTGAAACAGCTTTTCAATGTGTTAGTGAATGAGCAAGGTAAGTGGGTAGGGTGATGAGGTTGGGCTGGGGGTTTGGAGTAGTCAGTTCTGATTGGGTTGGGGAGGGGGCGCTGGTTGGAGTGTGTTGCGGTCGGAATACCAGGCTAAGTAGTCGGTGTCAAGGGGGGAGGTGCTGGGGTTGAGTGGAGTGGCCAGTGTGAGTGATTATGGATAGTTACCCAGAAGTTAGAACTGCGTTCCCTTTCTCATGTCTAACATTTCTTCTGTAACTATCCAATGAGCAAGTCCGAACTATCTGAAGTCTCCATTGCTAACTCTGAGTTGGAAACTTTTTCGGAGAATTATGGATGCAGGGGAATCGCCCATCGGAAGTTCAAACTTCCCGAGCAATTTCCACATAGTCAGTGTTCTGGGACTTCCTAAGAGTCCCGTAACTGATCTTGGAGGGATAGGTCCGGAGATTGGAAGTTCTGGGCCCATAACTCAATATATGAAATGGCAGCGTATTGGAATGGGAATGTCATTTTAGCTGGTATTTTTTCACTTTTCGAAGTAATGGTAAATGTAGTTCTCTCCATTTAACATAGCTTGAGGCATATAAAACAACCTGGCATATAAGACAACCCCATTTTCTCAACACTGGAAATATTTGGAGTGTAAGTCAACTGCCTTTCCTGCTAAGAAATGCTATACTTGCAGTAGGAGTTGGCCTCAATCTTTCACCTCAGAAATGCATGTTAAACTTATAAGGTGCATGCTATCAACTAGGTGATACTGGCCATGTTATCAAGAAGATGTGGGATTTAAGACACGCCCACACATGTCAAACAATGAACAGAAATGGGTCATCCGGAAAAAAGATTTGAATTACAATGCTGGTTTCAAGCTAAAATTCATAACATTTGTTAACTCGTCCAAAAACTGTGCTGCAGCAAGAGAATTTGGTGTTAGTGAAAAACCGGTACAAGAATGGAAGAAGGAATCTACCCTGGAGAAGAAACTTAAGATCAAATGTGTCATGAGGACAGGGACCCAGCCACTGGCCTGATCTTGAGAAGCATGTATTGGAATAGGTCCTCAATCTTCAAAATGGTAACATCATCACCAGAAATGTAATGTGTACATATGCACATAAGTGGGTCAAATCACATCCTAAGTCCAGCAAAGATTTCAAGCAACAGCTAGTTAGTGTAGCTGCTTTAAAAATGAAACTGTCTAGTGTTGCAGCGGCAGACAAGATCGTTCAGAGATTGCCAACATTACCAGTTTTCAGCAATTCATCATCAGACAACAGGAAAAACATGAGTCCCATTATGTCACATTGGCAATATGAATGAAATGCCCATGAATTTCGATATGCCCATCAGTCAAACTGTGGAGTGGAAAGGCTCAAAAACAGTTCTAGTGAAAACCACAAGACATGAGAAGACAAGATGCCCAGTAGTACCATCCTGCATGGCTGACAATGAAATTAAAACCTATTGTAATTTTCAACTGTAAAACCATGCTGAAAATGAAGTTTCTTCCAGGGATTTTTGTGCATGTCCATGACAACAGGCAGATGGATGAGGATAGAGTAAAGTTGTGGGTTGATAATGAATGGAACAAGTGTGCCAGTGGCCTACACACAGAATGCAGCTTATTAATGTGGGACATATTCAGATCCCATAAAATCGATGAGATCAAGAGGCGCCTGCAGAGAAATAACACCCAAATTGCAGTTATACTGGGAGGAGGGGGAGACTAATGTCCATAGTTAAACCTTTGGATGTGTGCCTCAACAAGTCATTCAAGGATCACGTTCACGTTTATTGGAATAGGTGGATAGCTGAATGAGAAAAAACCTTCACAAAGAGTGGAATTATGTGTGCTGTCCTATTTAATGGTTTCTATGGTTTCTTCATCAAATTGTGGGATGCGTTTAATTCACAAACTAACATCAGTTCATTCAAAAAATATGGAATTTCTGTTTCAGTGGATGGAAAAGAAAATGATTTGTTATGGGCGGTTGATTCTGAAATTGAAAGTGCCAACTCTGATCCAAAGTCGGATCCTTACAATGATGCTATAGCCACACTGACTCAGAATGAATTTGATGAGCTCTATGCATCAGATGCCGAACGCAATGAATTTGACGATGTTTAAAATGGTTTGATTGTGGTTGAAGGTATTCTTGTAGAATTTATTCACTTAATTTGAATTGATTTAATTTGAATTACTGTTATTTTTCTTCACATTTCAAAATGGACAGTACCTACACCAACACTGGCAGTTCACATTTTATACTTGGCATATAAGTTGACCTCTGTTTTTGGAAGGATTTTTTGAGGCCCCAAAGGTTGACGGTTGACATATGTTGCGATCTGCAGTATAGATTGAGAGATTGATCTATAAAACAAATAATTGGGTTATCTATTTTTGTTGCAATATGATCCTTGCAATCTTCCATAATTTCATGGATAACATTAACATCAGGGTGGTGATACCTTCCCCTTAGTGGAGCTTCCCCACCTGGCTGGCTCTTTCACCATTTGCCCTGTTAAGACTGTCACAGTGGTGGTGTGGCATTTATTGTTGCATCATACCTTAAACCTGACCCCCTACTTCTTTGGCATTTTCTCCTCCTTTTGAGCAACTTGCCTTATTCCACCCCTCTCTCCTTTCATGCAGAATCATCATTCTGAACCACCATGTTGGATAAAAATTTTCTCATCAAGCTATCTTCACTTCCTCCCTCCTTCAGCCTCTGCTCTGAACAACTTCTCATCCTCAGTGATTTCAACCTTCCATCTCAAATTATCATGTTCTCTTTCCTCTGTGTTCATTGCCATCTTAACCTCCCTAAATCTGCCCCTCCATGTAAACTCCCTAACTCATGCATTACTGCACCCTTCACCTTGCAATCTTGCTAGTCTCATTGTATCAATCACAGATCAGGTCATCACATTTTGGTTTTAGCTGCTTTTTTCTGGCTATCATTCTAATTTTAGCCATTTTTGCTTTAATTGCATTTATTTTCCCAATTAAATTACAAGTAAGATAACATTTCCCCTTTTAGCTGTTTTTCCTACTTGGTGTGCTGTTTGACTCTGAACTAAGCTTCAAACACTATATCCTGTCCATCATTTGGACTGCTAAATTCCACAGCATTGCCTATATCTGCTGATGCCTTCCTGCTGCCACTGATATAATTGTACACTTTATAATATATATAATAAATATATTATATTTAATAAAAAATGTTTATTTGTGAGAAAATTTTGAATGTATAAGATATTTAACAATAAAACATAGCAAGCGCTGTCTTTAATTAAAAACAACCTATTTGAACTGTACCTAAAAAGATTAGCTTTGGTTGGACAGAAGTCTTTCTCAAACCTACTTTTGGCTTGTGTACAAAGCATTGTAAGTTGATATGAAATCAATTAAACCTTTCGTAGAGACAAAACACTGCTTATGTGTGCCTTTGTGTTTTCTTACTGCATGTATTGTGTAGTGTATTATATCCAGTGTAGATATCGCTGCCAAATCTTGTATTATGCTGTGCGAGCAGAAGATCTTGGCAACAGAAGTTAGAGTAACTGAGCGTTTGGCATTGGAAAGACATGATTACAAATGCAAGGTTTTTAAAGATAGTTATGTTTCAAGCTGTCTCATTTAATTAAAGGTAAAATGGAGTAGTAATGAGCGTTATGTGACCTAGTTCTGCTCAGCAATAAGCCCATGTGGCCTGGTGGCCAAGGAAACCGGGGCCCAGGTCCAAGCCCTATTGTAAGCAAGTTGCAAATTTTTAACTATAATCAAAACAAAAAGTGCTAGAAACATGTAGCAGGTCTGAAAGCATTAGTGAAGAGAGAAACAGTGTTACTGTTTCGAGTTGAATATGACTCTGCAGAACTGGTTCTGAGCTGGCTCTCTCTCCACAAATGCTGCCAGACCTGCAGAGTATTTCCAGTCTTTTGTGTTTTTACTGCAGATACTGGAAATCTGAAATATTTTGCTTTTATCATGCAAATTTTTAACACCTGGAGACAAAGGAAAAGGCAGTTGGCCTTACTGCTGCCAGACTTACTGACTGAGACCCTGGACAGCGTGAGTGAATCTCTGAGAGAAAGCGAGACAGGAAAACAGCAGCTGCTTTGAACTGCAGAGGGAAAAAGACTGTTTTCCATTAGCCACCAGACAGAATTATGGTGGGAACTTATTTTTTGGTCAGACAGACAGGGCCTCTGTACTTAGGCAAAACTTTACTCCTTGTTATGATTCCTGTAGAGACCAATAAGTTTTAAAAAGAGATTTCAATTCCCAGTAACTGATCAGGCAGGATTTCACATTTTAGCACTTCTCTGTAACAACCACACTAAAAACAGCATTGACTAAACATTACTTAGTAGGCAACAAACACATTAAGCTACACAATAACTATTCCTTGATAACAACACAACCGAAAATTCCACGCCATGTTTATACATTATATTGTACTCCATGCAGAATTGTAGTCTTTACAGGATCAGTTCAGTGTTACTCCCAGATTCCAATAGGCTCACTTCTCCAGTTTTGCTGAGTCATGACATCCAGTGTCCATGGAAAGTCGTTTTCCTCTGTCTTCCAAAATGACTTCCAGCAGCAAGGCCCTCTTCAGCAGCTCCATTTCCAGGCCACACAAGGATGAGTGAGAAGTGGGCCTATTGGAATCTGGGAGTAACTTTGAACTGTTCCTGTAAAGGCTACAATTCTGTAGAGAGTACGATGTAACATATAAATGTGGTGTGGAATTTTTGGTTGTGTTGTTATCAAGGAATAGCTATTGTGTGGCTTAATGTACTAGTTGCCTACTAAGTAATGTTTAGTCAAAAGCAAAAAACTGCGGATGCTGGAAATCCAAAATAAAAACAAAAATAAAAATATCTGGAAAAACTCAGCAGGTCTGACAGCATCCGCAGAGAGGAACACAGTTAACGTTTCGAGTCCGTATGACTCTTCAACAGAACTAAGGAAAAATAGAAAAGAGGTGAAATATAAGCTGGTTTAAGGGGGTGGGGTGGGACAGGTAGAGCTGGATAGATTAGTCAATGTTGTTTTTAGTGTGGTTGTTACAGAGAAGTGCTAAAATGTGAAATCCTGCCTGATCACTTGAGTCTGTTACTGGGAATTGAAATCTCTCTTTAAAACATATTGGTCTCTACGGAATCATAACGAGCAGGAGTAAAGTTTTGCCTAAGAATAGCCATCACAGGATTATATGCAAAGATTCTTTTAAATTAATCCTGTTCTGAACTGAAGAGCTCCACTGAATGGTAGCAATGGTAGTCTCCCTTGTTGTATTTGCAGTCAATTGTGTGTTGTCCTAAGCGTTGCTGTGAGATGTTGGTGGTTCAGTTACTGAATCAGTGGAAACGAGGGGAAGCAGCTCCGTCATATTTATGCTTAAGCCTTGGACTGTTCATACTATGAAACGCAGCAAATGGAGGCAAACCCCTACATCTCTCATTGGCCATACTGCTACAATATAAAAATGCTAATTAGATGCTTGTGTGCCTTAACTGATAATCTAAAAGCAATTTAAATTACCCTAGTGGACCTCAACTTTTACTCTTTCTTTCTTGTAGGTCACCAACTGGTGGAAATTAGAGTTCGAGCACTAAAGAATATTTTGTGCAAAATTGATCACGGTTTGGTTTCTGTTATTGATTTGGCTCAAGAAAAGAGTCTTTTCATTCGACTATTTGAATGGTTCAACTTTCCAACTGTCCCTATGCAGGAAGAGGTACTCGCATTATGTAGTCGCCTTGTAAAGGTGAGTTATTTGTAGAACACCTCCTTCAGTCTGTTTTGTTGTGAGAGCATTAGAGGAATTAATTAGGTTTTATCGATAAGTATTGGAAAGTGCAATGAAACTGTTGTCCTTTAGCTTGTTTTATAATTACCAATGATGTTTAAGTATCTAATAGAATCGATGAATATTGAGGCAATGAAAAGAATCCTGCCAAGGTTGCTCTGTGTCAAGCTAGTGTGAATGTTGAACTTAGGCTGGCTTAATAAATGTTCTTAAGTTTGGTGAATTATGTAGTCAGTAGAATAGACTGGAAGATTTAAAACATATTGTGAAATTCCTGCTTGGCTATTATGACTTATATATCTGCTTAACTGCTGTTAACTCCAATTATTTTCTAAAATCTTAGCAAAGGATCTTCATCACAGAATTGTTACGGTGCTGGAGGCCACTTGGCCCAACACATTTGGCTCTCTGAATGTGCAAATCACCTAGTACTATTGCCCTGTCTTCTCCCTGTAACCCTGCACATTCTTCCTTTTCAGATAACAGTCTAATTCCCTTTTGAATGCTGCATTTGAGCCTGCACTCGCTGCATAAAAAGTTTCTTCTCACACCACTTTTTTTGCTTCTTTTATTAATTACATTAAATCTGTGCCCTCTCATTCTCAATTTTTTCATGAGTGGGAACAGTTGATCCCTATCTACTCTGACCAGAAATCTCATGATTTTGAATACCTCTATCAAATCTCCTCTCAATCTTCTTGCCTCCAATGGACACAGTCCTAATTCCTCCAATCTATCTTCATAGCTGAAGTTCTTCATAACTGGAGCCGTTCTAGTGATTTGTTTCTGCACCCTCTCTAATATCTTCACATCCTTCCTAAAGTGCGGCGTTTAAAACTTGACGCTGTACTCTACCTGAGGCCAAACTAGTGACTTAAACAAATTCAACATTGTCTCCTTTCTGTTGCTCTCTCTGCCTGTCCTGCCACCTTCAATGATTTGTGCACATATATACTCAGGTCCCTCTGCTCCTCTACTCCCTTTAAAGTTGTACACTTATATTCTCTCTCCCTGTTCTTCCTACCAACATGAATCACCTCACACTTCTCTGCATTAAACTTCATCTGCCACCTGTCCACCCATTTCATCAATTTGTCTATGACCCTTTGAAGTTCTACACTATCCTCCCCTTGGTTCACAATGCTTCCAAGTTTCGTATCATCTGTAAACTTTGAAATTGTGCCCTAAACACCAAAGTCTATGTAATTAATATATATCAGGAAAAGGATCCGAACACTGACCCCTGGGAAACTCCACTACAAATCTTCCTCCAGCATGAAAAACATCTATTGTCTACTACTCTCTGTTTCCTCTCACTCAAGTTAATTTCGTATCCATGTTTTTACTATCCATTTATTCCAAGTTATAACTTTGCTCACAGATCTGTTGTGTGGCACTGTATCAAATGCCTTTTGGAAGTCCATGTACACTATATTAGCAGCATTGCCCTGATCAACCCTCTGTTACCACTTCAAAAAACCCCAGCAAGTTAAACACAATTTGCCCTCGAGGCTTTCCTTAATTAACCCACATTTGCCCATGTGACTATTAATTTTGCCCTGAATTATTGTTCTGGAAGTTAAACTGACTGGCCTGTAGCTGCAGGGCTTAGCTTTACACCCTTTTTTTGAACAGGGGTGTAATGTTTGCATTTCTCCAGTCCTCGGGGACCACCCCAAGTCTAAGGAAGACTGGAAAATTTTGGCCAGTGCCTCTGCAATTTTGACTCTCTCTTCCCTCAGTATCCTTGGATGCATCTCATCTGGCCCTAGTGCATTATCAACTTTAAGTACAAATAACCAATCCAATATTACCTCCTTTTCAATTTTGAATCCATCTAGTGTCTGAATTACCTCATCTTTTACCATGGCCCAGATAGCATTTTCTTCCTTGGTGAAGACAGATGCAAAGTATTTATTTAATACCTCAGCCATGCACTCTACCTTCAAGTGTATATCCCCTTTTTGGCCCTATTCTTTTTATCACATTTTACTATTTATATGCCCATAGGAGACTTTGTGATTCCCTCTTATGCTAGCTGCCAGTCTCTCTTTGTACTGCCTCTTTGTTTCTCTTTGCTGTTTCACCTCTCCTCTGAACCTTTTATATTCAACTTGGGTTTTCAATTGTACTTTCTACCTGAACACCTGTCATAAGTACACTTTTTCTTCTTTATCTCTCCTATGTACTAATCTATGTCATCGGTACCAATATGGACCACGACTGCTGGCTGTTCACCTCCTTTCTCCCCCCCCCACCTCACTCTCCTGCAGCCGCTCAGTGGAATCCTTGACCCTGGCACCAGGGGGGCGACACACTATCTTGGATTCATGTCTGTGGCCACAGAAACGCCCATTTATTCTCCTAACTGTTGAATCACCTATCACTATTGCTCTTCCAGACTTCCTTGTGACCCCCTGTACAGCTGAGCCACCTGTGGTGCCATGGACTTGGCTCTGGCTGGACTCCCCAGATAAACCATCAGTCTGAATACTGGTTGGAGAGTGGGATGCACTCAGGGGACTTCTGCTCTACCTTCCTGTTCCTTTTTGACTGTATGGTGGTCACTTCTTCCTTCTCTGCCTGCATTTATTAAGCTGTGGGATGACCACATCTATAAATGTGCTATCCGTGTAGCTCTCCACCTGTCAGAAGCTCTGCAGTGATGCCAGCATTGCTCCAGTTTCACAACCCGGAGCTCCAGCTGCTGCAACTGATGAACCTTCCTGCATAAATCGTTATCCAGGACACAGCAAGTGTCTTGGAGCCCCACATAGCACAGGATGGAGCAGCCCTGCCATTTCTCTATTTATTAACTGATATCCTGTGACTGTGATTAAACCTTACCACTAGTAATAAACCTTACCAATATTAATAAAGCTTTACCAATACTGATAAAACTTTTAATAAACCTTAGCAATATTGATAAACCTTACCAATACGTAGTACACCTTACTAGTAATAAATCTTACTTAAGAATGAAAGATAAGACTCAAATATTCAGGTTGAGATATATTTTCATCATCAGGGAATCTAGACTTGATGGTTAGATATACTTCCAGATTAAATATAGGCAAGTATTATAGTGATCGTTACACCTCAGCAGCCTTGATCTATTTCACCTATTATTCTCCTTCTCAATGGTTATATTACCTAACTGTTGCTTATGTACTTGTTCACTTTCTGCTTAATATTTTTGAAATAAAATGAGGTTATGATTCCTCAACTGCACCTTTTTGAAGAGTGGCCAGAGGCCTTACTGAGACATAAGATGAATCTAGTGAAAAAAGAGCTAACTTGTATTTGTATAGTATCATTGACAACCTCAGAACTTCCCAAACGCGTCACAGTCAATTAAGAACTTTTAAAGTATAATCAGTACAGTAATGTGGAGGAATGTTGGCACCAGTTTTTACACCAGTTCCCACAAATAGGAATAAGATTATCGAGCAGATAATCTGTTTCAATCAAGTTGATTGAAGGCAAAATATTGGACAGGACACTAGGAGAACTCCCTTGCTCTCTTTGAATAGTGCCATGGCATCATTTACGTCCACCCAAGAGAGCAGACTGGGCTTCAGTTTAATGTTTTGTCTGAAAGATGGCATATCCGCTTGTGCGGCAATCTCTTAGTATTGCACCAAAACATCAACTTATGTGCCTGAGTCTCCGGAAAAGGGCTTGAATTTCTGACTCATGAAGACAATAGTGGTACTGCTGAACAAAGACATGCATCTAGTAGCAAGGATAGAGGGTATTTTGAGAGTATGGAGAGTTGTATCTCATTTCTGAAAACAATATAGGGTAAGAAAGACAAAATAGTATAGATTCAGACAGCTAGAAAGCATCATCCCCCCCCCTCCCAAATTTAAGGGCTTCCTTAGTCAGTATCGCTGAAAAAAAGAGACATGCTGTTGAAGCTTTCTATCTTGTACTCATCAGGACAGATGCAGAAATGCTAAATTTCAAAGGGAACAATAATTTCCACTGCATGAGAAAATGGTACTAATTGATTGGCAAGTTAGCTCTGATAGGTCAAGACATTGCCTTGGCGAATGCATCAGTGAGATATTGTCCCCCATGCTTTTGTTTATTCAAATAAGGTGCAATGTCTGGACATATTCCTTTTGACTGCAGAGGACAGGTCCCTGCATATGAATATATGTAGGTTCTAGCAAGCTTAAGTGAGCTACATTGCAGAATCACACCTAACGTTAGACATTTATTTTGAGTTTTGCAAGCATGGGTTTGTTGATTGCAGTGAGTACACTGCCTATTTCAAGCAGTCGAAGGAACGTGCTGTTTGATACGATGCACTGGTTGTTGGACCTACATACCTGACATCCCACCAGCACTGAAATTCATTTACCACAATACTCATTTGTGTGGTAGGCAAAGCATCTTTTTAACTTGATGGCAGCATCCTGTTAGTGGAAAAAAACAACTCGTGCTGCCACTGCATATTAGCAACATGAATCTGCTAGCTTGACCTGTTGCTTAATTTTGTTGAGATACTTTATCCTTCCAGGGTAATTTGAGCTGGGCACTTTTCAGGTCTAAACTTGCCCACCTTGGTCCATTCATGAATATGTGCGATACACGGCAAGCATTGATCTGATCAGGGTAATCATTATCCCGCAGGGTAGCTTTGATGCGCCCTATTTTGGCATCAAGCTTGCACGGTGAGCAAATGGCTCGGGCTCTAGTAGCAACATCAGCGGTTTCCCACTAACAGGATGCTGCCATCAGTCAAAAGACATTCTTCCTATCACAAATGAGTAATGCGTTACATGAATTTCCATGCTGGTGCAATGCCAGGTACATAGGCCATATGTCCCAATGACTGGTGGATTGTACCAAACGGCACGTTCCTTCAGTTGTTCACAATAGGCAAAGTACTCGCTGTACTCAACCATCCTGGGCTTGCAAAACTCATAACATAATGTCTAACGTTGGGTGTGATTCTGTGACTGGGTAGCACTTGCTGAACAATCCTGAGTGTGCTAAGAATTACACTAACAACAATTTAAGATTATCAGTCAGGCTCACAATGTAGCTCACTTATGCTTGCTAGAAGCTATATATTTTTGTATACAGAGACCTGTCCTTTGTAAGGGAAAGGAATGATATCCGGACATTGCACCTTTATTGAGTAATAACGCATGGGGGACAATAGCTCCATAGTGAATTCCCCATGGCAACATCTTAACCAATCAGATTCGACTTGCCAACCAGCACCCTTTTCTCATGCAGTATAAATTATTATTCCCTTTGAAATTTGGCATTCTTTTGCCTGTTCTGATGAGTACAAGATGAAAAGCTTCAACAGCATGTCCCTTCTTTCTCAATAATACTCAAGTTCTGTACTACCAAGCGACTATTTAGGTGAAATTATCCAAGGAGTGGCTGTTATGGCACAGCCGATGGTAAATGCTGAGTTTTCAAATCTCAAAGGGAAACTTGAAACAACTGCCACAACTTGTTTTGCAATTTGTATAAATTTCAAGATGTGTGCCCTGAATTCAGTAGCAATAAGACCACCAAGTCTTATAGGTTTTTACAAAACTAGATAAAACATTTATTAATAAGAGAAATTATTTTAAATACATAAATAGATCTACAAATTACTACTGTGATAACTTCTAAATCCTCTACTTAATCTGAATCCCAGTTACACTTTCGTTAAGACAGTAGTAAGGCACATATTTTGAAAACACCCAGGCAAAGTAAACAATACCTTAAACAGTCAAACTGAAAGTGAGCTCTCTTAACTTCAACCCTGAAGGCCAAGTTTGAGGCATAGATGCTGAAGGCTTTTCACACTTATTGAATCTTAGACTGCCTTCCCTTACACAGTCTTCTCTCCTCTATACATATTTTCCCCTTTGAACGCAAATTCCCATTGTTTCACAATGTCTTTGGACTTGATCTTTCTGATAACAATCTTCAGAGCACTAACTTTTACCAGTATCCTTTTGGAAAAATAAACACACTCTTTTTAAACTTCAAAACAAAAATACCTGGAAAAACTCAGCAGGTCTGGCAGCATCTGCGGAGAGGAACACAGTTAACGTTTCGAGTCCGAATGACCCTTCAACAGAACTAAGTAAAAATAGAAGGGAGGTGAAATCTCTGAGAACCAGGCCTGCTGAGTTTTTCCAGGTATTTTTGTTTTTGTTTTGGATTTCCAGCATCCGCAGTTTTTTGCTTTTTAAACTTCACCTGGTTAGGTGACACATTTCACTCCCTCTTGAAAACAAACTAGACTGGTTTATTTTAAAATGCAAATGTTCCCTTGACATCTATGTTTCTAAACTTCCCCATGTTTACCTAATTAACATTTCAAACCTAACTTCTCTTCTTAATTCAAAGCACCCAGACTAGCTGCCTCTAAATCGGTTAAGTCTCTTGCACGCACACATATAGACACATAGATGCATCCCACTATTACTCATTTTTTACAATAAATTCCAATAACATTGAGAATTATTATATCATCCTGACAGTGGCACTCACTGTCAGATTGCCACTCCGCTCCTATTTTCTTACCCAACACCCGGACTTCCGAAACGGACCTCTTCAGAAATGCGGAGAGTACCTGTTCTTGGGGTCCTTCCTCATATTTCAGGATAGTTGGGGGAATCCAAGCCATGCCCCATTTTTTAATGATACTCACTGTTGTATTTTGTTAAGTCTTCATTCGCGAACATACTGAAAAGATTTGGGACATTTAAGTAGCTTTTCAGTGTCTTAATGCGTAATGTGAGTGAGGTAAATGGGTAAATGAGCGGAGCAGGTAGGGTGGCAGGATAAGTAGGGTGCCCACTGGGTGGCGGGGGTTGGTTTCAGAGGGTTGGGGGGAGTCAGAGCAGGGGGTCAGGGGGATCGGTTGTATAGTTGCCCAGGAGTTGTACCTGGTTTTTTTTGGTCTAAAATTTCCTGGGTAACTATCCAGATAAGTAAGTCGGAACCCGCTGAAGTCTCCGACTCTAAATCTGACCATCTGGGGACTGCATGACCTGGACCTATGTTTCCTTATTCATTAATTGGGTACATCTCCTGCCTCTGCAGTAATGAATGGCTGTGAAGCTCAGATTAAGGAGAGTGTTTTGTAGAGCGTCTATCTAGACTAAGGCTTAATGCAAAATGTTTCACAGTTAATGATTAACTTCTGAATGCAGTCACTGCTGGCTTCAAAGTTGTAACCAAAAAGAGGCCTTCCAGAAGAGAATGGGGAAAATAGCTTAGTGACCTGGATTTTGCAGTCAGCGGTGAAGTAAATACACCAGCTGTGTATAAAAAGCAGCCCACATTTCTAGCAATCTCTGTGGCGCGGTTTTCCCTTTCTCCTCGGCAGCTTAAATCTGGTGCCAAGGCAAGGGGATCACCAGGCATGCAACAGCAGTGATGTCAGCAAGCAGGTATACAGCCAATCACATTGAAGTACTCTCACTCTGCAAACCTGGAAGTTAAAAACAATTAAAACCCTTCACTTTTAATTTGAATTTCCAGATAGTGAAACACATGATTATGATGTGATTTAATTAGAAGCTGAAATAAACTATTTAAAAAAAGAAAATATTGTTTCTTTTAAAAAGTGACAAAGTGACTTATCATAATGGAGAAATTTGACATTCTACAAATATCAAATTAGCCTTTCAAAGCTAGTGAGGGCATCTGGCATTATTTATTAAATTAATACACCTTTAAATACCCAGTTACATCTTTTTCAAAGATTTCTACGGTGAAACTAACATTGTTAAAGTGGAAGCACTCATCAACTCCATGATTGCAGTTTGGAGGGTGGGGATTGTCTCAACAGCTCACCCTCTGAAGAAGTCTAGAATCGTTGACAGCAACTTCTGGATTTCTGCAATATTCTGCACATTTGCAAACTAGTAATTTCCGTCAGTTTCACTGGAGTAATGATGGTAAATGCTGACTATTTCATTGCAGCAAAATCCAGACCAATTTAATCATTGTCAAGTTCTTAATGGGACAGTATAGCTAATTTCTCATTGTAGAATTTTGACATTGTACATCTTATGTCAAGTTAGACTGCAGTCATACAACGAGGAAGAAAAGAACTGAATAGTAAATCTAATGTTTGTTTTTCCATTTAAAGCATTCTTCAGTAGCCCAACTATTTCGAGAAATTGGAGCTTTAGAATTCCTAGCACAGCTGCGACCCAACGTAGAGCCAGAGCTGCAAGCATGCATCGATGAGGTTATGGATGACCTGTTCAAACTGCCTGATACTATTGTTGATGCACCAGCTATTGCTTATCAGTCACCGCCTCTGAAATCCTCTGAGGACAAAGGTAATCTGAGCAGATCAATACTGGGAGGAAGCAGTCTATTGTTTTGTCTCACAGTACAAAATGTTTTCAAGGGAGCTGACTCTGTGAATAGGTGTGTTGGATTTCTTTCTTGTTGCTATGTGAATGTATTTTAAAATAATGAATTACTGGCAGCCTTGGGTGTAGGCATTTATGTAGCAATTCCTTCATTGTACATTTTTTGTATCACCAGACTCAAAGTATATTGAAGATAAAGAGAGATTCTGAATATTTTTAAATATGATATCCTTTGGGTATACAAAGCTTAAAAAAAGCAATTGCCACATAAAAGTAAACCTTGTAACAGTTGAGAACAATAATGCAAAAACTGCTACAGTAACTGGTAGAAAATGAAAGCTGGAATAGCAGTTTCTCAGAGTTGAATTTCCACGTGAGCTTGTCTCCTGTTGGAATTATCAACTTTCACTTAAAAAGATGTTGTAACTGTGAAACAAGACTTTGACTAATTCAGAAACAAAAATTGCTGAAAAAACTCAGCAGGTCGACAGCACCTGTAGAGAGGAAGACAGAGTTAATGTTTCGAGTCCGCATGGTGAAGACTCACATGGACTTGAAACATTAACTCTGTCTTCCTCTCCTCAGATGCTGTCAGACCTGCTGAGTGTTTCCAGCAATTTTTGCTTTTGTTTCAGATTTCCAGCATCAGCAATATTTTGCTTTTATATTTGACTAATTCAGGTTGGCCTTGCGTATGTACTTGGGTTCGATGCCCCTCAGCCACTCCCATAAGTGGATCCCATGTTCCTTACTTTTCAAAGTAGACTCAGTATCCAGTAACTAATTTTGAAATAACATAAGCCAGTAGCTAAACTTGCCCTTGCAGTTTTAAGTTTAGAACTGGACTTTACAGTCTTTTCTGTATTTTTTGTCTCCCAGCTAAAAAGGAAAGGCTGCCAGACAACTTCAGTTGAGCACCTAAAACTAGAGACCTCCCAGCACAATGATATGTTTGGCAATTTCTGAGACAAATTAATTAAGTACTTATTGTTTTTGTTTTGGGGAAAACAGTTTCAATAAATAGTACATAAGCATATTAATCATCAAGCTTTTGTTTTAATCCTATGTGAATAAACTTTGCTTCAAAAACATTTGACAAGTATTCTTTTGCCAAATATTTTCTGTGGAAAGGATTGCTCTCTTGCAAAGAAACTTAGTCCTTACAATATGCACTAATATGTCTGACAATTCTCATGGACACCAAGAACCAGCTGCACATCCTCCAACTTTGCTCTGTACAAAACAAAAACAGAATTACCTGGAAAAACTCAGCAGGTCTGGCAGCATCGGCGGAGAAGAAAAGAGTTGACGTTTCGAGTCCTCATGACCCTTCGACAGTTCTGTCGAAGGGTCATGAGGACTCGAAACGTCAACTCTTTTCTTCTCCGCCGATGCTGCCAGACCTGCTGAGTTTTTCCAGGTAATTCTGTTTTTGTTTTGGATTTCCAGCATCCGCAGTTTTTTTGTTTTTATTTTTTTGCTCTGTACAATCCTGGCCTCTTTGAACAGTGAAACTTTAAATTCCTTTGGTGCATCACTTGTTTTGCTTGTGTAGAAGAAAATTGTCAAAAAAATCCACGACTTGATAAGGATACGCTTATGCTGAGATTTAACACTGCCAGTAACTGGGAGACTGAAACTTGGATAACTCACTTTTAAATCTGGTCATTTGAAGCTATTCACCTAGAAATAGCATAAAGACCTATGTGCAGAATGCTTCAGGTGTAGATGAATGTTAGAGACCCCTTTACTAAAGACAACCTACTCCAGTTTAATAATGTGAGTTCTCGTTAAATACAAATGCCCCCATTTTTGACAAACACTCAAAGCATTGACACGCTATGTTGGGTGATATCCACCCAGGTGATAAGATCCACCATTATGTTTTCCTAATGGCAGGATCTGGCATTAAGAATTACAATGATATGCTGCAATGAAAATGGAGAAATTGCATTTTACCATAACATCAGATTCATTCACTGATATTTGATGCATAAAGTAAAAGTTAACCTTTTTCCACAGTTATCAGTCTGTCTTTCACAAATTATCTCCCATAGAAAAGCTACTTGATGTTCCTTCAGTGATTTGGGAGACTTAGATTAAATGTAAGTTATGATTTGGAATTTTAAAGTGACGTTTAACGTGGTACCTATCCAACTTTTAAAATCATTTCTACAGCTGTACGATCTGTAACATTGGAAGAGGAAGAAACAATGGTTGGTTACTTTCAGAGAAGTTACAACAGTCAAGCAAAAACAAGCAAAATTCTGCCACAGAAAGCAATTGGTGAGTTGTCCAGAATAGTATGTGCTTGATTACTTTGAGATATTCTTTCCCATTAGAAGATTGAGTCTTGAAGATTAAGATACCTACATTTTAATCTGCTTCTTATTACAGTGGAAACTCTAAGGCACTATTGTTTTGGTGAAATAGCAAAAGGTGCAAGGAGGCAAGGCTGTGTTGAAAAAGTCTGGGTTCAGAACACAGTTGTGCAAATATAATGAGTGACAACTGAGTTCAGCAAGATAAAAATTGTCAGTTACATAGTATATTCCCTTTCCGTATTGTATAAAACCACTCTGAACGGGTTGGCAATTCCTTTTTTGCTGCCTTTTCAACACCTGTGTCATCAGTTTAAATGGAGAATTAACACCTGTGCAAGTACTGGAGGACAGTTGTGTGCACTGTTTCGAGAGAAGCTGAAAACAAATAAATGTTTCTGATGCACTGTTTTCGAGGGCCCTTTTTCATGTATTGGTACTGTGCTTTCGGAAAAATTGCACAACTCCTTTCAGTGTTTCACCAATACAGAAAAATCAATAACTGAAGCGATTACTGTGCCTTACTTGGGGGCTGGTGGAAAAGAAAGAAAGCCCCTTAACTTTCTTTTTGCCATCATAATCTATATAAAAATATATTGGTAATGGCAGTGGAGGACTCTGTGAATGAAAATGTGCCCCCAAGCTCCCCATCCCTGGTCTGAAACAGACGGTGGAGAAATAGGAACCATTAATTAGATAAAAGCAAATGCTGGGAATCTGAAATAAGAACAAAAAATGATGGAAAAACTTAGCAGATCTAACAGCATCTGTGGAAAGAAAAAAAAGAGTTAACAGAGTTATGAAGAATCATATGGACTCGAAACGTTAACTCTAGTTTTTTTTTCTCTCCACAGATGCTGTTAGACCTACTGAGATTTTCCACCATTAATTGGATGATCTTTTTTAATAGGTGCTGGTTCAATGGGTACCTTCCCCCTTTTAAATGTTGCGCAAGACATTCAATGTGTTGTTAACATTACATAAAACATAAGAAATATGAGCAGGAGTAGGCCATTCGGCCCCTCAAGCCTGCCCCACCATTCAATAAGATCATGGCTGATCTGCCCCAGGCCTCAACTCCTCTTTCATGCCAGCTCCTCAAAACCCTCAATCCCCTGATATTTCAAAAAATCTATCTACCTCCTCTTTAAATACTTTGTGATCTAGCCTCCACAATTCTCTGGGTAGAGAATTCCAGACATTCACTACCCTCAGAGAAGAAATTACTTTGCATCTCTGTTTTAAATGAGTATTCCCTTTTTCTGTAACTATTTCCCCTAGTTTGAGATTCCCCCACTATCTTCTCAACATCTACCCTGTCAAGCCCCCCTCAGAATCTTATACCTTTTAATACGATCACTCCTCACTCTTCTAAATTCCAATGAATAAAGAATAACCTGTTTAGCTGTTCTTATTAAGTCACCCCTTCATCCCTGGAATCAAGCCTAGTGAATCTCTTTTGAACTGCCTCCAATGGTAGTAGATCCTTTCTTAAATACGGGGACCAAAACTGTACACAGTACTCCAGGTGCGGCCTCACCAACACCCTGTATAGTTGTAACAAGACTTACCTATTTTTAAACTCCAACCCCTTAGCAATGCAGGCCAAAATTCCATTTGCTGCCTTAATTACTTGCTGTACCTGCATGCTAACTTTGTGTTTCATGCACAAGAGCATCCAGATCCTTCTGTGCTACACCTTTTTGGAGTCTGCCTCCATTTAAATATTAGTCTGCCTTTTGATTTTTCCTACCAAAGTCCATGACCACACGCATTAAACTTCATCTGTCAAGTTTTTGCCCACTCACTGAACCTGTCTGTCTCCCCTTGCAGATTCCTTTATGTCCTCATCACAACATGTCCTCCCACCTCTTTTTTGTATCGTCAACAAATTTGGATACATTACACTCTGCCCCCTCCTTCAAGTAATTAATATAGATATTAAATAACTGAGGTCCTCGGACTGATCCTTATGGCATTCCACTAGTTACTTCTTTCCAACCTGAAAAAGACCCATTAATCCTGACTCTGTCTTCTGTGTGTTAACCAATCTTCAATCCATGCTAAGGCATTGCCCCCAATACCGTGAGCGCCTATCTTGTGCAATAACCTTCTATGTGGCACCTTATCGAATGCCTTCTGGAAATCCAAATATACTACATCTACCAGTTCCCCTATATCAACTCTCCTTGTTATATCCTCTAGTAAATTTGTAAACATAATTTCCCTTTCACAAAACCATATTGACTCTATTTGATTGGGTTAAGCTTTTCTAAATGTCCTGCTATTTCTTCCTTAATAATGGACTCTAGCATTTTCCCAATGATAGATGTTAGGCTGACTGGCCTATAGTTTCCTGCTTTTTGTCTCCCTCCCTTCTTGAACAGAGCGTCACTTTAGTGGTTTCCCAATCCACTGGGACCCTCCCTGAATCCAGTGAGTTGTGGAATATTTTGACCAATGCCTCCACTATCTCTACAGCCACTCCCTTTAAAACCCTTGGATGCAGACCATAAGGTCCTGGCGACTTGTCTGCCTGTGGTCCCATTAGTTTGTCAAATACTTTGTCCCCCATGATAGAGATTGTTACAAGATCTTTCCTCCCATTAGCTCCTTGCCTATCTGATATCTTTGGAATGTTTATCGTGTCCTCCACTGTGAAGACCGATGCAAAATATTGGTTTAAATTATGTGCCATTTCCCTGTTCCCCATTATCAATTCTCCAGGAAGGGACCCCCACTAACTTTAGCTACTCTTTCCTTTTATATACCCGTAGAAGCTCTTGCTGTTTATTTTTATATTTCTTGCCAATTTACGTTCACAATCAGTTTTCTCCCTCTTTATTAGCCTTTTAGTCATCCGCTGCTGGTTCCTAAAAAAAAATTCCAACCCTCTGGCCTACCACCAGTTTTCGCCACTTTGTATTACTTAATTTTTGATTGGATACTCTCCTTGACTGCCTTTTGTTTACCAAGGGTGGTTCATCCTTCTCATTGAGTCCTTCTTTTTAACCGGGACAAATTTTTGCTGGGCATTATGAAATATCTGCTTAAATGTCTGCCACTGCTCATCCACTGACCTTCCCCTTAGTCTATTTTCCCAGCCCGCTTTAGACAGCTCTTTCTTCACACTTTTGTAATTGCCCTTATTAAAGTTGAGAACACTGGTTTGAGACCCGAGTTGCTCACCCTCAAACTGAATTTTAAATTCTGCCATGTTGTGATTGCTACCCCCTAGAGGATCCTTAACTACAAGGTCTCTTATTAATCCTACCTCATTACACATTACTGGATCTAAAATAGCCTGTTGCTGGGTAGGTTCTGCAACATATTGCTCTAAGAAACAATCCCCCGTGCACTCTACAAATTCGTCTTCCTGCCAATCTGATTTGTCCAGTCAAATCAAGTCCAGTCAGATTAAAATCACCCATGACAATTGTATCACCCTCCTTACACGCCTCCATTATTTCTCAATTTATACTTTCACCTACAGTGAGGCAGCTCTTGAGGGGCCTATAGAGGACTCCCGCTTGTGACTTCTTCCCCTTGCTATTTCTTATTTTTACCCAAACTGATTCCACATCATGATCTATGACACCTATATCACTAGTCACCACCGCACTGATACCTTCCCTCATTAGCAAAGCTACCCCGCCTCCTTTTCCTTTTTGGCTATTTTTCCAGAACCTCGAATACCCTTGAATATCGAGTTCCCAGACTTGGTCACCCTGCAGCCACGTCTCTGTAATAGCTATCAAGTCATATTGTTAATGAATGCATATGGTATTTTGCAATTGATTTTGCATCCTCATTTCAAGGCTTTTGTTTTTTGCTCTTAGTTAATGATGCAGTGAAATGTCTGAAATATTCCACCTTTCCTTGGCTGACGCTGACTGTGACAGACAGACATGTTCTTTTATCAAATGAGAGGTAGGTCATAGTAAGTTTGAATGATAGCATGAGTAACATTGGAAAAATAATATTCTCAGTTTAAACTGTGAAAAGCTGTGTTTCGGTATCCTTATAAGAAAATGACAATGCAAATTTGTGTGTGTTTGCTTGTTTGCGTATGAACCATTAAAATGCTGCACTTCAACCAATTTGCTCTGCCTTTGGCATATTAAGGTGGATAAATCTGGTACCAGTGATCATGTGTTTTATTCATAGCTTTCTGATTCCATTCACTACAATTAGTTCTTTAAGTGCATTGATGACCCAAAATTGTGTGATTGAAATAAAACATTGTTTATATTGTCTCACATTATCTTCATCTAAAAAATATGAATTCAGAATTGTGAAATAAATTGAAAACAACATTTGTATACATTTTTGAAAATGTCTTCTGAAAGCTGAAAGAAGTTATGTATCCCATAAAGGTTCATGCTTTGGGTTAAATATGTCGTCGTAGGTTATCCAATCCTGATCAGCTCACCTCATCCTGACCACTATTATTTGCTTTTAGCCTCTTAAGTTATGGTGAACCCTGTGGTATTGCCTTCCTTGGCTGGCATGAGTTATTCGTAAATCTCATTGAAACCAAGTAACAATTAAGGCAAGAAATTAGAGAAAGAGAGTATTGAAGAAAAGGAGTATACAGTATTATGTAGGTTACCTGTGATCTTTCCTCATTGGAAATGTAGCAGACTTTATGCAAAACTTTCTGAGCTATTCCTGCTGTTGTTACTTGGCCTTGGCCAAAATTTCCCAACATGGTGACAATACTCCTAATATTATACAACTATGAAGTTGTCCTTGCACTTCAGTAAACTAGATTTTTTTAAATTCATTCACGTGATGTGGGCTTCACTGCCTGGGCCAGCATTTATTGCTCATCCCTAGTTGTCCTTGAGAAGGTGATGGTGAGCTGCCTTCTTGAACCGCTGCAGTCGATGTGGTGTAGGCACACCTACAGTGCTGTTAGGGAAAGAGTTCCAGGATTTAGAAACGGCGATATATTTCCAAGTCAGGATGGTGAGTGACTTGGAGGGGAACTTCCAGGTGGTGGTGCTCCCATCTATCTGTTGCCCTTGTCCTTCTAGCTAGTAATGGTCATGGAATTGGAAGGTGCTGTCGAAGGAGCCTTGGTTAATTCCAGCAGTGCATCTTGAAGATGGTGCTACCGTGTGTCTGTGGTGGAGGGAGTGAATGTTTATGGATGTGGTGCCAATCAATCGGGCTGCTTTGTTCTGGATGGTGTCAAGCTTATTGAGTGTTGTGGGAGCTGCACTCATCCAGGCAAGTTGGGGGGTATTCCATCACACTCCTGACTTGTGCCTTGTAAATGGTAGACAGGCTTTGGGGAGTCAGGAGGTGGGTTATTCGTCACACGATTCCTAGCCTGTGACCTGCTCTTGTAGCCACAGCATTTATATAGCTCGTCCAGTTCAGTTTCTGGTCAGTGGCAATCCCGAGGATGTTGAAAGTGGGGATTCAGTAATGGTAATGCCATTGAACATCAAGAGGCGATGGTTGGATTCTCTCTTGTTGGAGATAGTCATTGCCTGACACTTGTGTGGCACGAATGTTAGTTGCCACTTGTCAGCCCAAGCCTGGATATTGTCCAGGTCTTGCTGCATTTGGACATGGACTGCTTCATTATCTGAGGAGTCACAAATGGTGCTAAACATCGTGCAATCATCAGCAAACATCCCCACTTCTGACATTATGATGGAAGGAAGGTCATTGATGAAGTAGCTGAAGATGGTTGGGCCAAGGACACTACCCTGAGGAACTCCTGCACTGATGTCCTGGAGCTGAGATGACTGATCATAGCCATCTTCCTTTGTGCTAGGTATGACTCCAACCAGCGGAGAGTTTTCCCCCTGATTCCCATTGACTCCAATTTTGCTAGGGCTCTTTGATGCCACACTCTGTCAAATGTGGCCTTGATGTCAAGAGCAGTCACTCTCACCTCACCTCGGGAGTTCAACTCTTTTGTCCATGTTTGAACCAAAACCGTAATGAGTTCAGGAGCTGAGTGGCCCTGGCAGAACCCAAACTGGGCGTCAGTGAGCAGGCTATTGCTAAGCAAGTGGCGTTTGATAGCACTGATGACCCCTCCCATTACTTTACTGATGGGGCGGTATTGGCTGGGTTGGATTTGTCCTACTTTTTGTGTGCAGGACATACCGAGGCAATTTTCCACATAGCTGGGTAGATGCCAGTGTTGTAGCTGTACTGGAACAGCTTGGCTAGGTACGTAACAAGTCCTGGAGCACAAGTCTTCAGTACTATTGTTGGAATATTGTCAGGGCCCATAGCCTTTGCAGTATCCAGTGCCTTCAGCCGTTTCTTGATATCGTGGCGTGAAGCGAATTGGCCAAAGATCGGCATCTGTGATGCTGGAGACCTTCGGAGGAAGCCGAGATGGATTGTTCACTCAGCACTTGTGGCTGAAGATTGTTGCGAATGCCTCAGCCTTATTTTTTGCACTAATGTGCTAGGCTCCTCCATCATTGAGGATGGTGATATTTGTGGAGCTGCCCCCTCCAGTGAGTTGCTTAATTGTCCACTATTATTCACGACTGGATGTGGCAGGACTGCAGAGTTTAGATCTGATTCGTTGGTTGTGGGATCGCTTAGCTCTGTCTATCACTTGCTGCTTATGCTCTTTAGCATACAAGTAATCCTGTTTTATAGCTTCACCAGGTTGACACCTCATTGTTAGGTATGCCTGGTGCTGCTCCGAGCATACCCTCCTGTACTCTTCATTGAACCAAGGTTGATCCCCTGGCTTGAGGGTAATGGTAGAGTGGGGGATATGCCGAGTCATGTGGTTACAGATTGTGTTCGAGTACAATTCTGCTGCTGCTGATGGCCCATAGCGCCTCATGGATGCCCAGTCTTGAGTTGCTAGATCTGTTTGAAATCTCTCCCATTTGGCACGGTGGTAGTGCCACACAATATGATGGTGGGTATTCTCAATGTGAAGGCAGGATTTCATCTCCACAACGACTGTGTGATTGTCACTCCTACCGACACTGTCGTGGACAGATGCATCTGCGGCAGGCAGGCTGTTGAGGATGAGGTCAAGTATGTTTTTCCCTCTTGTTGGTTCCCTCACCACTTGCCACAGACCCAGTCTAGCAGCTATGCCAGCTCGGTCTGTAGTGGTGCTACAGAGTCACTCTTGGTGATGGACATTGAAGCCCCCCACCCAGAGTACATTCTGTGCCCTTACCACCCTCAGTGCTTCCTCCAAGTGATGTTGAACATGGAGGAGCACTGATTTATTGGCTGAGGAGGGCATTACATGGTAATCAGCAGGAGGTTTCCTTGCCCATGTTTAACCTGATGCCATGAAACTTCATGGGATCCTGAATTGATGTTGAGGACTCCGACGGCAACTCCCTCCTGACTGTATACCACTGTGCCACCACTTCTGCCGGGTTTGTCCTGCTGGTGGGACAGGACATATCCAGGGATGGTGGCGTCTGGGACATTATCTGTAAGACATGATTCCATGAGGATGACTATGTTAGGCTGTTGCTTCACTAGCCTGTGAGACAGCTCTCCCAGTTTTGGCCCCAGATGTTAGTGAGAAGGACTTTGCAGGGTCGACAGGGCTGTGATTGCTGTTGTCGTTTCCGGTGCCTAGGCCGATGCCGGATGGTCCGTCTAGTTTCATTTCTTTTTTGTGACTTTGTAGCAGTTTCTTACAACTGAGTAGCTAGCTAGCCATTTCAGAGGACATTTAAGAGTCGACCACATTGCTATGGGTCTGGAGTCACATGTAGGCCAGACCAGGTAAGGATAGCAGATTTCCTTCCCGGAAGGACACTAGTGAACCAGATAGGTTTTTGCAACAATCAAATGGTTCATGGTCATCATTCGACTTTTAATTCCAGAGTTTTATTGAATTCAAATTCCACCAACTGCTGTGGCGGGATTCGAACCTGGGTCCCCAGTGCATTCCCTGGGCTACTAGTCCAGTGACAATGCCAGATGCTACCCCTTGTTTTGTGGGAGGTTGTGTGGTACACAAAGTTTATTCACCAAATGAGTAAAGAAGCATCTGTTTGCAGTAATGAGTGTAAATCATTCTATATCCAATTAAGATATGCAGAATTGGGCTCGCATGACCTACCTACCTTGTGTGTGTTTTACCAGTATAGGGAAGAACCTAAACTTTCCTCTGAGGATTCTTCTCCTCCACAAATGCCTATTGCTTTATACATAAATTAAAAGATTCAGTTATTCTCATACATGTGCATTGAAACAGAATGTGTTTCTATCTTTGGCCATCTGTAAACCAGAATAGAGACAATCCAGCTGAGGATAAACCACTGTGCAGCACAACCAAGTTCTGCAAGCTTAGACTTGAGCTTATACACAGCACTGCTCTTGTTGTGAATGCATTTCTTGGGCCATTTGTCCAAACTCTCAGTATGTTACGGTGGGGGGGGGGAAAGTGAAAAAGTAAATGTTACATTTTTTTTAATAGTTCTCTGAAAAGCAGCAATCGCACCTTAGTTCGCAATACCTGTGAGCTTCTACAAGATGTTATCATGCAGGATTTTCCAGCTGAGATCTTCCTTCAGCGCCCAAAGATCATACAGGTGAGAAACACATTGTCATATGTTGATCCTGTGTCTGGGATCCTCCTTAGTACTGTAAGAATGAACTATTTCCAATTTAACATTTAGGTTCTCTATTGATAGAAAAGCCAAAGCCATATTCAGACCTTGTTAAGTAAAATGTGATTGATCATAACAGCAGACCAGAGCTCTTGAATTGAAACTATATCATGACAGGTCGTGAAATTGAATTTCAGGCTGAGACCAGAGAGAATAACCATGAAAGTTGCCGGGTTGTCATAAAAATCCAATTGGTTCACTGTCCTTGAGGGAATGGGACGTCACCCCAACTGGCCGACGTGCAACTCCAGTCTCCGACTATGTTGTTGACTCTTCGTGTCCTCTGAAGTTCTGTAAATAAAAATAATTACTATAAAGGACGAAGGCATCCCGCTATCTTTAATTTATGGAAATTGAAGGATAAATGATAACGTGAGCTTATTGGTGCTGCTCACAACCTGAAGAAATATTTTTAAAAATCATTAATGTAGCAAGAAGGTACAGTTTGCTACTGATTAGAAATGAGATCCCTATGTTTTAAAGAATGTGCTCTGTTGATAATTGTAATTCATAGTGAATGAAAACTGTTACTGCTTCCTTGGAATTTAAAAGCTAATTATGTTGAGAAGAACCAGATGCTAAATTTCCTTGTCTACAGGATTTTGTTTTTTTTTAATCTTGAAGTAACTCAGAGCTTGTGGTTAATTCAACAAACAAAGGATAAGTATTAAACTGTCTCGCTTGGTATGATAGCATAAAGGTATAGTGTCACTTTGTATCTATGGAGAAAAACTGTCAAATTTAGTTCAAAGACAGCATAAAATATGCTTTGTTTTTCATGATTATCCTTTTCTGGTACATTGCATATTGCCATCTGTTATTTGCTTGAGCAAGACGCATCTGTAGGAAGGTAAAGGAAAGGGGAGATATATGAAGGTTAGCATTAAGTAGCTATCGTGAATCAAAATATTTTTCTTTTTAATAAAATCTCTTGGATTTGTTTTTGTTAAATTTGGAAGAGATTTGTCATTGCGTACAGTTAGGTGAGATAAGGAAGCTTAATATCATACCAAAATGAAACTTGTATGGAACTTAGGACAAAATTCAGGTGGAGTTGGGATAGGTCAGAAACCTGGCCCGTAATAAACAATTTCAGATCCCTTTAACTTTGAAGTTGGATCATACTTGGATGTTGCCCAGTTGTTGGCCTTACTTGACTACCCTACTTTTTAAAAAAATTTGTTTATGATGTGGGCTTTGCTGCAAGGCCAGGATTTATTGACCATCACTAATTGCTCTTCAAAAGTTGGTGGTGAGCCACCTTCTCAAACTGCTGCAGTCTATGTGCTGTAGGTACACCCACAGTGCTATTATGGAATTCCACAATTTTATCCTAGCAGTAATAAAGGAGCGGTGATATATTTCCAAATCAGGATGGTGTGTGACTTGGATGGAACTTGCAGACGTTGGTTTTCCCATATAGCTTGTCTTTATTCTTCTAGGTGGTAGAGGTCGTAGGTTTGGAAGGTATTGTTGAAGGAACCTTGACAAGTTGCTACAGTGCATCTTGTCGATGGTATAAAGCTATGGTGTGGCAGGAGGGAGTGAATGCTTGTTTAAGGTGGTGGATGGGGTGTCAAATCAAGTGGACTGCTTTGTTTTGGATGTGTCAAGCTTGAGTGTTGGGGCTGCACCCATACAGGCAAGTGAGGGTATTCCATCACACTCCTGAGTTTGCCTTGTAGGTGGTGGACAGGCTTTGGGGACATACACGTCACAAAATCCCCAGCCTTTGACTTACTCTTGTAACTGCAGTGTTTGTAGCTAGTCCAGTTAAATTTCTGGTCAGTTGTAACTTCTAGAATGTTGATGGTGAAGGATTCAGCATTGAGTAATGCTGCTTTGCTCAATGGGTAGGTTGCAATCATCAGCCCCATGCTAATTATTCATGTGTGAACCGTTCCTTGCTTACTCCAGAGCACTGAAGTCAATGGAGCACCTGTGCTATTACCCTTGGTTATAATTGGTTAAGACAGACAAGTGATGAATTGAGCCTTGGACCTTTCTGGTCTCCATGTTTCTGCTACTTGCCACATAAATTTGTTGACCCATTAGGGAGGTTCCTTGCTTTTCATTTAAGCATGATCATTAGTATTTGTAACTCTTTTTTTCATTTTTAGAACCTTCTTTTGTTGACAAAATTAGCATTTGGCAGAGATGGAACTCAGCATTTAGCACTGCAAGCTATAGGTTGCCTGACCCAACTGTCCACCTATTTACAAAGTAGACTGAACTTCCACAGGGATCCCAGCTTCTTTTCTGCAAAACAAGGTACGTGAACCACTTATTGGCCCCAATTTGTTCGCAGAGAGGGAGTGGGTAGGAGATGGAGTGACAGGGGAACACGGAAGAAAGGGTTGTCAGGAAATTCTACCAAATTTTATTTATAGGCTCTAATTTAAGTTTCTGAACTCCGTTTGCCCTATCTAGAATCTGGCTGGCTATTGAGTAGGAAGACTTGTGGCAACCAAGGTGCTGAGAAGAGGGGTGGGGTAGATTGAGGCACCCACTATCCCATTCCCCCCTCTTACTTGAAAGGTTGGTTGGGGTCAGAGAGACCTTGTGGGTGGTGTAAGTGCAATAGTTGAGGTATCGTGGGGTCCAATTGCAGGTAGGTTAACAAGTTTCCTTGACTGGGCCAGGGGAAACATTCTTGCTACTCCAGGCCTATAAACAGTGCTGAAAACACCAGGTGCTCCCTCTCCTGGGGTACCCACACAGATGTCAGCACCGAAGAGAGGCAGGCAGTCAGGCCAAATAATCCATGTGTCTGTATCTTATTCTACTCAAAGGACTATAAACAAATGAACTAATAGTCAAATTAACTAATTAACAGCCTCTTAAAGGGACACTGTAACAAAAAGACAAAAATTTAAAAGAAACTTAGCAAATGCAATTGAAATGTCATTTCTGGGGCTGATGATGCACTCTGGCCCTTGCGACACCCACCAATCACGCTAGGCCCCTCAAGCATACTAGTAGATGCGAAGTGCTTCCTACCCAGCCTTACCCCATACAGATGTAGCCACGAAGAATGACCCATGTGTCTCTATACTCTTGGATAAACAATAAACCGATAAAATAAACTAATTAACAATTAACAGGGGTGACAGCTCCTTAAAGGGGCAATATGTCCCGTTGTGTACATGAAAACCCAATTAATGTTCACCACCTGCATTCAATTAAACTCAATTCATTGACACTTAACAGATTCCCTCCTTTCTCTTTAAGTAAAAAATGGAATTAATATGTGCAGCCAAAATTTCAGAACAAATCAAATCAAAAAAGCTCCACAGTCTGCACAAAACATTACATTGCAAGATATTTCTCCTAGGATCCTTAACAATTTCTTTGTGCCAAGCATTTCTATTGTAAAATAATAAAACTGCTGATGACTTGTATCCACCCATTTAATTTTAATGATTTCCATTCTCTCCATTTATTTCAAGCCAGCAAGGCCAAGCCATAAACTTTTCCAACTCACTTTTCATGCAGTGTACATTATCTTGCAATGAGCGATTTTCTACATAACTTTCTACATATTATCTTCAATATGCCCCTTGTTTAGTATCTCACTTAGAGTATTTGACAAATAGAATCCCACATCCACTACCTCCACATAAGCCAGTGTTTCAGCAGCTAAAGTACTTTTAGCAACCCTTTTTATTTTGTTAGCTTCACAAGCTAAAGGAAAACTCGCATTTTCATTCATAAGAAATATTATGAAACCAACTGCGCCCAAATACCCATCAGGGCGATTAGCATGTGATTCATCGCTGAAAATGACTCACTTCACGTTCTTTCGTTCACCTAAGAATGGAAACTTAAGTTTTAATTTTAATTTTTTATATTTGCCCTTAAAACATTAACTTTAAGATGTTTCGTCTCTATTACTTAACTCCAACCCATCAAGATTAGCATCTGGTCTCATCTGAGTGCACAATTAGTTCAACCCAATTCAACTGTTTTAATCTGGAATCTAGTTGGTGAAGGATAATACTGGAGCCAGCCTTTACTTGGCCTTACATTCATTTACAGAATCAAACTTTACAAACATACACCTCCTAACTCAGGCTTTGCAATTGCTCAGTCTCTTACTTAGTTATAACATCACCTTGTGATGACCAAGCACATTTAACAGGATGGCAGTCACATTTTCTAAATAGGATTGTGGATTTAAAAAGTTATTCTAGACCTACTCTGCTTAATATCTAAACAAATATATTTAAAAGCTGCACAGACCTGACTCCTAGTGTTAATATTAATAACACATTTCTCAAATTCTACAGTACCACTCCACAAGAAACCATCAGCATCATGAAGATGCCTGAAAGTTTCCCTTGATACCAATAGCCCGTTGTGGGATCTGCTTTAAGGTTTTCAGAAAAACAAATCTCACTGAAAAATACCACACCCTGGAAGCATCATTCAAGCCATAGACACATCCCATAGTTTCCCTTCTGCATCTGCTGCCTCTTTGGATGGCTTCAGAAACACTTCTCTGAAAAGTATCGCCCTACAGAAATGAGGCTTTTATGTTGATTGATCAACACTCCCAATGAATGTGTGATCAAAAGAGTATAAAGGATTTTCAAGATTACTTTTCCAGCTATGGGAGAATGCATTCTGACACCTGTGTCACCCAATTCTTCAAAACCCCTAGCAACTAGCCTAGCTTTAGCCTTAAGTCCCACCTGCAAGGATACTTTCAGTACAAATCCAGATGGTTTCCCCCTTATTGGGTACTTCAGAATAGACTCCAAACTCTTTCCAACTAGCAAATTCCCCTTGTTTTGCTCTTATTAGTTTATCCTCAAGTTTACTGACAAACAGCACAACCTCATGGCAATGAGGCCTTCTGCTCCTATTGCAAGATTTAGTCTGTGGCCTTTATTTCATTGTGTAATCTACTCAAAGCTATGGCCTCTACTTTCACTTGCACATTCTATGTCATTGAAACTACTACTGAGATCTCCCTCGCACTGTTGGAGGTTCTTTCTCAGTATGCTTCCTATGGTATAGAGCCAAAAACTGCACGTAGTATTCTAACTATGGGTTTACTGAGGTGTAATTGAATTCTTCATCGCAATGCAACTTTTACATTTGCACCTTGTGCCAGAAACCCAGTATCCTATTAACTTTTGTAAAGGCCTTATCCACTTTAGGTGTTGCTTTTAAAGTCTTGCAAATCTGAATCCTCAAATTCATCTGTCCTTAAGCATCAAGCAGCTTTCCTCCAGTAACTTTATTTCAACAATATACCACTTTACATTTGCTTATTGAATTCCATGAGGCACATTTTTTTGTCCATTCCACTATTTACATTCGAAATAGGAGCAGAAGTAGGCCATTTGGCCCATCGAGCTTGCTCCGCCATTTAATAAGATCATGGCTGATCTGTTTGTATTTCAAGTTCTACATTCCCATCTACCCCTGTTCACCTTTGATTCCCTTGCCTAACAAGGATCTATCTACCGCGCCTTAAAAATATTCAGCAGCCCTACTTCTACCGCCTTCTGAGGCAGAGAATTCCAAAGTTGCACATCCTTCAGACACAAAAATTATCCTCATCTCTGTCCTATAAGGGTGACCCCTAATTTTAAAACTGTGCCCCCTAGTCCTGGACTCAACCACAAAAGGAAATATCCTTTCCACTTCCAGTTGGTCAAGACCATTCAGGACCTTATACACTTCAATCAAGTCACCCCTCACTCTCCTAAACTCCAGTGGAAATAAGCCCAATCTGTTCAACCTATCCTTATAATACAACCCGCTCATTCCAAGTATCTTGCTAGTAAACTTCCTCTGAACTACCTCCAACGCATTTACATCCTTCCTTAAAAAAAGGAGACCAAAACTGTGTGCAGTATTAGAGAAGCAGTCTCACCAATTCCCTGTATAACTGAAGCACAACATCCTTTTATGTTCAATTCCTCTTGTAATAAAGGATAGCAGTCCATTAGCCGCCTTGATTACGTGCTGCACCTGAATACTAACCTTTTGTACTCATGCACAAGAACACTTGGATCCCTCTGCACCTCGGGATTCTGCAGTCGTTCTCCTTTTAAGTAATACTCTACATTTTATTCTCCCTGCCAAAGTGAACAACTTCACATTTTCCCACACTTTACTCCATTTGCCAGATTTCTGCCCACTCACTCAACTTATCTGTATCCATCTGCAAACTCCCTATTTCTTCTTCCCAACATGCTGTCCTATCTATCTTTGTGTTGTCTGCAAATTTAGCTGCCGTGCCTTCACTCCCCTCATCTAAATCATTGATGTAAATTTTAAAAAGTTGAGCCCAGCACAGACCCCTGCGGTACTCCACTCATCACTTCCTGCCAATCAAGCAAAGACCCATTTATGCATACTCTGTTTTCTGCCAGCCAGCCAACCTTCTATTCAGGATAATATGTTACCCCCTACACCATGAGCTTTTATTTTCCACAGTAACCTTTGATGTGGCACCTTATCAAACGCTTTCTGGAAATCCAAGTACAGTACGTCCAAAGATTCCCCTCTGTCCATTGCACATGTTATTCCTTCAAAGAGCTTTAATAAATTGGTTGAACATGATTTCCCTTTCACGAAACCAACTGACTCTTCCTGATTACCTTGAGTTTCTTTAAGTGTCAAGTTATAACTTCCTTAATGATCGATTCTAACACCTTCCTCACGACAGATGTCAAGCTAACTGGCCTAAGATTTCCTGTTTTCTGCCTCCCTCCCTTCTTGAATAAAGGGTTATATTTGCTACTTTCCAGCCTGATGGAATCTTTCCAGAATCTAGGGAATGTTGAAAAATTTTTAAAGCCCTAGGATGAAGTCCTTCAGGCCCTAGAGACTTGTCAGTCCACAGCTCCATCAGTTTGCTCACTACTGCTTCCCTAGTGTTTGTAATTTCACCAAATTCCTCTTTCCCTTCCACCTCCCGATTTACAGCTATTACTGGAATGTTTTTTGAATTCCCTATGGTGAAAGCAGAAGCAAAATACTTGTTCATTTCATCTGCCATTTCCTTATTATCTACTATTAACTCCCTATTCTCACTCTCTAGAGGACCACCAGATATGTTACCTACCTTTTTTACTGTTTAAATACCTGTAGAAACTCTTGGCTATCCATTTTACATTTCTACCTATCTTCCTCTCATAGTCTAATTTATTTCTCCTGATTAACCTTTTAGTCATTTTCTGTTGTTCTTTATATTCGGAACAATCATCTGACTTGCCACTCATCTTTGCGCAGTTATATGGTTTTTCCTAACTACTTTAGTTAACCAGGGATGGTGAGTCCTCCCTTTAGACTTTTTCTTTATAGTAGGAATATACTTATTCTGAGTATTCTGAAATATCCCCTTAAATGCTTGCCACTGCTTCTCTATTGATTTATCCCCTAGCCTAGTATCCTGGTTCACTTCAGCTAGCTCAGCTTTCATGCCCACATAGTTGTCCTTATTTAAGTTTAAAGTACTGGCCCAACCTTCTCTCTTTCAAACTGTATGTAAATTCAATCATATTGTGGTTGTTATTGCCTAGGGATGCCTTTATTTTGAGGTCATTAATTAATCCTGTCACATTACACAATACCAAGCCTATTATAACCTGCTTCCTGGTTGGTTCCAGAAAGTGCTGCTCTAAGAAACTATCTCGAAAGCATTCTATGAGCTCGTCATCCAGGCTACTACTGCCAATTTGATTTTTTCAGGTTATATATTGATTAAAGTCACCCACAATTATTTGCGTCCCTTTATCACAAGCACTCAACATTTCTCCTTGTGTACATTGTGGTTACATTTAGGGGCCTATAGACCACTATTGTCCCACTAGTGACTTCTTTCCCTTACTTTTCCTCATCTCCACCCAAACCAATTCTACATCCTGATCTTCTGAACCAAGGTCATCTCTAACCATTGCACAAATGCCATCCTTAATCAATAGTGCTACCCCTTCACCTTTATCTAGCTTTCTATTCTTCTTGAAGGTCATATACCCCTCAATATTCAGGACCCAATCCTTGTCATCTTGCAGCCAGGTCTCCATAATGGCTACCTGATCATATTTACTTGAATCTTTGACATACCTCAACTTTCCACTTTTTATCCCTTGCACCCGCTATTTCATTTAAAAACCTCTCTGCTTCCCTAGTTATGTGGTTTGCAAGAACACTGGTCCCAGCCTGGTTCAGGTGTAGATCACCTCAATGGTTATAGCGCCCCCCCCACCCCCAACCACCACTTTCCCTAGTACTGGTGCCAGTGCTCGACAAAATGGAACCCACTTCTTCCACACTAGCCTTTCCGCCATATATTCATCTCTAATTTAAACCACCCTATTCCAATTTGCTAGCGGCTCAGGTAATAATCCAGAGATTATAACCTTTTGATGTTCTGCTTTTCAATTTAGTGCCCAGCTCCTCATACTTTCTATGCAGAACCTCTCTCCTGGTTCTACCTATGTCATTGGTACCTACATGGACCACAACACTAGGGTCCTCCCCCTCCCACTGCAAGTTCCTCTCCAGCCCTGAGCAGATGTCCCAAACCCTGGCACCGGGCAGGCAACACAGCCACCTAAACTCTTGCTCTTTGCTACAGAGAACATTGTCATTCACCCTCACTATACTGTACCCTTCCACCACCACTTTCCTTTTTGCTCCCCCCACTTAAGGCTTCCTGTACCGGAGTTCCATGGTCAATTTATTCATCCACCCAGTAGCCCCTGCTCTCTTCCAAGCAAGCAGAGAGCGTCTTAAACCTAATGGACAATTACAGAGGCTCACATTCCTGCAGTCTTGCCCCCTGGGTCCCCTTGCCTGTCTCTCACTCGCATTCACACCTTCCTGTCCCTGACCACTGATCAAATCAGAAGACCCTATCCTAAGTGGTATGACTGCCTCCGGGTGTAAAGCAGACAGCTAACTTTCCCCCTCCCTGAGGTGTCGCAGAGTCTGCAGCAAATCTGCAGCTCAGCCTCCAGGTCAATGCCTCTGAGCCGAATTTCCTTAAGCCACAAACATTTACTGCAGATGTGTTTGCCCTGGATCACAGATTTGATGGGCCACCTGGTCTTCATCTGTCTATCTTTCTTATGTTCTGTTTTTGCACAGTTACCTGACCCTCGTGTTTCTAAATTCTGGCCTATTCCAATTGATGTCCTTATTTTTGTACTTTTTTTTCTCAGTTTAAAACTATATCTAATCATATTATGTGCACTTCCCAAAGCACTCACTCTCAGTTAATTCATCTATCTCTCCTATTCCATTGCTCTTGACTAGTTTTAACAATGCCTGCCTCCTTTGTAAGCATACAGACATATTGCTTATTTCCTTAAATGCCTTCCCTGCCCCAACCAATGACTGAATAATTAAAATCTCCTAGCATGATAATCTTATTATTCCTACTTATCTTTATTTCTCCCCAGTATTAAGAGGTTTCAAGTGCAGCCCGCAAAACAAAACAGCCTACATTTTAACTCTGATCTTCTGACAGATTACTTTAACATCGGGGCCTTGAAAGATCTAGAGCGTACTTGAAGGACATTTGAATTTGCCTGCTGTGACTAAACTCTTGCAGCCAGTTCATTGACTTTCAACTGGATAACGGACCCTGGCTTAGGCAAGGCTGATGGTAGAGAAATTTGGCATTGAAGGGTATTGTGTGGGACAACAGGTAGAGCAAGGAAGTGCAAAACTGATTGTCTATCAGAAGAAATAATTAGGAGTAATAATTTAAGTTAGGGTTCTGCAGGATTGCAAATGGACATCTCAGAACATTCAACATTTAAGTAATCACTGAATTGAGAAAGGATTTGTTCTCGATTGACCCCTGATATAAACAACTTTTTTTTTTAAAAAAGCACGTGCATTTACACCAGTTCAAGCCTGTAACCCCTACACTAAGTTAGCATTTAAGAAGAATTAGAAATTGATTTTTTTTTTTAAATAATTTTTGTTTCTCTTTCTCATGGGTTTTCAGACTTAGTTTCCCAGAACTCTTCTGTGGCTTATTCCCAGGAAACAAGGGGGACAAACATTTCCCAAAATCCTTCTCCTAGAAGTACTAGCCCTAGACCATCTGTGATTGGACGAACTGTTCAGCGTCCCAGAGGGGATGGCCAAGATGGTGATGCAGCATCATCAAGGTAAATGAAATGTGGCTTGGGGATCATACTACCTATGACCACTTCTGTATCCTGGCGATTACTTCCATTTCAGTAGCTAACAAATGTAACTTGGTTCTGTTAATGTACAATGTCTATTTGCGTACTTGCACATTTTTCAGGTTTATGTTTATTTAGACTTCATTTTAATTGAATCACTCTTAATTTCACTTAGAATATTCTGATTGAAGTTTACCAATATGCCAATTTTTCTTTGAAAATAAAAGCTTCTGAGAATTGTAAACATTTACCGTTTTTTGAACATGGGAGCCCAGCAACTACAGACTAGTCAGTTTAATTTCGGTGGTGTGGAAACTTCTAGAAACAATAATTCTGGACAAAATTAATAGTCGCATGGGTAGATGTGGATTAATTAAGGAATGCCATCATGGATTTCTTAAGGGAAAATTGTGTTTAACTAACTTGCTTGAGTTGTTTTGAAGAGGTGGCACAGAGGTTTGATGAGGACAATGCTGTTCATGTGGTATACAGGGACTTCCAAAAAGCATTTGATATGGTGCTGCACAACAGACTTGAGCAAAGTTGTATAGCTCATGGAATAAAAGGGACAATAGCAACATGGATACGAAATTGACTGAGTGACAGGAAACAGTCATGCTTAACGGATGTTTTTCATGCTGAAGAGCTCCCCAGGGATCAGTGTTGCTGATATATATAATGACCTAGACCTTGGTGTACAGGGCACAATTTCAAAGTTTGCGGATGATACAAAATTTGGAAGCATTATGAACTGTGTGGAAGATAATAAAGGAATTTCAAAAGGAGATAGACAAATTGGTGTAATGGACGGACAGGTGGCAGGTGAAGTTCAATGTGCAGAAATGTGAAATGATTCATTTTGGTAGCAAGAACATGGAGAGACAATATAAAGGGGGCGCAGGAGCAAAGAGACTTGGGTGTAAATGTGTGTAAGTCATTGAAGGTGGCATGACAGCTTGAGAGAGTGGTTAATAAAACATAACAGTATCCTAGACTTTAATAAGGAGCATAGAGTGCAAGAACAAGGGGGTTATGTTGAATTTGTCTAAGACATTAGTTTGGCCTCAGCTGGAATATCGCACCCAGTTCTTGGTGCTGCACTTTAAGAAGGATGTGAAGGCATTGGAGAGAGTGCAGAAAAGATTCACAAGAATGGCTCCAGGGATTGGGAACTTCAGTTATGAGGATAGATTGGAGACGTTGGGACTGTTTTCTTTGGAGCAAAGAAGGCTGAGAGGAAATTTGATGGAAATATTCAAAATTGAGGAGTCTGGACAGAGTAGATAGGGAGAAACTGTCTCCACAAGTGAAAGGATCAAGAGCAAGAGAGCACAGATTTAAAGTAATTAGCAAAAGAAGAAAAAGCGATATGAGAAAAGCGTTCTCACGCAGCGAGTGGTTAGGGTCTGGAATGCACTGCCTGAGCGTGTGGTGGAGGCAAGTTCAAATGAAGCATTCAAAAGAGCACTAGACTGATATCTGTAGGGTTATGGGAGAATGGCAATAAGTAAATTGCTTATTTGGAGAGTCAGATCAGACACAATAGAGAATACAGAGACCTGAAGAAGAGTAATAACGAATTGTTAACTCTGTCTTTCTCTCCACAGATGCTGGCAGACCTGCTGAGTTTTTCCTGAATTTTTTTTTGTTCCATTTTTGCTCTTGGGTGTGGAATAATGTGCTGCATATATCCATTATATTATTTTTTTTTACATTTCCAGCGCTGCTTTCTTTCTTTTATCTTCCCTGTTTGGAGGAGTGTCAAGATTGAGTTTACCCATTGCTAAGTTTGAGGTTTGCTTTTGTTAATGAGCTATGTTCTTCACTGAGGTAAATCCTATGCTGTTCCTTTATGAAAATTAAAGTTTGGCATTTTGTAGTATTCAAACAATAAGGCAATGTTTTATCACTCATTTCCTGCGATGACAAAGAAATGATGGAAAGGCTGTACATATTCTACGAAGTGCAAAGGAAATTCATTACAGAAAGTTTTGCAATCTTGAGTCAATCTCAATTGATTTATGAGCTTGTAGGAATAGAAAAACTTCTTTAAATGCTTGAGTGAGCATTAGAAAAGTAGAATCGTTCAACTCACCAGTTTGCTCTGCAATCCAGATCTAAGTGACAGCTTAGCTAAATTGGTAGACGGCTGTAGATTGAAGCTGTATGCCAGGACGTGAACCCTGAAACAAGGTTGACACAGCAGTGCAGGACTGAAAGAGTGGATTGATCTATAAATTGTGAGATGAATGTTTATCTCCAGTTTTTCTTTTTTTTAAAAAAAAGGAAAATGAGATACTAAATTAAGCATTAACAGAGATTAAGTGTGAATCTAGAGAGACTTATTTGTGCTGCGGTAATCCCATCTGCAGTTTTGTCACCTAATTGTAAGGTATATTTTTGTCCCAGACAGGAAAGAGTGATTTAGGAAATTTGGCAACTAATTTGCACACTCAAAGGTTCCACAATCAGGAATTTAAATTATGTGGAAAGGTTAAGAAAGATGGACTTTATTTTTGAAAAGGAAGAGGCCATGTGATGATCTAATTAAGTTTTCAAGATTATAAAATGAATGTATGAAATTGATCCAGGCAAATTCTCATTCTGGGTTAAAATGCCAGAGTATGCTAATCTAAAGATTAGAAAGTTAAGGGTGAGAAGGGAAATTGGGAGGAATTTTTTTTTGCCCAAAGGTGTGCGACGTTGTTATGGAGATTGGCAGCATCGGCAGAGAAGAACAAAGTTGATGTTTCGAGTCCTCATGACCCTTCAACAGAACAGTTCTGTTGAAAGGTCATGAGGACTCGAAACGTCAACTTTGTTCTTCTCTGCCGACGATGCCAGACCTGCTGAGTTTTTCCAGATATTTCTGTTTTTGTTTTGGATTTCCAGCATCCGCAGTTTTTTGTTTTTATTTAATATTGTTATGGAGATTATTCGTTGCCCATGGTTAAGAGAGGAAGTGGGCCGGACAAGCTGTAATTCAAGCCAAATTATGCCAATATTCTACCTTTTATCCAGAATTCTGTTGGTTGCTACCTGTCAGTGTTTGCCAGAACACCCCCACATTGGGGATTGGACAATGCAATGATCTTTCAGCTCTCTAAAGTAGCCTAGACTGAGTGGATGAAAGTTTCCTGAATGTGGACACAGACCCGCAATACAAAGCTCACTCTAATTGGCAGTCCCTATCTATCTAACAGGTCACAGTTTGGCTGGTGTCGATGTAGACAAATGTTACCTAATTGATCCAGGGGATGGAACTTTGTAAAGAAGGAAGGAAAGACTTACATTTATATACATCGTTCACAAGCTCAGGGCTTCTTGAAGAACTTTACAACCAATGAAGTACTTTCGAAGTATAGTTACTTGTGGTTTAGGAAAATTGGCAACTAATTTGCACACACAAAGGTTCCACAAGCAGCAATGTGATGATCACCAGGTTTTTGTGATGTTGGTGGAGAAGTAAATATTTACTTGAACAGTGGGGAGAACTTGCCTGTTTTACTTTTAAATAGTGCCACTGAATCTTTTCTGTCCACTTGAGAGTGCTGACCGAGTCTTGATTTAGCATCTCTTCCAAAAGACAGGACTTGTGACAGTGCGGCACTCACTTCAGTACAGTGCTGAGAATCGGACAAGATTGTGCTCTCAATTCCCTGGAGTGGAACTTGAACCCACAACCATCTGAGTCACAGCTGATACCTCCACTTGCCTAGAATTTCTTGACTAGGCACTTGGTTCATGAAAATGCTCTTTCATGAATGTTCATCACCTTGGCAAGTATAAAAATTCACTAAGTAACCTTTTCCTTTGCAAGCCTGCTCTAATGAACAACCTGCTTCAAAATCCATGGCCATAGTGGTAGGTCTACTCCAAGGGCATCTCTGAGATGGAACAATACCAAGATTAACACATGGCATCTCATAATTGCCAATTATGGTATTAGCCTATCAACTTCAAAGGCATAGCACCTTAAGATTATGTTTGGCACGTTCTTAATACTTATATTTATCTGTGACATTTGTGATAAAGGGGTTCGAAAACATATAGATATGGTTCTTAAATGGGTTCTTAAAATGGTTCTTTACTGTTTGATGGATCCTTCTAGATGTATGCTAATTCTTTTTTATTCCTTCACAAGCTGGGCTACCCTTCTTATGTCTGGGAAATAAAGGGGTGGAAGTTCAAAAATAAGATTTAAAAGAGATTTTTTTGAAGTAACAAGCTGAGATATTGTCCCTACGGTCATATGAACTGAATGTGATAGGTATTAAAGCTGAAAATCAGACCACAAATGTTTCTATGAAGTAATTTATTTGCAGTATATCTTGTATCCAAAAGATTTCATTCAACAATTAATTTCATTACCTTTTTTCACACACTAATTTTAATTCACAATCTTAATCCCACAAATACATAAATCCACACAAATTAAACTCAAAGATTTTGACAAAAAATATTTATTTTTACAATCAATTTACTTTAATTTGTTTGACTTGACTCTAGTTTAATTAACAAATTATTTTACAAATTTTACTATATGATTTTGATTCATATCCCCTACCTCCTCAGTGTCACACTCGAAGTTCTTAGGATGAAAATCTACATCTACATTTACTTCTTCAATGCTTGTCAATACTCTGAATATTTCATCATCAGTATCAAAGGCATTATCTCTATATCATTCTACATTTTCAGTGTCGCTGTCTGTATTTCCAGTGTATGTTGAAACATTAAATATTTCATCATAGACCACATTAGAAGTCTGCCCTCCTTAAGCCAAAATAAATTCAGTTGTTACATTTTTGATGTTTTCCAAGAAGTGTTTTGATTTTGTTGTTGCTCCCATAAGGAGAACATTCACTGGGTCAGGTGGCTCACTTAACAGTGGCAATCTACCATTTGGGCAACACATTGAAGGTGGCTCTTTTCTCCACTTTTTTTCACCACAATATTCACATACCTCTGATCTACCACCTATATCATATTCTGGGTCTGACTCATAATTATATGATGAGGATCATGGATGAAAGCTTCTTTTAGGAGCCTTGATCACTTACTTACAATACTGGTTGCTCTTGCATTCTGTTGCTCTCTCAACTTCTTGCTTTAGCCTTTTCACTTTCCTTTTCTCTCATTGCTGCTTATTGCTTTCTGCCAACTTTTTGCCCTGTCCTCTTCATCTTCCCTGGCTCTGTGTGCCATCTGTTGCTTGCCTTTACCAAGTAATAACACGTAGTGTCTCAGAACATGACCTACATGTAACAAATAAAATGAGAAAATAAACAAATGAAATATGAAAGAAAGTGTGATGGAATACTCTCCCTTGCCTGGATGAGTGTAGCTCCAACAACACTCGTGAAGCTCAACACCATTCGGGACAAAACAGCCCACGTGATCAGCACCCCATCCACCACTTTAAACATTCCCTCCCTGCACCACCAGTGCACAGTGGCAGCAGTATGTACCATCTACAGGATGTGCTGCAGCAACTCACTAAGCCATTCATTCATTTAATTGCCTCATAGATAATTATTCAAGTAAGTGCTGAAACCTGTGTTAACTACTTTCTCTTAAAGGTATTAAGAGTCAGTGGTGAGGATGAAACTTTCACCAGAAGCTACTCTATTACCAGGTACAGTGGGTGTGGTGGTTATGTGGCTAGACTAGTAATCCAGAGGCCTAGACTAATGATCCGGTGACATGAGTTTAAACATGATTCTAAGCATCACCTCTTCACATTCAATGGCATTACCTGTGCTGAATCTTCCACCACCAATATCCGGGAGGGTGGGGATGTGGTGGTGGCCACAAAACCAGAAACTTAACTGGACCAACTACACAAATACTGCAGCTAGAAGAGCAGGTCAGACGCTGAGTATTCTGAATAACCCACCTCCTTGCTCCCAAATCCTTTGCAGCATCGACAAGGCACAAGTCAGGAATGTGATGGAATAAACTCTACTTGTCTGGTTGACAAGTTCCAACAATTATCAAGAAACTTGACACTATCCAGGACTTAGAAGCAGGAGAAGAGGGGGGCAAGAACAAAAGAGGAAGAAGGGCTGTGGTAGGACAGAAGGAAGGAAATAGTAAATGACAAAAAGGCTGATTGTACAAAGTAAGAGGAGGTGGTAATGTAACAAGGAAACAAAAGATAGATCAGGAGGTGTTGGAAATGGGAGTAGCAGAATCATTACCAGCAGCTGCTGTCTGAAAAAATGATGCCAAGATTTGAAATTGTTGAACTGGATGTTGAGTCTGAAAGGCCGTAAAGTGCTTAATTGAAAGAAGCAGTGCTTCTTTGGCGCAGGACATGAAGCCGAGGTCAAAGTGGGAATGGGCCAACTGGGGACTTAGGGCCACCCTTGCAAAGCAGTCACCCAAGCTATGTCTGGTCTCCCCAATGTAGAGGAGGCAGCATCATGAGCAGCAAAATACAGTATATTATACTGAAAGTACAAGAAAATTGTTGTTTCACCCAGGAAATATGTTTGGGCTTTGGATGGTATGAAGGGAGAAGGATTGCATTTACTGTGCTTTGAATGTGCCTTGGAAAGGTGAGAAAGCATTATGGGTGATTGAGGAATGGACCAGGATGTCGCAGAGGGAAACGTGCTTTCAGAATACTAAAAGGGGGTGGGGGAGATGTGTTTGGTGGTAGCATTATGCTGGAGGTGGCAAAAATTACACAGGTGGTTTGTTGACTGTGGAGGCTGGTGAGTTGAAAGGTGAGCACAAAGACATCCATATTATGGTTCTGGGATGGAGGGGAAAGGTTGAGAGTAGAAGTGCAGTAAATGGAACAAGGGCCCTGTCAACCACAGTGGAAGGGAATTCTTGGTTGTGAAAAATGGAAGGCACGTTGGAATCATTGGTATGGAAAGTAACATTGTCAGAATGGATGTGATGGAGAAGCTGAGAGAATTGAATAGAATCCTTACAGAAACGGCATGAGGGGAAGTGTAGTCAAAGTTGCTGTGGGAATCGAGTTGGGAATGGATTGAATGTATTTATCATGGATACAGCTAGGTAATTCAGCAAATAATTAAGATCAAAATTTTGGAGCAAGCCAAATTGCCATCTGCAAAGCTTTGAAGCATCTGTTTTAAAAACAAAATTACATAAAATTAAAAGATGGCTTATTAATCTAGGGATTATGTTCATTTTGCTGACATTGGCCTTCCATTCCCCATTCGGAGATTAAGGATAATTTCCATTTGTTTAAAGATCCATCAATGTCTTTTGTTCAGTTGGGAAGAGGTTGCTGGCAACTGCTTTGTGCTGAAAATCTGCAACCTTTTGTATTTAATTTTTTATGATCATGAAATGTATGCTGCTGTTAAATTGCCGAAAAGTGGTACTTAGAAACTGATTTTTCCTACTTTGCTTTGTATCAGGATAACAGCCCTTAGTGATAAATTGTCTGAGAGTAAATGAGGGATGGAATTGGATTTGCCATCATAGCACTTTATTTCTGTGCTACTCAGTCCTTCCTGTCAATCATGATGTCATCAGTACACTTTTAGTTTGTGAACCAACATCCATTTAAAGCATTGAAGAAATTGAATCAAGCCACACGTTTCAGATATATGATGTCTCCGGACTCAAAAAAAGCTTTTCTCTTGGCCGTTGTATTGAACCACTTGGCTTGAAAGATTTTTACTTGCTGGTTATGTGTACTGTGTAGTAAAACTACTTTCCGACTAATGTTGATCAGCTGCCATCACAGGAGCAGGGCCATGTTGAAAATTCCTATTTTGGAGGAAATGCCACATTCTTTTTCCTAATAAACACAAAGTGGCAGATTTCAGGTAATGACTGTGTTTAATGGGAAATCTAACAAAAACTAACAGTGTAATATGCTGCTAAATCCTAATGCACATGATTACTTCTAATTACATTATTGATTTCCAAGAGTAATTACAAAAGCAAAGTAAACCCAATCTTTCTTTCCCTCTTTTATTTCTCTTTCTGCACCTAATTTGACATTGAGTTCACCCCCTTTAATTTACCTTCCTTCTCTTGTGTTTTTTCCAATTCTTAAATCTCTTAAGGATCTACTTTTGCTTGCTTTGCTCACTGGAGTCCCAGATGCCTAATTTCCCTTGCTTCGTTGTTACCCATATGGACTTTCAGGTACTTTGTTGGCAAAATTATTTGAGTTGAAGGGTGCAAGAACGATTTTAACCAGTGGGAAAAGCCATTATATGTTTCTTATAGAAAACTAAAACTAGTTTTGATTTACTTGCTGGTTAAAATGCTTCAGTTTGGAGAAGTCACTCCAGTTATGCTGTAGTTTTTTTGTGATGTAGGATTTGAGTTGCAGAAACGCAAAAAATTATAATATATCTTTTAGCTGGTGATTATTTTTGCTGTTCTCAGAAGATCTTATCTTGGATATTACTCAGATTAGTCCTTTTGATAAAGTTTGCACCTGTGATCACGTGAATTACAGACCCTTGGAGCCAATCCACCTGATGTGTGATGCATCTTGCCACATAAAAATTACTAAGGTTTTTGTGCTAGCCAACACTTGCATAATGCCAAGAGCTGGAGTCCAATAAGAGGTCAAAAAATATAGCCTGATATGCCATTGGTGCTTTATAGCCTGATCTTTTTCTTTCTGCTGAAGAAATGAAAGCATGAGTTGTATGTTTTAAAGATTTTGGTTCCCTAAATGCTCTTTCTATTCTAGTGGAAGCAGTTCCCAAGGGTTTCCTAACTCTGGAAGTCCGATGTCTAACCATTCTGTAGTTGACTTGGCCCACTTGGAGTTGCCTGAGATGGAGAGTGAGGATTCCTTGGAGCTTCAGTTCCAGCAACTTAGTCTCCCACAATTCTGTGTGGTTGTCCTAGAACATGCAGTGCCAATGCTCAGAACAGGTAACCAGCCTTGTGGAAACACTTTTTTCTTAGTAACATTTTAAGTTTTATTCTTTTGTTACGTAACCCAAGTTAAAAGGGAGGGACACATGTTCACATTTTTAATGCGGGATTAGGGAGGTAGAGGTCAACTAAGAAATTACCTCAGTATACTGTTTCCAAAAATGTGTAGGAACGACTTGGTATCATAGTGCTGAGCAAGTGAGACAGGAAGTGCTTGGTCAGTGATGTTCGCTGATGACATTGAGCTATGTGGCCAGGATGATGGAAACATGACTGAATATCTGGAGAACTGGAGTAAAGCCCTGGAAGACAGGGATATGAAGATCAGTCGACCAAAGATCCATTTATGGACTGTTTGAACCTAGGGAAGAGGATCAGAATGAAGGTGTAAAGATTATTGATCCAGAAGTTAAATTCAGCTGAGAATTGATGACTTTTCCCTGTAAACAATTATAATCTCCTATGGATCATCTAAATGTGAATAGCACACTGGTAGAATGAGAGGTAGCCCTCTGAGGTTAAAGTTGAGGTGTATTGTTGAGATGGTATAGCAATTGATTTTTGCATTTGGCCTTGTTACAATGAATTTCAAATGAGATTTGGCACCATTGAATGGGGTCTATATTACATACCGCAGGACTTGGAGAAAGTGAGTAGTTTCAAGTACCTGGGGTCAGAGGTAACAGAAGATTGAAGTATGGGAATGGAAATTAAGCAATAGATTAGCTCTGGTTGGTGTAATTGGAAGAAGTGCACTGGAGTGCTGTGTGATAGAAAAGTATCACTGAAACTGAAAGGAAGAATCTACAGGATGGTTATGAAACTGGCCTTGTTGTTATGTAGTGCAGAAACCTGCGCAACATCAAGAAAAGAGGATCAGGACTGAATAGTAATGAGATGTGTTTGCTGAGATGGCTGTGTGGAGTAGAGAGAGGGTGAAATCAGGACCAGAACATCAGGGGGTCTGTGAGGATTGGGAGCGTCGAAGAAAGTAGCCGAAAAGAGATTGCAACGGCATGGTCATTGCTGAGCGAGGGAGAGAGAGAGAGAGAGAGAGGAAATATGATGAGGCGAGTTAAAGTGATGGGATTGCCAGGAAGTAGAAGAGGAAGACCCAACACCAGATGGATAGATGTGATGGTGAGATGCTTAAATGCAACCGGATTGGATGAAGACTAACAGGGTGACTAACAGGAAGAGATTTAGAAGAGTGATCAACCAGCGTCGTGGTAACCCCAAGAAAAATGGAAGAAGATGAAAGAAGAGGTTGGTGGAACAACATTGTTTGATCCTGAAATTAAATTCAGCTGAGAATCAACAACTTTTCCCTGTTGACAATTATAATCTCACGTTGGCCATCTAAATCTGAAAAAGCACACTGGCGGAATGGTAGGCACTCCTCTTAGGTTTGGGTTGAGATATGTTGTTGGGATGATATAGTAGTTGATTTTTGCATTTGGTCTTGTTATAATGACCTTGGGATGGCAATTTAGTACTGCTGAATGTGATCTCTATTACCTACCGCAAACTTACATTTGTGACCTAGATGGCACAAAAAAATTAAATTGCATAAGCGATGCCAATGACTTGGTATTTTATAATGAAAGCCAGGACCGATTAAAAGGAGAATGAGATCCATAATTAGATTTTTTTTCCCAGTGATTCATTATGAAAATGGATCTATTACTGTCTTTTATCCTGTTTTTTATCCATTACTTTTATTTGATAATTGATATTGTGGTGTTGCACACAGGTAATCTGGAGTACACTTGTGACCATTAGCTGTTAATGTGGCCAGTCCCTTCAGGATCATCGCTCACTGTGGGGAAATACACTAAATAGGGCATGGCTGATGTCAATTAAAGGCTAATTTGCCACTAATTCTATCTAGATTAGCATCTACTTTGATCCTCTTGTTGGAAGGAGCCTAATTTTGAGGAAGTGACCGTTTTTTCCTCCCTGTTTTTTATACTTTAGATTGTTCTTTAAAGGGAAAAAGGAATTATGTGTTTTCTCCACATGCTGTCGTTGAATATTGATGAGCAATGAACTTTATGTAAATGTATGTTGACAATTGTACTGAAAGATTAATTCATTGATTACAAAATAAAGGTGAAACATGAGATAAGAGTTCACTGCCAGGAAATACCATTACCAAAAATAATTTCTAATATGGGGAAAGGGTTAGCAAAGTTTGGGTTTTTGTATTAATTTGTAACTTGGCCTTTTGGAAAGTTATCTTTTGGGCAGTTGCTCATAATATGGACAGTAAAGGATAGAGAGCACTTACAGCTATCAGTGATACAATGCACTTTGTGTAAAGTGGAGAAAGATTGAGGGGAGTAGTCCTTGTTCAAAGTGCTCCATCATTTTATGTAGAAGAATAATATTTTTCAATGTTATGTAAAAAAAAATGTTTTCCGGTCTGTTTGGGGAGCCTCTTATCAGGTTATTCTCATTGCCAGGCTTCTCAATGAAAGCACAATTGTGGCATCACAGCCTTCAATCGTACTGAAGAGATTCCATAATAAACAATGGTGCTACTACTTCATAATGACTTGTGAACACTCCTTAGCTCTGTCCAACTCCAAGAAACCATGCCTCAGGTTGGGATACTGCATCCCTAATTAGTACTGTGATTTACAAAGATTATGACTTTTGGCTACTCTTGTTTTCTGTGGAGCGTAGTAAGGTTAACTGGGCTATTTTATATCAGTAACATCCTTGAGGGTGGCCTAGCAGAATCTCTGAAGCAATGAAAATACTGTTTCTGCAGAAAATGCAAAAGATATAATGGTACTTTTCTGTATGAAGTGATGGCATACTTCAAATATCAGACAAAACTACTTCCCTTTCTCACTTTTTTGAAACTTTTTTTAAGTGCATGTTGCAACAAAGTATTCTGAAGTTTTTTCAAAACTTATCTAAGTGCACATATCTTTATTTGTTTCTTGAATACTATTCTTTTCCAATGCAGGTGCATTGTTTGCTTTCGCTGTCTTCCGTATATTCACTTTATAAAATATAAATTCTTAATGCCATTGAACACTGCATTGTTAAGCATTAAGTTGGCAACAATCCCTTTTGCAGGTAGTCGGAAGATTGTGATGCGTGTTTTGGAGCTGCTGGCTGAAGTGGTGTTGCTCATCAATGATTCAATCTCAGAAGATGTCTGGGTTGATGACAGTCTTGCAGGTCGAGAACTGGTAAGACTATTCATTATGTGCTGCGGCTTGCTGATCATGGTACGCTTGGTGCATGTTACTATCTAGCATCTTGCATTTCTATATTACATTTACATTAATAAATATGCCTATAAACAGAATCTAATATTTTATTAAGGAGAAACTGAATGGGTTGGGGCAGTTATTGGTCTGTTTGAGATCAAGTACAGTCTTAATTTTTTGTAGATGTACTGAATTAGTGATGACTTCAGTCCTCCATACAGAATGTGAAGTTATTTATTTTATTTATTTGCACCCCAAGGATGTCAAGTGTGTACTGGCAGCTGGTTTTGTTTTCTAAAGGGACCCAGTGGCAGCAATTAAAAACCCCCACTGGGAGCAGATGGTAATAAAAATCCATCAGTTATTTCTCTTCAGAGTTTCTGATGTCAGTCAAAACTAGTTTGTCTCTAGCACATTAGATAAATGAAAGACTTGCATTTATATAGCACCTTTGACAAATTCAGAATGTCCTAAAAATGCTTTTTGGCCAATAACATATTTTTGAACTGTAGTCACTGTTGTAATGTAACAAAAAATAAAGTCATCCTGTGCATTTGGAGCTCTGCAAAGTTCAGGATATGACTCTGGGAGTGCATTGGATAGTGATAAATGCCATCAAAGTCTGGGGAGAGGTAAGAGGTAGAAATGAAAATTATTGCAGCATGCCTTGATTTAAAATGACAATAGTAAATAACAGCAGTTTAATTGTTGAGTATTTGCAGGGTTTTTTTTTTTGTTCCACTGTGCATGGTAAACCTAAAAATTATTCCTTTTGTCCAAACACAATTTCTCCATCGATGCTGCCAGACCTGCTGAGTTTTTCCAGGTATTCCTGTTTTTGTTTTACAATTAATAGCTATCTTGGCAAATCTTGCTTCAAGTTTCACTGACCACTGTCACAAGAGAAACAGCAACGGTTGTTTAGGCAAGTTACGGTTTCAGTCAAAGCTTCCCAATCTGGTGAATATCCTGTTCTAACCAGTAGGGGGGAGCAGTAAATCAGTAATAAGTCCATACTGTAGAAGTGCTAAAATACGCACAAAAACTGCTCAATCCTCTAGCTATATTAAGGGATGTCTTCAGAGCTTGAAATAAATCCTGGTTGCATGAGTAAATATCCCGGCAACTAGATGTCAGGGCAGTGCTAATTTGGAAATCTGACTTCAATAATTGTTTCTGAAAAAAGAGCCCCTGCTTAACTTAAAACTTTCAGGCATCAAAGAGTCAGACTATAGCTGATTTCCAGCATTCATAGTATTTTGCTTGTGGACAGACTATTTTTGCAACGTTGTCTGTTGGAAATAGGGATGTGATCTGAAGCTGTAGGAATCTTACTCTGTAGGTATACCTGGCTGACAATACCAAGTTCTTTTTAATCCATTGACCACAGACAGTCATTACTAATTCCAATTCAGAAATTATTTGTTTGGGGAGCTGACAACAGGCAAGTTTCATAGCAATTTCTTGCATCTCACAAGTTTGCCTGCCTTGATGTGTACAAAGTCTGGCATGCGCCATTCACTTATAAGGCCCAGGCGAAACCTAGTTAATGCTCAGTACATATTTGCTGCTAGAAGATATTTATAACCATTTAGAAATGAAGCAGAAGAGAAAAATGGGTATAGATGGTGGTGATTGGGTAGTCAAGCTAGTTTGTTCCCACTTATTACGTTTTACTTCAAGGTGCATCAGGCTTGGGGGATTCAAGAGCATAAATGTTTTAGGGATAAGGATAGCAGCTTGCATTTTTATAGAAGAAAATCCTAAGGTATATCACATGGATGAACACAGACAAAACTGGATCCCAAGCTTAAGAAGAGATGAGATATAAGGAGGGGGTGAACAAAAGTTTGGTCAAGGGGATGCATTTTAAGGAGCATCTTAATATAGATGGTGGAGAGAAAGAGAGGTAGGTCTTCCGGAGAGAATTCCAGATCATTGGGATTTAACAGGATAAAGGCACAGCTGCCCATGGTGGGGGAGAGCGTGGAATGTAGTGTTTGGCCTGGGGTGTGGAAGGAAAACTGGTTGTAGAGACAGAGGATGTTGCAGAGAGAGGGAACGGGAAGTTATGAAGTGATTTAAACACAAAGATGAGAATTTTAAATTGGAGGAATTGGGGGATTGGGAGTTCAGCAAGAGTAGAAAAAAGAGCTTGATCTAGTGCAGGAATAAGACATAGCAACAGGCCATTCAGTCTCCTCTGTCATTCAGTTTGATTATGGCTGATTTGCACAAACTTCATTTTTCCACCTTTTCTCCATATCCCTTGATACCCTTATCTAAGCAAAATCTGTTTAACTCTTCTTGAAAACTCCAGTTGTCCTAGCATCTGCAGCACTTTGGAGGAAACCTGTACTATCTTTTTTTTGAATAAAGTGTTTCCTGCTTTGTTCCTGAATGGCCCAGTTCTAATTTTGAAATTATGTCCCCTCGTTCTTGTTTATCCCCACCAGAAGAAATAGTTTCTTTGTATCCGCCTTATTAATTTTTTAAAAATTCATTCATGGCACGTGGGTGTCGCAGGCTAGGCCAGCATTTATGCCCATCCCTAATTGCCCTTGAAAAGGTGGTGGTGAGCTGCCTTCTTGAACCGCAGCAGTCCATGTGGTGTAGGTACACTCACACTGCTGTTAGGGAGGGAGTTCCAGGATTTTGATGCAGCAACAGTGAAAGAAAGGTGATATATTTCCAAGTCAGGATGGTGAGTGGCTTAGAGGGGTACTTCCAGGTGTTTGCTGCCCTTGTCCTTCTAGATGGTAGCCGTCGCGGGTTAGGAAGGTGCTGTCTAAGGAGGATTGGTAAGTTCCTGTAGTGCATCTTGTAGACACTGCTGCCACTGTGCGTTGGCGGTTGAGGGAATGAATGTTTGTGAAAGGGGTGCCAATCAAGCAGGCTACCTTGTCCTGGGTGGTGTCAAGCTTCTTGATTTTTGTTGGAGTTGCACTCATCCAGGTAAGTGGAGAGTATTTATCACACTCCTGACCTGTGCCTTGTAGATGGTGGACAGGCTTTTGGGAGTCACAGGATTCCTAGCCTCCGACCTCCTCTTATAGCCACAGTATTTATATGGCTAGTCCAGTTCATTTCTTGTCAATGATGACACCCAGGATGTTGATAGTGGGGGATTCAATGAAGGTAATGCTAATGAACATCAAGGGGTGACAGGTTCTCTCTTGTTGGAGATAGTCAATGCCTGGCACTTGGGTGGCATGAAGTTACTTTCCACTTGTTAGCCCAAGCTTGGAATTTGAACAGGTCTTGCTGCATTTGGACATGAACTGCTTCAGTGTCTGAGAAGTCACGAATGGTGCTGATCATTGTGCAATCATCAGCAAACATCCCCATTCCTGACCTTATGATGGAAGGAAGGTCATTGATGAAGCAGCTGATATGGTTGGGCCTAGGACATTACCCCGAGGAACTTTATTTGATTAGATCACACCTCAAGATAATACGCGCATACGAACAAGGAGCAGGAGTAGGCCATTCAGCCCCTCGAACCTGCTCTGCTATTTAATAAGATCATGGATGATCTGAAAGTAACTCAAAAATGTATCTCACCTACCGCCGATAACCTATCACCCCCTAGCTCACCAAGAATTTACCCACCTCTACCTTAAAAATATTCAAAGACTCTGCTTCCACCACCTTTTCGGGAAGAGAGTTCCAAAGACTCACGACCCACAGTGAAAAATTTCCCCTCATCTCTGTTTTAAATGGATGCCCCCTTATTATTAAACAGTGACCCTTAGTTCTAGATTCTTTCACAAAAGAAATCCTCTCCGCATTCATCCTTGTCAAGACCTCTCAGGATCTTATGTTTCAATCAACAACCAAGTCGCCTCTTACTTTTAACTCCAACAGATACAAGCCTAGTCTGCCCAACCTTTCTTCATAAGACAACCCACCCGTTCCAGGTATTAGTCTGATAAACCTTCTCTGAACTGTTTCCAAGCATTTACATCCTTCCTTAAATAAGGTGACCAATACTGTACACAGTACTCCATATGTGGTCTCACTAGTATCCTGAACAACTGAAGTATAACCTCCCTACTTTTGTATTCAATTCTCCTCACAATAAATGATAACATTCTATTGGCTTTCTTAATTACTTGCATATTAGTTTTTTGCGATTCATGCACTAGGACACCCAAACCCCTCTGCACCTCAGCTCTGCAATCTCTCACCATTTAGATAATATGCTTCTCTTTTATTCTTCTTGCCATAATGGACAATTTCACATTTTCCCACATTATACACCATTTGCCAGATCTTTGTCCATTCATTTAACCTATCCATATCTTTTTGAAGCTTCCTTATGCCCTCTATCTATCCTATCTATCTTTGTGTAATCAGCAAATTTGGCAACCATCCTATCCATCCCTTCATCCAAGTCACTTATATAAATTGTGAACAGTTGAGATCCCAGCACTGATCCCTATGACACATCACTCGTTACACCCTGCCAGCCTGAAAAAGACCCATTTATGCATACTCTCTTGTTCCTGTTAGTCAGCCAATCGTCTATCCATGCCAATATGTTACTCCCTATACCATGAGCTTCTGCAATAACCTTTGATGTGGCACTTTATCAAACACCTTCTGGAAATCTAAGTACAGTACATCTACCGGTTCCCCTTTATCCACAGCACATGTTACTTCCTCAAAAAACTCCAATAAGTTGGTGAAACATGATTTCCCTTTCACAAAACCATGTTGACTCTGCCTGATGGCCTTGAGCTTATCCAAGTGCCCTGCTATAACCTCTTGAAGAATAGCTTCTAACATTTTCCCTACGACAGGTAAAAATATAAGGTAAGCTTATGTAACGTGCCCGGTAAGGTAATAGTCAAGGACACTCATTCAAAATTTAATATTGGATTGGCAGGTCGGGTGAGTTGAAGTATGAGAAAATAAGCTTCGTTAGATCACGTAATTATTTTTCAGTTGTGGCTCTTATGTTCTTACTTTCAGACAAATGCATGTTTTTGAATAGTTACTTAAGTTGTTACTTTTATTACTAAATGTTTAATTGTCCCTTTCTCAGCACAAACTGATATCTGTACATTCTTAGATTTTGTTTAAGAAAACCATTATAGCTTGGATAACCTGTTGCAGCATGTAATTAGCCAGTGTTATTGATCTATGAGAAGCAATAATATTTTTCATTCCTGCTGTTTACAGAAGGAAAGCCTGATAGCAAGCTTGGATGCTTTAGGGGAAGCTCTCGGCTATCACAATAGCAGCATTACTGCAGAGCAGCCAGAGGCTACTATAGTGCATCACCGAATGGCATTTGTCAGCATTGCATTATTCACTGTACGTCTGCTACAGATAATTCTCCCTGTGGAGAAGGTGAGATGATGATCTTGTACATTTTTACATTAACAGTTAGGGTCATAATAAGTAATAATTGTCAGTTATTTCCAATAGATTAAAAAACGACCTCGTACAATGAGATCTATATTTACATCTGTGTGTACTTTTGAGTATATAATTAACTATGGTTTGAGGGCTATCATAGTTTCTTGGTATATTAATTTTTGCAATATTGATCCTTGATTCTGAAGTATACTTATGATTCTAATTTTGTGAATTTATGATTTCCCTTTTGGTCTTTTATAACTGCCATTTTAACTGACTATTCATCATGTAAAGTGCATGGCATAACAGTGCACTGGGTGCAGACAATGGAACATGCAATAGAAATGTTTAACTGAGCAAGGCAATATCAGTTGATGAGAATTTTGAAGGATTTCCTTCCATTAATATTGATAAGCTATTGTCCTGAGGGTTACAGACATAGCACGATTGTGGTGTAATTTACAATGATAATTTGAAAAAAGCACTGTGTTCTTCCGATTTAGTCTTGGTCTGTGAATGTGATATGGGATAAAATGCTAGCTTACTCTTACTAATCCCAAACTTTACTCTTTGAGTGAACTGTTGGAAATAATTAACGCAACCCATAATCTTTTCCTGTAAAGCAGCCAAGAAATAGGGCTAGTAACTCTCAGGAACCGCATATCACTTACTGCAGAAAATTTATTTTGAAATAACTTGAAACAATACAGAATTCTCAAGAAGCTTGTCCCTTTGGAGTTCCCTTGATGCTGCAGATACTGTTAGTAGGGTGTACACTTGCTTCATTCTGCACAGTACCTCTATACACATGTGCAGTTGTCTACATTTAGAAGCTAAGCATGGCATCATCATGTGGATGTATTAAGAAATAAATTGCCTGTTACAAAAAACCTAGCTCACTGAACTGAGACTGAGAGCAGAATAAAATTACAATGTGATGTCTCCAGTGAATTTTAGTGACAAATGGGTCTGAAATCACATTGGTTACTTTCCTAGTTACCTTCTGGGATCAGGCAATCTAAACAGGGACTGCTAATCTATCAGACTTACTGGTACACCAATCAAAATCAAGATTTTTAAATTATGACATTGTTCAAGGGAACTTAAGACTGAAGGGGTAAGCAACTTGAGAATTGTGTTGTTTAACTTATCATAAAATAAATTTCCTACAATGAGTGTTATGCTTTCTACTGAGTTACTGAAGTTACTGAGAGTTTTGACTGTGTTACAGGGTCAAGTTTATGGGTTGTGTTAGTTTCCAAAGGTTTCCTCCAAGAGAAGGAAATTGTGACTGTTTCAAGCAAACTAGCATTTTGGCCTTTGTACCAAATCTGGACCATGACTTGATGGGAACAAAACAAACTGCACTTTCTAGATGAATTATATCACAAGCATGGTTATGTCTGCAATCCTCGGGGCAATAGCATGTCAATATTAAGTGAGGGCAGATCCTTAAAAATTCTCATCAATTCATATTGCTTTGTTCATACTGAATATAATGGTATTTTCAATCTAAACTAAAACCAGCCATTTTGTTATTTCCTCCTCCAGCTGTTGTGTGCTCCCCATTATGAGGAAGGGCTGTGTTCAGTCTGAAGCAGATCCATTAATTTAATGGGGATTGTCATTAGAGTTAGTCTTGAGAATAACTCTGGAGCCACATGACCTTAGGGAGATGAAATTATTAATGGTTTGGCTTTAAGGAACTTCCCAAAAATTATCTTCACCTGCAATAATTTTGAGTTATGATAAACTTCAAGTAATCATAATCCTTGCCATATGTACATTCCAAAATCCCAGGGGTATATTGTAGGGACCACAAGCAGATGAGCATAATTTTGCACATCTTTAAGTATTGTTAAAAATCCAAGCTTCCTTTACAGGATACGCTGTGTGAAATTAGAAGAGATACGATACACAACCAAACTTTAGATTGTACACTCGGTCTTGGTTCCCATAAATCAAACATGAGAAATCTGTCTTGAGTCTTCTCCTAATAACTTTCTTTGCTGATGCATTTCTGAAAAAAAATACAGCAAACAGACCTTCCACTCCTGCCCCACCTCTGCCTATGCCAAAGCACAGTTCAAAAAATCATTCTGTCTTTGAGATTTAATCAAGAAAAATCCTTTGAAGTTTGGTTTCAATCTGGCTTACTATCAAAAACTGATACAAAATGCCACTTCTAATAACACAAATGTCAGGTTCCAAGGCTGTGTGTTCAGTCATTTGTTAGCAGCAGGTTAGAAACAGACTTTTTTATGTAGAACTACTCTAATATAATAATATTCAGAAATTGAATATGATTGCACGCACAAATGGAAATAACATTAATGCAATGATAAAAACCCCTTTAGAGTAGCAAGGGCACAAAATGTACTCTGGGTGGGGGCCTTCAGTGTCCATCACTGAGGATGGAGATGATAGTGGAACCTTCTCCTCCAGTTATTTTAGTTATCCACCAACATTCGCGACTGGATATAGCAAAACTGCAGATCTCTGATCTGTTAGTTATGGGATCACTTAGCTCTGTCAATCACATGCTGCTTACCATGCGTGTAGTTCTGTGTTGTAGCTTCACCAGATTCATACCTCATTTTTAGGTTCACCTAGTGCTGCTCCTGCCATGTGCTCTTACACTGGTCATTGAACTAGGGTTGGTCTCCTGGCTTGAAGATAATGTAGAGCGAGGGATATCCTGATCAATGAGGTCAGGTTGTGGTTGAAAACAATTCTGCTGCTGCTGGCTCACAACAGCTCAAGGATGCCCAGTTTTGTGTTGCAAGATCTGTTCTGAATCTATATAATTTAGTTCAGCAGCACGACTACTAACTGAGACCATTGAGCCCTAAAGGACATAACTGCCAGTCTGGACCTGCGGTAGATGATAAGAGAACCAAGACAAGTGGAAATACCTATTTTATCTTGCCCACACCATTCTTCCTGTCGCAGATGCATCTGTCCATTATGGAATTGATAGGAATGACCTTGACAGTCTTTGTGGGTATGGAGATCCATCTTCACATTGAGGATACCCTCCATCATGTCGCATGGCATTGTCACTGTGTAAACATTCCCATCCTCAATGATGATGGAGCCCAACATCCATCTTGGCTGCCTCCTGCGTTCCCCATCATCACAGATGCCAGTGAACCAATTGGCTTCACCCCATGTGATTTCAGTAAACAGCTGAGTACACTGGATACACCAAGGACAATGGGCTCTAACAACATCCTGGCAGTAATCATGAAGACTTGTGCTCCAGAATTAGCTGTTCCTCTAGCCAAACTGTTCCAGTACAGCTAAAATACTAGCATTTACCTGACCATGTGAAAAATTGGCCAAGTATGTCCTGTCTGGAAAAAGCAGGACAAAACAATCCTGAATTTGGGAAGGTCAAACAAGCCAAAGGATTACACAATGAATGGGAGGATACTGAAAGCTGTAGCGGAAGTGAGAGACATTGGAATGAATGTCCACAGATCCCTGAAGGTAGAGGACAGGTTGATAAGGTAGTTAAGAAGGCATATAGAATCCTTTCATTTATTAGCCCAGGCATAGAATATAAAAGCAGGGAAATTATGCTGGAACTGTTTAAATCATTAGTTAGGCCACAACTTGGGAGCTATGTACCGTTCTGATCGTCTCATTACAGAAAGGGTGTAATAGCATTAGAGAGGGTCCAGAGGAGATTTAAGAGTATGTTTCCAGGACTGGAAAATTGCAGCAATGATGAAAGATTGGATAGGCTGGGGTTGTTCTCCTTGGAACAGAGGAGGCTGAAAGGAGATTTGATTGAGATGTACAAATTGTGAGGAGCCTGGATAGAGTGCATGTGAAGAGTCTATTTACTTTAGCGAAGAGATCAGTGACTAGGGGACATAGATTTAAAGTGATTGGTAGAAAGATTAGAGGGGAGACGAGGAAGGATTTTTCCCACCCAGAGAGTTGTGTGGAACTCACTGCCTGAAAGTATAGTAGAGACAGAAACCCTTAACTCATTTAAAAGGTGTCTGGATATGCACCTGAAGTGCTGAAACCTGCAGTGTTGCGGACAAATGCTAGAAAATGGTATTTGTCTGGGTGGCTCTTTTTTTTGGCTGGCGCAGACATGATGGGCTAAGTGGCCTTTTCTGTGCTGTATACTTTATATGATTCTATTCTATGATTCTGAAAATCAATCCAACAAATTACTGCCCCTATCAGTCTACTCTCAATCATAGGCAAAGTGATGGAAGGTGTCATCGATAGTGGCACTTTACACAGCAATAACCTGCCCACCAGTGCTCAGCATGAGTTCTGTTAGGATCACCGGGCTCGTGACCTCATTACTGCCTTGGACCAAGCATGGACATAAGAGTTGAATCCAGAGGTGAGGTGATTACCCTTGATGTCATAGTAGCATTGATGGCGTGTGGCATGGAAGAGTTGTAGTAAAAATTGAAGTCAGTGAGAATTGGAGAAAAACTCGTCACTGGCTGGAATCATATCTAGTACAAAAGAAAATGTTGTTGTTGGAGGCCAAACTTCTCAGCTCCAGTGTATCGCTGCAGGAGTCCCTCAGGGCTGTGTTCAAGGCCCAACCATCTTCACCTGCTTCATCAGTGACCTTCCCTCGCATCATAAGGTCAAAAGTGAGTGCGTTCACTGGTGATTACACAGTCTTCAGTTCCATTGGCAAATCCTGATAAAAAAGAAGCTGTCCATGCCAGCATGCAGCAAGACCTGGATGCCATTCAGGCTGGGCTGCTGAGTGGCAAGTAACATTCGCGGCAGGCAATGATCATCCCCAACAAGGGGGAATCTAACCATCTCCCCATGACATTCATTAGTATTGCCATTGCTGAATCCCTCACCATAAACATCCTGGGAATTGCCACTGACCAGAAACTGAAGTTGACCAGCTACATAAATATTGTGGTTACAAGGGCAGGTCATAGGCTAGAAATTCTGCAGCGAATAACTCGCCTCCTGACTCCTAAAGCCTGTCCACCATCTACAAATGCAAGTCAGGTGTGTGATGGAATACTCTCCACTTGCCTGGATGAATGCAGCTCCCACAACAGCCAAAGAAAAAAACTTGACATCATCAGGGCAAAGCAGTCTGCTTGATTGGAAACCCAGCCAACACACGTTTCGAGTCCTCTTGATCCTTCAACAGAACTGAGTAATATTAGGAGAGGGGTGAAATATAAGCTGGTTTAAGGAGGGGGGGGGGGGGTGGTGGGGAGGAGAGAAGTGGGGGTGGTGGGGTGTGGTTGTAGGGACAAGCAAGCAGTGATAGGAGCAGATAATCAAAAGATGTCACAGACAAAAAAAACAGAGGTGTTGAAGGTGGTGGTATTATCTAAACGAATGTGCTAATTAAGAATGGATGGCAGGACACACAACGTACAGCTCTAGTGGGGCATGAAAAGTATAGATTTAAAAATAATGGAAATAGGTGGGCAAAGAAAAATCCATATAAATTATTGGAAAAAACAAAAGGAAGGGGGAAGAAATGGAAAGGGGTGGGGATGGAGGAGGGAGTTCAAGATCTGAAGTTGTTGAATTCAATATTCAGTTCGGAAGGCTATAAAATGCCTAGTCAGAAGATGAGGTGCTGTTCTTCCAGTTTGCGTTGGGCTTCACTGGAACAATGCAGCAAGCCAAGGACAGACATGTGGGCAAGAGAGCAGGGTGGAGTGTTAAAATGGCAAGCGACAGGGAGGTTTGGGTCTTTCTTGCGGAAAGACCGCAGGTGTTCTGCAAAGCAGTCGCCCAGTTTATGTTGGCCTCTCCAATGTAGAGGAGACTGCATTGGGACCAATGAATGCCGTAGACTAAGTTAGGGGAAATGCAAGTGAAATGCTGCTTCGCTTGAAAGGAGTGTTTGGGCCCTTGGACGGTGAGGAGAGAGGAAGTGAAGGGGCAGGTGTAGCATGTTTTGTGTGGGCATGGGGAGGTGCCATAGGTGGCGGTTGAGGAGTAGGGGGTGATGGAGGAGTGGACCAGGGTGTCCCGGAAGGAACGATCCCTATGGAATGCCACTGGAGGTGTGTGTGTTTGTGTGTGTCTGTGTGTGTCTGTCTGTCTGTGTGTGTCTGTCTGTATAAGTGAGGACAAGGGGGACCCTGTCAGCGTCGCTGGCAAGACCAGCATTTAATGCCCATCCCTAACTGCCCCTGAGCAGATGGTGGTGAGCTGCCGCCTTGAATTGCTGCACCCTGTGGTATAGGTTCACCCACACTGCTCTTAGAGAGGGTTTTCCAGGATTTTGACCCAGCGACAGTGAAGGAATGGTGATATATGTCCAAGCTAGGATGATGAGTTATTTGGAGGGGAACCTCCAGGTGGTGGTGTTCCCATCTATCTGTTGCCCTTGTCCTTCTAGGTGGTAGTGGTTGTGGGTTTGGAAGATCTAAGGAGGCTTGGTGAATTTCTGCAGTGTATCTTGTAGATGGTGCACACTGCTGCCACTGTACGTCAATGATGGAGGGAGTGAATGTTTGTGGATGGAGTGTTTTGTGTTGCCTTGACAGGGTAGTTGAAATATTGGTTACAACTAGCTTTGGATTTAGTTATTTTTTCTGCTTCCATCAGCAGTTTTTAATAATTAAGCTATTATAAAAAGGCATAACTGAGAGACGTTAATCTTGCAGATACCTAGCACCAATGCCCTGCGCCCCCCAATTCCACTTTTCTCTGCTCCTGCCCTAAAGACAGTGATTATTTGGCATATTGTTCCAAGAGACATAATTCAAACTGGCTGCAAAGATTTTGCAAAAGAGCCTGTTTTGTTCCGCAATTCAAAGTCTTTCTTGACTCCTGGTTTGTGAACTATGAGGGCTGAACACAATTCTCTCAGTTCTCTATTATAGCACCTCTTAGTGGTCATACTTCAATTATGAATGGAACATTTGGTGTCAGTAAGTTATTCAGTCCTGAGAAACATCACACTCCAGCTTTGTGGTGTCTTTATTGGATGTTTATCTGCACGTGCACTTTCCAGCAGGCACCATAGGTGCAGAAGTCCTGAATCATTTGTCTTTGTCTCTCTATAGCTTTGGGATACTGAAAATGTTCCCTGTTCTGACCCTTGGTGTAATTTTGCAATACAATAGGGGAAAGATATATGCATTTGTATAGGGATCATAATAGGAGAATATACTCTCTAAATTAACAAATATTTGCATAAGGTATCTATAAAGCTAAATTAAATTAAAATGGTAGATTTTGCTCGATGTAAGTATTTTGATCTTTCACAGAATCAAATCTGTAGCTCAAGCACCTTTTCATTTTGTGAAATTGAGCATTAAAGTCACTTCAGAAGGCACTGAGTTAATAAGTTCACCAGGATGGATGCTGCTGCAGTTTAAGTTATAGTTTTCTAATGTCTTGCTGGAAATGATTACATTTGTGATTTATCTTAAGGTTTTTAATTCTCTTGCAGGCTAGTGAGATTCTGCCAGAGAGCGTAGGAAATGCTCTGTATCTTCTGTCCCTGGATATATCATTTCGTTTAAGCTATCTCAGCATTCATGAGTCCATCACTGTCTACTTAGAACAGGTTAGCCCGGAGAGTTACAAGATGTATAAGAGAGCCACAGAGGTGGCACACTCGATGGAGTATACGTGTACTTTTATTAAGGAAGTTGAAGCAAAGGTAATTACTACTGCTGGTTTATTTATAAGGTCTGAGAACGTTTGTTGAAATTGACTTTTCTTTCAAAGAGCAAATCTTGCATCTTGTTCTTGTTTTCACACAGCAAGTAAGGTAATTGAATATTTTCATGTATTGCTCTAATTGAAAGGGTACATCAGGTTATTTGTTCTTGGACATTACATCATTGTGTGTTTTTGCAACTCTGTTACTTTCAAGCATTAATGTATGTAATTTTCAGAAATTTAATCCCTATTTTAAATTAAAAAGAAATGTTTTTTGTACTTTTGTACCACTGTTCAGAAGAATGAGGTAAGAGAGATGCTACTAGGCTTATGCCAGTGTCATTTAATCTGGCTTTAGAGATATAGGAGAGTAACCTCTGATATTTTTCTTCTAACAATGCCCACTTTATGAACCAAAAATGTTAAACTTTCTCAATTTTCTGTTTGTAGTACATGCTATATTGATTTGCCATTAATCAAGGGCACTCCTTGAGTGTGACCATTTTAAAGAAAGTTGTGTGTGGTTAATGAACAATTGAATTTGAATTGTACTTGCTGCAAATATGCAACCTTTTTCTATTTTATTCACGACTGTTTGGCATATGCAGCAAGTTTTCCATTAGTTGGTGTATTTGTGAAGTAGTATTTATTAGTGTAAATTCTTGTTTAATTTTTGAATAGAAATCTTCCTGCATGAAACTATGCTTTTTTTCAAAAAAGTTAGATAACTACCAAATAAAGATAAATAATTTAAGAGCCTGAAGAAAATATCAATGGCACAAGATTTGCATTTTGATATTAATTATATTATTATAGTCCAGATTTTGAAGGGACCTGTTTCGGATCTCCCACTCGAGACAGTTGCAGACATTTCATCATGAAGCAATTGCAGAATTGTGAAGAAGTTTCTTGAACATCCAAATCATTGTAGCACAGTCCATTTACTGAAATTGACTGTGTCAGAGGCTTAGGTCAGGTCAATGAATGCAATGAAGATTCTCTGGTGTTATTTTTGATTTTTTTTGGGATTGTCTGGCAACAAATACCATGTCAGAAGTTCCTCTGGCAGACCTAAAGCCACAGTGTATCTCAGCCACAGGAAGTAGGCGATTCAGGAGAGTGCATGTCTGCATTTTCCCTATGATGAGCAAGAGGGAAATACCTTGATAGTTTCCAGACTAGGGAAAACAAGGCTATTCACCTCGTCAAAGGTCAACTGCCCTCTGAGTATTAAATACCATCTAGATAGAAATGCCAAAACTAAACTGACCACCATAGATATATGATCTACAATTTGCTGATGACTACAGTGTTGTTGACCACACTGCACCAGATTTGCAAGCCATTCTCGATTTCTTCAATTCTCCAGCCAAGAAACTCTGCCTGCCCTTGGATGTTGCCAAATTAAAACTCATAAATCAATCCAAACCTCATCAGCTAAATAGTCCACCCCCCATATATGTTGAAGGAAAGACTCCGGAACATGTTGATCACTTCTTGTGCTTCGGCAGTCACCTTTCACTACAGACATGATTGACGAGGAGATCCTTCATTGGATCAGCTGCATCAGTTCAACCTTTTACAAATTACGGCTGCAAGTGTTTGACAACAAAGCTGCACAATTGAGCAAAAGTCTTTGTATACAAAGTAGTTGTCGTTACCACGCTTCTGTACTGCAGCAAAAATCTAGATTGTGTATCAGTGACACCTAGGAGCGTTAGAGAAATTCTGTCAGCAGTACCTCTGCCACACCCTCCAGATTCGACAGGAGGATTATCAGACCAATGCTAGTGACCTCCTTGAAGCTAGGTCTACAGGCATTCAGGCAAAATTCATGGAAATTAGACTTAAGTAGACTGGCCAGTGTTTTAAGAGCTGACCACTGTCCATATGGCTGGAAATAATCTCCCCTGCCAGGACTCAATTCTGAAATGGCCAATGTTCCAGGGCAGGACAAAGAAAAAGCTTCAAAGATACTCTGAAGCTCCAACACCATTGACCTTAATGACTGGAAGGAGCTTGCTACCAGTAGCTCAGAATTGCAACAACATGTTCAGCAATCTGCATCATGCTTCAAGTCCCAACGCCTTAATGATGAGACAGAGCAACCATAAAGAAGAAAAGTGCTAACCCTGCACTCTGGATCCCACTTCCTTATGGGATGTCCTGCCCCCGTGCCCAAAGATCTGTGGGTTGACAAAGAGTTCATTCAGTCACACACAGACCCATGGCAGAAACTTGTGACCCTGAATAGACATCATCTCTAATCGAGGGATGGATGATGATGACGAGTGTTACAATTTATTTTTAAAGTCTTCATCAGTTGTAGCTACAATTTCTACAGCAAGTACAGATACATTTTGAACTTGGCTGTGAATTGTTTGTTTTCAAAATAGTTAAGATTTCACATTAAAATAAGAATGCTATGCAACTGTTGAAACATTTACAGATTGTTATATTTCACTGGTGCTTTAGAAAAAGAGATTCCATTCTGGTCACTACAGAAAGGTCATCATCATTGTACTGATGCCATTTGTAAATAATACAGCATTTTTTGGTGATGCAAAGTAATAGTTTGGCAACTTTCTGTTTTTTGGCATCTTCCATAATTGAATAATGATGGTACCCTGATTTCAAATGCTGTCTTTAGTATATAGTCTCTGGTTTACTTGATGTAAAATATTTTTTGAATAGTGAAAAGAATCTTCGCCACCTAATTGCATTTTTCTTTTTCTAGGGTGAAAGGAATCTTATGGACCTGATTGAGTTCGCAGACCAGGCACTGACCAGCCTTCCCTATCATCAGCAGCTACAGCTGATCCGAAAATATATTGAAATCTGCTCAGAAATGTAAAGAATGGGATTTCTCATTGAGATTGCTCTTCCCCTAATGCAGATACAGGATTATGTCAAGACTAACAAAGCCACTTTTCTAAACACAGTTTCTCATCAATCGAACCCAAGCAATGTCACTTATTTGATTCATTAGAATATGTTAAAGCCATCTTTTTGGAATAGTTTTCCAAATCAGATTCTTTTGTCTACACTGAAAATGAATGCGATTAGGTTGGTTACCTGTTGAAGGGATGGTGCACTCCAGTGTAGATTGTGAATGATTGTCCTTAAACATGTAGACCTTTAACGTTATTATTCCATTTTGGGTGTCAATACAGTTTGCAATGTCTTTCTTAAAAAAGAAAATTCTATATCTATTGTTCAAAGTGAATGAATTATAAATTTTCTCAATTATTTTGAATACATTTTTGGCATTAATTTAAGGTATGTGGCAGCACTAGTTATTTTACTGGGTTAGTAATCTAGGAGCCTGGACGAAGGATTTAGAGACATGAGTTCAAATCTCACCCTCGCAGCAGAAGGTTTTAAATTCAATTAATTAAATACAAAAATTGGAATAAAACGCTACTATCAGTAGTAGTAGTGCCTTTGGTATTACTGAATTGTCATTTTTTAAAAATCTTACTTAGTTTACTAATGTCCTTTTTTTTAGGGAATCAAATCTGCTGTCATTACCAGGCCTGACGTGTATGTGACTCCAGATCTACAACAATGTGATTGACTCTTAACTGTCCTCTGAAATGGCCTGGCAAACCATTCAGTTGCATCTAAGAAGGTGGCTCACCACCTTTTTCTCAGGGGAAAGAGGATGCATAAAAAAATGTTATTGATTCAGCTTCAAATTGCCATAACAGATCCTTGTTCCTTGCCCTAATTTTTGCTTATTTATTATCCTTAAGCTCTTAATACTAATCTGTCAGCAGAAAGGATAGATAGGACCCTGATGATGCTACTTTGTGACCACTAGCAGCTGCGGTGGAGCAACCCAACTTCCTCCTGGTGTTCTCTTCGATTCTGCGCTCCCCCACCCCCACCACTCCAGTGGCTACCTGGCAATTTTACCTTGCTGATAAGTCAACATAATGTTTCAATTATTCAGATATTCTATGCTAAATCCAAATACCACGCCATATCTCCAAGGTTCTCAGAACTTTTTGTTAGCAACATGATGCTGAGACCAAGTTGGAAATGCTACTTGGAAAAATGTCTTTTGAACTATGTTTACTTTTTTTTGCACAATTGTACAACTTGTATAAATAGCAGTTTCTATGTTCAATTAAAGTAGGCATATAAAAGGACCCTAATTTGCTGTCAAAATAGCTGCGAGGTTAATGGCACTTGCTATCATTTATGTGTAAACCGTGCAGCAACTTCAGCCAACAGGCAGAACATGCAGTTACCTCAAATATCCAAAATTTGTGTCTAATTTATGCCACTCTGCTGTTAGTCACATAAAAAGGACTGTTTGCTATTTGCCTCACCATTGAAATGCACTTTACAATAAGTTAATTTTTTTATCTATTTCAGTCTAGGTACACTTTTAATTGTATAATAAGTGTTAACTACTGCCAAATTACCTCTCTGACACTGAAACTTAACTGTTACAAATGTGGAGTATCATTCCTTCAGTTTTTAATTGCTAGATTTTAAAAACTTATAATTTGAAATTTTGAAAGCAAAATAGTGTGGATGCTGGAAAAACTCAGCAGGTCTGGCAGCATCTGTTGAGAGAGAAACAGAGTTAACATTTCGAGTCCGTATGACTCGTCTTCAGTGCGGCCAGACCTGCTGAGTTTTTCCAGCAATTTTTGTTTTTATTTCAGATTTCCAGCATCCACAATATTTGGCTTTCATTGTATTGAAATAATTATGCACTAATATTGAAAAAAATGTTTGTTTTGAAATATTAGCAGCTGGCATGTTTTATTCTGGTCAGAAAGGAAATGTACTATGCTTGGGAAACTTTGAAGAATATTGTTGCTTTTTGTCTCCCCACAGTTCCAAATCTGTACAGGCCAGCCCAATACTTCAAGGAGAGAGTCAGAAAGTGTTCCTGAAATTTTTGTCTCATCCCTTGCCATCTATTAAAGTCGAGTCTTATCGCTGTTCTTTAAATCTTGTGAAGGTGAGCTATAAACAACTTTGACCTGTTAACGACCTGTAGATTTTATTTTTACTATTATATATCTGCACTTAAGGGGAACCTAGGTAAGCACATGAGGGAGAAAGGAATGGAAGGATATATTTGTTGGGTGAGATAAAGTAAAGGTGGGAGAATCCTCATGTGGAAGCATGAACATTCGTATAGACTTTTTGGGTTGAATGGCCTGTTATAAAATTCTGTGTAGTCTTCAATAATGTTGCATATTGGCTGAAGATGAGGCCAGGCAAGTTGAGGTGGGCACTGAGGCTGGGGAAAAGCAAGGGGTTTGGGTCGAGGCTGGACAGCGAGTAAACACATCACAAGCACACTGCCTATCAAACTGCAAGAGAGTCGAAGACTGATGGGTAAGGATGGTGAAGGTTGCTGGTGGAAGTCTCGGGCACTAAAGAACAGAGTCTGCTGGTCTGTGTTATGAAGGTAACTTGAGACTCAGTTCTGTGCTTATGTATCTTTGAGTTTGCTGTGGAGAATGAAACAAGGAGCTGTTGTGACCTCGCAACATTATTTTAACCAGTGAGAGATATTAGAAAAACTGAACCAATAAGAGAGCTCAGCCATGAGTTTAACCTGAACCAATTAGGACATCTCAAGAACTTCACAGCCAAAGAATTACCTTTGAAATATAATGACTATTTTTGATGTAGCTGATTTGCACACAGGGAGTCCCGCAAGCAGCATTGTGATAAATTTGCAAATAATCTGTTTCTGATGGTGGTGATTGAGGGACAAATGGTGGTCCAGAAGCCATAAAACCTCCCCTGCATTTCCTCAGTGCAACATGATTTATTTTCCACCTGTACAAGAAGATGAGCCTCACTTCTTATGATTCATTCAAAAGATGATATTTTAACAGTATCGCATTCCACAATATTGCATTAAGGTGTCAGTCTGGTAAAGTCCTGGTGTGGGGCATGAACTCAAAACCTTTTAATTCAGTTGAAAGAGCTAGCATTGAGCTAAGGTGAGATGAGCCTAAAGCTGCAACATGTTTAATGTATTATCAATATTGATTCTGTTCTATCAAAAGATGATTTTTCATGAAGGCAGGATAGTAATTTTGTGGGTAACCATTAAAATCTTTCCCCCGTATATTTCGGAAATACCATTGGCTAGCAGATGTAGATCTTGGTCTTGAAACGTTAATAATTTTTATTTACCTTTTTCTTATGAAGGATTGCTTAGGAATCCACAACGTTACCAAGCCAGTATCATCAGTTTCTCAAGGTGTTCATTTCCTTCTCCATCCTCGGGTTTTGTATGAAATATGCACATTTGGCCTACAGGACTCAACTGAACAGGTGATTATTTAGATCATTAAATGATTATGTACAAAGTAGAAGGGTGATTTGGAGAGTGAATAAGCTATGATAAGAGAGGAATAATAGAATGAGAGCACAGGAGGAGGCCATTCAACCCATCATACATGTGCCAGCTCTTTGAAAGAGCTATCCATTTAGTCCCACCCCCTTGCCCTTTCCCCACTGTCTTAAATTTTTCCACTTCAAGTATTTATCAATTTTCTTTTTGAAAGTTACTATTGAATCTGCTTCCAACATCCTTTGCAGGCAGTGCAAGCCACATCCTCGTTATTTTCATCTTTCATCTGGCTCTTTTACCAGTTAACTTAATCTGTGTCCTCTGGTCATCAATCCTTCAGCGATTGGAAACAGTTTCTCCATATTTGCTCTATTAAAACCCTTCAAAATTTTGAACGCATCTATTAAAACTCTGTTTACTCAAAGAGCGTAAGACTTATATAAGAAATAGGAGCAGGAGTAGGCCATTCAACATTTGAAGCCTGCTCCACCATTCGATAAGATCATGGCTGATCTGATTGTGCCCTCAACTCCATCTTCCTATCTACCCCCAATAACCCTTGACCCCCTTTGTAGATCAAAACTCTGTCTGGGTCAGCCTTGAATATATTTAATGACCCAGTCTCTGCTACTCTCAAGTAGAGAATTACAAAGATTAACAACCCTCAAGAGAAAAAAATTCTTCTCAACTCTGATAAATGGGAGACCCCTTGTTCTGAAACTGTGTTCCCAGTTCTAGATTCCCATGTTTAAAAAGCAGCTGGATCTGCACCTAAAGTGCTGTAACTTGCAAGGTTACGGACCATTGCTGGAAGGTGGGTTAAAATGGGCAGCTAGTTTTTTTTAATTTTTCAGCTGGTGCAGACACGATGAGCTGAATGGCCTCTTTCTGTGCTGTAACTTTCCTATGGTTCTATGAGGGGAAACCTCCTCTCAGTATCTATCTTGTCAAGCCCCCTCAGGATTTTATATCTTTCAATAAAATCACCTCTTATTCTTCTAAACTCCAGTGAGTACACGCCCAGCCTTTCCTCATAAGAGAACCTCGTCATTCCAGGTAAATACCCTAAGGTGAACAATCCCAGCTTCTTCAGTCTCTCCATGTAATTAAAGTCCCATATAGACTCAGACATTTACAGCACAGAAGGAGGCCATTTGGCCCATCGTGTCCATGCCGGTCAACAAAGATCTGACTACACTAATCCCATTTTCTAGCGCTTGGCCCATAGCCCTGCAGGCTACGGCAATGCAAGTGAATATATAAATACTTAAATATTATGAGAATTTCTGACTCAACCACCCTTTCAGGCAGAGAGTTCAGACACCCACCACCCTCTGGGTGAAAAATTTCTCCTCAACTCCCGTCTTAGATTTAAGGTAAGAGATAGAAGGCTATGCCCCCGGTTATTGACTCCGCTACTTACGGAAAAAGTGCCTTCCTGTCCACCCTGTCTATACCCCTCTTAATCTTATACACCTCTATCTGACCCCCTCTCAACCTTTGCTGCTCCAAAGAAAACAGCCCCAGCCTATCCAATCTATCCTCAGAGCTCAGACCCTCCAGCTCAAGCAGGATCCTGGCAACTCTCCTCTGCACACACTCACGTCCTTCCTATAAGGTGGTGACCAGAATTGCATGCAGCACTCCAGTTGTGGCCTAACCAGCGTTTTACACAGTTCCAGTATAACCTCCCTGCTCTTGTATTCTATGCCTCAGCTAATAAAGGCAATTATTCCACATGCTTCTTAACCACCTTATCCACCTGCCCTGCTACCTTCAGGGATCAGTGGATATGCACACCAAAGTCCCTCTGATCTTTAGTAATTTTAGGTTCCTGCCATTCATAGTGTAATTCTTTGCGATGTTAGCCCTCCCCAAGAGCATTACCTCAGACTTTTCGGAGTTGAATTCCATTTGCCACTGTTCTGCCCGCCTGACCAGTCCATACATATCATTCTGCAGTTTATGGCTATCCTCCTCACTATTTACCACCCTACCAATTTTCGTGTCATCCACGAACTTCTTGATCATACCCCCTACACTTAAGTCTATATCATCTATATACACCACAAACAGCAAGGGCCGAGCTCTGCGGAACCCCACTGGAAATAGACTTCCAGTCACAGAAACATTCCTCTGCCATCACCCTCTGCTTCTTGCCCCTCAGCCAATTTTCTAATGCTATTCTGATAAATCTATTCTGCGTCTTCCCTAAGGTCTTGACAACCTTTCAAATGTGGTGCCCGGAATTAGACACACTACTTCAGCTGGTATCCGACCATTGATTTATAAAGTTCTACCATAACTCCCTTGCTTTTGTACTCTATAGGGGAAGGTGGACTTTTAAAGGCAAAGGAGAGGTAGGTTTGGGTATGTGCAGGGAGTTAAATCCCCTAAAAGTAATAAAAGCAAAATACTGCTGGCAATCTGAAACAAAAACAAAAATAGCTGAAAAACTCAGCAGGTCTGACAGCATCTGTGGAGAGGAATACAGTTGACTTTTCCATATGACTCGTCATCAGAACTAAGGAAATAGAGAAATGACGTGAAATATAAGCTGGTAGAGGAGGGTGGGACAGGTAGAGCTGAATCGGAGGCCAGTGATAGGTGGAGGTAAAGAAAAGATTGCCAAAGATGTCATCGACAAAAGGACAAAGGGGTGTTGACGGTGGTGATATTATCTAAGGAATGTGCTATGGGGGTAGCAAGCAGGACAAGCTAGTGGCAGATGGCCCTAATGGGAGTGAGGTCGGGTGGTTGGGGGGGGGGGGGGTGGTGGGGGGGGGAGATCAAAATGGGCTATAAGGTGGAAAAAAACAATAGATCGAAATAAATTTAAAAATAGGTGGGAAAGAAAAATATATCTTTTAAATTATTGGAAAAAGGGGGATCGGAAAGGGGGAGGAGATGGAGGAGAGAGTTCATGATTTGAAATTGTTGAACTCAATATTAAGTTCGGAAGGCTGTAAAATGCCTAGTCGGAAGATGAGGTGCTGTTCCTCCAGTTTGCGTTGAACTTCACTGGAACATTGCAGCAGGCCAAGGACGGACATGTGAGCATAAGAGCAGGGTGGAGTGTTGAAATGGCAAGCGGGGAGGTCTGAGTCATGCTTGTGGACAGACCGAAGGTGTTTCGCAAAACGGTCACCCAGTCTGTATTTGGTCTCGCCAATGTAGGGGAGACAGCATTGGGAGCAGCGAATGCAATAGAACTAAATTGAGGGAAGTGTTCACAGCACACCTCAGAGTACTTTCAGTGTTTGACAGGTGATTGCCAACCTCTGGAAGTCATTTCACCTGTCTAGGACTTCTCTCATTCAACTATACTTCCCTGCTGTCAGCCTTCACCATGTCATGGACAAGCTTATAAGGTTACATCTTGCACCTCTGATGAAGAGCAACAGCTGAAACCAACAGCAGGAAAAATGCCAGAACACGCTGCCTTCTCAGCCACATGTTGCTCCATAGAACAGAGCAGCAATCTAGCTCGAAAGAGATGAGACCCCCATCATGAGATCTCCAGTTGGCTCTTTTGACATCTATGAGCTCTGGTGCCTCAGGAGACTCAGATTTTCACAGCAGATCATTTCTGACATCTGTAGCCTCCTGAGACAAAACCTCTTCCTCAGTGGACCTGGTGGACTTAGCCCATCCAGGTACCTGTCATGGGAGGGCCAACATCCCTCACCCCAGATGTCTGCCCATCCCTTAAGTTGTGTGTTCTCTTCTGCAAGGAGAGGAAGCAGAGAGTTATGAGTGTTAGTTATAGCTTCTGTGGACAGTAGGGAAGGAACAATATTTGTGGAGGGCAATTGTGTGATATCAGTTTGAGAGAGCAATAGTCTTAGTGTTGAGATGAGGATATGAGGTACCTGGAGAGAGGTGAATGAGTGGAGCTGCAAGGTGTGTTGTTCTGAGAAGTACTGTGCAAGGCAATGCTGGGAAAATTAGAGTGTGGGGCTTTGCACATGAAAGTGTTATTCCACTCACCTTAACCATACTCCTGAGATCCTTGATCAGAGCTTAAGAAATAGGAGAAGTGGTTAAGCCATTTGGCTCCTCGAGTCATTCAATGGGATCATGGCTGATCTGATGGTGGCCTTGCTCCACTTCCCCCATAGCTTTTGACTCCCCTGTACATCAAAAATCTGTTTAACAGACAAATCCTCATGGTACACTGTTTCCAGGTTAGAGGGTCTAGACTTCCCTTGGTTCCTTCCAACCACATCTGCCAGTTCTTTCGGCAAGGCTACCCTCTCCCTTCCAGCCTTGGGAAAGATCACCTCACTATACTTCCTTGGATCCCTAAGCAGCACCTCCACGTAAGGGTGAGACACCCAGAGAACAGTTTCCCAGATTTCCACTTCAATCCTGTGGTTGCTGCACCCTCAGAAATCGATATGCAGGTGAGCCTTTGTAACCAGTGCCGTGGTGCCTTTAGTTAGAAATCCTTCCTTTGACAAATTCAGCACATGAGATCCGCCTGCGCTCCCTAAATGTTGGGAACTAGGAAGCAGTTCTTTATTGTATTATGAGCCTGATATTTATCAGTATATTTATATTTATCAGGTCAGTCTGGAAACATACTGATCGAGGACTGGAAAATGAGATCGTAATTGGTTGTATCACCCGAAAGTAGAGGAGTTTAAAATGAAAGAGCCAGAAGTCGAGGGGAACCTATTTCTGATTTTAAAGAAATTCTATTTCCACAGGAGAGATATTTAATTATTGATGGAATCAGGATGGGGGTATAAAGATTATTTCATAATTGACTACTGCAAAGCTTCTTTTTAAGAGAAGATTAATTTATTGATGTTTTGTGACCCCGAATGAAAAGGTGAAGAGTAACCATTGCAAAAGTAAAACCTGAAGATTAGAACTGAAAATGCACAGGGGATGTGTTGGCATGTGAAAAGAGAGAAGATTGCCTAAGATCTTTACAGCATTAATCTATTTTTTTCATTATTTTCTGTTTTTAATTACACGTTCCCTGAATTAGCAGTATTACTGTATATTCTCCAAGTAGGCCATGGAGTCAAATTAGACCGTAAACTAGTTTTCAATTATTTATTCATCTCTTTATTGATTTGATTTGCATGAGGATGAGTTTACAACACTATTCATTTATATATCGCCTTTAATAGAGCACAGTGTTCAAAGGTGCTTCACGGTCTAGGGTCAAACCTGAGCAGGAGTACAAGTGAGAAGGAAGTTTCTATGTGTGGGATCCATTTAGACAGATGTTGGCAACACCCAGCTTTACTTGCACCCTAGCCACCTTTGTTCTCCAAATATTTAGTGACTATTGAATTTTAGATGAGCAAAAGCTTGTTACTGCTCATCATCAGCAACACCAAACTCATGCTATTCTGTTCCACCAAACATTCAACACCTCTAGATCCTATTCCATTTCTCTCCCCGGTTTCCTGGTAATGCACAACCTCAATTCCTGTCCCTGAGCCAAATTTTAAACTCCACGTCCTTGCCCCCATTATAAAAAAAATCAAGTATTTCCATAGCATCTCTTGACTGTGCTTTTGCCTTTCCTCTACTTCCACAGAAAGTATTAGCCATACCCCAGATAATGCCACACTCATTTCTTCCAATGCTGTCTTTGTTACCCTTTCAAGTTGTATCCTTTACAAATTGAAACTTGTGCAACATGCCACACCTGCAGCCTGTTTCACAAGCTGAACTGTTTTATTTGACCCTAATTTCTAACTTTGACTCCCAATCTCCAGGCACATTGACTTCAAAATCTTTGTCCTCTTCTGTAGGTGCCTTTGTGACATTATCCCTCTACATCTCTGTATGTTCTGTAGCTTTATGTTCCAGCATGTGCACTCCCTTCTGTGTTTGGCTTCCTTTGAATCCCACCTGCTATTTAGCCTTTGCAGCCGAACCTTCCCCTTGCTCTAGAAAATCAACCTTAAACCCCTCCAATTTGTCATATCTTTCCCTTTCCTCAAAAGTTTTCTTAAATCTATCTTTTTGATCTTACCTTATCCTAGATTTCTTGGTTCATTTGCTGAAGATGTGTAGATTTTTTTTAAAATACCTTTAACAACTGGTGTTTCTCTATTGTCCTGCAGGTGAACAGTGCAGCAAAGGAAATCCTCATTTACTTAATGCAGAGTCGCCTAGTTATGAGCACTTTAAGCTGGAATAAGTTTATTGAAGCTTTATATCCTGTGATTCCAGTTCTGCAGGTAAGTTTAACTATATAATTGTGAAGCAGGACTTTTAGGCTTTTGCAGAAAATATGCCACTCTGGCTCAATTTTGATTGGTATGCAAATATTAGGATAGGAAGCAGTTAAGAGTCAACTAGTGATTTACTGAGTAATTAGAGCTAACTTAGTTAAGCACATCACTGGCTACATAAATGGCTGACCAAATAGATCAGGAGAAGAAAAGAACTTTTGGGAAATTTACCTACAGAGGTGTTGACCTGGATCAGCTCCTCGACATATCCTATGAACAGCTGATGCAGTTGTATTGTGCCTGTCAATGTAGGCGTTTGAACAGAGGTCTTTGCTGCAAACAGCAGTTCCTCCTGAAAAGGCTGTGCAAGGCGAAAAAGGAAGCTCCTTCAATGGAGAAACCAGAGGTTGTCAAGACTCATCTTCGGGAAATGGTTATCCTCCCAGAAATGATCGGTAGCATGGTTGGTCTGTACAATGGGGGAACCTTTAATCAGGTCGAAATGAAGCCTGAAATGATTGGCCATTATCTTGGAGAGTTCTTCATCACCTACAAGCCTGTCAAGCATGGCAGACCTGGTATTGGTGCCACTCTCTCCTCCAAGTCCAAGTTCATCTCTCTGAAGTAAACAGCTTACAATGGAAATGTTACGTAAATAAAATGAATTCCAGTCAAAAAAAGGGGAAACAGGTGGTCATCTGGAAATGGAGTTTTATGTCAGTGAGAGTAAAGCTCTATGTGGAAGATGTCCAAGATTTTGTTTTTGTTTTTATTACCTATATACCATTGGAGTTTTGCAGTGGTAGCAGAGGATAGTTTCTGCTTGCAAGTAAAGGATTGGAAACTAAGCTGTCTTCAGACAAAAGACTGTATTTGGAGTTAACTTTAAGAGATGAATGGCTTGGAGCCACTTTGGAAAATAGCTGAAGCAAAATGTAGAGCGTTGGGTATGGTTACCCACCGACGTTTGAGTGTCAACCTGATGAGCAATGAAAAAATGAAGTAGCCATGTGACATGGGTTATGTCCTTGCCAAAGAAAAATATGAGGGATGACTTTGGCACTTTTGCTACTGTTGGAAAGCAAAATAAGATGCAAAGTACTTTGAATTGGAGCTGAGCATTTGGACATGGATGAAGGATATGATTTATCAATAGGTTGACTTAAGTGCCTATGAGGCATGGGCAGATTTTTGACAAGTTTAGAAAGTTGGAGGATGTTTCCACAGAAGGTTACGTAATGGAATTCAGTAGACTATATGCAAGATTGTGGAACTTCTAGATGGAATTTTTGCAATCAGTACTGGCATTTAAGTTATTAGACTGTGCTAAAGTATTGAATATGGACAGACTTCTAGCTTTGATGGGAGTTAAATTTGTGGAAAGACACACACTGCCAGAGCAAATGTCAGAAGCTCCTAAAAATTCCTCGGAAAACATTCCAGTAGCATTCATGGTGCAAGTGGGCCATTTGGCGGTAAGACAGAAAATGGAAGATACAATGTTAATGGGGTGGCAAGACCATCTAGATGCAGGACGCAAGGGTTAGTACGAAAGGAGATTTATGACTAGAAACAATGAGGGCAGAAACACCTTTGACAATTATTGCAGGACAAACAAATTGGAAACTTATAATAGAAGAATGAACCCCAGAAATGACCAGGGTATGATTTGAAATATCATTATGCAATAAACTGCCCTAAATTGTATAATAAGGTGTTCGAAATTAAACATGAGGCAGATGACTCTGAGGAAGATGATATAAAGGGCCAATTTACTTTAGCAGAGGTCAGTGACTAAAGGGCATGGATTTAAACTGATTGGTGGAAAGATTAGGGGAGATGAGAAAAGATTTTTTTTAACCAAGAGGGTTTTTTGGGCCTGGAACTCGCTGCCTGAAAGGGTAATAAAGGCAGAAACCCTTAATCCGTTTAAAATCTGTCTAGATATGCACCTGAAGTGCCATAACCTGCAGGGCTGCAGACAAATGCTGGAAAGCGGCATTAGGCTCGATGGCTCATTTTCTGGCTGGCGCAGAGATGATGGGCTAAGTGGCCTCTTTATGTGCTGTAAACTTTCTATGATTCTTTTCTATGAAAATATTGACCAAAGAAAGGACATTGTGTTAGTTAGAAGAACATGTGAACATACAAATTAGGTGCAGAACTAGGCCACTTGGCCCCTCGAGCCTGCTCTGCCATTCAAGAAGATCATGGCTGATCTAATTGTAACCTCAACCCCATATTCCTGCCTACCCCTGATAATCTTTCATCCCCTTGGTAATCTAGAATCTATCTAGCTCTGTCTTAAAAATATTTTAAGACTCTGCTTTCACTGCACTTTGAGGAAGAAAGTTCCAAAGACTCACCACTCTCTGAGGAAAAATGTTTCTTCATCTGTCTTAAATGAGCGATCCCTTATTTTGAAACAGTGACCCCTAGTTCTAGATTCTCCCATAAGAGGAAACACCCTCTCCACATCCACCTTGTCAAAACTCCTCAGGATCGTGCATATTTCAATCAAATCGCTTTACACTCTTGTAAATTCCTTTGGATACAAGCCTAATCTGTCCAACCTTTCCTTATAAGGCAACCCATCCATTCCTGGTATTAGTCTAGTAAACCTTCTCTGAACTGCTTCTAACACATTAACATCTTAAATAAGGAGACCATTACTGTACACAGTAGTCCAGATGTAGCCTCACCAGTGCCCTGTACAACTGAAGCATAACCTCTATTTTTGTAACCAAATTCCCACTCAGTAAATGATAACATTCTATTAGCTTTCCTAATTACCTGCTGTACCCGCATATTAGCCTTTTGTGATCCATGCACTAGGGCACCCAGATCCCTCTGAATCTCAGAGCTCTGCAATCTCTCACCATTTAGATAATAAACTTTTTTTTTCATGCTGCCAAAATGAAGACTTTTGCACATGCCCACTACTCCATTTGCCAGATCTTTGCCCACTCACTTAACCTATCTATGTCACTTTGTAGCTTCCTTATATCCTCTTCACAATTTACTTTCTTACCTATCTTTATGTCATCAGCAAATTTAGCAACCATTCCTTCAGTCCCTTCATCCAAGTCATTTATATAAATTGTAAAAAGTTGAGGCCCCAGCACTGATCCCTGTTGCACACCACTCATCACATCCTGCCATCCAGAAAAATACACATGCCAACTTTCTGCTTCCTGTTAGCTAGTCAATTTTCTATCTATGCCAATACGTTGCCCCTATACCATGAGCTTTTATTTTACATAATAACCTTTGATGTGGCACTTTATCAAATGCCTTCTGGAAATCTAAGTACAGTAAGTTCACCAGTTCCTCTTTATCCACAGCACATGTGACTCCTTCAAAAAACTCCAATAAATTGATTAAAAATGATTTCCCATTCACAACACCATGTTGATTCTGCCCAGCTGCTTTGAATTTTTTGAAGTGACCTGTTATAAAGTCTTTAATGATAGCTTCTAGAATTTTCCCTATGACAGAAGTTAGGTTAACTGGCCTGTAGTTTCCTGCTTTCTGTCTCCCTCCCTTTTTGAATAAAGGAGTTACATTTGCTATTTTCCAATCTGATAAACCTTCCACGAATCTAGGGAATTTTGTAAAATTAAAACCAATGCGTCAATTATCTCACTAGCTGCCACTTTCAAGACCTTAGGGTGAAGCCCATCTGGACCTGGAGAATTGTCAGTGTGCAACTCCAATTGCTCAATATCACTTCCCCAGTGATTGTAATTTTCCCAAGTTCCTCCCTCCCTCCCATTTCCTGATTTACAGCTATTTGCGGGATGTTACTTGTGTCCTCTATAGTGAAGACCGAAGTAAAATATCTGTTTAATTCATCCACTATCTCCCCACTTACCATTATCAATTCCCCAGATGCACTGTGTATAGAACCAATGCTTACTTTGTTAACTCTTATTTAAATATCTATAGAAACTCTTTCTATCTGTCTTTATATTACTAGATAGCTTTCTCTCATACTCTAACCTTTTCCTCCTTATTAATCTTTTTGTCAATCTTTGCTGTTCTTTATATTCTTAACAATCTTCTGATCTGCCACCCATCTTTGTGTATTTATATGCTTTTTCTTTAAATTTGATACTGTCTTTAACTTTTTGGGTTAACCATGGATGGTGGATCCTCCGCTTGGAATTTTTCTTTTTCATTGGAATGCACATATTCTGTGTATTCTGAAGTATCCTGTGTAGTTACAATTAGGGGGCTTGTACATCACTCTGTCAAGTGACTTCTTACTTTTATCATTTCTTATCTCAACCTGCACCACTTCTACACCTGGTTTCCTGAACCGAGGTTATCCCTCTAGTGTGTTAATACCATCATTAATTAGCAGAATCACCTCTCCACCTTTCCCTAACTTCCTGTCCTTCCTAAATGTCATTACCATTCAATATTCAGGTCCCAATCTATGTCATCCTGTAGCCATGCCTCTATTGGCTATCAGACCGTACTTATTTATTTCTATTTGCGCTATCAGTTCATCTGTTTTGTTTTGAATGCTACGTGTGTTTAGATACAGAGCCTTTAGTTTTGTCCCTTTTTTTAGCGTCTAGGTGATGAATGTGTTGGTTGCAGAGCTCTTCAGTTGTGCGCTGCTAGATGGTGGATGCACGTCTGGTGTGTGTAATAGACTGGCTAAAGTGCTACCTAGATGCCTTAAGTGACAACCCGAACAAGGTTAAGGAATTTGAGAGTTCCATCAGTTTCAGATTTGGCGATGATAGCACACTAAAATCTTTAAGAAGAGTGATGATTCCATGTAAGATAGCTGGAGTCAATAATTTTATCAACATGGGCGTAGTGTTCAGTGAATACCATAACTGTTGAGCAGGCTGTCGATTCTTGAAAAAAGGCAAATGAAACAGGACATAGAAAATGACAAGGCCATTGTATTTGGAAAACCTGTGGATTTACTGTTTACACAATCTAGGCACTATTGTATTCCTTTAATGAAACCTAACTTTTTCTACCAAGGAGATTAAAGAAGTGCTATTAGCATCAGGGGATAGGAATTTAAAAGACAAAAACCTAATTGTGTTAAAGTTGTGATGGCAATTTGCCTATCCCTCTTCCCAAAGGTTAAAAGGGATGGAGAGTACACTAAATTTATAGAGGAGATAAGCGTGGGTGTGATATTTGTACAAAGTACAGAAGTACACTGCCGCGGCCCATAGTGAGTCTACCCTTGATGAGGGATTTCAATGAAGTCGTGGCTATGGATTTAAAGGTATGGGTTAAAAAAAAAATTCATTTTACATTTCGTAGATTTAGCCAGTCAACTAGGTTTAACTAGTCGACAAACATACATAGTAAAGAAAATAATTGTGGATCAGGTAATGAATAAGTGGATATGGACCGGACTAGGGCCACTAGCAAAGTTCCTCACTGATATTGAGGGGAATTTGCCAATGATGAATCTCGGGATATGTGCGAAAACATGAATATAATAGTTATGCATAGGACAACAGAGGAATCATGCGGTGATAGATGAGCTGCTTCGTAAAATTTTGGCAGATAAACCAAGCTGTAAATTAACAACTGTAAATTAAATTTGTCCTGTGTCCAAGATATCTTTGTCAAATTTCTCCTTAGCTCCCGCCTATCCTTGACCTTCTATTTTGCTCCACCTGGACAGTATAAAATCATCACATTTCTACTTCTCTTTAACTCTGTTTCTCTTTCCACAGATGCTGCCAAATCTGCTGAATTTTTCCTGCAATTTCTGATTTTATTTCAGATTTCCAGCATTTGCAGTATTTTGCTTTTAATTTAATTAAGTTGTAAATTTACGTCTGCCCGAGCATGGGCTGTCTATGCCAAGATTTCACTGCAGATGGCTGGGGGCTATAGTTCATATCAATTGATTTTAAGCAGGAATCCAAAAATTCCTTCAGCCCTGAGTGATCATCCTCCAGCTTGGGAGGGAACGATGATGAGCTCAACTTTTTGAGAATTTGAATGCACTGCACAAGGGCAGAAGAGCATTCCTTAAAGCTGAAGTTTCAGGAAAAATTCAGTGAGCCTTAAGACAGAATGTACGGCCATTGGAAATTATTTTCAATCAGAGATAGATGGTGTACTACAAAAGAGAAGGACTTAATGAGTGAAATGGCCTAGGAAAGGTTATTGGTAAGGATGGTAAAAGTAATTTTACAGCATGGGAACCAGACTATTCAGGTACACTCATCGAGGTTAGTTGCCATGGATTGCAAATTTGTGGGTCCAGAAAGGGTTTTCAAAAGTGATGAGGAACCATGTACTTCTCATACCCACATTTTGCATAATTATGAGGACCAGATTGCTGCAATTGACAAGATGTCTGAAGATGGGGACAGTAATTTAGGTGAGGTGATTTGTCCCAAAGGACAACTGTCTAAAGCTGGCACTAAAGTTACATACTTGCCAGAAGAGGCCAGTCAATGGAGGGATGCAACGATTGTAGGTAGAGCAGGGAAGGCCACTGGAAAATATAAAAACTGGTTAAATGTACAAGATATGGGGCAGGAGGTTAGGACCATGGATTGGAAACGTGAAGTACAAAAATGGGAGGCATGAAAATGTGAGTTTGGACAGTGGGTCTGGGAGTGAATGTACCCCTAGGAAGAGATCATAAACTGTTGAAAGAACATCTGTTAATAGGAGGGGGAGATGAAACAGTGGCAGTCCAGAACGAAACAGAAGGCAGGATAGAGGACATAGTGTAATAAGGTCAAGAAATATGGCACAGACTAGGAATGCTATAAAGAGCAAAAGCCCGGGTGATCGAGAAGTCTTAGTGGCTTCCAGCAATTAGAAAGCAAATTAATAAAAGATGACACAGCAAGAATCACACACCTAGAGAGAATTTGGTGTGTACACAGAGATGCCAGATAGGGGACAACTGGCCTCTCATAGGTGGATATGCACCAAAAAGATGCTTTCTGGTGGCACTTATGAAACTAAATCCAGGCTAGTGGCACAAGGTTTGAAGAAAAATTGGGTGACCAAAATATAAGAGTAGATTTGCCTATGGCAGGAAAGGTCATTTTGAAGATCATCTTGGTTTTGTTAGCTGCATATTCTTGGGAATGCCATTCAATGGATAGTAAAGCTGCTTATTTGCAGGGAGACCAGCCTCAAAGGGAAGTTTTACCCTGCCCTTTGAAAGAGGTGCCAAATGCAGAAGGGACACTCTGGAAATTAAATGCGTATATGGTTTAAATTACGCCTCTAAAGTTTGGTATTTCTCAGTGAGGTCAGTTTTACTAAAATTGGGCTGCGTGCAGTTGAAAGTTGACTTACTGGCACCATGGAGGGAAATTTTCAGGCGTCTTCATGATACGTGTCGGCGATTTTTTGTGGGGTGACAGTAGTGAATTTGAAAAGATTGTCATTAATGGGCTTAGAACAGAGTTCAAAATTGGAAGTCAGGCTTCTGGGGTATTTTAAATACATCGGATTGGGAATCAGGCACAGTGGATCAAATATCATCCTATTCAGAGAATGTAAATCAGATCCCAATTAGTTGTGGTAGGGCCTCATAAAAAGATACAGTGGCTTCTAAAACTGAAAGAGGAATTCAGAAGTCATACGGACTCGAAACGTTAACTGTATTCCTTTCTGCAGATGCTGCAGATCTGCTGAGTTTTCCAGGTATTTTTATTTTTGTTTTTGTTTTTAATCCAGATGTCTAATTGGGCAACTGAATTGGCTCAGCAAACAAACAAGGCTTGTGTCAGTTTTGATATTTTAGAATTGAAGATTGAAGAAATTATTTGGACAAACAAAATATTGAAAAAGCTAAAAATGAAGCATTGTGTCTTGAAATTCCCCTTCGTGTGATGCTAGGAATATGAAACCAATTGTTTTAGTGACTTGTCTTATGCAAATCTATGTGATAGGTTTTCAAGCACAGGAGGATTTATAATATTTCTCATGGTGGGGCGAAGGGGTACCTGTTGCCCTTTGGTGTGGGAAGCTTAAAAGATAGGGAGAGAAATAGAGTGCTTCAGCAGCAGAAACTCTCACCCTTGTTGAGGCAGTAGATATGGCATTCTTTAGTATGAAGGTAGTAGAAGAAATTTCAAATTTTAAAAGATTCAGGACCTATTGAATGTTTCATAGACAACAGATCACTTTGGGATAATGTGCATTCCACAAATTGCATTAATGAATAAAGATTATGAATTGATATTGCGAGCATAAAACAAATGTTAGGGAATAAGGAAATTTCCAAAATCAAATGGGTTGATACCAGCTACTAATTGTCGAATTGTTTCATGAAAAGAGGTGCGAGCTCCAAGAAATTATTGGAGCCATAAAATACATTTTTTGTGGATGTTTTTATACATGTTTTCTTTTTTTAAGAAAGGGGGGATAGGGAGATTGTATGTGAAAAAAATTTGATTGTATTGTGTTAAGAAAAATTCATCTTTATATCTTTGTTCCACTTAAGTATTTCTTTTTTAAGAAAAAGAGGGGAATCTGTTAGGATAGGAAACAGTTAAGAGCCAAATAGTGATTAAGTGAGTAATTAGAGGTAAATTGGTTAAGCACATCACTGGGTGCATAAAAAGGTGGTTATCTGGGAATGGAGTTTTATGTCAGTGAGAGCGAAGTTCTATGTGGAAGAAGTCAGGGTTTGGTTTCTGTCTTTATTATCTACTAACCATTGGAGTTTTACAACAAAGTCCTTTTGAATGACAGTGAACTAGCGTTTGTTTATTTATCCAATACCTGGGCAGATATTGTAAAATGCAAACAAACAGAGATTGCTTATCACTGTATCCTGCTTTACTTCAACACATCATGTATTACCATGTAAGTTAGTTACCTTTGATAGGGGAGTTAAGTACACACACTTAATAAAACCAGGCTGTGGAGTAAGAAATGAGCTTCATTAACATTGACAAAATTAAGCATTATAATTCTACAGGTTCAATATCATCAATGAGTTCCAGTGCATATTGGTGTAGTTCACCAGTTACATTGGCATTCCTTTGCAGCAAAAATGAATTTGTGCCATGTTTCGGTGAATATATTTTACTGCAATGCTTTTTTCTGATTTTGCTTCAGAACATATAATTTGTGCATCAGTGAGCAAGGGGCAGCAGCTCCATGGAGTTTTCTTTTTATATGGCACATTCTCTGGTGAAGCAAATATTCTATCGCGAACTGGGTGATTTGTGGCACACAAGCAATTATATTATAAAGTCCAGATGTTCCCCATGAGCTCTAGTTATCAGGCAAAATGCCTTAGATAAGCTTTCTAAAGCACCAAAGTTATTGAGTTTAGAGAGAGAATGGAATTGAACACAATTATAATATTAATAGAAAATAAAGTTCCTCAGTTGCTGGAAATCTATAATAAACACAGCAAATGTATTGTTTTTCTTCTCAACTGCTGCCTAAATTGCTGAGTGTTTCCAACATTATCCATTTGTGTTTTATTCTGAACTTGTCACATGGTTAAAATTCAGTCTAGAATAATTAATACCATTCTAAGGACATTTAAACTGTAATATTATGATTATTTTCTCTTTATTCCCTTCATTATCATCTCTTCATACTACATGGCACCAAGATTTAAAATTAGTAGCTATAATTAATATCCCTCCTGAAAATTGTACATCAGTGACTTTGTTGACTGGACTTTTGGAATTCTCTTGCATGTGTGTGAGAGACACACCACTATCAGCATATTTGTTCCATTTGAAATGATTATCATGATGTAAGAAGACCATCTTTAATGGCTGTTTTCATTGTTTTTTAATAGTTATTCTTCTCTTTTACTAATGTGTGTGTGTTTGTCATTTGCACACAGTCCCATCTGAATTACTTTGATTGCTGCTTACGTAGAACAGAAGTAGACCATTCAGCCCCTTGCACCTGCTGTGCCATTCATTTCGATTAATTCCATTTACCTGCTTTTGATGCACATCCCAAAATAGTGTTTCCTAACAAAAGTCTTATCCAAATCCTTCCTGAAAATTTCAATTGATCCAGCATGTTGGGAGAATTAATTCAGTTCTTCACCACCAGCTAAATGCAAAAATCTCCAAGTGGTCTAAGCTCTATTTTTAAGATTGTCGTCTTTTTCTGGATTCGCCTATCAGCAGAAATACTTTCTCTATATTGAATCACTTAATCATTTTAAATACCTCAGTTAGATTACCCCACAACCTTCTCAACTCGAGGGAAATAAAGGCAAGTTTATGCAACTTGTCCTTGTACTTTAACCCTTTAAAACCCAGGAGCATTCTTGTAAATTTGTGCTGCACCCACTCTAAGTCTAATATATCTTTCCTGAAGTGTGGTGCCCACAACTGCATGCAGAGCTCCAGATAGGGTCTGATCTAGACTTTGTGCAGCTGAAGTTTAATTTCCTCACTTGCAATAAAAACCAACATTCCATTGGATCTTTAGATTCACTTTTGTACCGGTGTACATGGACAATCCCTTTGTTTCTCCACAGCTCATAGTTTCTTACTTTCAGGAAGTATTTTGCTTTCTCGTTCTCAGATCCAAAGTGGATGATTTGACATTCCGTACACTGACCTCCATTTTCTATTGTTTTTCCCATTCACTTAGTCTGTCTATGTCTCTGTAGTTCTTTTCCTAACTGCACAAATTAGTTAACCTGGTGTCATCTGCACATTCGAATAAGCAACTTTCTGTATCAAAAGTTATTAATACATATGGTAAAAAGCTGAGGCCCCAGTACAGCTCACTGGCAATTACCACTTGTTACGTTCCACTAGTCAGAGAACAAACCCTTTAACTCCTGTATCTGTTTCCTACCCTCAACTAATTACCAGCCCATATCACAAGCTTGCCTCCCACCCTTTGGAAATCCATGCTAACTCTCGTTGATCAGCTTGTACTTGGCCAGATGCTCAGCCCAGTAAATTCCACATAATTGATGTTAAACGGACAAGTCTGTAGTTAAAATTTCCCCCTCCTTTCTTTTTCAATAATGGAAGTACATTTGTTTTTATTTCTAATCTTAAGGTACAATGTGAGTCGAGAGAGCATTGGAAAATTGCCATTAATTCATCCAAAATTTCCCTTTTTTTTTTTGAGACTCTTTTGTGGAAACCATCAAGCCCTGAAGACATTTATCTTAAGTCCCATTATTTTCTCAATTATCATTTTTGTGATCTGTATTAAATCCACTCGATTTGTCAACCCCCCACCCCCCACCTCTTTGACTTTTATTTAGGTTCCTTGCAAAGTATTTTATCTTTTCTCTATTGCCATTTCAATGGGTTTTGACTGCAGTTCCTAAAGATGGCTTTATTCCATATGCCTCATTGGTTTTTACTCTTGGATTATACCACCCTCCTCATTGATGCAATCTCTCTAACTGGATGCTTTGAGTGTAAATGGAGATAGTTTAGCAGATCAGCTCCTTTGTTAATCAGTGTACCTTGACGTGTAATTTCAGATGTTCCCTTATGCTTCTATAAAAGCCCACACATCGATAGTTCATCAGGCTGAGCTACATCATTTAAGAGCTGCTGATTAAATATTACACTTAAGCCCACATGTCTATTGAGTACCTGTGTTTGAGTCTCAAATGGTGTTTGTTCCAGTTTTGAAGTCTTCTCATACCTTATGTTCTCTGGTTTTTCTAGGGCTTTGCAGCTACAGAAGGTCCACTAGGAAGCTGCATCCTTGCACTGAGTGAGCCATGCAACGAAGCTACTGCTGGCATTCTATCACGCACAGCCAGGATTCGTGCCTCTCTTCGACTTTTTATGAACAAATTGCATTTGTAAGCATGTTCTAATTTATTTTGAAATGAACCACTTTTTGAACTGAGATGCAGCTATTAAGTTCAGTAAAATTAGAAAGAACACTTCACACCCATGAAGAACTTCTGAAGCACGGTTAGTTGTTTAACTCCTTTCTCTGTCTCCTACCCTCAATTAAATACCAGCCATATCACAAGTTGACCTCCCACCCTTTGGAAATCCATGCTAACTCTCCTTGATCAGCTCTTACTTGTCCGTATGCCCACTGCAAGGTCTCACAAACACATGACAAATTAATTGGTTGCTACTGATCCCATGATACAAGTCAAAGAAGACCAGAGAAGACATTTCAATGTCCTGGAAAATACTTATCCCTCAACCAAAACCACGAAAGCAGATTATCTGGTCATTGTTGTATGTGGAACCTTGCCGTGCACATATTAACCATTGTTTTCCTATGGTATAGCAGTAACTTCACTAAAAGATATATTGATAAAGTGGGATGAAGTAATCTGGGAGGTGGCTTGTTGGGAGTATAAGCAACGGTGTAGTAGACCTGTTTGGTCAAATGGTTTGTTCTTGTGCTGTAAATTCTGTGTAAAAGTACTCTTTGAAATGCCCTGAGGTTAGGAAAGGTTCTTAAATTGCTCATCCTTCCTTTCTTGTACTTACTTTAGTATGATTTCATGAAGATAATGAGTCACAATGATGAACAATTCAAGTTTCTTGGTTTACTGATGGTAGAAAAATTAAAAATTAGAATTCAAATTCACTCTAGGTCATTTCAACAGCGAGAAGCAGATGCTACATGTTACTTTTTGGAAAAACATTTTGCATTAAAATCAAGCCTTTAGCATTCTTTGCCGGAGTATCATTATCAATGCTATTTTTTAAATATATAACCTGCAACATGTCTAACTATAGGAAGTTCCTTGTTTGGAAGAGCTGTGATGGTTATTGATCTCCCAACATGCTGCATGATTGAGTTATAAGATGTAGGTTAGCACAAAAGTTACACGTTGACTTCCCAATCTCATGAGGCTACCTGAGAGACGTTCCATTATTTGGGCAAATGCTTCCCCACAAGACAAGTGGACCTTCAAAACACTTCCAAATAACCATCTGTGGGGCTGCATTGGTTGTAAAATTCTAGGAACAAATGACCTGCCAGGCTTCTCTACTGGTAAATACAGGTAGGGGTAAAATTCCCCATTGTTTCTCATTAATAGATACTGACCTTTGTTCTGTCAGCAGATAGAATTACATGGAATGTACAGCACAGAAACAACCCAACTTGATCAACTGGTGTTTATGCTCCACACACGCTCCTTTCCATCTGACTTCATCAAACCCTATCAATCTGGAATTAAACATTTCAGAGTTTATTTGTAGGAAAAACAAATGAGGATAATTTATTCCTCCCTTGAAGGTTTTTTAATAATAGTTGAGGTAATGGTAGAAAAAATTTAAATTCGTACACCAATTTTAAATTAACTTGAAAAGTTTGATCTCTGAAAAAGAAATGTGATATAAAAATAAGATTAAAAGGTACCTGCTGGTGCACCAATTCTTTGTTGAATTACACATAGAAATCTAATAATAAACCTGTGAGAAGCAATGGAAGTAAAATGATAGAACTCCCACTGCAATGATCAAACGACAGTATCGTACAGGGTTAAGGACACAACTCATCTCAAAGAATAATTGGATCTTTTCCATAGCCATTAAAATAAATTTATTGGACTGGGAATATTTGATGTAATGCAAATCTCTAGCCAGATATGATTTGCAGTATTAGTTTACCCTCCATCAATTTATTACAGAAATGGAATTATATTGTAGAGACGTTAACTTCTGTGTTAACAGTGTGTCAGTTAAATGGCTGAAATTCTGATATTTAATTTATTCTACATTCCAAATATCTTACAGATACCATTATTATAGCACCAGATTGAATATGAGGAGAGTCACCCTTTAATACATTTTTTGGGAGCACATGTTTTGTGCACTCCTGTAGGAACACTTCGGACATGAACCATTTGTGCAAATTAGCCATTAATTTTCTTTTGGGGGAGGAGAAAAATTGAGGCCATTATAAAATTGTGTCAGTCTTGACCACAGATCAACCCCCAACTGATAGCTTCTCATGGACATTAGTTCATTTGATCTGTGTCAGCTTGTATGAACATGACTGATGATCAGTAGTCACCAGTCTAACCTGGCTTTTTTGTTTTAGTGCAGCACTGTCACAATTTGAGGCCAGCTACAAAGGGAAGTAAGGGAGCTTGATTTAATTCATTACCTTTGTTAGGCCAAGACAAAAATAGTGTTCTGGTACCAGATCCACCTTGTTATACATCCTGTAATTATACTAATTTTAACATTTGTCTGTTTCTCAATCAAAGTCTAACTAATCCTTTCAAAAGGACTTTGCACTCAGGTGACCAATTGTCTGTTGCAAAAGTGGAGTTTCCTGGAGCTGTAGCTCTTCCTGTTATTTCACAATAAAATGTTCACTGGCATTTCTGTTCCTGAAATTGAGACCCTGAGCTTGGAACCTAAATTCTCATTCCATGTAAGGGAATATTTCTTCACCCCTTTCTCTTTCATTTGTAGAATCCTCAGGTAAAGGCCACCAGGGTAACTGTCATAGCCCCACACTGGCCCCCATGCAGGACCTTCGGTCACAGCTAGATGGCTGCATTTGCTACTAACCTCTCCTTGACTGCTTTGCTGTTGAATAGATGAGAAACCAGGGGATTACTGTTCAAAGTGGCAGAGAATGATGATGGCAACCAGAACTCTTTGAAGCATATTTTTAATGCCCTTCTCAAGTATTTATTCAATTCCCTTTTGAGCATTACTATTGAATATTTTTCCATTGCCCTTTCAGGCAGTGCATTATAGGTCTCAACAATTTTTTATGTAAGAAAATAAATGTTTCCTCGTGCTACCTCTGGGTCTTTTGACAATCACCTTAAATCTGTGCCCCCTGGTTAATGGCCCTTCTGCCAATGGAAATAGTTTCCCCTTATTTACTCCCAAACCTGTTCATGCCTTTGAGCACCTCTATCAAATCTTCTCTTGATCTTAAACAAAAACAGAATTACCTGGAAAAACTCAGCAGGTCTGGCAGCATCGGCGGAGAAGAAAAGAGTTGACGTTTCGAGTCCTCATGACCCTTCGACAGAACTTGAGTTCGAGTCCAAGAAAGAGTTGAAATATAAGCTGGTTTAAGGTGTGTGTGTGGGGGGCGGAGAGATAGAGAGAGAGAGAAGTGGAGGGGGGGGTGTGGTTGTAGGGACAAACAAGCAGTGATAGAAGCAGATCATCAAAAGATGTCAACGACAATAGTACAATAGAACACATAGGTGTTAAAGTTAAAGTTGGTGATATTATCTAAACGAATGTGCTAATTAAGAATGGATGGTAGGGCACTCAAGGTATAGCTCTAGTGGCGTTTTTTTTTAAAATGGAAATAGGTGGGAAAAGGAAAATCTTTATAATTTATTGGAAAAAAAAGAAGGGGGAAACAGAAAGGGGGTGGGGATGGGGGAGAGAGCTCACGACCTAAAGTTGTTGAATTCAATATTCAGTCCGGAAGGCTGTAAAGTCCCTAGTCGGAAGATGAGGTGTTGTTCCTCCAGTTTGCGTTGAGCTTCACTGGAACAATGCAGCAAGCCAAGGACAGACATGTGGGCAAGAGAGCAGGGTGGAGTGTTAAAATGCCATTTTAACACTCCACCCTGCTCTCTTGCCCACATGTCTGTCCTTGGCTTGCTGCATTGTTCCAGTGAAGCTCAACGCAAACTGGAGGAACAACACCTCATCTTCCGACTAGGGACTTTACAGCCTTCCGGACTGAATATTGAATTCAACAACTTTAGGTCGTGAGCTCCCTCCCCCATCCCCACCCCCTTTCTGTTTCCCCCTTCTTTTTTTTCCAATAAATTATAAAGATTTTCCTTTTCCCACCTATTTCCATTATATAAAAAAAAACCCCACTAGAGCTATACCTTGAGTGCCCTACCATCCATTCTTAATTAGCACATTCGTTTAGATAATATCACCAACTTTAACTTTAACACCTGTGTGTTCTATTGTACTATTGTCGTTGACATCTTTTGATGATCTGCTTCTATCACTGCTTGTTTGTCTCTACAACCACACCCCCCCCTCCACCTCTCTCTCTCTCTCTATCTCTATCTCTCCGCCCCCCACACACACACACCTTAAACCAGCTTATATTTCAACTCTGTCTTGGAATCGAACTCAAGTTCTGTCGAAGGGTCATGAGGACTCGAAACGTCAACTCTTTTCTTCTCCGCCGATGCTGCCAGACCTGCTGAGTTTTTCCAGGTAATTCTGTTTTTGTTTTGGATTTCCAGCATCCGCAGTTTTTTTGTTTTTATTTCTTCTCTTGATCTTCTCTGCTCTAAGGAGAAAAACTCCACCTTCTCCAATCTCTCCACATAATTGAAGTCCTTCATCCCTGATACTATTCTGTTAAATTTCTGTACTTTCTCTAGGCCTTGATGTCCTTCCTAAAGTGTGCACAGAATTGAACAGCTACTCTAAGATCTAACCAGTAATTTATAAAGATTTAGCATAACGTTTTTGCTTTTTACTCTAGCCCACTATTTATAAAGCCAAGGATCCCATGTTTTTTTAAACAGTCATCTCAACTTGTCCTGCCAACTTCAAAGATTAATGTATGCACACTCCTGAGTTCTGTTTCTGTGCCCCCTTTAGAATTGTATGAATTAGTATGTATTGCGCCTCCTAATTCTTCCTACCAAAATGTATCACTTCACACTTTTTTTAAAAAAAAGAAAATCTCTTTTAGCATTGTACCTCTGGTATGATGGCTTGTCAACAACCAATTCCGACAAGTACAACGCATGATTGAGTGACTTGCTGCATTTGGCGCAGTAAACACAACATCTTTAGCTGTCCAAAATCACCTCCAGCCACCTTGGCTCATTTTGTTGCTGTGATGATCCATCATCTGTGTGGATCCTTTTCATAACGTGTGCTTTTAAGGGTTCTTTTTCCTTAGACATGATGGAGCCAAATTCGTATCAGGTTTTGTTTATTGTATCAATTTTAATTACACTTCCTATATTCAGCAGTGTTCTCTGTTGTATAACAAACCTTGTATTTGATCATATGCCTCCTTTGTTGCTCTCATTTTAACTCTATCTTTAGTCATCCAGGGAGCTCTAGCTTTGGATGTCTTTCCTTTCCCCTCATGATCATTTGCCCCCCTATCTGATTCCTCCAATTTCTCTAGTGCTATTTGTGTCTCCCAGTCCTATGTGTTTCTCCTTTCTAATGTTTCATGCTGGTGCCCATTATCCTGCCAAATTAGTTTAAATCCTCTCCTACTGTACAAGTTGAGCTTTCTGTCAGGATATTGGTGCCAGAACTGTTCAGCTGGTCCTGGTCCAAATGCCCCAGGAAACTAAAGTCTGCCCTCTGAAGTCTTTTCTCCTGCACCATTTCCCCAGCCACACACTAACCCATCTTATTCTGCCGTTCCTATACGCACTCGTGTATGGCACTGGGAACAATTCAGAGTTTGCTACCTTGAGTTTCTACTCTTCAATTTCCTTCTGAAACTCTGGCTGCAGAATCCTAATCCTTTTCATTCTGATGTCATTGATTACTGTGTATTCACCTTCTCCCTGTAGAATGTTCTGCACCATCTCAGTGAAGCCCTTTACTCTGACACCAGGGAGCAACATACCATGCAGGACTTAAGCTGGTGTTTACAGCAAGATCTGTCTATCCCCTTGTGTGTCAAATCCCCCATGAGGCACAGTATTTCTACATTTTGTTGTGCTGCTCTATGCATCCATTTGCCTCAAATTGCTATGGATATTCTTTAGACTGCAGTATCCTGAGGTGTTGTCACCTTCACCAAAAGTGTTGAAAACCAGTTTGAAATGGTCACACTCTTATAGGCTTCCTTTACTGTCTGCCTTTTCCCAACCTGCTGGATAGTCACCCGCTTGCTAGTGTCCTGAACGCTCTGTTGCAGCATAGCCATCTCTTGAACCATGCACAGAAGTAAATATTCTACCTCCCGAGTTCAGAAACCTTGAGCTCCAGTTTAAGCAACTAGAAACACATATCCTAGGTGGTTATCGGGGAAACACGAAGTGTTCTGATGTGGGACGAGAATTATGGGTAATGGCCCTTAGCTGCCTCGTAATTTTAAGCTCAAAGTTGTATAGTAAAAATGTGTGTATAATATATATCGTTTTAGTTTCATATTCTCCATTATTTATTATTCAATTATTTATATATATATCAAATTTTTATTTAATATAATTCTGATCCCTCTAATGTTGCTGTACTCAATTTTTACTTTATCCCTTTAGATTTAATTACTCTGATTATTTATATATTTACTGTTACCCCTTGATTTAAAGCATTAAACGCCACCTTCCTTCTCTGCACCAAAGTCTTGTGCTGTTGATCCAGACTGCCTTAATTGGCATGAACATAGGACTGTATTTTGGATTCCTATTCAAATTCTCTCTGAAATGCCAGTTTTCTCACGAAATTACCTTTCATTCTGCATCACTCCATTGTGATTGCAAAAAAGGATTTACATTGTAATGCAGATAAATCAAAACCTCTTTTTAAATTCTGTAAATAATTTATATTTTAGAAGCCCCTTGAGTAGATAAACCTATACCAAAACAGCAGGATGTGACTTGGTTATCTTTACATTGTTATCAAGCAGATAAATAAACATGTCCTTCAATTAAGAATAGTGCTGCTTCTTGGGGCGATCATAAACAGTTTTATTTGTATTCATGAACAAAGCAAGATATGTAGTTTTTGGGCACATGAGCCTTAAGAAAAAGCATCTATCACCTTCTTCTCATATAATAGACCATAATCTGTCAATTTGGTCCACTGAGTATATTTATTCTGATGGACTGCATGAAATAACCTTGATTTATTCCATATCCAGAACTCTGTGAGTAACTGTTGTCAACATCCAAGCAGGGAAAAACACTAACTAATCACCACCTATTTTCAATCCTTGGAGGAATTGAATGAAAAATTGTAGGATTTCAGTCTAGAATGCTTCAGAACTCACCTATTCCATTCTAAATAAGGTGCCATTAATTTTCTGACAAAAGTATTAAAATTTTGTATTTGTTTTTGCTTCACAAGATGATCATTATGGCTCAGATTTTGCAGTAGGAACAACATTGAGGCTAACAGCACACTTAGGTATTAATGAATAAATTGGACAGCAACTTCTGACCCCCACACATGTACAGTTAAATGCTTCCTGATGTCAGTTGCTGTCTGAGTTGGCCTGCTCCTTTAGAAGCTTTGCTGTACCGATATCTTGCCGAGAAACCCTGCATTGAAATACATGGAACGGGTGTAGAATCTCATTCCTTAAAACCTCCTTGGAGGTTTTAAAAGATTTAATAGTTTTTTCTTTTGTTTTATGTTTCCATCTGTTCTCTTTTAATCCCATCTTTCTTCCCTCACTTTATTTTGCTTTCTGTGCATAGTTTGATATTGAATTAACTATTCTAAGTGACACTTTCTGGTTTAGATTCAGTGCGTCTCTGTAAAGATTATTTAATCTGATTACTTGGTTAAATAGACATGCCATTGCTTACCTGATTTACACAGATCCAGATGGCCTGTAGAGGGTGCAATACTGTTTTGCTTTTAATAACTGCAAGTTCCAGTGTGTGAAAAAAAACCCACAAAGTCTGGACAACTGTAATTGTAATGACTGGCTTGTGCCATTCGCTGACTGCAAAATTCGAGCCATACCTTGAAGGCATTCTTTAAGTGTGCCATGATCCATATAACAAATAGCTGCTAGCTTGTTCGTTCTTTTCTTGTAGTAAACTTATCAAGGTTACTGCTTTCTCGATAAATGTTACCAAGAGAGAGAAATATCTAGATTTATACTAAATGTGATAGTGTTTGCTTCTCTGGGCAAAAGGTATTTGAGGATATATTCATAAGATCTATGATATATATAAAAGGGGGAGCATTTCTAGAATTTTGGAGTGGTATCAAAAACATCTTCATGGGAGTGGAATTTTTCTCTGGGTTCAATCTATTGCGGAATGGAGGATGACCTGCTTAAAGAAGTTTGACCCTACAAGGCAAGATAATCTTGACTAGTTTTTGCAGTTGTTCTGCTAGCCATGAGCAGCTTTTTTAATAATATAGCCTTACTGCTTTTGTATCAGAAGAACCATTTAATTGTTCTAATTTTGTTCAATAGAGTGCGCTCTATAGCTCTTGCACACTTGATGCCGTACCTGGTAAATGAAGAAGGTGCCTCCAATAAACAGCCTGTGTTACAAGGAAATATATTGAATGGTGTGTCTGATTTGTATATATTGGATAAATCTATTGATTTGCAATTAGAAGACTCTGGCAAATCTTTTTTTAAGGTGAGAATCCGTCAATTTTGTTTCTTCTTCCAACTCTATAGGATACGTAAAGTATCTATTTGTGTCTGTGTTGACATTCTGTGTAGAATCTATTTGTTTGTATGCAGTTAAATATGTAATTAGACATTATTTTATTAGAATAATTTTAATTTCCAAAAATATAACAATATGAAGCTAAAGGTAGAAGAAAAGTGAGAGACGTTATTAATTATAGCATATACACCGATGTGAAAAGCCATTCAGCTCATTGCTTCTCCTTCACATAGGAAGACAATACAATCTTTCTCCATTATTCTTTCCAAACGCTTCTTAAATAATTTGAAAGCTCGTGATCACTGCTTGGGTTCAGTTCTAAATTTGCTTTTCTCTTGTTTGGACCTGGGATCCCTTGTCCTTCTGTCATAGTTTAACTTAAATTGTTCTGAATACTGATTTCCTACATTGTTTATTACCTAATATACACTTATAAGATCAACTCTTTATTACATTTAAAGCTGAAAAGCAAATAAGATTCCCTAGCCTTTGGGATTGGTTTCAAGGCTTCTCTCCACCACATTAATGGTAGTAAATTCCTCCCCTATGTGTTGGTTACGAGGCAGTTGATCTGACAACCATTTGCGTTGTTATGCACAACTTCCTCCAACTTGGTTTTGGCAAAGCAAATCAACATCTTGTTGAATGATGGTCCAGAGTGTTTGAATATATTAAGTAGGTACAAATGGTAAATAATAGCTAAGCTAATGGCACTTACCATTATATCTAAGTAAATGGTACAGCAATTTCAGGCAAGGAACAGATGCATGGTTCAGTATGAATATCCAGAAGATGTTCTGAGTTTCGCCACGTAGAGCATCTTTGCAAACAGCACATCTACGTTTCGCCTCTTTGTTTTTAGGAACTTGCTGTATTTGACTATTAATTGCCCATTTAAACTTGGTGTAGAAAGTTAATTCCGATCATTACAGTGCAAGTCCATTTTTTAAAATGTGTTAAGTATTAATGGCTGCCAATTAGCCTCTCTGGCACAGAAAATTAACCATAATTATGGAGTTTCATTCCTTCTATGTTTTTCATTTTTTAGGGAGAAAAATAATAAATATTTAGTATCGTTACTTTTCCTTTGTTTCTTCTCTCTCCAATCCATTCTCTCTTTTCCTGCCCTTATTTGTCTTTTTGCACCTGATTTGACTTGAATTCACCCCCTCTACTTCACCTTCTTTCTCTGTCTTCCTTGCATTTATTCCCAAATCATTAAGTCTCATTGGTTAAGTAAATGGCTTGTTCTTTCAGGTCCTAAATACCTTTGTTTCCCTCACTATGTTGTTATCAGCTTGCACTTTCAACAATATTGCAGGAAAAAGCTTCTTTGGCTGAAGGCCGCAGGGGCAAGTCAGCAGCAGATGCTGTTCAACGCTCTGCTACAGCAAATTCTGGCCAAATATGTCTAGAGCTCTTTCAGCTAACCTCTTAACTAGACTATTGATGACATTCATTTTCTTCGTGCTACATGCAATACCTTACGCCTGTCCATGTTAAATTTCATTTGCCATTATACTTCATGCTCGCGTACTTATTCGACTTGTTTCGTTATTCCTGGGGTACTGCCTCAGATTCTGCTGCCCCATTTAGATTGACATTGTCTGTGAATTTGATCAGCTTACATTGAGTTTCTAAATCCTATTTATTGATGTAAATATAAACTGTAGGTGTTCTGGTAATGATTCTAGGGACAGTCCAGTCGCCTAAAAACATATAGAATCACAGAACTACATAAAACTTTGTAGCATTGAAGCAGACTGTTTGGCCCAACTACTCTGCCAATCTTTTACCCTATCAATATCTTTTTCGATCCCTTTCCTCTCATGTACTTATCTAACTTAAATGCAACAATGTTATTTGCCTCACCCAGTGTATTTAGCAACGAGTTGCACACTCTTACCACACTCTGGGTAAAATAAAATCCACCTCCAGTTGCATAAATGAGGGCAGGAGATTGGTATGGGAAAGGGAGACCCTGGTCACCAAGCATCATTTCACCATTTTGCAGAATGTTATTTACACTCCAGAGTACTGTTTCCTGCATTCTAGATTGCAAAGAATTAAAGGTGCTTTAAATCCATATACACTGCTTCATGAATTATTTTAAAACCCACTGAATTTAAACTTTAGTATCTTTATTGTTTAGTGATACAATAATATGTTAAAGGGCTGTGCTGATAATTACTGTTATAGTATTAGATTATGAAACTGGGTAGGACCCCTCCTGTGCATGATTATTCCAACTTTTTCATGTGCAGCCCTGCATGTGCCAAATTTAAACATATGATTCAATGAATTATTCTATAAGGATAATATTCTATTGTTCTTTATGCCATAGGATGATAATGTTTGCAAAGTGTATGAAATCCTGATTTCTGAGACTGTTGACCTGGCTCTTCGGAAATCTGCAGCAGAGCAACTTGCTATTATGGCACAAGGTAAGCGCTTCTCATGCAGTGCTGTCCATAATTTTTCAAATGTGGAATGAGTGATGGCGGATCAGGCTGAATATTATGTTATATTGCACATGAGTAGCATTTTTCTTTCTACTTTAAGGATCTGTTAGCAAAGACTGCAATAATGAGCGTTGCACAACATTAAAAATTGATGGCACCTGCCCTTCCCCTCTACATGGCAGATTAATAGTTTCAGTTGTGCTGTGATAAGCAAGCATTAAATGCAAGACAACCCTTTCCACAGAAGGGAGGGGAACTGACAGCATCCCAAGCAGGTGCCTGCTAACATATCTGGCAAAATGTCACCTATGCACATGTGCAGCCATGCATGAGGCAGGACACAGTAGAAACATTTAAAGCAAGAAAGTAATAAGCATAATTTAAAAGGAGGAAGAGGAAAGGAGAAGAGATTCTATTAAGGTATGAAAACAGCAGCTGCACCAACTCTGCATCTGCTCTTTTTTTTCTTTTCTGGACCCAGACTCAGCCGTGCAGACCAAGATGATCCTGAGTTTTATTCCCAATCTGTGTTGACTTACCTGATCACAGCCCATGCAGAGTATTAAGAATTACAATTAGCCTCGGAGCACTTGAGTTAACTAAGGGAAAATTGATTCACGGTTACTGCCCCTGACTGCTATCAGTGACTAGTGATTGATGGGTGCCTGTATGAGCTTCCTTTGGGGTTAGTTTTGGGATGGTGACCCATGGTTAAATAACTTGTTAATAGCCACCGTGGAGGCTTGTGCAGGAAGAATGGCCACTCACGTACAACATAACATGGTGTCTAGAGCTGTACCCCACCGAGGAGTTAATTGCTTTCGGGAAGGAAGCAGAGAAGATTGTGTTTTTTTTAAAACAATTAGATTAATTTCTTTTTGCTACTTTTAATTTAATAGCTTGTGCCTCCTAGACACAATTGTAACAAACTGTCAGATATGGATTATCATTAAACAGCAGCAAAACAATATGCATGATAATATCAAAGAAAAGGATTGACCCTAGATGCAAAATAATAGTGGAATCGAAAGAAATAAAACAAGTAGAATCATTTTCTTATCTGGGTTGCTTAATAAAACCTGAGAAAAATGATCAAGACATCAGGAAACATACTAACGCTTGCAGAACAAACCTTCACATAAAAGTCAGACCTCTTTACAAATAAGAATATGTCTATGGAAAGCATAATGAGATAATTGGCTACAGTGTGTACTGTTTACCAGATGCACTGCAGAAATGCCCAAGTTTTTTTCCTAAATTGGCAACCACTACCACCTAGAAGGACAAGGCCTGCAGATGCGTGGGAGCACGACTACCTTCAACTTCCCCTCAAGTCACACGCCATCTTGATTTGGACACATATTATCATTGCTGCTTCATCACTGGGTCTAAAGCCTGGAACTTGCTACTTAACAGCAGCAAGGGAGTACATTCACTATGCATACAGCAGTAGTGCAAGACCACTGCTACTTTCTCGAGCAGTAAAGGATTGGCAATAAACCATGGTCTTGTGTAGCAATGCCTACATCCTAGGAATGAATAAAAAAGTTTACAGCTTTTGTAGATGTTATGTTTAAAATTAGTATTCATGAACTCATAGAATGATTCAGCACAGAAGGAAGCCTTTTGATCCATAGTGCCCTTGCCTGCTCTTTGTAGAGCTATCTAATTAGTTCCTCTCCCCTGATCTTTCCCCTTTATCCTTTAAATTATTACCTTTCCAGTATTTATCCAATTCTCTTTCGAATATTACTTTTGAATCTGCTTTCGCTATCCTTTCAGGTAACGCATTCCCAATCACAGCTTGCGGTATAAAAAAAAAATTCCTTATTTGTTTCTTATTTACAGATGCCAAAATCCATGCAGTGTTGAAAAACCAGGGGATAGTAGAAAAGATCATTTCATTTACACATGAAAGTGTGTATAAAAATGGAAAGGTATGTAAAACGCTTTACAATCATAGTTTGTGGTAATTGCCAATGTGATTGCAAAGTTGATGCTTTGTGAAAGGTTTTATATAAAGGCTTTTTAAAATGTCTTTAACTTTCTAATTTTCTGTAATTATTTTCAAGTCTGAAAAAAAACTTGAATTCTGCTTTTGGCTTGTATCCATTTTAAAAGCTTGAATTTTATTTGTTAATCTGTAACTCATCATAAAATCAAAAGTTTTTGTGTGGTGTGAGTGAGCCAGAAAACTGCATTGAGCTACCACCAGAAATGTTTTATTTATTCTTGGGATGTGAGTGTCACTTGGCATGACTGACATTTATTTCTCGTCTTTAGTTATCTTGAGTTTGACACTACTGAGTGGTTTGTTAGGCAAATAAAGAGTCAAGTATGTTGGTGTGGAACTAAAGTCACATGTAGCTCAGTCGGTTAAGAATGGCTAGTTTCCCTTAAGGACATTAGTGAACCAGTTGGATTTTCTTCAACAATCCACAGCTTTTGGGCACTTTTATTGATATCTAATTTTTAGTTCCAAATTTTTAAAACTGAATTCAAATATTGAAATTGACATGGTGGAATTTGGGTAATTAGGGATGGGCAGTAAATGCTGATCTTGCTAGTGACATCGCATGACCAAATGATATTTGAAAAAAAACAGCAATTCAACACAAGTTATCTGGATCACTTGTCCAGTAACATAACTGCACTACTGTGCCCCAGTAAATGTTAAGAAAGGATAATCCCAATTCCTTAATTTTGAAAATGTTTGAAATATCAAGCATGACTGAATTTGCTTAAATTGATAAATCGGCAAAAATATTCCCATTGTCTACAAATTAATGATAAAAGGACAAATGCTTAACAGATTCACAACATTATCAGTTTATTTTAAATATAGTAGTCTCACCGTTTGCAGGATTACATTCCCGTGAAACCAAGCAAACAGTGAAATCATGAACTATGAACATACTTTACAATGGGAGTCAATTAGATAGGTTCCAGCTGTCCTAAAATTTGACATGCATAAAAGACCAAATACAATAATAACTATATTTTTAATAATTTTAAGAGAAGTTTACTGAGGAAGTTGTTTAATAGAACGAGAACGATGTAAAATTTGTCACACTTAGAGTACACCGAGAGTAGAGGTGGACTGATCAGGAATTAAATTGCAGCAACAAGGAACAACCACATGCAAACAACAGCAGACACCGCACGTGCACTTTCTACTGCAGGAAATGTGTTAGAACACCACCCTTTAACTTAATTTAGATGTTTTTTCTTCTCTTTGGCATTTTCTAAAGTTGGCTTTTTATTATTAAAACCGCTGATAAGCGAACATTTAGGCTGAGATGGGCGATCTGGTATACAAAAACTTGTGCGCGGTTAAGCAAATTCATGAAACAAGGCAGTCATGAATGGCGAGGCTTTACTGTACAAAGGAATGTTGTACAAACATGCTGAGTGCTTTTTCTACTAAAATTGCTAGCAATTATTCCAAGTTTCATACTTCAGAGGATTTCCATCAATCTCTCCTGCAATAATGCAATGCCAAATAGTAGTGTGAGCCTACAATATATCAAGTATTCAAGGTAGTGTTTTCAGTTGGATCAAATAAATCAGAAGATGTCTTAGTTCTTCGTTCCACAAGTTGGAAAGTTGGGCACATTCTGTCTAATTCAGTTACCTCTCATTATTTTGTCCATTTTTAAAATGAATTTTTGATGGTGCTCATATTTTGTCATTCGATATAAGTTGTTACTGTATTTCTTACTCTGTTCTGGTATTCTGTTAACATTAGGTACCTCAACGTTCTATTTAGGGATGCGAGATTGACTCCAATAATCTGTTTCAGCTGTCAGTGGCTAGAATGTTGTGCACAGAAACAAATGCTGGCAAACTATTGAGTATTTTAAGAGCACTTGAAATAACTGATTTTTTGCTGTTTGTCTTCACTTAAAACCATGTTGATCTTTTTATATCATTTGTATTGAGTGGAATAAAAGCTCATTTGCATGGGTTAAATGATGCAAGCCTGGTGATTAAGCTTCTGAGTCAATTCAGTAGTTGAGTTCTGATTAGATGCCTTAATCTGTTGGCAGAGTTTCTTGTCTACTTGTGATGAGTGATGCATGGAAAATGGTAAATTAATGGCATTTCTTCTAAAACTAGTTGAAAATAACTGCTCAGGATTCCTTCTGCATTGTTCTTTACATTTACTAGAGCTATAAACTAAGTCACTTAACTGATGGTTAAAATGTGAATATATATTCTCAATGAACAATGTTTGTATATATTTTTTTGTTGACTAGAGTATGCAGTGCTTGGTGTTACCATGTCTTGCTGTTTTAAGAAAGCTGGTTTACTTGGATCCAACCCTGCGCCACAGCCTAGCTCAGCAGTCCTCTTTCCTGCTTTCCCTCTTCAGAGGTGAGATTCCTGAACTTAGATATTACAATACATTATATTCTTCAACTGAAATTTTCTGTTGGTGAGCACTCAACCTAAATCACTAAAGGTGAGAGAGTTTAGGTAATTTTTTAGCTCAGCCTATTCTCTTCAGCTTCGCATCTGGTTTAAGATTTGTTCTTATGTGCTATACCATTTCTCATTGCTTTCCATACTAAGTTGAGGACTACTGTGCTCTCTTGTACTATGTTGTCATCTTGCTATTTCTCTTCTTTGTCCCTGCTTTTTTCCTTCTGTCTCTTATTTCTCCTTATCTTCACTTCTCCCTCTGTCCTATTCCACTTTTTTTTTCTATCCTTTCTGTGGGAACTGGTGAGAAGAGGAGCCAGGGAAGGCTGCAACTAAGTCACATTTTCTGCAGGCAGCTGCAAGGAAAATGAAACCTGTATCCCTCAGTGACTTCCTTCCTTCCTCACCCTTATTGCTTGTTCTTTCCCTACTCTTTTGATTTCCCACTATACCTTCTCATTCCCATGGTTATCGCCACTCTCACTTTATTGCCATCTCTACCTTTTGCCCTCCAAACTACTCACTCAACCCTTGTATCCTCTCCCTCAGTCTGTTGCAAAAAAAGTCATTTGATTCTTCACACTTCATCCACTGTCCTCGCTCTCAAAGAGGAGCAATAGTGTATTTACAGCATTACAAGTTCCCATGGCGAGTTTCTATTATGTGTGGACATAGGAATTTATAATGGAAGATTTTGTAAGGAAGTGTTTGTTTGTCTGATGGATATATCATCTCCCATGGCGCTGCTTATATGTCTTTTGGGATTGGAAGCAGATTGTGTTCAATTGTTAAGGCAGACCTGTGTAAAACATGGCCCGGCTCTGTAAGACATTGCTCAGATACTCCTTGTTGGGGCGTTTCACATCCGGAGGTGGTTTGTTGAGTGAACTTTTGTAGGCTGGCAGGTTATTGGTAATTCCTTGCTCTTGTGCTTGGGGAAGAGTCTTTAAATATTTGGGGAAGAAACAGAGGATGACTTGCTTTTTTAAATATAATTTTGACACTTTGAACTATGATGGGCTTGCACACTCAATGCCAGATTTATGAAATGTGCCTTTTTAAGTTTCATTGAAAATCATCATCCTAAGCCTGTAATGAATTTAAGACTAATCTGAAAGTGGATCCAGAGCTGCCTGCCCTTTGAGGAAGGAAGGGGGAAGAAGCACATTACTCATGCACAATCATTCAGCAGAGGGTCCTGAATGAAAGAAATACTAGAAAATTTCTGACCTAATAGCTTAAGCACTGGAAATAGTAAACTTTCATACATTTTTGTTTCATTTTATTTACTGTCAGTACAGATTTTATTATATCTGAATGTGTTTTTGTTAGATGCCTTTTTATTAATGAAAATAGAAAGTACTGTAATTAGTTATATCCCAGATTTTATAAATAGGTTCCGAATCATAGGTACCTTCAGAAAGAAAAGTGTGATACTTTTCTTGAACATGTAGTACCTCAAGTTCGGGCAGTGGTCAGGGTCTGCAGGGTATGATTGCAAGTGAGGCAGGTAGAGGGATCCTGTGTTCAGGAACAGAGGATCCTCAGTTCTTGACCTTATCCAACAGGTACGAGGTACTCGCTCCCTTTATGGATAAGGAACGGGGCTGTAGGGAGGATGAGCCAGCTGACCGTGGCACAGGAGGACATTCAAGAGGGGTGAGCAAAAAGACAAGTGGTAGTTGTAGGGGATTCTATAATTAGGGGAATTGATAGCATCCTTTGTAAGCAGGATCGAGAGTCCCGCTTGGTATGTTGCCTGCCCGGTGCCAGGGTGAGGGACATCTCTGACCGGTTTGAAAGGATATTGGAGAGGGAGGGGGAGGATCCAGTTGTTGTAGTCCACATCGGGACAAATAACATAGGTAAGACTAGGAAAGTGGACCTGCTTGGGGATTATAGGAACTAGGAACTAAATTAAAGAACAGGTCCCCAAGGATTATAATCTCCGGATTACTACCCGAGCTGCATGCAATTGTTATAGGGACACGAGAATAAGGGAATTAAGCACGTGGCTAAAGGAATGGTGCGGGAAAGAGGGGTTCCATTTCGTGGGGCTATGGCATCAGTATTGGAACAGGAGGGATCTGTACCGTTGGGATGGTCTCCACCTGAACAGATCTGGGACCAATGCTCTAGAGAAAAGGGTAAACAGGGTGGTCAACAGGACTTTAAACTAGAAAGTGGGGGGAGGGAATGGTAAAACTCCAAGAAGTATGACTAATGGAAAACAAAGCAGCAGGTTAGCGTGTGGGGTGGGGGGTGGATTCAACTTCTTGGAAAATTATGAAAAAACTGAAAAGAAAGGAGAGCCCAGGAGAGGCTATTAAAGTCCGCAGAACACAAAATAGGACAGAGTGTTTGGAAAGGGCTAGGAATCTAACTTCAAGCACATCAGAAAAAGGAACGACAATGAGCAAGGGTACGGGAAATACAGGACTGAAGGTGTTGTTTCTGAATGTACGCAGTATACGAAATAAGGTAAATGAGCTTGTGGCGCAGATTGAAATTGGCAGGTACGATGTGGTGGGCATCATGGAGACATGGCTGCAAGAGGATCAGGACTAGGAGCTAAATATCCAAGGCTATACATCCTATCAAAAAGATAGGCAGGTTGGCAGAGGGGGTGGGTTTGCTTTGTTAGTAAGAAATGAAATTAAGTCAATAGCAAGAAATGACGAAGGGTCAGATGTTGTAGAATTTGTGTCGGTAGAGTTGGGGAACCGCAAAGGTAAAAAAACCATAATGGGAGTTATGTACAGGCCTCCGAACAGTAATCAGGATGTGGGGCACAAGATACATAAGCAGATAGAAAAGGCGTGTAAGAAAGACAAGGTTACAGTGATCATGGGGGATTTCAATATGCAGGTAGACTGGGAAAATCAGGTTGGTAGTGGATCCCAAGAAAAGGAATTTGTAGAATGTCTGCGAGATGGCTTTTTGGAGCCCACTAGGGAACAGGCAATTCTAGATTTAGTGATATGTAATGTGGTAGATTTGATAAGGGAGCTTAAGGTGAAGGAATCCTTAGGAGGAAGTGACACTAATCCAACTAGCAACTATACTTCAGATTGAAAAAAATTGTCTTAGCGCTCCTAAACTTGACTGAATTCTGTTAGTTAACTTTTACCTTGGTTTCTTGTTTCATATAACATGATTTGCATTAGATTGTAAAATTATAATTGTGACATCACACACATCAAAATGCTTCATTAAGCCAGCAGAATGCATGATAGAATTTACCCTGCAATTTGAGAGGAAAAAGCTGGAATCAGATGTAACAGTATTACAGTTGAATAAAGGCAAGGAGGAGCTGGCCATAATTGACTGGGAGATGAGCCTAGCAGGAAAGACTGTGGAACAACAATGGCAGGAGTTTCTGGGAGTAATTTGGGAGACACAGCAAAAATTCATCCCTAGGAAGAAGAAACATACTAAAGGGAGGACGAGACAACCATGGCTGACAAGGGAAGTCAGGGACAGCATAAAAGCTAAAGAGAAAGCATACAATGTGGCAAAGAGCAGTGGGAAACCAGGGGATCTGGAAGCTTACAAAGACCAACTGAGGACAACTAAATAAGAAATAAAGAGGGAGAAGATTAAATATGAGGGTAAACTAGCCAGTAATATAAAAGAAGATTGCAAGAGTTTTTTAGATATATAAAGGGTAAGAGAGAGGCAAAAGTGGGAAAACTGAAAGGTCTGAAGGTGGATAAATCACCAGATGGATTACACCCCAGAGTTCTGAAGGAGATAGCTGAAGAGATAGTGGAGGCATTAGTGGTGATCTTTCAAGAATCACTTGAGTCAGAGAGGGTCCCAGAGGACTGGAAAATTGCTAATGTAATGTTTAAGAAGGGAGTGAGGCAAAAGACAGGAAATTACAGGCCGATTAGCCTGACCTCGGTCGTTGGTAAGATTTTAGAATCCATTATTAAGGATGAGATTTCAGAATACTTGGAAGTGCATGGTAAAATAGGGCAAAGTCAGCATGGTTTCATCAAGGGGAGGTCATGTCTGACAAATCTGTTAGAATTCTTTGAGGAGATAATGAGTAGGTTAGACAAAGGAGAGCCAATGGATGTTATCTAGTTGGACTTCCAGAAGGCCTTTGACAAGGTGCCGCACAGGAGGCTGCTCAGTAAGATAAGAGCCCATGGTGTTAGAGGCAAGGTACTAGCATGGATAGAAGATTGGCTGTCTGGCAGGAGGCAGAGAGTGGGCATAAGGGGGTCCTTCTCAGGATGGTGGCCGGTGACTAGTGGAGTTCCACAGGGGTCAGTGTTGGGACCACAACTTTTCACTTTATACATTAATGATCTACATGAAGGAACTGAGGGCATCCTGGCTAAGTTTGCAGATGATACAAAGATAGGTGGAGGGAAAGGTAGTATTGAGGAGGCGGGGAGGCTGCAGAAGCATTTGGACAGGTTAGGAGAATGGACGAAGAAGTGGCAGATGGAATACAACGTGGGGCAGTGTGAGGTCATGCACTGTGGTAAGAAGAATAGAGGCATAGACTATTTTCTAAATGGGCAGAGAATTCAGAAATCTGGAGTGCAAAGGACTTGGGAGTCCTAGTCCAGGATTCTCTTAAGGTTAACTTGCAGGTTGAGTCAGTAGCTAGGAAGGCAAATGAAATGTTGGCATTTATTTCGAGAGGACTAGAATATAAAGGCAGGGATGTGCTGCTGAGGCTTTATAAGGCTCCAGTCAGACCTCTTTTAGAATATTGTGAGCAATTTTGGGCCCCGTATCTCAGGAAGGATGTTCTGGCCCTAGAGAGGGTCCAGAGGAGATTCATGAGAACGATCCCAGGAATGAAAAGCTTAACATATGAGGAATGTTTGAGGACTCTGGGTCTATACTCGATGGAGTTTAGAAGGATGAGGGGGGATCTGATTGAAACTTACAGAATACTGATAGAGTGGACGTGGGGAAGATGTTTCCATTAGTAGGAGAGACTAGGACCCGAGTAAGACAGCCTCAGAGTAAAGGGAAGACCTTTTAAAACAGAGATGAGGAGAAACTTCTTTAGCCAGAGAGTGGTGAATCTATGGGATTCATTGCCTCAGAGGGCTGTGGAGGCCAGGTCATTTAGTGTACTTAAGACCGAGATAGATAGATTCTTGACTGGTGAGGGGATCAATGGTTACGGGGAGAATGGGGTTGAGAAACTTATCAGCCATGATTGAATGGCGGAATAGACTCGATGGGCTGAATGGCCTAATTTCTGCTCCTATGTCTTATGGTCTTATGGTGTAAGTAGTCATATGAGCACACCTTTTGTGACAATAATCCAACTAGCAATTATACTTCAGATTGAAAAAAGTTGTCTTAAAATTGACTGAATTCAGTTTGTTAACTTTTACCTTGGTTTCTTGGTTCCTATAACATGATTTGCATTAGATTGTAAAATTATAATTATGACATCACACACATCAAAATGCTTCATTAGGCCAGCAGAATGCATGTGAGAAATACCAGCAGTTAAGTTGAATTGGGACGATTACTATTTCAAAAGATAACCTTGCACCTTGTTTCATGTATGATGTTATTCCAGAAACTTGTAAATTATTTTTCTTGTCCATTCAGTATCCCTGGTTTTACAGAAAGACAAAGGCACTCTTGCTGAGGTAGCAGCTTTACTAACTCTACTGCTGTTTGATGAAGTAGCCAGGATAGATTCTTGGTAAGACAAAACAAGTTGTCAATTTCAATACTGAACCAGTAAAATTTCATAAAAGCAAAATACTGCTGATGCTGGAAATCTGAAACAAAAAAAATTAGCTGGAAAAACTCAGCAGGCCTGACAGCATCTGCAGAGAGGAATACAGTTAACGTTTCGAGTCCATATGACTCTTCATCAGAACAGTTCTGATGAAGAGTCATACGGACTCGAAACTTTAACTGTATTCCTCTTCGCAGATGCTGTCAGGCCTGCTGAGTTTTCCCAGCTATTTTTGTTTCTGTTTCAGTAAAATGTCATGTTTTGAACAATATAATATACACTCGTAATTTAAAGTGCTAATTTTAAAATGATTTTCTTAGTGTCGTACTTAAGAGAAAGACAAAGATGTTTAATATTTGAACTAATATTTATAAATTATCGGGTATTATTGTGTAAACCAGTGTATATTTGCTATCAATTTCAATTTAAACGACTGGGTTTGGTAAATGTCATGTCTAACTTTTTGCTTTATTTTAGTACTCTGGAGAGATTTTAATTAGTCTTTGACATTTTTTTGGCTCATTCAAATATTCATGGGTCAAATCTCCCTGGGCTATATTCTTAGACAGCTGAAAATGACAAATCACACAAGATGAAAATCCCCTTTGTTGTGCTGTAAGAAAATCAGTTAACATTTTATACTTTTTTGTTGTAAATTTTCATTCTTTTTGAAACTGACTATTAAAAGTAAAGCAAAACCTCCCTCACTCTTATTGGAACTTTTTTAAAAAAATTACTTACTGAAGGGTTGTGCAAATTAATAACATCTCTCATCTGCTATAAAGCAAGTATATGTGATACGGGTGGTAACTTCTGTATGAACTGAATTAGAGCTTTAATATAAAGGGTACATTCTGCTGTTGAAAATGACCATGTTTGTAGTCCAGTGCTCAGTTGGGAGTTAGTTTAAAAAAAATAATGATCTTGCATTGTACTGTGTTGATGTGTTTTATTCATTGATTACTTTACCCATAATACTGTCCTTGTAACAGGTCTGATAGCATCACAGCTCCCCCTCCATTCAGCTTACCTGTTATTGTAACTCAAAGGTAATCCTTTACACTTTCTTCTGCCGTCATCATGTTTTAGTATCATCTTTTTACCTATATAAAACATCATAGCACTGTGCACATATTTTCATCCATCTTGACCTGATGTGACACATAGTTGATTTGCAAACATTTTATTTAGAAAAATGCAATATATTAGAAACAACTGCGATAAGTTATGAAAATCTGTTAATTTGATATGGTTCAATTTTTGTGTTGAAAATGGCTTTACGAAAGTCCTCTTTCAATCAATTTTCTTGACTCTAAAATGTAGCTTGCAACATAATAAAGAGCATTTATGAAAAATTGAATTATAGTAATGTCAATCAAACCTGTCTATAAACTCTAAGATAAAAGCGAAATATTGCAGATGATGGAAATCTGAAACAAAAACAGAAAATGCTGGTAAAACTCAGCAGGCCTAACAGAATCTGTGGCGGGAGAAACAGAGTTAACATTTCGAGTCCGTCTGGCTCATAAGGACACGAAACATTAACTCTGTGTCTGTCTCTCTCTCTCTCTTTCTCTCCCTGCACAGATGCTGTTAGGCCTGATGAGCTCTTCCAGCATTTTCTGTTTTTGCTGCTGCTGTTGTCTATAAACTCAGCTGGCTGAGAAGAGGGCCCAGAGAAAACAGAGACCAGTGAATCTTGCATGTTATCAGCCAACTGTTATTCTCTGCAGCAAATGCAGCAGAGTCTGTCATTTCCAGAGTGGGGCTCCTGAGCCACACCAGGCGACACTTAACACTGAGTCGACGACCAGGGCGCAAACCATCATCTTATGAGACGGAAAGCTGTCACCACTGGATCAAACTTGTCTATAAACGTATATTTTTTAAAAAAGACACAAAATACTGCAGATGCTGAAAATCTGAAATAAAACAAAGAATTCTGGAAATGTTCAGCAGGTCAGATGGCCTCTGTGGAGAAAGAAACAAACCTAATGTTTTGGGTCAATTTACCTTTCGTCAGCACTGGAAAAAATTGGGGATGTCACAGGTTTTCAGCAGGTACAGAGGCACGGAAAGGGGACTGGGAGGAAAGAACAAAAGGGTTGATGGTGCAGGACAAGGAAAGGAACAAAAGATGGTCCAGAAGATGTGTAAACGGACATAGCAGAATCCTCTCCTACAGTTACCACCAAAGAAAATGGGGGAAGAGATTGTCAACTGAAATTGTTGAACTTTTAATTAGGCACTTTACAAACTCAAAAAAAAATAAGATGCCATTCCTTGAGCTTATATCTGAACTTCATTGAACAGCACAGGAAGCCAAGGTCAGAGTGGAAGTGAGCGGAGAATCAAAATGACAGGTGGCTGGAAGCCCAGGATCATGCTTGTGGACTGGACGAAGCATGATCCTGAGACATGCACCATCTATAAACTTGTCTTGTGTATCTTTGAGGAATTCATTGAGCGTTATACTTGGAACCTTCAGCTTCTCTCAATTGTCTTGGATTACAATTCATATTCTTCTGTCAGTTGGAGGAAATTACTAACTACTGTACACCCTTGAAATTCTAGTACATTGTGAAGAATTTCCCAATTTTTATATCACTGCCTTTGGATATCATTACAACAAGAATTTGTACTTAGATAACACCTTTAATTTATTAAAATGTCCCAAGTGTTTCACAGAGGCATTGTAAAGCAAAATATGACAGTAAACCATATAAAGTGCTATTAAGGCAGATGACAAAGCTTGGTCAAAGAGGCAGGTTTTATAGGGGCGTCTTAAAGGAGACAGGTGAGGTAGAGATGCACAGAAGTTAAGGGAGGGAATTCCAGAGCTTCAGGCCTATGCAGCTGAAGGCATCACCAGCAATAGTGAAGCACATAAAACTAGGGATGTGAAGGAGGCTGGAATTAGAGGAGCACAGTTTTCTCAAGTGGGTTGTAAGGGCTGGAAGAGATTGCATAGGTAAGGAGAGAGCAAGTCCATGAAGGAATTTGAAAACAAAGGATGAGGTAATGTTTAACCAAGAGCCAGAATAGGTTAGTGAGCAAAGGAGTGATAGCTGAACAGCATTTGGTTGAGTTAGGTCACAGGCAGCAGAGCTTTGGATGACCTCAAATTTACAGTTGGTAGAATGTAGAGGGTGCTTGTTAGGAGTGCATTAGAATAATCAAATCTAGAGGTAACAAAGGTATGGATGAGAGTTTCAACAGCAAAAGAGCTGAGACAGACAGAGATGGACTATGTTGCAGAAGTGGAAACAGGAGGGCTCCGTGACACCACGGTATGTGGTTGAAAGCTCATCTCAGTCAAATATGACACCAAGTTTGCAAACAGCCTCATACAGTTGCCAGTGAAAAGGAGTGGAATTGGTGATGAGAGAGAGAAGTTTGTAGCAGGGACTGAAGACAATGGCCTCACCCTTCCCAACATTTAATTGGAGGAAATTTCTGCTCATCTAGTACTGGATATATATTATAAAATATTTCATTGGAGTTAAACACATCTCATAGGCTTCATTTCCCAGCACCAAAATGGAAACAGGGTAAAGTGCATTTGATCAAGTATTCTTGACACACGGACAAATATATATACTAGAGATTGTTTTCATATGCAGCCTATGCTTACATAAAACAGTAATATATTTTTGTCTTTTAAGAACTTCATTAATGCTTTTGTAAAACATATATCATTACACCAATCTCGTTCTCCTTGATTTGCTCTGTCCAGTATTGGCATGCAAGTTTAAAAGTTGTAAATACCTGGATCTAACCGTGAAATAAACTTATGGTTTATTAGTTTAATATTTGAAAAGAAATCTGTGCTGTTAACCTTTCCAGTGCCACCAACATAATGACTCATTTTGGCAGTTAGGTACTGTTGGCATGATGACTTTAGTGTTTGGTGACCAGATGCCTGATTGGAAATGTATCAGGTGTTTATTCTGTCAGATCCAACAATGCAGCCAGGTTACAATTCACTGTTCACTCTTCTAACTTAACTGGAAAAGCTATGTTGGGTGTTAATTGCTGTAGATGTTTTCTAACAACTGTGTTTGTTATGGCATGTTCTTCATGGTTTCACTTGTTTTAATTTGATAAGGTACAACTTGATGGTCAAAGTGGCAGTTCATCATGCTGTGAGTCCCTACTGTATTGTGGTTCCATCATCTTCAGACCCTATGACCTTAAAACCTATGTCAGACATGTTGAAAGTAGCCTGGAATCTTGCATGGTATCATGGGATTGATCAGATTCTAGATCAGAATGGATATCCAGGAATTGATACATCACCAGAGTAAGTATAGAAGTAATCTGCAGATGTTTACATACAAAATTAACAGCTTTTGAAGCATGGGTGGCTGGGCAGATGTTAACTCTATGCCAGAGGGCAGAGGAAATTGTACTGGACACTAACTTTGATTGCCTTAGATATTGTAGCTGGAGCAAATCTTAACTGCAGTAACTGGTGTCAGATAGGTACAAGACTCACTTCTGGAAAAAAGCACAATTCCAAGACTTCAGAAAGACAACATATTTTTCTCTGAAGAGTTTTATGCACAGGTCTAATGATGACATTTATTTGGAAAATGAAGTTACCATCAACCTTCACATGCTTTAGTTTGTTGCAAAACTATTATTGTTACATTGACTGTAATTCTTATATTACAGTGGACCCCACTACAATGCAAGCATTTGCTCCAGCAATGTATAAGACAAAGTTAATCTCATACAATTTCCTCTGCCCTTTGGCATGGAATTAACATCTGCCCAGCCACCCGTGCTCCAAAAAAGGTGTCACTTTTTAATCCACTCCAATTCTTTGCTGTTGGCTTCTTTGAAAGCAGTGACTTGTTCTGGGGTCTATTTGTTACTTAACTTTTATCTACATGACTATGCTTTGTATGTAAACATGGACAGCTCACTGATAATCTGCCCAACTAATGAGCCAAATGTATTTGTTTTCTTTTCTACAAGTATTGTCTTCCAACAGGTATTTCTGAATAGCTATAAGTTTGGGGAACCCTTGACTGTTTTGGCTGTTGATAAATACATCATTGAACCAGGACCAGGATTGACTGACTCCATAGAGACCAGTAACTTGAAACTCTGACATTGATGGTCTGCATTGTTTAGTGTACTTACCCACCAAGTTCAAATCGTTACTTTTTGACCGTTCCTGAGTTGTCATTACAATGCCTTGTACAAAAACACATGCTACTTCTCAAACCAGTATACCTGAATAATGTACAGTAATCTGCATAAATTTTGTCAAACCAGCAGCCCAGCAAGGATTAGAGTTTCAAAATAATAATTCCAATCCAAAATGCCCTAAATAAATCACGCTGTGCCATCCAATAGCCTTAAACTGCTATTATGGTTTAATTGTTTCCACCTAAAATTATTTGATTATTTGCTTTCCAAATAGAGTTCAAGTGTTCTGTGCATGATCTCCCTGTGCATTAAATATTGATGCTAGAAATTATGATTGAATACATACTGACTTCTTGACACATTGATTTGTTGGTCTATATATTTTTTTCTTTTATAGATTTTTAGAGAACCTGAAGTTGTTGCCTGTTGATGTTGTTGTGCTCCAAGCAACCCATGTTACTAGTGGTCTGCGGGAATGTCTCACTTCCATCACCCAGGCAGTCTCTCACGGTGTTGTCAGTTCTACTCTTCCCAGAATGAGATTGTATTTATTGAATGACAAACTAGCTTTGAAACGAGGAACCGATAGCAGTATAACTATATTACAACACCTTGAATGGCAAACAGCACTGGGCAGGTATGTGCAATTACTGAAAACTGCAACACAAAAGTTAGTAGCTACCCAACAAAAGAGCCCCAATCTGTTCGCTACTTAGTAGCTAGTTATTTTCAAATTATGTTTACTATATCTAAGACGTTTAACAGTTATATGTACATACCTTCATTGTTTATTCCAGTCTTTTAACAAGATTCTTATCTATCATTTTTAATCTCTCCAAGTGGTTCATTTTCAAGATATCTTTATAAATACAGTCAAAGTTACTGCTTGAGTTTTCTGCAAAGTGCACTTAACTGCTAATAAAAGGGGCTGCGCCTAAATGATTTTCTGTCATTGGACCAGTGCTAGACAATGTTCCTGGGAAAACCTTACAATTTGTTTTTAATAATAAATTTGAACCTTTAAGAATCACTGAAGCACACTTTTTTGGGGGGGCTTTGTTTATTTCAAATTTTCTGAAACACTGGCATTAGTGAACAGAATGCATACCAACCAATTTTAGTTTTGTTTCCTCAAGCCCCATTCTATTTTTTTGTTGCAAGATAGGTACCATCAACTATTGAGTCTTGTAAATTTTAATGTAGTTCTAATAAGGTACTTGAAGAACTTTAGCTTACACTATGTAACTCCTTTTACATAACAAATGTTGTAGGACGACGCTTGTAGTAAGAAGAAGAAACATTGCGTGTTATCAAAAATGCTGCTGAAGTAAAGTATTTCGACATTGCTTTTGAAGGTAAAGAAAGAGTTGGCAAAATGATAAAGCTTTAGGAAGTTGGAGAATGTAAAAGTCTGGTGACCATAGGACCTACCAGTACAGGTGGAACGAAGAGAAGCGAAATTATAGTCAACCAAAGATAGAAGAACAATGTTGAGTGCTGAGATATGGGGCTGGGATCATAGAAAAGAATGAGAACATGGAAAATTTTAAAGGAAATCAGGAATTTAAAGTGTAATGGGACATGGGGAACCAGTGAAGGTTAGCAAGGACAGAATACAGCAATTAGAGTGGGTTAGAATGCAACAAGTAGAGTTCTGGATGACTTGGCATTTAAGTAGGTTGGTGCTCAAGCAGCTGCTGTGGAGCTTCTAGAAATATTGAGCTTTAAAACCATAGAAAAGTTACAGCACAGAAGAAGGCCATTCAGTCCATCTTGTCCATGCCAGCCCGAGGACACCCAGGTGCCCTTTCTAATCCCACCTTCCTGCACCCGGCCCATAGCCCTGCAGCTTACAGCACATAAGGTGCAGATCCAGGTACTTTTTAAAAGAACTTAGAATTTCTGCCTTTACCACCAACTTGAGTAGCGAATTCTAGACACCCACTCCCTCTGCGTAAAAAAAGTTCTTCCTCATGTCCCCACTACACCTTCTGCCACTTATCTTGAATCTATGTCCCTGGGTTCTAGAATTCTCCACCAAGGGAAACAATCTCATCCTGTCCACTCTATCTATTCCCCTCATAATTTTGTACACCTCAATCAAGTCACCTCTCAGCCTTCTTTGTTCTAAGGAAAATAACCCCAACCTATCCAATCTCTCCTCGTAGCTACACTTTTCTAACCCTGGCAACATTCTTGTAAACCTCCTCTGCACTCTCTCCAGAGCTATTACGTCCTTCCTGTAATGTGGTGGCTAGAACTGCACACAATACTCCAGTTGTGGCCTCGCCAGTGTTTTATACAATTCCAACATTATATCCTTACTTTTATATTCTATACCTCTGCCAATGAAGGAGAGCATTCCATATGCTTTCTTTACAACCTCGTCTACTTGAACTGCTGCCTTCAGGGACTTGTGTACTTGTACGCCAAGATCTCTCACTTCATCTACCCCCTTAGTATATTCCCGTTTATTGTGTAATCCCTGTAACTGTTTGACTTCCCTAAATGTATGACCTCACACTTATCTATGTTAAAATCCATCTGCCACTTTACCACCTACTCCACCAACCCATCTATATCGTTTTGGAGATAATGACTATCCTCTACACTATCCACTACTTGGCCAATCTTTGTGTCATCTGCAAATTTCCAAATCGTACCCTCCACATTCACGTCCAAATCGTTAATATATAACACAAACAGCAAGGGTCCCAACACCGAGCCCTGTGGAACACCACTTGAGACAACTTTCCATTCGCAAGGGCATCCATTGACCATTACCCTTTGTTTCCTGTTACAAAGCCAACCTTTTATCCAGTTTGCCACATTACCCTGAATCCCATGGGCTTTTACTTTCCTGACCAATCTGCCATGTGGGACCTTGTCAAACGCCTTGCCTTCTTGTCACTTCCTCAAAGAATTCAATCAAATTTGTGAGGCAAGACCTTCCTTTAACAAATCCATGCTGACCATCCCTGACTAATCCATACCTTTCCACATGACAGTTAATCCCATCTCTCAGGATTGATTCGACTAATTTGCTCACCACTGATATAAGGCTAATTGGCCTATAATTGTTTGGCATTTCCTTTGATCCCTTTTTAAACAATGGAACTAATGTTTGCATTTCTCCAGTCCTCCGGTACCTCCCCTGTATCTAGTGAAGATTGAAAAATCATCCTCAGAGCATCTGCTATCTCCTCCCTGACTTCCTTCAGCAGCCTCGGAAACAATCCATCTGGTCCTGGTGAATTATCAACTTTCAAGGATTTCAACCCTATGAGTACTTTCTCTCTCTTTATGACTATCCCGTCCAATATCTCGCAGTGTTCCTCCTGGACTACTATATCTACATCCTCCCTTTCCTTTGTAAACACGGAGACAAAATATTCATTTAAAACCCTTCCCACAGCCTCTGCATCTACAAACAAGTTTCCATCTTCATCTCTGATAAGTCACACTTTCTCCTTAACTAACGTTTTAGCAATAATGTAATGTATTGCTAATCTTTTTTCATGCCTTCTCTTTGATTTCCTTATTTCCTTTTTTACTTCGTCCCTGCGCTTCCTATATTTGTCTAGGCTATCTACAGTGCTTAGTTATTTGTGCCTATCGTACGCTTTCTTTTTCTATTTGATCTTCCCCTGTATTCCTCTAGACAACCAGGGGGGATCTAGATTTGGCAGTACCACTCATTTTTGTAGAGGACTTGTCTGCTTTGAACAATTAGGACCTTGCTTTTTAGTGCTTCCCACTGGCTTTCAACTGTTTTATCCTCCAGCAGTGCTGTCCAGTCCACCTCAGCCAAGTCCCTTCTCATTTCTGCAAAATTTGCCTTCCCCCCCAGTTCAAGACCTTTACTCTTGCTTTACCTCTGTCCTTTTCCATGGTAATCCTAAATCTGACTGACTTGTGATCACTGTCCCCGATATGGTCGCCAACTGTCACTTCACCCACCTGCCCTTCTTCGTTCCCCAAGACTAGGTCGAGAATTGCATCTTCTCTCATTGGGTTTGTCACTGATTGATTGAAAACATTTTCCTGGACACACTGCATGAATTTTTCTCCCTCAGTGCCCCTTATATTGTTTGAATCTCAGTTGATATTAGGATAGTTGAAGTCTCCTACTAATATTGCCCTCTTGTTCTTACAAGCAGAAATTTGCCTAAATATTTGTTCTTCTATCTCCCTTTCACTATTTGGGGGTCTGTAGTATACTCCCAGTAGTGTGACTGCCCCTTTTTTATTTCTAAGCTCAATCTGTAAATCCTCATTTGTCGACCCATTTAGTATATCATCCCTTCTCACAACTGGAATTGATTCTTTAACTATTAATGCTACCCCCCTCCTTTTCCATCTCCTACTCTATCGTGTCTGAAGATTCTATAACCAGGGATATTAAGCTGCCAGTTTTGTCCCTCCTTTAACCAGGTCTCCGTTATAGCAATGACATCCTGCTGTCATGTGCCTAACTGTGCCCTTAACTCATCTACCTTGTTTGTAATATTCCTTGCATTGAAATATAAACAGTTTAACCCCGTCAATTTCCCTTGCTGGACACTTTTTAAACTTTGCTTCTCCTGTAACTCCGTGTCTATCACAATGTCCTTAGCTAAAGTTCTACCTCCATTTTTCTGATCTGAACCTGACCTATCTGATCCTGCTCCTGGGATCCCATCCCCCTGCCACACTAGTTTAAATACTCCTCAACAGAACTAGCAAAAGCCCCCGCAAGGACACTGCCCCAGCCCTGCCTGGGTGCAGCCCGTCCAGTTTGTACAGGTCCCACCTTCCTTAGAACTGGTCCCAGTGCCTCAAGAATCTGAATCCCTCCCGGTTACACCATATCTCCAGCCATGTGTTCCTTTGGTCTATCCTCTTATTCCTGCTCTCGCTAGCACATGGATCTGGGAGTAATCCTGAGATTACTACATTTGAGGCCCTGCATTTTAATTTATCTCCTAATTTCCTGTACTGAACTTGCAGGTCCTCATCCCTTAGTTTTCCTATGTCATTGGTACCAATGTGTACCACGATCACAGGCTGTTTACCTTCCCTCCCGAGACTGTCCTGCAGCAGCTCGGTGACATCCTGGACCCTGGCACTAGGGAGGCAATGTTCCATCCTTAATTCACGTTTGCAGCCACAGAAGCGTCTGTCTGTGCCCCTAACAATTGAATCCTCTATCACTATAGCCCTACCACTTGTTTTCCTCCCGCCCCTCTGAATAGCAGAGCCACCCATGGTGCCGTGAACTTGGCTGTTGCTGCTTTCCCCTGAGAGGCCATCCCCCCCAACAGTATCCAAAGCAGTATATCTGTTAGAGAGGAGGATAACCACAGGGGACTCCTGCACTACCTTCCTGAGTCTTTTACTGTTCCTGATGGTCACCCATTCCCTTGCTGCCTGTGTAATCTTCACCTGCGGTATGACCACCTCGCTAAACATGCTGTCCACGACTTGCTCAGCATCGCGGATGCTCCACAATGAGTCCACCCGCAGTTCCAGCTCTAAAATCCGGTTAGCTAGAAGCTGCATTTGGATACACCTTTCGCACACATGAGCACCAGGGACGCTGGAAGTGTCCCTCATTTCCCACATCCTGCAGGAGGAGCATATCACGGGTCTGAGTTCTCCTGCCATGACGTCCCTCTCGATTAAGCTCGTTACTCCCTTAAAAAATACGCTAGCTCGGGGCCTTATTTATGTTAGTTAGGATAGGAACCTTGCTTCTTGACTAATTATACTTGTACAGTACTACTCTATACTTTTTTAGCTCCTACCTCAGTATTAAGCAATTAATTACTTTAATAGATTGAGAAAAAAACTCACCAGGATTTACTCACCCATCAGCTGCTTTTTTTAAAATCCACTTTCAGAAGAGTGTCCCTCACAGGTCTGGTGCATTCCTGAAGGTACTGCCTCTCCCTCTCTTTTTTTTTTTGTTTGAGGAGGGAGGGAGGAATGGAAACACCACAGCAATGTAATGTTTGGGGCTTTTCCATTTTTTGACAGTGGGTCCTCCTCGATCCCCCTATGAAGGAGGGTTTCAGCATGCACAGGAATTTAGTCAGATATTGTTATGTAGGTCACAGTTGTGGTTGTGGCATCAAAAGGGATGATATAGTCTTGGTGTGGATTTTGAAGTTCTGTTTACGGTCAAAAAGGACACAGGGTGAGCACTGTCAGGTTCAGCTTGTGTGAGCAGCCAGAATGAGGGACTAAGTACTAGAGATGCAGACGTTCAGGTGGGAACACGACTGGCATTAACGCTGATATATGCAGTTTATTCCAATTTGATTTTCCTCATTTCAGTTAGACTGAAAGCAATGAAACCAAAGCTGAAATCCTGATGAAACTGCAGTAATGGCAGAGTAGGAAGTGAATGCCAGCATTTCTCTTTCAATCAATATTTTCCACCTCCTTCATGAAACTACCCTGACAAATTGGAATAGGAATGTGGTGGGTCGTTGCCTCTCCCAGGCATATACATAACACCTGAAAGAACCCATGTCTTAGTTCCAGAGCTTTTTGTTTGCATAATTAAGTGTGACGTGTGCATTGCAAAAGAGTACAGGTAAAATAAGTATGCAGCTGTCAGAAATGGAGTGCGTACAGAATGTGCATGAATTAACCATTACATTACTCTGAAGAGTTGGAATTATATTCTGTCTTTCATTATTTCAAATCCAGCTTTTGGTTTGTTTTTACCTGCTTAATTTACATAAAGCTAGTATTTCAAAAATAACAATCACATGCATAAAATGTTACTCTCAGGTTGTGGTAACCTGCATTAGTTGACATTTTACTGTCATTATAAATTATGTTCTAGATTTTTACAAGTTCTTCCAGCCTGTGTTGAAGATGAGAAACTCCTGGCCGATGTTGTGGCTTTCCTGAGCAAAATATTGATAGCACAAAGGGATAGTCCGGACATCCGGGACCTAAATCTGCTTTTGGAGCTCCTACTTAGACAGGTAAAACATTATTAATGCTACTAGTCAATGTAGATGAATTAATGCTATACAAAATGGCTCTAATCCAATCAAGGGCATCCGGTATCATCAGAATGGCCAATAATGTCAGCTGAATGCCAAAGTTGGCATTTGGCCTTAAGATAATGGACTCAGGACAGCCATTTTTTACATAGGCGAACAGCTGTTCGTATTTTCTTTTGCTGAATTTGGTGAAATTGGGCACAAATGATTACATCATCTTTCAGGTATTTCTCTTGCACTGTAAAAACTTGACCAATCTTTCTTGGTTCTGGGTATTTTTTTTTCTCTGTAATGTCATTGAGGTTGCTCTCCTGTTGCTACCTTTTAATTAGGACCAAAATGACTTGAAAGATCTTTTCTTTTGTTGCAGATAGACATGGGATTTACTTGAATTGTGTTTCCTCAACTCCTTATCCATTCAAGTGCTAACTTTGCATTAGTTTAGCCAGTTAGACTCAACTTTGCAAGGAACAAACACACCCTTATTCAGCAGTCTTCAGAAGGTATTCTGTTAACATACCACGGTCTCCACATTACAAAGATGATATAGGAGCACTGGAAAAGGTAAAAGAAAGATTGACAAGCTTGATAGCAGAACTAAGTGGTTAGAATTATCAAGAAAGGCTGAATAGACTGTTGCTCTTTTTCTCTAGAAACAAAAAGACTGAGAGTTGACCTAATTAGTGGTTGAAAATTATGAAGAGGTTTGGTAGGATCAACGTAGAGAAGATGTTTCCGCTTGTGGGCTGGCCCAAAATTAGAGTCACTAATAAATCCAGTAAGCAATTCAGGTGAAATTTCTTTACCCAGTGAGTAGTTGGAATGTGTAACTTGTTACCACAAGGAGTAGCTGAGATAAATATCTCACATTTTTCTGAAAAGAAGCAGCTGGATAGGTACATGGGAGGAAAAGGAATAGGATATACTGTTAAATGAGGCTTATGCAGAACATAAACCCCAACATAGACCAGTTGGACCAATTAAAATGTTTCTTGGTAGTACGGAGCTTGAATATTTTTGAAAAGAAAGATGTTGCCAAAGCTTTTTGCCTTTAATTCATCAGGACAAATGCAAAAATGCCAAATTTCAAACTGATTATCCAGGCAGAGTACAGACTATACTCAACCAGCACAGCGCTTGTGAAACCCAAACCAAAAGTCTACTGTTAGATGTGATTCCACAATTGGGCAGCACTTGCTGAACAATCCTGAGTGCGCTAATCACAGAATCATAGTTTACAACACGAAAGAGACCACTTATTCAAGTGTGTCTGTGAAACAAGCCACCCAGCTTAATACCATTTCCAAGCCTTTGGTCCGTAGCTCAACAGGCTACAGCACTTCAGGTGCATATCCAGACACATTTTAAGTGACTTAAGGGTTTCTGCCTCTACTCCCCTTTCAGATAGAGCTCCAGACCCCCAAACCCCTCTGGGTGAAAAAGATTTTCCTCACTCCCCACTAACCTTTCTACCAATCACTTTAAATCTATGTCCTCTATTCACTGAACTCTCTGCATATGTAAATAGGCCCTTCCCATCCACTCTATCCCTTGCAATTTTGTTCATTTCTATCAAATCTCATCTCGGCTTCCTCTGTTCCAAGGAGGACAACGCCAGCCTGTCCAATCTTTCCTAGTTGTTGCAATTTTCCAGTCCCTAGCAGCATTCTCATAAACCTCCTCTGTACCATCTCCAGTGCAATTACATCCTTTCTATAATGAGATGATCAAAACTGTACCCAGTACTGAATTTGTGGCCTAACTATATAGCTCCACCATTAACTCCCTGTCCTTGTGTTCTATGCCTCAGCTAATAAATGAAAGAATTCCATATGCCTTCTTAATCACCTTTATCAACATGTCCTGCTACCTTCAGGGAACTGTGGACATCACTCCCAAGACCTTCCACTAGCTACATTAGCATCCAATTTAAGATAATCAGTGGAGCTGGTTACATGGCTCCCCTTGCTAGAAATAACATACATTCATACACAGGGACCCATTCTCTGCAAACAAAGGAAATATGTTCAAGCCTTACACCTTTTTTTGAATTATTTGAGAGCCTTGGGAGTTGCTTTCTTCATGGCCATGCCTTAGATGATTAGACAGCTTGCCAACCAGTCAACACACTTTTTTTCTGTAATATAAATTTCTGCGATCGTTTGTTATTTGGCATTCTTGCATTTGTCCTGATGAGTGCAAGATGAAAAGTTTTAACAACTTGTTTTTTTTCAGCAATATTAAGATATTTTTGTGCTGGAATTTCCATATAACTGGAGTTGATGGCCTGCTCCTACTGCTGTTTATGCTCTTATGTTAATGCCTCCACCTTCTCAAACTTCATTTGGCTATCTGAATATGAAGAACTTGTAAGATCAGGAGATGAATTATTAAAATGAGATCATTGTATTTTCTGCATCTCTGCACTGTGCACTTGTTTAAAAATCTTCTCAAAACATATCTCTTTGCCCAGTGTTGGAATAATCCTCTGAATCTCACCTTTCCCATATTCGTGTCCACTTTCTTGCACAAATTTGTGAAGTGCTTTGGAGCGCTTCTTATGTGCATGATGCTGTATAAAAGCAAGCTGTTACTGTGCTACTCTTGCACAGCCCTGATCAGAATCTGCTCACAGTTTGCATGCTGATTAGAGAATATCCTAGTATTCTCACAAAGAGAATTAAGTAGAGCTGTATTCTGAATGAATGTGCTAGGGTTTTACAAAACTATAATAGCCATCAATAATGTTTATATTGTATCAACCAAATTTTAGCATCATCCACCTATTTGTTAGGTCATGTGATTGTCATGCAGTATCTTTTTTTGACGCTCAGATGTTTATTTTCGTATTTTCATATTAGCATGTATATGAATTACATACATATTCAAAGGAGACAATATTACATGAAAGTCACTCCTGATAATCTAAACCTTTCATTCTCAGGGTAACACCACCATCCTGCTATCACCAATCTACATCCCCTAGCATATAAATTGAATACTGGATAATACTGTGTTCACTGAAAAAATAGATGGGAACACACATTTGTTTTGTGTGCGTTGACAATTTTGCATCCCAATGGCATCCATCTATTTGAATACAAACATGTCTGTTTGCCAGGGTTGAAATAAACCTTTTCATTCTCCCAAGCTTATCTGCATAATAAATTTGTAAATCATCTATAAATACTCAAACTTTTGTCCTCTTCCTGCTCTTTCAAGTTTTGTGACCCTGTCACTATAGTTCATTAACTAAACCCCTCAACATTGCCGCAGAACAGCTGGGGTGAACAGACAGTGCAGGTGTTCAGTAAAACCCATAGAACTGTATCAGTTACAGAAGTGTGTATTTTTGGGTGTGGAGTTGAGGTTTCAAGAAATGGAACATTTGACTCACTTTATATTTGATATGGCATTTAACTGGCAGGAAACCAATCCACTGATGAATTTGTTGGTGCAAACTGAATCACCTATGCAAGGTGAAATGGATGAAGTTCAAACCCTTGTAAAGCAGAAGCTGCAAAAGGAGCTGACTGGATTCTTCAACATAATATTGCGATCCCTCACCTCTGTTACAAACAGGTACTAGCAGTTGAAGTTGATTATATCTTTTGTTTATTAACAGTTTAATCTGCAGTTTTTGCACAGGGCCCTCTTCTCGAATGCAGCCCAGTTCTGCCACCATGTTAATACACTATTTGGCGTGTGCAGTTTCTGACTTGGCAAGTTCACAATTTTAACAAAGTCATCAGGAAAGCACATTTTGTAGGCCAGGTGCTTTCAACAGCGAGAAAGAGGAGCCAGTTAAGTTGCTCTTGCAGACATTTTGGATTTGCTTGCCTACTTTCACTGATTCATACTTGCAGCATTTGGTTTGAGTTATGATGCTAGTTAACTAAATAGTTTACATTATTCAAAATTTTCTTGAACATTATTAAATTGATTCGGAACTCTTGGCAATGTTTTTTTCATGCGTTTCCAATGTACCAACTCAAGCCAAATCCTGGTTGCCTGCCTCCCCAGCCCTCACTGACCTATTCTAGATCCGGTTTCCTAAAACTAAAATTTTAAATTTTCATTCTTGTGTTTAAATCCCTGCATGACTACCTGTTCCTATCCCTTTAGCCTCATCTATGTTAATTATATATTAACTGGATGTTTAATTGTATTCAGGTGGTGGGCATTAACTGGGGATTCACTTGTGCTTCTAGATATAGTAGCAGATTAAAACTGTTCGTTGGTTTTGGAGGTACATGCTTGTACTGTGTGTCTCTGTGAATAAAAACTTACAGGTCTGTAAAGGCTATCTTTCACCACCTGGTTATCTCAATTGTTACAATATAGCCTGAGTACCCCAATCCCCTACCCAAGCTTTCCATCCTCTGATCCCATTCTCTTGTGCATTCCCCCTCCCTTTTTGTACAATTGGCTGCTGCGCTTTCCTCCATTGAGGAATCACACTTTGGAATTCCCTCCCTAAATCACCTTTCCTTTCCACACCTTTTTAAAAACTTTCCCATCGACTAAGCTCTTGGTCACCCTTCCAAATCCCCCCTCCTTTGGATTGGCATCCTTCTTTACTTTACACCTCTGTAAAGCCACAGCAACAATTTCCATTTATATGTAAACACCTGAGGAAAGTTTTCTTCATTTGCTATATAAATGCAGGTTGTGGTAATGTATCTGTCAGCCAACCTCAAAAATTCCCTGCAGAACATGAACTGCTTACTTCCTCAAATGCCTGAAAGTATCATTTGCCATTTTTTGAGATTGTGATGGTTTTTCTAACTATTCAACCTACTAATTATATATCCTTTTTATCGGCAGAAACATTGCTTTTGTGAAACTTTCATTTGAAGGCCATTTGTATCTGAAATGAATTATTATGCCCTTTTTTAATTAAGTTTTTGCTTCAGTAACTGAAGAAGTTTGATCTACTTAAATAAATTCTACTCTGCATTTCCATTGTGTTGCTGCTTTTCAGAAAGTGCCTGTTGTTGGCTGGTCCTTTCAGAACTCGCTTGTCGCTTAAACTCCTACAGTGTTTGCGAATTACAGATGCACCACATTTCTATGGTCTACCTTCATTAGAGCGGACACTGCGTGGAATGGTCCACGTTACTGCTCTTCCTGGCTGGAGCTTGCACTCAGCCACTGTGGAATCCTATTGCCTTTGTATGAAATATTTGAATGGGCTGCTGGAGGTATGTGTTCAAATGTCAAATAGAATTTATGAAAGTTAATTACATTTTAAATTGAATTAAGATTTGAAATAAAAGTAGAAAACGCTGGAAACATTTAGCAGGTTAAACATCTGTGGCGAAAGAAATAGAGTTGGAGCAATGACCTCTCGTTTCATTAGGATTTGTGCATGTTAGTTTTTCATCCATATGGAGAAGAGTGTTAAGAGAAATTAAGGATGAGATAAAGGCCATTTTGTCCAAAAAGTTAGTATTATTTTGATTGACCTCCTATCTTCCACCATTTTCCTTAATCTCCCATTTCTGCAGAAGCATATTTGATATAAAATAGGCCAGGCTAGCATTGTGGTTATGTTACTGGACTAGTAATCCAGAGGCCTGGACTAATGATCTGGAAATAGGTGTTCAAATCCCATCATGGTGCTGAAGAATTTAAATTCAGTTAATTAAATAATTCTGGAATATATAGCAAGTCAGTAATTCTGACAGCATGTCAGTGTTATCTCCTTTAATATATAGGATGTTAAAGTCCACAGAGTAGAAGCCAGATTATTAGAGCTGCACTGTGTTTGCATCACCAAAACAAGGATTGCGTTGGTTTAAGTAGAAAGTCCATCCTGATCTCAGGGCAATTAGGGACATGCAATAAATGCGGCCTTTGAAGTGATGCCTGTGTGACTGTAGCTACAAAATACTCAAGAAGCTCGACGGGACAAAACAGCCACTTGATTGGCACCCCATCCATCACCTTAAACATTCCTTAAACAAACTATTGGACTGTTGTAAAACCTTTCTAGTTCATTAATGTCTTTCAGGGAAGCAAACCTGCCATCCTTACCTGGTTGACTTTTAACTGCCCTTTGAAATGGCCCAGTGAGTCACTGAGTTGTATAAAACCCTTAATACATAATTAAAGGGAAGTAAATAGATGAGAGCAGTAACAGTGATGTCTAAATGATATAAATAAAGGATAGAAATAACCATAATCATTTAATGGGATTGAAAATTTGATAGTAAAAATAAGAAAAATGGAAAATAATACTAAAATGCTACATGGGAATTAGAAGTATGCTGAAATTAAACAAATAAATACTTTGTACATTAAGTGTGCTGATAGGCACTGGTGCAGAAAGTTTCTTCAGAATCAGCCAGCTCATTTCCTGTCCCGTATTGATTTGAGCCGGACCTATAACTGAACCTGTGAAGGGACATGAGGTAAATATTTTCATCACAGCGCCGCTGAAACATTTTGCTTACTTGTAATTTTTCACTCTGCTAACTCTTATCATTAACAGGTCATTTCATCTTTTTATGTGGAATGGGGAGGAAATTCAATGTCTTTCATGGGTAAAGGAGTCACAAAGAGTGCAGTTATCTGCTTGCTCCAGCTGTCCTTTGAGATGATAACACATGCCAAAGATAAGGTAGGAGCATCAATAGGATCCTTACATGTTTCTTGAACACCAAGGTTCCTTTTTAGAGAAAACAAATATATTTTCTGATATTTTGCTTGCAAGTGTGTGGTCGGATTTAATCAAGAATGCATCCAGTTCAATGAACTGTATTTAGGCTATGAATCATAGTGTTCAGCTGAACATAGATTAAGCGTTTAAACATAAGTAATTTACATAATTTCATTGCATAGCATGCCCAGTTTTAATAAATGGTGCACACACCAAACTCATCTCAATATTTTGCTTTATTGACCTTATGTCCTCATCATTTGCACAATAATCTATTGTTTTGAAATTTGAAACTTCACATTTTAGGAACCACTTCAATGCCTTGCCCACATCAATTATAATTTACATTATAGTAGCAAAATATTGTACTAATGTATTTGTTTAAAATATATGGCAGATGCTCTGAAATGAAATTACAAAAGTTATAATGTATCAACTGAAAAACTGTTCTGGGGAGCAATCTAACTGGATAACAGTCAAAATTACCATGGTTAGGAAATACATGGAACTTCAAATGAGTGGGTGTACAAATATGTTGATAGCCAGGGTAATAAATTTTAGATTGTTAGAGGAGGCAAAGAACGAGGAAGGAATGCATATGGTGAAAGAACAACTTTTGTGGAGTGGGCACGGGTTACACTTTGGGGTGTGTGTACAAAATTTATAGTTCTAATCAGTTGGAAGTCTTTTTATTAAAAAAAGACACTCTGAATTTAATTAGGATTTTTAAAAATTGTAGTGCTTTCAGTTATTCAGAAACCACAGTGAAGCTAAAGGACACTTAAAATAAAAACAGACCTTAATAGATCTCAAAATTGGAATTGAAGAAATTTAGTAAGCATGTCTGGCAGAGTACAGGGACATTGTGTCAGCAAAAACAAATTGAAATGCCTAAAACAAAGCTTCTTCAAACAGACAATCTGCACATGTAACAAGGGCTATTTCAGTTTTTCTGAAAGTAGACTTTTGTGCGATGAATAGTTCAAACTCAAATCCTAGATCTGATAGGCCAGTATCCTAATCCATGCAACCCTTCAGAATTCTTTGTCATAAATATACTGAATTGATTTTAAGAATCCTTTTTAAAGGCATGAAAGGAAGACGGGATGTTTAAAACATCTATTGCCTGATAATAGCAGGACTTGGCAGCCACGCATGGATGTTATCCAAGTGGCAGGTAATGATTGTGCCAGGTTAAGTACCAGGTTTTGACAAGAAAAAGTCCAACTATCTCCTTCTAACCTTCAATAGCACTGCTATTGCTGAATTCTCCATAATCGACTTCTTGGGCCTCATCATTGAAAATTCATCGGACCAGCATATCAGTACCTCTGCTGCAGTGCAGGGCAAAGCTGGGTGCTGTGGAATGTGGCCTATCCCTTGAGCCCATCTTTCTGCACTCTACAAGTCTCAAATCATGAGTATTATGGAATGCCCACCACTTGGCTCCATGGGTGCAACTCAAAAAAAACCAGAAGCCTGCCATCATCTAGTGGAAAACAATTTGAAGCCCTGTCTCTGATCTCATTAGCCATCTTTTCACCATCAGTTTGCTGTAGATGCAATCTGTCCCGTCCGCAAGATCCCATCTGAAAAGTCTGGAGCCAGGACTGTTGAATTGCCGTCCCTGCCCTTTTTTAAGCCATGTTTCAGTAATAGTTATGATATTTGCTTCCAAGTGTCTATCTTTGTTCTCAACTAAACTGCACTGGCTGCATTGGGGCTAGTGCAATTAAATAAGAATAATCCAATAGAATTGAGCAATATAGCAAAGGTTACAGAAGAGAAAGACGTGATCAACAGCATTAGATGTCATGTAAGGGTTGATGGAAATGAGGAATAATCTAGAAAGTAACATGGATGGTTGAATTCACAGAATCATATTGCAGAAGAGGCCCTTCGGCCTATCGAGTCTGCACCGACATGCGAGAAACACCTGACCTACCTACCTAACCCCATTTACCAGCACTTGGCCGATAGCCTTGAATGTTATGACGTGCCAAATGCTCATCCAGGTACTATTTAAACGAAGTGAGGCAACCCGCCTCCACCACCCTCCCAGGCAGCGCATTCCAGACTGTCACAACCCTCTGGGTAAAAACATTTTTCCTCACAATCCCCCCACAAAACCTCCTGCCCCTCATGTTGAACTTATGCCCCCTTGTGACTGACCCTTCAACTAAGGGGAACAGCTGCTCCCTATCCATCCTGTCCAGGCCTCTCATAATCTTGTACACCTCGATCAGGTCGCCCCTCAGTCTTTTCTGCTCCAACAAACAACCCAGATCTATCCAACCTCTCTTTATAACTTAAATGTTTCATCCCAGGCAACACCCTGGTGAATCTCCAGTGCAATTCAGTTCAATTAATTAATAAATCTGGAATTCAAAGCTAGTCTCAGTAATAGTGACCATGAAACCACCTATTCACTAATGTCCTTCAGGGAAAGAAATCTGCTGCCCTTGCCTGGCTTGGCCTAAATATGACTCTAGACCCACAGACATGCGGTTGACTTTTAACTGACCTTTAAAGTGAAAAAGCGCTCAATTGTACTAAACTGTTATAGAAAAGTCGAAGGAATAAAACCGGATGGCCCACCCAGCATCAACTGAGGCACCAGAAATGACGCAGAGCCTGCCCAGTCAACCCTGCAGAGTCCTCCTTACTAACATTTATGTGGAGATCATAAGTGATGCAACTAAATAATTCTGGGTGAGGGACTTCAAGGTCCCTCACCAGAGTATGTTGTGTGTCCTTGCTACCCTCAGTGCTGCTTCCAAGTGGTGGTCAACATGGCAGATTACTCATAGCTGAAGGAGAATGGTGGCTGGTACATGGGATATATCCTTGCCCATGTTTGACCTGATGTCATGAGACTTCATGGAGTCCAGAGTTAATATTAAGAGCTCCCAGGGCAACTCCCTCCCATTGTATACCACTGTGCCGCTGCCTTTGCTGGGCCTGCCTTCCAGTGGGGCAGGACATAGCCTGATGGAGGAACCTGGGACATTGCCTTAAGGTATGATTTGGTGAGTATGACTAAGTGCAAACCTGTCAGACCCCGTCACACACTACTGACTGAGATGGCCGAATGATGAAGTACATATCTGCCAGACTGCGCCTGCTGCAGGCAGTGAGCGAAACAATAAAACTGAAAACCCTGCTTGATCTCGCCCTCATCAACCTGCCTGGCGCAGATACATCTGTCCATGATAGTACTGATAGGAGTGACCACCACACAGTCCTTATGGAGATGAAATTCCATCTTTACACTGAGGATACCGTTCATCATGTGATGTGACAATACCACCATGCTAAATGGGATATCTTCAGAAAAGATCTAGCAACTCTAAACTGGACATCCACGAGGCACTGTGAGCCATCAGCAGAAGAATGGAATTCAACCACAATCTGTAATCTCATGGCCTGATATATCTCTCACTCTACCATTACAATCAGGCCAAGGTATCAATCCTGTCTCAATGAAGCGTGCAGGAGGTCATACAAGGAGCAGAACCAAGCATACCTAAAAATGAGATGTCAACCTGGTGAAGCTACAACACAAAATTACTTGCTGCCAAACAGTGAAAGCAGCCTGCAATGGACTGAGCTAGGCATTCCCACAACCAACTTAAGCCCTGCAATTCTACCACATCCAGTTATGAATAGTGGTGGACAATTAAACAACTAACCAGTGGAGGAAGCTCCATAAATATCCCCATTCTTAATGATGGAGGAGCCCAACACATCTGTGCAAAGGCTAAAGAACCTGCAACCATATTCGGGCAGAAATGCCGAGTAGATGATCCATCTCGGCCTCCTCGGGAGATCCCCAGCATCACAGATGCCAGTCTTCAGCCAATTCAATTTGCTCCACATGATATCAAGAAATGGCTGAAGGCACTGAATAGTGCAAATGCTATGGACCCTGACAATATTCCTGCAATAGTACTGAAGAATTGTGCTGCAGAACTTGCCACGCCCCTAGCCAAGCTGTTCCAGTACAGCTATACCACTGACATCTACCCGACTATGTGGAAAATTGCTCAGCTATGTCCGGTACACGCAAAGCAGGACAAATCCAATGCGGCCAATTACCGCCCTATCAGTGTACTCCCGATCATCAGCAAAGTAATGGAATTTGTAATCAACACTACTAGTTAGGAGCACACAGCAATAACCTGCTCAACGATGCTAAGTTTGAGTTCGGCCCGTCGACCTTGACCCAAGCATGAACATAAGAATTGAATTCAGGAGGTGAGAGTTACTGACCTTGACATTGAGGTAGAATTTGACCAAATGTGGCATCAAGGAGTCTTAATAAAATTGAAATTAATAGAAACCCATTTGAGGGACAGGTAACAAATGCTGGTCTTACAGCTGCACTCACTTCTTGTGAAAGAATTAGAAATAGACCAAACCTCCTTTTGGAGATACAAATGCATGTACATTTAGTTGAAATATGTGGTTAGTTCAGCAAACAAAGGTCATTTTTCAAATAAGGAACATTAATTTCATGATCATTGTGTGTTATGAGTTTGTATTTTTTTTCCTCATTATTTGGGTTGCTAAGACAATTGCTTTGATATTAACCAGGCTAGTTGGGTGCAAGAATGGGAATGGACAGTTAACAATTTCAAAACCAGGACTGCATCTCCAACCCGTTGCTGATATGCACCAATTTCATTTTCACGATGACTGGTTTTGGGCAATGTGATTGTTTCACTGTCGAGCAGTGAGGAACTTTGTCAGCGTGTTTGAATTAGTTTTCCATTGTACAGTTGGGAGCCTGGTTTCAATTTAACTGATGCCACACTGCCTTCCCAGGGCTCAGGGAACCTGGTTTTAAAAGGGAGGTGGGAGCTGCTAATTGAATATTTTTTTGTGTCTTTTACTGCACTCCCACTTGGCCCCTCAACAAAGTCTTCAGCCTCCTCCCTGCTAACTCCCTCCCCTCCGCCATGATCACTGACCTTGCCACTGCACCCCCCCCCCCCCCACAGTTGCGAACTCCCTCCAACAATTGCCTGTCTTTTCCCTCACCCCTCCTGATTGCCAAGAACTGTCCTCCAGGATGACCTGCTATCTCCTGCCACTGACTTTCCCAACTGGCAGCTGGTCAGCATGTAAACTTGACCCAATACCATCCTCGTAAATATCAGGGCTAGTATTGCTGGAACTGTCTCATGTACTCTTACCACCTGTGGCTAAGAGCCTTTTTTGTATTTGTATGACCTAACAGTCAGCATTCGAATAGCATCACACTGCGGATCACAATTTCCATTTTGTTTTGCAATAAAGTGCAATCATTTATTTGAGTAGTAATTATTTATTAAAACCTGGCTGGGAGTGTCTACAATTAAAGTACAGTAACTTTTATTAACTCAGTGGAATTATACATATTGAAAAGATTAGACACCAGGAATTTGAGCGTTTTAAAAGCATCAAAGCATGACACGGCAGTATTCTGGAAATGTGTGTATGCTTGCTACACAAAACTACAATGCAGACCTCCTATTTCTCAGTTTACAAAGATAATTTGATGCTTAATACTTTTCACTAATTGGAAAAAAAAATGCAAATTGTTTAACAGTTTTCAGAAAAATGCATGATTATTCTGTAGACTGATATCAACATATCGGTACAAATTTTGGCATTGCACAGGTTGATCAGTTACCCTGTTGATGCCCTTCCTAAATTGCCTAAGTTAATTCTAATTTACAGATCATCATTTCCTTTTCCTCCAGATACATGTACAAGAATATGTATGCTTTGTTTTACCTTTCACATCTCCTTCCAGAGTCTGAGCATACAATCTAGGACCACACTCCAACTCAATACTGAGAGTAGAGTTGCATTGTTTGAGACACCTTCCTCAGCCAATATGCAAATCACAGGATTTTGTGTGCTTGTTCCAATGGACCTTAAGGATTTCAAAGGTTAACATGGAGCTTATCTGATACCCTGACCAATATTCCCCCTTCAACCCAAAAACAGGTTAACTAAGCATTCAACTCATTGTTGTTTTCAGTATTTTGCTATTTACAAAATGGCTGCCAACCTCTGCCCTCTTAATAGCCACCACTGCACTTTAAAGTAGTTAAAACACTTTGTACAAAAAATATCTAAGGGTAGAGATTATTCCTCATGCTGTTGGAAGTTTTTCTGTGAGGAACACCATATTTACAATAGTATAAGTATATAGCATATTTCACTTGAAAGAGCATAATAATGTGCCTTCACTTTTAAAAGCATAGAATGTTTTATAGTTACATTGGAACTGGGTAAACTTACAACAAACAAGATAAAAAGCTGGACCCAGGAATATAACACCCCATAAAATTATCATGCTTGACGCAGGTAACATGAATTCTTCATTCATCCACTTTAGAGCGCTTAAAAAATTGTTTTGTCCTCTGACTCATTGGAGAACTCTGAAATTACAACAACTTTATTCCCAGCAGAGATATCACTGTTAATTGTCCATCAAAATCTGCATAAAATATATGGATCTTAAAAGATTATCATTTATGAACCTATATTCTTAAAGACTAGTGGATTTGATTTGCTTTTCTGTACCCACTTCATGTTTTATATTGCGGATTCAAAATGACAGCAAACATTAACACTGAATGTGGGATTAGCACTGATGTGAAGAAAACTTGCAATATACATGTTTGATCCTTCTATGGGGCGAATTTGAATCTTCTCTTCCTGAGAGGGGCTGCAGATGTTGAGAGCTTTTACAATCTTTTTTTCTGGACCACTTTGAGTCTAGCAACCTTTTAAGACCAAATTCTGTAGACATTTTTGTTGCATATGTTTTGCTGCTGCAAAAATATTGAAAAGTTTTCACAGATATAATTTACTAATTTAGCTGAGAAATCTATTTCTGTTCAGAATTTAGTTGGGTATGTCATTTCCATCCTTCATTACCAGAAATGATTAAGTTCAGCTTGTTAGTAGATCATTTTTTTATTATAAAAAATGGTAAATTGTCATTCTCCCCTTCAAATTTATTTTAGATGGTATGTCATCTAACAATGTTTTTAATAGGGATTATGCCAATTTACCATATTGCTAATAAATGTATCACAAATGCAACACCATGGCCGGGATTTTCTGGTCCCGCCGAGGGTGGGAATCGTCACAGATGGGATGGAAAATTTGGTGTACCAGCTAAAGGTTGTTTGACTTTGGGCGGAAATTTCCAGTCCTGCTGTGGTCAGGACTGAAAAATCCCAGCCCACATGCTGGGAACAGTCATAGGTGTCAGCTGTGGCTCAGTGGATCACAATTGTCCCTCTGAATCAAATATTTCTGAGTTCAAGTCCCACCTGAGGAAAAACTGTACTGTCAGAGATTGCATCTTTCAGGTGAGACAATAAACCAAGGACCCCTGAGTCCTATTAGGTAGATGTAAATAGATGGCACTATTTCGAAGAAATTGAGTTTTCCATTTGTCCTAAAAAAAAGACTATCTGACTAGTATCTCATTGCTGTTTGAGGAACTTTGTTATATGCAAATTGGCTGGCTGCTGTATCTCTTTTATTACAGTTATTACTGCTCTTGAAAAGGTACTTAATAGGTTGTGAAGCACTTCGGGACTTCCTGAGGTTGTGAAAGGTGCTATATAAATGCAAATATACCTGATAGTTGTGCACATCAACCCACCCAATGGTTAGCACTTCCATTAAAAGGAAGGTCATGTTTAAGTATTCATCTGTGATGTTTCAGAACTTAATTTTTTTGTGGATTAAAAAAAAATAGTAGTTTATGTCAAGCTCCTGCTGTTAAATAAAATTCATTACCAGGCTTAAAGCCATGTAAAAGATGAGTTTTTGAGACTGCTTATTAAATATGCATGAACTCGCTAAAGAAGTGATTTTTGCATCGTACATAATCTTGAAGCAGTGGAGACATTTTGAGTAAATATCGTATGTAATAAGTTGTATAACCTCATTCATTTGAGCACAGTAGCTATAGCTGCTGGGGGCAGCTTACACCTAGGATGGTGCTAACCAGTTTGATTGTTATCTTGTTATATTGTTAGCTGGGAGAATGCCAAAGATGTCAATTGTTTGGCTTCTGTTCAGTTCAGAAAAACAGACAATTTGCAGTAATCCGGAATGAAAGTTAGACACAGAGGTTAATAACTTGCTTTCCAAGGTTGGGGCCAGCGCATTCCAGATTTGCTAGTCAGTAAACTAAGAGTGGCTTGTTAACGGGCATGCTTTTTAAAAATTTCTTAACTGGAACATTATGAAACACGTTTAAAATCACAGTAAATGCTCTGTTTGTTCACATTACATATAAAATAAATGAGCTTATTGGTTTGCAGTTAGCTTTGTCTCATTCAAATGCTGATCACCAAGTATTCTGGAAGATAGCCAAAATTCATGTGCAGGTGCATGCAATAGTATATACATCCAGTGCATTAAACAAGAGGGCTCATTAGCAGTGGAGGTAAACTACTAATTGTAGGGGATACTTGATCTACTTATGGGAGATAACAGCTGCCGTTGATTCTGAGAGAATATCCAGTGTAGACCCAAGATCTGTAACTGATGATATTACCAACAGAAATTTTGTTTGTAAAGCTGCACTGTGACATATAGGTTGTGCTACCATGTTTGAGGTTACAGAAACCATGTGAGTGTTTGACTTGAATGAAACTACCTTGGTATGTGACGTTCATTTTAGTTTATTTTTGTTAGGATTGGATATCCCTGTGGTCTTTGGCCTACGAGCATAACAATGAGGATCAAATGCCATCACGACTGGGCCTGGCATGGCTTATTCCTCTCTGGGTTGATCGAGACCCTGAGGTATAATGAGGTTTTGTTGCTTTTTTTTAAATTGTGATCCATTTTAGTGTAATGCTGCATCACTGCTCATGTTCTGCTCGTTTCTTCTCTCTTTCTTTGCTCATCCAGTATGGTTTCACAGGCTATACATTGTTAATCTTTTCAGTATCTCCCACTGGGAGTCATACAGCTTGAATTTACACAGTACATCATCATACTGAAGAGTTTGCCTGGTTCTGCACATACTTCTCAATACCACCTGGATTTGCATATTAGTTCACACCCTTTAAAGCAAGTAAAACCACTATTATTTTGAGTGCAGAATAGTGTTCTAGTCACAATACCAGTTGTTATCCTTAATGGTGAAATTGTACCCTAAGCTATCCAGAGTAGTTTTCACCTGTGCTAAGCACCACATCTGATAAATAGATTATAATTTTCATAGCTTCTTGTCTTAATTAACAGGAAGCATGCTATAAATCAAATTTATAAGAAAATATGTTTTCATTCACAGAAATATGACTTTTTTGCCTGTGGACTGGTGTCAATTTATCACTATATACCCACATATGCTACTACTGAAATATGATAAGTTAGTAATCTCTTCACTAATATATTATTATTTCCTGATGAGCTCTGTTTTAGCTTAGCATTATTTATTATTCTAACCCTTTTCAACAGTATAAAGCAGTTTATATTCCTTTGCACAATTTTAATTTTATTGCAAAACATGTCACAGATTGGAGTTGATTTTCTGTTCGTGATTGGTTTAATATGCATATTTTATATTTCCAGTGATTTGGACCAAATTTTATATGGTAATTTTGTTCAGTGTCAGAAATATGTACTAGTTTCTGTTCAAATTGTCTTAGGTCCGTTTTGGCAGCTTGGGTATTGGATCAGCACTAACTCTAGTTGAAAATGGCTGCATTGCATTGGCAGCCAGCTGTCAAAATATTTCTGGAGGATTATGGGGCACAGTTCTAAACATCCTTCTGGACCAATCTGAGTGCAGCATGGTTCGTAAGGAGGTGAGTAATGTTTCTAAATTTTGCAGTTGACATCCATGCTATGTCTCCGCTTCCTCCAAATATTTTTAGCTTGCGTTCATAGCAACAAGGCAGTTTGCATAAATAGTCTCCTACAATGCAAAGATAAAAACAAAAAAGACTGCGGATGCTGGAAATCCAAAACAAAAACAGAATTACCTGGAAAACCTCAGCAGGTCTGGCAGCATCGGCGGAGAAGGAAAGAGTTGACGTTTCGAGTCCTCATGACCCTTCGACAGAACTTGAGTTCGAGTCCAAGAAAGAGTTGAAGTATAAGCTGGTTTAAGGTGTGTGGGGGGGCGGAGAGAGAGAGAGGTGGAAGGGGGGGTGTGGTTGTAGGGACAAACAAGCAGTGATAGAAGCAGATTGTTGTGGACATCTTTTGATGATCTGCTTCTATCACTGCTTGTTTGTCCCTACAACCACACCCCCCCCTCCACTTCTCTCTCTCTCTCTCTGCACCCCCCACACACCTTAAACCAGCTTATATTTCAACTCTTTCTTGGACTCGAACTCAAGTTCTGCCGAAGGGTCATGAGGACTCGAAACGTCAACTCTTTTCTTCTCCGCCGATGCTGCCAGGCCTGCTGAGTTTTTCCAGGTAATTCTGTTTTTGTTTCCTACAATGCAAAGCCTAACTTGGTAGATACAATAAAGGAGATGACAACACCAGAGCTAACAATTCCTCTAATTCAAATATAGGGCATTAGAAACCACATAGGATGTCCACCATGTTGCCTTGCCTATTCTGAAAAATGGTAAAAACCTCACTGGCAGGCCATTATGTTTGGGCTAAAACTAATGACCAGAATTATTCAGAAGTAAGGTAACCTCTAAGAAGTGGAGAGATGCATCATGGTACAAGTATTTAAGAAGACTAAAGCTAAAATAGGTTAAAATATCTTCCACAGTACACATCATGCATAAATAATGATAATGCAACATTTGTGAAGGAAGCACTCTTTCTGAACTACTTCATGTGATGTTTGTGCATGATGAGGTAATATTCCTGACTGCCACGCTATGTTCAAGTATCTGACAATTAGACTGGACCAAACTTGAAGATGAAAATAAGTAGATTGAGGAAAGGCTGCAATAAATATTCCTCGACAACCAGCTCTTTGGATAAGCAAAGGAAAAATACTGCAGATGCTGGAAATCTGATAAATAAACAGAAGATGCTGGAAACAGTCAGCAGGCCAGGCAACATCTGGGGGAAAGAAACAAATTTAACTTTTTAAGGTCAATGGCCTTTCTTCATAACTAGAAACAGAAATGTAAGAGGTTTTAGCAAGAATGGAGGAAAGGAAGGAACAAGCAAAAAGGAAGGTCTTATTGTGGAAGGAGGAATTGATTTAAATTAGCAGCGGAATCATTGCCAGAACATGCTGCCTGAAAAAGCGGAAGCAGTGGAAATGATCCAAAATTGTTGAACTCAGTGTTGACTCTGGATGGTTGTAAAATGCCCAATCGAAAGAAGAAGTGCTGTTGCTAAAGCTTCCATTGAGCAGTGTAGGAGGCCAAGATCAGAATGGAGCAGAGAAGGAAAGTTAAAATGGCTAGTCACCAGTAACTCAGGGTCACACTTGTAGGCTGAACAAAAATGTTAGCAGGAGGCGGGGGAGAATATCTGATGCCATGTGTAATTCAGCCCTAAGATTTTGGTAGCTTGCCTTTTTGATTCTTTGTTGCATTACCACTCTGGCTTCTCTGCCCTTGATGTCCAACATGAATCCAATTAAGTTCAATGGACACTTGAGGAACAACAGCTTTCAATAGGCACTTTATAGACATCCAGACCGAACATCATGTTTAACAATTGCAAACCATAATCACTGCTCAGATTTTTTCCAAACACCATGTTTAGGTTATGGTTCTGCTGTACTTTTATTCAGTCCTTCCTTCCACCATGTCTTAGACCACCCCTCTTGTCCTTTCCCTCCCTCTTCTCTTTCACTGCTCTATTTGCTTAAAACCTGCTACAGCTGTGATATCTTTCAGCTCTGACAAAAGTGTTTCAAGTTTGTAACCTAACACTGTTCCTTGTTCCAGATGCTGCCTGGCCTGCTGAGTATTGTCTATGAGTTATATCTTTGAATAATCAGTTGAGAGTCAATCGAGTTCGATGGTATGGTGTATCGGATGCATTGAATGACTTGGCAGGCATAGATGCAATTTTGATGGGAAGAATGATTTAGAAGCAATATGCTTAGAACTCAACTCAAAAGTGAAGAAGAGATGCTTTAGTTGTACAGAGCCTTGGTCAGACCCCATTTGGAGTACTGTATTCTGGTTTGGACACAACCCTCAGAAAATAAGTTTTGATTTTGGAAGGGCAACAGTAACACATGTTGACCCGTTGCACAAATGTGAATTGTATTTACTTGAGTTTAGAAGGTTGAGAACTAAACTAATTAAAGAATTTGAAATTATTGAAGGACTCTGTAATATAGCTGCTGATAGACTACATCCTCCATTGAGAGAATCCAGAACAAGGGGGCATAATCTTAATATTACAGCTAGCCAATTGAAGAACGAAATTGTGAAGCACTTTACCCACTAAAAAAAAATAGTGGAAATCTGAGACTCCACTCCTTCAAAAAGCCTTGGAAGCTGAATCAATTTAAATTTTCAAGATTGAGAGTGATTTTTTTTTGTAAGGGAAAGGCTATCGATGGAACAAAAGATGGGTGGTTGGAGTTGAGGCACAAATCAGCCATGATCTAATTGAACAGTTTTTAAAAGTTCATCTACAGGATGTGGGCATCGCTGGCTAGGCCAGCATTTATTGCGCATCCCTAATTTGTTGCCTATCCCTAATTGCCCTTGAGAAGGTGATGATGAGCTGCCTTCTTGAACTGTTGCAGTCCCTTTGGTGTAGGTACCTGCACAATGCTGTTAGGGAGGGAGTTCCAGGATTTTGACCCAGTGAAAGTGAAGGAACGGCGATATATTTCCAAGTCAGGATGATGAATGGCTTGGAGGAGAACTTCCAGGTGATGTGTCTGCTGCCCTTGTCCTTCCCGATGGTAGCGGTCGTACACATGGAAGTTGCTGCCTAAGGAGCCTTGGTGAGTTTCTGCTGTGCATCTTGTAGGTGGTACACACTGCTACCACTGTTCCTCGGTGATGGAAGAAGTGAATGGTTGTGGAAGAGGTGCCAATCAAGCCGTCTGCTTTGCCCTGGATGGTGTCAAGCTTCTTGAGTGTCGTTGGAGCTGCATTCATTCAGTCAAATGGAGAGCATTCCTGACTTTTGCCTTGTAGATGGTGGACAGGCTTTGTGGAGTCAGAAGATGAGGTATTTGATGCAGGATTCCTAGCCTCTGACCTCCTCTTGTAGCCACAGTATTTATATGGCTAAATCAGTTCAATTTAGGGATGCTGAATCCCCCAGGATTTGATAGTGGGGAATTCAGCGATGGTAAATCATTAAACATCAAGGGGTGATGGTTAGATCCTGTCTCAGAGAAGGTCGTTGCCTGGCACTTGTGGCAAGTAACATTTCCACCACACTTGTCAGCCCAAGCCTGGATATTCTCCAGGTCTTGTTGCATTTGCACAGGGATTGCTTCAGTATCTGAGGCATTGTGAATGGTGCTGAATGTTGTGCAATCATCAGTGAACATCCCTATTTCTGACCTTATGATGGAAGGAAGGTCATTGATGAAGCAGTTAAAGATAGTTGGGCCTAGAACACTACCCTGAGGAACTCCTGCAGTGATGTCCTGAAACTGAGATGATTGACTTCCAACCACCAAAACCACCTTCCTTTGTGCTAGGTATGACCCTAACCAGTGAAGAGTTTTCCCCCTGACTCCAGTTTTGCTTAGGCTCCTTGATGCCATACTCTGTCAAATGCTGCCTTGATGTCAAGGGCAGTCACTCTCGCCTCCCCTCAGGAGTTCAGCTCTTTTGTCCATGTTTGAACCAAGGCTCTGATGAGGTCAGAAGTTGAATGACCCTGACGGAAGCCAAACTGAGCGTCAGCGAGCAGGTTATGCGAAGCAAGTGCCGCTTGATAGCACTGTTGATGATGCCTCCATCACTTTACTGATGATGAAAAGTAAGACTGATGGGGTGGTAATTGGCCACATTGCATTTATCATGTTTTTTGTGTACAGGACATAGCTGGGCAATTTTCCATGTTGCCGAGTAGATGCCAGTGGTGTAACTGTACTGGAACAGCTGGCTAGGGGTGCAGCAAGTTCTGGAGCACAAGTCTTCAGTACTATTGCCGGAATATTGTCAGGGCCCATAGCCTTTGAAGTATCTAGTGCCTTCAGACATTTCTTGATATCATGTGGAGTGAATCGAATTGGCTGAAGACTGGCATCAATGACGCTGGGGATCTCCCAAGGAGGCCGTGATGGATCACCCACTCGGCACTTCTGGCTTAAGATTGTCACAAATGCTTCAGCCTTATCTCTTGCACTGATGTGCTGGGCTCTTCCAATGGATGGGGATATTTGTGGAGCCGCCTCCTCCAGTGAGTTGTTTAGTTGTCGTCCACCATTTACGACTGGATGTGGCCTTAGAACTGATCCGTTGGATGTGGAATCGCTTGGCTCTATCTATCACTTGCTGCTTATGCTGTTTGGTATACAAGTAGACTTGTGTTGTAGCGTCACCAAGTCGACACTTCATTTTTAGGTATGCCAGGTGCCGCTCCTGGCATGCCCCCCTGCACTCATCATTGAACCCAGGTGGAAACCCTGGCTTAGTGGTAATGGTAGAGTGCAGGATATGTCGGGTCATGAAATTGCAGATTGTGTTCAAGTACAGTTCTACTGCTGCTGATGGCCCACAGTGCCTCATGGATGCCTAGCCTTGAGTTGCTAGATCTGCTTGAAATCAATCCCATTTAGCAAGGCAGTAGCGTCACACAACATGATGAAGTGTATCCTCGATGTGAAAACGAGACTTTGCCTCCACAATGACTGTACCGTGGTCACTCCTACCGATACTGCCATGGATTGATGCATCTACGGCAGGCAGGTTGGTGCAGATGTGGTCAAGTATGTTTTCCCCTCTTGTTGGTTCCCACCCCACATACCGCAGACCCGGTCTAGCAGCTATGTCCTTCAGGACTCTGCCAGCTCAGTCTGTGGTGGTGCTACCGAGCCAGTGTTGGTGATGGACATTGAAGTCCACCACCCAGTGTACATTCTGCGCCCTTGCCATTCTCAAATGGAGTACTGATACTGACATGGGGCGGTATGTGGTAATCAGTAGGAAGTTTGGTTTGACCTCATGCTATGAAACATCATGAGGTCCGGAATCGATGCTGAGGTCTCCCAGGGTAACTCCCTCCCAACTGTATACCATGTGCCACCACTTCTGCTCAGTCCATCCTGCCAGTGTGACAGGACATACCCAGGGATGATGAAAGTGGTGTCTGGGACATTATATCTAACGTATGATTCGGAGAGTGTCAGGTTGTTGTGTAACTAACCTGTAGACGGCTCTCCCAATTTTGGCACAAGTTCCCAGATGTCCGTACAGAGGACTTTGCAGGGTTGACAGGGCTGGGTCTGCCATTGTTGTTTCTGGTGCTTAGATCAATGATGAGTGGTCTGTCTGGTTCCATTCCTTTTAGAATTTTTGGCGGTTGGATACAACTGAGTGGCTTGCTCTGCCATTTAAGAGTTAACCACATTACTAAGGATCTGGAGTCACATGTAGGCCAGACCAGGTGAGGATGGCAGATTTCCTTCCCTAAAGGGCATTAATTAGTGAATCAGATGGGTTTTTACAGCAATTAATAATGTTTTCATGATCATCATTATACTTTTAAATCCAGATTTTTATTAGATTCACATTCAACCATCTGCTGTGGTGGGATTTGAATCCGGGTCCCCCTGGGCCTCTGCATTACTACCACTATCCACTCTGGATGATACCACTACACCACCACCTCCCCCTGAAACAGTCTCGAGGGGTTAAATGGCCTCCATGTGTTTCTATGTCATACCTGATGAATCAACTAGCATTCCATAAAGAAGTAATCAAATTAGGGGCAGAGTATGATCCCATTAATGTAAAGCAGTTGGATTTTGAGATGAAATTAATGAAGTTGCTAATCTGAACCTTTTTAAAGAAGTTAAAGTTGCATCAAGTTCAGGACAAGTTAGGTAGCTGAAATGAAAATTCATTTAAGTAAAATGTTAATTACATTTTCAATAGACACCAAATTTGCATGAAGTTAAATGTAGATCTTTTATGGGTCATCTGCTGAATGCACTATTTTTAAACTGTATGGAGGAGGGCAGTTTTAGTAAGACTGGCCTATTCAGTAATCTCATTAAGCAAAGTGGTCAATTGGATTTTGGAAAAACTAATACCATTCCAAGGGATATACTGTAAATAGCTTTAAAAAATCCTGAATGAATTTGAACATGAAAAAAAATGCAAGGTACTGGAGAATCAATAAGGTTAACCTAGAAAATGCCTTTTAAAGAATTTGACAGTCAAAGAAGGTTATTTAAATTGTATAAATCACTAATTTTACCACTTTTAAACATTTTGTAGAATTTTAATACCTTTTTAATGGTATTTAAGCCTCATACCATTTTAAAAATAATTGATTTGTTGAGAGTGGAGGAAAAATGACAAGGCTGGATCGAATGCTTTCTTATAAAGAAGACCGAAAGATTGCTCTTCTAATTGGGCTAAAAATGATTGAAAGGATTGTGATAGTTTTATTTAAAATGCTGAAAGGCATGGGCATTATGGATCGAGTTGAATTGTTTAAGTTAAACAATGGCCCTTGGGTAGAAATACAACTTTGTTCCTCAGATGAGACAAGATATTATGACGAATTTCTTTTGGTAGGGAGTGGTAGGTAACATGGTAAGTTACATCAAGAGCAGTTAACCTTGTGCTGATAACTTCTTTCAAAGGAGCAATTAAAGGAACCTCTTGTGAAAGAAATTGAAGCGGATGGGTACAATTTAGGACTAGAATGATTTTTTTTCAATCAGCCATGACGAAATTATAATTGTGTCATTGGTTAAATTAAGTTAAAGATATGACCCTTGAACTATTCATTCTGTTATCTTTGGGGGTACGGAGGAGATTTTGAAATGACCTAATTGACAAATTGAATAGTTGACATTTAACCAAGGAAGCAAGACGATCTTATGCTTTAATGTATCTGAATATTAAAATAACGTACCAAATATTTGGCGTACACTGAGATGGCTTCCATCAGGCAAATGACTTTGGATTTAGAATGCAAGAATACTTTGAGAGAGGTTTGACAAGATTGATCCAGGGAGATTATTCACTGTGGTAAATTGGATAAATATCAGGGTGTTCAAATTAAAAACTAGTACTGTATTAGAAAAAGTTATCAGGAAGCTGCCAGATGTCATAAAAATCTAACAGGTTCAGTAATGTCTTTTTGAGGAAGGAAGCTGCTCTCCTTATTGATTACTAACTAAGATAAAAACAAAATACTGTGGCTACTGGAAATCTGAAACAAAAACAAGAATAGCTGGAAAAACTCAGCAGGTCTGCCAGCATCTGTGGAGTTAACGTTTCGATTCTGTATGACTGTTGAAGAGTCATACGGACTTGAAACGTTAACCCTGTCTTCATCTTCACAGACGCTGTCAGACCTGCTGATTACTAACTAATGTGGATGACTCCTAACTGCCCTTGAAAGTGGCTGAAGAAGCCACTCAGTTGTATGAGACCACTTTCACAGGGCAACGAGTAATGGGTTATAAATTATTTTTTTCTAGCATTTACAAAACTAGAAGGTAAATGGCAGAATCCATAGGGTGAAAGGTTCGCAGAATATGTTGCTGGGAAGCCACTTGAAGCAGGCAGCATAAGGTTTATTCAAGAGGCAGTTGAATTTGCTTAAAGAACGAGATGGAGATGTAATTGAACAATTTTGTAAGGGAGAGTGTGTAGGTGACTCAAAAAAGAGATGGCCTATTCTTCTTTAAAGTATTTTTGCATTCTAAACCCAGTGCCATTTGCCTAGTGGAAACCATCTCAATGTCTGCCAAATATTTTAAATATTCTGTTCTTTGCTAAAATGGTTAATTTGGTGTTCAAATACATCAAAACATAAAATGTTGTAGCATCCTGGTTAAATGTGAATTTGATGCTACTTTTTGGTTTCACAGTGAGCTGGTCAGCTAATAAGGCACAAACCCAAAATAAATTTTAATTTGCTCAGCATTGTAGCTTTAGCAAAAGGTTTGCTAAACTGATTAATTAAACTGTCCCTTGACTTAACTTTTCACTTCACAAGGTTGTAGACCTAGTGCAAAAAATTCTGTTCTGTTGAAGGGTCATGAGGACTCGAAATGTCAACTTTGCTCTTCTTCGCCGATGCTGCCAGACCTGCTGAGTTTTTCCGGATATTTCTGTTTTTGTTGTGTAGAAAGAATGTTATTTTTATTTTTTTTTGTTCAGAAATTGGTTATTTGAAGACCTGAAGCACTGCCTTTACATTTTTTTTTAAATGGGGTAGAGTTTCTGCTTTGGGCACAATCAGAAAATGGGACCTCAAATGTGTTTGAACTTGTGCTGGTCCAGTTTCAGTTCATGTTTCCACCTAAAATTAATTTGCTGATTCACAGACATAATCTTCCATGGATAAGTGCAATCAGGCAGTGTAACAGATTGTAATTATTTCTTTTCTCTCTTACCATTTAAATGCATTTCCTTATGCATTTATAAGTTGGTTACCTGGAATGCAGCTGAAAATGGGTTATCAGCAAAAATAAACATTTTTAGCAAGGGTGTACTTGTGAGTAACTTGATTTTAAAATCACTGGAATAACCTTTGGGGGAAAGAAAACTATACTGACACATTTGTTTACACTAGTCAATTTCTTAGTAAAGTTCTTATTTATTGTTACACAAAACTTTTCAAATGTACATACTCAGCCTGTGCACCTTAGAAAATGAAAACAATTTGAAGAACCTCCCTGAACCAGCGCAATTGGTGAAATCTTGTAATTTCTACTTGGGGCATAGCCTGTTTTGGAGGCAAATTCTGATCTGGTAAATTGAATCATGAACCAATGTAAAAGATCACAGAACCATGAATATGAGTGATTTTGGGCGTAACTCAGTGTAACAATTCCCTGATCTTTTGCACTAGTTCGGCTGAGACTGTTCCGATCACATTGCTATTACTAATGGAAACAAGCAGAAACTCAATCCTGAAAAATATTTTCAATTGCTGCTGATGTCTGTTCATTCAGTATCATCCTCAGGATATTATAGGTTGTTGAACCAGAATTAGATCATGTGCTGGGGAAACTTTTAAGAGGGTCAGTGCTCTTTATGGCATTTTTGATAGCTGTATTGGCAAAGTTTAAATGATATTGACCTCCTTATCACCTTAGGTTTCACATATTGAAGTTCTGTGTCTGCTTGCGCAAACACTGATTCAGCCAGGAGTGATATTGTCCACTTTTTGGATCCCATTTCATAAGTTACCATTAATTTGCTACTGTTTTCTTTCTTCTTGCATATTCTGTGTAGTTAAAGTTTATTTTTATTTTTCACAGTTAAGCTGTTTGTTTGGGGAATAAAAAAACATTAACGCTTTTTCAGAGGATCATTCTAATATCAATAGTATCAGTCCTGCAGAGGACTTTGACTATGCTGGTCACCAAATAGTACCAACCATGGTCATGCCCTTGTTATTTTCACCCAGTGGTGCTGATCAAGATGAATTAGCTAAGACCATTTCTTACTGTCTCAATTTTCCTGGACCACTCGATAGGGTGAGCCCCTGGTAACACTTTCTGATAAACCCACTGACTGGCATTAGCTGGCACCAAGATGTCATTCATGACTAGCTTCGGATGCCGTATGGAAAACATTGATGCAGTGACATTTAATTAATTGTTTTAACCCTCTCTCCTAAGGTCTAATTATCAGTATGACATTTCTGGCTACAAATGAAACCTAGCTGCATTCTGTGTGTCTTTCTGCAATTCAGATCTCTTACTGGGTTATTAAGAAGGTACACTGTAGTGTCTCGAGTCAGGAAAGCCACCTGGAAACTGAATCTTGACACACCTCCACTCATTCTAGCCAGAATATTGATCTGGTCCTTCACAGGTTGACATACCTGTCATAGAATGTTTTTAATGTGTGAAATTGTGATTCCTTCATCCTATCCAGCTCTTCATAAATCTGATTAGAATGGTGTTTCTACTATGATAACGCTTATAGGACTTTGACTTTTTGCACTGATTTGGTCAAGTTTCTGAGCTAGACTTAACAGCTACTTTGTACCTATGTACCCAAGGTACTCGGAAGGGCAGTTTCTAAAAAGATTTGCAAATGGGTATAAATAATGTAGTGCAATCTTCACTGCTGCCACCTCTCCAGCAGGAAACTTCTTACATCTGCAAGAAGTCCTGTTCCACAATTGTTTCATGGGCATTGTTGTAACATGTCTGTTGACAATTTCTAAAGCTGTAAGGTAGAGTAGCCAACATTTTTTTTTTTACAAATTATGTTTGGGATTAACTGTCAGGAATTATGCCTTTTACTGATTTATGCTGATGTCTGAGATCTCTGCACACAAAGTCTCTGCATTCTCCTCAGCTTGAGGAATACTTGTTTGGATAAAAGATGTTGAATTCATCCATGTCTATTTTAATAAAGAACAAAACTAAATGTTACTTTAATGCTTGCGCAGAAGCTTTGTCTTGCATGGAGCTGGAATACCATGTGATTAGGCATTATACTGACATCAAAAATGTCATATTGAAGGAATGAATCCTTTCCAGGTTTCCCCGAATATGATCCAAGAATGTGTAACCTGGTGCAATTCCACTGGTATTGTTGGGCTTTTCTTTCATTCAAAGAATGAAGGAGACCCTACACGTTAATTTTTCTTACTCTGTGACATCTTTAAAAAAAATCATTGGTTCCATTTGATGTTGCTATACTGTTTAACACCCACTGGTAAAGAAAAACTGCAATAGTGTTGTTTCTTGCAGGCAGCATCTATACTGCAGAATTTACTGACGATTCGTATGCCAGCCACAATGGAGGAAGCCAAAGATTATGTATGGCAGGTAAGGAAAGTCAGAAGAAACTACTTCGTTAACATTTATGTTGGTTACACTTATTTTTAAAGGTCGAATTAATAGCTTACCATGTGGATGTCAATTCTTCATACATGAATACTTTTTTTTGAAAGGATGGCTGAATTTTGGGATGCAGCCTACAAGTACGAGCATATTCTTCCGTACGTTTTTTGTTAGCTATTCAAAATTGTTACCAATAGAGCTTTGCCATATGTTTTGTAGCAAAGCTTGAATCTTAATGATGCCTTCCTTTTGATGTATTAGCCCCATGAACCAACATAATATAATTAGAACTTGCATTTATGTAGTGTCTCTTTACCTCAACCCAAAACATCCCCTTAGTACTCTGCTTAAAACAGTGAAGTGCCTATTATAGAGGTAAACATAATTTTAGAAGAGTATTTGTAAATTAAGCCTATAAATTTGGACACCCTGGTATAGAAAGAATGCAAGAACTGTAGAAACAGTGCAGTATAAATTTACTAGGTTGTTAGAGCTCACCATTATGAAGACAAATTTGAGAAGTTTTTTTTTTAACAACAAAGCTGAGAAAGTTGAAGGAAAATCTTGAAGGCCTTTAAAATTATGAAGGGCTAGATATGTTAGATCATGTTTGTTTGCATTGGTCTGAGATGATAAACAGGCACAAAGTTAAAGATGAGTTCAGTGAAGAATTCTTTCCAGCAGGTTTGATGAGAGCATGGAATTCTCTGTCTCAAACATTTGGTGAAACAAATCCATAATTTGTTTTAGAAGGGGATTGGAGAATTGCCTAAAGAAGTGGAATATTAAAAGGAGGAGAACAAATGGAAGAATAGAATTAGACTCTGATCTGTATAAAAATACTGGAACGGAATGGGCCAAATGGCCTTTTTCTGTAGTGTAGCATTAAATGATTCGACTTTCTGTCCCATAGGCTTTTTAGAAGATTTAAATGGTATAATATCCATATTTATGTACTTCAATGAACAGTGTCAAGTTTTGTTGATTATTCTCCTTAGTGTTATGCAAGGGCAGTCACCAGATTATTTTTTGAAGTGCAGTATTTAATCAAAAAGTGATTGATTGTAGGGGCTGTAATTGGACTCAGGCGGACAGGCAAAGGAGTGAGGGATTGCAGGCACATTGGATAAGCATAATGGAATTGCAAGTTAAATGTTTCTTTGAAAAGTTACATGACCTTTCATTGCACTCACCTATCACTGCATCACCTACAGGAGTGACAGATACTGCACAGAATATTGTGATTCACCGAGCCATTTCAATATGTACACTACATGGAGGTGATTACTGAGCTGATTATTTTACTAAATAAATAAGGAATCATTTGGAGTTTTCTTGCTGAGTAATGCTAACTTTATGTCTAGCAGTGAAAGGACTGAGGTCATTCTTAATTGGTGAAAGGAGCAAAAAGTCCAGCTCCGTTTTAATGACCATAAAGGGATAGGAATCTGGCCTTGATAAGTTGGTGAATTCCCCAAATACTTGAAGTATATTTCAATTTGAATGACTACCCTTAAAAGCAAATTATCTAAATTTTCATACTGATTACTACAATTTTAAACCAAAGTAATATATGATAAATCAACAAATATATAATTAACATATATGGTGCACTGTATGGGTGAGTCCGAAATGGGGTACTGGGCAAAATGTGTTTGATAGGTAAGATGAGGAAAGCCTATTTCATTGTATTGAGGATTTATGGTTTTAGTTTCATACTTGCCTGAATATGTTTCATTCCTGTAGAGTCCTTGTGTTCATGATGAAGAGTCTGGTTTATCACTGGTTGGGCTGCCTGCTCTCCAGGCTCTACTGTATCACTGCCAATTCTATGAGCGTTTGGCTCATATAGCAAAACAGTGCTACCTCGGAAGATACATGTTTGATTTGAATTTTCCGAAATCTACTGGCAGCAATTTGCTCAGCACCAATTTAGAAGGTATGAATTTTAAGAATATCAATGCCTTGGGTGTGTTTTTAAGTTTCGGCAATACAAGCATGCTTTGATGCACCTTGTGTTTCTAAGGGTAATAAAATTGAGGAAGATGAGAATAGGAGATGCATTTAATTTTTGTCAGTATTGATTCCTGTTCAAGATATTGTAAACTCCAAGTATTGGAGACAAATGGAAAGATGCTGTCTTAACTTTTGAAATCCTAAACTAAGAAATATCTTAATGTACTATGTAAGCTTAGTAATTCATTGCAGTTTAAAAACATTATTATTATGGTTTTGCAAATTTATATAATTCAAAGAATTAATAACTTTTAAATAGAAAGCAAAATCTGATACTAGCAATCAATTTCTAAATGCTATTTATTAATCACTTTTTAATTTGTGGTTTAGGATAATGAGAATTTTAACATATAACTTCTCACCTCTACCGCATCCTTCTCCCATTAGATTATTTTCTGGTTTTATCTCTTGGTGTCCACTGATGTAGATACTGCACTGAGTTATCTCAAGTGTTTTGGCCACTGATACTTCATCTTATTTACTTTTATGCTTGTACAATGTGATTGGAAAGTATGTAAAGAGCTCTAAGAACCACACTATGTGTGTTTTTTAAAACAATCTATATTTTGAGACTGAAATTTAGAGATGCTGGTCTCATCCACCAAGTGGTGGGCTGGTTGGGGTACAGAAAAGAATTTGATTTGAAATATAAAATGCAAATATATAAGTTAAACTAGATAATGTACTAAGTATAATCTGGTTTATATGTGAAACTTCTCTTCACGCATTAAGTATAAGGGAATGATCCTTTTTTAAAAATCAAAAACTTCTGAAATATTCAAGTCTGGCAACATCGATGAAGAGAGAAATTTTAGACTTTATTTCATAAAGGCTGGGCTACCTGTCCTACATCCAGAAAGTAAAGAGATGAAAGTTTAAAAATAAGATGGTAGGATTGTCATATGAGGAGAGTTTGGACTGAATGTGCCTCTGTTCATTAGTTTAGAAGAATGAGAGGGGATCGCATTGAAACATATAAAATCCTGACAGGGCTAGGACGGACTGGACGCAGGAATGCTGTTTCCTCTGGCTGGGGAATCTAGAACAAGGGATCACAATCTCAGGATACATGGTAGGCCATTTAGGACTGAGATGAGGAGAAACCTCACTCAGAGGGTGGTGAACCTGTGGAATTGTTTACCACAGAGGGCTGTAGAGGCTATGCCTCTGAATATATTTAAGAAGGAAACAGGTTTCCAGGCTCTAAAGGCATTAAGGGGTCTGGGGAGAGAATGGGAGTATGGTGTTGAGAAAGAGGATCAGTCATGATCATAATGAATAGTGGAGCAGTCTCGAAGGGCCGAATGACTTACTCCTGCTTCTATTTTCTATGTTTCTATTTTAAAAATAAGATTTAAAAAAATGTTTTTATGAAGTAACAAGCTGAGATATTCACCTTATGGGCATATGGACTAAATGAAATAGGTAATATAGCTGAAGATCATCATAAATATTTCTGTGAAGTAATTTATTTGAAGCATTTCTTATATTCAATAGAGTTCATTCAATAATTCACTTAATTACCTTCTTTAACACAATTATTTTTATTTTAATCCCATAGCCATTTCGTAGTACAGACCTTGAATATTGCTGAGAAAAGCCATTTTGTCGAAGCTTTTCATCTTGTACTCATCAGGACAATCACAAGAATACCAAGAATAAAAAATAATTTATACTGTGTGAAAAGAGTGCTGATTGATTGGCAAGTGGACTCTGGTAGAGGTGTTGCCGTGGAGAATGCAGCAGTTAATGGTGACTGACAGCTTGACTCTGGTCAAGGCATTGCCCTGCGGAATGAAGCAGTGAATGGCTATCACTTGGTGCTTGTTTCAGCTAAACACAATAAGTGATAGCCATTTGGTGGTTCATTCCTAAGGGCAATCGGGGGTCGAGCTATCTGGTTTAAATTTCAAACAATGCTTGGCAGTTAACTGTCAGTCACCATTAACTGCTGTATTCTGCATGGCAATGCCTCTACCAATCAGAGTCCACTTGCCAATCAATCAGCACTCCTCTCATGCAGTAAAAAGTTGTTGCTTCCACTGTCATTGGTATTTTTGCGATTGTGCTGATGAGTGTAAGCTGAAAAGCTTTGACAAAATGCCTTTTTTCAACAATACTCAAATTTTAATCTCACAATATGAAATACAAAGACCTAAATTCACATAATTATCATACTTAAAAGCGTTATTTGACAAAAAAAATTATTTTCATAATGAATTTACCTTCTTTCGTTTTACATTACTTGGTTTGACTCTCATTTAATTAGAAAACACTTTTTACTATATGATTTCTACTAATCATTCTCTACATCCTCAGTATCACTCAAAATCCTCGGGATCAAAATCTGTGCCTACACGTATTTACTCTGAATGTTTTATCATTATCAAAGGCAACGTCACTTGCATTTCAATGTCACTATCTGTATTTTCTGTGTTTGTTGGAACATTAAATATTTCATGATAAACCACATTAGAAGTCTGTCTGTCTTGAGCCAAAATAAATAGATTTCTTGGTGATCCTACTCAGTTGTTATATTTTTTGATGTTTTTCAAGAAGTGTTTTGATTTTGTTGTTGTTGTTCCCATCAGAACAACATTCACTGGGTCAGTTGGTTCACTCAAGAGTGGCAATTGTACTTTACCATTTGCGCAACAAATAAAGGTGGTTCTTTTTTCCACTTTGTTGCACCACAGTTTTCACATACCTCTGATCTTCCACTATCATACTCTGGATCTGACTGTCATGATGAGAATCACAAATGAAAGTTTCTTTAAAGAGTCTTGGTCGCTTAATTACAATACTGGTGCTTCTTGCATTCTGTTGCTCTCCGTTAACTTCTTGCTTTAGCCTTTTCACGATCCCTTTCTCTAATTGCTGCCTGTTGCTTTCTGCCAACCTTTGCTCTGGCCTCTTCATATTCCCTGGCCGTGTGCATTCTGTTGCTTGCCTTTACCAAGTAATAGCGTGTAGTATCTCAGCTTATTACCTACATGAAACAAATAAAATAAAAAACAAATGAAATATGAAAGAAAGTTGGGGATTTATGACATAACGTTGTTGCACTCTTGCTTAGAATGTATAGTTAAAGTATGACACCATAACTCAGGCAATGAGGACATCTTGTGGGCAGGGCTGCAGGACCCCTACTAGGAGGCCAAAGCATCACTACGTGTCTCTCTCTCTTCCCCCCACCCCCCCGACCCAGGGTGAGGGTAGGTGGACTACAACTCCCCTACGACAGTATTCCCTTGGTCCAAGGTATCATTCCAAGTTAAGCTGAGATCAGCCCTGATACAACTTAGTAGATTCATAGGCTACTTCAGAGGGCAATCAGGAGTCAGTACATTGGTGATGATCTGGAGTCACTTGTAAACTAAACAGGGCAAAGACATTAGTGAATCAGTTTTTTATGACAACTTCTTAGGTACTTTTACTCATATCAGCTTTTTATTTCTGGATTTATTATTAAACCAAGAACTCAGTTTCAATTTAATGCTTTGGAGCTTTAGTCCAGGCCTCTTGATTACAAGTCCAGTGACAAAATCATGACATTACAGGAGTTTTGCAGGCTATCCTGATCGAGTCTTCATTTGACTTGTATACATGGACTGCCAAAAGACATTTCATAAATGCCACATAACAGGCTTGTCAACCAAGTTGTGACCCATGAATAAAAAGGATAGTGACAGCATATGAAGTTGGCTGAATCACAGGAAACAGTAGTGGTAAACAATTATTTTTCGGACTGGAGGACAGTATATAGTGGGATTCTCCAGGAGTTGGTATTAAGACCACTGCTTTTCTTGATCTATTTTAATGACCGAGACTTGGGGGTACAGGGTACAATTTCAAAATTTGCAGATGACAGAAAACTTGGAATCATTGCGTACTGTGAGGAGGATAGTGATAAACTTCAAGAGGACATAGACTGGCTAGTAGAATTGATGGTCATATGGCAGATGAAATTTTAATGCACAACAGTGTTTGGTGAAACTTTTAGTAGGTGGAATGAGGAAAGACAATATACAGTTCCAGCAGAAATCATTAGAGGTGGCAGGACAGATTGAGAGAGCAGTTAATATGACACATGGGATGCTGGGTTTTATACATAGAGGCATAGAATACAAAAGCAAGGAGGTTTTGGTGAACTTTTATAAAACATTGGTTTGGCTTCAACTGCAGCATGTGTCCAATTCCAGGTACCATATTTTAGGAAGCATGTGAAGATGGTAAGAGGATCTGAAAAGATTTACGAGAATGGCTCTCAGGATGAGAGCACTATTTTAAAGGGATTTTCAAAAACGAGATGCGGCATGAGGAAAAAAGTTCTTTCGCAGCATGTGGTTAGGATCTTGAATGTAATGCCTGAGGGTTGGGTGGAGGCAGATTCAATCATGGCTTGCAAAAGGGAGTTGGATAATTACGTGAAGAGAGATGATTTGCAGGGTGATAGGGAAAAGGTGGAGGAATGGGACTAGAGTTGCTCTCTCAGAGAGCTGACATGGATACATCAGGGTGAATGGCTTGCTTCTGTATTCTGTGATCTACAGTAGCAGCACTGGATAATAAGTAAAATTCTGCTGTGTCTCATATTACTTCAAAAGATAGTTAATGTCAGCCACATGAGACACTTTTTGTAAAAAGCTAGGCTATTAAACTTAATGGGATAGAATTACTTACAGAAGCAAGCAGTCTAAGTGAGGTCTTAAACTGCCTAATGTGAATGAAGCATTTCTCAAAAAAATAAGTCTTATTTCTTGATGGAAACAACTACAATCTTTGTACAAATCACGTAAAAGCAAACTCATAAATTTGAGTTTAATCTCCTCACGCTGCCACAAAACAAACTGAACTTTTAACACACACAGTGTGTGTTTTGAATACTTATAACCCCCTTCATAACCAGGCACAAGCATTAAAGGCCAGTCTATCAGATAAAGATAATGATCCTGAATATTACCAACAATCTTTATAGCCTATAAACACATAGGCATAGAAATGACCACTGGGACTGCTGATGAGATTAATACACATTCTCTCGATTTGGAGAATTAGTTCCTCAGCAACATCGTGCGTCTTTTATATTCTTACACCATTCACTAGCATAAACCTACACATACAAATTGCAACTGTGCATAGATTTGATACCTGGTAACACTTAATTTTGTTTCAGCAGACACTGACTCATTAAAATATTGGAGAACATCTTCTAGTCTGTCAAATCACAGTCACTTGTCAAGTTTTCCATCAACATCAAGCACTTTGGTATGTGGTAAGGCAATGAATGTAGAAACATTTCTGGAGAACGCTTCTTGTTAGAATTTTAGGAAAAAATCCTTTGTTTACAGCAGTAACTTTTCAACAAATAATTTATTGGATGTGACACAGTTTAGGACATCCCAAGGAGTGATGAGTTATATATGTGTTACATTCATCGCTTTATTTTACTTTTGCCAAAGTTTTATTTTAAACCTATTTTAGAAAGGCAGATCTTTTTGAGAACTAGATATAAATCACATCAATGAAAGATTTCTGAAAGTAAAAAGTATCAAAATAGTATTCAGTATTGATGCCTGTTAATTTGTTGTGAAATTCCAATTCCCAGATTTTGCCATCACCATCTTTATCAGTTGGTGCCTCCGAGTTCCATGGGCTGCTGCACAATTCGGCTATATCTCCTATTCTTATTCCTGAATCTCCAACCAATAGGTTAACGGCTCAAGGTAGGCTGAAGTTCTCCATCTTATATAGAGTTACATAAAATATGGACAGAAACAGTTTACTCAGCCCAATTGATCCACGAGGCTTCTCTTACCTTCTCTCATCTAACTATCAACATAATTTTCTTCTCTCTTCTCCCTCATGCTTATCTAACTTGCCTTTAAATGCATCTATACTATTCATCGTAATTACCCCCCATGACACTGAGTTCCACATCTTCATAACTCTCTGGCTAAAGAAATTTCTTCAGAATTCCCTATTTGATTTCTTTGTGACTATTTAAATTGATGGCCACTAGTCATACTCTTTGTCATGTATTCTCTCTCTTTTCTATCAAAAGCTTTTATAATTTTAAAGACGACTTCTGTTCAGTCATTCCTCGATATTTAGTCTCCCTTTGCTTAAATGAGGTTAACTTAAAATTAATATTGAGGATTATTGTAGATGCTGGAACCCTGAAATAAATACCAAATGATGGAAACACTCAACAGGTCAGGCAGTATCTGTGGAGAGAAAAACGGAGTTAACATTTCTGACCAGATGACCTTCTGTCAAAACTGGAAGTTGCAAACAGAATCTGTTTGAATGTGAATCCAGTACCAGTATAGAATTGTCATGCACATACATTGGCCCTGGTGCCTGTGCCAGCTCTGCTGTCCAATTAGCCCCACTCTCCTCTTTCCCCATAGAACTAAAAACGATTTTAAAAATATATATATCCAAATTCTGTTTAGATGTTACTATTGAATCAGCTTCTACCACCCTTTCAGACAGTACATTCCAGATTATAATAACTCACTGCATTAAAACAAAATCCCCTCCCCTTCCCTCCTGATGGTTCTCTTGCCAATTATCTTAATTCTGTATCCTGCATTTATTGACCCTCCTGCAGTGGAAACAGTTTCCCCCCATTGTGCAAGGACAGAGAAATTTAGGATTCATGTGCGTAGATCTTTGAAAGCAGCAAGATATATGAGAGAGTAGGTAGCAAAACTTATAGGATCTTCAGCTTCGTAAATAGAGGTATTGAATGCGAAAACAGGGAAGTTATGCTGAACTTTTATAAAGCCCTGGTTAGGCCACAACGGGAGCATTGCATCCGGTTGTGGTGGTCACACTTTAGAAAGGATGTGAGGGCCCTTAATACGATGCAGAGGAGATTTGCCAAATGGTTCTAGGGGTGAGGAATTTTACCTACAAAATTAGGTTGGGAAGCCATGGTTGCTTTCTTTGGAGCAAAGGAGATTGAGGGTAGTATAAACAGTTCTGGAAATTCTCAGCAGGCCTGGCAGCATCTGTGGAGAGAAAAACAGAGTTAACGTTTTGAGGCAAAGAAAAGCTTTTGGTTCTGAAGAGGCAATATTCAACTTGAAATATGAGCTCTGTTTCTCTCTCCACAGATGCTGCCAGACCTCCTGAGTATTTCCAGCAGTTTCTTTTTTCAGATTTCCAGCATCCACAGTATTTTGCTTTTATTTTGGGGATTGGGGGGGAGATTTGATCAAAGTCTTTGACTTGAAAAGGACAAGAAAAGTTGTTCTCATGAGCTGATGGTACAATGACTGGGGGTGGGGGCTGGGGCGGGGGGGTGGTGTTTGGGGAGGGGAGGGGGAAACAGTGTAATTTCCTGGGCAAGAAATGCAGAGGGATGTGAGGAAAAACTTTTTTATGCGACAGATGGTAATGACTTGAAATTTGCTTCGAATGAGTTTGGTGGAAGCAGAGATGATCAATCATTTCAAAAGGAAATTGGATAGGTGCTTGAGGAAATAAACTTGCAGGGCTATTGAGATAGAGTGGGGGGGTGGTGAGGGTGGTCTAACTGGATTTCTCCACAGAAATCAGCATAGACTTGATGGGCCGAATGATTATATATCAGGAGGGGGACATCTGAAATCCTGAAGAACATTTAATTGGTGTGTAAAACATTTTAACTGTTTTACTGTCATCCAAATGGAAACCTGCTGGTAAAGTGAAAGGCTTAAATCTTGAAGTTATGTTGTGTAGATTACTACTCCTTCATTGACTGGAAGAGCAGGTTGTCGAAAATGTAAAGAATAAATTGTATTTCCGAAAGATGAGCATTTGGACTATAACACAGAATTTCCAGTTCAGGAACAGACCATTCAGCCCAACTGTATAAGTATTTGTGCTCCACACAAGCCTCAACCCTCCCTGCTCCATATAGCTCTATCTATGTTTGGTTTCTTCGTACCAGTGAATAAATACTAATTATTCAATTTGAATGGACTTCTGATGGGGTTTGCCTCTGCATGTCTAAATTGTAGAGAAGCAGTGGGAAAATAATGCTATGGAACAATCGTTGCATTCGTTACTCCTGAATGCAGTAATTTGAAATCTGAAGTTTATTCTTTTTGTATACCTGACACTTCTATTCTATCGAACTCTAATCTAAGAGCGCTAATTACTATGCCAGTGTGAATTCTTTTCTTCCTCAGGTTAGTCTTCCTTATGTTGTTTTTGAGTGAGATTAGCAATTTAGCACCAATTTTCATTAAATTAAGAATAGATATACATTGCAGGAATTCACCAAGGCTCCTTCGACAGCACCTTCCAAACCCATGACCACCACCATCTAGGAGGACAAGGGCAGCAGATAGATGGGAACACCACCACCTGGAAGTTCCCCTCCAAGTCACTCACCACCCTGATTTGGAAATATATCACCATTCCTTCACTCTCACTGGGTCAAAATCCTGGAAGTCCCTTCCTAACAGCACTGTGGGTGTACCTACACCACATGGACTGCAGCGGTTCAAGAAGGCAGCTCACCACCACCTTCTCAAGGGCAACTAGGGATGGGCAATAAGTACTGGCCCAGCCAGCGAAGCCCACATCCTGTGAGTAAATTTTTTAAAAAGTGATTAAGTTGTCCCCACCAGGACCAAGATTGAGACTATCCAAATCTGTTTCACAGATTTTTCCAGCCAAAAAATGGAAATGCTTTCACCCCATCAGTTTGGGCTAACGCTGAGCTTATTGCAAAAGGTGAAGGAGCTAATTCCTATAAAATTGTATGCATCAATTTTTTAAAGAAATTAGTTTGGGTTGGATTAAACCAGTTTGTGCTCCCTCTTCCACAGCATCGCAACTAAATAAATGTAACAATTCACTGGCAAAACACACTTTTACTAAAACTCTGCACGTACTATCATATTTTCGAAATTTATGAGGACGTGTCTAAACATTCCTGCAACTTTTAGTGTTTTAAAGTTGAAATGTTATCATGCCATCTAGTTGTGTGACATTATTTGTAATAACCTCAAGTTAAATCTCGATGGCTAGCTATTGTGATTGCCATGAAAATATTAGTGGTTTACAACAGAGGTATTTGATATACAGCAAGGTTACAAAGTGTCAGATACAGCAATTATCTGATAAGCACAAATGTAGCTTTCAGCAATTTTCTCTTGTTCAAAACTACTCAGTTTAATTCAATTTTTACTGAAGCTCAAGTTATTTTGTATTTTTATATCACCTTTATTTTGCAAAAAAAATCTTCAGTGTGATAACAAATGATTACTTCTGAAATCAGTTTTCCCTTGGTTTTAATCTGCTTGTAATTTTTTTTTTTAAATTATGCTTATGTGAAGCCATGTGTGTAATGCCATGGATAACCTTCAGCCAACCAGGTTAAAAAACCAGAGACCAGGAGCCCTTAACCAAATCAGATGCTGAAGACCACTGCCCCTTTGTCAATCAGTTCTCAGACCAATGCCACTGGAAACTATGCTGGCACCAACTCTTGGGCGTAATTTCTGGTGTGGTTGTTTTTGTAACTGTCTTGCCTGTCCCACTCTATAAAGAATGCTATAATTCATGAAACAAGTTTCAAACATAACCATTAACTGTCCAATCACTTTTCTGTATCTCTCTCCTCCAACTCCGTTATAGTACCAATACCCATGATTTCTAGTGCACTTTCCTAGATAGTATCCATGCGCAGCCTAGTCATTGAGGTCTGGCCCAAATCGGGCCAGATGTGAAAAATTTGCAAACAAGCTACTCTGTCTGCCCTGACCTAGAGTTGTCCACTTGGTGTCAGGTTCCAGCTACTCAGGCATATCCATTTGCACATCTGTTGTCCTTCGATGAGAGCTGCAATTGCTCAACTTTGCATTCCCAACACCTATCTAATAGCACCGCAGAGTCCCAGCCAGCTCCACCTCTTGTCATACACTCCACACCCAGCAAGTACTGAATTGTGCCTCTATCTCAATCTGGCAACTTTCAAAGTCACTCCAGGTTCAGATTTTTCAGCTCTGCATCCTGATCACTGCAATATCAAAAGGCGCATCTGCAGTGGCTCTCCAAAGACTGACATTAAATGTTGGCCTAATTTTCACAAGCTGTACATCTGAGTTGCTGAAATAATCAAAACAACCATGTAACATATTACAGAACTGATAAACTTTAAACATTTATAATCTTCAACATTGGTCAAGCATATGGCCTACAGAAAACAATCATCTCATACTTCTTCCAAGAGGAGATTGGTAATAACTTGGCAAATGTCAACACAGATCTCGGAATTGTAAATTGTACTGCAAAGTGTCAGCAGTACTGTAAAAATATGTAATACAAATCTCCGCAGAAAATTAAGAGCATTATAGTTTGTAACTGGAGAAGGTCTGAAAGCCAAATGGAAAGGTAGAGAAAAAGTGGAAGACAGTAAAAAAAAAAGAAATTAAGCTTGCATTTTAACTCAGCAGAAGTTGTGTGGGTGGAGCCATGTGGGAGGATTCTAACCCTTCAGTTCCCATCTGATGCCTGAGAAATTTTAACTTTAGGACCTTCTGTGCATGATGACCATCATGCATTTGTGCACAAATTAGGCAAGTTTGCCCCAGCTGACTGGCAATTGGGAGTGGGGTTTTGGATGGCAGGAGACCACAGCCAGAGACTCTAGAGGAGTGCTACCAGGCAATCAAATGTGTAGAGGGGGTGTGGGGGGAAGGTGGTCTCAGGGACATATCATACTAAGGGGAGGGAATCGTGAGGTAAGAAGGGCCCAAGGTTTCCTTTTGGGGCCTGGAGGAACACACACAATCCTCCTGGTCCATGTGGAAACCAAAAAAAATGAAGTAATATTTCTGGGTCTGCTCCAGCCCCAGATCCTCTTGTCAACTGGCTGACCCAGCAAAGAAGCCATGACAGCTTCCCTCCAAGGTCTCGGGTAAAAATTGTAACCCGGCCCTTATGAAAATGTTGGAACTTGACCTGTATTTTTAAAACAGGACCCTGCTTCCTCCTAGCAAGTGTCCCACTGACTGCTGAAATAAGATGGTTCTCTGAAGAGTCATATAGACTCGAAACATTGGCTCTGTTTCTTTCTCCACACATGCTGCCAGACCTCCTGAGTTTTTCCAGCTTTTTCTTTTTAGTTCAAATTATAATGCCCCATTCAAATGATGGCAGCAGGATCAGCGATGTGAATTGCTGCCCCAATCTTAACTGCCCCACTACCCAGCTCCTTAGTTGTATTATAATTTTAACAGGCAAGTTCTACACTATTGTCTGCTACTTTTAAATGTGCAGCTTTTCGTTATTATAATTATCAAATTCAACACCGATGAAGAAAAATGTTTGGAAATTCTGTTGCCTTTATCGCTAATACATTAATAGACGAATTAATGCTACAAGAATCACAAAGCAAGCTAGTTTTGACCTTGCCTAGAAAGCAGCCCTTTACTTGATATTCTCTTGCCCTCTTCTTCATTTGAAGATAATGCAGCTAGAATTAGAGTGTCTGACCTCTTAGTAACTCCACCTTTGCTTTAAGGCAATGTTACTCAACTATCTTGATAATTCATGCTCATCATAGTCAAGAAATGTCTAGCTAATGAGGTATTGTTCGTTGTCAAATGTTTTCACTGCTAATTTCATTTTAGCTATTTTTCTTCATTTAGGCCAGAGTGACTCAGAAGCTACACAATCTCTGCACAGTAAGAATTCCCATGTTTCTGATCCTCCATTAGAGCAATGTGCAGTCATTACCCTTCACTTCTCATCAGCTCTCTGCGGCTTACTTGGTAATCTACTGGCTACAATTCCAGAAGATACATTAACTGCAGTCAAGCAAAACCAGCTTCTTGCAGCTTTCCATGGGTAGGTAATCTTGTATAACAATGTTTGGAAATTGTTGAAGGATGGTAATGTTCTCTTGTTTAAGACTACAGGGGATATTTCTCCAGAATTTGCTGGAGCAGGGCATCTTGTCACGTGTTCCATTTTTATTGAAAGTGCAAGCTGATAACTTATTAGTGCAATGAGGCAGCTGGAATCTTGGTGAACAATGGAAGCAACAGTCTATCTCCTTAATCAATGAGAGCTAAGGATTGAGAAGAAACAGAGGAAGCACAAGAGAGTATAAATGAAACTGGATGAATTAAAATTAAATCAGATACAGAACAAGAAATATAGAGAAGGAAATAAGAGACTGAGAGAAAAAAGGAAAAGTGAGAAAAAAAAAATTAACATTATAATGCTAGCAATTTCTAGCAACAATTTATTACCTGGTGGGTTGAAACTCCAGTTTAAGTTATTCCCTTTCTAGATTGGAGAGGTTAATTTCCATTACAGGAGCATAAATCTCATTATTAAAATATTTCATCGTTTTCAAAGGTCCTTGCTCTGTTCAGTAGCAGCCCTAACTTTATGATGTGTTTAATTGGCATTTCATGTGCACATGTGGTAACCTCATGAAACTTGAGAGGAATTTGAGGATGAGTTGATGTTTTTATGGCGGAAGGGTGCAAATTGTCCAGCAACTTGTGACAATTCACATGCAGAGTGCATTTCTTCCTCAGCACAAGTTGCTGGGCATTCCACACATCAAAAACAGCAAACATCATTAAACTAATGATTTTTTTGGCAGAAAGCACTGAATCCATGTTAGTCAGCCAGCCATATATAGGACTGAGCTCTCTCTTAGAAAATAACTGAGATGACCATCTAATAAAGGTAACACAGGCCAATTTTTGTGATGGGAAAGAAACTCAAAACTAGTCAGCAGCAATGAATTATATACAACCACAATCTGTAACCTGAAATAAAATGGAAAATGCTAGAAAGTTCTGCTTTTAACAATCTGTAACCTCATGACCCGGCATATCTCCCACTTTACCATTACCCTCAAGCCGGGGATCAACCCTGGTTCAATGAAGAGTACAGGAGGGCATGCCAGGAGCAGCATCAGGCATACCTAAAAGTGAGGTCTCAACCTGGTGAAGTTACATCACAGGACTACTTGCATGCCAAGCAGCAAAAACAGCATGCAATAGGTAGAGCTAAACAATGTCATAACCAAAAGATTAGATCTAAGCTCTGCAGCCCTGTCACATCCAGTCGTGAATAGTGATGACAACTAACAGGAGGGGGCGGCTTCACAAATATCCCCATCCTCAGTGATGGGGAGCCCAGTGCAAAAGGCAAGACTGAAACACTTCCAGCAATCTTCAGCCACAAATGCCGAGTGGATCTTGGCCTCCTCCTCAGCATCACAGATGCCTGTCTTCGGCCAATTCAATTCACTCCACATGATATCAAGAAACAGCTGAAGGCACTGGATATTGCAAAGGCTATAGGCCCTGTCAACATTCCAGCAATATTACTGAAGACTTGTGCTCCAGAAGTAGCTGCGCCCTTTGTCAAGCTGTCCTAGCACAGCTACATCATTCTGGCAGCTACCCGACAATGTGGAAAACTGCCCAGGTATGTCCTGAACACAAAAATCAGGACACATCCAACCCAGCCAATTACCGACCCATCAGTACTCTCGATCATCAGCAAAGTGGTGGAAGGGGTTGTTGACAGTGCTATCAAGCGGCACTTACTCAACAATAACCTGTTCACTGAAGCTCAGTTTGGCTTCCACAAGAGCTGCTCAGCTCCTGACCTCATTACAGCCTGATCCAAAAAATGGACAAAAGTGCTGAACTCCTGAGGTGAGGTGAGAATGACTGCCCTTGAAATCAAGATAGCATTTGACCGAATGTGGCATCAAGGAGTCCTAGCAAAACTGAAGTCAATGGGAATTGACAGGGGGCTGGGTTGAGCCGCCCAATGGTTAGAGTCATACCTAGCACAAAGGAAAAAGGTTGTGGCTGTTGGAGGTCAATGGGAGTTCCTCAGGGTAGCATCCTAGGTCCAACCATCTTCAAATGCTTTATCAATGACTTTCCTTTCATAAGGTCAGAATTGGGAATGTTCACTGATGATTGTACAATGTTCATCATTTGCGACTCCTCAGATACTGAAGTAGTCTATGCCTATATGCAGCAAGACCTGAACAACTTTCAGGCTTGGGCTGATAAGTGGCAAGTAACATTGAGCGCCCCAAGTGCCAAGCAATGACCCTCTCCAACATGAAAGAATCTAACCATCGCTCCTTGACATTCAATGTCATTACCATCATTGAATCCCCCACCATCAACATCCTGGAGGTTACCATTGACTAGAAACTGAACTGGACCAGCCATACAGATACTGTGGTTACAAGAGCAGATCAGAGGCTGGAAATTCTGTTGAAAATAACTCACTTCCTGACTCCCCAAAGCCTGTCCACCATCTACAAGGCACAAGTCAGGAGTGTGACGGAATACTCCCCACTTGCCTGGATAAGTGCAGCTTCCACAACACTGGAAGCTTGACACCATCCAGGACAGCCTACTTGATTGGCACCCCATCCACCACCTTCAACATCCATTCCCTCACCACTGACACACAGTGGCAGCAGTATGTGCCATCTACAAGATGCACTGCAGCAACTCACCAAGGCTCCTTCAACAGAACCTTCCAAACCTGTGACCTTCGACCATCTAGAAGGACAAGGGAATCAAATGCATAGGAATACTACCACCTGCAAGTTCCCCTCCAAGCCCCACACCACCCTGACTTGGCATTATATCGCAGGACTTCCACTGTTGCAGGGTCAAAATCCAGGAACTCCCTTCATAGCACTGTGGGTGTGTACTACTCTACATGCACTGCAGCGGTTCAAGAAGGTAGCTCACCACTATCTTCTCAAGGGCAATTAGGGATGGGTAATAAATGCTGGCCTAGCCAGCGCTGCCTACATCCCATGAAACAATTTTTTTTCTAATGGGAACAAATGGCAATCCTGCAGGGGAGTTTTCGTTGGAGGCAGACAGATTTTAACAGCCAGAAATAGAAACAGAAAATGCTAGAAACACTGCAGGTCTGGCAGCATCTTTGGAGAAACAAACAGAGATCATGTTTCAGGTCCATGACCTTTCATGAACCTGAAACATTAACTCTGTTTCTATCTCCACAGATGCTGCCGGACCTGATTAATTCCAGCATTTTCTATTTTTTATTTGATTTCTAGCACCCTCAATATTTTGCAACTGTTTTAATAGCCAGATATCATTTCATTGCCACTGGTCACTTGCTCACCCGTTATGTCCAGAAGGATGGGGGAATCAAAGATTGGTCACGTGCCAACGCCAAGACAGGTTAAAATTCCCATGGTGTCTTGATTCAAATAACTTAAATTTGGAATTTGCATCCACAGAACAGTTTTTGATATAAAAAGTATTTTCTATATTGTACTGATTCATCCTATTACCTCCAATTGATTGATGGTTTTCAGAGATAATATTTTTAAATATATCAAATGAAATTTATGCGCTCTACTGTTTATCCACATTATTCTATCCATATGTACGACCAAATTTCTCGTAACAGACATTGTGATCAAAATTATTTTTCCATCCCCCATTACTGACAACTGTTTTCATCTGGATCAAATTGATAGGCAGTTGGCTAATTTGGCATGCTGAGGGGATCAAAGTATCCTCTTGTCTTGTAATAATCAGATATTGGACAACCTCAGAGGAAAAGAGATTCTCTGAGTGCAAGCACTGATGTATTAAAAGCAGGTATTACAGCAACACAGGAGCTCACGGTCTTGGGAGTAATGAATTAGCATAACGCACAAGACAGTCAGGATTAAATGGGTCATTTTCAGGTCGGAAAGACATAACTAGTGGAGTACCACAAGGATCAGTCCCAGGGCCTCAATTATTTCCTATCTATATTAATGACTTGGAGGAGGGGGCAGAATGTAATGTATCCAAATTTGCTGATGATACAACAATAGATGGAAGGGTATGTTGTGATGAGGACAGAGGGAATCTGCAAGGGGATATAGACAGGTTGAGTGAGTGGGCAATAACTTGGAAGATGGAGTTTAACGTGGGAAAGTGTGAGGTCACGGCAGACTATTATTTAAATGGAGAGAGACTCCAAAAAAAGTGCGCACAGAGGGATCTGGGTGTTCTTGTGCGTGAAACACAAAGTTAGCATGCAGGTGCAGCAAATAATTAAAAAGGCAAATGGAATTTTGGCCTGTATTGCTAGGGGGTTGGAGTTTAAAAATAAGGTAGTCTTGTTACAACTGTGCAGGGTGTTGGTGAGGCCGCATCTGGAGTACTGTGTACAGTTTTGGCCCCTGTATTAAGAAAGGACTGGCATTGGAGGCAGTTCAAAAGAGATTCACTAGGCTGATTCTTGGGATGTAGGGGTTGACTTTTCAAGAGCGGCTAAACAGGTTAGGCCTTTACTCATTAGAGTTTAGAAGGTGAGCGGCGAAGTTATTGAAACGTACAAGATTCTGAGGGGGCCTGACAGGGTAGATGTTGAGAAGATGTTTCCACTAGTGGGGGAATCTCGAACTAGGGGACATAGTTACAGAATAAGGGGACACTCATTTAAAACTGAGCTGTGAAGGAATTTCTTTTCTGAGGGTTGTGAATGTCTGGAATTCTGGAGTTGTGGAGGCGAGATCACTGAAAGTGTTTAAAGAGGAGGTAGATTTTTGAAATATCGGGGAGTTGACTGTTATGAGGAGCTGAAATATCAGGGAGTTGAAGGTTATGAGGAGCTGGCAAGAAAGAGAAGTTGCTGCCTGGGGCAGATCAGCCATGATCTTATTGAATGGTGGGGCAAGCTTGAGGGGCTGAATGGGCTACTCCTCCTGTTTCTTATGTTCTTAACAGTAGGTTAAAATATTTCTTTATGTAGGCTACTTTAATGACAAAGCTGAGCTGTTAATTGCATCTACCAGTCCCTAGTATTAGTTTCAAAGATCAGATAAAACAGAGTGCTTCATGATGCAATAGAAATGTGTTACATTTATTGTAATCTTATAAATCTAAAAAAATGTTATGTAGCAACTCCATTAGCTTGTCCCCATCCCTTACAAATCATCCAAGTGTTACGGACAAGAGGGGTTTAATTTAAACAACCCTGATTTCTCCTCTCACCACCCGTCCATGTTTTGGTTTTGATTTTCCCCTTTATAAGTGGTGGCATATTTCCCAAACCCATAGTTTTGGTATAATCTATTTCTATTAATTAGCCCACATCAAACTTGAGATGGGGTATACTCAGAAGGTTAGTTTATTCTCACACACACTCAAAACACAGAAGGGAGGTGTCGCTATTTAGCCCCCTGTGCATTCAAACAATAAATGAGGGATAAAGAAAGAGATTTACAAGGCAAAGACCACAACATAAAGAATTATTGTTCCATATGAGCCCAGAATCAAAATCCACTGTATTCCTGTGTATTCCTTCACAGAGGTCAGTAGGCTGAAAACTGAGGCTGCATAATTCACTTTTACGGCAGAGATGACTTCTACAATGAGTGATGCAGTGATGAATTGGTCTTGCAGGCAATAGTGTAGAAGGTCAGCAGAAGTTACAGTAGAAACATTGTAGATGGGGGCCAGGCATTCAAACCTGAACCGAGCCCTTGTCCTGGGCTGCTACTTGCTAGATGGAAGATGGCAGACTGAGCTTTGCAGCTCCACAAGGCAGTTTCGCAGGTGCTTCTGGCTATGAGGGTCATGTCACATGACTCCAACCTCTCCACTTTGGCTTTGACAAGGGTGTATATTCCTTTGTCTGGGTTCCTGAAATGTTAATGTTCCAACTATTAAGAATTTGAAAGGAGATTGCAGGGTCCTTTGCCCTAGCAGACTAGGAGACTCCGGTGGCCTGGCCTGGATTATGAAATGTAGATGGCCTTCGCATCATTCCCTTTGAATTTGGTCTCTACAGCCCACGAGGCCTTTCAGAGATAACGAAGTGCCCACTTCTCTGATACTACCAAAAGTTCATTTTGTTCAGGGTTGCAGGCAGACATAGCTTCAGTCTTTTTATAGCCTTTGTCCAGTTTTTTAAATTTTAGAAATTGGCCATGATATATATATTTCATAAAAACATGGTGTGAGGTCCTAGCTGGTTACAAGTGTTTACCTATTTCTTGCTTTACAAATGCAGCTGCAGGAAAACAGGTGTATGTCACTCCCAGGATGCCCAGACCTAATACAAAAACAAAGACCTGCAGTGGCTGGAATTCTGAAATAAAAATATAAAACACAAGAAATACTTGGTGGACCTGGCAGCATCTGTAAAGAATAAAACTGAAGTAACTTCTCAGGTCGATAACCTTTCAAATAAAAAATATTTTGATTGATGAGGGTCAGAGAGGGGAAGGTTAGGAGGGATCTTGAAGCTGTGAAGTCACCTTGAAGTTAGCTCTTTCTTGGTCCACAGATGCTGGCAGACGTGATGAGCATTTGCAGCATATTTTGTTTTTATTGCACCAGAACTATCATGGCAAACTAACCTCTTGTCATAGTTGAAACTAGACAAGTAGTGCAGCAAAACAATGATGTTGAGGTTCTACAAACAGAATAAATGATACCTCACTTGCTTTTTCTCTCCAACATTTGTACAAAACCAGTCAGATGGAGTTGTTACGGATGCTGAGCACAATAACAATCAGTACATTCTTCTAACTCCTCCTGATTCTGTCATGGTTCAGGCCAACTGAGACCTTAATGGGCAATTCTCCACGCTCTTAAGCACTAGGAAGAGAACCTTAAATATACCTGTGGTGATTTCCACTACCTACGGAGGAAGGTGAGCTCAGGAAGTTTCAACCAATTTCACAGACCAGCATATTTTTGGGGGTGCATCGTTTTGATTGTTTTCTCCAATGAAAGAAAACTCTGGCTTTGTGTGGAAGTCAGTGTCACCCCATCCACCTTTTCTTTCATAGAAAAAAATTACTAGCTGTGCAGCAGCACTTCATTGTATCACTACCACTAGAAGTCTGAAATGAAGCCTTTATTTTGTTGAACGTATCCCAGCCATGTCTGCCCTATCCACTTTGCTTCAACATATGAGGTATTTTTTAATTTAAGGCAGCGTGTGAAAATATTGTCACTGAGGTAAACCAGCTACTTTAGAAGACTGAAATCACGACTTTCCGGCAGCCAATCAATGACCTGCACAACAGTATATTTTCTGCTACATTACAATCTGATAATTAATCTTGTTCCTTCCTTACTCCCCAAGACCTTCCACATGCTGATACACCTAGAATCAAGCCTTAGGAGCCAAGAAGAA